>NC_045482.1:3227500-4427500 GCF_009650955.1 Corvus moneduloides
TTGCCTTTAGCTCACAGCTCACATTTGGGCTCTAACCTCATATAACACCTTTAGTTAAACAGTCGTGGTGGTGTGAGTGGGAACCACTGAACAGAGACAGACTTGAATCTTCCATGCTCCTGCACCTTCCACAAACTTTGGGGTATTGAGATTTTTGGTTTAGAATGATTTTTGAATTCAGTGCCCCATCTCCAGTGATTTGGTCTGACACTTCCTGAAGTTAAGGGGAGTCTTGGTGGTATTTCAGTAATTTTTGCAACATGATACTGCTTTGTAGCAAGGCTGTTCTGTGGATGCCTTTGCTAAAAAATTACTTAGCTACAGAAACATTTGACTGTAGGCTGGTAAGCAGAAAAAGTGAGGGTGTGTGGGTTTGTGAATGTATGTTGCCCATTAAGGAGTCTCTCTCAATGCTGGGTGCTTCATTACAATGAGAAATATAACATGAAAGAATTCTAATAACTAATTAACTTGTTCACTAATGGATCAGGCATTGCCTTAAGGGCAATAGTTTAATAGAGTCCGTTTAATGAAAGTTGACTGGAGGTATGTCCTGTGGCTATTACAAACTTTGTTTTATAATAGCATGTATTTTTCAGTAGCTCCTTGCCATGCTATAATGTGGTTGGAGTGGGAGAAATTAGAAAACTGACCGTTTCCCGGCAGATAGCGATAAGTTTCTACTCAGTCAGAATGCTCTATACAGATAGGTTTATAATTATTATCCTAAGATTGATGTTTTTGGGGGGGAGTGTAAATTTGTGCAGCAGTAATCCATTAAGAAATCAATAATCATTCCATCCTGAAATGCAGTTTCTCTGCAACATTATAAATACACACCAAAGATTTGAAACTCTGCCGGTTTCCCCTTCTCCACCCCCTCCTCCTGCTTCCCTGAACTCCAAGTTCAATGCCCTTTGTGTTGGAGAAGCAGTTATGTGGTGGGACTCTTCTGTCGGGAAAAACAAGGGTGGCAGTATTAGCAGGATCCTGAGAGACAGTAACACTTTTTAGTGTGATCTCTGCTTTCCCACCAAAAGTACCCTTTTTATCTTGGGGAAATTCCCCCTCTCCTCTGCCAGGGTTTCATCCCTGGTAGACGGGGATGGTGAAAATTCATGCCTTGTTCCTCTGTAGAGAACTGTGGAGAGGAAGTATTATAGAAGTGCTAAGTCGTTGTATGTGTACATTTCCTTTTCCTCACTCCTCCTCGTTCAGACTTGGTTCTTCATGTAACAGTTCAGAGGCTTGGCTATCAGAGACCAGAACATCCTGCAGAACTTCCCTTTTTGCTCTGAATTCTCTCCAGCTGGGCAAACACATTTTTGAATTGCTGCTGTAAGTTATCCCCTGATCTAGAGAGCTGGAAACCTACTTTATCTCAGAGTGAAGGTGATTATAACTGATAAATAGTAGCTGAGTGAGGAAGAGTGAGAGTATTATTTGTGCTTCTTTGTGGAGGAATAATTATATGGAGTGAGATGCTGGGTCATCCTGATTTTGATTTTGCAAGGAAAATTGTGGATGGAGCAGGGAGATGCTGTTGCTGCAGCAAGTCACAAAACATGGAGTATTTCTAATATTACATTTCCATGTCTTTTATTTTCATTATTCCTCTACTTTGTTTTTGTTAGAGCTGGTTGAAAAATAATTTCTTATTTAAAAAAATCTCCTTTTTCCATTTCAGTTTAAATTACTATTAATTTTAGCCAGCTTTGCTGTTGGTTAAAAAAAGGGGCATTTCTTAATGGCAGAGTTGTGTTTTACACCCATGATAGTTGTTCAGGCCTAATTTCCCTCTGTCCTCTGTCCCAAAAAAAGCATGCTTGGCTTGGTGTGGGTAACTCAGATATGCCTTTTCCTCCTCTGAGAACATTGTCATCCAATGCATGGACAGTCACCAGCCTCTTCAGCTTTGAGAGGGAGAAAAAACAGTCTTTATCACATCTTTGCTTTTGAGATTTGAGAATCTCAGGTTATGTCCAGAGGTCTAACGGGTGTAAAGTGTGAGTTTTGGCTATGGTTTGGTGTGTGTGTGCTTTGGCTTATTTTGGAATACCCACATGGGTACAATCATACATGTATTTTAGTGTTTGCTGACAGGGAGTGTGGGTGAGCTGGTGATGAACAAAACTGGACACTGAGAAGCCAAGCACTGATTCTCACCTCTGTAGTTGCTCTAGAATAGTCCAAGGCTATTGTCGTGGTAAATTCTCTCACTGTGATCCTGTATGGAAAGAGCTTTCACACATGGCTTGACTGTGGGGACACTTGCCTTCCACTGGTTCTCACTGGAGAGTGCAAAGTTGGATGCTAATAGGAAAAGACCCAGATGTCAGCAAAAGAAAGATCTTGTCGATTGTGTTCAGTAGGTTTTCATTCAGCATTGACTTCTTGTCTGGTGAATTGGATTTTTTTTTTCTTTAAGGCCATGAACCCCATACCGGGTACTTTCTATCAATAAAGAATACTTCTTCATTTACCTAAAACTGTCCCTCTCTTGCTCAGACACTGGTAGGATATGAGTTTAGCAAGGACTGACTCTTTGTGGGTTTTGGCTCTTCTTAATTCAATACCTTGTAACTGGCTTCACTTCTTTGGTCTTCATACTGATTAATGGCTTTTATACATCACTGACTCTTCATTTTGAAAATCTCTTTTTTCTTTTTCTCCTCTGCGATCAACTTGTGATACAGACACAGCAGCTGATTGACAGCTGATTTTTCTGCAATGATTTGCTGAAGAGTTCATGCAAATGACATGTGGCTTTTCAGCGACGTAGGAAGACTTTATCACATCTTTTTCTTTTACCCATTACCTTTTTTTTCCAGTGGTTTGCAGAACAGTGAGCGCTAAAAGCCCAGTATCAGCTCACAGGATGCCGAGTTTAACAGATAGGGCTTTATTAGCTCTCGGTTGCATTTGTCTTTACTTCACAAGTCTCTATTTAGAATTACCTGTAAGTGGTTATTTTCCAGTGTGGTTTTCAAAGACAAACCACTTTTTTTCTTATTGTTGTTGCTGCTGGTTTTTTTAACTACTAAAAGCTCATCACCATGCATATAACTCTTATGTGTCCACTGATACCTTGAGTGGCAAGTTACAGAAATTGGTGTAAGTGGCTTTTCAGAAAGAAAATTCTTCAAAGAGAAATATTTAACAAACCGAACAATTAAGAGATGCCATCTCAATCAATAAGTTAGAGTTAACTGGCTGTGTACAAAGCATTTTTAAACAACTTCCCTGAAGAGCCTGTGTATTGAGCTTAGAGTGCCTTTCTAGTGAGGCTATTTTCAAAGGCTGGTTTCGTCTAAAAAGTGCTCATTTTCAATATTCTTTTTTTCTGATTTCCAGACTGAATGCCATCTTGCATTGTAGCTATGGGTCTCACTGAGTGAATTTAAGACTATTTTGTAACATCTTTTAATTTCTTCCTTTGTGTGTGTGTGCCCTCCTAGGAGTATCCCATGTTCTAGTGACTGCAAACTGCTGGTCTAAAAAACAGTCAGCAGCTGCTCTCAGCCTGTGGGCAATAACAGCACTGCAAACGTGCTGTATTCAGGTGTCTATGTCACCTCATTTTTCTATTTCTGTTAACTTTATCAAAGTGCAACACATTGACCACAAGCCACGTGTTGGGACCAACGGTCTTAAACTGATAGTTCAGCCTCATACTTGTAGAGGTGTCATAAACCCTACTGGAATTAAGAGGAAAAAAGAACTCCAAACCCCCTTATTAGTACTATCAGGTTATGGATACATTTCCAAAAGGGTATTTCATGCCAAGCCTTCAAAACCTCCTTAATGATGAACAGGCGTCATTCTCTGAACTTTCAGAGACTGGAGGTGGGAGAAGAGCTTCCTTTCTCTTTTAAGCAAGAGCCACCTGTCTCTTTGGAATGCCTCCCTTGGGATGTTGTAGGGCTGACTTTTAGAGAAGGCAGAGGTTGCTAGCCCATTTATTTCCGAGTGGATCAGGAGTACATGCAGTTAGACATTCGGAGAGATGGTCCAAGGGACTTGGTCAATGGCACGCGGTGAGACAGCGACCAAGCTGCACACACGCTGAAACACCTGTCTTCCAGCTATGAGTTCATTTCACCAGACCAGTGTTTCTTGCTTTGTGGGTTGTGTAGAACTGTTAAATGTGTTTAATGAAGCTCCCTCCCTATTTGTTTTCCTCCACCCAAATGTCACCTGGGGAAGTCAAGGTAAATGGTAAGAAGGGAAGAAATCACTAGCATAAAATCTGTAGAACTGAGTAATTCAAAGCAAAATACTTTCGTAATGCTTTTCCTGGGAATTGTTCTTCTCTTTTGACCCACCAAAGGTCCTCACTGTGATTTGTAAGCTGGAGGACTGTGATTCTGGGTAATAGTCCTCAAATAATTTGAGCAATGCTGCATTCAAATGAAGAAATGTTAATAGATCTTATTCAGGCTGATTCTCCCTTGTGCGGTTGGGTAAAGGAGTGGGGAGTAAATCATTGAGTAGGTACATCTTCCATTCAGCAGGAGCTGCACATGATGGGATTATTAGTATTTCTAAACTAAAGCCCCTGACAGATCTTTGGATGCTTAAAGCTGTTGTGATGCTTTACCAGATGGTTCAGAAACTCAGACTGGAATATCTCATTGGCTGGTGCTGAACAATGACATTTCAAACCCACACGTTTGTTTGGATTTTAATTTTCAGGAGGATTAAAGCTTTTTGGGATATGGGCTGTCTCTTTCCATATATATGCTCAGCACCTTATGTAGTTTAGTTGCTTTTGCAGTGTCTTTATAATTAATCATATTACTTATTACAGAGTATTTGGAACTGTTGCACATTTTTAGCCATGTGGTCCAGCAAAGTGCAGACAGGGATAAGTGTGCAAGTTGTTGCCTCATTTAATGCAATGAGTGTGATAACTGTGCCTGCTTTGTCTTGTATCTGGTAACTGTGTGAGCAGGTGATTATGCTGAAATGTGCCACTTTTGATTCTGTATCCCTCTGTTCTTTTCACTTCTCAAATCTGAAGCCTCAGTCCTGTCAATACTAATGTGTTTGCATAACTTGTACTCAGTGCAGTGTTGATGCTTATTCCTGTTAGAGGTTGAACTGTTCAGTCCTGACTCTACTAAATACGTTGAATGAGACCCCACTGCTCTGGGGAGATCAAAGGAAACTGGTTGGGTTTTATTCCCTTGAAGTCCCACGACATTTTGAAAACAGGCTGGAGTGTCCCTCTGGCAAAATCTAAAATATTTTCAGGGCCTTCCAGATTCAGTCCTGCCTGGCTGGCAACATGCCTGTCCTGGTTAAAACTGGGATCTTTCTGCTACTTCTGAACTGCCTTGGAGCGGGAATGGGAGTATTACTATTCAATTCCCTTCTTAATTCCTTAGGGCAATGATTGCTGTTTTGTTGTGCGCAGATAATATCAGGTAGAGGTAGGTTACTGTGTGAAAATGTGCACAGATCATTTTGGGAGCAGGGGAAGGATTTGAGCTTAGTGTTTGAGGAATGGAGAACTTGTTTATAAAGCTTGTTTAAACAACAGTGTTAATGTACCTTCTAGAAAGCAGTGAACCAGGATGCTTTGTTGACAAGTCTGGGAGGTTTGGCCTTTTTTTGTCCCTCTCTTACCCCTGACAACTCAGTTAAGAGAATAACATTGGTGGGAAAAGAATTCAGTTATGTTGAGAAGAAAAAGGGCATTTGACATAATTATTTTTATGCGTTAGACTGGTACATTCTATCCCACTGTTCTCCATATGATTCATTCTATTTGTGTATGACTGTTGCACAGTATTAAATAATGTGCCTTTTTTTTTTCTGTTAAAGAAGTATTCCCCTAGCTTGTCTCAAAAAGCTGACACATGTTCATTCTTCACTCAGGGAGTTCTGCATCTGTCGACACTTCAGACATAATCAGTTTAGATTTCAGCAGCTGATTAGTGCTCACCTCTAACCAAACTCAGAAGCTGTTCCTCCAAATGGTAACAAATAATATCCTAATTAGTCCTCTGCATAACGATAGTAGGGGCCTTAGCTGAAAGCTACTGCTCTCGGAGGCCTTTCTGTTCTAGTCCACTGGCTTTACAGACTGTTGGATCAGCATTTATGCTGAGCTTTTATTCCCCCTGCCTTAAAATGCCTTGCAGAGCAATTAATTATGCACCTGAAGATAGGCATTAGGCACGCAACAGTATTCCACACACAGTTATGAACGTTTCATTAGAGCCAGTTAATTTATGTGTGATTATGAAAGCAAGAGCAGGAATGCTGGGCAGGACTCCAGAATTATCCTACAGCGCCTGTAGCCGGTGCGTGTCCCTGTGAAGCTGTTTGACCTGGCCCGCTGATGCAGCCGAGCGTGGCTCATGCTGCCTTAAATACTGGCTCAAAGCAGGAGCCCACTGAGTGCATGGAGTAGCAGCTGAAAGCAGGAGGACAGCGTGGAGAGCGACTCCTCTCTACTCCAGCGACTGGCTGGTTGTGACAGCACCAAGTTTTACCAGGAAGTTTTATATGGGTTTATGCATTTCTGAGTCTGATTAGCTAGTTAGCAAAACATGCCCATCCCTGTCCATTAAACTCTGTGTACTTCCTCTTAGCTAACACTTATTTTGCACAAGCCTGGGGATTTTTTTTTTTTTAATAAATCAATGTCTACAGGGGCATAATTTAATAAGTGCCACTCACAGAGATGGCACAGTAGCCACTGGCATCTTTCAGAACAAAAGTCATGTGAGCAGCTATAGCTGGATTAGTGTGACCTCAATAGTACTGAGAATTGAGGAAAGAAAAGAGAGAGGATGAGGGGGAAAATGCCTTAAGATGCCTTCAGGAAGCTGTGCAACTAAAGTTGTCCAAAGGCAGGCTGAGCAAGCTGAATACCAGAGTACATAAATATCCGTTAGTTTAAAAAGGAAGTTTTAAAATGTCAATTGGATTTTCGGGTGCGATTCAATAACTTTTTAAAACCCTGATTAACTTTGAAATTGAGAGGGTCTATTTTAAAACATAAATCAACAGTAACAGAAAAATAATTTAAATAACAGCAAAAGTGCTGCTTAAATATTTGCTGCTGAAATGTTAGAGTGTCTAGCTACTAAAATTGGGGATGTCACAAAACCAGCACCTAAAAGCAGAGCTTGTTGCTGAAAGTGCTTTATTACTGTAGTTGTTGCTGTTTCTGTTGGTACGGGGATATTTTCTTCAGTTTATTCAGAGTTCAGTCAAGTGGGTAAGACGGCTAGTAGGTGGAAAAGCAGAAAGATTTGTTCTCCTCTGCAAGCTGGTGAATAAAAATTGGTTTGAGGGGTTGAGGCCAATTCCATTTTGCGTTCAGGATAAGGTTGACACGAGTAATGAATTTAAAAATAATTTAGAAAATGAAGCTGTTAATTATCTTTAATGTATTAACATGTAAAACAAATGTGTGAATAAATGAATGTTAAGCTTTTTAGAAAAGTGCACAGTCTATCCCCTGAGGTAATAAAAAGTGCCTAATCTACTATAAAGCCTCCATTTATTTGCAAAATCACTGGTCTCTGTGGCTAATAGCTTTTGTTTAGAAAACAGCTGAGAAGTCCAAATACAAGATTAGCTACAATATTTAAATAGAAGTTTCCCGGTTGCTTTATTAAACTCCACCTTCAAAAGATGATTACATCACTTGATTAGGAATTGATTCACCATGTCTTCCTCTTTAATAAAATATATTTATCTTGGAAACAAGGACTAGAGTATAGCTTATCTATGTGCATTTTGGTACTGTAGCTGGTATGCTTTCCTGAGAAAGTTGTTAGCTTAACTGAGATAGAAATTGATACAACTTTTTTAAAGTGCATAAGAAGTTGTCTAAATGGAAGATTGTGAAAGGCTATAAAAGATGATAAGTCTAGAAGAAGATGGCAAGCTCCTTCAGTCTCAAAACAGATTTGTTTCGAATATTCATTAAGGAATTGCCATTAAAAATGGGGGGGTACTGATGTCTCTTCCAATTCACACCAAAGGACAATATCAATGTGAAAAAATCAGAGAACTGTACAGGAAGAGTTGCCACATTTGGGCTGGAACAATGAAAATGAGATGAAACGTGGGAGTGCGTGGTGCAGGGTTGGAGACCAGGGACTGAATTTTTGCTGTAACCTGCATGCCTGGAAATGACAGAGGAGGAAAAAGCTGGGTTTAGGTGGCATGAGATGTCTCTCGGGCAGCAGCATGATAAAGTTACGAAAACGGCGCGTGCCATGACGTGGTCTTGCAGGTGAAGCGTTTCCAGTGGAGAAGGGAAATGTTGATGCTGTTTTACCAGCCTGAGAAGCAGGGTAGCTTGGCCCACGCAGAGGTCTTTGTTTCAGCCGCAAGACATCTTCCTTTTCAGGAGCTCCTTTTTCAGACTAGTCTGGGAATCTCTTCTCTATGTCAGGAAACGAAAGTCTGTTCTGCCACATCCAGTCCCCCTGCTAATTAAACCTCTTGAAAGGGCGTGGGATCGGGCCCATTGAGCAGTACAGGAAGGGGTAAATACCAGGCAGAGTGGCAAGTTATTTAAACTTACAAAATTGTGGTGAGAAGCTGCAGACTAGGAATGAAACAGAGTTACCCTTTTGCTTCTGCCAGAATGTGGGCAGGAGTCTGACACATTTCTGAATGGGATCATATGGCACGATAGCCTGATGGCGGAGGGCTGAAAGTCATGTAGGGCAATGAGGCACCTTTTACCTCTTTAGGGGTCACCAATTGTGTGCTTGTCTGAGCCTTAAGCAATGCCTTCTTCATCTTCTCAAATTCTCACTCCAAGGCTGGTGGCAGCCCCTCTCTACTCTGAAGTCCAAGCCAAGGCCTGCAAAGGCTGTACACATACACCAGCACTCCCTTTTTATGGGCCACAGTGCAGTTGTGCAGCAGCAGCAATGTCTTTTCTGTGTTCTTTTTGTTACTTTGTGCAACTCTAGCATGAGTTTGCTACCCTGTTGATTGGCAAGAGCTTCAGTAGGAAAACCAAGATTTTTCTTGGCAACACCTATGCTAGGTCTATAGCAAGCAAGCAGTTGCCTACAGGAAGCCCTGGATACATGAAGGCATGGTTATGAACTCCCTTTAGCTGGATGAGCTGTTCTGTATTCTACTACAGAGCTGGGGGAGCTTGGAGTTAGTGAGGGCTAAAAGTTTGTTTCTCTTTTCATTTGCTGTGCCACAAGGCAGCGTAAAAATGAAAGTCTTCGGACTTCAGTGTTTCAGATGAATGAGTGGCAGCAGCAATCAATGCTCAGACCTATGTCTGGAGCGCTGGAGGTTTAACTCTCCTTTGGCCAACTGAAATTCTCATGGCTATGAGAATTTTGGCTGAACCACATACTATTTTTCATAAAACCTACTGCAAGTTTTGTGTAAATATGCTGGCAAGTTTGCTTTGATTTTTATGGAAGATGTTTGTACACATCAAAACACCTCAGCTGGTGCCAAATTTTCATTTTGGTGTAAAGTGCCATAAGTATAGATCTAATAAGGGCTTCTGATTTAGAGGATCTGATATTCTAGTTTATTAACTATTGGTTTTGGGTTTTTTAAAATGTGCAATCATTTTTATTTAATGTAAAGCTCCACAATAAAACTTTGGTTTGTTTCCTTTCCCATGTGCTTATCCTAAGAAGAAAACAAATGCCATTCTTCTGTAATATGGTTGAAATAATGAATTCACTCCAATGATCAAAATTCAATTTGGTCATTCCTTCACTATGAATTCTGTCAGACAAACAAGGTATGCTGCCCAGGTAGAAGATGAGACAAGAGATTAATTAGAGCTGGCTACCTGGAATTTTCGGACAGCAGTTATTAGAAAGAATAAGTTTTCATGTCTTTGAGATCTGTAAATGTGCCTGTTAATGCCAAAACAGTCTGGGATATATTTTCAAAGCACTGTTCACTAATCCTGTTAACAAATAATGGGATTTGCGCATGTACCTCCCATGAGCTGCTTTGAAAACATACCTTTAAGTGTCAAAAGTTTTCTGGATGCACATTTAAAACTTACTGAATTCTGTAAGTGCTAACAGTAGGAATTTGCCAATGCTCTCAGCTTTGATCGCATCTGAGATACATACTAGAAGGAACTACTACAAGAGACTTTTTTGGTATATATGGCCTAGAAAAGCTGGGTTTTTCTAGCAGATGTATTTCTGTAGGAACATCTATCTATAGTGCTGTTCAGGAGAGGCCATTCCAACCACCCTTAACTCAGGATACCTTGTCTGTCAGACCCGAACAATATGGACTTGTTCATACATTTGCACTGAATATTATTTGGTGGTTTGGTGGGGTTTTGAGGGCGTAAGATTCACCACAGATTAGTACGTGCTCACCCCAAGATGGGTTCTTGGAATGTGATAATTCCTTATCTCATGGATATGTGACAAATGGGGATCAGTCCTTGCAAATTCATTTCTGTGTTTACACCTATTTAGTCTGCTGGGTTACTATCACTGCAAGGGCTGCTTGGCAAGAGGAAGGAAAAGTTTGGTTGAAAACTATTGCTGACTTTTTACCTTGAAATGGAAGACTGAACATCATGTATCTTTTTTGTTTTTATCAAGGAATTTGTTTCCTGCAGGCAGTCTGAAAAATGGCACCTGGGATCCATGTGTGCAAACAGACCGCAGTGTAAGGAAGCATCCTGTAAATATCACATTAGCAATACTGGAAAGACCTGATGAGTTCAGGATTTTTCTGTGCCCACAACCTGCAATAAAGCTGGAGGAAAGTAAAACAGTTGAGTTGAGAAAGATGTATTTAAAAGCCAGGAAGTAGAGAAGTGTCTTCTTTTGTTCTCTTGGTAGTTCTGCTGAATAATCACTTTGGAAGCAGCTGTGACACATTAAAGGAGCTCATGATTGCTGTTTAGATATGGGATATTCTGAGAGACCAAGGGCTTTCCTAATATTTTGCTGGATATAGGAACTGCTGTGTGATAAGATTCCTGGTTTTCTTAAACCCTCTTAGTGATCTGTAGCATTTGAGGTTCTTAGCTGAGTGCAAATGAGCAAAGTTGATGTTTTTTGTCTGCTTGATGGTGGTGTAACTAGCAAAATTGAGGACATTTTAGGGAAAGGAGGCGGTCTTTGGAATAATTTTGTTTTTCATGTTTCTGAAAGGAGTATCAGGTGGCCTATGCTCACTGTCTTTTATTCCTTCTGAGCTTCTGGGTCTGGAATTTTTGCTGTTGGCTGGCTTTTCAGCATCGACTGGTCCAACACAAACCACTAGATCCAGGAGCTTAGGTGGATTCATCCCAGGACTGCTATGTAGTAAGTCTGCTCTAAGCTCAGTTAAAAACTTCAGATTTCTTCTTCAAGTTACATTTGCCTGAGCTAACCAGGCATTGAAACAAATCTGTGTACTTCTGTTCTTTTTACACTGCTGCTTCATTTCTGGACCTTTTACCCCTGTGAAACAGTTGGCGTGTGAACGATGTCTGTCCCTCCTGTACTGATAAAAAAACTCAAAAAGGTCTCCTCAAAATTGTCTCTTCTGCTGGGAATCAACCTGCCTCCTTCAGTTGTTCTTGATAATGTATAGGGTTTGGTGTTTGGCATTTCTCTGATTGTTTTTCATTGGACTGTTTCTGGAATAGTAATAATATAGTCTTGAGAAAGTGAATTGGGATTTATACAAGTTAATCAATATTAGCAAATGTCTTGGCTCTGATGTTGGAAACACACTAAAAACAGTGTGGGCAGAAGTGGGGGGAGATTCTGTCCCTCTGCCCCCCTCTGGTGAGACCCCACCTGCAGAGCTGCCTCCAGCCCTAGGGCCCAGCACAGGAAGAACGTGGACCTGCTGGAGCCAGAGGAGGCCACCAACAGGATCAGAGGGATGGAGCAGCTCTGCTGTGAGGAAAGGCTGACTGAACTGGGATTGTTCAGCCTGGAAAAGAGAAAGTTCCAGCTGATGTAGTTTTAGCCTTCCAATACTAGAAGGGAGCTGACAAGGAAGATGGAGAGAGACTGTTTACAAGCACCTGGATTGACAGGACAAGGGGGAATTGCTTCAAATTGACAGAGGGCAGAGTTAGATGGGATATTGGGAAGCAGTTCTTCCCTGTAAGGGATGTGAGGCCCTGGCACAGGTTGCCCAGAGAAGCTGTGGCTTCCCCATCCCTGGAAGTGTTCCAGGCCAGGTTGGATGGAGCTTGGAGCAAATTGGTCTAGTGGAAGGTGTCCCTGCCCATGGCAGGGGGTAGGAACCACATGGTCTTTAAGGTCTCTTCCAACACAAGCTATTCTTTGAACATTTGTGTGCTTGTTTACCTTTGAGTAATGCTCTCCTCGTTCCCCAGGGGTCTGAAGACACTAGCAAGCCCCTTGCGCTGTTACCAGGCTTGAGTGTGCACCTAAGAGCCTTGTTGAATGAAGCTTTCTAGATGGATTAACCCCATACTTTGCTTCTTTACTGGTTCCCATGTGTGGAACTGGCATTTCTCAGCCACATTTCTGCCATGATCCCTAGTTACGAATGGAGGAGCCTCACTGACCACAGTCGTGGATGAGGCAACTGTCTCAGTTTCCTTAAGCCTCATCTTAAACTTGGCTAGACTTTTGTCCTCCTCTTCTCTGCAGCTTTTCTGTAACTGTTTCAGTTTCCAGAGCAAACGTCTTTACATGGTCTTGTGACCCATGTAAACGCAGCCTCATCTGGGTTTTTTGCTTTGTCTGATGGGCTGAGTTGTGGTTTTGAGCACTCGTGCACACTAACCCCCAAGCATGAACAGTGTAGGCACACATGGCTCTAAACTGATGAAGCTATTTCAGGCTCCCATCTATCAAACATCACTTGACATACAATGGCTTCGTTCCTTCACTGATCTAGTCATCTTCCAATTTAATTTCATTACTTTGCTTTTTAGCAACTGTAAAATGATGTGCAAATGTTATACACTGAAACATGGTGAGGGGAGAGTGGACCACAACCACATTTTGGCCTTGCTATACTTCTGTCAAACACATAAATAGACGAGAAGAGCCTTTATAAGTAAATAATTACCTATATATTTTTAAACAGAGGTTTAAACTGCCTTCTGGAGTCATCTTGTTATTTCATTCCAGCTTGAAATATTTTCACTTTTGGCACCCTTTGGCTCCTGCCCTTATCTCTGTTTACTGCATAGGCTCCTTCTTAGATCTTCTTCCAAGACTTTCACCTTAGCTGTTCCTGTCTGGTGCAGAATCTTCTGCTCTTTAGCACTCTGAGTATGCAACATCCTGCGAAATTCCTTCATGTCACTGCAGTACCATCCCTGGGAATTCCAGAGGCTTTGCTAAGCATGACCTCTTCTGCCTCAGTCCAGCTGCCGCAGTCTTAAGCACATTGCTGTCCACATTATGCTAGCGTTTCATTCCTGTGGCATGCAGTTTCCAAAACGTTCCCACCACAGTTCATTTTCTGCATTAGGGCTAGTATTGTTACCTCTTATCTTTTTACTGGATATAAAGTGATAGTAATCTGAAGGCCTTTCTAGTATAATTCACTGGAAATTAAGTCTGTCTCGTAGAAATTTTGGTATGGGGTCATTTTTGTGACAGCATCATTCTTGTGATAGATGAGAGTTAAGCTCCTTTCTGTACAATAGGTCATATTCCTTGTAAAAGTTTGACATGAATAAGAAAGATCTTGGGTTTGTTATTCATGGGGATGCAAGTTTGTGGCATTCCTTCTTTTTTTTTTTTTTTTGGATGGTATTATCTGAAAACAACGTAATAGGCTTATTTCTGGTTTGCAGAGAAGGCATTTTTAGCGCAAGCTGATAGTGAGCCAAAGTCTCTGAAACCTTAAAGTTGTGGTTAGCAGACAGCCAGTCTAGGAAATTAGGTCACCATTACCTCACTATTCTGTGTTTTCATTTTTTGGGGTTTTTTTTTAATTCTGTAGTATATCCTGTAGCCGACACTGCTGCTGTCTTACCAGTGACACCCAAGATGGATCAGATCCCAAGCTGGCAGCAGGAAGGGGCCCGAAGGCAGAGTCTGAGGCTTCAGAGGGGTGAATTCAGAGTGTGAAATTGGTGCCAGGAGTGAAGAGCAGTGGGGGATGGCTGGCTTATTCGGGAAGAAAGGTCTGGGCACAAACTGGTCTTTGACACTGTAGGAGAGTCAGTGTTGGGTCTGGGGATCTGGGGGTTTACAGAGCTCAAGGCTGGAGTTGCTGCCCTGAGGACTGTGGCTCGGCAGGGAGGCCAGGCATGATCCTGGTCCTTGGGGAGGCAGCTGTAGGTGCCCCTCCTGCCTGAGTGGGTATTTGCCCCTGCGCTCTCAGCTGTCACAGCCTCCACTGCAGCAGAATCATCCCTGTGTGGGTTGGTGGGATGAGGTGGGAGCCAAAGTAACTTGAAAACCCATACCTATTTATATAAATATAAAAAAAATTTGATTTTTCTTCTCTTAGAAATGCTATTAGCGGAGTCTGGGAGTAGCTGAAAGCTTTATCCCCATCTGTTACTCTATGCATGGCTCTTCTAAGGTGTGACCTTATCAAAACTGGAATCAAAACACACAGTAAAACTCAAGGCAGGCTTGATCTAGTTGAGATTCCCTTCAGTAGACCATGGCAATGGGGAACAATGGATGTTCATTCTTTCCTTAAGTATGGTTTTATCAGCAATTAGTATGTAAAAATAGTGCTTACTGGCTTCAGGATCCTTCCCCCTGCTTTAAATTTGTATTTGCTCGCTTAACCTAAAAATAAGGAAGGTTTCTACTCCAACTCTAGTAGTGACTGAGCCAGTGGAGTCACGGCAGCCACGTTAGAACAGGTATTTGTTCCTTGTCAGTGGGATTATTTGTTAAGGTCCAGCTGCAGATCTTTTACTGTTGAGTTTTCTTCACAGGCCAGCAGGAGAACAGTTTAATGTTTGATTAGTATTCCAGGCCTGGGGAAAAAAACCTTTCAGAGAAAGCTGACATATCATTATACAGGGCTGGATTTTTTTGATTGCATTTCAGGTGCGCTTTCTGTGCTTTGGGAGGGCTTTCATGAGTCAGTGGGAATATTGCGACTAGCTTGGTCAGGATATGTTGTAGGGAGAAAAGAGACTGGAAAGGGGAAGGAGAGAGATCCAGTGGGCAGACTTTGTACTTGTCTCTAAGCCCCAGACTCCCGCAGAGCAGCAGATGACTTGAGCAGATCAAGGCAAAACTGGCATCTCCCCTCTTAACCTGAGTCTCTCAGCCTGCACTTACTGCCTAGGGAGAATGTTCAACCTTGCAGGTTTGGGGTTTTTGGGAGGTGTGGTTGTTTTGGGGGAGGCAGTTCCTGATGCAATTTGAAAGGTGGGAACTGTAATTTGTATTTTGTTGAATTAACTTGCAGGATTTTAATAAATTCTACAGCATCAGCCTTTTTTTCTTCTTTTCCCCCCCTTTTTTTTTTTCCCCTTCCTTCACCTGTGACAGCTTCAGTTTACAGACTCCATTCTTCTTGTGGAAATTTTATTGTGTGACCGTTTCCTTGTTTAGTAATACAGTGGCTTGGGAGGAAGCAACTTTATACTTTTGATCTAATTTTAAAGCCTCAGAATAGGTCATTCACTCCTCCAAACAATTTCTGAAGATTTTCAAATAAGGCATAACTTGATTTAGAAGGTGAGGAGTAAAGTGTCAGAGCCAAAACTTTGAGGAAGCTTTTATGTGTAACCTTATTGGGATTTTTAATGGGCTAAATACAGCACTGTAGGCAGAAGCTGTAAGCTGAGAAGCCCTCCGTCTCAGCAGATCCTTGGGGATATGCCCTTGGGAGGGTTTCAGACTGCAGGAAAATGTGGAAAAACAAGAAGATTGCTCTGCAGGGATGGACATAATGTAGGGAGAGGTTGGGAAAGATAAATCCTTCTGGCCCCCTTCATTATGAGAGTAAAACGACACTTTTGGCTAGACGCCAGTGAAACCTGGGAGATCTAGGATGGTGCAGACAGGACTAGCAACAAGTTTTGTCAGGGAATGGATTGGATGAGTGCAGATCTGCCTCAGTTCTGTGGTTTTTGTTCTGAATACAGAGCATTAACCCCTCAGTTCCTGCTGCTTTCCAGAAGCAGAAACATGGCCAAGCCACTCAACCCCTCAGAGCAGATGGGAAAAAAACTGCAGTGGATTTTAATTAAACTTGGAAAAACAAGCGGAGGTAGAGGAATGCTGTGACAGGAGGTGTAGGATTGCTGGAGGAGCATGTTGTTGTGATGCTGACCCGATGATACAGAGGTTAACAGCCATCCCGTCTTCCCCACGCAATCAAAATTCAGCAGCAGCGTGGAGAGGGAGGGGGCTGCCAGGCAGATTGGCTTTCTCACAAGGAGCATTAAAACAAACAAACAGAAAATGTATTTTTTTATCGAAAGAAACTGAAAATTATTTTCAGCAAGAAATGCTGCACTCCATTGTCCTGACAGGTGATTTTGATTTAAAAATTTGACATTTTGGTTTCACCTGTGTTGGCCCGCCAAGGTATATACGACTGAGACGGTGTTTTCAAGGAGACAGGAAAAATGCCAGTGATCCTGAAAACCTTAACACTTAAATAAGGTGCAGCACCTTTCTTATTTCTGTAGAAATTCATTTTTCTGTAACCACTAATTTATCAGGCCTATGATAGGCACAAAGTTTGACTTTGAAATTAGACTTCAAGGGCTAGTTTTTCAAAAGCTTTCGGGGTTATTCTGCTCCCCTCAGAGTCTATCTACAGTGTGGTCAGAGATGTGAATGCAGCTTCTGGGCTGGCTCTAAGTGAGCTGGTGTGTACGGGCAGGGAGGGCCAGCAGTGCTCAGGCTTTGGGTATCGACCCTCCCAGCCCAGGGCAGCCCTAGCACTGCGGCCCTGCCCTGGCACCCACGAGAGCAAGGGAGCAACAGATGCTGCTCAGAGGAACCTGCAGGCTGAACATGCTCAGGAGCCTGTGGGCACTTGCACAATTCCATGATCTTCAGGGGATGGTATTTAATTTTTTTTATGGGAGTTACATGTAAACATGAAAGGGTAGAATTTTGACCTGTAAATAGGATCTATTTGGGAATAAGCCTTTTCCAGAGCTATACAATGATAGTTTTCATTTCTTCAGTTAGAAACAAATGAGGGCCACAATCCTAAAAAGGCTTGCATGGAGGCTTTATTTTAAGATTCACCAAGTACTGAAATAAACCTGTAACTTCAGGACTCTGAAGTTCAGTGTGCTCTTTTGGAGAGCCTCTGACCATTGAGTGTTTCACCTGGTAATTTTTGTGCTAACTGCTGTAAGTCTAGCCGTGATATCTTTTTGTTTCCAGAGCCTACAATTTTATTTCAAGTCCAGCTTTGTAAAGCCAGGAGTTAGCAATGGGCATTATTTTATAATGATATGAGGTAGAGCTGTCAGGTTTATTAAGATGTCCTATTTCTAATGAGGAGGAATTAGCTGTTGCGTTTTAGAATAGGAGGTCAGAATGATGAAAACACCCACGAAAGATAACTCTGAACAGCCTGATGTCATTGAAGCTTTCAGCAACCAAAACCCCTAGAAAATACACTTTACAAGATTTAAGGACACCAAGCATTTAATTTTGCATCCCTTGGGGTTTTGCACTGGCAATGCCCTAAGGAATGATACCATTGATAAAGTTGGGGTTTTTTTCATGAAACTTACAAATAATCTTTTGCTGCACAGGAGGCAAAATATGGGGAAAGGGTGCTGAGATGTTAACTGGTGTAGTACCAGGGAATCATGAATGAAATCCAAATTGCCTTGTGTCTGAAGGCTTCTGAGGGCACTGGGGAAACGTGAAAGGTGTTGCTGTTTGCAGTCAGGTCTTCACACTTAGCACCTTAGCTCCAATTCTAATTTTATGCTCTTACTTTGCTTGTTTTCAAACATTATCAGGCTCTACTGTTCCCAGGATGCTGGTTATAAATCACACCAAACCTTTGAATCCTTGAGTCCCTTTCCTCTATGACTATTCCTCCTCTGGGGTATGAAGTACATGAGTGTTATCTGCCCACCTGGGGCAGATCTGAGAAGTGCTGTGGTCTGCAGGAATTAGAGCTGGGTTGGAAGGCAGGAGGTGGCGAAATCTACTTCTGGCTCACAGGGCAGACTTAAGCAAGCTACTTCACCTTTCTGTTTCCTTTTTCTCCCCAAGGAAGTAAAGGGGGAAGAATATTTCTCTGCCTGTCTCCAGGATGGGTGTTGGGCAGACAGTTGATTAAATCCCACCTGAATACAGGGCAGGAATGTTCTTCAGAGGCTGTTAATAGTGGCCTGGTACAACCACAGTGGTCTTTCTGTGTTTTCCATGTGGTTGCTCTGTGTGGTGTGTGTGTGTGATCTGTACCTTCTGCGTTCCTGATATGTTTACCTGTGGCTCTGGAGAAGGAGATGTAGCAAAGGTCAGCCAGCTCCGTGCATTTTCACACAGAGGTCTCCACCCCCTGGGTTTCTGGTGGGGTGCCCTGGTGCTCTGAGGATGCTTCCATGGTTCAATGTGGTCAAAAGCCGTGTGCCCACTGAACACCAAAAAGTCACTTACGGGAATCCTGGCTCTCGCTTTTGGCTTTTCTTCTGCAGTTTTATTTTATGAGCACCTTTCCTCCAGTTGGGGGAAAGGCTGGCAAGCAAACACCCTCTCACCTGCCAGCAAGGACCACACCTTGGCCTTCCTGAGAGTCATAGCAGTCAATAATTTATTGCAGGGAGTACAAATCTGTTTTCCAGCTCTGCTCAGGCAGCAACCAAAGAACTCAAACCAATTGGTGATAATGCCTGTTAGAGTAACCTCTGACCTGAGAGCAGCTGTTCTTAATAAAAGCCAACTAGTCTTTTTTTTTCTATTTTTTTTCTTTAATTATTCCTTAAGTAGCACAGAAAACCTGTTGGTCCTTCAGTTTTGCTGTAGGAAGAAGTGATTGTTTTTCCATCCCTCAGATCAGGACCCAGGCTCTCATGGTGTTACAGCCATGGTGGTGTTCCATTCCTGGCAACAGGGGAAGGATAGGACCCTCATCCCTTGCCTGCTTGTTCTCATGTCCTTGCTACCAGAGGCTGTGCATTCCTGTTCTTCTGGTTCAGTTGTGTGACCAGGCTGGGCTTCAAAAATCAAATGAAAACCTGGAGCTGTGAAAAGCCAGAGTTCAAAAGCTAAACCACAATATTTTCTGCAAGAGGATTTTTCAAATTTCCAGTCTTTATGTTGCTGCTCTGGTTTAGAACGTAGCCAATACATCTCTCTTGAGCAATAACTAGCTTTTAGAAATATTATTTAGTAAGAATCTTTTAAATTGAAGAAAGTGATTTTTCTCCATTACTTAAAAAAAAAAAGCCCTAGGAAATATCCAAGCATGTGTTTCTTTAGGATCTTTTCTTTTTTCTGTCTTTTTCTTTTTTTCTTTTTTTTTTTTTCCCTTTCAGCAAACCTGTAGGATTTCTTTTCTGTTTCAGTTCATAGGTCTTTGAGAAGATTGCTTCTTTCAGGGTGGGTGGGAAACTGTGTGAGTCAGCCTGCAAGACTTCAGCCCTAGCAATACTTGTGGAGGGAGGAGGAATTCCAGCTTCTGTTAATCCACTCTTTTCCAGCAGTATGCTCTCATGCACACTCATAACCTGGGATTAAACCTGGCCTTGCTCAGTGTCCTGGCTGGAAGCTTGATGGGAAGGAAGGGTTTGCATGATGGATGACCAAGTGCAGCCATGTGTCCTGGCATTTTCAGGGCAGATCACAACATGCCTGTAATGAGTCCTGAGTTAATTACCATGTTCACACCATCAGAGCTCAAGCCTGTCCCCAGAAGAGCCTGTAATGTAATGTGCTTGTTGTTTACAAGGCAGTGAAACAAGCTGATCAGAAACCTTTGAGATCCCTGCCCTGTCTTCCGTGGAGTGAGCGTCAGCGCTTTAGGGAAAGGTAACAGCCAACAAGCTGTGGCTTCTGTGCAGGCGTGGGCAAGAGAAGCTCTGTGGGGGTAGAGAGGTCAGACCAGGAGATCCTAACAATCTCTCCTCATCCCATTGTGTCCAAATCCTGCCATTCTCTGGACTGCTTTAACCATCCTATCCCCTTCATTAGTGGTGGTTTTCCTTTTGCTATTTCACAGGGACTTAACAGTAGATTCTGCTATGCTGTACGATGTTCTCCGTGAATGCTTGTAAACATGTTGTAAAGTCATAGTACATGAAAGCTTTCATACATCAGTGTAGTGGTTTGGTCTGTCTCTCCATGTCTTTCCCCTCCTGCTGTTTTTCTGTAGTTGTTTCTGTCATGGGAATGGGGGAAAGAAAAGGGCTGGTTTTTGCCACTCTAGAGCAGAAGAGTGGCTCTTAGGCATTATAAAACAGCATCATTGGAAGGATTTTGGCTGTATGTGGAAGACAAGTGCATGTTACCGTTCCTTCTTCCCAGCCTGATTTTGTATTTCTTTTTCCAAGAATCAATAAAGTAATTAAGATAAGTACAGGAATTTCTTCTCTCATAAATTAATCTGTAAAAGAGAATTTTGTATAAGCAATTCCAGTAACATAAAACACTCTTGACTAAAACTTTCTCAAAGCCAGACAAGGCCTATAATATTGCAAGAACATGACTTGAACATCACGTGTAAAACATGGAAATGATGGCATGGGTAAACCATGTACTTTTAGGATTTTGAAGGACCAAAATAAGCAAGAAAGTAGAACAGAGGGGGTGGTGGGCCATCTGAGCATCCCCCCCAAAGCTGGGGAGGCATAGCAATGTAGTCCAGCTTTACTTGTTATCTGCCAAGAATGACTTGCTCTGAAGATGATTAGGGACCATTGTCTTAATAATAAATGGTTTCAGTTGAAATGGCTGATAAAAGATTTTCCAGCTTCTGTGGAAGGATCTGTGAAGTTCTGCACTGAATAGTGCCATCCATGTGGAGTTCATTTCAAGGAATTTCAGCCTTGCAGAGGTGAGAGATCTAGTCCAAACTAGTCATTTTATCTTGTACTGTAGGCTTCTCCAGAAAACATCATCTCAGAGAACAGGTGGGAGGAAGTTATTTGCCCTCTGGAGATGCTTATTTCTTTGGATTGTCTTCACAGGGAACCTAGACAGTGCTAGCAGGGACTTGGATAACTAGCTGTTAGATCTGTAAAACTAGGTGGCATAAATTTGCCCTTGCAGCAGTAAATGGTGAAGTGATGGTTAAACTCCCCGTGGGGACGGACCAAGACAGATGGGAATGTGCGCCCAAAACCGTTCTGGAATTTGAGTATGGCGAGGACACCTCTCATGTTGATTACTTTAAATGCAGTGGTTGTTTTGATATATGTGCTCATAACAGTAAGGATCTTTGTAGCCGCATCCAGGGTGCTGTCTGCTAGTGGAACTCTTGTGCTCTAGAGTGAGGAATTTGGTTAAATATACACACCACCAGATGATTATGTATGAGATTAAACTGGGGATAAAAATGACAGACTTCTCTCCATTTGCTCAAATAACAGAGATATAGTGACTGCTGTACAAGCTTGATAGTACTTTTTATTCCTTCTGGTATTACTGTGGTACCTGGAATCCTTACCAAGGAGCAAAGTCCTGAGAATTATTTATGGAACTTCATAAATATGAAACACTTTCACTTTCCTCTGCTTATTTTGCTGATACGACAAACTAAACAAACCAACCCCACTGAAACATTAACACTGCTTATGCAACACTTCACTCAGGCTTATTCCTCCTCTGTCTCCCATTGCCCATCTCCATTCTGATTACTTAGTCTGTGGACTTCATGGAGTTTTGTGTGACTCTTACGGAATGGGGAAAAGGGTCTCAGTCTGGAAAGTACTTAGATTTACATCATGGTAAGAATTATGTCAAGGGTCTTCCTTGTTCTTAGGTGGAAGAACACCTCCCTGAGTAGGAGGTGTGCCAGCTTTCGTCTCCTTGCAGAGGTGACTGGACCAGCATCACACCCTTGGTTAGAACAGATACTCATCTGCAGCTGAAGTGAGTCACAGGAGCTTTAGGCTTTGAGGCTTCAGCGCCTGCCTCTGGACCTGTCCTTGGGCAGCACTGCTGCTTCACAAAGGACTGGCTTCTCTCAAGGAGCCTTTGTGGGTTAAGATCCAATTTAGCATTTGCGAGGTTGTCACAAGTGATAGCACAGCCTGACAAACAGCATAGTGAATAAAAGGATGCAGTTTCCCTACTGCAGTTCTCTGCCCTAGATGAGGTGCAGAGTCCAATTTTGAAGTTACTAGGTCCAAAGCTTCTTTTGATCATTCACCTTTCAATACAGAAAAACTGAAGGTAACAGGATGTAGGCGATGTGTAAGACCTGCCACTGCCAAGTCTGGGCTTGTGAGTGCTGGTCCTGAGTGTGAATGGTAAAGAGCTTGCTTTATTTTAGCTCATAGTAGTGTCCTGCTTTCTGCTGCCCATAGCCATTGGATTTTTTTTGAAGTGGAATTTTGGCTGAAAACATGAAAAGTTTGAATAAATACTGAAATACGAGGCCAGTCTGTTCTCTTCAGTGCATTCCCCACTATCTCCGTTGTATCTCCAGATATGTAATATTGCAGGCTGACTAGCCCTTTTCCTTCCCCCATGCCCCCTAATCCATCCAACCACATCCAGACTGCTACAACTCTGAAGTTTTCTGTTATTGTTTGGTTTGTTGGTTTTGGGGGCTTTTTTTTTTTGAAATATGGACAAGTCCATATTCTCAGTAACAAATGCCCTGACAGCCAGCCAACACAAGTATAGAGCCCTGGCTACTAGTTATTTATAATTTCTTGTAGACTATTTTTTACAACGTTCCCTCACTAGATCCACAGTTTAGAGAGCAACTGGGTGTTAATCCAGTGAGCAGAAAGGGTGCAGAGAAGCTGCTGCAGCCTTTGACCAGCAAGGAGCAGTCCTGATAGCATCTGTTGTGCAAGGATAAGGACTGGAAATGACAAGGCCAGTTTTGGAACAACGGTATCCGTGTTTCTCTACCCTTGAGGACAAGGAGGACAAGTGCCTACATGTGTTGGATTTTGTTAGCTGGATCCAGTTGCTGTGTTGAGTTAATGAAGGTCATGCTATTCTGTGGAATGCTGGGAAAGCAGGAGAAGCTGAAACCGAGCTGGCCCATCCCCAGGCAAACTGGTTTTAACCAGGAAAAAGTCAGAGAATGCGAAGAAACTTCTTGTACATCACCTCAGGCGGTTATGTATTCTGTTTCCTAGTTACATTTTTTTTTCCTGGTATCAATTCCAAAACAAACAAATGGAGAGGGAGAGAGAGAGAAGGGAGAAAGAGAAAAGCATTCCTTAAAATAACCCTTTAACATCTTGGGCCAAATTCTCTTCTCCTCGGGCCTGAAGTTGCAGGCTGTCTGTGCCGATATTGGTATGGAGCACCCCAGATCTGTGCTGCAGTGGTTGTAAAATGAAACACTGATCCCTCTTTCTTCACTGAGTAGTGTCATAGAACTGTGGCACCACAGTAAATAACAGCATAGATGAGTAGGCAGTGCAGGTACAGACCTCCTGACAGACCTTTCTGCTGTCTCACCTTTTCTTTACGTTGGGTAAAACAGCACTGGGCAGGAAGAGACCCTGGCACTGTATAGGATCTGTAGGCACAAGCTTTGATGTTCTAGCAGTAGCTTGGGTATTTAGAAGTAGTTGTTCAGCTCTAGTGTTTCATATTGGGCTTACTGGGAGAAATGACATGGTCAAAGGGCTGTTCCCAGAGTGCTGCAGTTTGCTGCCCTGCCTTGGGAATGCTGAAACCTCGGGTTCCAGGACTGCACATTTTCACTTCACTGGGGCATTTGCATTGCATGATTGTCATACTGCAATGCTTGAATAAACCTTCTTTTTTTGTCTGTGGGTGAGCACATCCACTTCCACTCCTACTCTGTGTTATTCTAGTCTTTCAGCTAACTTTTGCGTCCAAAAAGTTAGGGAGTTGATGATGCCCCACTTTGGAACTGACCATTTGATCTGCTTGAGAGCAAAAGTAGAAGACATTTCTCAACTTCCCTGCACCGCTGCCCTCTGTGTCATCCTGTTTCGAGCTCCTCTATACAGCTCTTAAAGTGCTATATAAGGTTCTGAAAAGTATCACGTTGCTTGGCTGGGTGCTGGAGGCAGGAGGGCACACAGTCTCTTTGGCGTGCTCCAGCAGCCAGTGGAAACAAGGGTAAGCCAGCTCGTGTACATCTTAGCTTTGGCAGGGATGATCAGAGCCGTAGCTCAGCAAGAAATCAGCATTCCCTCTGCAAGTGAAAGGTCAGGAATGCAGAAAGCTCACTGCCTTTTTAAGAAGGTTGAAAGTTTTGAAAGTTTGCCCTCCATTTTTTTTTCCAAAAAGAGAACAAGTAGGAGGATAACAGTCCCATTTTCTGGTGTGTGTTTGGCTGAGATTGTGTCATCTAATCTGTTTAAGAAATGGTCACATGTAATATTTTGAAAAATTGGTAACCTCTGGGTCAGATCCATTCCATTCAGCCCTGCTGTTTGCTTGATGATTGACCAGTGGCCAGGGATGTTTGGTATCCAGCTGACATCCATGTCCTTTCCTAAATTCTCCCGCCAACAATTAAATGTACTGTAGAAACAAAAGCTATCAGCAGATATTTCCTCATTAAAACCTGTGCTGCTGGGCTCAGGGCAGACCGATGAGTTCAGGCTGCTGTGATGTTTTTCAATCAAGGACATCCAAACCCAAGCTAAGAAAAGAGCAGAGCTTCACCAGCAGCAGCACATGTGTCTGCCTTTATGTATGTGTGTGTGTGTGTACCTCTTCTATCCAAAAACACTGGCACAAATGCACTGTTATCAGTCTTGCTGTGAGAGTGGGTGGGAAACTATTTAGAGCAGCTTTTTCCCACTGGAAGCCTTTGGTGTCTAGAAATCAAAGCTCTCTGCAGATGTGTGTGAGTCTTGATGAGATCTAAATTGAGAATTCTAAAATCCAGATGGAATTTGTGATGAAAACAGATGCGTGATCAACACCCTTGCCAGCTTAGAAGGCAGAAGCTGCAGCAGTGCCACGGAGAGCTTGGGCTCCGTCAGCCTGAGTAAGTGCTCAGAGTGTCTGGCAGACACCAAAGGGAGGTAGAGGTTCTTCCTTCCACCTGAATCAAGGTCTGCTTCATCTTCAAGACTTTCACAATGTCAGCCTTGATACTTTGTGTTCATGCAACCCCTCTTTAAAGCTGGCTCTCATCATGTTGTTTATAAAGCATAAAATGGATCGAATAGCAGATATTTGATAAGATTTTGTTACCTGTCTCTTCAAGAAGGTGCTACTTTAGCAGATGTTGTTTCTTCTTCTTCTTTCCAAATTACTATTAATTACCTATTTTGCCTTAAATCAACATCCAGATTCTGTGTGCTTTAATCAATGGATTCTCTTTGCAATATAAGAAAAAACTACTGTAGTGACACTAGATAATTTCCCTTCTTAGTATGGTATCCAGCCATACTTTTAACATTGGAAATGAGTCATGGCATCAACAGCATGTGATGTGGTCTTTGTGAAAGACATCTCAACTGGCGTGGGGTCATATTATAAGGCATCAGCCTTAGAAATTTCTTCCCATTCACTGGAACAATTTCTCTTTTGTGCAAACATATGCAAAGTCCTGCCTGCCTTTCTCTTCCTTGCAGCCTGTGTTAAACTTCAGTTGTCACTTGGATTTATGTTCCAAGCTTTTCTTCATCAAATTTGTTGAACCCAACAGTAGATAATTTAAAGGCTGTACAGAGATATTTTCTCTGAAGGGCTCATAAAAGAGGCAGACTGCTACTTCTAGCTTGAGCCAAAATATATGGAGTGAAGATTGTGCAAGTTTCTTTGCAAGCAGATGTATCTTGTCCGTGACAGAGAAGGCACTGGCTTTACGAATGCTGGGAGTCCTGTAAGCACTCTATGTCACCCTGAATTAGGATTTGTTTCTGCTTTCATTGACTTCAGCGCATGAACATTAATCTCCAACTTTAATCAATTTATTGTCTCTGAACCCCCATAAGATAAAGAATTACAACCTCTATTTTGTAGATGAACTGAGTTGCAAAGAGATTTAGATTCCTGTTTAAACATGTGTTTAGGCACCTAAGGATGCAACTAGATGCCAAGTAAGATTTATGAAAGTGTCTTAACTGATCTTGGGTGGAAGTTTAGAGCCCAGAGAAGTGAAGAGGTTTATAAATTCAGCAAGGTACTGGAGTATCTATAGCAGTCTTGTACTGACTTCCCTGGTCTCACCTGTGTCTGGGAGCAGAGCTAGAGCCGAACCCAGGGTTGTACCAGGTAGACAGGAAGTGCAGTAGGAGAAGAAAGCTGGATCCTTGAAGAGCCTCTGCCCTGCGCTTGGGGACAGCACTGCTCACACAGACGCACACACAGCCTTTCCGTTTGTTCCCAGCCTTGTCATTCCATCGGCTTCCCCCTTCCCACCTCACGGTAATTTTCAGATGAATTGTTTCCAGGCACAGCAGAGGGTGCAGCTTCAGGACCATGGAGGTGTAGTGGCTGCAGAGCTCCTTTGTCCCTGTTGTGCCTGGGCAGCCAGTAAAGGCTTCTGAATTAGCCATCTGTGCTGAAGAACGGGATAGGAGGCTTAGCTGTATCACTCTCCAAAATATTATGTAATTGTCATGGTATAGTTAAGGATGTACAGATGTTTCAAATGTTTGCCTTTTTATTTCTTTAATTAAAAAAAAATTATTTAAATATTTCAGAATATTCAGAAATTCTTTAATTTAAATGAGTTCAATGCTTTCTTATCTCCTGATGTGAAAGACTGACCTGATACTCGTTTGCATCCTTAGAGCCTTCTGGGAACGAGCTTGTTGTGAAAACCACTAGGTGGAAATGACAAATAATAAATTTATTGAAAAAGGCAGCTTGTAAGCAGGACCAGAATGAAGTTTGAGTCAAGTTAGATGAAAATGTTGGGGGAGAAAAAGCTTCAGCAACACTGAAATGGCTTTTGATGTTTGAAAGTAGAAAACATTTCCATGTTTGTTTCAAAATTACGTATTTCAGTTCACAACGGCCAGCACTTGAAAGGGGGAGGTGACACAACTTCAGAAACGTTTTATTTTCATTTTGCCCAAACAAATGTCTTGAGTCAACTCAAATGATTTTCATAGCAAATGAAACACTTCTGTTTGTTTGACCCATATGATTATTTCTTTGTGTTTGGTAGTCACTGCAAAAACTCTGTTTTCTTTATGTCTCCTACCAGAACTGAAAGTTGGAGACTGGAATATTCCACCTCCGTGTGTGCGGGGTGCAGCTGCCTGAAATAAATCTCCAAGCTTTAAACATCTCAGGCTCTGCCTCATGGTAGATGCTTTATTCTTACCCTAGAGTGAGAATCCCCCGTTGATGGTATCTTTAAGGAAGCTGCTGATCCCAAAGCCCCAGGCCAGAAACCTGGCAACAGAGTAGTAACAAGGCATTGTTATATGAGCAAGTCACTTTCTGCAAAGAGTCTTTAGCATATATGCAGGAATAAAGGTGGTTATGAATGTTCCAGAACTTTAAAGGAAGTCAGTGGACTCACTGTGCACTTGCAAGCAGATAAATGAAGCATGGCACAGGATATATAAAATTATATGTCCCACCTGGGAGCACACACACCGCCTTCCTGAACCCCTCAGATCAGATGTGGCACAGGGGTAGTTGAATCTAACACGGCTGTGACCATAGCCTTCACAACTAGAACTGTGCAGGTACATACACTTGATGAGAATGTGACAAGGGAAAATTGAATGTAAAGTCTTCTAGACAGCCAATAAATTTGCTTTATATCTTTATCTTTTCCTTGCTTGGCAATTATTTCAGCAGGTGCTGAACTACTTTCTGCCTGCTGTAAACGAGGGGAGTCAAACGACCTGCTGTAAATTCTTGATATTTCCTGTACTTATGAGAAGACATAATCATCTGAAGAACTTGTATATTTAGTGTGGATTAAGGTGATTTTTTAAATAATGCTTTTTTTTTTTTAAAGCCCAGGATTGGTCATAACTAGTGTTAGGTTGCTTAGTACTATATAACTGAGATGTGTTCATATTGTCACCGAATAGGTAACAATCTATTTTTTAAATAGTAAGGTAGAGTTGCTGCTCAGGTCCTTCCACATTATTTGTTGTAATTCAGTCGCCAGTTAATGACAGCATATCGCTATTAGGTTATAGCCCTCCTAGGTTATGGTTTTTAGAACTGTAAAGCAAGAGTTGCAGGGTTTCAGGGGTTGATTACAGAGAGGTTTATTGTTCTTTCTTACACTTGAATCTGCTAGGTAAGTTAAAACAGCCAAGTAGGAGACCTGGAATAGCAATGACGTGCAGTTAAACACTGAAAAATCCCTACCTCTTCTACAGAGTAGAGCTATGAAAGTACTGCTTATTGTACATTAGTATTCTGTATTTGTTACCTGCAGAGCTACTACAGGCCGTAGTTTGAGCCGGCTGTACCATTTGTGACTTCATGCTACAGCGTTTTCGCTTGCCTGCACAGTTGACCCGATCCTGTATGTCATCAGGGAGGAGATGTTTAACTTGTGACACTGCTAATCCTTTCCTGAAGGCTTTTCGTTCTTCCTGCACGTTGTCCTTTCATTGCTTTTGTGAGCTAGAACATGCTTGCTCAGCCCACTGATGAATTCATGTAATTACCTATGGATGTACCGAAGTCCTGTTGACTTTAACATTAAAGATCAGTGATTGCTTAAGTATTGCACTGAATCAGGACCCCCTAGGCATTTTCACATGCACAGGCTAACTTGGGAATTGGTGCACCGTATTGTAGTCCTCCACTGCTGGAATGGAGAGCAGGCTGGGGACACTCCTGCATCGCCGGCTGCACACAGGGACAGCCGGGAGCACAGCAGCCAACAGGGTGCTCATCTCTCCTAGGAAGACCTGCAGTCCACACAAGAGGGATACATGGAAACAAATTGTGATGTTAGACAAAGTTCGGAGTGTGTATTTGGTTAATCCAGTTCTAGAAAGTTGGTCTGTGTGCAGTGGGAGTTACACAAAGGCACATGTCCCTGCAAAGAATCTGCATCCTGGTGCCACTGTGTGTGTAGTGTGTACCTCTGCAGAAACTCCCTTTGCAGGAGCTCTGGGGTACAGAGTCCTTCCTGGCTCAGCCAAGTTCTCATGCAAGGGTAGGGGTGATTTGTATGTGCCCCTCATAAATGTACTTGTCTCCATGGTTTTATTTTGCTGATATAAATGCAGCTAATGAATGCATTGTGATAGTGCTGTGTTTTACAAGGAATGTTTTAGTACAGTCAAGCCCGAAGAGTCTGGACTGAGCTTGGTATTTGGAGGCATCAAGCCTTCAGAGAACATGATTGTCCTCAGCTGGAATGACTGGCATTCCTGGGAATCACATCTTAGTTACAAAAAACCTTAGGTCTCCAGTTCATATTTTGTTCCAACCCAGTAGACACATTATATAGTCCCTCTAGGGGCTCATTTGTGATCCTTTCTGATAGAGTTTGCACTCACAGTAGTGCTTGCCCTTTAACAGGAGGGGAGGTGTTGCTGTTAGAGCAGTTCCAGGCTGGGCTTCTGCTGTGCCATTGCTTTCCCAGGCTGGTGATGGAGGAGTGGACCTTTGCTTTCTCCATCCCTTCAGAAGCCATCCGTGCTGCTTTCCTCAGTGCTTTGATATTCTGCCAGCTGAGGGAGGGAAGAGCCATTTATAAATATTTCTGGTAATACAGTAAGTACTCGCACATGTTTTGCTCACTCATTTTCCGTATCCAGAAATCTATCCGACCAGAATCAGTTCACTCTCTTTTATTAGCAGAAATAGATCCACAACAATTAAAATTGATTTAAAAAAAAAAAAAAAAAGGAAAGAAAAAAAGAGAAGCAGCAGCAAGCACATCATATTGACTGTGTGTATATTCACACTGGCTTCCAATCCATGGATAATTACCCCTCAGAGATTGTGTGCTATGTACAGTATGATGATGGAATTATGCACTTTAAAGCGCTTTAGTGAGCCTCTTAGGATGCCAATTTCTTTCCCCTTTTCTTTCTTTTTTTTTTTTTCCTTCTTTTCATTGCAACGAATAATGATTTTTAAATGCACATGACCTGTCCTCAGAACCAAAGTAAGGCACGTCAGTGATGTTTTGTCTCTGGGTTTGACTTTTCTTGAACTGACACAGTAGAAGTGTACCCATGAGATGAAGTTGCATGGTCAGGGGATCTCTTGGGATTGCTGATCCTCATTAGTTGAGGGGAAAGGCAAGTGGAACTTAAAAGTTACTCATTTGGCTTGGCAGCAGGTACCCAAATTGCAATTCCTGCAAGGAAGGAGAGCTTGAAAGAGGCTGTGGGTACAAATCCATAAGAAAACAGGCTTTGTTACTGTGGCTGATTGTGGATCACCTGACCTGAACACTAAGAACCAGGGCTGGTGGTTTCTCTGACCTCTTTGTCAGAGCCAGTTCAACTGTTTTGATTTGCAGTTTCACACACACTCACAAAATTAAATATTGTCTATACATTTCAGCCTAACTTGTTTTTGGCAAAGTGATAAGCAAGTGAAAAACAGGGCCTCATCGTAGGAAGTGTCAAGCCATCTTAATTTTAGGCAGAAATACCAGCTCCTCCTAGAGGAAAAGAGCCAGTCCATAAATAGCTCCCAACAGATCCTTTACCCAAGCAGACAAAAGGGTGTGACGTGCAGGAGTTGCTGCTAATGCCAAATTTCATCTTTCCACTGGGAATGTGTCACCTGGGTTTGAGTTTGTCTAAGGTGTAACTTGGTGTTCAGGCAGGATTGTTCATTGATACTCAGCGAACAGCTCCCTAGATCCTTGGCAGCTCTTGGGAGAACATCTCCAAAGGCACTGCCAAAGGAGTTGAAGGGGGAGGTACCTACTGAAACACAGCCATGAGGACTGAGGTTGCAGGGCTGCTGGACTCCATGTTCCGGGACTGTGGCTGCATTTACAGATTTTTATCTTTTGTTGACATCTTTAATAAGTGTTTGGTAACAGCAAGTGGTGCTGCATCCTGTTCCACCAGCCAGGACCAGTGAGCTGTTGTGTTAAAGGGAGGGCTCCCAAACACAACTTATTGCCCAGAAAGAGTCTTTATAACTGGGACTATAGCAGCTGTGAGGTCCCCACAGCTGCCCCACTCCTGTTCAAGGATGAATGAAGGCAGGCCTGGAAGTGCTCCCAGGAGTAGGTTGGTGTGTACAAGCCAGCCCTCTCCTGCCATCCCACCTTTCTCAGGGCCCTGTGTCCCAGGAGGTGCAGTGTCCCTGCTGTCCCCCTGTGAGCCAGGCTGCAGAAGCAAGAACTCGTTCCACCACCTGTCAGAGCCTGTGTGCAGGAGTGGTTGGACATGTAGCTCCCATGGAGTAGCTGAGTTTATGGAACATGTTTGGGAAAGGCCTGAGGAAGTATCAGATGCTTCAGTGTACGCAGCTGTAATGTCTCTAACTTCCTGGCTCCTCTGGATAATGGTGAATGGTGCTCAAAGCCACTCACAGCACCTTTCTGTGTGGTTGGTGATGGCCTCAGCTCCTCAGAAGCCTGACCTGTTCCAGCTTGGCATTCAGTCCTGCAGTCCCTGCTCTGTCTGGGCACAGCAGTCTATGAGGGATCTACTCAGGGCTCCTGGGTGCTCTGGTGAAAATGGGGTGGGGGCTTTCTGTGTCAGTGGGCAATAGGAGAAAATGTGCCTATTTGTGTCCCTATTGTTATTGTTTTAATCTAACTTGGGGAGTCATTCCTTACTCGTTAGAGATGTAAATTTTAGGTACCTAATTATGTGTTTTACTTGTCAACTCTCTCCAGTCCCTTTCTTCCATGATCCCACCACCCTCTTCCCTTCTTATTCCCTTAAATATGTGTAGATGATGAATAGCAAATCTTCTCATAGAATTCTTCAGGAATATTTAGTGTAGGGTTTTGCTTTTGTTTGCTTTTCTGGTGACTTGGAGATGGCATGGTGAGAAAAGAAACATGTGAGCTAAACCTGTTGGTTTGAACATTGTGTCAGAAAATATCCATAAATTGCAAGTTACTACACAGATGTATAGATTTAATGAGACTGTGTAATGCCATTTATTTATGCTAAAGAATCTGACACATACGGTACTGAAAAAAGTTAATACTCTAAGAGTTATTTTATATTTTTCCATTGCCATCTGTCACTGCCTACATAATAATGATACAGGTGAAAGCCTAGCACTGCTTTAAAAAAAAATCAGAATGAATAGTCATTTAAATGTCTTGCTGCTTTAATAGCTGGTGTGTTTTAAGTTGTGGGAAGGAGGCAACAGAGATACCCTCCCCCCATCTTTAGTATATTAAAATTTGGGTTTAAACAGATTTGGATTCTTGAAGTGACTTATGAGAATTGAAAATGATTATAAACTCTACTGTCCTTTAAATTTGGGAAAGCTGAAGGACTAAACCAGATGCTGCCATTCTTATAACATACCATAAGTGGCTCTTGGAGTAGCCCTTTCATGTTCATCTTCAGATGTGGGTGAATTTTTGTGCTCTAAGTTCTGCCTTAATGGGCTGAACTCAGTACTGCTGGGGTCTCTGAACTGTGAGTAGGTATTTCCAGGTTCCTAAATCCTTGTCCTCATTTGCCATCTCAAATAATTAAAAAAAAAAATAAACCAAGGAAGGACATACAATTTTTTTTTTTTAGCTGCCTCAGGTAAAAATACATGTCTCAAAGCAGCACCATGCTGGCAGAAGTCAGCATTTACAAAGATACTGGCTTTTAAGAGTTCTCCTTCAACATTGTGTAGTCACATTGTGGTTAGGCAAAGCTGCTTTCCCTTTTATTTCTTTTAGTCACGCAGGAGTCCAGCCTGGCAGTGACTGTGAGGTACACGGGGAGAAGTCCCTGCGCTCGGGCGTTTGCAGTGATCCAGGGCTGCACATGGACCTGGGGACCTGCCCGTTGCTTTGCAGCAGCCACCTGCCTCCCAGGGTGCAGACAAGGCTTTGGCTCAAACAAATAAATGAAACAGGTTTTGTTGTTCATCTCCTTTTTACAATATAGTGACAAAGACAGAAAATATTTTTGTGGCAGGTGCTTATCCACAATTTTCTATGGGTTGATGAGTTGGGGAGGTGCCTTATTTAGAGGAGGAGGACATGGCTAGGTCAGGTTGCATTAAGATGATTTAGAGTTTATATAATGAGAAATAGATAAAACTTTTCCTGAAAGCTGTGAATGATGTGTAACTTGGTAATGAAAACCTTTCGCTGATGTAAGATAATGTCTTTAATGGTAAAAATGCCAGAAAATGAAGCAAAATCCAAACCCAGAGAAGTGATTCCATTGGCTTCAAACAATTTCTGCAGGTGTATTTTCAAATATAGTGCAGATGCCTAATGGAAAGTTCCTTATAAATGAAATAATTATTACTGTTATAATTACTACCCTTTGCATATGCTGGAAAGCATTTTAGGAAGTCCTGCACTTTTTAAGAAGCAGAGATGACAATGAGTGAGCAATAAGGTTTTGGTCTCTTCAAATGGATGTTATCAATCACTTTATTTTTGTTTATAAGGGATGATCCATATATAGCTGTAGTTCGTCAGCATTCTCCATTACAAACTTCTAGTTTTGGTACCATATAAAGCTCTCAGCAGCCTCTTAGCAAATCCACTTGGGGTGAATGTTGTGTCACTTCTCAATGAGTGTATGTTTCTTCTGCTCCCTTATTAGAATCTGAACCGGGCTTAAAAATAAAGAAGTGTTCATGGTTTAATGTTTTGAGAGACAGAGTGTTTCACTACAGGACTGAGCCTTTATTTTTCCTCCTCTCTCTGCTTTTCCATGTGCATCAGAAATAGCTCTACTGAAGTAAAAAAGAGCTGTGGTAGGAGAGGAGGCTGACAGCATTTAATGTACATGTTAGAGACAGTAAGAGACTCGCTTTAGGTCGGCAAGGGAAAGGCCGTGGGAGACCACCCACAGCACTGAACCTGCCTCTTGCACTGCACAGCGACTGTGACGTGAACTTCACAATGGAAAGGGCCCTGGAGAACACCTGCTGAGCACCACCACCCCAGCATCACCTGCCCCTTGGAAACAAGCAGGAAATCATTCACGCGAAGGCAGAGAGTCCCAGTGGCTGCGGCGTGCGGGAGGAGAGAGCAGGGGAGCACAAGTGCTGGGCAGGTCTTGTGTAAAGTCAGAGTTTGCCAGATGACATTTGTCCAGAAAACTGTGTCTCGTGCAACAGCAAAAGGAGAGGAAAAAGAAAAATCCTGCTGCCTCTCACCCTCTCAAAACAGCAAAAAAAACCAAGTAGCAAAACAAATAAAGATAGATCCACCAATTGCTCCTAGTTTGACCTTAGGGAAAAATCCATGAGTCCAGGACTATCATCTGAGTTAGCTTGAGCATCTGTAAGAGGGGACAGCGACTAGGAGCAGAGACCTGCTGTGTTCCCTCATCTTGCATAGGGGTCAGGTTTGGCCCTGCAAAAGGGTAGGGGGAATGGGAAAGGGAAACTCCTCCTTGCACCTATTGGGAATTGGTATTATGTTAAGCACAGTATTTGTTGCACCATAATTACTTTGTAAGTACAGGCAAAAAGGGAGGGGGAGGCTGGGTCATCAGGAGTACTTTTCCTACCCTGGGATATGAATACATGACTCTCGCTTGTGTAAGTGCCACTTGCGTAGATGCATTTGTGGGTGAAATTTGGCCTGAGGTCTTTCTGGAGAGGAATCTTGCGACACTGAGCAATCATATATATTCAATTAGGAGTTCATACTCTTGCCAGATGGAAGTATGCAGCATGGGTGACTTGTGGAGAGCAAACAGTCATGCCTGAAGGCTGGGCATCTGGGGCAGATTCTGGTCTAGATACCGCCATCCTTACTTACACCAAGGCACCCCTTACTCAATGTCCCAGCTTTTGGACTTCAGCGGGAATTTCACTGAATGTGACCTTGTGGGAGACTGGAAGGATTGCTGGCTCAAAACATTTCTGGCATGCATGTCATTGAAACCATCAAAATTGGGCCCCATGATAGAAACGAGATCTCAGCTCTTATTGGTGCTCTTGCTGGGGTGCTGTTTGCTTAAATCAGAGCCCTTCCAACTGTAGCTGTGGTCTTTTCAGCTTCATGTTTGCGTGAGCTTGTATGGCCATTTGAGCATGAAAGTTGTTTCACAGGTTTCAGTGCTGCAGTCTTCATTCCTTGTGTCTGGACCTGGAGAGCTGGGTTGGGAGAAGCTGCCTGGTGATTTGGAACCATTGCTGCTGAAAGCGTGCAGTGACATCTGGGGTGCTGCTGTTTGTTGTGATGTCGTGATGTTGTGATGGCACAGTACGCCTGGTCAGGGGCATGATCCAGATTAAAAGGGTTGATTTTTCTTAGGAAGATCAGTTTTCAACCAGATTTGTGTAGCACCCAGTTTCATGAGCAGTGGTGCCAGTATAAAAGATGGAAGGGGTGGGGATTGAGGGAGGATGGTAACCACAGTTTGTGTCAGCTAAAACCTGACTGAAGCTTGGCTTAGCTATGCAACAGCATCCTAATTTAAACTAAACTTGGGTGTAACAGACCTGTTAGTCTACACTTACTGCATACACCACCTCCAGAAGATATGAAATAAGTCTTCTGTTGCATTTAGTGAGAGTTTAAATTGACTTCAGAGGTAGCAGGCTTAAACTGAGATTCTTCAATGTGAAAACTAAAAATTTCTAAGGATCCCTAAATAAGCCGATCAGTTCTCACTGAATTTCTGGCGCATTAACCACCTCCTTGTGGGCTTGAAGAATCCCGTTTGTGGCATGCAGAAGAGGACTCGGCATAAAGTTTCTAAAACGTTCTTTTCTCCTTTTTATTAGTTGTGAACTATTTGGTTTGATTTAACTGTTCTGAATGGACAGAACCCTGTGGAGGTCACTCATGACAAGATGGTATCACCATCTAAGATTCTCCCTGTCTCGGTGGCCAAAAGCTAAATCTTTGGAGCTTGCAATAAACAAACTTGACACCCAGCATTGAGAACGTCCTTGATAGGACGTTTTGGTACTTGAGTCGAGAAAAGAGTTGAGTAATTCCCCTCTTTTGCAGGTGACATTTACCCTCATTTGTTCCATCCAGATTCAGCTTTGCTTCTCTCTAAGCCTCCAGAAAGCTTCCATCTACTGTGAAAGCAAAACTGCCTCCCTTGAAATACACCTTTCTAACCCTCAATTGAAACATCTTCCATTTCAGTGTTGGTAGGACAGTGTTGCCCGCAGGTGCCATTGAAGAGACATCTTCCTTTATCCTGAGCAGCAGATGCGCTCCGGAGACCTCACTGCGTATTCCTCAGCATCACAGCTTTGGAGTGATACCTGCTCCTCAGAAGAAGGGGTGACCCGTTCGTTTCTCAGAAACTAGACAGTATTTGCTAAAGCTGTTTGCTTTTTAATGTCAACCTGTTAGCTAAGTACTTTGTGGCTATGAGGTGACAACAGAACCGATTCCATGGCCGGTTCTGCCGCTGCTTGGCTGGTGTTCTCACCCCTTGTGTATTTGCCTTTTTAAAAAGGGAGGCCTTGCTGGTGCTCCCTTGTTTACACATTTAATAGCTCACAATTAAGCTGAAATGAACTTGAAAAGTGTCATTAACTAAGACCCAAATTCTACCTGCAACAAGAAACTCAAAGATTAAGTTTTCTTTCACCCAAGACTATTTTGTACTATTTTGGGAGGAAAGTATGTTTGAACATGCATTAAAGTCTCACTACAGTTCTGGAGTGATGTAAACACCCTCTTGAAGGACCCATTTTGCTACCCGAGTGCTCTCAGACTGAACAAGAGCCAGCGATCATTGTTTCCAACTTCTGGCATTCCTTACCTTGAACTTTCGAAATCCATCAAGACAGAAGAGTTCTCCCCCTACTCCTTTAATTTTCATCTTACGAAACACTCATAGGTTTGCCATTCCAGTTCTTAAAATTAACTGTATTACACTCACCCTTGCTCTGAGTGCTTTTGTCAGTGTAGAAACAGGGAGTTTAATAATATAGGGACATACCACCTCCAGGGCTTGTGATGTGTAAGAATTGGGTTCAAAACCTGTTAGAAACTGGGTTATTTTCTATTTGTCTGTAGCTGCCAATTAGCAATGTCATTAATCCACTGCCTAGAAGAAGTGCATGATTAAAATAGACGGTGCCACTGACCATTGACAGGATGATATGCACAAGGCTGTGCTGTAGCTGCCTGTCATTGTGCTGCTGTAGTTAGGGCTCAGCCTCATTTTCCAGAGGGAGGTAACAATTTCGTAATATCTTTGCATCCGGGTGTAAAGACAGACTCATCATCTGGGCTTTGAATGATGCTTTTTGTTGTGTTCTGGACAGGGACCATGGAGCAGACCCTGGGATTGCTGTTGCCCTACCTGGCACCCACTCTCAGGCCATTTTGGTTAGAGAATGCATTGTGTCTGTGAACGTCCTTCGCTCTGTTCGCCCACAGAGCCATCCAAGGCTCCTCAGGGGCGGCAGGTTTGAATTTTGCCTCCTCAAGGATGAGCATCTGAGGCTGGGCCAAAGTTTTGTTTCCTGCTGGTGAGAGAAGGACGATGGGGGAAGAGGCGTGGGAGGCCTTGAGGGGTCTGGCTTGACTTGCTGCTGCTCCGGGGGCAGCAGGAAGGGGCTGGTGGTGCGTGGCTGCTGCCAGGAAAGGCCGGCCTCCAGCTGGAGACCACAAACCCTCGGTGACAGTGGCCAGCCTGGCTTTCCAAGGCCACAGATAAAATAAGCATTGACCTAGGACAGCAGACAGTGGAGGAGACAGAGGGGCACAGTCCTTCTGCTTTCTCCCTGGTGTGTTGAACAGGAGGAATTTTGTTCCTTAGTGGAAATTGCACTCTTGTTTGCTTGCTTAAGAAAAAGATGTCCAGTGCTTTAATTTACACTCCACCTGGGGATCAAACCTCTCAGCAAGACCAGAAGGGTTTTTTCCCCCCAGATCTCACTTTTGAGGGAAAAACTTCTGTGTCAGAGGATGAAATACCAGGAATAGTTTTTTTAGGTGGACCTTCCAGCCTCTGGTTTGTAGCCACACTAATTTGTGGGTGAAGGGAATATTTTTGTACTGAAAAGTTCCCAAGAAACCGTTAACCAGGGAATTGGAGTTTAATTGGCACTTACGAGACATTAACAATAATTGTATTCAACTTGGCCGCTCAGGATAAAGTGTGATTCAGGATGAGCTGGTTGGTGCGCTGAGCAAAAAGCAAAAAAACCCCCACCAAACCCAAAAAAATAAAAATGAAAAAGAAAGCAACATTAATGTATGGAGTTGCAAATATGTGCCATTAGCTTCGTATTCACAGGTAGAAGCTTTTGTGGTCCTTGTCTTTTGTTTTTCCCCACAAGATATCCTGCTGGACTGGAAAAAGTAGAAGGAACATGTATTAACTGGAGGGAAATTATTTTACTTCAAGTTCATGCTTTTGCAGTGAGCTGGATTACAATTTTATCCCTGCTCTCTCTTTTGCTGTCTTTTTTTGTTTAGCAATGTCCCAAAAACTTTAAAAAAAACCTCAACAAAATCCATTTATTTATTTATGCTTTTACCAATCACATGAACAAGAAAGGCAGGGGAACACAGGGTGAAATTTGATGTGGAGCCTTGTGTATGATGCAGGATAGCCATCAACATCCCTTGAACATTTCTTTTGCTTTTGAAGCAGAGTTCATTGTGCTTCCTGAGTGCTGTAGGTGAAAACAAAGACAGTGCCAGTGCTAAATGATTGCAGCTTCCGAGGCTGGCTGAGAACAGAGAAAACAAACTGTATGCAATTTAAGCGCCTGTTTGTATGCAAGCTACCACACAGCCTAATATATACACCCGTATGATGTAAGGCAGTGGAGATGACCTGATTAGCAAAGCCCTCACAACAAGCAGAGGAGATCCCTGCTCCCCTCCTTGGAGACCTGCGGTTGGTCCCAGCTGGAGGAAACCTTTCTGCAGCTACCAGAGGGTTTCTGAAAACGGCAGTGGCAGTGCTCCGTGTGCATGAGGGTGAGGGAAGGAGAAAGAGTAAACAGCCTGCACAGCTCTATAGAATAGCTGGGATTTTTTGAAGGATGCAGCATGAATTCCTTGGGCTTTGTGAGCTCTGTGTGTCGGGGTTGCAGAGCGCTCTGTGTGTGTGGGGAGGCTGTGCTTCAGCAAATGGCTCATGTCGTTTGGTTGTGCTGCTTATCCTGTTGGATGAAAGCATCATTCAGCAGAAAGAAGTGCTAGGGGAAGGAAGATAAAGTAAGTGGTCTTCCCGTTTGTAAGCTCTCACAGCCTTGTTCTCCTGTGTGCTGAGCAGGCAGAGCTCCACAGCTGTGAATGGGAAGTTGTGGTGCTCAGCACTAATTGCACTCAAGTGTTTATTATTCCAAATCAGAGAAACAGACAAAAATTTATATATGTGAGAAGACGCATAAGACCCAAGACTTTCTCTCTTGTGAGTACATGTAAATATGCACAATTGGGATGTGGCTTTTGGATATTTTGTGCAGTACTGTGCCAGGACAGCACGCAGGCTCGTGGCAGCAACCTGGGGTTTTAGGTGAGGAGCACAGGGCAGTATTTCTGGCTCTGCTGTAGCTACTTGTGTGGCCGAGTGTATTAAATCGTGCTCCTAAAGCCAGCAAACCATTTCTTCGGGCTTCATTCTCAGACTTGCTGAATACCCCAAAAGGCTGCTATTATTACAGGGAACTGCCATTCCTTAACTCTGAAAGTGGGCTGTCCGTAAATCACCAGTGTGTGCTTTCCATGGGGAGGTGGATCTGGGACCTCAGCTCTCTCTCTGTCAGCCCATGGAGCTGCCAGAGCTCCTGCTCTTCCTCCTTTCTGCTCAGCCCCACCACAAGGGTAGATCCTCCCGGTCAGAAGGCTGTTGGCTGTGCCACTTGGGCTCGGCACCAGGGCAGGATGGCTTCCCATGGCTTCTCTTGCTGCTATGGTGGGGCCAGTCCCCTCCTGCTCCCCGTGCAAACTGCCTTCTCTTGACCTGTTTCCACTCCAGGGCACTACCTGGGGCCGTGTCCTGGTTGACCTCTCAGTCTGGGCTGTTTTTTACTCTTTCAAGAACAGTAAGTGCATCTTTGTGGCAACAAAAATATTAATTCCCTACTATAAGTGATGCACTCAAATATTTTGTAGTTACAGACTATTTGGATGGCAGTGCCTGTGCTGATACCAGTCTGCTGTGATCTGATCCAGCAGTGTCCTTGCTCTGGATGGGCTTTGCCGTAATAGTACTTTCTTTTCATTCCTTAGCTCCCATTAATGCATTGATGAGTAGTGAAAGATGTTTCAACGGTTTTTTGATTAAAAAGAAACATCTTACCATTGCTTGGTCTCTGGTGCCTTTACCCTGTTCATTATGCTTTCCTCGGGAGTAACAGCAGTGATTTAGAGTTGCAACGTCAAACATCAGTCTCTGAACCCTGTGTTTTCTGGGAAGAGGAAGAAAGGAGGATGAAGGAAGAAGTCTAAATAGTAGGGTTTTCTCTGCTGACATTTCCAGGCCAGCTGTTTGAAACTCTTAGTGATGCCTCACAATGTTTACTTATAACTCTGTCATTGGGTTCCTGGGTGGGCACCCCTTGGCAGTTGCCAGTGAGCACATCTGGCCAGAGTTAGGTGACATTGGGCAGGCCCAGGGCACAGATTTGTGCTCCAGATCCGCTGCTGTCACTGGCACTCATGCCAATGGCCTTAGTACAGAGGTCAAAGACTGCTTAGATATGGAGGCTGAATCACCTCCTTGTTAAACCCCTCAGCAGGATCAAGGCTTAGGGAAGCAGACACGTGGGCTTGCCTTCTGGCTGACACTGTGGATGGAGGCTGTGATTCTGGGACAGGCCTTTCGGCAGGTTGGACCAGTTCTTGAGGCATCAAAATGGGGGCATCTGGTCATTAAAACACCCCTGCACTGACACCCCTTTGTGGAAAAGCCTGGTACATTTGTTTCCTTTAAAGGCTTGCTGATCCCACAAGCTCTCGATGGTTAGAGGAGGTTTATTCTGTCACCTGAGGATCACAGAAATCAGCAGTGAGCCTGTCAGTCTCACCAGGCAAATGTGAAAGGTCTTCAACTGCACGTATTTCACTTGCAAATATAAATAATCCAGCAGTGTAGATCTCACTGCAGCCCTGTTTGCCTTGGCAGTGTCCCATTGACATGAATCAGAAGGTGGGAGCAAAAAAGCACTGGAGGCTCATCCAGAGACTGGTCTCCCCTCCATCAGGGAACCTGTCCGTGCAGGCAGGGTGATTTGGAGATTACTGGCACAGCCCACAAGCCTGGCTTCACTAGATCTTTGCATTTGGAACAATCCTGCTTTGTTTCCTTGTGCTGTGCCTTTGGGAACCCTGCCTCTCGGGGCACTGGGCAGGAGAGGCCTGGAAGGAGCAACTCTGGCTTTGTCCTTTGCTCCTGTGGCTTTGGCTCCTTGAGAAGAACGTAACTCTTGTGGTTCAAGCTGAGAAGCAGGTGGTCAGTTCTTAATCCTGCTGCATCTCTGCAACTTTTGGCAGTTGTCTGGATCACGCTGTACCTGAGTTCTTAAGCTTTAAAATAGGGATAGAAATTAGGAATTGAAAAAAAACCTCAAACCAAGGGCTTAAAGGAATAAGCGGTTGTAACTTGTGATGCCATCACCACCATGAGGCTCTCATGATGGTTTGAGCTTCAAGGCTGTGATGTAATATTGATAACAGTAAAATGTTTATCATGTTGTTAGTTGAGAACTTAGAAAATACATGGGTTTAATTTTAATTTTTTAATTTTTTTTTTATTTCAGCAAATTCAGTAAAGCTAGAAATGCAAAGTGATGAGGAATTTGACAGGAAGCCCCTGATTCATGAAGATATTATCAGAGCTCACGATGAAGGAAGCAGCCTGGAAGAGCCCTTCATTGGGAGTAACGAGATGGTGGATAACAGAAAGATCCAGGAGCTATCAAGCGAGGGAGGAATCCGGCTTCCGAATGGTAAACTGAAATGTGACGTCTGTGGCATGGTTTGCATTGGGCCCAATGTGCTAATGGTACATAAAAGGAGCCACACTGGTAAGCAGCTGAAAGAAAATCTGTGGCAATGTTGATGTTACCTGACAACTCTTCTCTCTTCCCTTTTCATTCTTGGGGTAGCAGGAGGCTGGGGAGGGGAAAAATGGGCTTTGTTGGTTTTTGTTTCTGTTCCTGCTTTCCCCATTCTGGTGATGCTCTCTTGCTGGCAAGCATAGTGCTTCCTTTACTTTGATTTCCAGCCTTTTGTTCTTAAAAACAGCACAAAAGTCTGGAAATAGCTTTTCTTATTCTTCTTGACTGGAGCAAGATGGTGGGAGTCATTCTCTGGCATGGGGGGGGCAGGGTGGGTGGGTCGTGTTGTTCGTGTGTGTGCATGTGCAAAGCTTTTGAACCTTTAAGGGGAGTCTTAGATGTTCTTCCATTGGAGGTGCTCACAGGTGGACAAGACCAGCAGCTTCCTGGGGATCTCACACTTCTTTTGGAAGTGGCTGGGCCTGGGATGAGCAAACCCTGCAGGGGACACTCATTACCCAGCGATCCTGATGCCAGGGTGGGCTTGCTGCTCACTGTGTGACAGCTCCCTCAGGGAAACCTCAGCTGAACCACCCACCTGGCTTCCCCACACCATCTCAATACCATTCTGGAGGTAGCTTTCAGTGCTTGGTCCCTCCCAGAAATTGTATTTTTACTACCATTTGGAGTCCCAAACAGCTTATCAGTCTTGTGGGTTTGAGAATTTAAGAGGCAGAGGGAACCTCTGCAATATGCTGATTGGGTGGGTCTTTGTGGATTGAAAAATGAGGCCTTGAGCTTAAACCAGGGTAATTTCAGGGGATTTATGGCTAATATGGTAAAATGGTGTGCCCAGGAAGCTGATACTCCCTCCCCTGTGCTGCCCGCTCCTCAGGTGGGAGCAATAGTCACCTCCAACAGAAGTACAGGTGGTGGCAGAAGATGATGCTCTCTTGTCTTGCAGCGGTCTACCTTTGATTCAAAAAAGCACTTAAGCTTGTGCTTAACTTTTATGAGATTTAAGCACACGTAAGTCACCTGACGGGCTTCAATATAAGCTTAACTTCAGATACACACTTAAATCTTACAAAGGTTAAGCACAGGTTTTTGTGGTGGAGCTTCAGCGGGTGTTTGTTCTTCATATTATTTGGACAAAGTGAAAGATATTTTGCTTTTTATCTTTGCTATTATTTAATGGGGTGAGAGACTCGCACTGACTGAGATCTGTGAAGATATAAAAAGAAAAGTGGAGTTTTAGAGTAGAGTAAGAAAGACTGTGTAATCCCTTTGTAAACCTGGTAGTTTGCAGTCAGGTAGTGTGCTCTTGATGGGCAAGAGATCAATAGAATTTCTGTACAGAGGAATAATAAATATATATTGCATAGTTAATCTCCTGTATGTAAGTTGTATTGGTAATAACTTGACCTCAGTGTGTAATGCAAAGCATGGCAGTATCGTTTATGATGCACTCATGATTTTAGACAGGAATTATGAGAGGGCAAGAGCATTAGCTAGAGAATCAAAATCTTGATTAGCAATTTGACGTGCTATAACTAGAAGAGGGAAAGAGAAATAAGTACCAGACTGAGTCTCCAGCTTTCAACCTTCCGAAAAGTTTTCGCTGGTGCCTGCATGTATCTGAGCATATGTATTGTAGGTGCATCAGAGTCCACGTATTTGAACTCGAGCAGCTAAACTAGCTGTGCTAAATTTAGATTTAGGTACTTAATTAAATGGTCTACATTTCTGAGATACTGAATAGCTGGTGCATCTTTTAAATACAGGCAAGCTGCCTTTTTCATGTTAAAGAAGATGTGTAAATTCAAAGCGAACGGAACAAAATCTCATCTGCGTGCGGGCGAGACGGCCGTCTGCGGGTGCATGGGCAGCAGTTGCATAACTGGTAGCTTTTTCCTTCAGGCTACTGCTGGTTCCTCAGAGAGCTCTGACTCTTTTCCCATCAGAGCAGAGGAGCTGGGATGTACTGTTCTATACAGATGATTTCAAGCATATAGAAATGGCATTTCTTTTAATGTGCAGCTCGGTGCTCTGTTCTCAGTAAACCAGTTGGCAAATTTTGCAGAGGATTTTTTTTCCCCTCCACTTTGTTTGTTTGTTTTTTAATACATGCTGCTACTTTGCTGTCCACAACGGAAGGAGAAGTTTGCTTGGATTTCCACATCCTGGATTTTAAGGAGTATTTTTAACATACTGGTATCTATCTTGTAAAGTGCAGTATTTTAAACTATATTGCCACTTCCTCAGCAGCGGGGTGTGATGGGCTGGCCTCAGCTCTGGAATGAGCCCTGACCTGTGGGTAGTCTGGTTTTGCAGCCCAAGGGAGAATGGTGGAGAGAAGGGAGGTTGCCCCTAGTGAGTGGAAAGGGATGACATTCTTTATCAGCTAATCCAACTGGCATGTACATCCCTACCTCTCAAAGCCAATTTAAGTATGTTTTGGGAGCTGAATCCTGGTTTACTCTCCTCTTTAACTGCACACAACCAAAACATGATCTGGCCAGTTGTTTGCATTGGCAAAAACTGAAGTCCTTTTCCTTTCCCTGAAAACCTGTCAGCATTTTATGTAAATCACCCAAAATGCTGTGGTCCGTAGCAGAGGCTGTAATTTGTGTGGGTGCTGGGATGAGTGCAGCTTTCCTTGCACCAGGGATCCAGGCTTGGCAAGAAGCTGTGCCGTAGGCTCTGGCTGTGCTATGCACAGAGAGGGCCACACTTTTCTCCAGCCATTATTCCTCTGTTCCTGAAGAGCAGTTGTCTTTCCTGACACATTATGATAGTTCAGTCAAACAGATGCAGGGAGGGGGAAAATAATCTGTGCCATGGATGAGGCCGGAGTAGGTGAGCTCAGTGTCCCGTGTCTGATCCTGGTGTGCAGTCACCCCTTCCTGTGATAGACCAAGCTGGGGATTGCCCATTCATCCCTCAGATCGTGGTCCAAGTGATGCTCTGGTCTGCGGCACTTCCATCACAGGGCCCGTGGCACTGCTGATTCTGCCAAACACAGCGTTTCTCTGAAAAACTGCTAATTGAGGTGAAGTGTTTTTGTAATCTGCCTGGGCACCAGGAGAAGGCCTTTCTATTTATTTGTCATCGCTGACAGAAAATAAGTAAAATGCTTGGTGTAGGAATCAAGCGTGATGCAATCCCTGCATTAATGAGCAGGGTAAAGCCTTCCCTCATGTGCCACATCCTTTTGTCAGGAGAATAGCATGAGTTGGATTTATTTTCCTCCTTTCCCATACTGTTTTCTTTTGGTCCAAATTTCCTACTCGACAGCATGTTCCTCAAGTTGCAGGATCTCTATCAATTTTTTGTTACTGCAGGAGATGACTTGGTCATAGAATATTGCCATTGGATAGTCCAGGGATTTGTGCTTGGGGATGTAGAGGGAAGGGGAGAAGGAGAAGAGGCCGATAATCCAGGTTTTCTGAGACAATGAGTAGGAATCTCTGTGATTTCTCACTTCTTTATGCTTTCTGCTGTGGGCCTGAATTAAAATTTCCTTGCTCCTTGTTTCTGGTAAAGCAGGAACCATGTTCTGCTATAGCCATGTTGATACTTCTGTGCTCTGCGAGGTCCAAGTGTTGTTCTCCCTTTTCTTGTGAATTGTGACCTTTGTTTATATATTTTTTTCTCTGCTGTAACATCCCATCCCTTATCTAGTCCATTGCTAGATTTTGAAATGCTTTTTATTTCTAAGGGAAGGCTGGCATCATAGAGTCATGGAACGGTTTGGGTTGGAAGGGACCTTAAAACTCATCCTGTTCTACCCCGTGCCATGGGCAGGGACACCTTCCAATATCCCAGGCTGCTCCAAGCCCTGTCCAACCTGGCCTTGGACACCTCTGGGGATTGAGCCTTTCCCCACTCCTACTCTGGGCTGCTGGTAGGTTACTTTCAGGTTTTTTTTGGGGTGTTAACTGCAGGACGGTCTCAGATCTTTGCTTGGACTCCACAAGCATTTTGGTACCATAAGTCGGTGAAATGAGTTATGTACCCATGAGGGAAATGTTCAAGTTCTGCTTTAGCACCCACAGCATTATAACTGAACACATGCAACCCTGGAACTCTGAATGCAATTTAATTTTTTTTTCATGCAGAGTTCAAGTTTTTAGGTCAGAAATAATAAATGAGGAAAAACCCGGTTGTGCTGTTCCATATAAAAGACTTGTATGCCTAAGCAGCTAACCAGGAGCAAATTTAAACAAACAGTCATATTAACACATTGTGATGAACTCCGCTGGACTGCCTCTCTCATTTTGCTAGCAGAAAGGGTTTTCTTGGTTTAATTTCTAATTTGTAACCTAGTGCAGCCTTCCTGTCTCTTGCAATGTTAATAGATTTGGCACTGAATCAAAAATTGTGGGGCTAAATTTCTGAAAGTCCAGTTTTCTACTTAGGTTCTGAAGTCTAACTTTCTGAAAAGTCTTCTTTTTTCCTATTTAAGCATAAGGAAGGGGAGCTAAGATTTCTGAAATTGCTCTGGGCAGAAGGATATGCTTTACTTGCAGTACTCAATTACTAAACTCTTCTGATAGTTTTGCCAAGTTCACTTAAATGATTTTTCTGTCTTAAGAATGCAGTCATAAATTTGTGCAGAGGACAATTCTGCAGAGGAAATCACCCAGGATTTCCCAGGAATTTTTCATGAGAGATTCATCACTACTGTTTTATGATAACTTGCTCTATCTGGAAGGAGGTTTTTCCCAACAAAAAGCCCTACTAAAATCACTGATTTCACATGGTGTGCAGGCTGTTGAGTGAATCCGATAGCACAGTAAGGAGGTATGCCGACTAGTTATGGTCCCTGGAATAACAAACAGAGAAATGGAGCAAAGTCTGCTGCTCTGTCTCTCGCTGGGGTAAAGGCAGGTTGGAGCTCACTGCTGTCAGTGTGTTAGGAGCACTGCTGATAATTCCCTTGTGTTCCTGGGGCAGAGCAGAATCAGAGCAGTTGCAGCATCTGGTGAATCAGAGAAATGTTTCATTTTAACGAAATGAATGTTAACAAAAAGCCTATTGTGGAAGGGTGAAAATCTGTATTATTAGTAAGAGCAAATACTTTCTGATGGCAGCATGGGCACAGTAATTTTGTGTTAAGAGGCTGGAAAGAAAAAATCCCATTTGAGAAGTACTTAAGCTATACTTTGCATATCAAAAGTATCTGCCACACAAAAAAGGTTGAGTTCCCAGATATACATTTAACCAGGAGAGATGTTGAAGTCCCTCTGGACCTAGTTTTTATGTAGCAGGACTGCTGCTGTAGGAATACCCTGACTGTGTTATTGAGAACCAGTGCATTAATTTGTGAGTCACTCCCCCTTTTGTTTCAAAGGGACAAATGTTACCAGCCAAGGGTTAGGAGAATCTAAGTCTCCTTGGTTGCCAGGTCTGTGGGCTCCACATCCTCAGTCAAATTTCTGTTTTAATACAGAAAATGTGTCAGCTTTGCAGCAAAAATATCACTGTTTTGCACTGGTGTGAGATTCGAAGAAGATTAACTCATACTGAAACTTCTGCACAGCACTTCCGTGCCAAGGCGGGAAAGGAGTGCTGTTGTGCAGGGAAGCTTCCAATTAAGCAGAAAAAGGAGTTGGTTTGCTTTTTGAAACAACATTTGACATCTGTGAAATCTATTAGTAGGAAGTTCATCGGTTCATTTGCCTGGTTTCACTTTGTATCAGCCAGCCAGCACTCGTGGCTTGTGCAGTGAAGTCTCCAACCAGCTGTCATGTATTAAAGATACTGGAAAAGAAAGGCCCATGTCTTGCTTGTCCTGGATTCAAGGGTCCACTTCACCATTCGTCTCAGGATTTGTTTGCACAAGAGCAAGTGAACCTGTGTGCTTCAGATACTGGTGTAACTCAAGAGCAGTAATATTTCTTTACTATTATTCGTTATTATTTTTCCTGGAGGAGACATAGCAGTAATGGGTGCATGTTAAGCAATGAAATGTGAGGTTTCAGCAGTATTTTACTGTACTTTAGAGGTAAATATTGAAATAATACTTTTTAATTAATACTTTATTTAACTGTAAAATGATAAAACTCTATGGGTGTATTTATTTATTAATTTAATTATTCCCTGGCACAAGCCCCTCTTACAAAGCCTTTAGGAAAGATAATACTTGGCACTCTGTCTTACCTTGCCTTGTCCATTCCTGAAGTAACTTAGATAATTAAATTCCCTCTGCTGAAGAGCAGGGCTTTTGAGGCATTCCTGGTTTTGTCTGGCTTTAGACTCTAAATCTGGAGTTGAAAAGAAACATCTTTTTTGTTTGGTTGGCTCTCCCTCCCCCTCCTGCCACTCTGAAAGTCACTGAGTTGGAGGGTTTTCTGCCTTGGTTTAGCTCAATAATAGAGAAGAGCTTTAATACTTAAAGTAGACTAAAAGTATTTTGCAGTTATGTTGCAGTCACATAGTTTCCAGTGCTGAAAAGCACAGAACTTGCTTAGTTGCCTTTCAGCAGAGTTCTTATTTTAATTAATCGCTGTAAGTACAGAGTCAGGCAGTAAATGCATAGCTGTAAAGTGGAGGGGAAGCACACCATGCTTATAATTGTCATTACCCTCTCGGAGTTGCGTGTGCCACCTTTAATAGGTCCGTAGTTCCTGATGTGTCTGTGTTGCCATCACCCCCAAAAACATTTTAAACACAGTCAAGGAGCCTCATGTAGAGAAAAGATGCATTTAAAGACTTCTTGTGAGTGGATGTTTAGTTTGAAGTATGATTGATTTCAGCTTATGGATAAAAACTCTGCGTTTTCACAGAAAAGTAAGGGAGGTGAATAAGGGTGACGAGGTAGTTACTTCGTTACTGGGAAGCAATAATTCTGGAGAACAGTTTACAAACTTACCAGGAAAAGGCAGCAGGAGAAATAATTGGAACACAGTCTTCTCAAGGCATTGAAGTGATAAAGGCTTGTTTGCTAGTATTTGGAGTGGGCATCAGACAGCACAGTTCTTGGAAAACCAACAGAATCTTCTTGCTATTCAGTTGTTACTTCTCTTTGTGCACCCTTCTATTGGATAATGGCCTCCAGATTAGCTGTGCTAAATGTAAACGCTGCTAATCAATAACACGAAGGTGTGACCAAAATTGCATCCCACAAGCCTGCAGCTTAAACAAGGAGCTGGAATCGAGTGATTGGACAAGAGTGTAACAAACACATCAAAGCAGCTATTTAGCCAGAATGAAGTCAGTAGGAGAAATGAATTCAGGCTGGCTTTAAATAGATACAAAGGTTATTTAAGGTAAAATGTGCTATTGGAGCGGATTCTGTCTGTTGCAAGAGAGGAGCAGACTACGGGTGATTTTGTGGTGAGTGTTTTCATGTCGTCTTTGCTATCAAACTGTGGTGCAGTGACTATTTGAATTCCTGACTGAAAGCTTTCAGCATCTCTAGAGCAGCCAGTTTTCGGAGGAGTAATACCTGCTCATATGTGGCCTCCAAAATGTCAGAGATAAGTGGGTGATGTAGTGGGTAAAACACAGTAACTGCATAATTTTAAATACAGCAGGAGTAGAAGGAAAGACTTTAGACTTGGTAAGAAATGTGCTACCTTCTTTCATGTTGTCATCCTGAAACTGAAGATATCATTCCAGAACACTCAGAAACGTGTCAAAGGAAAGGGTTTTGCCTGTTTTCTCAGACAGCGAAAGCAAAACATAAAAGAAAAAAAACCCCCATGTATTTTTCTACTGCAGTCTCTTTACATATCTCTGTTATGGACATTTTGAAATGATATAAAAGAAGATAATGGCTAATCAGATCCTTTAAGTATAGTGTGGGAGTTTGAAAGGGAAACCACAAACTCTTTATCAATTCTAATGAGCTCGTGTTCAGTGTATTGGAAGAAGAGCCTTATGCCGTGATTTTTTTTTTTTGTTTATTATTACTCCATAATGTTCTTGGTGAGATTTTAGGAATCTTAGTATCTCTTTGAGTACCTCTGCAGCAGCCTTAGATGTGATTTTCATCTCCCACGTGTGAAATAAAAGTTACGGAGTATAGCATACTTTGTGCTGCCCTCCTGGCAGCATTGCAGTCCTGGCAGTGATTTGAACCACTGACACAAGAATTGCTTGTAGACATCTGTAAGAGCTCTCTCCCTCCCTCTCCTTCCATTTGAATCTCCAGATGTATTTTGGACTTCACCCTAGACAGACACATGAACTGCTTCGATACAAACGTAGCATTCATTTTGTCCAGCAAGGGAGTAATTGTTTTAAAGCAATTGTAAAAGGCTTTGAAGATATGTGAAAGATCACAGAACGTGTTTGTTTTTCACAAGATCTGTGCTTCAGTCCACTAAATTCAAACTCAGAAGGTCCCAGCAGGATTTGGCCAAGGTTTCGTAATAGGTGATACGCTGAAAAGTGTGGATGAGGTCGCTTACATCTGAAATCTGATGATCAAGACCTTGTTGAGCTGGGGCCCTACTTGGTATAAACATTCGGTAGTGCTTAAAATAGGAAGAGGGTAGATTTAAATTAGGTATATATGGAAGAAGTTCTTCCCTGTGAGGGAGGGTGAGGCCCTGGCACAGGTTGCCCAGAGAAGCTGTGGCTGTCCCATCCCTGAAAGTGTCCAAGGCCAGGTTGGATGGGATTTGGAGCAATCTGGGATAGTGGAAGGTGCCCCTGCCCATGGCAGGGGGTGGAGCTAGATGGGCTTTAAGATCTCTTCCAACCCAAACCATTCTTGGATTCTATGATCTAAAGTCCAGATGCAGTAAAGTGCTTGGACAAGTGGCCAGCACAAGTATATGCTCGTGTTCAATTGATTTGCTCAGCAGGACATAAGCAGGTGATTAGAGCTGACTGCCTGCCCGAGACTGCTGGAACAGTCTGACTGTCTTCAACAAATGTTGATATAGAGTATGGTTTTGATAATGTTCCAGAAAACCTGTGTGAGCTCATCAGGGGGTTTTCCTCTAAATAATAATTTTTTTTTTAAAGGTGGGGGTTTTTTAATGGGCCCGATCCCCACTGTCTAAGGCAAATATGAAGGCTTAGCATAAAAATAAGCTTTGGATGTGTGTGTGAGAGTGTGTGAACACATGGGAGGAAGTGATAGGGTAAGGCGTAGGGTTTCTCTTACTTTTTCATCAAATCAGTCTTTTTAATTTGTTTTATGTAGAGTGCAAATTTGCTTGTTTCACTGTTTAATGGTGTAAGATTTTTCTCAACTTTCAGTACTGCCCAGAGCTTGCAGCCCTGATCCTCACTCGCATGCATTCCCTCCATGTCCCTCTAGCAATGCAAAGCAGCCTTTAAAAAGGGCTGTCAGTCAAAGTGTAACGCAAGCAACAGGTTTGATTTGAACCAAAGGCCTTAACACCTTTGCTATGGTCCAATTGTTAATGATCAGTTCTAAATACCCATATGGATTGGACCTGTACTAAAAATAAGTGCAAAACCATAGAAGTAAATACTGTAAAACCACAACTATGGATCTAAATTTTCAGCAGAGCTCATCTTTTATAAAGGATAGAAGCTCTGAGGTGAAGAACTTTCAAGAAAACCAAGGAAGCATTGATCACCTCAAGGAAAGAGCCTCAAATCACTATTGGAGGCTTTGCCCATTGTGCAAAAGAAACGGCCTCTGACTTTAGAAGTGCCGTGTGATGGTGGTGGTGGGGGCTGTACCCATGTGCAATGGCGCTGGTACAGAGTGGGAAAGTGGCCTCTGTGCATCCTCCGATGTGTGTTGACAGCTCTCTCCCTTCCCCTTCCCTTCCAGGTGAACGCCCCTTCCACTGTAACCAATGTGGAGCTTCTTTTACCCAGAAGGGGAACCTGCTGAGGCACATCAAGTTGCACTCTGGGGAGAAACCGTTCAAATGTCCCTTCTGTAGCTACGCCTGCCGGCGGAGGGACGCCCTCACAGGACACCTCAGGACACACTCTGGTGAGCCCACCTTGGCTTCTCCTCACACTTCTTCCTTCCTTTATCACTACCGTCCCAGTGCAGCAGGTAGTGAAAATGAAGTGTAGCTCTGGGTCTGTACCATCCTCTTCAGAGAGTGCAGCTCTCAACTTTGGGAAAGCCTTGATGTGAATCAGAAAAGTTGTGGTTCAGCCACACCTCTCCTTTTGTGTAACTGAGCTCTTCGGCTGATGCTATCGAATTTCTCTCTCAGTGTCTCCTTGGGTGTATCCCGGCTTCAATGGCAGATTGTTTTGACACTCTGGGCCCCAAAGTGGCTGTGAAATTCCAAAGATCACAAAGAATAACCGTGGGCTCTTGGAAGCAGGCTTTGCAGTTCATACCCATTTCTTCATCTAATAAATGCCATATGCTGGTTGAGTTCAAACTTGTTCGTCTTTCAAAGCCCTCTAAATTGCATTTTTGATTCAGTTAGATCTTGCTGTTAAGTCCTAGCTCATGGCAGCCACAACACTCACCCTAGAGCTGAAGGTGGTCAAGAGAGATTGGGTTTCTCTTGCCTTGTTAAGTGATAGGACCATGTCTGTATCAAGTCTATTTGATATAGTTTCTTGATAAGTTGTCAAGAAGAGCCTGTCTCATAGCTGTGTGCTGGTAGTCGTGTTGGAGCCCCAGTGATCGGGATCAGCTGTGGTTTTAGTCCCTGTCCCTGCACCAAGAGGCTGCATTCTGCCCACTTGCTCATCTGTGTAGGACTCCTGAGTAAGATCTTAACTTGTTGTGTTTGTATCTCCTGAACGTTCAACTTATGTGTTCGAGCCATTTATAAGAGGCTGTGTGTTTCATTGTTGAATGAGCAGAGATAATTGGACTGGTTGCAAGTGGCAGCATTACAGATGAACTTCTTTGAGGTGTTAGCAAATGTGTGACTCCTGAAACACAGTGGTGGAAGTGCAACTGCAGGCAGAAATCCTGCATGAGTTTCCTGACTCTTGATATGTATTTCTTCTACAGAATCAACCTCACTTCAGTAGGAGTTTCTGTTTTAGGAGCATTGAGTTGCTCTGCCATTTCTGTTTTAGGAGCATTGAGTTGCTCTGCCATTTCCAAGAATAGGAAAGGTAAGCAAGTAAGCTTCTTCAAGTAGACTTGGGAGTATACAGGAAGCTTGATGGAAAATGCTGACAGAAAGCTTGAACTTCCAAGAGAGTAGAAGAGTTGGGACTAGGCTGGGAGAGAATTGCTTGAGCTGGATTTGATCTGAAAGTCAGTAGGGAAAATGTCTGTGGAATGGTGAGCTGCAATTTTCACACATCTGACAATAACTGTAGTTTCAACTGTAAATTTTGAAAGAAAACAGAACACAATACAAATGTTGACAATTAAAACAAAAAGGGAGTTGAGACAAAAAAAATATCCCACATTACCAAACACAAACATTGCGGTTCAAGACCTTTTCACAATATGAATATAGATTTTGTTACCTAGATACTGCCATTGATAGAGATTGTTCTTCCTGTGTGAAGAGCACATGGCTGATGGTTCTGTGTTTTGCGTGAGGATGAAATGTAAAGGTGTGGGATTTTCAGAAGGCACCTAAGCTGCTTAGCACAAGTTCCACTGGAGCTCCTTCCCTAACTGACTTAGCCATGTTCAGCTCTGCTCAGTTTGTAGTTTTAGGCTTTGTTTTCAGTGGAGAAAGTGTCACCCCTCTAAGCACTCAGATCCAGCAGCTTTCAGCAGAGGGCCAGCAGAAACAGACAAGTGCTCCCACAAAACTGTCCAAGGCAATTCGTAGAGTAGCGCTCACAGGTGAAGAGTTAAAACCTGTATTATTGCCCTAAAACCTGGCATCCCCCTGCATGAAGGTGAAATTCCACTCTGGCCGTGGGCAGGGAAGTTAAGGTGTCTGTCTCTGCCATATAAACAAGCTGAGTTGGCTTATGCACACCTGGATCATGGAAAAGGTGGGTAGATGTCTCCTAGGGACTTTAAACAGTTTCATATCAGTGTGCTATACAAGTATTCTGTGCTTTCATAAAGCACACATCAAAGTCTGTAAGTAGGCCTGGAAGGTAGAGCAGATCCAGCAGCTGCAGCAAAGGTCTTTTCCAGCCTAAATGATTCTATGATTCTGTCAATGTTTACATCTTCTGCTATTTCTGAGCAGAAAAGAGGATATTGGCTAATATATACAAAGAAGAAGTTGAAAACTGTTTTGAAACTTGAAGCCAGTTTCAATCTGGTACACTTAGTGTCTAAATTGAGGTGAGTCTGAATATATTTTTGTTAGAGGAAAGCTCGTCAGATCAGATCCTCAGCTGATGGAGATTGGAATTACATCCCCTAAGTAAGGGAAGTACTTCTGTTTTGTACCAGCTGAGAATCTGGTGCATGGTTTCATAAATGCAACACCGATTCCCTGTTTTTTTTAATGTATGTATGTATATTCTTTTCCTCCTTAAATAAGAGAGTGCTATTAATAATAAAATAAAATACCAAAGCAAAACCCCTTAATCTTTTCTCCTTCCCAAGAAGGTTTAAACTACTATGGAAGGCAATTTATGCAATAAAGGAATTGAAGAATTCTGTTTTATCTCTTTTTTTTTTTTTCCTCTCAGTTAATTTGATTTGTGGATTTGAGAGCACTTTGCTTGTGTCACCACTTAGTGACATCGTCTCACTGCTACTTTTTAGTCAGTTCTTCCTGTGCTTAGTGCAGTTTTCATACAGTACAACAGGAAAGGTAAAAAAAATAATGAAATGTAGATGCAAACAGAAATTAGCAGAAGCATCTCTGAGATCTCTGAAATAGCTGATACTTACTAGTAACTTAAAAATAATTACATTTTTTTCCTTTGGATTGATGTTTGTTCATGCTTTTTAATATTATTTCCTGTTGATTTGAAAATGTTTCTAAGCATCACAGTCTACATTTTGCCTTATCTTCTTGTGCAGAATAATATCTTACTGTGTAAGTGTTCCCAGGCTGAGTGGTTAACAAAATATTGCTTCACATCTGTCATGCTGCTACTGCTGTTTAGCCCTAAATAATTAAGGACTTATCTTGCAGCGATTTACTCCTGCGATTATTTACCTTTTATGGACATACGAGTTCTGATGAACTTTATGTCTGTATTTTTCTCCCACATGCAGCTGCTTTGGTTTCAGGAATATAACGATGCCTTCAGGACATCAGTAGGATAATGCCTGGGGAGAGTTCATGCGCAGACTTACACTAAGAGTGGGCATGTACCTCAAGGTACTTACAGGACTTTCAGGTGTTGTTTTCAGAATTAACTCCATAGTTCCACACCCTAGGTAATATAAGAGAGGTACAGAGACAGCTTCTAGGATGGGAATGTAAGGACAGGCTGTGGAGTGCTGGGACAGAAGTTTGTAGCCCCCTCCTGCGAGATGCATTGGACAAATCAGCAGGGATTGGCTTCACCTTGCCTGGATTTTGCTGTTTTAAAGGGAAAAACATCCAGGCAAAGCAATCTGCTGATGGCATTCACAGAGTACCTGCTATCTCACACTGAGACATGCCTGTCTTCTCAGTCCTCTCTGGACTTGCACAAGACAATGGCAAAGACAAACTATATGAGAGAAATTTTGCTGTAGACAGTTCATGAACAAACCCCGGAAGTTTTAAGGGAGGCAGCTGAATCTGACAGGTCATTCTGATGGTTAAAGCCATCCAGATGTTGACCTCCATACTTTGAAAGGTATGACAGCCTGATGCTGTTTTACCCCAAAAAGCCAGGCATCCTCAGATGGGCACATAAACTTAGCAGTTATGTTTTGGCATGGATTTCTCTTGTGTCTAAAATGGAGCTGAGTCAGCCCTCCCCTCATAATGCTGTTGTAAACATAAATGCTCCAACAGTGCTTGAAAAAGTCAAGGCTGCAGTGATGAGCAATCTGGAAGAGTCCAGAGCAAACACAGGCACCTCAGTTTTCAGAGCAGGGCTTGGGCAGTAAGTCAGAAATGAGGGATGGGATCACATGCTAAGGAGAAAACAAAAGTCGGAATAGGTTTTGACTAAGTGAGAATCATTCATCCATTGCACTAAGTAAGGATGGTCCTGTGTGCAGATTGTTTAGTGCTTAAAAGACTGTCTCGTCGCGTGTCCACACAAACTGTCGACATGAACATTAATTCTGGAGTTTCCTGATTTTTCTTTTTACTTGGCAGCTTCAGTCATGTTCATTACTGTGGGAGTATGTAAGTGTTATTCATATAAGAAAGCAGTTTTACTGTCTGTTTCTTCCTAAAAAAGTGGGTAGTCAGATTATTATTTTTTCACAGAAGATTGTCCTCACAATACATTTTAAAATTTGTTTCAAAGCTACTGCTTTCCTGCTTAGAAAGTGTCCCCTCCAAACAGTTTTTTTGCTTTTAAGAAATATTTATTTTTCTTCCCCCTCTTTCTCCTGCATTGCTGCTGCATTTTGTTTGTTTCTGTCCAGCTCTTCAATAGCACTGAACTAATGGTACCCCTTTATTGGCAAAAGAAAAGCAGAAAGCTTTTGTTTTGAAAAGAGAGGCTTAGACAAAACTCCCAAAAGCACAATCTTAGCAAACCATGTACAGGGTGCAAGATAAAAGGCACGTATAATTAAAAAGGAAAATGCCCTGTTCATGGGAACTCTTTCCATGTTTGTTGGTTAGCAAGTCCATCTTTCTCATCTCTTCTTATCCATGAGGACTTTCCTCTCGGCCCAACCTGGGTGACAGTGGGCCATCCGAGGTGTCCACACGCCTGGGGTTGAATGGCAGACCTGAGGAGTGCTATCTGTGTGTGCAACTATGCTCAGACGTAGGAGGAACTTGTTCCCTAATCCTGTTGACATGCCTGCCTCAATACGTGTTTGGGAGAGTCCCACTTCTGAGTGGCTCAGTTTGGCTGAAAAATTGGATGAACAAGCTCTGGAATACACTGTGCTGTGTGTGAGTTCCCAGCTGTCAAAAGCCAGTGAGAATTACTGAAACAGTGGCAAGGATGGTTATTAAGAATAATGAAGTCAATATTTTAAACTGCTCTTTTTCATCTGGGGGGAACTTTTGCCGCTATTAACATCTCCACTCTTAAAAGGCCCAGTATCTACTCTGTGTTTTTGAGAATGGGAATGTCATAATTAGTTGAATCTTGTGATCTGAAGTTCTCATTACACTCTGTACTGGACTTACTCCAACACTTTGTGAATGGGGAAAAAAATTAAAAGCGGACACATAGGATACTGTCTGTGAAAAATCAAATGTGTATGTGAAGAGGCAAGGGGCTGTTTTGCATACAAATCCCATTTCTCCAAATAGGTTAGCAAACAGCATCTTCCCTCAGTTGTGATGAGCTGGTGGGTATTTATTCTGTTGATCTGATACTTAGAGCTCAATTTAATCAGGCAGAGCTGCTCTTCCTCTCAGGTTTTCTTACGCTGTTTCAGTTAAACTCAGTGGAATTACCCTCGTCACAAAATCATTTTGGGTTTTTCTTATCGGGCTGCGGGTTCCAAACCGCTGTGAGCATGTGCGCAATCCTGCAGCAGCTCTGCTTCTCATTAGTGCTTCCAGCACCTAGAGGCCTTCACTCCGTGCTGGAGAGTCTAAAATCTCTGCTATTCTGCTTTCCATTTATTTGTGTGTGCGTTTTTAGAAGGTAAGCTCAAAATGTGTACAGGGGTAGGAGTTTGCTATGCCAGGGCTTCATCCCCTGGAGATCCTTGTTTAAAATTTAATCCTCTGTGGAGCCCTCTTGTATCCCATGCTTTGCTAGAGCCCCACCTGGACTTGGAGTGGCGGGGTCATCTTCATCTCCAGAGCACTACTGTGATAAATACTGGTATCTGCTATATGGAAAGATTATCTTTTATGTTCAGAATTATCTCAGTATAGAATCTTGGTCTTTTCTACAGAGCATTATTACCATGGAGAAATCATTAATCAAAGAAATCTTTGATTTAAAGATGCTGTAGGATCTTGATCATTCCAGCAAAAGTACATTTGATCTTTGTTTTCAGGGGAACTTTTGAAAAGATATGGTTCCACCCAAAGCGAGGAGTGTTCACTTTTATATTTTGGACTTTAAAAGTCTTGAAATTCCATAAAAATTCCCTCCTATCTGCTGCAGTTTAGGATTCAGTCTTTAACTGTCCAATGCAGGAAGTCTGCTTCTGACAGATAAAACAGAGACACGGAAGGAGTGGTCCTGGCAAGCAATGGTAGATGGGCTGTGTACCAACCTCATGAATCCCTCTCTCTCTTAGGGCTGGGTATCAGCTTTTCTCCTCTTTTCCCCCACTCCTGTCTGGAGTGTGTGATTGAGATAGCAGGAGCAGATGCCCTGCAGCTCCCTGTCTCTTGTGGTGCCCCGGTGCAAGCAAGAGGTGTCTGTTCTTTTAGTGCTTGGGGGCTCCCTGTATATTGGCTGCATAGGGAAAGACTCACCCCTCTCGTAAAGATGAGAGATGCCAACACCATGGGAGCATTCTCATTCTTAATGTCAGTTCACAGCGAGATTAGCAGGTGCTAAGATTTATCCTGGTGTCTGTGAGACTGGTCTGGTCCCTCCTGCTGCCTCTCCCAGTGGACCATGGCTTTGCTATGTCTCTGCCAGGTCTGCCAGCAAGTCCTCTGCAGTGCTTGGAGGTTACAGCATCACCACGGTGTAGGATTCACACGGGGTCATCCCTCATTAGTTGTGACCAGTTCGTTCCTGATTAAATACTCGTGCAAGAATGGAAGATTGTCTTTGGGATGAAACCTCTGACATCAGTTTTCTGTGTGTCTCCTGTCTCCCCTCCATGTTAGCAATTCACATCCTGGCATCATTACCCAGATTCTGTCCCTCTCTGTGTTGCCTCAGGCCAGGTGGAACGCAACAAATCACGTGGTCCTGCTCTTCTGGGCTACAGTTTGGAGAGCACACAGGCCCCTCTCCACTGCTGGGTGCTGCCAGTTCCTAGGCCAGCCTTCCTGTTCTGGGGCAGCAAATAAGACAGTGACTTTCTTTTTCCTCTGGGCTTTTATTCTGTCACAGTGCTGTATGTGGGATTTCACTGGCATCAAAAAAGCATGAATGCGGTAAGATTTCTGCATATAGAGCAGCAGTGCTTCTAAACACCAGGCCTAACCTGTTTTTTAAACATCCCGAGAGACTGTTTCTGTTGCCTCCCTAGGGAGACAGTTCCACTTCCCATCTGCTTTTTATAGCTGTGACTCTCATCCTGATATTTAACCTTAACTTTAACTTTTCTTTCTTTTGGTGCAGATTATTGCTCTTTCTAACACTATCTTTTGTGACTGTGAGTAATTCCTGTGCTCAGTTTACACTATGATAGGCTGTAGTCGTATGTCTAGCATTGATTCCATTCTAGTCTGTCTTTATTTTCCAATCCTCTCATCTCTTTTTTATTACTAATTTTGAATGTTTTTGCTACTCTTATTCACTCGTTTATGGGGGATCTAAATTGCAAAGTCATTTGATGCTTTGGAAACCGGGGCCAGTACAGATGCAGACCCCTTAACCGTATCTCTGCCTCAGCTGCCTGCTAGTAAAATGGAAATAAAGAGCACTTCTCCACCTAGTTGAGATGTTGAGAGGGCAGCACGTGGGAATCATGGCCAGGCACACGTATTGCTGCAATGAAGGTCATGTAAGTACATCGTAGAGTACTCGGTGCTGCTGGTGCCCCAGCTGCACAGCGCTCTACGTGATCTCCTTAGTTTTACTTAGCCTTTGTGCAGTAGTGAAATGAGATAATTACAAAGTGGAAGGAATAATAACTTTGTATTGTTACCATAACCACTGAGGTATTAGACCCTGATACCAATGTGATTATCTCAGACACAATAGTAAGGTGATTATTAATAATACTAAAGGACTTACTACTTAGCCTGCAATTTTTGTGTCATTTCTTTAAAAATCCCTATCTATTCCATCAGCCCCAAGCCTGTGTGAAGTGGGTATGAGCTGTTGCCTCCTTGTTATCTGTTTTTCAGTGATGAGGAAATGAAACAGGAAAACCCCCATGAGACCCAATTTGCAAATTGAGGGACCTAAGCACCAAGGTAGCTTTGTGTGCATCGCTTGTCTTTCTGCACCAGAACTGCTATGGACAGGCTGGCAGGTGAGGCTCGAGAAGCTCAGGAATTTAAAGATCTGTAGTCCTTTGCTCGTTTCAGTTGCAGCTAGAGAAGCCTTGTTTTGCTTGTCACCAGGGATTGTTTCAGAAATCTGGTATTTTTAGGCTCAAGTTGGCACATGTACATACAAACCCAGGATTTAAGGTGCAGGTGTTGCGTGTGCAGGGAATTGGGTGTCTCATTGGATTAGGATAAGCTTGCGGGACACAATGTAGCCAGGAGCCCTCCTGCTCCAGAGCCAGCCACCAAAGTATCTGCAGTGGGTTTTGCAGACAGAGACTCAAGAGGTCACAGAGAACTTTTTTGTGCAATTGAGATGCAAACATGGTTTTGACTTGACCAAGCCACATCTCAACAAAGCCAAGACCATTTCTTGCACATACTCTGAGCAGCAATACCACAGCAGCTCTAAAGAGGAAACAAGTGTTGGGTTTGTTTTTCCCCTGAGAAAATTATTTTCAAGGGCAAAAAGCTTCTGCATATCGTCTCTGGGGAAAGGAGACCCAACATTTCAAGCTGGCCTTTGTCAGCTCTTGAAGAAGTTTGTGAAACTTTCAGCTTGAAAATGTTTGAGCTTGGAACCCAGCAGTGGTGTGAGGCCTTCTTTCATTGATATCTCAGAGCTGTGTTATGGGGCAGTGTGAAATGGAGAACCGCCCCTGACATTTTTGACAGCATATGTTTTAAGGTGTAAGAGAGGTATTTTTGCCATCTGAAAAGGAAGCCAAGAGAAACTAAAGGGGGACAAAAATAACCCATAACCCACGCCACAGCAGAGTTGAGGAAAGCTGCTACTGATACCATTCTCCCAAGCTCTCAGCAGCCTGTAATTATGAATTGGCTTACAGCTAACATATTGATGGATATCACTCAAGAAGGAAAATGAGAATGTCTAGATTTTTTTACAGTGAACCTGTACTGAACTCTAGGTGACTTTCCTCCTATTTATAACCCTGTGTGAAGTTCAAGGAAACTTGTCCTGGAGGTTTCCCATGAGAGGGAACTGTGTTTTTACCTGACTAAAGCTCTCTGGATATTTTCCCATTTTTTATTTGATCTAAGTGTGAACTTTCTCCACCCTCTGCCCCTCCTTCCTTTCTGGAGTGGTTAGAGAGGTTGATTGCAGCCAGGATTACACAAGAGATGCCAGTTGCACACATGTTTTGCATAACTGTGCTGTGTTGATTTCAGACAGGGTGCCCCAAGTTCCCTCCCTGCCTTGCAACAGCGAATCAAGATCTCTATCTTCATTCCTGAAGCTGGAGAAATGCTGGTGAGGCCCTGAGTATTGAACTTTTGACAAAGAGCACCTGGTTTGGATACTGCCCAGCTGCACAGAGCTATCCCTTTGGAAGAGCCTCTACTTACAGGTTGTTTGGGCTCTTTGTATCAAAGGTGCTAGAGTCGTTCTGCCTCTGGGAAGTGCTGCAAGTGATCAGTGCCGGCTGCTCTGTGTTAAGGGAATGTGCTCCTGAAGCTCATGTCCTTTTCTTCTATTCCTGCAAGAGGCATAAATGTTTTTATGTGCTCTGAGACAGTCAAGGACCTCTCTTGGTGACTTTCCTGACTTGAAAATTAAGACAGGCTCATCCCAGTGTTCATTTTGGGGCTAGTTCAGTGTGGCTTTTATCTTTAGAAGCGATGAGGTCTGCTTGATTTCAGTGAGAATTAGGGGCTTTGTCAGCCTAAGCCTTAGCCTGTGTTCCAGTTCCTTTTGCCAGGAATTAGGTACTTTCTCCCTCCTGCCTCATTTATTTGGAGTGCAAGTCAAGACCAAACTGCATTGGGCTTTGAGCAACCTGGTCTAGTGAAAGGTGTCCCTGCCCATGGTACGAGGGTTGAAATGAAATGATTTTCCATCCCAAACCATTCTGTGATTCTGTGACAGCAGCACAGGGTCCCCCCCAGCCGACCAGAAGTGGGGCTGTTCCTAACAGGTGCTGCCTTGTGGGATAGAGCTGGCCTCAAAGGTAGCCAGAGCCCAGATGATTTAAGGGCTTCAAGGTCTTTCTAAAAAATAAATCACATGCAAAAAATACACTGCGGATAATCCGATGTTGAGATTTTTATATAGAGAAGTGACACGGGCCATAGACTTTCTCTCACTTGGATACCCTCCATGTGCCTGCATTTTGCTTGTTTCCTTGGAGACAGTGTCTTGTCTGAGAGCAGTTAGCCTTGGCTAGGAAAGGCCTGACATTTCTGGTTTGTGGGATAAAGCTGTGCTGATGAATTTTCCAACAACCACAGAGGCAGGATTTGGTACAAACATGCGCAGTTCTGAATAGGGTTACCATGTGGCCATCTCTAATACCCCTCTGGGGACACCACTGGAAAGTCCCTGGTGTGAGAGCAGGGCTCAAAGATCCTTGAGGAGAGCCCAGCGATCCCTGTCCCTCGGGTATCAGAATCGTTTGAGAAATTTCTCCCTTCCCTTTCCTTCTTCCAAAGAGCTGAGTCAGCTGGACTGGCATGTCTGGAACTCTGTGGCACCGGAGCAGGCAGGCTGCCAGCAGCATTACACACCGCATCCAAAGGAACACGTCACTCCTCTCTCTCTCTTCTTTTTTTTCCCTTTGCAATCCCCACCCTCTCCCTTTTATTTTTCCTTGTTGATCCGTGTAGGTGAGTCAGAGAAACCTGCTCATCCACAGCCTGTTCCTTCTTGCCAAATCCTGGAGCAGCACTCCCAGTTCTTGTTGGGTGTCAGGAATAGGTTATGAAAACAAAAACTGATACAGTCAGTGTACTGGGTATGGAGCCCATAGTGTAAATGCATACTGAATGTGCCACTTAGAATGTCTTCCTAACAGAAGGAATCTCTTTTATACGAGATACCTTATTCTGTGGTTCATATGTAATATTAGTTTTATTCCTATAAAACACCAGGATGGAACAGGGAAATTATTTAAGGCATAAGCTGGAGAACATTTAGGGAGAAAATCCATCTTAATTCCACTGAATTTTGAAACAATGGAAGAGTGGAAAATTTCCAGTAGGAAAATAGGTGGTTCACGGAAGTGGTTTTGGCTGATGTTTTGGTATCAATTGTAGTTTTACTAATCTGAAGAAATTCCATGGATATTGCCACAATTCTTCAGAGTTTACACTATTGATGAGTTTCTGACCCCAGGAATTAAAACATTTTGAATCTGGATTCCCATATCGTAGATACTTTCAAATAAGAGTGCAAGGTGATAAATTGGCCTTTTTATTTACCTTACAATATTTATTTCACGAGTGGGAAGGGAGTGAGTGAGCAAACATGCAAGTTAACTTTTCCTCTTTGGTCAGCTGACTCTAGGAGCTGGGAGCTGAAGGAAAGCACAGTCTGGTGTCTGACTTGGGGTGAAACTGCAGGTGTTGGTAATGCTGTGGGGTCAGGAGTATCTCACTATCCATAGCTACATTTCCATCAGGCAGCATTAAAGCCTTGTTTTTGGCATCTTGTGTTGGAATGAAGCTGTTCAGCTGCAAAGAACAGATCATTCACCAGGAAAAGTGCTTTGTTGGACTTCTACATGCCATAGTAAAATGTCTGTGTTAGCTATATTGTGAAAAATGTATCCATTATGTTCACATGGTCTTCTACAAGTAGTGTGTTTGTTCCAAGGGCTAAAAATGAGCCAACTTTGAGAGGCTGCAAGTACAGTTCTGGTTGAGAAGCACAAGATTTCTGCCTTGATCAGCATGGAGTGCTGGAGTACAGGCCCTGGGACAGGATCACACCTTGGTGAAGAGAAGGGAAAGGCTATTTTGTGTCAGGTGATAGGTAACTCTTGGTGAGATACAGTTATTTCTCAGAGTTCAAGCCCAAGACAACAGGAGAGGAAGGTTGTACTGCCCGGCCACCTTCTGCAGGGGAGGAACCCAGAAGGCCAACAAAAAGGGAAATGACAAAGGCAAGACATCAGTGTCACAGGTGAGAATGAACCCAGATGTTCTAAATTCCCATCTGCTGACTCAGTTACAAGACTTTCCACACAAATTAAAAGAATAGATGTAAGAAAATGATTAAGATTTTTTTTTTCTTCCGGGTATTGAGGAACAAGAAAATTTACATCCTTTCACTCTTGATTCAGACTTCTGGGTGAAATCACCTATTTCAAAGAGCCTAGTGGAGCCTTCAGTATGACCTTTTTTTTTTTTTTTTTCCATCAGGGAATGTAGTTAAGTATATTCAGAGTTTCCTTAATTCCCTGCTTTTACAGGAAACCTTTTTAAAGTATTTCTGGATGCTTAGAGAGCTATTTGCTGTTGTCCAGCTTTTCTGTCTTTACTTTCAGCCTAAGCAGTTGCTTTTTCTTCCCTTCTTTTCTTTTTCTTCCTTTTGGTTTAATTTCACACCCATATTTAATTCCCTTTCATTTTGTCTACCTCCCTTTCAGTCACAATTAGCCTCTGAATCTATCCAGGACTTGTAGTTCAAAGCTAATTGCACCAAAAAGGAAACATCCTAAACCCCGAAATCTTTCCTTCCTCCCTCCCTTTCTAGTCATTCTCTTTACTAAACAAACCTAAAAAATCCTGGGTATTAAGAAGTACTCTAAAATTGTTGTTGTTTATTTTTTGTATTGAAACAAACAAGCAACCATCCCCTCCAAACAAACGAAAAAACCCCACACAAACCCAAAACAACAAAAATCACACACAAAAAAAACCAACTAGGAAAAATATTGAGAGTAACAGGAATTGCAGAATTTTATTACCTAGAAAAGATTAATGTAGCTTCAATATGAGACCTAGACACTTGATGTAGAGGTTTGTGCTAGAGCAGAAGCTGTCCAGTATCTCAGATTCCTCTCTTAAAGTTCCCCATCATCCTTTAAAAGATGATGTTAACCTTTACTGTTAACTTTGTTGTGCTGAGAATTGTTTTTGTACAAAATGGTCATGACTTCCTCCTGCCAAATACTGCAGTTAATTTTGAATATGGAGTGGTAAAGACCACTGGTGTCGGTGAGAAAAGTCCCACCTTTGTTTTGAGCTGCTCTGCATCGTTGGCGATAAACACACGTGTTGTGAGGCAGAGAGCAAGAAGAGGGGATGGGAAGGCTGCACACGTGGAAGGAGGCAGTCAGCTCTCTTGCTTTTTGACCTCATTTGACACTGGTGCAAGACATGGCAAAACCACATGCCTGAACAGCAGATGGGGGTAACACGGAGGCATGGGCCACACTACTTCCTGGGCAGTTAGAAAAGTGTGAATAACAACTTTTATGTCCCAAAGGAGCCCATTAGTTTCACAGCCTGACCTGCTTTTGGAAGCAAGATTCCCTTCACTGTTGGCCTTGATCAAAATAAGTGAAAACTCCCAACATCAGTGGTTGGGAAAAGAAGAGGAGCTGTCAGTATTACTCTTCCCAAGTTGCTGTTATCTTCATGACAGCTTGGTCTTAATAGTCTGTTTCCAAAACTTTGTTTCTGACAGTGACAAGAAAAGGGAAAACTTATAGGAAGGGAGTGTGTTCTTCTTACCTGCTAATACAAGACATAAAACTGAAAGATGCCAGGTGCTAAAAGATGCTTTTTCTTACACAGGAGCATGTAGGTGGAACAGGGGAACTCATTGCCATGGGATGAGAAGAAATGAGTTAAGGGCTTGCTCATTGATTTTATGCAGGAGAAAACTTACCTAGTGTTATAGTGAAAGCTTAACATGGTGTATTCTCTCTATCTCCTGTTGTTTATATAGTATAGGATACCTGGTAGCACTTTGTTTGGCACTGCCTGCTCCAAATAATTCTTCTATTCTGTTGACTTTGTAATGCTCTGGGACTTCTGCAGGATATGCAGAGGGGCTGCACTTGGAATAAATGCAAACTGCACACAGCTGATATGAATTGGCTTCAGGGTATTGCTTCCATAGACAAATCTGGCCCAACATCTACATTTGTTTTACCCAAAGAGGAAACAAAAACCCCCAAACAAAAGCACTTGTGGAGGGAGTGTTTGTCCAGCAGCATTCCTGATCTGCACCGAGGTACCCACACCCTGCGCTGCCCCTGGGAGCTGTTCCTCCCCACCTGCAGTTGGAGCTCAGCTTGCGATGACGCGTGGATCTCCAGGCACCTCCTGACATTCCTGCTGAGCTGTGGCACTGACAGGGAGCGGACAGGACAGGGCAGAGAGGAACAACAGGCCAACCTAAACTTGTTTTCATTTTACCTGCTCTCTCTGTTGCTGGTGCAGGGTTAAAATGAAGAGAAGCCAACGAGCACCTTTTGGAAGATTTGCCTTGTGAACTAATTAGCACTCCACTTATCAAGTCAACTTTATATAATGTCAAAGGTCTGAAGTGGAGTGGAAAGTACAGCGCTGGTACACAGAGTTAAGGTTTCAGCTCTTTCTTCAGCCCGTTCCCACCCACATCCAGATAGCATGGAGACATGGCAGGGTGGAGGCTCCTTTCCAGAGTCACCTGTTGTATTCCATGGAGGGCCTCTATCCCTTTGAAAGTAAGTGATGGTAAACCTGGTGCTTTTAAGTCACTTTGAAGCCAGCCAGGTGATAAAACACCAGTTATTTTATGGACTTCCTGGTTTGTGTTAGTTCATCTCAGCATCAGAGTGCAATCTAAACAGAGTCCTTTTCTAATATTATTTAAGCATTTCAGAATCCATGTAGAATTCCTGGGAACCCCACCAGTGCTGGGGCTCTGGACCTTCTGGGACATGTTGGCATGAGACTTGGACAATTGCATCCAGGTCAGTGACCTTGCAGCATTAAGTGCAGAACATTTACACTTGAAATTTTCAAATATATGTGGGGAGGGAAATCAGAATGCTTCACTGGCATTAATGTAAACTAAAAATTGAGTGTCAGGTTCCTTTAGCCAGGTGTGAATGAAGGAAACAGTTAAACCCTGAGAAATGCATGAGGAAAGCTTCTGTGTAGTGCAATATATGTTTCTTGCGACATAGAACTGGAGCACGTACCCATGAATTTAATCTCTTTCAAAACTAAATGCAACATTATTGCCCCTATCAGTGTTTTCCTTGATTTGGTGCTTAATTTATTTGCATGTTTTCACATAGGTACATTTTCCTTTGTTTTTACACATACAGAGATACAACATACAAACCTGCAAAGTGAACGGTCTTCCGTGCTGCACAAAGGAGAAAAATGGGGTGTAAAATTCTTGCTTTTTCTATTTTAATGGGCGCTGCAAGATTGTGGCAGGAGCCATGTGAAAATCTGGACAATTTGGAAGATTTCAGTAATTCTGTGACTGTGCCAATGAAACAGGAGTGAATTAGTTAGTTAGTTAGTTAGTTTGTTTGTTTGTTAAACTTCTGGCACAAAAAGGGCACCTATTTATTTATAACCCTGGTGACAGATTGAAACATTGTTTTATCTGTAAAATTCTGCAGATCAGTAAATACTATCTAATGAATCATATTATATAACACAGCCACCAGTAGCTGCAAAATAAATTGAAACACCTATTAAAGTAATAACAGGCTGCGGGTAGAACCTCTTGAAGGTACAGATAAGGACCCAACCCCTTAGATGCTGTACCTGAGCACTGATACTTGCAGATTTACTCTAGATTCTGGCTGTGTGGTTACTATGGACAGGATATGGATAGGGAAAGTTTCTCTTGACTAGTGCATTTACTTCTAGCCAAGCTGTAGCATGGATGAAGTCCTCAGGGTTTATGTGTAAGCTGGTGTTTAGCACTACTTGCTGTGGAATATCGAGGGAGAACTGAACACTGGTACAGTACTCACTGCTTGCTGCTTATTTGACAGTGCTGTAAACAACTGGCAGGTAGATGCAGGTGTCAAGCTGCTGGTCTGTGCCCTGGACGTGTTTATAGGAGAGGCAGGCGTGTCTAGAAAACACCGGGGCTGGAGGTGCGATGTTTTGCCGTTGTTTCGCTGAGTGCTGATGTACCACAAGTACCCAGCTGTGTTTCGCTGCTAGCTGTTATAGGACGTGGTAGCTGTTGACAGAAATCACTTATCATTGACTACCACTGTGCAAAAAGTCAGGACAAGCTGTTTTTCATTTGCTGAGAACCTCACAAAATGTTGTGGCTGTTGAACAGCCACATACATATCAATAGGCAATTGATAATAATGTTGACTCAGAGGCATTGGGCCACGAGGTCATGAAGTCAGTCAAGTGCTCAATTGTGAGCTCCAAGTCAAGAAAGTACCAGTTGCCCAAAGACCTGTTCGTAGGCTTCTCCTCTTGTATTGCTGCAGTTTGAGTTTTGAACCTTTTGAGGTGTCCAGAAACCTCATTAAGCGCAAATCTACTTCTGTGATCTCCTCTACTGCATGATCTGGTGAGCCAGCCTTTTACCACATGGCCTCATGAACCCTAATACTTGGCCATAATATGTTAATCTAAAAGGTCCTTGTAAAATGGAGACATCAGAATTCTCTGAGGTCCAGAAATATATCTGCATCCCTTGAAACATACTGCAGGTATTGCTGCCTGCTCTTGGACTGGGAAGATTAAAAGAAGAAAGAAAAAATTAATGTGAAGTTTTCATAATGTGACTAGAGATTTTGTTCTTTCTGAAAATCACATTGCTTTAGGATGTCGCAGGTTGGGCCCTCAGGAGAGGATGCACTTGACACTGGGTGTCTCCAGTCCGTGTGTTTGTGTGCTCTAGCAGCCTGAAGCTTTATTTTAGATGTTTACATGTTGTGACTACTGCATGCAGGTTGTCTTGGACAATCTTGGGCTGGGTGTGGAACTTGACCTTATTTCTGAACTCCAGTATATACAGGTATTCTGTGTGTGTGTGTAATCTCACAGGCAAAAAAAAAAAAAAAAAAAGCAACGCATCAAAGAGCCCCCATGAATTTCAATTAACACATTTACAGTCATTAAGCGCAGCAGTGAGATACAGCTTCGGAGTGGGAGGCAGTTCCCTTTGCAAAGCTGCGTGCTGCTCAGAGCCAGCATGGGCTTAGGTCTCACTCGTAATTTTTTTTGTGATTAGTTCGTTCAGGGGTCTGTTATTCATGTAAATATTTTTGTGTGTGAGGCTTTGAGCCAGGCAGCTCTAGACAAGCCGAGGTGCACTGTTTAATTACAGTAGCGAGGCACAGCTACGGTGTTGCGTCTCCACAGCCTCAGCCCTCCTGCTGGAGCCTCAGCTCTGCCACAGCCTTCTGTGGCTCTCACAACTGCATCCCTGGCATGGGGAACTGGAGGTGGGAAGGACAACAGCAGCTGTTATAGCTACCTTTCTGCAACTATTGCACCCTCTCTTTTTTGTCCCGTGTGGGGTAAAGGTCGCCAAGCTCGGGGCATTTGACATCCCCCTGCGCTCATTCGTTCCCAATCTGAAAGGACTCCATGTAGCACATGGCCTTACAATGCCACATGTTATTTTATTTCTGATTTGATTTTCTTATTGTTCCTCTGCTCTGTACCATCCTAAGTATCTCCTCCTGCTCTTTAATGTTCACTCCTATATCTAATATAATCACAGTGTATTATTAAGTCCTTAATTTCTCAGTAGAGGTACCGGTGCTATTTTTCTGTGTCTCCCTACTTGTGAGTGCTCCACAAAATTAGCCTCTGTGCATCTGGCAAAGTGCACAAGTTCATTTACATGCTGTGAAGAGGGGAATTATTACCTTAATCATACGTATGAATAATTGAAGCCCAGGAAATCAGAATAACTTGCCTGCAGTCACAAATCTGTAGTGTAACCAAGAGTTGAACCCTACGCTCCCTAGTCCCAGCCCAGCGTCTTAATCACATCTCCTACCTCTGTGTTAAAGCTGATTGTGCTCTGATAAGTCCCATTCAAGGCAAAGGGCTGCCTTGTAGGCAATGTGTGACTGCAGAACACTTCCCTTCACTCAGGCACATTCCAGTTTTAGGGAAGAAAATTAGTGAATTAATAAAGTGTATGGTTATGATGGGGGACTGTACAGGCTCACTGATATGTTGAGATGCTCAAATGCATCCAGAAAAGGGCAACAAGGCTGGTGAAGGGTCTAAAACATGAGACCTAGGAGGAGCGGTTGAAGGAGCTGGAGTTGTTTAGCCTGGAGAAAAGGAGGCTCAAGGGAGACCTTATCACTCTCTAGAACTCCCTGAAAGGAGGCTGTAGTCAGGTGGGGATTGGTCTCTTCTCTCAGGCAACCACTGACAGGACGAGAGGACACAGCCTTAAGCTGCACCAGAGGAAGTTCAGACTGGACATCAGGAAAAATTTCTTCACAGAAAGAGTGATTGGGCATTGGAATGGGCTGCCGAGAGAGGTGGTGGAATCACTGTCCCTGGAGGCGTTTAAAGAAAGACTGGACGTGGCACTCAGTGCCATGGTTTAGTTGATAAGGTGGTGTTAGGTCATAGGTTGGACTTGATGATCTCAAAGGTCTTTTCAACCTAGTTCATTCTGTGATTCTGTGAAGTATCAGCTCAAAGGAACATTTTAACTTCAATGCTGCTTCAGAAAGATTCAGTCAGAGAGTGCTGATGTTTGCTCCAGCTCCGGATTGCTAGGGGCTGAGCAGGAGTTCAAATTTTACAGAAGTAAGTCCCACTCAGTGTGCTGCTGTCAGAGGGTCTCTTGGTCTGAGCCAAAAGTAGCTACATTAGATGGCCATACAGTGCAAAAATCATGGCTGGCTCCACTTCCACGGTGTGGCCAGGGCAATAGAGCAAAAGGAAAGGAAATCTGAGGCAAAGCCTCTGCTCCTTGGACTGGGCCAGCCCACGTCACACGGGCAGCAATGCCCGGCCCTGCCTGAGCAGAAGGTGTGAGTGCTCGAGCTGTGGCCAGGACCTGGGACATGAGCGAATGGACAGGGAGGAATTCTGCACTGCATTGCTGCAGAGGACAATGTGCTGCCCGAAACAGGGAGTGTTGTCTCAGTGCTCTTAAGGGAGGCAGGATTTTAGCTCACTAAAGTGCACTGTAGCTCTGAACCCGTACCATAAGCCTGTCTCACTTTATATGCTTGTGGCAAGGTGGTACCTGGGATGCCTTGTTGTTTCCCTTTGACTTACTTTATATTCTGCTATGCACTCGCATCTCTTTTGAGAGCAAAATGCTGTGTGAATGCCTTGCGGGCTCTTTCTCTGTCACTGACCTTTTTTTATGACTTTAAAGAAGTTTCCCTAGGCCCAAGTCTGCTTTCTGTCTTGAATATTGACCTTAGAGTTACACCATCTCATTGTCACTGCATGCAGACTTCTCAGCTATCAAAGTTCACCCACAGGACTCAAAGTATTCCTAACTCAGAAACACTTTGCTTTTATGTCCTCCTCCTCTTTCCCCTCCTCCCTCCACATGAGCATTTTAATTTCACAAGCAAAATACGTTTTGCTGTGAATTTCGACGAGTGGTTCACCTGTTTCCAGGGTAAAAATTGTACTTCAAATTTAAATGTCTTTTTCACTGTGACTGTCATAATATTTTCCATTTGAGGCTGAGATTCCACTGTGGGTTTTCTGTGCCATGTTGTCATCTGTCCAAATCTGAGCTTAAATGCGTGGAAATTCTGACATTTCAGTAAGAAATATAAAATGGGTTTTTTTATGTTCTTCAAGTTAGCTGTTTCATAGGTGTGGCCACTGGGTTTTGCCCAGCGCTCTGGTCTTTCCCAGTTCAACAACAGAGCAAAGATTTAAGTTTTTGGGCTTGTTTGCATTGACTGTGCCATGTCATTTTTGTGAGAATAAAGTGATGGTGATTTTTTATCTGGCTGTTGATCCTGAAAAGGTGATAAGGTAATAATGACCCCAAACCAGGGATTTCCAACCTGACTTTGCTTGGCAAGTGGTGGTTGCGTGTGATGCCGAATGTGGTGTCCGTGTATGTGTGGATCTTGCAGAAGGCAGCTTCAAATCAAGCAAACTTGGAGCAGTTTCACAGTGGAGATTGCTTCATGATGGAAAGACCTGGGGGTTTTGAGAGGGGTTTGGTAGGCGTCGTGCTGTTGGACTCCTTACCCTCAAGTCAATGCCCTGTAGACAGAGACCACTTACGCCTAGTAGTGTCAGCTACACATTTCGGGGGCAAATTTTGAATATCACTGTTTACCTACACTGGAGTATTTGACAAAGGCTGAAACCCTTTTTGTCAGTCATGTGGTTTCATGTCGGGTTGTTATGTGGAACAAAGTATGCTGCTGAGATTATCACCGAAATTGAATTCTCTAAAAGGCTTTTGCAGCTTTCTGTCAGGTAATATGAAATACATAGAAATGTACACCCACTGGCAACATTCACTTCCATATTTTTTTTTGTCATTAACTTCTTTGAGAATACAAGGGGATATTTGCAGCTATTTCAGTGGCTTGACATTTGTCACAATGATACAATTTCTAAAATCTAGATTGTAGCTGCTGCCTCAGCTCACTGAACCTCTTACCAAACGGCCTGTGAGAATTGCTGGTGACACAAACTCCTGCTATCAGAACTGATTCCATTGTGGTCTGACCTGATCGATTGCTCTTTAACACAAGTCACAGTCACTCTGTGTAATTTTATAGTGTAAATCAGATTTTATGCCTGTGGGGCTATGATGTGATTGCATCTCTAGAGCCAGGGGGGACAGAGTTGGAAAACAAACCCATGGGAACTGTTCTTGATCCTACTCAACTGGCGCTCACAAACTTCATTCTTTGCAGTTGTGTATTAAACAACATGACTAACATTTGCTACATGTTGTTTATTCTCTTCTCCCCAGAGACGGGAACGTGTGTGTTGGGACTGTTTCTTTCCTTGAGGAATTATGTTCCTCAAATCCCATATTGCCTGTAGAAATCATGTCTTTATCATTAACTTTTATCATCTCTATTAACCTTCACATTTGATGGAATTTGGGTAGCTGACCATCTGAAATATCATTGGAAAAGCTGTGCCGTGTTCTATGTGAATAGTTACTGAAATGGTTGCAATGCAGGGAGCAACCATTTGAAGAGGTCTAATAAAACCTCTTTTTTGATTGTTAATTATTTTTTATAATATGAGCTTGTAGCGGAATATTTCTCTCTGTGTTAAATGATAATAATTTAATTAATTGTAGCTGCCTAAAATAGCTGCAAGCCATCCCCCCTTTTCCTTGTGTCTTACAGTTTATCTAAGTTGCTTGATAGCTTCATGTAGCCAAACTGGGTGGGCTAATTCAGCCCTGCTTCAGCTCGGTTAACATAATTTGTTCCATTGCACTGGATTTTTTTTATTAGACACCACATTAGCTTCTAATGAAGGTGTCAGATTGACAGACATTGATGCCATCTAGATGCACGATGAAGCATTGTAATGGTGATTATAGAAGTCTTTCCATCCTGGGGAGCCTCTGGTGTGTTTTCCTAAAGGTGCCTCCAGAATGAGCTGGCTGGTTTATGTTTAAGAGCTGAGGCTTGATCCAGATCGTTCACATCAAGGGCAATTATTCTGGGAACGATAATGAGTCTCACGCTGGGCCTCCACTGAGAATTCCATTACCAGCTTCAGTTAAGGGAACAGTGTAAGCAAGTGAGCAAACTAAAATAAAGGCCACAACAACTCTTTGGTCTAAGACACACTTTCTTGAGGATAAGCCTTACCTCTAAATAAAGAAACCCACAGTTTGGATACTTATTAAAAACAGGGTTTTCTTTTCCTTGGTGGACAACTTGGTTGTTCCACTGAAGTGTGCACACAAACTTTTTGGGAAAACCCGAAGCTTTCTGCAAGCATGTTTTCATCAAATCCCTTTTTTCTGAGACAGAAACATTTGAAAATGTTGGACCAGCTCTGATACCACAGGCTCAGGCTTTTTCTTCTTCTATTATAGGATGTGGCATGAGGGCCCAGAGAGTTGTCCTGACTCGGGGTTTTCATATTTGAGCCCTCTGCCCAGCTCATTCTTGGCTGTGTCTGTCCCCCCACAGCTTCCCTGCGTTTTCCCATCCCAGTGGTGACGGGGCAGTTTGGCTGCAATTAGTACAGCTCAGATTTCATTAAGTAAATGACTGTGAAAGGCTTTCAATATTGGGACAAACCCAACAGAAACATGTAGATTACCCAACAGAGGATGTTCTCAACTTCTTTGGCCAGAAACTAAAATTCTTACCTAAGATTTTCAAAACTCTGGAAGAAGTTTGACCTTCCCCTTCCCTCAGCCAGCTCTGAAGTTTGCAGCCGATCGTGTTTTACTAGACTTGCAGCACTGACTTAATAGCTGTTTAGTTATTAGAGGATAAATGTTCATGTTCTACAAGTTTAAATTATATTAAAAGCCTTTATTAGCACCACTTGGCAAAATATCTTTTGGCTAGCTTTCTGGCCTTGGGCTAGGCCATTCTTGTGGTTTCTTAATGACATACTATGAAATTGATATAATTTATGAGAATTTGGTGCCAGGTTTTGCATGTATTAAGAAGCATTTGCCGTTCGTGCTTAATGCTGCTGAGCAAAATGAAAAACATTAAAAACTCGAGTTATGTCTTGCATTCATCTGGCTTGATTTTCGTTGTGCATGGCCTTTGGTATTTTTATGTATATATATTTATATTGTGTTTTTTTTAATATTATCTGGTCTCTGAATTACTAGTGGTTGTTCAGTTCTGGCATGTAACAGTGCTGTTACCAAAGTTACTTTCTATTTATTTTCCAACCCTCCTTGAGTAATTTTGGCAGAGTTTTCTCAATGAAAGAGCTCCTCTGAGCCACGAAATGGGTTTCCCCACAGTTGGGAGAAGAATTAGGCCACTGAGGCAGCTCATTTTTGTGAAGGCAACTGTTTGTGCCATGGGCCAAAGGCCTCAGAAATTTCTTTCCCACGAGACTTGGTGACGCTCAGGCAGTGCTGGGGTGTGATTCAGCTGGTTGGTATTTTCCCCCTCTCGGCATCTGTTTATTTGCTTTGCCACCAAGGCCGCCTCCTTTTCCTTCTGCTGATACAGCGTTAGTGTGAAAAACGGATGGGGCGAAGCACCCAGCGGGTGGGAGGAGGCATGTGCGGTGGGAAAATAGGGCTGGGAGAAAGGTCTGGGGCTTGAGTAACCTTTCTTAGGTGTCTTTCCATCACAAGAGTTGTTTGTGGCAGAGGTGTGAGCTTTGTTGACTGCAGAAGCCAGCTGCCGTGGATCTGACTCGATGCTCTCATTCTTTCCGCAGTGGGGAAGCCTCACAAGTGCAACTACTGCGGCCGGAGCTACAAGCAGCGCAGTTCTCTGGAGGAGCACAAGGAGCGCTGCCACAACTATCTGCAGAATGTCAGTCTGGAGGCTGCCGGGCAGGTCATGAGTCACCATGGTGGGTGCAAGCCGCCTCCTGAGCTCCCTTGGACTTGGAGCATCTTGTGCGGGTGTTTCTTCCATCTCTTTCTTCCTTCCTTTCGTCTTTGCATGACTTCCCTCTTAGAGATTGCTTACACTCAGAGAGGCAGGAGAGGAAAAGATGGGCTAAAATCCTCACTCTGACCAGTTTAACAGCCCTATTTGTGCTTATTTTGTTTAAGTCAGTATTTCACTTTTTAGTATGTGTACCTATGCAGACATGAAAATAAAGCCAAGTCACCTGTTCACAATTACCCAAAAAGTCCTATCATAGAATCATAGAATGGTTTGGGTTGGAAGGGACCTTAAAGACCCTCCAGTTCCACGCCCCTGCCATGGGCAGGGACACTTTTCACCACATCTGGTTGCTCCAAGCCCCATCCGGTCTGGCCTTGGACACCTCCAGGGATGGGGCAGCCACAGCTTCTCTGGGCAACCTGTATCAGGGCCTCACCACCCTCAAAAGGGGGAATTTCTTCCCAGTATCCCATCTATCCCTGCCTTCTGGCAGTGAGAAGGCATTCTCCTTTGTCCTGTCCCTCCATCCCTTGTCCCAAGTCCCTCTCCAGCTCTCCTGGAGCCCCGTTAGGCAGTGGAAGGGCTCTAAGGTCTCCCTGGAGCCTTCTCTTCTTCAGGTGAGCACTCCCAGCTCTCCCAGCCTGGCTCCAGAGCAGAGAGGCTCCAGCCCTTGGAGCATCTCCATGGCCTCCTCTGGACTTGCTCCAGCAGCTCCATGTCCTTCTTATGTTGGGGGTTGAAGCCATGTATAAAATGTCTGATTCCCTTCCCCTTCCTTTCTGATAGTGAGTGATAATTAGAAAAGATAAGGATGGCAGAGGTATTCAGAAGTCATTATTTCTACCCTCTGTAATATTATCTTATCCCTTCAAAAAAGGGAGGGATGGATATAAAAATCTCTAGAGCAGAATGGAATTCAGTAGTGTTGTAGAAAGTAATTATAACCAAAAAAATGTTTGTATGCATTTACATTTGCTAGTATTAATATGTTAACTAACACTGCATGTGTTAATATACATAAGGACTGAAGATTGCCAAATAGATTGTTGAAAGCAAGAAATGTCAAACTCTGTGAATTTGTTTTCAGAAATTTCTGGAGCTATTAGTATGGATAATGAGCATAATGTCTCAGACTGCAGGGTTGAAGGCTTATCTGGAGCAGTAAATGCTAAATGTAAGCTGTCCAAAAATGGTTATAATTTTATTCAAAATTAGTGGCTCACAAACTCTTCTAAAAGTGAACTTCTTTTAGCTTTTCAAAGTTGTCGTTAGATGTTTGGTACTTGAAGTGTTTAAATTTTTTTACTATTCAGAAAATTATGAAAATGGTACGTTTTCCATTTTGATTTAAAATTACCATATACCTACAAATACACTAAAAAGTTAGGCTGTGGGTAAACAAAAAGGCAAAAGAACATTTCCACTTTTTTTTTTCCATTTTGCTTATCATGGTTGAGTGGAGTCATATGGCTTAGTCTGGAAATTATTTCTGTAAAATCATTTCTAAAAACCTGAAAATGCAAGCTGAAATAAAATCTATTCATCATTGCTAATATAGGCTATATTTTGGTGGGAAAAATCTCCAGAATTTTTAAAATAGTACTTTCCCATGATCCGTTTAAGCCTACAAAGGCACACTAGACATTTTTAGTACATGTTGCCAAAATATTCATACAGCTCTATTAAGCAATTGCTCTCCTTCTAGACACCTGGGAGACTAAAATCAACATTTAAAATGTCATTGATGATTTTAAAGATATTGAACTGAATGATTATCTGCCTGAGGTGTCTTTTTTCCTGGTAAAAGTCCATGAAAAGGCAGATTTCAGGGCTTTGCTCTTTGGAGGGACCTGTTGTGGGCTTGGTCAGTCAGGTAGGAGTTGAACCACTGAGTTAATTCTCAACGAAATACACACTCCTCGTGCAACAAGGGCATGCCTGTCTTGTTAACCAGGGAGGGATGCCTTCAGTCAGCCTTTCCTTAGGGAATAACAGGAAGCTGCCTATAGCTGTGACAGCCAGGATGCTTGAGATCCTGCTGTGGAGGAGCTTCCCTAATGCCGCTCAGTGTCTGGGTTTATTACACAGTTATTTATTAAAATAATTAATTAAAATAATTAAACTTTCTGAGGAAATCTAAAGCTTTTTCTAAACTGCCTAATACCATGACAAGAAGGGTAAGTCCTTAACCTTGTCTACCCAAAGAAGCTGCAGTGGTTGACCTTGCATTGATTTTTCTACCACCTGAAGTTAAACCAGTGCAAACCCCATGTGGACAGTTCTTTTATTTACAGCCTGACTGACTTTGCTTGGGCTTAAAATAGAAGTGTTCACACAACCGCTTCACTTTTCTCAACAAAATTAGCTTAAAACAGCACTTTGAATTCAACTAGTGCCTCTTTCTCCTCCGGGCAAATATGTGTGTGCCTCCCCTGGTGAATGTTTAAGGGGATGTTTGATCCACTGTCTTCATTTAGTTGTTTAGTGAGGGCACAGAGAGGACAGGCAGCGACAGGGAGCTCCAGATACAACCGGGACCAGTAATAAATCTCAGCTCACATCCCAGCATCACTCACCCCTGTGAGGCTCAGCATGAGGGTCCTGAGCACCAACCTGTAGAGGTCTGCAGCTTTTTCCTGGGACTGTAAAGACACCAGGGAAGAGTACAGAAATGATTACTCACCTTAACGTTAGGCCTTATACTAACCCTGAAAAAACTGTATTAAAAAAAAAATTGTATTAAAATTGTATTGATTTCCTTCTTTCCCATGTCACACATGGAAATTATATTCCTGAGGATGACAGAGTGTGCTTTGGAGACTTTTATTTTACATCCTGTTGGGGTTGAGCTTTCCTGACTCTCTTTCCAAATACTTGGTGTTTTGTTTTTGCTGGGCATTTTGAGGCCTTGGAGCGCGTTTTGGTGCGACTCCTGCTCACAACTTCACCCTTACACACAGAACAGGGAGAGGTGGGGATTTTCTACCAGCATCCTGCTCCTCCTGCTTTAACAACACCAGCATTGGCCAACACTAAACATTGATCCAAATTATTTCTGCATAGACTAATTGTTCCAGAAAACTGGAAGCAGCCCCTAGAGGGTTTGGATTTTTTTCAGGCATTGTGCTCAAGCCCATCAATTTACAGACATCTACTTTGGTGTTTTCAATTATCTCTGTCTTGCAGATGGCTAGATCACCTGACTGAAGCCACAGGGGGAAGCAAGAGAGGAGGAAGGAGGGCTAATTTTGTGGGGTGGGTAGGAATGTACAAGGCTCTGGGTCTCGCTCTGTCCTCTTGCAGGGTGCCGGTTGCTTGTTGAGCTGCCCCTCATGTTCCTGATCCTTGCTCAGCAGGACAGATGCTGCAAGAGAGATCCCATGATTTTGCTGTTGAAAATTTTCAGCTAAGCAGCACCGGCTCTGGAAGGAGAAATTAGTCTGCAGTCTCCTAGCTAGCAGTCTGTTGGGGGTGACAAAAAGGACAGTCCCTGAATGGCAAGAACATGACCTTTGCAGGAAAGAACAGGGAGAAATGTTGAAGGCTAGCTGTGGGTTATACCCAGTTATGCCTTCTTCTCCACCGCCACAAAGCCAAAAGTCCAGAGAAATTCTTCCAGGGGAATGGAGAAGTGTCCTCTTTTCAGGACAAGGAGAAAGAAGCCTATCCCTAGGCTGTGCGAGGCTCAAAGGCCAGCTCCGCATAAAACACACAATGGCCTTGTGTCTTTCCCTCTTACATAGTTGCTTAAAACATCGTTAAAATGCTGGTCCCACAGGACACTTCACACCAGGGTCCATGGGAATATTTCCTGTCATTTCTCTGTGCACACACACTTCTTTTAAATAGCAATATTGTGAGCTTCAGAAAGGAAATTGAGGTTGATGGAGTAATACTAATTTATACCAGCTGAGACTTAGCCCAGTGTCTGGTGTCTGCACACAAAAATATTTATCAGCAAAACACACACTGGGTAATTTTTTTACTTCTCTTTTTTCCCCTATTCTTTCCTCACTGGAACAGCATAAACTTTTTTTAATAGTTCATGTGGTTTCCTACAAATTAAGAAGTAAAAAGTTAATCACTTTGAGTACTATGATTGAAAGACCGGTGTCTTCAGGAAAAGAAAGACTGTTCTGAAGACGATCCAAGTTTGTCAATTGAGAGTTTAGGCTCAGAAACACCACTTTGTGTTAACTGCAGTTGAGAGTGTTGACAGTGTCAGAGATGGTGAACTCTTCCATGGGCAATCCAGGAGCACACTCTGATAGCTGATGAAGAACATCCCTGAACAGAAACGTACTCAAGTATGGGCTTTTCTTGGGCTGGAAGTTTGATTTTTAGAATAAGAAAGTATTCCTGAGCTGAGACTGTAAATGCTCAGTGTAAAATGAGTTGCTGTATCTGAGCTAGTTATAGCCTGTCAGCTGTTCTTCGGTTGCTCTCACTACCAAGGTAATGAAGTAGAATGTACTACAACAAAGAAGGAATTGCATTTACTGCTGAGTAAATGTGTACACGAGCGTCTACCACAGAGCAGCTGATTGTTGAGAACTGGTAGTTTTGTGTGATTTATTTGGTTTCCCCTTTCTTATTTTGTTTTTTCTAAAAAAAAAAAAAAAAAAAAAAAAAAATAGTGGAGGGTGGGCTATGTGTCCTTTATTTGTGTGGTTTTTAAATTGAAATGGAAATGAATTTATCTAGCTTTGTCAATGTGATATTTAACTCTTTGGGTTTCTAAAATGTGACCTCTTATCTGTTTGGTCCAGTTTTGCCTGCCATTTCAATTGTTTCAGAAACTAGACTATTTCCTTCTTTCCCTTCTCCCAGGAAATCTGCGTAACAAAACACACTCTGGTAACGTATTTCCATCATAACACAAATATTGGTGTGGTTCAGTGATTCTGTTGCAAAAGAGCCATGCCCTGCTTTATAGATTTGGATTCTGAGGTGGGAAAAAGTACCTTCAGCATGAAAGAAAAGAAAATGCTTTTTTTGTTGATGATTTTAGTTTTAAAATGAGTCCAAGCAGGATTTTTGCCTGACTTAGAGAAGAGCAGATGTCTTTTTTAGCACTATTCATTTTTCATGGAAGAAAGGTTTCAAATTCTGTGTAGGAAATTTTACACACATATGCCCAGCAGCAGAATTATTTAATTATTACTTAATTGTTGTAAGACCATACGAATGTCACTACATTTGGGGCTTATTCAGATGGCTTTCAGAGTAATCAGGAGCTTTAAACTGCTTCAGGATGCCTTGAGCAGGTGTTCCTAGGAGGGATTGAGAGCCCCCTGCACCTTGCTAGGACCACACCACCAGCCTTGTGTGTCCTGTGCACCAGGGGCTGGAAATCCTTCAAGTGGCATCCAGGTGGATGTGGCCCATGGCAGTCACATCCTGGGATTCACACGGTGTGTTGCGTGCATGCGCATGCATCCACTGAGCTTGGGTAAGCCAAAAAGGACAGTCAGATGCCAGTTTCCAGTGAAAGTCAGCAGACATAATCTTTCCTTTCTTCCCAAATCTCCTTGGTAAATACTTGAGTAGTGCAGATAGCTCCTGACCAAGCACAGTATTTAATTAACCTTAAAACTTTACCCTTAACTATTAAAGTATTCCAAGCCTCCCAGTCTACACTGGGCATTAATTAGGTCACTTGAACACTGCATCCCATTTTGTTGCAACATTAGATTCATTTCATATTTATGCTTTTTTTTCCCTCCCTTTCAGTGATGCCAGCAGGACTGCCTTGTAAATGAGAAACTATTGTGTTTCTCAGGGGGAGCATCCTGTACAAATAAAAAAGCAGCAGAGTAAATCACTTTATAGCATATGGTAGATTCTAAGCCTCAAAGTACTCAGCTTTCCATAGCAGCAGAGGCACAAATGGAATCAAATGAATAAATTGCCATGTTTTCTTATTATGGATGTCTGAATTGAGAAGTTCACCTGAGCAGATACTCTGTTTTGTAATTGCCTGGTATTTGCTCTTCCTTACTAGAAAGAAGGCAGAGACAAGGCTTTTTATCACCCCATTTTTTGTATATTATGTGCTAGCAAACAGCTGTGTTTAGGAACAGGGGGTAGATTATTCCATGTCAGGATCCTGAAGGTAGTGCAGTTACATGGGAGGAAAGTGGGCTGGTGGTGTTCATTTATGGCACTGTCTGGGAGAAGGTGTCTGTGACACAAAAGGCTGCCATGGTGAGAGACCGGAGGAGGGCTGGCAGAACATGAGGGTGCCAGTCCTTCTCTGCCACCTCTGCAATATCCAGCACTTCACTGGGAGGCTGATCTAAGACAGGGAATACAATGGGTTCCTCTCAGCTTACAAGCTGTAGGAACTGTGCCAGATCACCGCAGTTTCTGTTTTTCTGCCATCCATTCTTTATACTCCAACCATCCCATTAGCACATGGACTACTGGCTGATCCTGCTCTGGTTTTTCTTGCTTCCTTCCAAAGATGAATGCAGGACAATTAGGCCTGGTATCAAACTCATAGCAGCAGAGCAGAGCTATGCACTTGATATATATTGCAAATGACTGGGACTCTCCAGGCCTGATCCACAGTCTGGTACTGCTGACCCTTGTTGGTGATTATAAGAGGATGCTCAACAAAACCAAAGTATTTGTAGGTACTTAAGAATGGCTATATCAGCAAGTGACATAAACTCCTGTGCAAGTGGCTCACTACCCTGGTCAGAAGCCTGTGCAATTCCTACATTTGAGCTGTAGCACCTTATTCCCTAAACCAACAAATGACAAGGAGTGAAATGAGTAAAGACAGAAGAAGTTACTGGTTTTTTGGTTTTGTCTCAAATACAGTGTATGAGCATTCCCCTGATGTAGTTAGCACAGGAATGCTCCCTGCTGATCCCAATGATGTGAAGTAAGTTGCAGAAAACCTCTGTTCGCAGACTGTTAGATCTGTGCTTGAGGGGATAAAATATTAATCAAAAAAATGGGTAGTTTCTGTGTCTGATTCTGAAGGGAATTTCCACGTGATGTTAATCCTGTAATTCCAGTATAGTGTCTGTTGATTTTACAGTCTCATTACAGTGTGAAGAGAGGAAATACGCTTTAGCAAACTGATCCTTCATTTGAGAACCCTTTGTCTCATGGAACACACAGCCAGGCCCAGCAAACACAACTCATCAATGCCTTGTGTGATTTTTAATCATTGAGATTAGTGCAAAAATATACTAAGAGTAATTATGCTGTATGATAAGTGTGAAGGGAATACACAAAGAACGGTAACTAAAGATTTACATTGGTGACAGGTGACCGTATTGAAGAGAGAATAACACAAAATATCACCTACAGAGTGAGTTTCAAAAGTGTCCCCTCCTCGCTGGTGATCTTGAGTGTCCAGAACAAAACAAGTCCTTTTATAAATGCTTAAAATTGGTTTCTGCTAAATAAGATGTTCCTGAGGAGAGATGTTTTGTGAATGTGGCTCTGCTTACAGGTGATTGCTGTCTTGATGCCCAAAGCGTTCTCACACCTTGCTTTATGTTGTGTTCTCACACCTTGCTTTATGTACTTTGTTGCACAGTCAGCAGGGCTCAAATGATTTGTGTTGTCTGTGAAGTGTAGACCAGACCTGTCTGATAACCATTTTTTGGTTTTATGTAGTACCTGCTCTGGAAGATTGTAAGGAGCAAGAGCCTGTGATGGACAACAATATTTCTGTGGTGCCTTTTGAGAGACCTGCTGTTATAGAGAAGCTGACAAGCAACATGGGAAAGCGTAAAAGCTCCACCCCACAGAAGTTTGTGGGTAAGCTGGAAATGAGCCTTTTATTCTTTTTAGTGCATGGGTATAGGTAACATGCTATTGTAACAGCCAGAAGAACAAGGGGAGAAGTAGCACTCTCACAACTTGATTCTGATACAACAATGGAGGTGGTTAAATCACAGCAAGAAATCATGATAATTATTGAGTTCATTTTACCAATCCAGAGAATTCAAAAGTGAAGTCCACTGCCATGTAAATGCCTTAGAAAACCTTGAGCTTTTTACTTAATGGTGGGGTTTTTTGTGGTTTTTCTTAAACTTTTCTCTAGCCCTTTTGAGATTTAGACTTGTCATCTTCCCTCTCCTTGCTCCAGAAAAACAAAAACAAAAACAAGCTAAGACTCTCGTATAATTATCTGTCTCCATATGTGTTAAAAAAAACAAACAACAAGTATCTCAAGACTTCTAATTTGTATTAAATTTCTGACACTTGGCAACAACTGGTCTGATAATACTGGCATGAGGAAGTAAATCACATCCCTTGTGTTGGAAGAAGTTCTTGCTCCAAGTGCAGCACCTTGCACACAGTAAACTTATTAATGCATGAATATGAAACAGTGTTGGGTGGCTTTTGGTTACTAGATTTAGAATCCTAGGTCAAGAATTCATATTTTGCTTTGAGTTTTGACACATTAAAATTATTCCGCTTATAACAGGTGACAGTATGGAGAATTTTACTTGGTTTGAGCTGTAACTATAAACGGCTTTTTACTGCTACTGAAGCAATGCAGAACTTCTCAGGAGGGAAGCTGGAACAGAGAATTGTTTGGGGTGTCAGACTGTGCAGTCACGTAATAGGCATTTTCCATGCTCACTCCCTGGAAGGGCAGTCACACAGAACTTAAGGGTGTCTCATTCTGCCCACACTAAGGACATTTACAGAGAGGATCAGAGGACTGTAAGCAATTAGCACAGCCATTTAGAAAAGTTGTTGCCCCTCAGCTAAATGCAGATTCAGATGGATTTGTTAAATCACCCCTGAAGGTGGCTGTAAGTAACCTACATGGTTTGGAATAGCAGGGGGCCAGCAGTGTGCAGCAGCTCACCTGGGGGGACTGACACACTGACCTGGCTGCTCTTGGTCACCTGACCATTCCCAAATACCAGTGCTGAGCCAAGGTTAGGCCAGCCATGATGCATCCCACGTGGGGAACGCTGGGAGACATCAGTATTTCCTACATTGTTATAGTTTTAGACCAGAAAGGTGATTTTTACTTGTCCACTCACGCACCATTGACCATATGTTGTTCTTGTGTTCAGAGGTAAATTTACTGATTGGAAATTCTTGCCTGAGAGATGCTGTACCACATTATTATTCTCTTCAGCAGGTTAGACTATTTTGTTGTTAGATAAATCTGGTTTTTTCTATAGGTGTAACATGTCATTATCCATATGTAGGAAAAAAAATACCCCCTTTCATATTTACCGTATCTTACTTTTCTGATCTTTAGTGGCATCACAGTGTTTAGAATAACAACAGTCTTCACTTGGCTGCCTTTCTTTTTTTTTTTTTTTTCCCTCCTTCACCATGACCTCACTTTTCTTCCCTTTTTCTCCCCAATTAAATATTGTTCAACTCTATCAGGAAGAATGTGTAATGGTTCTCTTGCTTGCAGGAAATTTTCCTGTGTATACTGCAAGCGTGGCACCTATCCAAAACAACTTAATGGTGTTTATGAGAAGGTCATGTAAGCATAAGCTAAAATCTTTGCATGCTACATCTATCAATGCTTTACTGCTCTTTCTGATCAACAATCTCCAAGGGACCGTGGTTATGGACCACAGGCTCTCTGGCTGAATTTTCAGGAGGAAAGGAGGGCAGTGTACAGCAAATAGAATGAATTCATTTCTACGTGAGAGATTTGGTTATATATTGAGGTACTACTCTTAGCAAACCAGTTTAAATAGTGGAGACAGAAAGTACAATTTGTGATGTGCAGGAGTGTGAGTACTTCTTTTTGCCCCTTGTTCAATAAGAGAGAGGCAGACACCAGTTAAATTAAAAGCAGCTGTCTTCAGGCTGGTCACGTAGAAGCAGATTCACGTATTTTCAGCTGGAATTTGGAGCTTACTCTTAGAATGTCACTGAGGTTAAGAACTGGCAGGATGCAAAAGGAGACATTTATGTGGCTTACGATAAGACCATGGTTGTTAGAGTAAGAATTAAAAATACACGGGCGTCTCAGAACAGATGAAGATCAGCCGGCTGCCAAATTACAGTCAGCTTCTGGTTAATGGGGGTCAGGGAGAAACTTCCCCAGGGGGAAATGCTGAAACGGCTTTCTCCAAGATTTCTTGCAGCTTTCTCCCAAGTGTCCAGCATTGCAGCTGCTTTAGATACTTGATGAGATGGACTACAGGTATCGCAGGACAGCTGTGTCTGTGTGCTTTGATCTAGCTTCAAATACCTGTTTCGGGGTTTATTTGAATGTCATATGGCCAGAGAGGAGAATGTTTTTTCTTCTACTTCACTAATGTAGGGCAAGGATAAATAGAATTGGAGCATAGTTTAAATAAAAATTCAGAATGATTGGTATGATTAGCTGGTTTTAAGTAGAATTGGCTAAAGAGGAATTTAATTTGGAAACCACGTTGTACTGGTCTATTGGACTGTTTATTGGTTACTTCTGAGCTCTGTGTTTTACGCCCTCTCCCTCCCATGTTATCATTTATTTTACTTTTTTATGTCACCCTCCATTTCTCAGGCTCTGACATCTTTGGAACTGGTTCATAATTAAAGGAATAAATAATTCAGGTCACTGGCAATTTACAGCTTTCTTTGCTGTCTGTGCTGGAGTAACTAAACATGGATGATGAAAGGAATCAAAATAAGGTTTGCATCATTTATCCAAGTAGCCCATAAAGCATGGGTAATATTTCTTGATCTATAAAGCCTACAAAGGACTGACAGTGTGTTTGGCAGCTGGATCAGACCATCACCAGATCCATTTCTTTATCCAAACACAAGAACAACACAGGTGGCCAGAGCAGGTGACAGGCACCAGTGGGCACCAGACACACTTGCCTCCTGGAGCTGTCCTCCAGTCCCACTTTGCCCCCACTTGGGAAGGAGCTGCTCTCTTTCATGGGAGGCTGGAGCCACATCCTGTTACAAAGCTGTCCATCCTGTCTGTGGCAGCACAGCCATCACAGACTGCCAGACCACAGCAAAACACTGAAAAAAGGATGTTTGATGGCAAGATTCATCCACAGGTCACGTTAGATTACTGGACCAGCGTTGAGTACACAGCATGAGGTACACAAACATGGTAGGGTGTCCAGCCATGTGAACAGTATTGCTGAAGACAGTAGGAATATTCATGTGCTTCACTTTAAACTTACATTTAATTACCTTGCTAATCAGGGCTACGTTCCCCAGCAGAAGTGATGCATCATCTCTAAGGATAACATGGTTGTTCTCTATGCATCACTTTAGAATAAGTCACACTAAGTAGAATGAACTATTATAGTCAAAAATAAAATGCTGAGTGATAGCTGTGTTGAAATGTACTAATGCAGTTTGGAAGAGATCTGGGATTGCAGTTCTGTTTCTTATAGTGGTTTATACACATTGTGTTCCAAGCAATTTTGGCAAAAGGTGATAGAAGAAGATTCTTGAGTAATTTAATTCTTGAGTAGCCAAACCACTTGTAAGTAGTGACTCCTTGAATTTAACGTATCCTACTGGAAAAAAGTCTGGTTTTATGCAACAAGGAAGTGAAGTAGCAAAGACAATGAAAACCAACCAAAATTATTTATCAGACTTCATAAAATCAGCTCTAAAAGTTAGCTATCAACAACTAGCTAATTGCATGTGTGAACACATAGCAGCATGTGTATCTTGTATCATATGCATATAACCTTTCCTGTTTAAAAAGAAGTTATTCCATGAGCTTGACTTGTCCTAATACTCCAAAACCATCACTGGAAAAGCAGTGCTGCTGAGCTGAGCCCTGGTGTAAGCAGTGGTCAATTTGTTCACCTCCAAGGAGAGCCGTGATGCACAACATGCCCTGTGACTGCCATAATGTACCAGCATGTGGTTCTGCTTTTTCACATCTGTCACGCCATTGATGTAAAAATGTTACAAGGATGTGAGTTTGGATTCACACAGTGATGAATCAGCCAGCTTCAGCATCATTATATATTTATTTATCCCGTGTCAGTGAAAGGTGCTTCTGCCTTCTCCCAAGTGAAACTAAGCTATACACATGGTTTCTCTATTTGTTTTCTTGCCTAAGTAGACACTGGGAAGGGAGGGGTGTGTGTATGTCTTTTTTTCTCAGTCCAAAAAGGATAGAATCTTTTATTTTGAGGGGGGGAAACTGCAAAGGTCAGCCTCCACTGCTCCTGTAAATGCCTTCATTCTTCATTCTTTGCCACATGCTGTTATTTAATGTTTGGGGTTTTTCCTGCTGGTTAAAGGATTTACATATTGTGGCTCTAAAGGTACCACTGTAACAAGCCCCCTGTACCTGTTGTTTAGGTTTCTCACTGTGCAGCCCTGTTGTAAGGTAGGTGTGAGGCACCTCAGATTGTGGGGGACATGTGAAATGGTCCCTTGAATTTTGAGGAGAGTATGTCCAATGACATACTCTGTCCAAACTTTAGTGACCTCAATATTTCAATCCATTATCTACCAGTTAACATGTATTTCCAAACTTGAAGTATGGGCACAGTCAGGCCCAGTGGAAAGTTTGGAATTGCTCTGGAAGTTACTGCAGCCACATGTTTCACCTGGAGTAAGTAAAAAAAAAACAGAAAGAAAGCTCTTGGTGAGGTTACCATTTTACCCATCTCAGGACAGGAACTTTATCGGACGTCAGTAAAAAGGTAGAAGGAGATTAACTTTAGACTCTGGAATAATTTCACCCCAAGTCAGGGGCTTTCTTTCCCTCCCCACCCCTTTTACAGTGAAACACTGCGGTGATTATGTTGATTTTGCTCATGCATTTGCTCTTATCTCTTAGGTGAAAAGTTCATGAGATTTGGCTATCCAGATATCTCCTTTGATATGAACCTAAACTATGAGAAGGAGGCTGAGCTGATGCAGTCTCACATGATGGACCAAGCCATCACCAATGCAATCACCTACCTTGGAGCTGAGGCACTTCACCCCCTGATGCAGCACACACCGAGCACAATTGCAGAGGTGGCCCCGGTCATCAGCTCAGCTTACGCTCAGGTCTATCATCCCAGCAGGATAGAGAGGCCTATCAGCAGGGAAACAGCCGACAGCCACGAGAACAACATGGATGGCCCCATCTCCCTCATCAGACCAAAGAGTCGAATCCAGGATAGAGAGGGCTCCCCCAGCAATAGCTGCCTGGATTCTACTGACTCAGACAGCAGCCACGACGACCGCCAGTCCTACCCAGGAAACGCTGCCTTAACCCCCAAGATAAAGCCAAACCCGGCTTATGTGAAGGAGGAGGCCAAGCCTTTGGATGTCACAAAAGCTTCTAAGGGCTCTTTAAAGGATATGTACAAGGTGATCAATGGAGAAGGGGAGCAGATTAGGGCTTTCAAGTGCGAGCACTGTCGCGTCCTCTTCCTGGACCATGTCATGTACACCATCCACATGGGCTGCCATGGCTACCGGGACCCGCTGGAGTGCAACATCTGTGGCTACCGGAGCCAGGACCGCTATGAGTTCTCGTCGCACATAGTCCGGGGGGAGCACACATTCCGCTAGGCCTTCTCATCCAAAGGGGACTCGTATGAAGTAGAAGAACTGCACATGAAGAAATACTGCACTTACAATCCCACTTTTCCTCAGACATTGAGACGCCTATTTTGTTGTTGTTGCTGTTGTTGTTGTTGCTGTTGTTTAATTATTATTATTAACCTTATTTTTTGTGGACCCAACCTCATTTGCTCTGCCCAGCTTAAGAGTGGAAAGAAGGAAGGGAATGGATAAAAGAGGGTTTTGTTGTGGCCATCACTTTTTGGGGAGTGACCTGCCTTTCTTTCTGTGGGAATTGGAAGGCAGTCTGTGTCCGTCTCAGTTGTACACCGTGTCCTCTTTTGGGATATCGCTCAACCCTGTCAGGTGCTTTCAAGTCCCAACAAGATGCCACTCATTTACAATTTCAGAGGAATAGGTAGAAACATTTCAGAGGAGAGCCTTTTTCTGATGTGTAGATACAGTGCGAGCTTTCGGTGGCTGGAGGAAAGGGGGGGAACATTGTTCAGCAGAATGAACAATTATTTTTAAAGAAAAACTGTTAGGGAGTTAGGAGCATGAATCAAAGTCAATATTCTTTTCAAAATTACTTTCAAGGGTGAGGTGTTTTCCTGGGTTCAGTGTGTATTGCCCCTCTAGAATGTAAATAAATTAAAAAAAAAAAAAAGATATGTATGTCTTAACACTGTACCACATTACAGCATTTAGTTTCATAAGTCTGAGGGCCTTCTGTGGTAAGTCTGAGGCTTTGTGTTTTTATTTTCCTTAACTTATGAAGCACCTTCTTTTAGAATTGTTGATATTCTGTTACTCCATGCCTATGTGTTGTCTCACTGGCTTCTTAGAGACCCTTGTGGGCCTTATTTCTTTAGTTGTACCCTAAGTTTTAAGAAAGAGCATTTAGAAATAACATTTAATCTTGCTTCTAGGACAATAAGTGGCCTAGGAGTGGGTGAGAGTCTGTAGTTTACTCAAGAGGTTCTGCTGCTCTTCTGAAATACTTTTGGTTTAAAATTACCGATTTAAAAATGACAAAAGTACTAGTAGCAAATATAGGTATATATAGATATATAATTATGTAAATACTTTCTCATTCTACTATCACAGTGTTAACCTCTTGGCAACAGCCTAAACTAAGACTTGCAGCTGGGAAAGTATTAGGAGCCAGATCCTTGGCCAGCATTAACCCTCTTGGCTCCATTGAATTTAATGGAACTGCCCCAACTACTTCAGCTACATCAGGATCTGAACCTTGACTGTTTTTTCTCTTGTTGACATCTTACTTGCTAATTTGCTGAACCACTGATGTCCTTTTGTTTGTAAGTCATCAATTCTGCTTAATTTAGGGGTGGAAGTGTTAGCAGGTTTTGCTGGATAGCCTTGGCTCATGGCAAGCACAGAAGCCCAGCAAACCAACAGGTCACATACGACCTTCTCTACTTCTTCAGAAAGTGATAAGTGGAGATGTAAGTGCTGTGTATTGATTTGGACTTGGAAGATTTCATTTTTATTCCTAATTTATTAATTTCCCTGTAGGAAAAGCAAATGGAGAAACACACTCCAGAGAGAGTCCTTGACCTACAGACTGGACAAGAAAACAAATCCACTGAACTGTTTTGTTTCCTTTCTCTCTCTCTCAGTAAATAACAAAGCCAGCAACCACCCAGCAAGTTGCATCAGTAAAAACTGGGCTTAAACCTACAGGACAGATTGCCATTGAAACCCAACTGTTTGTACCAATCACAATTGAAATGTTGTTGTTTGGCAACAAGAGCACAGCTTGAGAATGGAAAGATCTGCATGGGTTTAACCCCCTCCGCACGCATGGTCTCCATGCGCTCGGGGAGACCTTTTCCAAAGGATAAAGTTACTAAAGTATAAAAGAGAGAGCAAGATCAGGCCATAATGAATTCCCATCTGCTCTCTCCAATCTGTGCACTTGATGCATATGCCAGTTTGCTGTTCGTTTTGAGGGTACTGGGTTTTTTTCTTCTTCTCTTCCTAGACCTGGAGCATTTGAAAGTAGGAGCTGAGTGGTATTGATTGAAATCTTTTTATGGTGACATTCTTGGCAGCTAGAACCTGTGTTTAGAAAGAATACAGTAGATCATGGCCAGATTACCTGACGACTGCTTCCCAGCACTGCAATGCTATTAAGTAGGAGCTGGTAAAGTCTTGCAGTAGCCTATTAATTATAATACAATATGGAGAGAAATGTCATCTTGTGTAATGTGAGACCTATCAAGGCTGGGAATATGCAGGCTTTGGAGAGACAGATTTAAAGATCTATTCCCAACATTGTTCTTAATGTCGTTGGGTTCCTCCCCCTCCTTCTTTCTTCACCCTCATGTAGAGGAAACTGGGGCAAATGAACCAGTGCTGTCCTCCGGACCATTCTCATTGTCTTGTGTCTGGTGCAGTCAAAGGAGTTTGTGCAGGAGAAAAGCAGGGAGGTGCTGGAGGGCATCGCTTTTATTCCGTGTGGCTGATTCTCTGCAGTTAGGGAGGTGGGCTTAGGAGGCGGCCAGCCATGCTTTGTGTCAGGATGTGCCTGGAAATTCAGAAAAGAAAGAAAACAGTGGTTGTGATTTGCTGAGGCAGGAAAGGTCTTTTAAGAACACAGTGGAGAGGGAATGGTTCTTGGGCCTCAGGGTTGCTGGGCTTGCCTGGGCCTCCAGAAAAACACGTGCTCAAGCCAGAGAAAAGGTTGCCGGCAAATCCGTTCAGTCTCTGGGGGCAACACTCCGTTCTCCCCTCTGTGGTCAGTGAAAAAACATGGGCTGTGGTTTCTTGGAATAGTTAGCACTAGGGAAAAAGCGTTTAAAATTTCTGCCTTTGTTTGGGAAAGCACCAGAATACGGGAAAGGTAGAGAATCTCTTGTGTATCCACAAATCAGTTGGCTGCAATTATATCTGCAGTTCGTTAGTGTACCCTTCGGTTCACGGATGACTCACTGATACCTTCGGTAGGGTGTATTCTGTAGATGTTTAACGGATCAGATGGGGAGGCCCACTGATTTTGGACCTGGCTTCAGTTAAATCCAGCGTCTTGATCTAATGGTAGCAGGTGAGATCTGTATGTCCTGGTGTCACAGGCACAGGGACTGGGGAGGCACTGGGGAGTTATCTTATGGAAACTACATTTTTTGGAGAGGAAGAAACTTGAGGGGTTACATTAATTTTTATTATCCATGTCCTTTTCTAAACATTCACTGAAGATGTTCATCCTAAAGTTAGGAAAAGAAGAAAGATTAAATTCTAGTTCAAATTTTGAACAAAATTTTGGATTAACATGTACTTTAGAATTCAATTCCTAGTGAAAAATATTAGAGAGATTTATGTAATGCAGTTTGTCCCTTCACAAAAGTGAGCAAAATGGGGCAGCAGAGATTTCTTTGGGTGTTTTTTCTTGCTTGCTCTCTGCAAGAAGTGGATTTCTAAGAAAAGCTCTTGAGTTTCGTCGAGTTCATTAGTCATTCATAGTGTACTAGGAATTTCGGTAGCTAATCCTTGGCCTCCAAATCTGTTTGTTCTGAGTATTTGCTGCTGGAAATTGAACCTGGCTGATTTTTATTGCACTCTTCTGAAATTCTTGGAATCAGGTTTCCGGTTAGAGACATGCATTTGCAAATTTAGAATTGGCTTCCTGTGAGCATTCCCCATTTTCATTAAAAAGAAAAAAAAAAAAAAAAGAAACCATTTCTGTGCACATCCCTGCCAGTAAACCCTTTTGCTTCTTTTACGTCAAAAATGGCAATATTCTGACTCAGTTTAGAGGATTAGAAGCCTATTAATTAAAATAGAAGTGTGACTGCTTATTCTGCTCTTGGTGTGATCCATATCCTTGGAGCAAAGGGCATTATCTATATATCTGCAGTTAAGACTGATGAATTTTACAGCCACCTCTCTTTGTAATCAGTTAGGAGTGCACATCAAAATATATTGCATTTTTCAGTAAAGCCTGCTCTTTACTCAGTAACTTATGGGATTAAAACAATTTTATTCTCCTTAAAAAGTGCTTTCATCTGTGATGTGATGTGAAAGGTGTCTAGGCATTAACCTGTAGTGGTCTGTAGTAGAGGGGAAGATTCTAAATGGGTTAATTGGCCTGATGTTTAGTGGTACTGGTTTCTACAATGTGAGGACCCAGTTCACAAAGTAGCCAGTGGACCTAAAGTATTTTTACTGCAAGGTGAAGAAATTCTCAATTGCCAGAGTTTCCAAATTTCTTTCTGTTTACAAGGGCTTCCCTAAATTTGTGCTGTCAGGCAGGAGGTCAGTAATGAAACCCAACCCTTCAAAGCTGGGCTTTCATGGGACATTATTACTCTTTCCCAGGTCCTGAGCTAGCTTGTTCTGATTTGAAAGAAGCCAGACAACAGACACTTCTTCCTCTAGAAAGGATCTTTGGAGATAATTGCAGCAAAGGTGCTTATTTCAGCCAAGGGCAGGAGCTACAGTAATACAGTTCCTTCACTGGACTAATTCCTTTCCTTAACTCTTGCTGTGCTTTATAATGTAATGAGGGGGGAGGAGGGAGGCTGCCAGAGTCACCTAAAGTTAGTGTGGGATTTTAGGAAAGAGTGATGAAATTGGCTTTTCTGCTAGTAATTCACCTCTTAGCTTGGCTTAGTAGCATTTAAAAACAAAAATGTGGTCTGGGACAGCTGGAGAGCTTGAGAAAGTATATTTATATATATATATGGTATTGTGTAGTTAGATATATGCTTTATTGTATATGTGCCTTTTCCAAATGCATTTTGGGAGATCTTGATGTCGTTCATGATATCCTACCAGACCCTTTCAGAATGCACGACGAAATCCAACCCAAAGGAAACATCCCTTCTCCTGCTTAGCACCCTCCTTGGCAGCTTGACCCAGAGAGAGGACCTTGTTGGTACTTTGCTGTGAGATTTTCTGGAGTCAGCTGGCTTTTAGGAGTGGGAAGGGCTGAAAATTACCCTAGCCAAGTGCATTCCAGCTATCCAGCCAGAGCTGGTCTGTAGCTGGTCCCAGGGAGCACGGCATTCCCAGTGCAATGCCAAGACTTGCCGCGGGAGCCCCCAGCTGCACCGTGCCCTATGGAGAGCCAGAGAAGCGTCTCCTGTTTTCTCCCTCTCAGCGCTTTAAGTAAAGCACCCTTGGAAATGGACTTTGCTCTGCTTTAAAGTTCCCACTTAGGAATGGGAGCAGACTTTAAAGCACTTGCTTCAACCTGGAAAAACAAATGTTGCAAGTCCTTTGGAAGTGGTTTGCAAGTTTGCCTGTCATGCTGCTGCCACCTCAGGAACTGGCACAGAGACGAGAGAAGCCCATCAGTAGGTGTTCAGGGGGTTCATGAGCTGGAACACTGTGGTGACGAGCACAGTGCTGGTTCTGGGACTTTCTCAGTGGGTTGGTGCCTGGTTCCCACTGCGGGGCTGCAGAGCTGAGTGTGCCAGCACAGCCAAGGCAGGAGGGCCACCATGGGCAAGGTGGCTGGGCCAGCGGGCTTTGGGCAGACCCTGAGTCCAGCAACAGCCCAGAGCCACCCCCTTAGCACCGCTCTGCTGGGCCCAGGCCACGGCAGCCACAGAGGGGTGGTGAGGGGAGCAACTAGGTAGAAAAGAGCTAGAATTTTCTTTGTAGTAAATAGATTCCCTTTTATCCCATTGATGTGTTCTGAGGTATAAGCAAAGGAGAACATCACTGGTTCCCAACTTAGTTTCCAATTTGACCTCCTACACCTGAAAGGGTGGGTTGAGTCCTTCTCCTACCTGGCTCTGAAATGAGCAGAGGACCGTCAGGAGGAGGTGTGGGCTCAGGCTTTGCCATGCTGTGTGCTTAACAGGCCAAGAAAACAATAAAACCAGTCTCTGTTTAATTCACCTACCTTCCCAGTTGATCGTGCAGATTCCTGGTTCCTGTTCGCTTCCAGCCTTTGGAAAGGTGGTTATCAGTATGCTCACTTGGGTCCTCATCTTTGAAGATAGCTTCCCATGCTCTCTCCTTCAGTACAAACTTCTCCTTTTCATCTTGGGGCCTAATTAATCAGTGGACAGAAACGACCTTTTCAACAGAGACCTGCATTGTTGTAGTAAACCTAATATTTTTTACAGTTGCAAAAAGAAAACAAAACAAAAAAACTGTGATATTTTGACTGGCCGTACGTGAAGTATTTCACCAGAGTGAATGACAATGAAGAATCAGATCATGTCTTGAGAGGGACTGGTACTACGTGGACCCTGTTGGGAGAAAGGGAGCAGCCCGGCCCAAAGCTGGGGCCAATGCTTCCTTCCCACAGCAAGTGTTGGTTTAGGTGACTGCACTGCAGCCCAGGAAAGCATTTGAGCACCATCAGCCTCGTGCCATCCCTTCGGCTGGATCTGGAAGTGCACAGGAGCTTTGCAGCTGACCGTGTGTTTGGTCTCTCCCGTTCCCTGTGAGATCAGGGCCAGTGGGTGCAGCACAGCAGCTCTGGGCAGGCCTCAGTTGCAGCGCTGAAGGCGCCTTCCCTTATTTTGTGTAGCAGCCTTAATCCCTGGGTACCAGCAGCCTCTGCTCTGTATCACCAGGCTGGATAAAGGACGGATGCCTCCCGCAAGGCATGGGGGGAGCACGGCTCCTTACAGGCACAACGGGGCCAGTTTGCAGTAAATCGGGCCATTTAGTTTTACCTCAAGTGACATCGAGTAAGAAAAGCTTCTTGCAGGGGTGGAGGTCACTGAATCCCTACTATGCACTTACTGGGATTTGACATTGCTTACTGGAAATGGATGTTCATTCCTGAACACACTGTAACAAGGGAAGGACTTTTTTTGGTTGTTTTTGTAGTCATTCAGATTCTGAAACTGTGATCAATTATTTGACAAATTGTCAAGTGTCCTCAGAGCTTGAACACATTCACTTCCTCACCAGGTAGCAGTCTCCTCTGGCTTTCTGTGCTTTTCTCTTTCCCCCTTTTCCTTCTTGGAGCTTTAAGTCTGGGCCTGCTCTTATCTCCTGTAGCTTTGGGCTGTCTAGGGGTTTTGGGGGGTTGTTTTTTGGGTTTTTTTTTGTTCATTGGCTGTACAGTCTGTTTACATATTTTTGTACTCAAGTGTAGTTTTTTATTAAAAACAGGAAAAAAGAAAAAAAAGTTGATTTGAGAAAAAAAATTAAGGTACGTACTCTTTGTAACACTTTAAAGATCTAGGGTACCTTTGAGATGACTCTAAAGTGATGTAATTATAATACTGTATATTTGCCTTCCTTTTTAGTTGGTTTTATTTTCTGGTTGTTTTGGTTTGGTTTTTTTTTCCTAAAATGTATATCTTTTTATGAGAAACTGGAAACTTTTAATGCAAATGTTTAGAAAGATTTAAAATTGTAAAGTAAAAAAAAAAAAAAAAGGTCATATAATTTTTTTTTCCTGTTGGAAGAAAATGCTTTAAAAAAAGTTTTACTACTGTTGTATTCCAGGGTGGGGGTTACCAGCCCCAAATTTGCTTCTTATGCTTCATTCTTGGATTCTGCTTTCTAAACATGATCATTGCAGACATGGATGATTTGCTTATATTAATTCTAAAAACAAAAGTCACCAACAAAACCACGGTTTTGGGTTATTTTTCTGTTCAAGTGCAATACTTACCCTGACATCTTATTAATGTACAGTGGTTTCTGTGTTCCTTCCTCAGTCCACACAAGTCAGTGAAACAAAATGCTCTACTCTAAATGCATTTAAAGATATGGTTCAAGTAAACTGATTTTGATTGACAAAATATGAGAAACTGTAAATTAAGGCTAAAGCCCATAATTTACCTCCTGCTTATTGTTGGCATTGAAACACATCCACATCCAGAACTAAGGACATACCTGTTCTTGACTCTTCCTTCCTCTTGTCTGCTAATTGCAGCTTTCTTTTTTAAGAAAAAGCACTTAATATTGATGTTTATTAAAAATGACAAAAAATAAAAAGATCTTTTGGTTTGATCCAAAACCCATTCAGTGGAGACTCCTGTTGATTTTGAGGATGGATTTTGGATTAGGCCTAATCTCTTAGCTAGGGCAAAACTGCCGTTTACTCTAATGGGAGAGATTTGCCCGCATAAGAATTACAGGACGCGTGTCCTTTATCTACCTGAGAGACCAGAAAAGCTTCTTTAGAGTTGTCCTTGTCTTATATAAGTTTAGACAGGACTTGTTTTACATATCATACATATTTATATATAGTGTATTTTTATTGCCTTCCCTCCTGCCCCCCAGTAGACTGAAGCCGCTGTTCTGTAAATATGTATTTAGGTACATAATAAAAAAGGAATGAAATCCCATTGAGGTTTCTTGGAAAGGCAGTTCCTGCGCATGCACAGTAGGCACTTACATCTTTTAAATTTGTATTTAAGAGATTTCTTTGTAGTAATAACAAAGGCGAGGAGGCTCTATTCCCTTCTGATTGATTGCCAAAATCATTGCCCAGCCCCTGGTGTTTGAGGTGAAGAAGAACAATGCATTCGGTGGGCGACTATGGTGGTGCCTGCTGGGTCTCACTCCTTGGGCCAAATTCTGGGAACCTCCCCTGGGGGCTCGGCTCCTGCTGCTCACGGGGGCCGTGCTGAGCAGCGGGACCCGGGCACGGCCCGGCCCGGCCGGGGAGCGGAGCTTCGGGCTGCGGGTGTGACCCCTTTGTCACCGCATCTTCCCTGGCTGCTCCGGAGCTGCACTCTGCCCTCCTCAGTGCTCTTTGCCTGACGACAGCTGGGCAATTAACCGGGGAAATGACCCCTTTTTTCTCCCAGGTAAAGAATTTTCAGTTCTGTGATAGATCTTCTGAGCTAAAATTGAGGAATCTTAAATTAAAAAAAAAAAAAAAAATTAAAAATATGGCATCCCAGTTTACTCGAAAAGCCAGAGAAGACACTGGGAATTGTCCCACTTCTTTATGTGCTCATTGGAAGGTGCTATTATAAAAGGAGTTCAGAAACAATCCCCTTGACAGTGGTGCATGTGAGCAACCCTAATGTAAACCTGTATCCCCCAGCTAAAAGAGTTTTGCCGCTATAGACTGAACTATGGGACTTGTTGTTACGTTTATTTTCTTCTTAGCATACATGCATACATATGGTTGCACATCTGTATGTGTGTGCTCTGTACCTGTGTGAGTGTTGTACAGCCATGTGAGAGTGGGAGTCCGTGTGTGCGTGTGTGTATAAATAAAAGAAGCTGCAGAAACTTTGTAATACTTTGTGAAAAGGATTATATTATAAAGGTTTGTACTGTCTTGAGTGCACAGCTACTGGAATAAATGTAGGGAATCTCAGGAACAAGTATATAATTTGTCCAAGAATTATTTCTTCTCAGAAGTGTAAGTGCAGTTTTTAATTCTGTATATTATTTAATATTTTACCAATAAAAATAAACTTCTGACACGAAAGGGTTTTCCATTCAAGCTTTCTGGAGACGTTGGTGTATGCATACACTTTTCTTTCTTGCAGCAGGAAACGCAGGTGGTGGTTTGGCACCTCCCAGGAATCCCGTTTCTACCTGCTCACAAACCCTGTTATTTAACTAGAGAGACTGTGTGTGTTATGACTTGGAGTTCTGAGCATGGGCTGTGAGACGGGGCAGTGGGGCACGGATGTGCTTTTAATATTCATTGGAGCTAAAGAAATACCTTCCATCAGCTTCAGCATCAGCGAGAGAAGTGTTTGTGAAGGTCCTACTGTGTCAGATGGTGCATTGGTCACCTGCCAATTGTTCTGTCATGTTTTTGAAATGAATTAGTGGCCTAAGATTTTTCTGGAAACACTTGGACTGCACACACCTTTGAACCCTTCCCTCAGCACAGGTTTTTGGCTGAGTTCCCTCTGTCATATCCAGAGGTGATGTTCCCAGTAGGGATTTGTTGGGCATTTCACGTTGCCTACCTTGTCCTTCCTTTCATAACGCAGCTATCGACCTGGTAGCATTTGCAGTACAAACTCTTCAGAATAAAAGGAAGATCCCATGAAGCTTCATAAATTGTTTGTTGTTTGTTTTACGAATCTCTTGTAAATTCTTGGTTAAAGATTAACCAGCCTCTCCCCATAATAAAAGTGTTCATCATTCACGACAATGGAAATTCCTTAAGATACCATCTGAATAAAAGTTAATCTTCCTGTAAGTCATGTTTGATGTATGTTGTCTCCAGGGAATGCTTCTGTTCAATGAGCAGAATTTCCCCAGATTTCTTTCACACAGGACTGCTGGATTACTGATTTTACTTCAGAAAAACCTCAAAATTCAGCTAATGGGACAGTCTGAATCTTTGGTGCATGGAGGAGAAATCCCATTGTGCCATTGTAGGACAGAAATGACTGGTTTGATGGACTCAGGGTCCTGTGCCAAAACTTACTGGAGATGGTGATGCTCTTTTCATTGACTTCAGCTAAGGGGCTGAGGGCTGAGGGGGGAGTTCATAGGCAGAAATTAAATGACTTGATAATCCTTAGGACTGCTGAGTCATTTTCAGGGGTGAGACTGTGTGTGGCCTCATGTCATTAAGGAAGAGACTCTCAGAAATCTCCTGGCCTTGATTCAGGACCAGCGTGGTGGTGTGCCTGTGTCTTGGCAAGAGCCACACCACGGGATGCCATTGCCTTTTCCTTTAGATCACCTTGTCAGCAGCTGCAAGCAAAGGACAGGTTGACCTCACCCGTTCAACTCTTACCGAGGCAACAGGGAACTGTGTCTGACCCCTCCTCTGCGTGGCTTTTGCTGGGAAACCCTTACTGTGTTGAAAACAGCTTTTCCCTCTTCATAGCAACAGATGCTTAAAAATCACTCCAGTGACCAGTGTTGGTAGCACCCAGTCTTCCTTTGGTCTATGGGAGGCCAGTGGTTTAAAAATATTTAATGATTTTCTTTGTTGCTGCATCAAATCATGTACGTGCAGTGGTCTTTGAACTGCAGCATCACCCTTCACATTGATAACTGGGTCAATCTTGTAGCCAGGTAAGCATCATATTTCTGACCTGCCAGTCCAGCCCTGCATTCTGCCGGTGGCCTTCTCCAGCTTTACCAAAACCAGTATCATTTTCCCTTAATAAAGGTTAAGCCTTGGTTTGTGGCTTTGGCTTCTATAGTCCTAATATTTCTATTTTTATGCAGTACTTTCAAGAACTTACTGGAGTTTCTTCTGAGGGTGAGTTTGTTCTTAAAATGTGGTGAATCAAAACACGTTTTCCTCCATCTCTGTGCTCGAATGTCAAGTCCCAGCCCTGCCATGAATCATTTCCCACCACGACACTGCAGAATATATAACAGAGCCCTTGTTAATGGGAGACAACGGCAGGGCCTCAAAATCCCATTATGAAACTCGCAGTAATCGAGGGACTAAAAATAAATTTTGCTTGGAATGCAGTTTGAACATGCTTGGGTTATTTTTTCCTTTCTTTTTAGTCGATCCTAATGTAGTTAGTCCTCAATAAACCCAGCTTTACCCTTGTGCCCTTCAGTGCTTATTTTTGTCTCTTCTTGGTGCATCATATAAACATTGTCATAACTTCCAGCATGCAATTATAAGTGTTTGTTTTGGGTTTTTCACAGCAGAGTACCTCAGGAGCCACAATGACTTCTGGATTCAATGAGATTTGAGTTGAAAGGATTACTGTGTAAGTACAGAGTCACTTAAAATTTTAGACTAAGAATGAAAGCTCTATTCAAAGGAATATACTTGTGAAATAGCCTTTGTGTTTCCTGTTAATTCCTGGTACAAAGATTAGGGATGGAGTCCCAGAGTATGATATTTTCCAGGGATTTCTGTCAGTGGAGAAACTGAGCCCTTGTAATGAGACTATAGAAGTGCTCAATATTATCTCATTATTTTTCATTAATCCGTGCACACCAGCCCGCCTCCACACGCTGTAATTCCATGTTACCACCCATGTTCCTACATTAAAATAGGAACAGATTATTCAAGACTCCCACACAAATCGTGAACCTGTATCCCTTCTGATCTGTCACCGGCCATCCCTGAGACGGAGGAGCCTCTTCCCTAGGCAAGGAGTCATCTTTAAACCTGGCAACCCAGCCCTTCAGAGCTAAATGCCTATTTTTATTCCTGGCAAATCCTCCTGTGGTATCCAACATCCAAGCCTGGATGAAACTACCCTGTCAGAACTGATTTTTAACAGAAAATTGCTTTTCAATGAACCCATTCTCTATGGAAAGTGTATGCTCTTCATAGATTTGGGAGGATTTGGGGATTTTTTCCCTCAATAAGAAAGCCTGAAACTCTAAACCCTCAGAAGGTTTCTGTGTTATTTTGTTTGGTTTCAAGAGGAAATACTTCCCTGCCCTCAACTTCTGTTTTCATATCAGTTCAAATAATGTCAAGACACTCTTTGCCTCTCTTTCCCATTATTTTTGTTACTTTTCCTGTTTCAGGCTGCCTGTGTGTAGTTGATAGGGTGTGGTGAGGAATGTAAATTATTATTTTCATGTAGGTGTGGTAGCTATTCAGTTGTAAATCCTGTTTTCAATCCTTCTGTCTATTTTATTTGTGATCTGTAATATTGATTTGTCTTCAGAGCAGAGAACGCTGCAATCTATCAGGAGCAGGGACATTTTATTCCTTGCTAAAGTAATTGAAAGCACTTCCAGAAATCTGTGAGATGGGGAAAAAAGAGATCTTCCTTGAAGCCTTTTTTTTTCTTCCTCTTTGAAATGAGTTGAGGAATTTGTTTCTGCGGTTGATTTGTTTTTATCAGTTAGTTGCAAAATCTGACCAGCCTCGCCTTTCAAACCCGTCTCCCATGATAATCTGCCACTGGCTGTCTCTTGATAACCGACTAAAAAACAAGTTAAAAGGTTTGCGTCTGAACGCGACTCAGGATGGTGGAGGAGCGGGGCTGAGCTACAACAGGCAGCTCTGCAGTTGCTGTTGGAGTCAAGTAAAGCTGTCAAGCTGTTCCCAGTTCCGCACAAGCCGTAGCAGCCGTGCCTGAATCACAGCTGTATTTTCCCACAAGCTGTGAGGGCCTTTTGGCAGCCGCAGGCAGCAGGACCGCAGATGCTCTGGCTCTCCAAAGCCTTTCCAGCTGGTCCCGCCTTGGGAAGGATGAGCTGCTGGGTCAGGCAATAGGGGGTGCCTCACCCGTGGGACCAGACCCTCCGTGCTACAGATCTGTGTGGCCTGAGCAGCCTGCTGGGAGCTAAGCTGATTTGCCCAGTGTCTCTTCAAGATGCCAGTGCTGCTCTGAGCCCCTGGGGCTGCTGTGTGTGTGCTCCTCTGGCTGTGCCCTCCTCTGTGCCCAGCCCCTCCTGTGGACCTGTCCTGGTGACAGCTATTCTAGCCAAAACCATCTTTGCAGCATCTGCCTGTGTTAGTGCAGCTTGGCTTCTAGCTGTCAGTTCAGTCTATCTCATGTTTGGATACATCTGGAACCTAGGAGTACCATCGCTGCTGATTTCTTTTTTAAATTATTTAATTTTTATGGCTACCTTTAGGCCTGTAGCATCCTTGTGCCTGAGGCTGTGACTAGTAACAGTTGATGGTCTCCAGGAAAACTGAGGTTTAGGTGTCACATGCTGCACACTCAAAGCTGATGGCCCGTTTTGGCCAGCATGCTATGAAAGGCCTTGAATACAGTTGTCCTTGGATAGCTCTGCGTATTGTTCTTTATCAAAGAGATCTTTCGAAGGCTGACTTGAAAACAACCCATGTCCTTGCAGCTTGAAAAGCTTCTCCTTTCCCTGAAGTGGCAGAAGTGTGCAGTGCTTGGGCACAGGTTGCATTTCCCAAGCAGTGAGTGCGTGGTTGGGATGTCTGCAGTATGTACCAAGTGCTATGCTGCTGCTCTATGCCCATGAGGAGGCATTCAAAGTGATTTTTCTTGGGAGTTCTTTTTAAAAATTCCTTCAGTCAAGTGTTCTCTTTATTTGCCTTCAACTTTCCTCCCCATTTCTTCCAGTAAGAAAACAGAAGTTGTCACTAGACATTAGGACACAGCAAGGTTTAAGTCAATGTGGGTTAATACTGATTATTTGCATGATATTTGTTTCTAGAAGCCCTTCTGTGGTGGAGTTCTAGCACTGAGCAAAAATAAGTCCTGGCTACCACTAATGTGTTTAGCATCTAATTATAAAGAGAAACCAAGTTTCTTCTCATTTTCAGAAGTCCAAAGATCTTTCTGTAATGCTCCTTTCCTTTATTTGCCCAAGCCTGGATATCAGACTTGCAGACAATATTCCAGTAACTGTCCCTCTGACACTTTGCTGTTTCTTGAGACTGTTCCCTCTGTAGTTCCATATGGCTGTACACAGAGATAGATCTCCTTGTGTCCCCGGAGTGCCTCCACAGGATTTGTGGAGCAGTGAGCTGAGCTCACAGCTGTGCCCTGCCCATGTGCCCTGTGGTGGCTGAGCTCTGAGCCTTGGCTCCATACCTGCCCCATCTCTTTCAGAACAGAGCTCGCTGCCCATAACCATGACTGGGATCACTGGGCCTTGGGTGCCGGATCTGAAGCCGAGATGTGCTGAAACACGTGCTGGTCAAATGAGTCCAGCTGCCCAACAGATCCGGACGGCTTTGAATAACTGACATCCTGATCTTCATCAGATCTGCCTCATCTGTGAACGTTACCGGCTCTGTTTCTCTGGGGTTTTTTGTTAGATCTTTTGATAAGATATTCAATTATCTGGATCTAAACCAGATCTGCCTTGCTCAAAACACTGCAGCTGGATGATGTCCTAAGCGTAGGTCCTACTGAAAACTCACTGGTACAAAGATGGGCTTAGATCCTTTTAATATGTGAGCACTGATTTTTTTTTGTTTTCTCCAAAAATGAAAGGGGGAAAGCAAAACAGTGTCAAATGGATACCAGTTTTGCCCTGGTCATATCTGCTGGACAGGAAATTTCTAAGCTGAAGCTGGTGTGATGCACCCTGTACAAGACACTTCAGCTGCTCTTAGGAGACAGTTTTATGTAAGAGGAAACATAAAGGACTTTCTGGGTTTGATATAGACTCAGTTAGAGAAGAAACCCTAAGCTCTTAAGGTTTTGAAGATAACATCGCTGGCCAGTTTGTTCAGCCTCATGGGAAGTTGCTGATACTCTAGTGATCTCTGGCTCACCTGTCCTGCCAAATTCAGGTGACTGTAGGACTGCTCACACACTTCATTTCATTGTATGAATTACTGCATTGCCAAGACTTCTTTGAGACCCAGGCTGTCAACAGAGAAACCTCTGGTGTTATACCAGGCCGATCTGTGCATGTCTAGGTGAGGCTGAATAAACCACAGATGACCTCTGATGTAATTTTACTTTTAGTCATTTGCCCCATTCCACTGCCAGGCTTACACACAGCCAGAATCCCTAACCCAGAGATTCTTCTAAAGGGAAAATAATGGTGGAATAAGGCAAATGGGGATTTTTACAGCACAGTAGTTCTCACAGCCCTGCCCTGACAGGGCACCCTCTAATACATCATTCCCAGGGCCTTTGCACCGCTTGGCTTATCCCCGAGCAGAGGGTTTAGTGCAAGGCACTGCGTATCTGTGTCGGGAGGAATTTGGGCAGGAGTATTCCACAACAGCTATTTTGGGCTGTTTCCCCACATCGAGAAGCTCTAGTGCTTATCTCAATGGAACGAAAGTCAAGCCTGTTCTTCTAGATAAAATGCTTTCCCCTCCAACTGCCTGATGCCTTATCTCTGGTCTTGCAGCATCACCCGTAACCCCTCTCCTGACCCACTTAACTTTCTGCTTTCAGCAGAGCTGGGGTGGGGGCAGGGAGAGTTGATTAATGAATAATATTCACTTTCTTCTAATGTGAAAAACTCTTCAAGTGGTCCATGCTCACATAATTAGGAGAGAAATCTCTATTCTTAATCAGCTGATAAATTATCTAAGGGCAGATCTTTAAGAATGTATTTCAGGTAGCTTTGGTTCACATAAGTTATTGGGTTTTAAGTATTTTTCAGAATCTCCTGACAAAGAAAAGAACTTTAATGATATCATTTGACGCTTGTCACCTTGCTTTCTTTGCCTGTTTAAAAAACAAGCCAAGACTGTGTTATCTCTTTTCTATATCCAAAATAATTTCTAGGAAATCAATATTTTTGCAAGCATAGCAATAAGCTAGTGCTTGCTTTTTGAGCTTCAAAAATTAGATAAGGACTGAATATAGGCAGTCAGAGCAGTGAATGTGTTGTCTCTTACATTCCCATTTCAGCAGCAGGTACAGCCAAGGCAAGCTTGTTTGTTAATTTATTTAGAATTAGGCTGATACTTTTAAGCCATTTCCTAGTGAATTATTATCTATCAAAATGTTTTTATCAGCTGGAACTGAGTGATGTTCATTCCGATAGTTTCTTGGAGAGCCAGCGTGTGTGTAGTTAAGCAGAATTCAGTCTGGTTTCCTGTTTGAATATTAATTTTTTTGATTGCCTCCATTCTTTACAGTGTGGCAGGGACTGCTCAGGAAATGCTCTTCTCCCTGAATCTGTGTGCTAAGAAGTCCATTGGTGTGAACAATCCTGTTCTTTTGTTGCCACTGGACGGTCTGGTGAAACAAGGAGGGGTGTGAGTAGGATTGTTAAATGTGGGGACTCTGGACCTTCCAGGATGGAGTTCTGCAGAGGACACCATGGACACTGCAGCTGCAAACATGATTAGGAAGTGGGACTGACATAAGGGCCTTCCCAGTTTAAGGCACTGGTGAGTGCCTTAGAGAGGCAGAGCCCTGCCAAGGTACAGGTGACCAGACACAGGCTTGATTTTATAGTTTCAGCTCCAAGGAGAGGAAGAAAGGGGTGTGATCACGTCCACATCCAAGGGTTGTCCCTGGATTCTGCTATGGGGAAATGGCAAAAGTAGCAAACAAATCAGTTAATGGAAGTCTTCACAGGGCACACAGCCTCTTATGTTCTTGCCTTTGCCTTCATTGCTGCCGCTCTGTGAGGTGCCACCGTCACACCTGCTGCTGCCCAAGGACAATTTCACCACATCACCTCTGGTTTTTGGATTTTTTTCCATGCATTCATTCATAGGTGGAGAGGAAGAGTGAAGCCTGCCTTTCTTAGCTGGCGTGGAGCTATGATTTCACTGTGCTGGCATATTGAGTTGCAGCCATGTGTCACAGATCTTTTGCTTGTCATCTCCCATGTTCTCACTATTCCCTGTCACTTTAAAATTAATTCATTGCTAATCACTTACTCCACCCAGATGATACCCATATTCTTGTACTTGCAAGGCACCACCTGATGCTTCGTTTGGGGAGAATGGAGGGAGGGACAAACAAAGGCTGACAATTGCACTGTGAACCAGTAGAATTAATTTGTCCCACATGCAAAATTTAATTTGAACAGTATGAATAATGAAGCTCTTTGGTCAGAGCACTGCTTCTCCAGTGCAGTTTTTCTATACAAGGGGACAGAAAGACAAAAGGAGTGAGATCTTCCTTTCCTACTTTGTGTGGGATACTGCACTCCCAGCTCTTGGTGGATGACTGGGGGAAATTGGCATGAATCATGGTTGTATTCAAGGATAACCATCTTCTTGGTGCCATTGCCTAAGTCACTTCTGGTAGAATCGTAGAATCACGGCATGTTTTGGGTTGGAAGGGACCTTAAAGCTCCACCCCCTGCCATGGGCAGGGAGACCACCCACTATCCCAGGTTGCTCCAAGCCCTGTCCAACCTGGCCTTGGACACTGTTCCACGGCCTCACCCCCTGAGTAAAGAATTCCTTTCTACCATCTAATCTAAAGCTCTCCTCTTTTAGTTTGAACCATTCACCCTTGTCCTACCACTATCTGCCTGTGTAAAAAGTCACTCTCCCTCTTTTTTACAGCTGTGCTCTGAGTCAGGCAGGAGTTTTCTGAGTCACGGAATGTTTGAGGTTGGCAGAAACCTCGAAAGATCACCTGGGACAAATTCATCCTCAAGCAGGGCCACCTAGGGCAGGTTGCCCGCGGTTTTGAATGCCTCCGAGCGTGGAGTCACTGCCACCTCCCTGACAGCCCGTGCCGGCCTGTGACCACCCTCACAGCTGCAAGCACGTTTTTTCTGGTGCAGAGCTGCCGGCGGCGTTGGGAAACAGGATGCCCGCGTGGAGCAGGGCGGATAAGATCAGGGCAGAGCTCCCTCCCTCCCTCCCTCCCTCCCCGCTCGGCCTCTGCGCTCCGCTCCCTGCGCGCAGCCCGTGCGGCGGCGACGCGGAGCCGCCTCATCTGCCGGCCCCCAGCAAGGAAGCCTCAAACCACGGCTGGGAACATTCTGAAACAGATTTTTGTCGCCCCAGAGGAAACATCGTAGGGGAAGAATAGGCCCTTGTAGCCGTGAACCAGCGATGACAAGATAAAGGCACCCAGCTCATCCTCTGTACCTGTCTAATAGTGCAACAGCAACGAATTTCAATCCCTTCGTTTCAGGATGTGGTGGAACAGGAACATTTCTCTTTCGCAGCTCTCCTCACTATTTTGTTTCCCAGTGTAATATATATGCACACCTATTTTTTAAGGTGTGTATATGTAGGGGGTCTGTACGTGCACACGGAGAAGTGGGACATGCCAAAATGGTGATTTTTGGTGCAGTTTGAGGAAACACAGCCATAAAATTCCGCAGAAGGATTGCTACTGTGTCGTGTGGTTCGTCTCAGATACTATTTAGAGCCCAGAGCTTTGCTGGGCTTGGTTGACATTTGACCTCAAGCCAAATACCTTTGTACCAAAGCACCTTCCTCTTCCTCTGTTCACAGGAGGCCTTATGCTCGCAGAGACGTTCCAGAAAAACATGAGAGTTACAAGGTGCCCAGAGAATGCAAGGTGTGGTGCAGGAGGGGTTCTTCAGGTGGCAACTTGGGTTGATCTGGTGAGTGATCAATAATTGACGGCTGGTCTCTGCCATCCTCCTTGAAACAAGGGACTAAATGTTAAATGTCTGTGGAGAACAGAAGGAAGGGAAGCCAGAAAATCCCCCACAGCTGGAATGAGATCATATAAAAAGCTGCAGAATTCCAAATGAAATTGATTCACTTTACTCCCAAATAAGCACCTGAATCAGTATGAATCGATACAAATGGCATCCATAAATGTATCTCGTTTTGTTCCAGTTTAACATCTATTTTCAGAAGGTTCTCAGAAAGCATTTTGGTACACCAATGCATGAAATACTGCTGTCAGATAAATTCAGATTATCCTGGATAAGGGTATTATATCACAGAATGAAAACAGGCAGCAGAGATATGAAAGCAAAGAAACTGTTAGTGCTGATTGCTTGGGAAATGTCAAAAAAGGTGATTTGAGAAGTGGTGGTGTTCAAATCCCAGCACACACTTACATTTGTATTGCTGCTGTTTGCCCTGAACTCCTGCAGCACTGGCAGAGACAGCTCAGTCTCCAGCAACACCAAATAATACTGTTTTGTTCAATTTTGTGAGTTTTACCAATAAATAAGAAGTATGACTTGGGTTTTTTTTCAGAACTTAGTCATCTCTGGCACATCTGGCACCACTTCTGTTTTGAAAAAGGTGGTATCATTACCCAAACTGTAATGACTCCGGAGTTCTTTGAAACCTAATTGCAGAGTATGTTAATCTGGCTTTTAGGATGTTTTTTAACATGAATTGGTTTTGGTGCATGTTTCTACCCAATTTTCAATGTGTGCCACCCAAAAAACATGAAGTTAACATGAAAACCAACCAAAAGCTGGAGTAATGAAAAGGTCAAATACATTATTAAGCATTAAAATTCTGAGAAGTCCCTGTTGTGCAGGAGATCGTAACAAGAAGAGGAAACAGCACAACATGAGCAATCTCTTGTGATAAAGATCTGGTGAGCAGAGAAGAGCAGAGGAAGTGGAGCATGTGTGATGATTCCTGTTACAGGACGTGGCCCTCCTCCTCCTCCCCATCAGGTGGTGTGCTCAGGGCTTTGGCTGAAATACTTTGGAATTTGGTTAAACGCTAGAAATAATGTTACGTTTTTGTTCATTTCATCAAGCGAAGGGGAACCTTTGTTTCCATAATTCCAGAAAGGCATCTGAGGCTGAAGTTGTCCCATCCCAGTAAAGCATCCTCTTCTCCTCTGGGTCTCAGTGCACCTCAGATCTGACCTGGAAGGAGATGGTGCCACGTGCAGAGGGTCACTGTCTCTGTATGATGGTGCCTCATGTGTAACTCAGACACCTCTGTCCTGAGACCTGGGGTGGGTCTCACTGCCCCATTTTGACACCAAACAGGTACCTGATTGCTAGTGACAAGTAGGACTACAACAAAGACTCTTTTTAGGCTTTTGCGAAAAACTGTAAAGGTTTTGAAGCTTCTGTTGCCGTTTTCAAGCTTCTGTAAAGCTTGACCAGGTTTGTGGTATCAAGGTGCACCATGTAAGGGATGAGCAAAAGTTGGTTAAATGACCTCAAATATAAAGAAATAAATTATTGTTCCTGTCACTCAGTATAACCTGCTGTGTACCTCCACCAGGAAGGCTTCTTATTTGTGCCTCTTAACCATTACCCTCTGTTTTTACCGGCAGGTAAAGCCGGTGAAGAAGGGGAGGGTGCCAGATGTTCCCCGTGTCCCTCCGGGCCTCAGCTGTCGCTCATCCTGTAGCATCCGGATGCCGAGTCTCAGAGGATGAGAGTGAGAGGGCATCTCTTGGGATACTCCGCCCCAGAGTGGCCCTGGGCACAGCTCTGCCGCCAAGTGAGTCACAGGATGTGCTCCTCCGATGAGGGCACTGACCGGGGCAGGAGCAGGATGGTTTTCCCCGTGCCTGCAGGTGCTGGGATTGCTGCTGGCGTCTTGCAGCCCTGCCGAAATGCAGAGCAGCAGAGGGGGCATCGGTGTTTCTTGGTTTTATCTCTAGTGTGGGCACAGGAAGACAAAAGAAGAGGATTGAGGAGAGGCGGCAAGCACTCAGATTTCCCAAACTCTGAACAGCCGTGGGTGATGAACAGCTGGGAGCGCCCCGGCAGACGGGGTGGGGTTTGCTAATTCAGCCATGCACGCGATCGCGCCCGGGGGGTGAGGAGAGGTGATGGCATGGAAATGTGTCATGAAAGTACTGAGGACAGCGAGGAGCCGGGGGAAAAACCTGCTCTGCGCCCGGAGAGGACAGGCAGCACGTCATCACTTGCATTTGGGAAGCGCTGCTACATGCACAGAGATGCAGGCACCAGCCAGGAGCCCACACTGGCTCAGGGGAGTTTTTGGCATGAGTAAGGTCACCCTAAAACTTGATTGACCAAAAAATAAAAGGTGAAAAAAGTGACTCCACCACCTTCACTCCCCACACAAGTTTTATCTAGCTCCACTAGTAAGTTGGAAGCACAGAAACACAGACCTGAAATGGACTGTAGGAGACAAGCAGTGTAAGAACACCACACAGAGACAACAAGTTTAACTGTCATGGTAAAAAAAAGCTTAAATCGGGGTAATATTTATTCAAGTCTTCATGCAGATCATATTCAGGGGAGATTTAGTGTGCAAGGGGGCTGAGACCCATCTCACCCTGTCCTGGCTCAGGTGGAGACAGTGAATTCTGGCAGTGTGTGGTTCATCTCCCCAGCACCCTGAAGGATGCTCTGGTCTCCTTTGTGTCTCCCCATCAGGCCCCAGCAAAGGTCGCTGCTACAGGGCAAGAGGAGCAAATCACCCACCCGGCCCCAGGGTTTGTGTTAGAGCCAGGAGGCACAAGGGTTGGGACAGCACAAACCGGTGCTTTCGGGTGCTGTCTTGCTAATTAGTCAGCACTCATCAAGATAACTAGAGAAATAATTTTGCAGATTTTATCAGACTACTTTGTGGTTGGCTCGAAGTGCTGCTTTATTCTGCAGATACAGAAATGTGCAGCATTTTTAAAAGGCTGGACTTTTAAAAAGCATTGACTTAGGAGTTTTCTTTTTTCCCATTCACCCCAGAAGGAAAAAGAAAAGCCAAACAAAAACCTAATCAGTGCCTGTTGATTTCCTTCCTTCCATGGCTTTATTTCTCCTTTTTGCTTGTTACCTGGTGTTTTCCCTGTCTTTTGAGATTCCTGTGAAGAAGCAAAAGGGGCAATGAAACTCTGGCAATGCAGTATTTTCCAGCTACATCTACGCTTTGTTGTGTTGAGATGAAAACGTAAAACTTAAATCCAACCCTGAGGTGTTCCAATTTCAGGCCTCCAAATAAAGTTCCAACCCTCCTGCAAGCACGCTAGGACAGAAACTGCCTTGCTTTGTGTGTAGGTAGCAAAGAAATGATCCTTTGCCGGCCGTACGATGGGAACCCCTCAGCTGATGCTGTTCTACCCATCGTGCAGCTGGTTTGAAGATCCCCGGGATTTATCCTCGGGGAAAAAAAAAAAGTAATCTTTCAGAAAATAAAGAGCTTGCTTTTACCTCCTTTTGATGCCTTTCTGACAAGGGCTGCTTTTAGGTCAAGAACCTGCCTCTGTTTTCAGGCAGAAGCTTCTCGGGCAGGATTTTCAATTTTTTTTAATTTTAATTTTTTTGCCCTCCCACCCCCATGGATGAATGATTGGCCTAATTCAGGAACACTAAAATTACTACTCTTCTCTCTGAGCACGAGAAACACACCAGTAATTTCTCACGGAATATGCTTTGTGACAGAAGAACCGCGTCCCCTCCCAAATGTATCCTTACGTAAAGAGCAGCTTAGCTCGTGTTTATTGCTCCATCAGACTGGCGGCTGTATGGAAACGCCTGGCGTGTTTGTTTGTGTGCCGGTGGTTAATGCTCATTAGCAGGGAGACTAATGGCACTGCCTGGAGCCAGGCAAAGTGCGAGGCTCTCGCTGCCTGAATTTCCCCAGCTGGATTTGGCAGGCGCGGGCGGCGCTGAACCTGCAGCACCCCTGCTGCTCCTCCTGCCTGTGCGAGCCCGTGCCGAGCCCCGGGGTGGCTTTAGAACGGCATCTCCCTGCTCCAAAGGCTCTGGGGACTGGGTGGGCTGCTGCTCTCCAAGGGGTAGTGATGGAGCCGTCCCAGGAGTCCCGCTCCACCTGCGTTTCCTCTGGTTTTCCAAGCCGTGATCCCCTCTGCTGTCGGCTGCTCCTCCCAGGCACCCCCTGCTCCGTTTTCTTCAGGCTTTGCTGGCTGATTTCTCCCCTAGTCCCCCCCTTTTTTTTTCACTCAGAGGATTATCTCTGTGCGACAGCGAATGGGAAACTGAGGCATCTGGCTGCAGAGTGTGTCATGTGAAATATGTCAGCGGTGCTGTAGCACTAAACTATGAGAAAATATCACCAGATTGACAGCTCAGAGGGAGGTCAGGGTGCTGATAACTCTCTTCTCTCTCCGAGCAGGAGAGATGGGCCAGGGCTAAAAATATCTGACACATCACAAGGGGCAATATGGGCTTCCCCAACTCATTTGTGTCCCAGGCACGTAGAGAAAAGGTTCAGTTAGGGAGAAAGGTGAGAAGCACTGCTTAAGTTTGATTCTTGGGGATAAACAAGATTTAGGTGCCCAGAATCACTTCCCCCCGCCCCCCCCCCAAATGGTACCTGTGAAGTTGAGGTGTCTGTTGAGCTGGCCCGTATCTATCAGTAAGCATGAGAATGGCTGCACTCAGAGGTGTCTGCAGAGACAATGCCCAGGGGATGTGCCTTATCCAAGGCGCTGGATCCCAGCTCTGACAGCTATGAAATCACCTTGTCAGCTGGGCTGGGTGGGGGAAACGCAGAACAGACCCTGCAAGGGAGATAATATTTTAAGTGGTTATCCAGGAAGGAGTCAGGCTCCAAACAGAGTCACTCATTTCTAACGTTAGCATTTTATTAGCGCTGTCTTTTTGGGCTTAGCAAGATTCAAAGTCTCTCTTGTGGCAGGAGTGATGGCAGGTGTGTATGGCCAAGGCTGGGGTCTGACTTTGGAGGTAAAATACAGTGTGGTGGTCCCTGCCATGGCTGGAGACTTCCCATGGATGCTGGGGGACATGACTGAGGAAGGACACCAGTGTAGTGTCTTAGTGGAGAGAGAGCTGTGCATCACTTGGAACCAAGGGAGAGATTTTCTCCAAGATCCCTTGGGAGGAGAAGAGCCAAGGGGGGGTCTTCATTGAGGTTTTGGGTGCTGCAGTTTAGGCTGGGGACAGAGGACATGGATGTGGCAGGGAAGCTGCCGTGACTATGCTGAAGAGGCCAAGCTTTGGTCCAGGCATGTGCAGAAAACCAGGGCTGGGTAAATGTCAAGCTGGTAAAACAAAAAACCAATTAAAGAAAAGGTAATAGGTCCTGGTGGATGTGGCTGGGGATTCTGCCACTTGTGGAGCATCTGGCTTTAAGTCTCTTGGGATAAAATCCATTGCACTTTTCCCTTGTAGAGAAAGGAAGATCTAGAGTCCATCAACACAGGCTCTGCTGGCTGGTCGCACACAAATGAGGTCTGAAGAGCGGTGTCCTCAAAGTTTTAGTGGAGCAGGTGGTTAAAATGGGGAGTGTTCATGGGCAGTGCTTACGGCATCCATGGGGTATTTCCATTCCAGCCTCCACAGGGTGCTCCCCTGAGAAGCTGTGGCTGGGATGTACAAGAGTGTCAGACGGACTTGGGCACCAGAGTGTCACTCATTTTTTTGACAGCTTTGGCTTCTCAGCCTTCTGCAAACATTGACATTGTTTGTCTGGATGATGACTGCATATGTTCAAGTTACCATGACAGATAACCGAGTCTCACTGAGGGATGGTGGATCCACAGGAAAAGTGGCCTCTTCTCCTGGATGAGATAGTCTCAAGGGACAATTTCACTCTGCAGAAAAGATGCACCTCATCTTCAGACAGAGGCTGAAATTAGGTCCCATGTTTGGTAAAAATACTTTAACCAATGAGATACTGAATGAAAGCTTTTGGATTTGCTTTTCCTTCTCCTTTTTATTGTTTTTAAAAGGAGAAATTCTTCAGTGCTCAAGTTCTTGGTTTGAAAGATGAGAGTGCTGCACTGAGTGAATGCAGAGTCACGGGGAGGTGAGATGAGACACCTCCATTCTCATCATTCAGTGATGGTTTCCCAGTCCTCTGGTTGAGCTGGGGCCACTGCCCCTCAGTGTGATGCTTAAAATGATCTTGTCTTGAGATGTGCAGCTCTTCCTACCTGTTCACAGCCCAGGGAACACTCCATCCACGCCACAGGTTACTGCTGTGGGGATCAGCCTTTTGGGAGCTCTGGTAAGTCTCAAGGCTGCAGCCTTCAGCCTCTTTTCAAGAGCCTAAGCTAGTAAAGTCAATTAAAGCATAGCCACGGCCTCTGAGAGCCTTTGGACTCACACTGATGTAAAACAGATCCATAAGAACTGAGGCACTGAAAAAAATGCAATAGCACTCATTCTGGAAAAAGAGCTGATTTATTTTAACTTGACTTAATATATTTTCTTATTCTAGCTTAAGAGCATCCAGAAAAGTTCTTCTAGTCAATCTTCAAGCGTCAACAAGCTGTTTTTCTTGGTCTCACAAACTCATCTTTGAAATGGGAATAACTCAGTCTCCCATATGGTGTTGAAAGCTACTTCATAGTGGAAATCTCCTGTATATTCATACAAAATTGTAGGGGAGCAGGTGGAAATTATCTGGCAATTAAAGTTAGTGCTATGGAGCTAGGACTTGGAATGGCATAGCCAATCTATTCAAAGACCTCATACTGTCAGCAGTTGGTTACATGACTGTTCATTGTGCTGCTCCTCATGGGGGAAAAAGCCCGCAGGAGATGGCAAAAGATTTCAGCTGATTTCTGATAACTGTGTTTGAGTTGATGATGACATTTATCTGAAAGGAAATGGTTAAAAGCAGGTCTTTAGCAGCTCTGGCTCTGACATTGTTCTGCAGACTTATTGGGGTACTAACGAAGAAAAGTAGCTTTCTGTGAATGCAGGAAGTGGCCTCCAATAAAGTTTGCAAATTTCACAGAAAAACGGACATAAAAAGGTCAAGACTCTCCTCAGCCATTTTGTCTAATTTTATTTTGAGCAGTAGATTTCTCTACTCACTTAAAATACTCAGGTCTGAGCAATAGCCAGGATGGTTCCCACCATCCCGAGGGGAAGTGTTCATGGCCCTCTTGAGCAGCGGTCCAAGTTTATCCCTCACCATTTTTCAGAGTTGCTCAGTATTTTCTTGACTGTTCGTAGCTGTTCGTTAGATCACCAGATCTTCCCCCATTGCAGAAATTACAAATTGGAGGTGTTTTTATTTATTGTTTTTTTCTCTGGCTTTTTTCAATTTATGCAGAACTCTCCTACCTCCCTCAAAGGGTTTGCTCAAACTTTCAAAATTTGACTGGAAGACCTGATGAACTATTTTACCTCCAGAGTGCATGACTTATAGGGAGGTGTAGGCATGTATAAACAGCAGTTTTGGCTGAAAATTGAATTGAAGTATTGTTTCACATATATATAAAAATGAAGCACAGCACTTCATGGAGACACTGTCAATGGAGAGGCAGATTTGCAACCTGCTTCTTTAAGACACTGCTCCTGTTTAAATTTCCCTGTGATGTTAAGGTGAGGAGCATTGTGGCATTTCTGCGAAATCTCTGCTGTGCAGAGAGAATCCCAGTTCCCTGAGAAGCAGATGCTCAGGTGACATTCCAGAGCTGTTGAGGGCCTGGTGCTCAGGGAGCTTTCTCCATCCTGCTGAGGCCAGGATGTGAGCAGGGAATTCAGCGCTTGGCATGAGCAGTCTTGGAAGAGGGGAGAGTTTAGCTGCCTTAAAATTAAGCAATCAAAATTAAAAGGAAGCGCGATTGATCTCAGCTGGAATTTGGTGCATTTTAAATACAGGATGGTGCTTTTTTGCAACCTGCCTAAGAGTTTGCTAATGCCCCTGATTTATTATAGAGGCTGAGAGAAACAACTTTGCACAGCAGGATAAGCGTGCTTTTGACTCGGTTCCAGGTATGACAGTAGCTGAGAGCCACCAAAAGTAGGAAGAAAATAGCTGCCAACAGTTCTGTCTAACTTGGATGATCCTGATTCTCTTCTTGCTCTCTCAAACCCTGCTCACTCAGTCCTTTCTGATGGAATTGGGGACAGAACGTCCTTTCGAGAGCAGCTTTTGTTTCTATCAGCATTTAACTGTACTTTCTTTGTAGGATATGCAGAGCCTTGGAAAGAGAACTCTCTCCTCTGCCTTCCTGTGCTTCTCCAAGAGGGAATGCTGGGTACTGAGCACAGACAGCACACAGAACGGAAAGAGGTTGGACCTCCAAGTTTCACAGTATGCCAGCAGACAGCAGCAATATTCAGAGACAATATTCAGGAGGGCGTTTTTGAGGAAGAAGATTTGCCATTGGAAGTTACTGAAGGAATATTGTCTCCTGCTCCTGGCTATGGCAAGTGGAATTAGCAGATTAATCCTTTTCTTCCCTTCTCCCTGAAGAGGACAGTGAGAAGCCAGGTAAGCCTTCACCAAACCTTGGCAAGGAAATACCTGAGCTGGGGAAATTAGCTAGAAAATCATGCTGCAAAATGTGGAATATTAGACTATGGGATTCTGGTCTGAAATAAACCCAGAACCAGAGTTCTGGAGGTTTTGTGACTGAAAAGGAGTATTTGTGCAATGTTTGTGATGGGGATGATGTGCAGTCGTAGTGTTTTGTTTCACATGCTCACGTGCCACTGCAACTTGAGCTTTATGGAGCTTTTCCTCTTCTTCTGGGAGGAACACCTTCCCAGAGAGGTAAAGGACACGTACCTATTTGGATGACCAAAGAGGTAAGGTGGTGTATAAAGCAAGATCGAAAAATATTATGTTCTCACTGGAAAAATACAAACTTCAGGCATTTGGGCACTTTCCTAGTACTTTTACAAAACTTGGAAGCAAATGGTTAAAAGTTGGCTAAAAATATTTACCTCTAGCCACAGGTTAAGCAAAATGTCTCATTTTTTGCCTTTTTTCCCCATCATGCTGTTTAAACCTGCTAAGAAATTCGTTTTGCAAATGTTTTCATGCATAATATGAGTTGTACGCAGGGTTTTTTTTTTTTTCTTCTAATATGTAAAATAATTGGATTTTGTGCGGTGTTCTGTGTTTGAAGCTAGTCATACATGTAACTGATGGGCATGAAATTTGAAGGAGGATTCAGGTCATTCTTTGAGGGTAAAGATGCCACAGTTTGGATAAGCTCCATTCACGTACTTTGTCTGCTGCAGCTTTTGCTCTGTCCTTTGAATTTCCAGGACACCACCTTTATCTGAAGGCTTATGCTGAAACTTTGAACAAGCAGTCCACAATTTTGAAGGAGAGGATGAGGGCTTTTTGACTTACTTGAGGAATTTGATCTTGAACTGAAGACCATAGCCTTTAAAAACCTGGAGTGGTGATGTCTGTCTTTCAGAAATCTGTGCAGGTGTGTAACTCATTACTTTTGTACCCAAAGGCATTTCTCCATGTGTTTATTCACTAAGACTTAAAAATTCCACACTGGAATGCAATAATATTGCTTAAGGAAACTGGAGATAGCCTTGCCTTGAAATCCTGTCCCCTCATTGCTACAAGTGCCTGAAGGCATGTGTACTACCTGCCCTTAGAGTCATAAGCTATATAATTATAAGCTGTAGGTAGTTATAAGTAGCCATAAACTACTTGGAGACACTGAAAACTATGGAGGTGGAAAGGACTAAAAGTTTCAGGAGGGGCTGGGCAGAAAGAGGAGTGCATGCTTTGGTCCACGTCTGGCCTGGCACACACGGACGCGCCAGAGGGGAAGAGAGAGCTGGAAGAGAAGCCCCGGCTGGCTGTGAGGCTGGGGCCTCGGGGTGCTGCTGCCCTGGCCCCAGGCTGCTGCCCGGCTTTGCAGGCTCCAACTCCTTTGCTGCTCTTTGAAGGTTTGTGTTTGCTTCGGAGGGAACTTTTCCAGGCAGTGCAGGGTGTAAGGGCTGCTGGTTTCCACTGTTAAGGAGAGGAGCAGTGTGTTTGTTCACCAGCTGCTGACAGCTCTGTCTCAGGGCAAAGAGGGAGGGGACAAGACGTGTGAGTTTGGGTGATGAATCCGTTTCAAGACTATCCTGCCTTGGCCAGCAGTTTCTGTAGCTTTATAGCACGTGTATAGTGTGTGAAGGGGTGGTGGAGGGGTGGGGATTTTTTCCTCTTCTCCACACCAAAATCCATCAGTTCCAAGCTCCTTTCCCCTCCAAAAATCCTTGTGCTCCACTCACCTGCCCTGCTCCAGGCGTGTGGCTTCTGGCACTTCCCAGGCCCTTGCTGTTTCTTCCTCTGCACCTTTTCAAGGGGTCTCAAGTTTGGGACATAGGTCTCTTCTTTCCCTCCCCTCCTTTCCTGTGGTGGATTCATCCCAATTCAAACCTGGAGCTTGGGGTGTCACCGAAGTGGGCACAAGGAAGCTGAGCTCATAGACACTGTGGGTCACACTGGGCTGCCTGGCAAATCTGGGACACTGCACTGTGCTGGCTGGCAGGGAGGAGGGGAGAGGTGATAAATGAGTCCCAAAAACGCTGTTCTGGGTGCACAGTAAGTGCCACAGGGCTGCAGAGTAGATCTGAAAACATAACCACTGGATACATGCAAGCCATCTCTCCTGGGGCTGGGAGCAGCTCCTTGCTCTCCGGCAGCCCAGGAGCAGCTGGGGAAGATGGAGTAGTCACAGTCATTATTTTATGGCATGTCAGTAAACCTCCTGTGGGAAGAGACATGCAGGCTGCCCAGCTTTTCACCCATCAATGCCCTTAAAAACACAACACCCTCTTCTGAGGCCCCAGCAGCAGGGCCTGTGCACCCTTTCAGGTGCTTGTCATTGGCCTTGAAGATGCAAATTGGCAGTAACTGAGGAGATTTTTTTTCCCTGAGGTTAGAAGTGTTTTGTCCACTCTAAATTAAGACAGGTTTTGTCTGGGTGGTATCTGACAACGCAGCTTGCCACTTGCTAAATCTGAAATTAAGGTGCTTGGACCAAAACAAAATCCCCTTACATTAAGATATTTTAGCACTGTTGTCTTCTGTAGGATACTGAATAGAAGCTGCTATTTAAAGATATTTTAGTGGGAAGCATCCATGGATGCTGATGGCAGCTCTCTCCGCTATCTGCTTATAGGATGCAGACATTTTTGTTCAGCTTCTAGACACTACATCTGTTTGTTAAAGACTGAGATTTTCTCAAGCTTTTTCAGTCTGACTCACATTGCTCAGGGATCATGGTGCAAATACATGGTGCAAATACTTGCACTACTGTGCAAGATCAGTACAGTCAGGCCATGTGGTCTGGCTGTGCTCTGAACCGAGTGGTCACAGTGTTCATCCCTGAGTGTCACTATCTCATGCAGAGATGGATTAGGCTCCTTTGGGTTTTGGTGGTGACAGTCCATGCTACCCAATGGCCACAAGGCTTGTGCAGGAGTGTTTCTCTGATACAGACCTAACCACACTTTTAAGGAGAATCCGAGGCTTGCAGTTCACACTCGATGTTGCTTGCTTATTTTCAAATGCAGCATTTCAGCAGAAAGAGGAGACCCTTAATAGGAAAAAACTCAAATGCCAGTGAATGAAACAGCGGATCTGACCCAGATTTCTGGCCAGAAACTCTGATCAGAGTGAAGTAGCTACTCTGAAGTTCCTCCTCTCCAATTTGGAAGATGTCAGCGAGCGCACGGCTAAGCAGCAGTCTGGTAAACATAGGGATGTTTTTATTAAACAGCTTTGGGATGCAAAAGTATTTACACTGACCTTGTTTTTCAACTCTTCAGAGGGCCAAGGAGAAAGCTGGAGGTTCTGTAGGAAGTAAAGCTCCTTCATTATATTGCTTCCCATCTGTCGGGTTAGTTTTTAGGGTCTATATGTATTCATCTGTCAGGGAGCACTGGGGATTTCACAGGCAGGAAACTTTATCAGGGAAGTATCTCAGAGTGCTTCTGTATGGCATGGACAGGAGCTCAGTGCCAGGTGAGGGGGCTGCTGGGGGGCCAGCAAGCTCACCCCAGTTCTGTGCTGCACCACAGAGCACAGAGCTGTCACTGCTGTGTCCAGAGCACAGATGGATGGGGCAGGGGCATGAAGTGGGACTTCATGTGCAGGGAAATCAAAGCCTTTGTGCTGCATGAGGAAGAAGAAGTGAGGTGAGCTCTCCCCTCAGAGTCTATGGTGATAGCTTCCCACAAACACCATCTACAGTTGTGATTCTCTGCAATGGTGGGGAGGATGACAGGCAGTCAGTACCCTGGTGGTATCACCAGTGGGACCGTGCCCAAAGCCTGGATAAAGGGTTTGATTTCCCCAAGCACTTGAGAGACTCATCATTCCCACTTCAACCCTATGATAACTTAAGGGGATGTTTCCCATTTTCGTTTTTCGTAGCCAGTAACATTTTCAGTGAGTTAAAACAGGAGCACCCACCACATCTGAAATGCAGAGTGCCACATGTCCACAGCCACCACAGGGGTGTGAGTCAGATCCTGACAGGATCAGGTGGGCAGAAAGCTGTGAGGAGCAACCTGGGCTCCCAAATCTGATGTGGCACTAAGCAGGACGACTTGCAAGAGGTGAGGTGACACCAGGCTTGACAAGCAAGCGCCTGGTGGTTCATGTGTGTTTTAATGTAACTATTTATAACCTTTTGGAAAATGTAATTAAAAGTGAAATCACCCATTTGACATATGGTTTATGGGTCCCATCTAATTAAAGTCTCCCTAGGAGAAAAGTGCTGCGGTGAGTGCAGGTGGGACCCCAGTGAAATCCTGCTCCTGAAATGCCTTCCAGGGCATGTGCAGACCAGGGGAAAGAAAGATGGAATAAAGATAAATAAGACTGGCTGCAGGAAATGGGTGGAATGATTTCCTGTTACACCCAGAATGCTTCTCCTCATTGCCACCCCCAGTGAGTGGAGGCAGGATCAGGGTAGTGCTGTGCTCGTGATGTGACCCTTGAGCCATTCTTGGAGCCAGCAAACATGCTTTGTCACCCTTCTGCTCAAAGGACAGTGACCTCTGCGTGCTGCAGTGTTCTTGATCTCTTATTGAAGGACCTTGAAATGAAGGCAATGCTGAGTCCTTTAGCAGTAGACTTATGTAAGTTAGGAAGTAGCTTCCTAAAACCCAAAAATCATGTGCATCCCGTTCTATAGCTTTCCCTACTCAGACTGGAATACATTATAGGAATTTAAAGGAACAGTAAAGCACATGGTGTGAAGCCATGGAAAGCATCTCCATCAGCCTTTTCCTCAACACCCTTTGCCTACTTGGGCACAAATGCCATGGTATTGCAACAGGGGAGCTGGGCATCACTAGAACAAGCTTATTTTTATTTCACTATTACCCTCACAGGGTTTTTTTCTGCTCTGCCGGTGCCTGGTGTTTCATCTAACAGCCGGCTCCAGATAATTTATGGAGCGTGGAAGACTTCTGCTCCTGTTGGAAAGCTTGGGTTTGTTTAGGTGGCTGCAGCCACTTGGCACGAGTGAAAACCTTGCTAAAGCAGAAGACAAGTAACTTTTCTTGCCTGGTTCATGAGTTACAGGGCAGTGTTGGACTCACCGAGGAACAAGGGGTTTGTTAGCTCTTAAAGGCCTAGAGAGTTATTCCACTTGGCACAGTGATGGTCTGTGCCCTTCTTCTTAGAGGCAAAGCAGTCGTGGCATCTCATCCTCCAGTACCAAGCCATGTTTAGCCTTTGCCACGGCTCTTTCCAGTTCTCCATGGCCAGGCTGCTCTAGAATAAAGCAAAGCTTGGAAGGAGGTTCCTTCCCCGAGCTGGAGCGTGAGGGAGGGCTCTGCAAAGCTGCCTAGCGGAGCAGGGAGAGCTCTCCCCGTGCCTGCTGCAGAGCTGGGCTCCCGGCATCCCCCTCTATTAACCCCTGCTCTCACACCTGTTCTCGCTCTTGCACCTCCGGCGCTCCGGAGACTCTTCTTGCACCTCCCACAAGTGCACATGCTTGTGCTCCAAGAGGCCTCCCTGGATTTCGGACCTTCGTGTGATCAGAATGAATTAGACTTGGCTGAGGGATGGGATGATTGCAGACCTGTCACTTCACAGTATGTTCCTGTTACAGCCCACACTCGTGTCTGCTAGTATTTTAAAGTAAACTTTAATTAGCATTTTCCCAAGAGTGTGAATAAATTGTTTTATTGTTGTTTTGGGGTTGGTTTTGTTTTAAGGAAAAGAGTGTTTACTCACCAAGGACATGTTTCCAAACTTTCCATCCGCACGAGTCCTGGTTTTTATGATATCTCATCACATATCACTGTAAAGCTCTGCGTGGGGCTGGTGGTGGGAGCAGGGTTTCTCAGTGGTGGGGTAAGACGTTCCGTGGAGGCACATGCAAGTGCTGGAGTATTTTTGAGTCATGTTGGAGCAATGCTTTCAGACTCCTGATGGCCACGTGTCACCCATTTACTAGCAAACTATTCCAGGGGAGTTTCTCCAGTCTAAGTAAAGCTGTGTCTGCCCTGGTTTGGTTTCCTTTGGGGTCAGCTCGGGCTCAGTGACCTCAAAAGTCCTAATTAACTTCTGTCTGACAGAATCCAGTGGCACTGGACAGATCTCCCATTATTGTAAATAACATCTGAGATGCTCTTTGCAGGGAACGCTGAGCAGGTTTTCCAGCCCCCAGTCCGGGAAGGGTGAAGCAGGTACATAATGTGGTTCAGAGATCTGCTCACAGACAGCAAAGGGAGGGGAAGGACGTTTTGTACGTGGCTGAATTCCTGCAGAATTACTTTACTGCTGAAAATAAGCACATTAATAATGTGTGAAGGTTTCTATCCACCCAACCCATTTATTAGATGGAATTTGTGAAAGTGGTGGAATGAGCTATGGTGGAGCAGGGGATGAGCTACAGACCTGTTCGTCCTCTTTGTGGGGAGACCGTAAAGGAAGGGCTGGGAAATCAGGCTGGGGCTGAGGTGTTACCTGTGAGCACTGGCACAGACTGGGATCCCCACCCCATCCCACCTGTTTTAAAAGGTGCTGTGTGATGTGAGGAAGGTAAACCCACTGCCTGGAAAACTAGAGGCAGGGAGAAGTAAACTAGCAGCTGGGGAAAAAAAGAGTAAATTTAAAAGCCTGGGTGGTAAGGAAAAATTTTTGGAGGGAAGAAGGTGTTGCCTTGGGTGAGCTGTGAGGACTCCATGGGCTTTTGCATTGCAGGAAAACACACTTGAGCAAATGTGCTGGTATGAAGTGCTCAGGCACAGAGATTGACTCCTTTTAGTTTCACCCATGCATGGCTTCGGTTCCACCCATCTTGTTTAAACAAATACACTTGGTGGGGATGAGGCAAGGAAAATCCTGTTCTCCGCTTGTGTTTCTTCTTCCCTCTGCTCCTCCAGCAGGGACACTCAAAACACAGATGGAGATCAAGGCGTTAGGTTTTAACAGATCCAAATCAATTTGATGTGTCCTTAAAAAATCCCACAGTCATTTCCAGTGGCATCGGCAGAGCTGCTAACAGCTGAGTATGTGCCCAGTCACTTGTTGCTGCATGTACTGGTTTTCTCATAATGAAACCATTCTTTCTCTGTATGTAAAGACTCTAAGTGTGGCTTTTTGGTGGCAGCAACACAGGAGCATCTTTAGAAGTTACAAAGTGTGTTATCTGGAGTATCACCATGGGAGCAGCAAAACTGGGTTGTCATCTTGTGCTTCTAAATGACCTGTTCCCAGTTGCCTGGTGAGACCTCTGTCAGTGAGTGCCGCATGAAAAGGTTCTGTGCAGGTGATCAAAAAAAGGATAATGGATAATGCCTGGGAATCAAAACACCTGAGTCTCTGACCTGTCAGTAGTGAAAATGGGCTACTTGGGCCCTTCCAGCAGTTCTCCAGAAGGCACAATCTACTTATCTAAAGAAAACCCTCTGCCTACTGGGAAGGACTGGGAAGGAGCTGTCCCCCATTGCTTCCTAAGATGAGATGGGAGATGCAAGAGAACTGGCAGCCCATGCTGCACTTACCCACCGGTGTGTGGCAGCGTCCTCATTTGTGTGAAAATACATATTTGGTGACTCGCAAAATCCCAAATGGCTTCAAAATAGGAAGGATTATTCTTTTTATGCCGCTTTTGCTTTATTCCTTCCCCCAGGGTCTCATAGAAGTGATGGTGGGAACAGACCTCTGTAATCCAACCTCCCATCTGGAGCAGGACTGTCTCCAATACCAGATCATGTCAGATGGGGCTTTGGCTGCCCAGAGCCTGATCACTGCTGTGGGTGGGGATGTCACCACTTTCTGAGTGACCTGTTCCAGCTCTGTCTACCCTCCTAGTCCAATTTTTCTTTGTAATATCCAATCTGAACCTCATAAGCCACAATATGTGATCATTGCCCTTACCTGGCAATACCAAGAGGAGTGGCCCTGTCGTCATCGCAACTCCCCTTCAAATCCAGTGGGCAGTAGCCTGTAGAATTTCCCTTTTCTACTGGTTTTGTGTTCTGGAATCACTCCTTTTACTCCTTGGCATTGCTACTGAAGGAGAAAGGGGTTTTCTGTGGCCATGATCTCCCCAGCTGGGGACGAGCAGTGCCAGACTCAAGCCCTGAGGGAAGGGTGGGAATCTCTAACCCATGCAAAGCCATAGGGCAAACTGGTTCTTTGAGGAAGAGTTCATTTGCTTTTTCCCGGGGCTTATTCTACCAAAATTGAAGAGAGAGAATTCAAAAGTTACTGACATCAGTGTTCAGTATAAAAGATTATAAGGGACTGAGCTCTGATGCACATTCCAGGTCTTTCCTATTATCTTACCCTTCTCCTGACTCACCTGGCCTGGTTGCTGTGGTTGCTCCATCCCAGGGAAAGCAAAGCACACATTGCTCACCTCTCCTGTGACCTCTCTGATGCCACACCTTTGTTGGATGACACCAACAAAAACAGCACAGAGAATTCCCAAAAGGGTGAGGACTCCTTAATCCCTTCAGAAAACCAACCTGATACTTCGTGGGTGGGTCCCTGCTAGTCTCAGGGTAAATTAACATCTCCTTCCTCATCCACAGTTCTCAGCTTTTCTGATCACACTCAGTGTAAGGGCCAATCCCATGTGCCTCTGGCCCCTCTTACCTCCTTGTTTGCAGAGGTGGTGCTTCATGGGGACAAAAATCTCACCCTTTTAATATCCCAGCTGTCTTCTCTCTTCCTAATTCCACATGCGGCTGTCTAATCCATGGGTCAAGTTCTGCCTGTAAGCCAGCAAGACAGTCCCCTCATGACCACTGTCTTAGCTCAGCTCAGTTTTGCTGCTTCTCCAGTGATCTCCCTCAATGTTTTCCACAACTCTGTTTCTCTCTGGACTGAATTCTTTGTCTATTTATTTAGCATCTTTCTTCCATCCTGTGTTTTGCGCAGACACATCACCATGGTACCGAGGTTCCCTGTGGTCAGTATTAGGTATTAATCATTGAGATATAGGAGAATTTGTCTCCATTTTCACAGGAAAAGGATAAAAGAATTCAATTGTCCATGTAATCTGATGGTTTGTGGTTGAGACCAGACTCATGAATCCCATTCTTGTCCAGCCGGACCCTCCTTTCCATTTGGGGCTTCAAGAAAGACACCTTCCATAGGTCAGACCCCAACCCGTATGTTAGGAAATCTTGACATTTTCCTGCCTTCCCTGGATTTGTAAGGTTGTGATTTATCAAGCAAGAACATAGCAAACCAACACCTTGTTCTACAGCCTCACTGCAGGGATGATTCATACGGGCTGCTGATAGCATCTGACACTGCATTTTGGCTGCTCTTCTGGAAATAGTGAGCCCTTTATGGATATCTGGTCATTAGATGATGAATTTTTGTTTGCTCCCACCTGAGCTTATTTCAGGCTCAGGTGCCACACATCTTCATTAATCCTCTTAGCCCTGATTTGGTTACACCTTGTTACCTGAAAGAAAGGAATTTGATAATGCACCGATGAAATGAGCTGCAGTGATCTGACATTCAAACCCAGAAACAAAAAACACTCGGCTCGCTTGGAGAAAACCCACATCAATGACTCTGGCAGTTGTATTTACCTGGTGCAGTCCTGAACCATCCCAAGGCTGGGACGTGTGCTGGGCAGTGCCAGTGTGGTTGCTGGGATGGACTGGGGGCACACAGAGGGGCATCCATGGGCTGGGTGGGGCTGTGGCAATGCTGAAGAGCAAAGTCTCCAACACGCAAAACCCGCAAAATCTGATTGAGTTCAGCTAAGCACGTTCTGTAAGCTTGGGCTTTACAGAAGCTTTCTTCTTTACAGAAGAAAAAAAGAAGGAAAGGAAAAAAGAAGGAACCTGCTGGAAAGGAGGGGTTTCCAGAGTTCCTGCCATGTTACTGCCTGCATTCCTGTGCCATGAGAGCAGTCATGCCCGGAAATGCTCACTTTGGTTGGTTTTCCCCAGCCTTTGCTTCTTGCTTATGTCCAGCAATTTGTGCTGTACAACAATGTTTTCCTCTCCAGTTCCTGCCTTAGAGTGGGAACTGGGGTCCCCACAGTAAGCTGGGAATAGCTGGCTGTATGCCCATGCAGGAGCAGAGGGAAAGGGCCCTGCTGAAGCCCTGAGTTTCCAACACCCGTGGCTCTTGTCTCTTTTCCCAGCACTGCTGGAGTGTCCCTTCCCTGAGCTTGGAAAGCTGCGACCCAAGGCCGGAGAGCAGAGGATAAGGAGAGCATGGCTGCGCTGTCGTCCACCTTGGCACCTTCGAGGGGGGAAGTTAAAACAGACACAGGAGTGGATTAGGTGTCAGAAAAACGTCTAATTATGGCTTATGGAATTACCAGCTCAGTGGCTTACAAATGAAAATGTGCAGAGAAGCCCTGCATCAGTGTAGTCTCCAGCTTATCCCTGAAAGCCTCACTCCAGAGAAGAGGGAAGGGGGCAAACCCACCAGAGCAGTCCTCCATGGCTGTGGAAGGTGCAGACAGCCCAGATCCCCTCTGGGAGCACTGAGTGCCCTGTGTTGCCAAACAGCCCATCTCCTGAGGGTCAGGAAAGGACACACTGCAAAATTCCCTACATGGATCCTTTCTGCCCTCGGCACACAGTCCAGTGGTCGGGGCTGTGCCTTCATGTGCAGCGCCTCAAGGATTTCAGAGAGAGGCCTTTACCCCTCCAAATGTGATGGCTTGATAGTTATGGCTTGCTTATTGTTTAAGGACATACAATGATTTAATACTTCTCGCTTTCAACAATTTTCCATGAGAGGCAGGGATGACAGTGAATACATTTTGCTCTCAGCTTCGAGCATGGTGGGTTCTATTGTACAGCAGCTGTTTGTTTGTAGCCTGCATGATAAAGCCTGTCCCAGCACTGTCTCCCAAGGCATGGCAAGGCCAAGATGTGAATCCCCAGTAGGTAATTACCTGCTTGTCCAAAGGAACTGGGAATTTCTGATGGATTTTATGTGCATGTGAAATGCATATGCACAAAAAGGAATTCACTAAGGTTTTTCCCAGCAATCTCCTTAAACCTTTCAGAATAAGTGAAACTTCAGTGCAACAACAGGAAAAATGCAACTTTTTAAAACTTTCTGCAAGGTAGCCAAAACCTGTCCTTTTACAACAGCCACATCCTTAATTGTTGGAGAGCCTGTATCCCTCTGTCTTGGTAACTAATATCCCATCCCTGGTATTTTGTATCCATCTTCCCAGCTGCCCAGAAGCCAATGCTGCTTCTGAGTCTGAGGGCCAAACCATGGATCAGCTTGACTTGGTATCATACAGACCAGACATGCAATGGCTTTTCCTCATCACGACTCATGAAAATGGGTGTGCCCTCAACTTCCAGCTACTTAGCTGGAATAACTCAAATGGAGAGGGAACACCTTATACCTTGCCACATGTGCTTGTGCTGCTCTTGCCACAGCCCCTGTGGAGACCCAGAGTTCTCGTCCTGCCTTAGAGAGATCCTGGGCACAACATTGCACAAGGGGAGTTGCTCAAACTGGGCTACGTTGTATAGGAAATAGTGTTTGGTCATTTTGTGTATTGATTTGTAACCCTGGGTTTCAAATCTCTCTCCTTTGATTTTTTTTTTCTAATCTGTGCAAACCTGAGGAGTATTTTTCTCAGCTTTTCTACACCATTTCCTATAATGCCTTAATTTTGTAACCAAGATGAAGTTCTCCTAGCGAAAATCCCTGATCTCCTAGAGTAGGTACTAACCTGGACCACTACCAACCCCCACAGTAGCCAGTCAGAAGATCTCAGTAACTCTGGGAGCAACATTTTGTAGGGGTGGATGAATAAGGGTACAAGGCTCTCTGACAGAGCCAGTTGCCCTGAACAGGTCACCACGACACCTGAGATGGCTGGGGATGTGTGCACACACAAAACTCACAGGCTTGGACTTGTCTGGCTACTACTTTAACTCCATATCCATACAAATTTGTAGGTTTTCAAAGTGCCACATCCAAGCCCTTCTGGATCATAGAAACAGAATATCTTGTGTTGGAAGGGGCCCTCAAGGATGACTCCTGACTCTGATGTGGTGAGTAATGAAGTCACCATGAAGCTGAGATTTCACAGGACTCTCCCAGAAATACAGCTCATCAGATTTTCCTTTGGTGCAAAGCTGGGGGGAGGTGGGGGGGACTTTCACTAAAAATTACCCTTTCCATGTGCACATCTGCCTTCTACCCCAGATCTTGGGATTTATTATCAGGCTACTGACAACCAAGCTGTGCTGGCTGAAAACCAAAGTATTTTTTGTGCAAAAAGCATTAGCATTTCCCATGGGAACTGTGGTTTTCCAGTACCTTCTGCTTCCATTCTCCTTTCAGGACCAGCTTTTGTTGCAACCTGCAGCTCCCAGGGTGTGCTCCCAGGGCTGTGCTAAGCTAGGAAAGTCTTTAGCTTTCGAGGTCTTACGAATTTGGGTGAAAAAAACTTAGGCTGCAAAACAAAATGTGAAAAAAATAAAGGCCTTAAGGGACAAAACCTGAAGCCCAGTAGCACATTTTTAAGTCATGGTATTTTGCTGAAAAATATTTTTCTCCTGTGTGAAACTCTGATAAAACCAAAATTGTGTATCAGCACTTTCTGGAGGAAAATACCTTTTCCTCCTATTTTCAGTCTAGTCTACTCTTATAACAAGAAGGAAGTTTTCACAGTAGTTGGCTTTTGTGGGATTTTAACAACCCGACTAAATGAATCAAAAGCAACTTTTTAAATTTCTTTTTTTTAAAAATGTAATATATTTTTTTAGTTTATTTGTTGCCACAGTAGTGGTTTTCTGATATTAACTGAGTTTTGTAAATTATAGCACCTCTGCTGACATACAGATAATTGGGTGTATGCTAGTCCGTCTAAGAAGAAAATGGGCTTTTTTTCAGTTGTAAAGTTCCTCTTGGAGTCAGAAAACAATGCGCCCAGCTATGCCAATCCATGGAAATCACTGGTTGTGTTTATCCAGCAATTAAAGGGGGATTACAGCCGCCTCAGAGCTCGGCATCCCGTCCCCTCCCCTGCACACACCGGGAGCCTCAAAGCCACATTGTTCCCTGTAGCCGTCAGCGCCAGCCCGGGGACAAGGCGGGCCGTGAGGATGGGAAAGGGTAGGTTCTGCCAGGGAGCGGGATTACAGAAAAATAACAAACAGCAAAAACAAAGGGAAAAGGGTGGGGGAAGGAATGATAGTTTTCTTCTTCCAGAGGTTTTTCCATATCCATCCTTGGTGCAGGGCAGCGGGAGGGGAAACGTCCCTTCCAAGCCCACCCTGGCAATCATCCTCCGGGGGATGTGCTGGGCGAGCTCCCCTGCTGGGCGGGCAGGGCTTGTCCTGGTCCTGGGAGCGCTGACTTAGCGGGAAGGGCTCCCTTTGGAGGCGGCATCCCCAAGGCCAGGGCTGCTGCTCTGCTCAGAGGTGCGGGCAAGCCGGGCGCGGGGTTGGGATGAACCGGAGGCGAACGTGTGTCCCTTTGAGCGGAATCCTTGTGGCTCCGAGTGTCCCTTTGAGCGGGATCCCTGTGGCTCCGAGCGTCTGTGGGAGCGGGATCCCTGTGGCTCCGAGCGTCTGTGGGAGCGGGATGCCCGGGGCTCCGTGCGGCAGGACGGCCACCAGCGGAGCCGGATTCCTGCTCCCCGTGGAAACAGCCTCCCGTAGCGCCCATCCCTGCCCAGACAGCCCTAATCCTCCCTCTGCAGTCACCCTGAGAAGCCTCCGGCTCTCTTATCACTAAGGATCTTTTTTTGGCAAATATTTACAAGAGGCTGCATTGCAGAGGGGGCAGTGAGCCAAGGAGGGTGGTGGGGAACCACAGCGCGGAGAAGGTGCTGGCAGGGACAGAGCGGGGTCATGGTGTGGCCTTGGGATCCCTGCAGCGTGTCCCCTGTCACCCTCCTGTGCTGGGGAGACGTGGCCGCGCTCCCACAGGCTGCAGAGGGAAGCGGAGGACGAGGGACAAGGTGCTGGGGACAAGGGCAATGCCCACATAGTGCCACCGAGTTTTGACAGAGTGACTCCAAGTGTAGGACTGTGGGAAAAGCGCGAGTAACCGATGAGGGATGGATGATCGCGCTAGGAGCATCGTGGGCACACCAGGAGAGCCCAAATGGGTCAGGAGGCGCTTCCTGCCCAGCCCCTCCATCGGCGGGGCTCCAGCTCCAGCCGCCGGAGCTCCCTTGCTCCCAGGGCTCAGAGGTTCGTCGCCACGTTTGCAGCTGAAATTCGTATGGAAACCCGTGCTTGCCCCACCCACAGGGACACACAAGGTTTGGACAATCTCTGCAAAAAACAGAGATCTGCAAAGGAATTGAAAAAGAAAACAACACTGCCGAAAAAATAAAGCCCAGCCCCTCCAAAACAGGCTTTGGGAAAGTAAAGGGTTCTGTCCCCACTCTTAGTTTGACCTTGGTCATGGCCACAGATGCACCAAACCCGAGTGCCTCATTCCTAAAGATGACAGCACCTAGGGCCAGAAATACCTGTGGACACAGATGTAAGGTTACTTTTTCTTTCTTTTCCCTCTGCAGCGTGGAGCCAGGAATTCCTTATGGAGGAAAGATGAATGCAAAAGCTGAAGGGGCTTTGTTACCCTGCTAATGGTATGTAAAATAAATGGGGGCCTGAGAAGCATTGAGCTGGGAGCAATAATTAGCCCATGTGATAACATCCCACTCCCTGGGCAGGCAGCATCCAGAGCATCTGTGGAAATGAGTTGGTGCTACATAGTGCAAGAAATTATACCTGGAGCCTTTTGCAGCCTTTGTTGGCTTTTTCAATCCCCCTGTCTGGCTCTTCTGCACTGTAACCTGGCCAGTGCCAAAGGAGATGTGCCTTCACTTGTGCAATGGCACAGGGCAGATCAAGGGCCATTGAGTTTTGGATTGGTTCTGAAGTCCTTTTGCACACGCATGGAGTCATGGATTAGTTTGTGTTGGAAGAGACCTCTAGAGAGTATCTAGTCCAATACCATCTTCAACCAGACCAGGCTGCTCAGAGCCCAGTCCAACCTGACCAAGAATGTTTTCAGGGATGGGGCATCCATCACCACTCTGGGCCATCCCCTCTCCCTTGTTACAACACGGTAGTGCTGGTTACAGAGGTAACGCTGTCAACACGCCTGGCAACGAACAGACTCCATCTTTTCCTTGGGTTTTGCCTCAGCTTTGTCTCTCCTGCCTGCGGCAGCCGGCACTGCCCAGCAGACTGCGTGGCTTGCAGGGGCATCTAGTGGCTGAATGCTGCAGGAGTGATCCGGGCAATGCAGTGGTTCCCGTGCCCTCCTCGGACACCAGCCCTCTCCTACACAGGGGGCTGTCCTACAGCCAGCAGCTGGAGAAATGCTGCCAGTAATCTGGAGTAAAAGATGCCCCTCTCACCCTTTCCCCTAGCCCTTCCCAAAATACCTGTTTTGGAGAAGAAGCACAACTTTGCAGGTGGCATCAGTCCTCCTGCTGCTGAACATGTGGCACTAATGCTTAGTGACAGTGGCATCCCTGCACACATCGCTGTGGCTTCCTGGGTGCCAACAGCAGTTTGGAGGGGGCCTGTACTACTCCACAAGTTTTGGTTGTGTGGTTTATTTAGCTCAGGTGTATCTCAGCTTAAAAAGACCAAAGAAATCTCAGAATTGGGTGGGAAGGAAGAAAAACCGTCCCGAGCTGTTTTGCAGAGCCAAAATTTCTTAGCGTGGTACAGGTGACCAGAACCAAATCTGCTGCTGCCCAGGGTGATGTGGCACAGCCCGGCCTCAGGAATGGGAGGGGACAGGGAGGAGCCAGGGACACTGCAGTGACATCAAGCACTGCTTTCACTGTCTTTAAATCTTCAGAGGATGATACTTGTGTCAAGAACTCCCTGAAAGTAAAAGTGCAGTATGGCGTATTGGAGGCTGATAAACAAGGCTCTTTTGTAAGGCCCCGTGACTCATGTCTCCTGGATTTTATAGGAAAATGCACATAAAAGCAATTACTGGGGTGTGAATTATTTAGTTTCTTAATGGCCTGACAGCTTTGACAGCTCCTAGCTTGTTATCTATCACAAACCCTCTTGATCTCCCAACTTTAACATGACTTTTAATTATGCTTTCGTAAGAGTAAAAGGACAGACAATCTGCAGTCTGGTTTCCATTCAGTCAAACTTATTTAAACAAAAAGGAAAATTTTTCCTCCTAGTGAGTAAAAAGGGTGATTTGGATGTGTAGGGAGTTCTAAATATATGTCTGAAGAGATATCTAAAAGCAACTGCACAGATAGTTTAGAGTTTGTTGCTTGTATGACTGCAGGATGGAAAAAGAAAAAAAAAATTGAATTTAGAATTTAAAATTTAAGAAATCCTTTGATGATCACAGGCCTGAGTTCCCAATACCTTTGCAATGTGTCTTGCTGTGGGGGCAGTAAACTGCACTACCTCACCCAGAAGACCCTTTTTCTTTCCAAAACCTGGGCTTGCCCTCCTGGTCCATTGTTCATCTGGGCCCCATGGCCCATGTTCCTCCTGCTCCGCCCCTGGTCCAAGAGCAATGTCATCCCACACCATCCAGCCAAAAGCCTGCAGCTATTAGGGATTATGGAGAACTTGGCAGCAATGGTGATGGACATCACATACACTGGGAGATGTGAGCTGGAAATACATTGTTAAGCAAAGTCAGGAAGGTGACACCAAAATTACAGTAAAAGACACAATGAACAAAGTTACAAAATAAGTTTTTGATGTTTTTCCAGATCAGCCATCAAACAGCTGGGAGGGACCAGGGTTAGGGATGTTTGTGCAACCTATTTTCTTCCTCCCCATGTATGTGCATTCAAACACATTCCTTAATGTGAACATCATATATTCATTTTTCTATATGACCTATTATAAGCAACTCTTATTGGAAAAGAACAGCATATATGACCAGAAGGGCTCTGGAGTTGCAGAGATATTAAATAGATCCCATACATCAGTTGTTTGTTGGTCTGTCTGGTGACAGGCTGCTGTTTATCTTTTGATAAAAGAGCGTGTTAGGGAAATGCCTCTCTCAACTGCATTTCTATGGAAAATGTTTTTATAGAGGGAAAATACAAGGAAAAGGTAAGATGAGAAAAGGAAAAAAAGAAAAAAGTAACTTGAGAAATTCAGGGGCAATAAATCACCACACCAGATGGTATTCATCTGCGAATGCCGTGCAGAGCTATCAATTTAAAAAAACTGCACGGGAGTGTGCCATTAGAATGCAGACATAATATCTGCCCAGTCTCACTGCCCTTCTTTGTGGTGCCTGGGCAGGTACGAGGTGACTTGGTTCTACCTGCCCACATCTCCAGGTGTCTTCAAGAGTCCACTTGGCATCCCCACTGCAGCCTCGGAAAATTTGACTCAGTGGGTTATGTGTCTGTTTACTAACTAATTCTTAATTGCAGCAAGGAAGTGCAATTGAGTGTATTCTGAATAATATCCTTGAAATCCAAGAGATTGATTTGCAATGATCTTTCTGCCAAATGACACTCCTGCAGAGGAAAATGCTTTCTGTTTAGCTCACATGCCTTTCATCCTGGGTTTTAGAGGGCTTTTGGATGCGTTGACCCTGTGTACAAGAAGACAGCTTGTGATCTACCTACACGTGGTTCTGAAGGCCAGCAAGGAAGTTTCATACTGCTGTCAATGTGTGATCCAGCAGAGGCTGCTCTTGCTGTCAGGACCACTCTACACACCATCTTGCCCATCCTGAGTGGGGCTCTGCAGGTAATTCCCCTGGCTGGGGTACACTGGGTGGGAAAAATTATGGCTTAATCCAGTCTTGGCTATGCAGCACCACAGAGCATCACCATGAGTGAGCATTCCCAGCTGGCTGGAGGGAGCTGCTCACACTCCCAGACAAACATGCCAATTGAGGACCAAGCTGTAAAATACTGAGAGGGTGCACTCAGTGTGCCAGCTCTGAGGAAAAAACCGCAGCTTTACCTAATTTGGGACTTTTAGCAATTCTTTGAAAGCAAAATTATGGTCATAATGGAATGCAGGACACGATGTGGAAAAAGGTAGCAGGTTGATTACAAAGCTCACGTTGAGAGCTTTGGAAACTGCAGCCTGAACAAACTGGGGGGTCAGTGACATTAAGCAAGCCCCCCTGAATCCTATTTCCACTCTTCCTTGCCTTGAGAGTAAATTCTGTATAAGTGTGAAGCTATGGCAAGTACACATAAAACAGCACTCTTTCGGTTTGGTGATGAGCGACACCTAAGCTTTGGTAAAGAAAGGGAAAATAAAGGCAGCCATGGATGTGGTGGTGCACAGGAATTCCTGCTCCTGGCAGTTGGAGCTCCCTGCCGTGGTGGTGACAGGACTTCATAAGTGGCCTGAGAAATGGGGCCTTGGGGACCAAGGCTGGCAGGGAGGAAGTGAGGAGCAGTGTGAGCATGTGGGATGTAAGACGAGCTGGGTAAACTCTTCATATTGGCTTGTAATTGGAAAAATATTTCCCCTCTTTAAGATTAAAGTGGGAGATGCTGGCTGTGAGTCCTGCTTAGAATATATTCAGAGTGTGGATACCTTTTTCTTATACTTAATAAAGAAAAGAAAGTGTTGTTTCATTCTCCAGTCTGAAAATTATGATTTGTAAAGAAAAGAAAATTGATTTAAAGGCCACATAAACAAATTGAGGGGTCAATTTTGATTTTAATTCCAACAATTAATTAAAGAACTCTTCTGGAGAGGTTTGTAAAATGAATATTGATCTCAGATATCAGGCACTCTGCAGTCATGTCTCCGTCCTGGTTTAAATCCTTCCATTTTGATTAATGGATGTGGTTTAGCAACAGCAGAGCTCCATGACAGGGCAGCTCAGCAGTGCCATGCCAGGACTCATCCCAGGAGCACAGAGCTCATCCTGACAGCAGAGCTGGCACATTTTAGCGGTGTGAGCCACACCAGTGTCATGTTCAGTGGGTGCTCTGGTGGCCAGGTGTCATCTCTTGCTGTCCTGCCCCAGCTCAGCCTCCTGGCTTCTAGTAAACATCCACCTGAACAATATTTTTATCTGTACAGCAGTGCAAAATGAACTAAGGTCTGCATTGTTGGGAAGGCAAGAACACATTTGATACTGGAAGAAGCAGGAATAGTTGGTGGCCGCTTGGAAGGGCCTGGAGCACGTCTGATAGGAAGGGCTGAGGCAGATGGGAGTGTTCATCATGGAGAAAAGGAGGTTCCAGGTGGCCTACAACTCTCTACAACTCCCTGCAAGGAGGCTGTAGTGATGTGGGGGTCAGTCTCTTGTCCTGTGTGACATGAGGAGATGGCCCCAGGTTGCACCAAGGGAGGTTTGGATCAGATATTAGAAAATATCTCTTCTCCCAAAGGGCTGTTGAGCATTGCAATGGGCTGCCCAGGCGAGTGGTGGAGTCACCATCCCAGGAGGTATCTGGAGGATGTGGCACTTGGGTCATGGGTTAGTGCTGGGATAACAGCTGCACGTGATGATCTTAGAGGTCCTTTCCGAATGTAATGATTCTATGATTTTAAAGGAGAATTGTCTGTAGGATTGCCAAAATTGCATCAAGTTTTTGAGTTGTTTTGGTCAGTTGGGTTGGGATTCCCTCACAGGCTGGGGTCTGTCACCACCAGGTACCTCTGATGGCTGAAGAAGAGATGCTCAGTGTAGGTGCAGGAGGCAGAAAGGCTCCTCCTGGTACCTGCTGCTGATGGCTCTGTTCCCTTTGGGTGTCCTGTTCCACAGGATAGGCACTGCAATGGGCAGGAGTACAGCCTTTACTCTCTGAGGAATGTGCCTTTTCCTGCCAAGATCTCATCCTATCCTGTGGTAATAAAAAGGAAAATCCTGAAATACTTACAGAAAATTGAAAAAAAATTAATAAATAAAATTATCTCATAGGTGACATTTTCTCTTTCATTCTCTTTTCTTTATTCTCTCTCTTCTTCCCACTCCTTATGAACACTTGTTTTAAGCCATCAGATTTCAGAGGCGTGAAGATGGGATGAAGGACATAGTTCTGTTTCCAACCTCTGCTGTGCCATAAACAGAAAAATTTAGGAAGGGTTAATCTGAGCAGCTGCCCATAGCCCTCCACCAGTTTCCCTTCTTCTTGCAGATGCCCTTTTTACCAACTACAAAGCACACATTTCTCCAGCTGAGCAAGATGAGTTTGCCAGGAAAATCGCCTCTGTCCAGGGAAAGTTTGGTGATACAAAAACCACTCAATATTTGCAATCCTGCAGTGACAACAAATGGATTTCTAGTGTCACCTGGACCTAAACCAAGTAGGATCAGCTTTAACAACATTACTGAATGTATAAGCCTGGGAAGTGAATTTCCAGCCTCAGAAAATATTTCTCTCTGCTCAATATCAGTCATGTTCACTCTTTGTGGGAGGGTGATCAGATGAACAGGTGAGAATTACTTAGCATAACTTTAAGAGATCAGGTGTAATTCTAGTCACAATGTAGCATGAAAAGCAAAAATCAAGGTTTTCAACGTTGGGAATTGCTGCGTGGCTGCAAAAGTATCCCTGACAATGAAATACAGCTGATATTTAGTGTCTTATTGTTTTATTTACTACTGCCTTTACAGCACACCCAGCTAGTTAGCCAACTACTTATAAAACATATTTAATGTTCGGAGACACTCAGTACAGCTATAAAATGATTTTTAAGGGCAAGCAAACATCATGTTTTAATGACTACACACACACTCGAGTTCCCTCTGGAAAAAAAAACAAATAAACCCCCACTTTCTGAGGGGACTCAATTGTCTCATCCTGAGTTTTGTAGATGAGCTACACAGCTCGAACTGGTTGACTTCCCGGCACTTGAAGGGAACCATTTAAAAGGATAAACTTGGAGAGATCAATACCCCTTACATACTGTAAGTGATGCAGCACCAAGTACTCAAGGGCTGTTAAAAACTCTGTCATGAACGACTGCTCAGAAATCAAACAAGAAGGAAAAAAAAACCCTACACAGTGGTTTTAGGGACTTAGTCCCATTTTGTTGCATGGGGGTTTTACCTGCGCAGCTGGGGGCTGGTGGTAATCTTTCAGGCAGGTTTTCCTCAGGTTTTATTCTCAGTTTATATGAGTTGGAAGGAAGATGATATCAGACGGAAAGGCTGTGAGCAGGCAGAGATGGGAAGAGGCACCCGCATGTGTGTTTATCTGTTTGTGGAAATGGGAAATCCAGAGGCCAGCAGGCTCAGCAGTCCCTGGGTGCAGGTAATTGAAAGTGAGTGCTGAAAGCACCCGCTCCTGTTTCATGCTCCAAGGGTTAATACTCTTCTGGGGCACTTAAGACAAAGCTCCTTTGAGAGCCCACATGATATCTCCTGCCTATCCCTCAGCCATTACTTTGTTTCTCCTTTCAGTAAATTCTGATTTTTTAGGACAGGGTGTTTTTTTTCCCTGGCAAACTCATGCTGGCTCACCCTTCACATATTATATTCATCAAGAGGCTCTACTGCATTCCCTAAGGATCTGTGCTTTTTCCTGGTAGTGTGAGGAGGGACTGGGAGCCTTGGGAGAACCATTAGTTCATTTTGAAAGGATTGATGTGGATCTGGCCTTCTTCCAGTGCCTCCACTGTAGAAATTATAATTTATCATTGAAAAGCACACATTATTTTTGTTAGCAGATCAGCTACTTCAGTCTCAGTTCCTTCAACTTTTCTGGATGGGTGCCATGGAAACCCAAATGATTTATTTTAATTTAGAGGTTGGGATTGAACAAGCACCTCTTCATTGCTCTCTGTACATCTCCATCGGCTCTGGGCCCAGCACAGAGCAACCCAGCCCTGACACCCAGGCAGAAGGGATGGTAGGATCCAGCCAGGGAATAGAGGGACAGGTACCTTCCAACCCAAGCCATTCCAGGATTGTGTTGGCTGCTGAACTTGAGTGGCCAAAGGAAATGGCAGCAAGCTGAGTTTGGGCTGGAGGCAGAGCTTGGCTTGCTGTTGCCTTCACTCTTTCCTGGAGTGCAGTGGGTTTCTGAACTGGAAGCAGGAAGGGCAAGAGATGCCTCTCCTTCCCCACGCTACAATTATGAGCATGTTCATTTATTTGGACACACATCAGAGCAGCTGGAAAATGTTCCTCTGCACTGGGAATTCTGCTGTCACGGCAAGGTGCAGCCCGTGTCCTTTATCTGGATGGCTCACTGTGAAAGTGATGTTAAAGACCAGGTCCTAAACTTGTTTCCCATTATTTAAAGAACTCCTGCTTTGGGGCACTTTTTGCTGTGCATGGAAATAGAAACAAGAAGAGACACTGAATACTCACCAGCGCCTTCTCTGTAAACCCTTCCTCTTCACTGATCTTCACAGATATTTTATTCCCCAGCTGCCCCAGACATTTTATTCAGCTCAGTAGAAGAATCTCAGCAGAATTATTGCAATAAAAGAGGCATTGACTCTGAGCTGGCCTGTGGCATGTAGGAACACTCCATATGCTACACCAGCGAATTTATAAACCAGAGCAATGCAGCAGGTGTTCTGCTGCCTCTCCTCTGCATGTACCTGTGGGCAGGCAACGTGTAGCACTTGTGATGCTGCCTTATGTTAACAGCAGGGTGGCCAAATAATACAGGACAGCAAACTTTCTCTCCTGTGATTATTTTGCTGGTGCAGACACCAAGACTGAGACATTTAAAGGAGAAGATACAGTACCCTGAGGCTGAACATAAAATATTTATATGAAGAGGCCGTGGACTAATAAATTTCAGTTATAAATGTTTACAGCTGAAGGTAGTAATAAATAACCTTCCAAAAGCAATATTTCAATTTGCACTTATTGTACTTTACTACATGTTATATTTTCAGGAAACAATAATAATTATAACAGGACATGGAATTAGCTCATGTTTAATGAATGATTACCCGGTTTAGTTGTGATTGTTATAACATCAGGGAACAATTAAAACTGGGAAGTGTTGTTTATTCTGGAGAGAGATGGGACTGTTTCTCCATGTATACATCCAACTAATGCACAATCTCTTCATTAAATTGTGACTGAGGTGGGTACACTTTAATAAATTTGTCAGATCACTCTCCAGCTTCAGCTGTGCAGGCTTCACATGGACTTTAGCAACAGAGGGTTAAAGCCAGGATGAAATTTAATCTTCAGTGACCTCAATGTCCATCTCCTACTGATTTGCAAGAACAGAAGCTAGAAATCATTACTGGTCATTCTACTCCTTCCCCCTGGTGTTCACTGCACCCAGCCTGGCTGCTCTCTCCTCATTACTTAGGGCAATACTGTTGTCATCTTTAACCTGTGTGTGCCTTGTAGCTTTGCTTCGAGTTGTGACCTTGCAATTAAATGCTTGGGATGGGTCTAAAAGAGAAATACCTTACCTGGTGACACAGATGGAAATGCTGTGTTGACATCTCTGTTGGGCTGATTCAGCCTTGACTGGTGCAAGTGGAGTGGTTTATACTGCCTAAAAATGAGTCACTCAGTGCACAGAAAGCACCTGCTAATAAAGTTGATTGTCTGTCTCATCTTGTGGTGACAACAGCTGTCTTGTGACAGGGACCAGCAAGCTCTGTCCAGAAGGGGAGAGCTCCTGGGAGAGCTCTGTCTGGCACATCAACCTCAGACAGGGAGGGAGATAATAGTTACAAATAACTGGATATTGCCTTGGCATGCAGGCTGCAGGACTCTTATCTAATCCAAACCCCTGACAGATAGGCTTCACCTTGTGTTAGGAGTGGCAGCTGTACAAAACTATTAAGTACAATCCTTCGGTTCCTGTGAGCAAGGCAGAGACAGGGAGAGGCTTCTATGAAGGATAATTTCACAGAATCATGGAACATTTTGAGTTGGAAGGGGCTCATAAAGATCATCAAGTTCAACTCCTAACTGAATGGCCCATACAGAAATCAAACCCACAACCCTGACATTACTAGCACCACGCTCTGGCCAGTGGCTATTTACCTCACCCTTGTCACAGGGAGCTGTGGTTCTCCTAGGGGGCTTCTTGCTTGCTTCTGACTGTGGCCAGCCCTCTCCAGTAGTGCCTGCTTGGCTTTCACTCGGCAGGCAGCTCTCATGTGGCTGAACATGATGAGATGACATCTCTCTTCTCTAATGTTTTTTATATCCTTCAAATGAGTGTCTGCTGTCTAGTTACACACTGTGTTAATTTTTCTCTTCTGTTTCTTTTTTGTCTTTCCTCTGTGTCTTTCTGCCTTTCTCTAGCCCATGTCTCTGTGGAAAAAAGATGGACCTTGGCAGATGTGTTCTTGGCCTTTCCCAGAGAGGACATGATGTACTGCAAGGATAGATGGGAGCTGCAGCCAGGCTGAGCCACGGTGCAAGATGCCTCCAAAGCCCTCTGTAAATAGAGATGTTTTGGCCAGTCTGGTATTCAGGATACCCCTGGAATATGGAGATGTCTGAGAGGTGATGCCTTAGATGAGAAGCACCTCTCTAATATCAGGGCATGAGTCTTTGTGGTAGTGCTGCCACTGTGCTGGTTTAAACGTGTGGGTGCGACAAGGTGTGCAAGGAGCAGACAGTGAGTTGAACAGGCTGCCACAGCCAGCAGGAGGAAACAGAGGAGCCTTGGGCCTTGCAAGCAGAGATCAGAAACTGCTTGTCAATAAAACCTGCACCTCTCAGTGCTAAGTGCAAGCTGAATTCCTCCATCTCTGGTAAGATGAGCTGAGAGAAAACAGGATGGGCAGAAATACAGGAGTGAGCTGAGGGGCAACATGGGAGAGGAGGCTGTCTCCTTAGGGAAGGGTGACAGCAATTCTTAATCTTTGTACTGGACAACTTGACAACTTTATACTGTTCTTTCCAGTTAATAAATGTAAGGAGTGTTTCCCAGGCACTGTCTATGCCCACTTGGCAGGTGTTCGGACTGCTGCACCTGCTCTTTTTGAGATTTACATCCATGGGGAAGCTGTCTGGAGATGGGAAGGGTCAGTGCCGGAAAAATGTTGAGACAGAGTTCACTTTTCGTAGATTCTCCCTGGTCTAACATGCTTGGTGAGCTTCCTTGAGAAATCCTTTTCTTTTCTTTTCTAAGTGGGTACGAGAAGGCTGCCAAATTTCCCCCTCATAGTTTGCATCTCCCCTCGTAACTCCCTGAGATAAGTTTAGCTGGGAAACCAAACCGGTTGGGTTGGCTCTGGGGGGAAGGCAACCCATCTGGAGGCTTTGATCTCCGCTGCAATGCTTGGAATGTGCAAGAGGCAGAAAAAAGAGAACTGGGCAAATATTTGAAGGCCCTCTGTGACAGCTCCCTTTAGCAAGCACTTCACCCAGGAGCCCTTTGGAGAGCTTTCAGCTGCATTGTCTCTGGAGTGGCCCTTAAATGGGCAGGGGAAGACAGCAAAGGCAAGACTGAAAGTAAGGGTGCGGCATCTAAGGAAGCACAGTGTTTGCATACTCCCCTCCACACTTCTGGATAAGGTCTTGTACGAGGTTGTGACCCTTGCACCCAAAAATCGTATTTCAGACAAATTTTTCCTGTTAAGAAAGCAGGAGTGTTTCCCAAGGCACGTGGGCAGCTCTGCTGCTCTTGAAGTCAGGAGTGGAGTTGAACATTTCTGTGTGTTGGCACCTTGCAGTAGATGCGAGATCATGTGCTCCACACCTGCCCTCAGGAAATGCATCACTTCGGGCTCTTGCTCACCTGCTTTGCAGGAGCTTTGTGCAGGACAGCCAGACAGATGGAAAAATGGGCAAAAATGACGAAAATATTCATACATATTAAGGTTCCCATTAATTATTGAATTACCAATTCACTTATTGAAGAATAATTTTTAATATTTATAGCATCCAGATTGCTGATGATAGATTAACTGTGATGGCATAATTTAGCAAATATTTTAAAAATAAAACATTTAACAAATAACATTTCCACCATTTTTCCATCTTAAAAAAAAGTGTGAAGGCCTCATGAATATATGCAGTCCTTTCTGATCTTAAAGCATGCTTTTGAATATTTTATTATTATTATGGATTGCTTTATTGCAGATTTTATCCTCAGGTTGTTTCCCAATGAACTTCTACACTCCAAGGCAGAAAGAAACCTATGTCAAAATAAGCTTATGGTATAAATCCACTGTGTAAGTACAGTAGTAAGTAAATGCATTATATGGCTCTATTTCTTTCTACTGATTTCTCTGTCTGAAGTCTCTGTAGAACAGTGATTGATGTATATGAAAACCATTTAGCACATATTAAACCAGGGAGTCAAAATATTATTTTAAAATTTCCAAGATCCATTGATCCAAATTTATGTCAGAATCTCCTGAAAGGTTACATTGGCCCATGTTTTGCAGTATTCATTTGTCATTGTAAAAGTTCCTACGTAATAGTGCAGTAAAATCTAACATATATATGGGTGCCAAAATGCAAAATTTCACAAATTTCTGAAACAAAACGAGAAGGGATATTTGCAGTTTCTTCAAAACGTCGGATTCGTAAAGGCTTGTTTGGGCTTCTTTGTTAAAAATGATTTGCTTGTATTTTTATGCCTAAAGCGTTTATTTTATTGGAAAAAGTGGTTTTGGGGCAGATATTTCCACCTGATCATACAACATGCCTATGCCTGCCATGTTCTTAAGGCAGGAACTCTTCCACCAGATGTTTGCTGTGAGTGATATTGTAATGTTTTCTCAAAAGTACTTAACTGCAGTTCATCAGGAAAAATGATTCCTTGGCTTCCTTCACAATAACGTCATGTCAAAAATAGACGTGAGATCTCGTTATTTATATTGCTGAAGTACTGAATGGCCTTGCCTGAGAACAGACTGTTCCTGCATCAGGAACGACGCTGGGAGATAGGCTTTCACTGAAGAACCAGCTCTTGAAGGAGATGAGGCAGATGAGGAAAAGGCGACAAATGGAGCACCCCAAAACTGCTGCACAGAAGTGATGGTGGAATATCAGTGGCAATCCTGAGCCATTTTCCAGAGAACCCCATCATTTTCTGTTCATTCACCTCTTCTCCCCATCCTTCCTCTCCGGCAGCCGGGATCGGCCTGGGACATGCTCCTGGTGACAAGAGGTAGAAAATTCCTACTTTGCTTCAGTGTTTGTACTGAGAAATGAGCTTATTCAGATCTAGAAATGTCCCAGGCTGTGCCTTGTAGCTCAGCTGAAGATGAGCCGATAGGGAATGAGGATGACTAAATTTATTCAGTCAGTGGGTGGACATTCCTGTCTTGCAAACCATGATGACTGATCCATCATGAAAAGTTGGGCTATCAGATTGCTATTTAGCAAATACAAACGGAAAAATCCTCTTGTACATCTGAAAAGATGCCTCTCTGCAAGGTGTGAGGGTCCAGCTGGCCCACCTGCCCATGGGATTGCTTTAGTTACCTCTTCATAGGCATGGCTAGTGAGGCTGGTCCTTTAGGAAGTCTTCCACCCTGAAGCACAGAAAGGAAGCTGGTTTGCAGGTTCATTTTACTTACATGTGTCTATTGTGATTTCTTTATTCAGGGTAAAAAAAAAAAAAAACAAAAAAGTGAAAATGCGCAGTTTTTCCAAAGCATCAGAACACGTTGCTAATTTCTTTGTTAGTGCCCTTTTCGAGGTGCATGTGCCACTCCATGTGACTGCTCTGGACTTCAATTTCTTCTGCCCAGGGTCATTTTGCAGCTGTAATCTCCCTGCCATTTTTTTTTCCTGGGGAATGGGTAGAGTTTGCAAATAATATTTCCTTGCCTAAAAGACAAGGTGATGCTTCTTTAGTAGCTGCTATTCTGTGAGTGTATCTGAGGGCTTTGTCATCAAGCAAGCTCTCTTTGGGATTCTGCTTCCTCGGGTGCATCGGAGGCTATTTCTTAGCATGAAGTAATTGGAGGCAAGGCAGTTTTACAGCAGGAGGCAGGGGGTGCTCGCTAATCGCAGCCTTCGCCCTGCTCGAGTGCTGTGCCTGCTGACAAAGCCCTCCTTGCTGGAGGCACTTGTGTTTGGTGGGGCAAATCAGGTCACTGGGATCTGCAGCTGCCTCGTGGCTAAAGCAATCACCTGGAGCTCCAGGAGACAGGAGTAAGGACAGCTCTCACTGTGGGGGAATGTGGGCACCCTGTGAGGGGGAGGTGGCCATTATCTGCCCACCTGGCTGAGTTCGGGGGTGGGAGCTGCTCTGGCAGGCTGCTCATTTGCAAATAGATGCTTGTGCTCATCCAGGTGTGAAGAGGGAATGGGCGATATCTTCTCTGGAGCAAGAGGCTTTGCCAGCAGAGTTTGTGCTCCACATGAAGGGAGGTGAACTTTCACAGTGTCCCAAGCAGCCGCAGAGGGGAAAAAAGAACTGTGCAAGGCTGTCGTGTGTCCCACGGACAGCACCAGCGTTCCTCAAACCACTGGGCATTATGGAAACACTTCTGAATGACCAGGGTGGTGTTTTCAAGTTTGTTTACCGATGAGTGTAAATGTAAATTGAGGTTTTCATTGTACAGGATGTGAAACTCAGATGTGATGCACTAAGTGTCTGAAAAGCCTGTCCTTATCTCCCTCTGCAATTCAGGTCATGATGATCTTCCAAAAGCAAAGCTCTTCTCATTCACACATGTAGAGCTTGAAGCTGCTGCTGGTGTCAGGCACAGGACTAGGATGGGTCTGTGTCATGCAAAGAGATTGTTTTCTGGGAAGATATATTTACTCCAAAGAGACAGCAGTTCCCTTCCTCATCTTTGTCACCACAGCTGGAAGCCAAAATGGATTGTTTCATTTTTTCTAAGTCTTAGGTTCCTGCAAAGGAGATTCAAGTGGAGCTTTGCTTGGTGGGACCTCAGTCTCGTTTTAGGTTTTCCATGGAGAACCTGCTGGATTTATCCTGCTTCCCCACTCACACAAAGGTCATCAGTTCAGCACTAGGGCGTGGCTGATGGATGGAGCTGTCATTCAAGATGTGCAGCTCCTCAAAGGCTGCTGCTCAGGGGCAGATGCATGGCAAAACAGCAGTTTCCTTTGGAAATGGGGGAATGGGGACAGGCGAAAATGGTGGCAGTGACATAGCAGGCTTTGTACCTGTTCTTATTCTCAAAGTTAAAATCTACCGTCCTTGCAGGAGGAGCAACGCAGGACTGAGCAGTGCCTTATCCCTTACTGGTGGAGTCATACCTGGTGAGAAGAACCATCAAGAAAATGGTTTTCCTGGCAGATGGCTTGGCCAGCCAGCAGGGATTACAAACCTCTCTGGGAACCTTTCCTTTATGGCTAGTGAGAAGGTGATATTGCTTGTGACAGCGCAGAAGGATTGGCTGAAATAAAATAAAGAGGTTTCCATGGTGATCCCTTCATATTGCAGTAAATTTTCATCTTGCAGTCAGCTGGGTTGTACTTCTTCCCCCAGAGGAAGAGTCCTCAGCTCCCCCTGCATTATTAGTTCCTACTGGTGCTAAGAGAAGGCTGGCAGGCCCTGAGTGGAGCCACTGACAAGGACGGCTCTGTGGTGGCCTAATTAATTATCCTAAAGAGGTCAGACTGCCCAGACAGCCTGCAGGTGCTTTAGAAAAAAGGAATAGATATAAAGATGTAGCTGTAGCTAAAGGTAACAGAGGAAGGAAATAGGTTTCTTCTCATTGTACAGCTGGGGAAAGAACCATAGTCAAATTGGGTGACTGCCCCAAAACCAGAGCCCAGGTGCTGTTAGAGGAGGGAATTGAATGTCTAATTCCCAGACTCTGGCATGGAAGACATCTTTTCTCCTGAGGGTAATACCAGAGAAGGCACTGACGTGCAGAGGGCTGGCAGGGAATGGAAGCTCTTTGCAAGATTGCCTATGGGAGTACCACGAAGGGAAGAGGCAAGGGATCCTCCCAGGCTGTGGCTAACAGGGGTGAAAACTGACCAGCAAAAGAGTGACCTGTCATTTCAGGAGACAAGGAAAGCCCTCCAGCTGTCGAAGGCAATGACTCACAGGTTTCCTGTAAGTGTGATGTCTCCTGCCGTGCTGCAGAAATGAGCAGCCGCAAGACGTGTCTCACTGTGGGTAGGCTCAGCCGAGACTTTCCTGGGATGACGGCATCTTTCCATCTGCATCTGAACTTGAGAGTCATGCACACAGTGCTAGTCAAGCTTTGCCACCCAAAACATGCTTAATATGAAAAGCGTTTCCCTAAGAAGGTGTGTCATTTAATGCAAATGAATGCTGCCTTAAGATCATGTTAATTTCTGCTACAGAGCAAATCTCCTCTATCTGCTTCCTGCATCACAAAGCCAAAATAACCCTGACCTACCCATGGCCACACTCAAACCTCCGTGCCTTTGGACTGTTGTTGTATATTGTATACAATTCATAATAGGCTGGAGACTTGAGGAGCAAAGAGGGACGTGCAGGAGGGATGCTCTGATTGTGGCTATCTGCAATGGTCCAGGGTGTGTGGGGACTGTTGGAAGAGCAGAATGTGTGTGGGGAGGAGGGGACCTTTGGGAGAGAAGAATGTGGGGATGAGCTGCTCCTAAATATCAAAATTGCTGGGGTGAGCCACCCGCTCCTGTTCTGCTGGGAACTCATCACAGAGAATGATAAAATGAGGCCTTTGAAGACATTCTCCTTATTTCCCCTGAAGTTATTATTTCTTCCAGAGCTTGGGAAAGGTTTTTTGTCTTTTGGGAGGACCTAGGACAAAAGGGAGTTTTGGTGGGGAGAGGAACAGGCATGAAGTTGCCACTCTGACTAAGAAAGTCATCCCATTTCCTGCCATTGCCAGTGCAAACTGGGGCTCAACCCTTTAGCATGGTAACTGCAGCAGGGCAGCTATAGAAGCCTGTTTGGCAGCCAGCTTTTAATGTGCAAGCAATGAGGTTCTTATTACTATGTTAACGAAAAGCTGTGATTCTTTCTGTAAAGGAAGGAGCTGTTAAAAAGAAAACAAAACAAACAAAAAAACCCAACAAAAATCCCAAAACAAACAAACAAACAAAACCAACCAAACAAAAGAGACCACAAGCTGACCAACTCTGCAGGGAGATAATAAAGTAAATAAATAAAAATAAAAAAATAAATAAAAAGACATGCAAAAAAATAGAAGACATACATTGGAGGCAGTGCCGTTGAGCTGCAGTGCCTCAGGTCCCAGGTAATCTGCTTGGGGTGATTGTCCTCATCTCCCCAGGAGTGACACGTAGGTATTACCAGGGTAAATTTGCTTTGCAAATCTACCTTTGTGTCTTTGGATTATCTTTATTTACTCAAGAATTTTAGAGGTAATGTGGAGGAATATTCATGGTTCTATTAGTTAAAAATCTCCTTTTCTTGTTAACATCATTTCAGCATATCATTCAAGGTAAACACCTAAAGCAGATATTTTGGGGATTAGAAATGCATTTTTTTCCTTTGCTTTGAAATAGTTTCTCTCAAAGTTAGGTATTTAGTTACCTACCTTTGCCAAAGAAGCCTTGTAATGCTCCCCCACCATCCAGTTTTATTCCCAGCAGAAAGGTTCATCATACATTTCTTTTTTTTGAAGCTAAAGGAAACTCCTTTCAGTAGGATTTTTTACCTTGGACCAGTCCTGCCTCACATCTGCTGCTTGTTCAGCTTACCCTGGACAGCCTAACAACCTCAGCATGTTGCACCTTGTCTACAGGATTTTCCATCAAAGACCACAGGCGTATTTAGGGAAGACTCAAAGGCTCCTCGAAGCATAGGAGGAAGGAAAGAGAACCATTGACAGCACAGTCAAATTCACTGAAATTGCATAAAATGGTGACTTCAGATCTAAAAACTATCTTTGTCTACATGGCCAAATGCTTCAGCTTTTCTACCAGCAACACTTGCTGGGGATGGACTAGAGCACTGTTTCACCTGTTCTGCAGGTCACAGACACTGCACTGCTCCCTGTGGGATCCATCCAGCAGAAAGCACTAGGAACATGATCAGAAATCTCATTGAGGCAGGCAGCCACCAACTCCAACAGCATGGCAGCTGCAGGAATTTGTTACTCTTTATTAAAAAGAAACGGGGAAAGTTTTTTACAGTTCGCATTTGTTAAAAAGCGTGCAAGCACCTCATTAACTCCAATGGTGTGGTATTTTTGGCTGGTTGCATTGCTGAGCATGTGTTAAGCTCTGATGAAGTGCAAGAAATTACCTTTGTAACAGCAGTGGTGTCTTCTGAATGCAGTTATCACCTCCCCAGCGCTGATAAGGTGTGAAAAATGATCTTCCCATCTACAGTTGTGTCAACTGAATGCAATTAGCACCTCTACATGTGTTTAAAATCATGACCGCAGGTTATAAGTTTGCAATACATTAGCACTTAGTCCCATCTTTGTGAATTGAGGGGAAAAAATCTCAGCAAAACTGGTGCAATGAATACAATTAAGTACCATTAACATTCCATTAACTATTTTTAATGAAGGAAATCCAGCCTCAAAAGAATGAACGATAGGTATGGGACTTTCCTTAGCCCAGGACAGGAGTTGCCTGCTATATAGACATGTGTCAGAGGAAAGTCTCTTTACTCCTGCTAGACCTTGGTTAAACAGCTCTGTTAAGCTGGAGTGGACAATCCAGGCTTTTCCCTTTGTTCTTAGGCTAGAGGCACACCAGGATGCTGCACAGAGTGCAGGATGGCCGTCTTAAAATGCTGCCTTCTATGAAGGGAAAAAAGAGAGACGAAGAGGCAGAAAAAAACCCCAGTAGGTAGTTTTTCGTTTGGTGCAAGTAGCCAAGTCCCAGTGTATTGATCATTTATTACATCCTTCTCAGGGTATTAATCTCTAACTGCACTAAAAGAGAGTCTACATCTCAGTATGGAAGTCTCTCCTTGGCGAAATAATTACTGCCAGCTGCCTCCAAATTTTTTTTCCTGCTGTTTTCCTTCCAAGTTTGACTGACTAAAACTTATTATATGGAGGCTCAGTGTGACTTACACAAGAGCTTCAGTAGCTTTTTTTATGCAAACATGGCACGCATACAGACCGGTCATCTTCAGACATCAAATACTTACACTTTTCATAGGAGTAATTGAAAGGTGCAAATAAGAATCAGTGCAGACACACCCCTCAATGGGACTGAAAGATATGCTTTGGTGATGTGAATGAGTCCAGACCAGTCTCTGTGCTTGGACGTGTCCAGTGGTCTTTGCCCAAAGCCATACTTTTCAAGGAGTCCTTCTGAAATCACTGGCAATGCTCCACAACAGTGACAGTCCCCATGCTGGGGCTTGGGATGGAAGCTGGATGCAAGAGCATCAGCTTCTCTACCTCACCTCTATTCATTTTTAAAAAGCTATTGATTTTTCACTTTCCAGATGGATCTGGAAAAGCTGTGACTTTTTTTAAATTTTATTTTTAAGTTTTGTTTTCCTTTTTTCACTAAATTTGTAATTGAAAGGGACAGATCCTCATCTGGAACACCTGACAGTGGACGTACAGGGCTTCTCCCATTGCTGGCAGCAGTCCCATGCTGGCACAGACCCTGTGTGCTGTTAGGGTAGAAGAAAACCCCATGGCCACCTCATTTCTCCCCCTACATAACACAGGACATAAAGCTTTACTCAGTGATCCCTGCACAGAGCCAAATAACTTGTGGCTGAACTAGGGCATATCTTTGAGAAAAACATACTCAATCTCACTGCAATCTACTATTGACCTTCCCTTGTTTTCTCTGATTTCCAAAATGCAGGGCAATCTGAACAGCAATAACTGCTCTGAGAACGATGAGCATCTGCAGAGAGCTCTGTGAGAGTGATATTGTCCTGGTTCTCAACCAAAATCCAGTCCAGTGAAGCAAGAGAGCTTGGCTGTCTAAGTCAGTGGATCAGTGGTTAGGTCTGGCTGGTGTTGGCTCTGCTGGTGGTGCCTTTGACTTTCCGGTTACATGAAATCTACCGGTCCCAGCATGAAAATTGTCTGTTGGGGATTCATACCTGTACTTTCTCTTTTATTAAATCATGTCTTTCAGTAGTTTCCTTACTGCATGGGGATAAATGCCTCTCTGTTGTGTATTGTCCACATGTAGTGATACCCTGCAGTGGCTCAACCCTATTTTTCACTGGCCTGGCATTGGTGAGAGCTGCAACATCAATCTGCTCCTTTTCTCAGGGCAATTCGTGCTGGCTCCAGGCTCTAGGAGTCACTCTGGTTGCCGCAGTGAGAGCTGCCAGTGGGAAATAGCATCCAAACAAGGTTGCGCCCTGTAGGCAGTGCAGAGCAAAGATCCTGCTGGCTGTGGTGGAATCTGAGGGACAAAGGGGCTGTGCCGAGTGGTTGCCTCCTCTCTGAAAGGCACTGCAGCGTGGTGGTCACCAAAGCGGGCCAGGGAGGAATGAATCTGTTTCAAGAAAAAGTCTTAAAGCTGGAGGTGAGAAGAGATAAATCAGCATTATTAGGAGTAAGTGGATTCGGGGCTGCAGCAGCCCCTTGCCTGGAGCCTGTGTGTCCTGCGGTGCTGCTTGGATGTGCCGGGAGGACATGGCACTGACAGCCATCCATTCTGGAAATTAAATTCCACTCCCTCAGCCGGCCTGGGCTGCGGCCCACGCTCCCAACAGAGGATTGCTGATTGTGCACATTGCTGTGGGCTGAGTCCCAAACCTGTGAGATCAGCCAGAGAGGATTCAGCAGGCCTGGGAAGGAGCTGGGTACTCCAGGAATAGGGTTCAGCTCACACGTCTCCAGCTGTGGACGTGAGGAGTGGGATGAAACTGAGGCCTGCCCTTGGCTGCTGGAGGGCTGCAGGTCAGCCTATAAACCATGGGATGCTGTGGGATGCAGGAGCTGATCCCAATGTCCTGCGGCTGTGAGCAGGACAGGACAGGTGGTATTTCCCTGGAGCCTGCCTGGCTTCCTTTTTTCTTCATCCCAGCCTTTCAAAAAGGACTGAACTAATGGATCCCAAGGATCTTGTTGAAGCAATGGGAGGGGGCTGCAGTCAGCCACAAGGTGAAGTGTCCCTTCCTGAGCCGAGGTGCAAATCCCCATTACAATATCTTACCTCTGTGAGCTGAGGTCCAGGTATCTGGGAAGAGAAGAGGAAAAGGTGGCCAGTTAACTGAGGCTGGGAGAGTACTTACGTGTCAGCAGGGTCTGATGGGACCTTCTGGCCTCAGAAGCAGAAAATTCCAAAACCAAAAAGCACGATCCTAGCTTGTGACTCCTGCTGGGTTTTCCAGTGGTACACTGGGGAAAAACAGTTCATTTAGGTTAATTGCACAATGCAGATATTTATAAAACTGTATCTATTTAAACAGAGGAATGTGCCTTTTCCTGATGAGGTCTCTGAAAAACAGCAGTGTGTCACTTGACCCAGGCCTTTAACTGGAACCGTCTTGGCAATTTAATGAAATTAAATGGCTGAACTGTGGGGAGTTCATTAGTAAGTAATCCAAAGGCTAAAGCTCTGTGAGCTAGTTCAGCTCTCAAATGCTTATTTGTGTTTGCCAGATCCAGTAAAGTGAAACCCCTTAATAGGTGCTGGCAGTGCTTGTAACACACTCTCCTCTGGTCTGGAGACCGTCACACAGGCACTGGCGTGATTTCATATTTCTACATGAATTTCTTTATAAAAAGCACCTCCAGAACAGCCACAGGGTCCCCTGTGTGTCACTGGGCAGGCTCAGGTGGCTTTGCAGAGGCACTTCTGCTCTTGATGCCATGAACCTCTTGCTTCTGGCAAAGCAAGTAAGGGAATCTCATTTCTTTCCAAAAAAGCTTTCAGAGGTGGATGCTGCTGCCAGCAATGCAGTGCTGAACCTGAGAGGGACTCTGGCTTCCTTGTCATGCTGGGCCATGGCTGGGATTATGGGCTGTTTTATTTTGTGTCGTTTGCCCAAGGGTGGGGACCAGGGATGTAAAGTGCCTCTGGGACTCTGGCAAATTGTTAAAAAGGATGCTGAATTGCTGCTTATTTCCTGTGAGTGGGGATTTAGAGGAGTGAGGAGGGTATGGATCTTCCTCCTGCTGTGTAAAGGACTTCTGGGTTTTCAGAAGTGAATGTGCTAAAGTTTCACTCTTTAATTCACCAGATATAAGCAAGATTTACAAATAAGTGAACTGTGGCACCACTGAAAGCTTGGCAGAGAGTTCACTAAAGGATGCTTGAGATAGTCAAAGGAATAGCCTGACTCCAAGATACCTGAATTTATTTTTCATCCAAATCCTGTGCTGGCCCTTAGGGCTCATCCACAGTGAAAGCCCTCAGGGAAGGCTCTCTACCCCACATCCTAGGAGCAGCACATAGTTTTTAAAAAAATGTTTAAAACCTCTTGGTGTGAATTTGGTACAAGTCCAACACCATCATGTGATCAAGCTCTTGGGCTGGAGCTGAAGGGCTGTGGATTAGATCCACGCAGGAAAATTTCCCTGACCTGACATCCTAGGAAAAAATGGGGTTTTCATTAATGAATTCCATTTTGTGGGAAAATTCTTGCTGGGATTTACTGTAGCTGCCGCACAAGATCTTTTAAAAGTAAATAATGCCATCAGACAAGTGCTTCTGGCAAAGAAATTGAACATTGAAAGTATGAATATTATAGAAGGAACTACCATCAACCTGAGCAACAGATATCCCAAATATTGTCAGATCTGCAGTGGTATCAGCAGTGCAGTTTTTGTCCTGGAGTGTGCAAAATGCCTCCGGAATCAAATAGATTTTGAAAGGACGGTCACTGCCACACGTGCAGGAGGCCTGTGTCTGGTTATTTACAGCATGGCACTGCATTCCCAAAGGAGCTTGTGCTACATCAGGCATTGCCAAATGGAACTTCCAGGTCTTAAAGTTACACCATGGAAAAAGACTGGAGACTTTATCCAGACCTAGGATGTGAAAGGTCTTGTGGCAGCTACAGGAGATTTTAAGTTCAGCTGAAGCCCTTGGAACAATCCTGTCTTGTTTTCTCTTCTGTGGGCTTGGGCCAGCTGCTGACCTTTGCAGGTACCTCTTCTCCTTCTCCTCCTGGCTCAGTGAAGTTCAGAGGCTGATAAAAAGATAGAATTAGCCACAGCTCTAAAAATCTCCATTTCCAGTGTGGTGCTGGGGAGAGCACTGATGTACCCCTCCCCAGTGGTGCTGCACAACCATGGGCTTCCAGCTACAGCAGTGGGGTTTTATTCCTAAATGCTTCTTTCCATATGAAACAGCATCGCAGCAATCACATCCAAGCAGTCTTTCTGTGTTGGGAGTCCTGCTCTCGAGGTCCAGGCAGGACAAAGTCCACACACAACCCAGCTCTTGTCTCAATGTGCTGCTGCAACCTGCGTATCCAGGCTGTGTCCATGGCACAGGAGGAGCCACGGACACTTGTTCACACACGGGGACGAGTGGCGAGAGCAGAACACGGGTACCTCCCTCCCAGGCTGGTGTTTTAGCAAGAGAAACCTGTCCAGAACTGTCAGAGGAGGTGTGGAGTGCTCCCTGGGAAACAAGCTGGAGCATTCACGCTGGGGTTTGGGTGGGAAAGGTGGTGCTATTCCCAGCAAGGGAAGCAAGGGCAGGAGGGACAAAAGTAGCACAGCAACGACATCTTGTGCTGCGCAGCGATTGCTGCATGTGCCTGCCAGGAGAGTAGAGTAGAGTGCTGCTACTGGGAAGGCCTTTGTCCCTCTGCCCAGCTGTGGGAAGCCCCCTGTCCCCCTGGTGTTCCTACTGGGAGCGTGGGAGCCGATAGACAGGGAAGAACCTTGTCCACAGCCAGAGTCAAAGCAGGATTTTGGCAGCAACAGACAGGGAGTGGGAGTGAAAAGGCTACAGAGGAAAGTTCTGCATACTGCACTCTCTTTTTCCTTTTGTCTTTCACTACGGCATTGCTGCAAAGCACCAGAATGTCCCGAGTGCTCTGTGGAAACCTGTGCCTCATTCATCTGCAGATATCCACAGATATCAGGTACACCAGTAACATTTCATTTTCTTTTTGCAAGAAGTTTGTTAGTGCAAATATTCTGTCATACCTGAAGATCACTGTGGCTGAAGACCTGCTTTGAAGGTACAGACCAGCACTTTATCCCAAACAACAGCAGTAGTACCCATCCCTCACCACTTTGACCACACCAAAATTCCTCCAGACTTGCACCCTGGGACTCAAAATTCAAGGTTTCTAGTGGAGAGGCAGCAGCAAAGTCTGAGAGCAGGTTGGGTTGGTGCCTCACCACTGCCTAAAAGAAGCTTCTGTGAGGTGCCAGCCCAGCCCACCAAATGGACAGTTCTTTTTGAGATCCTTCAGCTGTAACCATGGTTGGATTGTGACCATTTTTATACTGAATTCATGCCAAATCAGGCAGTTTTGGAACAGTGGTGGACGAATTTCTTTTTGAAGCTTTGTCTTTGCCCACGCCAATGCCTCCTTGCAGAGCTTGCCAGAGGAAGGTCATGCTCCAAGATGTGTCAGAAATAAAGAAAAACCTTTGCCTGAAATCCTGCAGCATCCAACTGCTGTGCTGAAGGTAACCATGAGCAGAAAGCAGGTCCTGCCTGGCCTGTGCTGCATTATGTCTCTGGGGAGGATTTTTGGAGATGCCTGCAGCATGTAGCAGCAGAATGGCTGCCCAAAGTCAATGAGACTTTGTTCAGAACAGCCTCAGGTGCTTCTGAAAGGCTTGGCCTCTTGTGTGATTCTTTGAAGACTTGTAAATTATAGTTAATTCCTGTGGCTTAGATGTATTAGTTAATAGAGCCCAGGATTACATTCCTGTCCTCCTTAGGATCCCAACTAGACAGTCTGGATTGAAGGGTTGACAGGAATCAGGAGCAGCAGCTCCTGCCTTCAACTTCAGTGTCCCTTTCCCCAAGCCTGAAGGGACAGGTCTGCTCGCTGCAGCTGGGACAGAGCTCCTCCACAAGAACTGAAATTCATCCAACATAAGTTACTGGGGAACAAAATAAAGTCAACGGAGCTGTGTTCATCATCCTCCAGGTCACCTCCAGTTGAGAAATGGGGCTACTGGCAGGGCACCTCTGCAGGAAGAAAAGGAGCACCTGTGGTTTTAAGTGGTTTGTGATGCCAGCTTCTCTCTTTCATGTGGAAATAGAGGTTTCTCTTGCACCCAGACTGAAGGGAAAGCCAGGCCACCTGCCCAAAGAACCACTGTGCCATTATGTGGCTGTGAGGGTTTTCTCACTGACTTCGGTTTGGGTTTTTTTTAGAGAATATCAGTCCTTCCCAAGTTGTTCATAGATCATCAGAAAGAAGCAGCCCCCCCAAATGAGTCGAAAACCTGACAAGTTCCTATCTGACCTCACTTTGGAGCAACTTCTGAAAATGGCTGTGGCTATTGAACCAGCTGCAAGGCTTAATCTGCTCCATCATTGGGTTTTCCAAACTATTCTGATCAGAAGGAGCTTGTTGCTTCCCATAGTCAAGGCTGTTGGCTTTAGGGGCAGATTAAATAATCTTGGCCTGTAGGTCAGGCAGGTAAAACATGGCCTGCAGGAAATAATAGAGGACTTGAGGATATGGGAGGTATGTGATAAAAGTATTTTCAGAAAAGTCACTGGTTTTGTCCAAAAACCAGTGTCAGAGCTCAAAGAATCATAGACAAGGGCTGGTGTTTTCATCTGGATGCTTGTGCAGCACCTTGCCTGTGGAGCCATCAGATTTCTTGATTTTTGTTGTGGTGTTGGGCTTTGGTGCTGGACTGCATCAGAAAGAAGGCACAGTTGTGCCTGTCCTCTGGGTCTGATGGGAATGTTCATCTCCCAGAGGCCATTTTCAGTATTGTGACAGCACATCTCAATTCTGCTGAGATTTCACAGAAAAAAAACCCTCAGAAAAACCTTGTCTGCATTGGTATCTTCTCAGGCAGGTGGAAAATGAAGACCAGGGTTGTCCTCTTTGTGTGTAATGCAATAACAATTACATTCAGAAATATATCCAGGTGGTTTGCTGCTCTAAATCTTCCTCTGCTGGACTGGAAAAAAGACTGTATAATTTGATTTGTTTTATCTTGGGGAGCTCAGAGTAAAAGGTGCTGAGCAGAAGACAAAGGGCTCCTATGTCCTGGCTCCTATGTCTATGTCCTGGGTCGTAAATCAACTCTTTGAGGTGAGTATTTAGCTCTGTGGGCCTTTCCCAGCATGATTGTCACAGCCCTGAAGGTGACAATGTGTTATGGAGCTGTAAGTCAGCACTGGGATCAGACCCTGGTTCGGAAACTTTTTTGGAGGCTGCCTGACCCACTGCCTTGGCCAAAGCAGAGGGAGAGCAATGGCCATGGCTGCTCCCTTCTCTCTTGGTGTTCACTGAGGATGTTTGAGAAGCTGTGGCTGCTCCATCCCTGGAAATATCCAAGGCCAGGCTGGACAGGGCTTGGAGCAACCTGGAGTAGAGGAAGGTGTCCCTGCCCATGGCAGGGGGTGGAACAAGATGGGCTTTCAGGTGCCTTCCAACCCAAATCATTCTGGGACTTTTTTGCTCACCCCAGAAAGTGGTCTGGGTGAAATCATATCAGGGCTGCAGCATGTCAAAGGTTAGCTGTGTCACCTTCTCTTTCTGAATCTCTGCACACAGAAAGCCCAGCTGCTGGTGGATCAGGAAACAGTGATTCATAGTAGAAATAGCACTGAGAAGAAGCCGATACTGTGTCTTCACTCTGCCCACACTGAGGGCTAAAACCTTTCCACTGAAACTGGGAAGGACAGCTGGGTTGCTCTTAGTCATCTCCAGTGGCTGAGTGGATGGGGGCGAGGATGGGTGATAGGTGTGATTCTTTCCTTTCCTTCTTTTAAATAATTTTTCTTTTTCCCTTACACCTGCAGATTGAAGTGTCTGCAGTGTTTTTGCTTACAGCAGCTCAAGGGCCACCTCAGAACAGTGCTGGGAGGTCCACAAGTGCTAAGTGTTGCTCTTGGGACTGCAGGGGCAACAGGGAAATAAATGAAGGAAGACAGGAGAGCAAGAAGTAAACCTGTGAGTAAGTGCGCAGAGCGTTGTGGAACAAAAAGGGGCTTGGCTGACCTTGGCATGCTTGTTGAGGAGATGCCTATCTGGGTGCAGTGTAAAAAACTTGCCAGGTGAAGTGCTTGTGAACTATTTTAAGGTGGTGGTGGCATTGGTCATCTTACAAATATAACTGAAATGTGAAAGCCCTCGTGTATTTTTAATCTCTTAAAATAGATCTTTAGGTGCTGCGTTTTCTGCTAATCAATGCACAAAATGGTGTTGTGTTAACATATAATACATCAGCTTATATCAAAGAGAGATTGTCTGTTGAGTACAGCATTTGTGCAACAGCTGGTGGTACAATTTTTGTGAACAAAGAGGAGCCTTGTGTCTGTATGAAACCACTCGGTCATTTTCTGGGCAGACTTGAACTCTTCGGCTGATTTCTGTCCCATCCCATGGTTCCTCCAGGCCTTATGAGAAGATGTTGGCTGAAGGAACACTCCCCACAGTGAGTCCCCTGGGAGGGACCAGCTCCTGGTACAGGTTCACCTTTTATTAGTGTCCACCACTTTCAGCAGCACATCAAAGCAGAGAAGAGGAGATTTCAGTAATTTTGCTGCTCATGGAACTGACTACTGAGCTGTTTGTACAACTGCACGGGAGGACAAACCCTCTCACAGCCTCTCTGTGCCGACTGCCATCTATAAAAAGATCTTGACAGCCTCTCCTGTGAAAAGCTCTCACACCTCCCCTCTGCAGCATGCTTTTGATGCTTGAGCAGGTGGGTAGTCCTCAGGCCACTGAAGTGCCTTTCCTTTGTCTTCCATGCTGCTCTGCTCCTGTCCGCCTGCCCATGCATGGCTCTGTGGAGGTGGAGGAGGACCCCCTGGAAGTGTCTGGAGCCCTCACTCTCAGGGAGCAGGAACGAGGAGGTGCTTGAGGGGCCCTTTTTTTGCTTGAATGCTACAGGCTTGTCATCTGTGGTGACTATAATCTGTAGATCCTCAGATTTCTGGGAAAAGGAAGCACTGAAACTAAGCTTGGGCCAGATCCTCCATCTTTCCCTAGGCAGGAGTTCAAGAGCATTCCCTTCTCTGCTCCTCAGCTCCTAACCCCCTACCTCTTATTTGACTGATATAAAGGAAGCATCATCCTTTGGTGCAATAGGATCACAGAAAACCAACGAGCCATGAAATTATTTTTCTTCTTTCCCAGATAAATCCCTTGCTGTAAATGAAACAGTTTACCCATTTAACTACAGGTGAATCAATGTCTGTGTCAGTCTACTGTTAATAAGGAGGGAGATTATCCAGGACAAACTTGCAGACCTCTTGGGTCTCTCTTGCTAACGATGAAGTAATGTTCTTCACAAGTTGTGTAACCCACCGAGATCCTAGGGAAGCTGGGAAAGGAGCACAGCATCAGCAGCTCTCAGGGTGGGGGATCTGGATGGAGTGATATCCCCATGCTTGGAGTTCTCCATGCACAAAAAGAAGTTTCCATGTCAAAGAAACTTGGGGTTAGCACAGGATCAAGTTGTCTGTCCATACTGGTAGACCTCGGAGCAGGTGGAGAGACAGCTATCCTGAGCCAGCTGGAGCAACCCCTGGCTGGGCTCTCCCCCCTCTGGACAGGGTATCCTTCCAGGGGCTGTGCTGAGCAACCCTGCACAGGGAGCTTTGCATTTGTGAACCTCCCCAGCAAAATCTGAAATTGCATCCAGCCTATAGCAAATGCAATCAAGTATAACTAAGCCAACTGAAAGACAGGACTCATCCGGATTTTCACTGAATTGTCTTTTCAAAATGATTTTGAAACACTGTTTGTTTTACACTGTGGATATAAATTCTTTTTCAAAGGGCTTGAGGCATGGTGAGAGTTTTATCCCCATGCTTTATCCCCTGAGAAGGCTTGACTATGTGATAAGAGGAGTAAGTGATGGGAAATTTAACAGTAAGAAGAGAAAGACTTGATCTCCTCAGGCTGCTGAGTGCAGGGCTGCCCAGTGCCAGCTGCAGGAGTCACTGAAGGTTGGATGGGGCTTGGAGGAATCTGGTCTAATGGAACGTGTCCCTGCCCATGGCAGGGGGATGGAACAAGGTGGTCTTCAAGGTCCCTTCCAACCCAAATAATTCTGTGACTCTATGAGGGCCAATTTGAGTCACAACAGGCCAGGAGAGGTCTGGGTGCAGGAATAAAACATGAACCTGCTACTTCTGTGAACCCTGATGCTTGCAGTCATCTTCTGCTATCTTTGTTAGGACCCGGTTAATATCTGACCAGTCAGAATCACAGGAAAAAAAGATTGGTTTGGACTGGAAGGGACCTTAAACATAATCTCATTCCACCTCCCTGCCATGGGCAGGGACAAGTCCTTCCACAAGACCAAATTGCTCCAAGCCTCGGCCAACCTGGGTTTGGACACTTCCAGGGATGAGGCATCCACAGCTTTACTGGGCAACCTGTGCCTTGCTGCCCTCACAGTAAACAATTTTTTCCTAATATCTAATTTAAATGTACTCTTTTTCAATTTGAACCCACTCCCCCTTGTCCTGTCAATACAGGCTCTTGTAGATAGTCTTGCCCCATTTTTCCTTGAAGTTCTCTTCAGGACCTGGAAGGCCACAATTAGGCCCCCCCTGTAATGCCCTGTCCTGCTCGGTGGGTTCAGGGGAAAGTGGTTTGATTTACTCTGGGCAGTGTCGGGAGGAACAACAAAATTCTCAGAGTATTCAAGAGTGTCATGCTCACAAGAAACAGGATGCTGAAATCATCAGGGCCTTCTCAGGGGTTACCCATTCCCTCTCTGCTGAGGCAAAATCTGTCAGATCAAACATCTACCAGGGATGGATCCAAAGAAGGCTCCTCAACCCTCCCCAGCCACATGGTGTTTCTCACTGTCATCATCATCATCATCATCAATCTTCTTCTTGCTGTAAGCTTAAACCTCTTGATACTTCCACTATTCACAAGCATCTTGAAGAAATAATTTCCTTCCTGTCAACAGCAGTGGTTTCTATATTGTCTCCTCTTCCTCCGGTCTGATCTTCCACTCTCTTCTCCTGGGTCCTGTTTTCTGGACACGTGTTCTTGCCTGAGCTCTTCTGCAGTCCATATCTTTGCCTTAAAGTCAATGCAGCACTTATCCAAGGACTGCTTTGTTTCTTAATGATGACATTTAAGCTGCAGTAATCCTGCAAGGCCTTTTTCTACCTCGTATCAAATGCAAATTGTTCAAATTTTGATCCTCTTGTTAGAACCAGCCTCCTCTTTCACAAAATCTGGAGTCAGCATGAGAGATTGAAGTTAAGCAGCACTTTTCCTATTACCTAAGACATTTTTACTTTGGACTGGGAGTAGAATTAGTTCTGCAGTTATCACTAAAATAATGTAATCTTTCTGCCTTAGTTAGCAAAAAATACCTGATTAGTCCTATAAAACTGGCCAAGTGCTTATAACTCACGGTCATGGTTGACAGAGTTCAGATCCAACTCTGTAACAAACTGCAGTGAAAACCCTGCCCCACTGCCTCTGACTGCTTTCAGATCATTCCCCTCATCTCCGATTTAATTTGATCTAAATGTAGCTCACTGGCAAATGACAACTCGTAGCTAGGTGGTGTTCAAAGTCTAATTGCTCCACAGTTTTCTCAGTACTTCAGAATTTCTTAATTGTATTAGCCAGGGTGAGAATAATTGCTGCTTTCATATCCTTGAAACTTCTCATACAAAAGAAGCTTATGCAAGAATCTGCTCATTCTCTCCAATAAATGATCTCTCTGTTATTACAGAGAATGTTTTGGGGGACTGCTGGGAAGCATTCCACCACACCATTATGTACTTGAACAAAACCTGAAACTTGCAGGTACAAGACTAAATTATAGTCTGGGGCAATCATCAGAACACACTTTGGGTTTGGTTGGGGTTTTTTTTCTTGTTTTTTTCTCATTTTTTTCTTTTTTTTTCCTGGAAGTTGCTCTTTCAGAAGAACAAGCCCCAAACCTAGAAATAACACCGTAGTTTGCGTTTGGGGATCTTCTGGGTGGGGGAAATCTGCTATTTACAGGTCACTGGTGCTCTGACATTGCTGGTCACAGAAGCTGATGTGGAACTCCTAGTCTGTGCCAATCACTGTCCTTATTTTTCCTTTGTTCATGAAATCCTTGAGCAGGGATCATTTCTCTCCCTGGTTCGTACATCGTCAGGATCTTGAGCTGTATGCAAGGCTTCTAGATGCCTCGGTATTGTAGCTGTGTGCTTGTGCCTCAAGTGCAATAAAGCCACTCAGGCAGGGAATTAGACATAATGTTCTTCCTTAAATTCCAGCAATTAGGCATAAACATATGCATGCACAATAAAATGCCATATATCCCTTCTGAGGCTACGACTACCATTAGAAAAAGAAAAGAGAACCACGTATTTCCTAACATGCCAATTGGATAGACTTAGTGTGAGAAGAAGGTATTCAGTGAGTCAAACACTTAATCCAAGAAGCAAGTTGTACACAAACTGCTGATAAGGTAGACAAATTTCACACCCTGTTCTGGGGAAAATATTACATTTCATGGTGCTTTACAGATGATGACAAATCCTATTAAAATCCTGGGAAAAAAAGTATAGAAGTTAAACATGGATATTTAAAATGATCCGTGTTTTGGATGCACAAAAAGAACTAAAATGGGCATTTCTTAGGAAGAACAGCAAGTGCCAGAGAGGTTTTACACAGGGTCTTTGGCAAAGAAGTAATCTGATTATAGCTACAGGACCAATTTCTCTTGCACCACATGAAATAATGCTCAGAAATAGTCCAAGCACTTCTTCCAGTTGCTAGACAAACTCAGAGGATAAATAGGATGGAGACTCTAATGGTGAGGTTTGAAGGACTGCAAGAATATCAAACCTTTCAAGTTTGCTCCAGGGCTGTAAATCAAGGTGGGTTATGCCATCATTCTGAGGCAGCCAAGCTATAATTTAGGAGCTTTTTCCAGTTACTATGACTGGCTGAAGTACAATGGCAGGAGCTTTGCAGAGGTTTAAATGATTGCTTTTTAAGACCAGATGACAGAGCTGTGACTGCAGAGCTACACCATGGAGCAGGCCAGAATGTGCTGTATCCCATGTCCATCGCATCAGGGCTGAGGCAGATCCACACCCACTGGTACCCAACAGCTGTGCCTTCTGTGTCAGTTTTGCTACAGATACTTCCAAATTGTCCATCTGGATTTTGTCTCTCCAGGACTAGATAGGTCTCAAAGTAGCTCTAAAGGTCTGGGTAGCAATGAGAAATCACATTCCTGGGAGTTAGTGCCACGTAGTTGCCCAAGAGAGAAGCTCTGATCCTGAGGGACAGAGCTTTGTTGAGGCCACAGCAAACATTTTTGGGAACCTTTCTAATGCTCTTTGACAACCAAGTGATGTGAAGCAAGAAATTCTCCTCTAAGAGTGTGGCATGCTTTGGCTGGGGGTACAAACATGGACCCAATCCAGCCATGCCCCATTTCCTTGCTATAAACCAGGTAATGCTGAATTCCTGAATCAGTCTGTTCTTGTTAGCTGTAGTGCTTAGAAGAAACAGAACATATTCCAGGGTATGATTCCTAGTGGTGTGACAAAGACCCTAGCAGATGAACTCGAGGGCTCTATCTGCCATGGATCCAGGAGAACCTGGTTTCTCATAGGCTTATTCTGCTCCTTGGCACCTCAGCATGCCCCTAAGTCCAACTAGGTGTCATTTCTTTCCTGTGATCTAATATGAAACCAATAGTCTGGAGTAATTTGTCTTGGAAACTTAATGCCAACCTATTTACTGAACTTCAATAAGGACCATCATTTCTTCATGAGAGTTAAGTACTGGGAAGTGCTAAAATGGTCATAAGTGACCTTCTCTGGTGAAGGATGACAAATGATCAGCTTGTGGGGACTGTGTTGGTTATCAAACACCCTGAAATATTTGAGGGGGGAAATTGCCTCCAAACACAGATTAGTTCACTAAAAATAGCACCAGGAATGACTCTAATGTCAGATGGAGTGAAATGATGTAAAAAACAAAGCCTTTTTGAGAGCCTCTATTACAAGGGATGTATGGGATGCTGCTATAATAGTCATTTATATGGTTGCCTGCCAGCAGGTCCATATGTTACCTACAAAGACTGTCCACACTCTTGGAGGGAAAAGTATTTGTTCTCAAATTCTGACAAGATAGGTTATCCATTTCAGGTGGAGGGAGGGACTCTGAAAGGAGAATTATATTCCCAGTTGCTTCTTCTGTGAGGTTTCATGTGCCATGTTGACTTTGGGAGTGGGAAGAGGACACAAGGTTTTCAATTTGACTGTCAGGGTTTGGACATAAAATTCTGGTTGAACCCAAGGAGATGAGACAGGCAAGCTTACACGTGTAGCTCCAGGAGGGAGGGAAAGACAGCCTGGAAGAACTAGAAAATCACCCCTGGAAATGGAGACTTGAAACAACTTTCAGAAGTGATAGTTGCTATTCAGGTGTGAAAATACATGACTACAGTGAGGATGTACTTTTTAGATTAATATTTTCAACTAAAAACCAGCTCAATGATGAGTGGCAGGAGAAAGCACCATGATGTGGTTCCCAAGCCTGTGAACACACACTTAACATGCCCCCTCTACACGAGGGGTAAAAGAAGATCAAGGCTGGCATGAAGTAGCAAAAAAACCAGCATGTGCCTTTAGCCAGGGGAGCTGCAGCCATCATTATCAAATAGAAAATCCTAGGAATTGGCTTTGCTCTCAGGACATATGGTGTTTGTTCTTATAAACATGCTCAGAAACATGCTTTAAGGTGTTCATATAAAGTGAAAGGGGCAACTGTGGGAGAAACTGCAAACTCACTTCAGAAATCTTACTCCTGCTTTCCAAGAGAGCTGAGTGCAAAGTGGGACAAGAGGAGATTTGGGGCTAATTTTGGGTTCAAATATGTGCTCAGGAGCAAAGGCTGGTAAAATTTCCTGGCAGTCACTGACTCAGTAGCAATGCACAAAGTTTATGGAAAACCCCATTCACTGGGCATTTTTCTGGCAAACAGAAAGTATGGGTTAATTTTCCTGGGAATGAGACCCTAAATTTTCTGTGGCATTTCCCTGTAAGTATTGAGAAGTTTCTCAGGTGCAGTCACCTGCTGGAGAGGCACCCCTGTCTCCCCACTAAGGAGGCTAAGAGCTGTTTATATGATTTAAATGGGTGACAGCTGCCTTCCCTTCCAGGTATTTGGAAAACATCACATCCTCCCACCAGGAGTGTTCCTGAGCCCCTCGCAGAACTGCTGGAGAGTTTCTGGGAGCCCAAAGCAGGGCTCACAGCCTTCTCACTGAAATCTCTCATGCTGAAGAAGCTGGGTTTGCCATTCATCACTGCAATCTCAGCGAATGACATTCTCAAGGGTTTCTTCTTTTAGCCTTCTCTTTTAATAGCGTTTTTTTTTACACTACCAGAGGTACTTTCTGTTCCCCATTAAATCTCCTGAAGTGTCATTCTCCCCAGGGTGAAACAAGGAACCCAGTGGTGCTTCAGGAGGCTTCACATGGTCCTTACTGACCTGCCATGCAACAAGATGTGTGGATGTGGCACTTGGAGACATGGTTTAGTGGTGGACCTGGCAGTGCTGGACTCAACGATCCCAAGGGTCTCTGCCAATCTAAATGATCCTGTGATCCTAAGATGACGTGAGACCTCTGGAAGGAGAAGAGGGAAGGCCAGGACTCCTGACTGAGAGCTGGTTGCAGGTGAAAGTGATTTGAAAATTACCTGATGGGAAATGTTATGTGTGGATAAAAGGAACAGGTGGGGTGGTTTATTCTTAGATGTCTGTGTGAGTTGGGGACCTTTCCTTGGCTGTGACCTAAGGCTTTCTGTCTTTTTTTGTATATGATCCTCTGAAATGTCTGTCCTTCAGCTCTTGAATTTTTGCCCTCCCATAGGGGCCCTTCAGCAGAAGTGGATGAGCTGATACGGGCCTGGCTTTTCCTGGAAGCCTGCTCAGAAGGTGCAGCTGTGGAAGAGGAAACATCTCCCTACCTTGTACAAGATCTTTCTTATGCTATGGGGATACAGACTTCTCTTCTGTTTCTTGTCAGCCTCATAGGTGGGCAGAAATGGTGTGGCGTGGCTTGATGCTGTTGAGGGGACCGAGCCCAAACCAGCTTTTACAGAGACACCCCAGTGAGGCTTCCAGGAGGACTGGGAACTTGTGGATACGAGCACTGTGAGTGCCTGTTCACACTGCTGTGATTTGTGGTGTGTTGCAACACTTTCTGGAACTATTTAGATAACTTAATGGTCCCTTTATAGCATCTGAGGGGACAGGATTTGACACACCTTAGTCAGCGCTTTGACAAGAATATTTGTATTTAATTAACTGCTCTACAGTAATGGGTGTGAGGCTGTGGAAGGCTGAGCAGGGATAGGAACAATGTTGTCCAAGTCCAGAAATGCAGAAGAGAAATTATGAGTTTAACGGGGCATGAAATTATCCTTTGTGTTTTCTCCAAAGTTAATTGTAGTTCACAACATAGTCTGACAAACCCTGTCAGAAACCCAAAACCATTTGCCTTCACTGTAGGACTCTGTTGTGTAGCTCTGAGAACTGTTAGCAAATTGCTTGTCCCAGACACCAAGAGGCCCCAAAGACTGCTCACTGTTCCTCAGAAGAGTTATAGATCCAGATGGGGAACCTAGAACATGCTGAATTTGTTTTCTGAATTTGCTAGTGCCAGTGATGTGGGAAATGAGAAACTTCATGGCTCTCTTAGAGCTGACAAATGATAGTTGGTAGTAAATTGATGGATGACAATACGATGCTCTAAGGAGTTGGTTTTAATCCTTCCCAGGGAGGGAAGCTTTGGGCCTGGGTTCCTGGGCTGCTTTGGGCATACAAGTGTGAGCATGGGACAAGGATATTGCCCCAAATCCTGAACAGACCTCTGTGTCTGCATCCTCATTTTGTCCCATTCAAATAGTTGAAAATTTGCTCAAACACAGAACCGCTTCAGCATAAAATTGTTTATGTTCAAGAAGTCTTAAAATTTACATGATCACATGAATGTTTGAAGGTCTGCTAGTAGGGTGTGTGATAAAAGAGTGAACAGAAATTCCCCGAGTCCAAAGAGTAGCAGAATCTCAGACTCTTGCAGTCATTTTGTCACTGAATATAAAGCAAATAAAAAACTTTCAAAATACTGACTTTTACCTCAGACTTGTAAACTGTCCTATTCCCACCCCATTTTAAGCCCACACCAGTATTCCTGACTCAGCATCCTTTACCTCTGCTGCCTTCTCTGTGTCATTGGTGGGAGGCTCTTCAGCAGAGAGGTTTAATGACAGGAAGATTTACTTCTTTTGCTACTGTGCAGATGAAAAACTGGCTGCTCATCCAGTGTTATGTAGGCGTGGCTCAGTGGCAAGTGACCCTTTTCTGAAGTTCTGCCACAAAGAGCGATGCTGTTGAATGTGATAGAAAGGGGAATAAACTTTAAAGCTAAAATATAAACATAAACCACTAGCAAATATGTGCCAGTTGGCTGTATTTATACCTGTTAATGACTTTATAGGAAGTGATTGAGAACCAGCCCTGTGAGTCTCAGTAATTTTTCTGTCACTGGTTTCTTGGGGACCAGGCAAGAAGGCAAATACTTTCTATTTGTTGGAGACTGTAGTTGAATCATGAACAACACTTTAAAAAAGGAGGGAGTGAAACCCTGGGACTGATCTACCTGTGACTGATTTCTGTCTGCCTCTGATAGGAAGGCCTTGGCAGCTCATATTTCTTCTATGCTTTTGTGGTCTCCAAACAAGGAGACTTTTTTATGAACAGTGTCTTTAGACAACGGTGGGATATCTGAGGGCTCTTGATCAGTTGTATCCTGTCCCAACTAGCCTGACTATAAGGAAAAGTATGAGGAGTGAACAGCCTGCAGTACACAGATCTGTTCTACTCTGCCTGGTAGCAGCAGCTGCAAACCAAAGGTTCATGGCTGATGTCTCATTCACAAGGCTTGACAGGTTTGGGTGCTTCCGCTTTGGAGCGTGAAAGGCTGCCACAGTCACAGTTTTCCTTTGGCACCTCTTTGTTCTGATGGGGTGTTTTTTGATGTCATCAGGAGCTGTGGCCATGGCAAACCACACACCCAGTGCTGACAAGTGCTCCCGGCACAGTTTAAAAATAAACTTGCTGTGGATTGTTAAACTCTCGAGGTGTCTGTCTGCTGGCTCTCCTTTCTCTCCCAGTAAGCTGACTTGGCTTTTCAACAGAGACTGGATTTCACCACAACAAATTGATGTTTTGTCCTGTGCTATAAAGTTGATTTATGGTTGATTGTTTGATTTGTTGCTTCCAGCCAATCAACAGTTGAAATGTCAATTTGTATTACCTTTCCTTCCAACCTATATTAACAGTGACCCTCTGAGCCATTGTTAATGTAGCAGAACAAAAGACATCTGGGAGAGATCTCCAGTCACCTGCTGTGACAGTGGGACACTGGGCTCTGAAAGCTATGATCCACTATGCTTTCCATCTCTCTCTGGAGAGCACTTCAATGTGTGAAAAGGTTTTAAAATAAAAAGTTGTGCTTCACATTAAAAAAGGAGGAAATTCCTGTTTCCTTGCTTGTGCTCCATCCTGTTGGTCCTGGGTCTGCCTGACAGATGCTTTCCTCCCTGAAAATCTCCCTGCTAATTGTGAGTACCAGATGCCAATCTTCCTCAGCACATATTGGGATGTAATGTAGCCTACGGTGATTAGATTTGCTTTGACTTGTTCATACCACACTGATTTAACACATGGATTCTTCAGGCTGAAGCGACACTAATGACTTCTCAGCATTTGGGATAGGATGGATCATTAGATGGTCACTGATAGTTTCATTTTGGTTTGGTTTTTTTTTTTTTTATTTCAGGAAATAGACCAGAAAATTGTATTTTTTTGTTTCATTTTGCCCAGACTTTGTCTAAAAATAAGACATAAATGTAGCATTGTATTTGGCTGCGTTATTATTTGAAGTGCAAAGGTCCTTGGTTTATTCTTCTAGAGGGCAGCTTAGCCTTAGATTTTATTTCAAATATGAGTGTATTCCCTTCCTTTTAGTAAAGTTTTCTAGTTTTCCAGACTTGCTTGGAATCCGTGCGACCTTTGCAATGCTTTATTTATGGACAGCGACATAACAAGATTAATACTGACCTTTCTCTAGCAAAGGCACCCCCTACCTTTCCCTCAAGGCCAATAGGGTGCTGTTGAGTACAGCTACCGCCTCATACTTGGAATTCCTTATTGACTGTAATGCATAGGTAGGCTGGAGGAAAAAAAGAAGGGGGATTTACTTATTTTGTGGAGCACAATTTCTCATTCAATGAACACATGCAAAGTGAGATAGAGCATATACATAAACTGATGGACAAAAGAGAACACAAAAACTACCTTTAAAGTTTGCAGATGGTGTTCATCTTTCACTATATTTGTTGGTTGTTTCAGTTGCTTCACTTTTTCTGAGGTATGAGTGCTCTGAAGGGCAAAGAAAACATGCTGTTGTCCAGCAGTGAGTGCCTGTGGAGGTCAAAGAGGGAGTTGAGAGGATGCTCTCCTTCAGCCCTGTGCTGGGGAAAGAATGGGAGCGAAGAGGTTTTGGGGAGAGAAGCAGAAAAGTGATACATCAGAGACAGGACCACCTGGAAGGCAAGGGGAACTCCTAATTCTTTCAGTTATTGCTATCTCAGGAGTTTGCATGGGCTAATTCAAACTGTGTTTGTGTTAATGTAAATGATTCTTTTTTTAGAAATGCTTTGCACACACAAACTGTGTGTGCACAAGGAGTAGGGGTAGGAATGCATTTTAAACTATGTAACATAATGTTAATGTGATACTGAGATGGCAATGGAATAAAATAACCCTGGGTACAATTTTTCTTAATAGATTGATTTGAGAAATTTTTGATTTCTTTAATTCAAACCTAAAGAAAAGATGAGATGAACCAAATGTTGAAGATACCACCGTTAGTTCATGTTGTAAATGTGTTTGAACCCATTTTGTTACCTGAACTTAAAAGCAGTTTAAGAGCTCAGTAAAATTGTTTCTGACAAAATTATAAAGCTTTTTCTAATAGCTAAAAACCCCATTTTTCCAATTTCTTTTTCAGGTAAAAACCCTCATGAATGTTATGTGTAGAAAAAGCAAGGTTTCAAAGAAATGGGCATGTTTCCTTCTGTATATTAAAACTTCTTGGCCAGGTCTGTTAGCAACTCTTAGCAAACACAGGAATAATATTATATTATATTATATTATATTATATTATATTATACTATACTATACTATATTATCTCAACACTATTGATAATATTGGCAGGTACTTTTGGTACCCTGCACGTGTTTGACTCAGCTCTTCTTTAAACTAATGTTTCTGGGAATAAACAGGGAGAAGGGGAAAAGGGAAAGTTTGACTTCCTCTTGGGCATCTGAGAGAAGGAGAGGTTTGCTGCTGGTTAGATGGGGCTTTGGTACTGCAGGTGCTTTACATTGTTTATTTATTTATTTGTTTATTTATTGTAACCTCTGCATTCCCAGTGACTGGAAATCTCTGTAAGTGTAGGTAAAACACTGACATCTAGTGCCTAGAACAAAGCAGCCAAACGTGCTCCGAGACTCCAGCTTTGGGCCTCCTGAGCTGGGTTTAACTGCTCAATAATATTATGGACTACAGTATATTATGGGTATTATATTAAAATGGACGTGACGTATTTGGGGCCATCTAGATTGACATGCTCTTGTGCCATTGCTAATCACACCTTTCTCCAGGAGACAGAAGGAGAAGTTGAGCTAAACACCATCTGACAGAAGCAACTCCTTCAAGTGAACTATCTCACCATGGCCTTCAATACTTACCTATCTCCTCTGAAAAAAGGTCTCCTGATCCCTTTTGGAGCACCTTTTGTCTTTTTTGTAGCAGTCTCATGCTGGTGGTCCAGAGGGAGCCTACAGATCCCTGGTGAGCCATCAGAGGTTTCCCTTTCTCAATTTCCAGCTGATGGACTCCTGCTGTCAGCAGAGCTGCAGAATAAGTTAATTAACATTTTATGCCTTTATTATTATAGGGGTCCTTAGAATTATTTATTTCCTTCTGTTTATGATGTTCTATTTTAATGATGACTTTCAGAAAATGCTTTCAAAGAATCTCAAAGACCCACAGTGCCCAAGGACAAAAACTTAAAAGGAATTAGCAATTCCTGGCAATAGGACTCCTCTCTCTGGCTTCATTCTTTAGGCTGCCCTTCAACACAAAAAACCCCAACCAACTAAACAAAAACCCAACCAAAAACCCCAAACCCACAACAAAACAAACCTTTAAACATGGTTATCCCCCTAGACTTGATCATTTTTTTCCCCACTACAAGGAATGAAGTCTGTGCAAAGTCTGCCTAAAACACTATTCTTGCCAAGTGGATTTTTAAAACTTCTTACTTTCTCATTTATTACACTTCTTTTTGCTGTCTTCTTAAGCCAGGGCTGCCTACTGATTTTTAACTGGCATTTAAAATTATTATTATTTGTGGTAGTAATTTCTAGGCAATTATGAAAATAATGGAAGAAAGCTCTGGCTTGCTTTGCTACCACTGCCCTCTCATGCCCTTAACCCCAGTCCCCTTTTTTTTAATGCTTAATCAAAGCTTTTTTTCAGTCATTCTGCAAGATGAATAGTGCACACATGCCCAGCTAAGGCCACCAATGGGAAGCAAAAATGCAGGGCTCATTTCTGTTGGTCAGGCTTTAGTGACTGGACTAGTTAAAAACACATTATTCTGCCCCTGCAAGAACCCCAGATCACAAAGAAAGCATTTGAAATTTGCATTCAGACTGATAATGTACCAACTTAAATGTCTTTAAACAAAGAAAAAAACCAAAATCAACTCCAAACAAAAAATATTTGTCAGGAATTTCCATGTGCAGAAACCAGCGAGGCAAATATTAACTCACGTGTTATTTCTACAGGTGACTGGTGTTTTCAGGTACAAAAATGAATGAAACCAAGTTGGTTTGGGGTAGATGCTTTCCTAAAAAAAAAGGTTTATCAGACTTTATGGATGCAACACTACAGAGATTCTTCACTTTGCTCCTGCCATATTGTGCTGATGGGACAGGAGAAGCAGAAATGCAAGCCCATAGCACAGGATGGGAGTCACAGTGAGTGGGCTATTAAAACATGTATATGTACTAATAGTTGGCTCTGCTTATTTCTCCAGAGGAGGTAGTTAAGCCTTTAAATCAGCTAAGAAACCAGCTCAACAGTGTGGAATAATTATAGGGCGTTTCTTGCTCATTTTTATATAATCCATTAAGTATCTCCTAGATTTATCTTCCTCTCTCTGCTGTTATCTGTCATTTGCAGTTTCTAGTCTAAATAACTATATTTATGGGATTAGCCAGCAGATGGGCTGATGAGATTTGGTATCTCGGATCTAAACTCAGGATTTCTTTCAATCTACCATGAATAACCCATTTTGTATTTATTTTGCATGTCTTGTTGTCTAAATGAAAGAGTATGTTCTAGATACTTTTGTTTTATTCTGGCTACTAAAATATAGGAATTACAGAATGAAGTTCTATGCCAGCCTGTCTTTTAGGAAACCTGAAATCTTATCTGAGTTATTAAAGTTTAACAGCTAGTGGGGGGAGAGAAGTAATTACTTCCCATAACATCTTTCTCTATCAAGAATTTCGTTGTAACATTGATGCAAAATTATTCCACTGGCATTATGAACTGCCATGTAATGTTTGATAATGACACCTCTTACTACCACAGAGAAACCTTTGTTATGACTTAGATTACACATTCATATCCTGCACCAAAAATGAAGATGAATATAATGAAAGTAGATAGCTAATATATCAAGGAGGCATTTGAGCTGAGAATTATAATTTTTTAAATACATATGTGAGAATGTGAAATAAATTAGACAGATTTTTGTCTCACTAAAAAGGGGCAAAACTCAATTGTCTGCAGTGGCATTTTACCCATTTCCCATCAATAGGAACAGTGTTAGCAAAGCTCAGATTTCCTTTTGGCTTCACTGTTGGCTCTTTAGTGAATTTTTTGATATGGCTGCTGGTGATTTCCCTTATGCCATTTCTTTAGACAGGACATGAAAAGCCTGAAGTTGGGTTTTGCCCTTCCTCTTTCAAACTGATAGTCCTTAGTTTAAAGTCTCCCTTCATTCTTTGCTTTTCCACCCTTCCTCATACCACAGTGTTCAGTGACATTCTTCTGGAATAAAGCCTAGCCAGGCATGAGTAGGATGGCAGTGAAGAGGTTCCCAGGAAATGTTTTGCTGTTGGAAAATATGGGCTTTGTTCAAATCCAACACAATGAAGGAATGTAGATGTAATCTACAGATCAGATGCAAATTTTTATTTGTTACCTGTTCATTCTGATGTTGAAAAGCTTGGCTTGAACTTTCTGTAATTTAGTTTTGACTTTATGCTTCCTTTTGTTTTAACCTTAAGTATAGGATGTTGCAAAAATTTCATAACATAGGGAAATAGGATTTTATGTATAAAATGTCAGCTTTTTAATGAAAGAAATTATTTGGTATTTTTGAATAAGACTATGTTGTGACCTTTTTTGTCCCTTTGGGCCTTTGATTTATCTTTAAATGCTATATTCTTGGGATGGAGAGTTAATTTCTGACTTTTTGTGGTGAACCACACTTATTCTGAATTCTTTTAAGATAATTCAAACACATCACCTTTAAATTCCTCAGCTTTTCAGACTCTAAGCAGCTTCTACCTCTGTCACCTACAGCTTGAATTGCTTTTTAAAAATTTTTAAATTTTTAATTTTTTTTTGAAGTGGCAGCAATCATATTACAGCAAGGCTATTTGCCTTGCCAAAAAATTCACTAATGCGCATCAGCAGGGACAGGTTCCTGACACACGTGGTGGTTTTGCTGATGGTATTTCAAGTGACCCTTGTAATCACTGAGCATCAACTGGCAGTGAAGTTTCATCATTAAACTTTAACTTCGCTCATTTGGGGTTTTAATTGTGCTTTGAAACGTTTGATGGCTTGGCTGACCTTTCTCTGGGTTAACTGAAGACTGAGATTTGTCTGCCAGGAGGGTACTGCTGAGGAAACCTTGGAGCACAGCACTTGATTGGTGTCACTGAGACAGCATGGTCTGGTATCTCTAGGGTTAGAAATGCCTCTGAACTTTTTATGGCCTTTAACTGGAGCTAGAGAAAAAGGAAACACAGGGAATGCCAAGAATTTTACAAAGAGTAGGTGATGAGTATAAATTGAAGAGCCACTTACATTAAAGACAGGGATTGGACACTATAATGCCTTTTGTACTTCTAAAGCATTTCTAACCCTTCCTTTCCCCATGGGAAATCTCCCAGGAGAGCGGTGAATTTCCCTGCTAGTGGGAAAGTCCAGCATTGCCATCTCCCCCATGCTGCATTCCTGCTGCCATGCAGATGGGAGCCCTGTTTCCAGGGCAAGGCAAGGGCACACCAGGTAGGACTGGGGCAAGGTCTTTGCTGAAAATTACTACAATTTGCAAAATCCCCCTCCCCTGACCCGAAGCTATTTTGGAGATCTGAAGTTTTCACCAAAACTAGCAATTTTATCTTTTTTTCTTTAGGTCTGATTCAATGCTACATAGAGGGACAGATGAGTGCAGATATTTCACGTGTAGACTTTCTCCTGCCCCTATGAATACCATGATTTCCATGCTGGCCTTATGGCTCTGTGCTGACATTTGTTCTGCCAGTCCCTGTGGAACCTGGCACTGTGTCCTGAACCACCCGCCCCTCATCTCCGTGTAATTAGTCTCAGAGCCGTGAGACAGGAACCTTTCCTGGCCATGTTTGTGCAGGAGGCCAAGGGCAGTATCAAACTCCGAAGGTAAGCAGTGGGGCAGGCACGTGAATTCAGGCTGAAGGATGATTTGGGGCAGTGTGACTGATGAATGGGGGCTTATTTCGGGGGGCTGCAGTACCTACGTGTCACACCAAAGAGACAAACCATCCTTTGGGGTGCTGCTCTTCAAACCTCCATTCTTGATGACAAAAGGGAATTTGCTGCCTGAAAACAAGTCCTCTGCAGTAAGCATGCACAGGCTCATCCCAGGCTAGCTGCATCCCAGGCTGTAGGTAGTGTCCATATTCCCACTGTGAGTGCTCTCATTAGCAGGACCTGTGGGCTCTGGATCAGACCCTGGTGGGGAGGACAGAGTGAGGAAGAAGACAAGGGCCAGTTTCTTTCCAGCCTGTGGGAGAGGGGAAAACCCTGTGGTGGTGGGAATGACATTGACAGCCAGGGATGTGGCACATTTTGGCAGAGATCATGAAATCAACTACTATAAACCTGGCATCTTATCTGGGCCTCCCCAACAGTCCCACTCTCAGCATAGTATCCCCATGTATTTAAAGTCCTGTCCCTTTGGCTGATACCTTGTTAAATATCGGCCTCCTGCAATAATATTTTATCTTGTAATTGTAATCCCAGAGCATGCAAAATAAATACCAAGAAGAATATAGTGGATTACCTTACCTTCATCCTTCAGAGCATTGAGTTAACCCCAGCCACTGAATAATTGCACCTTCAAAATAGGTTTTGTTGGAAGAAGCAAGAGCGGAAGGACTCTGCAGCCAGCAGAGATCAAGACTGGTTGCCTATGTAAAACCATTTCAAGCCTCTTGGCCTGAGACTACGTCATTAGCTTGTGTCAGTGATTAATTTGAGAAGTATATATTCAGTAACAGGCTATTTGTTTTACAAAGTTTAGTCCATAATCTATTTACTTGCCACTGCCAGCACATCACACAGTAGCATTGCAGCTAATACTGAACAAAACCCTGAGCAGTGCAGCATCCTCTTTTGACTTCTTCACTTGCCATTTATTTTTCTTACCAGGGTAAGGCCTGGAGATCTTGATCTCTTAGCAAACACGTGCTGGTAATTTTTCCTGCTTTGCCAGGCCTTGGTCCTCAGCCCACTGCTGATGCTCAGTTGAGTCATGGTTTAAGCACCATCCAGTCAGAACCACTGAGGAGCAGGACAGTGATGGCAGCTGAGGAAAAAAGGAACAGGGCTGGAGGCCACAAGTCAGCGAGAGGAAGGTAAATGTTGAGGGTCAAAGTTGTTCAGTGAGATGCAGATCAGGAGAAAACTTGAGTGGATAGACTGAAACTTTCTGGGTTACTGTTAGGCTGTCAGAACACAAGTGTAGCTCACATTTGTACCTGCCAGTTGTATTTCCAGCTCAGGAGCATGAGCTCTGCAACAGAAGTGGATGCATGGTCCATTTTTAGTAGCATTAGTAGCATCTTGCTTTTTTTTTGGCGGGGGGGTGGGGAGGGAGGGCGGATAAAAATGTTTGAGGTGCCCAGGGTGTGTGAATTCAAGAACTGCTTATTCAGGGGAGAGCTGCAGGACTGGACCTCGGCGGGCACAGCTTCCTGCAGGGGATGCAAGAGGCTGATGTCCAGCATCTGTAAACTGAAAACGCCCCATTTGGTACAGGCACAGTTGATATGCCTGGGCCAGAGTTATGTGCATGAGCTGAACAGAAGAGCAACCCTCCCACCCTCTGTGGCACAGCCAAAGTAGGGTTTGGACCCTGTGGTCAGTGTGGGGTGTGGGGGAAGGAGGGATGAGAAATGCCCTGGGGACCTCTTACCCGTTCTTAGTGCCAAGCTGAAGGGACAGGGAGACCATTCTTCTTTATTTCCCTCCATCCCAGCTGTGTCTACTGCCTACACACACTGAGCCATCCTCAAGGGTCCTGGGGCAGCACCCAGCTCAGCTTTTCCAAGTGTCTGCAGCAGCAAACCTGCTGCCTTGCCATCTATCAAGAACACCTGCTCTGAGCAACTTACCTAGGCTTAGAGCTGACTCGATGTTACCAATGGAAATTTTTCCATATTAGGAAGGAAAACCATCTCTTTCCAGTTTGTGTGATGAAGTTGAAACAAGGAGAATGCAAGGTGTCATCAGCAGTTGATGTGGTGATGTGCTCTTCTGGGATTTTCATGTGAGTGTAAACCTGGTGTGAAGGTGGCATCACTCAGCTCAGCGTGGACGCAGGGTGTAGCCAGGGCTGGGTAATCAGCTCCCCCTCTGATTCCATGTCCCCGTGCGTCAGTGGTAAGTGGCTGCAGGGCAGGAATCCAACCCACCTATCTATCCCAGTTCCAGCCGGACAGCGACTGAAGGGTGCGGGTGGCTGGATCCCTGCAGCGCTCTGCCCCCGTGGAAAACAGGGTGCACCCCCAGCGATGTCAGAGCTGTAGCGGGGGGGAACCCCGTGATTTTTGGCAAGAGTTGGCTGTGCGGCCCCGCAAACGCTGGATTTTGGCAGCAGCGGAGCCGTGAGGGGGCGGTGTTGGACCGCGGGAGCGGCAGCCTTGGCGGGGCAGCGCTGGCGGCACCCGGCCCCGGCGGGCTCCGCAGCGTTTTTGCTACATTTTGGGGTGTTCAAGCCTTGGTATTTTGCAACAGGGATTAGTTGCAACAAACTCTCCTTTCCCTGCTGTCATTCTCTTTTTTTCTTCCCCCCCCCCCCTTTTTTTTTTTCTTTTCCCGTTTCCTCTTTTCTTTTGAGGTCTTTCCCAGACCTTCCAGCAGTGTTCATGGAACACCCCAGCGCTGGAAGGTGACTCTTTGTCAGCTGAACATCTCTGGAATCACAGGTGGGCAGGTGGCGCAGCCAAGATCTCTGTGATGCCCCACAACACGCCACATGTTCCTGAGCTGACTCCCAGCCAAACCTCAGCATCACGGCCACCTCTGCCACGTGCTTGCTGAGGTGGCTTTCTGGCTATCAAGGCCAGGAGGAGAGGTTACGCCACAGGTTTTCCCTGGCTTGAAGAGAATAAAAAGCCCCATTGGTGACAGCAATCTAAACAGGTAAAAATGTGCCGGGTTATTTTGCCTTGCACAGTGCAAAGCTGCCCCTTTCCCTACACTGCTTTATCATTTTTCATGGTTCCAAATTATCTTTTGTTTCCGAACCCCCAAACTTTCTCTAGATGCAAACTATTGCACCTGCGTGAGTGTGGTAGTGAGCTGCCTTCACTTTATCTGCTGCTGTTGGACAGATGAATCCACACTACAAGAGAGTGCTTGCAGATTATTATCTTTGTTCCGTGAAAATTTGCCTATCAGTAGAAGTGGCATCTGGAGATGGGAAAGCAGAGCTTCAGGTACTCCACCTTCCTTTCACCAGCTCAACAAGGAGATAGATATTTCTTCTGCTATGTTAGCAAAGCCACTGGGGTTTTGATTCCTACTCTGTATGACAAGGATAGGAGCGGGGGGAGGGGGGAGGAGGGGGGTGGGAAGGAAAGTTTTGAGGGACCAGCTCTGCCCCTTGCACTTACAGAAGGGATGCCTACCAAGGGGGGTGGAAGGAGAGGTCTTCCCAAGGCAGACAGTACGATCATCTCTCTCTCTCACATAGAATCAGTGGGTTGTTAATGTTTGAGCCAGCCTCTTATTTCACTGCAGTTGTCTGCATTGTCAAGGCTTTCCTCAATACGTCAAAAACCTGAAGGACCAAACAGCCCCAACAATGGCTGGAACAGGAGTTATTCCTGATCTAAAGCATAGCCTGCTGAGGGCCACCCTTTCTGTGATACTTGTGAGGCTAAGCAAAGTGAATGAACCAACACAAGATGATTTTTTTCCCTTTGTGCTCCCTTAGGTTAAAGTTTTTAGAGAAAAAGGATTACCTCTGGGACTGAATCCTCCTTTTGAGCTGATGGATGCATTGCAGGCTTGTTCCCTTTGCACCCTCAGCTTCCCCCAAAAGAGGAGACATGTGGGAGCCAAAAGACCAACCATTGACAGCCCTGTGTTGTGTGAGATATTTCATTTACAAAGGCAGGGACATTTGTACCATCATCTTCCCTTGATGGCTCCCCAAGCCTTGTTCTGCCAGTAGAGGTCAGCACAGAGGTCATTAGGAAGACTAACATGATTATCTTGTGAAGATCAGGAGGCTGTTCTGAAGAAAGTCCCTTCCAGCACTGTATTTTACAGTGGTTCAATTGGCTGGCAGGCAGCTTGTTTTACCTGGTTGCTTGGTTGCTTTGATCTTTAATAACTCTAGTAAATACCTAAGAAGAAGAAAATAGTTCACCTGTTCCACATAGTGAAAAAAAAAAAAAATCCAACCCAAATTGCACAGTACCTGTCTGTCTCTCTGTGTCAGTGATGCTAAACTGGAGTTTCAGTGGGAGAGGGTTTAGCCCTGGACAGGTTTTCCAGGTTAATTGAAAGAACGTGGTGATACCTGAAATGCTACTTGCTCCATGTGCTCATGGCTTTGTTAAGCAAGGAGATCAACGGAAGTGCATAGGTAACTTATCTCTTTACAGCTGAGCCTGTGAAGAGAGGATGGCCTAGTTTAATGGCTCTCTCTTTTTATTGAAATCCCTCTTTGTTGGGTATCCTGGGGTTTACAGTGACTAATACCTTTCCATAAGATATCTCTCAATCAACAGAGACAACTATGTTTACAGGGCAACATTTTTCACCTGCTTGTCAGCACGTCAAGAAGTACCAAAACGCACAATCTCCCCTGAATCCCACAGCAAATCATTCATTTTTTAAAACATCATCTACTGTCAGTAATGGTGTTGCAGATGGGTTAAGACAGCCACGCTTCTGCTTCATACCTATGGAGAGAGGAGAGCTTAGAGCATCTACCTGAGAGGTGCCACCATTTAGGAGGGAGACCCTTCTCAGCACTGTTTTGCTGTTTGGGTTTTATCCTCGCAGTTAACTGTAGATACACTCGAAAAGGAAAACAACAACAAAAAAAAAGCCAGTGGGCTATTAACAACTCGGTTTAATGTTGACAATGGCACTTTGCAGTGGGAGTGTAATCTGCTTAATGTTCCAGAGCAGAACAGCCCGTCAGCTCACATCCCTTTCATTGGCAGTGGTGGCAATGCTTCCCCCAGAAGTTAAAGCCTTGTGTCCCATTTCTGAGAAGGGCTTATTCATAAAAAGGGAGGGAAAATTGATTGTCCAATCCACAGAAGGAAAAAACACACAAGGGGATAAATTATGAGAACTAAGATGGGCAGACAGATTTCTACATCTTGTGTATGTAAAAATCTGTGCCTGGTAGACTTGAGCTGTGTCATTTTAGATACATTTCTCCAACCCACGTAAATATTTCTGTCCATTGGAAAAGAAGGAAATTTCATTTTTCATCAAAGCTCTACAGGGATCTCGTTATTAAAAACAGAGGGAAAAGATGTATCAGGAAGGCAAAGCAGTTGCAGCCACATAGTTGTTTTCAATAATCCAGTGAGTCAATACACAGAAGAGCCTTTCATTCCTCCCTGTGGTTCAGACTAAATTGTTTATTAAGATTTTGGTGCATTATTTAAAATTTAAAAAATAAAAAGGAAATTGTACCTCTTTATTTTAAAGACTGTTGCAATAAAAATTCAGATTATTCAAATTTATCAAGTGCATTTTATAAGGCAGTAACTACAGCAATTTTTTCCTCATACCACAAGATATTCCCTGGCTTTTCCATCTCATTCATAGTCATACATAAGGAGGCTGTTTACAAGGCATTGCTACAGGGAGCAAAAAATATTATAGAAATGAAAATTTGATCCAACCAATGGCTGGAATTGTAATGAAAGACCTAAGCGGAAGGTAAACAGCAGCTTAATGTAATACTTTAAATGCAATTCTTGAAAAGTGATGTATAATAGCTACAAAGGGGATCTGTACTTCAGATCTTCACCCATGCAGAGGTGTGGAATAGAAACTAATTACACATGTAGCTATAATGCACACTGAGCAGCCAGAACAGACAAGTACAAATATTTAAGATATTTCACTTTTTTAAATCACAAGGTCGTGAACTTGCATTTTGTTTTTGTTTCTTTTTCCCCAGGAAATTGGACAGGAGGCTGGCTGAAAGTATACCAGAGCTCTACAGGGATTTCTTGTGCTTTTTCAAGAAAGGATTTGCTGTGTTCTAGAATGTGTAAATATTGTTTGGGGCTTGTTTTGTTTTTTATCTCAAATGCTTGCCAAGGCAATTGAACCGTACAAACATAATTAGCCAGGGGCTGAACATTTAATCTTAAATTCTGAGTCTTCATTAAGTCTTAATTTAAACCTTAGGAGGGAAGCTTGCAACCATTCCTGTTCATAAGGATGGATGGAATTTGTGGCAGATTTTCATGGCAGAAGAGGGAAACCACTCAAATGGGGAAAGCTCAGAAAATTGTGCTGAAGCCAGTAAGTAGTCAAGGGGTTGTGCCATGGATAATGGGACAAGATCTGGATTCAAGTCACCTTTTGTGTGGTCAAAGCAGGTCAGGCTGGGCAGGGCTTTGGGCAACCTGATCTGGTGGAAGGTGTCCGTGTCCATGGGGTTGGGATCAGATGGGCTTTCAGGTCCCTTCCAACCCAAACCATTCCGTGGCTAGGAATTTAAGAAGGTGATGTGGGAGAACTGGAATGCTTGTGGGTTGAAAAAACAAGAGCTTTCCCCTTTGTATGCGAGTTACACCAAATCAGGATGGGGTGTCGGGGGCAGTTGTTTTTTTTCCATGGGTGATCTTTCCATGGGTGATCTTCCAATGGCATTGCTATTTTTACCTGAAAAAGGGACAATTTCTGAATTTGGATCAATTTCAGTCTATCAAGATAAAACAAACTGCTAGCGCCTTTTATTTTTATCTCAATTTACTGAGAAAAATTTCTACACTAGGCATGATAGGGAGAAAAAAACTGGAGGGAGAAAAATTAAATGAAACAAATCCTTATATTCCCTTCTACAAGCACTTTTATGAGCTGGGAAGTCATGGAGAAATGTGAAGGTGCTGTGATTTCTCTTACACCTTCCTTTCCCCTTTTTCAGTTGTAAGAACTATCAGGTGACATCTTTGTGAGGAACATGCCAGACCCTCTGCACATGGAATGAAGTCCAAAAAGCAGCAGAATTAATTCCTGTGACTTTTCATGCCAAATCTGTTCTCTTGTTCAGTGTTGTCAGGGGGGGTGAGACCTTTGTAATAATTTGAAGTAGCCTGATTGCCAAATATCCAGAAAAGCAGTAACAGAGGTTAAAAATAAATGCGAAAATCTATTTAAAATCTAAATAACAAGATTTATATAGTACCTAGTACTTGCTGAAATTTTTTTTTCTAGTGCATGCTTTTAAAAAAAAATAAAAACAAAAGTAGTGCAAGAAGAGAACATTCACCTTGCAAATGGCTGGATTCCAGGAAAAAAAAAAAGGGCAAAAAAGGGAAAACTTGGGCGGAGATTTGCATGGCTGCCTGCAGACAAGGCGACCCGCTGGCCTCCTGCCTGCTCCTGGCCTGCCAGCGGAAGTTTTGCCCTTGGCTTGGCAGCAGCACGCTGAAATCCTGCTCAGCTTCAGTGCCATGGTCCCCGGTGGGCTCTGGCTCCGGGGAAGGCAGGAGGAGGTGTCCTGCATGGAAAAGCACCCCCATGGGAGCCACCTGCCAAGCAGTGCCCAGACCCCCAGATACCACCTCAGCCCCATTGCTTCCGCTTTTGCCACTTGGATGAGGACAGGTGACTTCAATAAGTTTATAACAAGTTGGGTTCTAAATCCTCTTCGGTGCAATTTGCTAAGGTACTGAGTGCTTCCACTCACCTCGGCAGCTTCACAACTCCTACAGCTACATGGAAAATTTAGAATTAATAGAACTATTTAACATGGGAACAACGACCTGGAAGGATCTGACTGGTGCAGTTCCTACAAATCAACACAGTATGAGCTTGTAAGCAAATGGGCTGGTCCCCTGTGAGCTACCGAACATCTTGTCCTGGGCACGTTAACAGCAAAGCTTGAAATAACGGTGACTTTTGGAAATCAATTTTGATAACCAGACTCTATTTGTAAGGTATTTTGAGCTAATAAAGCTACTGTGGTCCTGGGAGTGCCCTTTTCCTTGAGCACAATGGGAAACTCTTCTTGTCAGGATTGCTATAGAAACAATGAATTATCAGGCAAACGGGACCATCCGGCAAATTGTGCCAGACCGGGGATGTGTGCTGATAACGCAGCAGTGTTAATTTGCTCTATTTTGTTATAAGCAGAGCTTGCATTGCCTATAGAAATGTAAAGAGGCAGGTGAGCTGGAATGTCTATTATTTATAGACACAGTTTGTGCCGTATAAATGAATTTTTCATAGGAAGACTTTTTACAAAAAAAGGCTTCAGAAACTGCTTCGTAAATAATTATGACTGGGAGCTTCAAATGTGCTTCGAAGAATGGGTGGATACCTTTTAGTCCCCCTTAAAATTTTTCAGTTGTAACCTTGAACGTGTTGTAAAGAGTGGGGTGTTTTGACCATGTGGGAGATACCCCAACCCCATTATTTCCAGCCTTTAGCAAAATAATGCTGAACCGCAGCTTGTATTGCCTTCTGTCATCTTGCAAAACGGAGTCACCCATAAGCAAATGCAAATATTATCAGTATGTTGATGTGCTTGTATTGTATGGCTTGAGAAGTCAGCACCAGACTGAAGCATGATCCAACGACGACAAGAAGAAAGAAGCAGGAAATCCTCTTGGTATCAAGTGGATAACCCCTATATATTCTTTACCACGTTTTGCTCAATGCCACTTGGGAGGACGTTCCTCTATTTTTAAAAAGAAGACATGAAATATGGCAGGAAATCATTGACCTGAGAGGAGTTTGGCTTCAGATGTGAGACACACCACCAGGATCACGGAAAAGGTAGGGGAGAGGTGGGAAAGAAGGATGAGTGAGAGAGGCCTAGGCAAGAGAATGCTGTATTTGGATGTCATATATGAGTTGGGGAGAAAACAAAAACGCCCCTGTATTTGCATGTGAGTGATGGGAAAATACTGCATCTTCTACTGGGCTCAATGAGGGTGGTGAGGCACTGGCACACATTTCCCAGAGAGGTGGTGGATGCCCCAGCCCTGTAAACATTCAGGGTCAGGTTGGATGGGCTTCTGAGCAATCTGGTCTTGTTGGAAGTGCCCCTGCTCATTGCAGGGGGTTTGAAAGGAGCTTTAAATCCAACCTAAACTATTCTACGATTCTGTGAAATGTAAGTGAGGCCCTTGGAAAAGCAGGTTGCCAAGGAGTTTGGTATATACAGGAGGACCAAAAAAAAAAAAAAAAAAAGAAACAATATGATACCATAATTCGGAGTGGACCACATAGACCTGTTGTAGGACTCTTATAATAACTGAGAGTATATTTAAATCCTTTTGCTATGAATGAGACATAAACACTACTAAACCCCAAGTATGGTGTAAAATGTTTTCTTGAGATCAGCCTTTAGTTGAAGAAAATACAATTATGAAGCCTGTGTTGTATTGGCTCCTGCTGAAATTTTGTCTTGATATTTTTTTTTCTGTTATCTAATTGGCTGGCTTCTTTCAGGTTCCCAGAGTACTCTTCTTTGTGCTCCAGGGGAATTTCTGTTACTCCTCAAACAATAATTCTGGAAAAAAAACCCACACACAAAAAAAGACAAACTGGTGCATTGCACCACCCCACAATGGGCCCAGTGTTGATGCTGGATTAACTGTCCCGGTGAATGGCTGAGCTCACATCTCTCTGCCTGCCTGGAGCTCCACTCTGCTCTGCCTCTGGGGTTATGATATCATCTCTGAAGTCCTGCAAACACAGCTGAGCTCCACACTGCTCCCATTGTAGGTCCCACTTCTAAAAAAGTGGAGCTGGGGATCTCAGCCAAGCAGCAGAGCATCTCTGCAGAAGATGGAGGATGTGGGGACACCTCTTTCTCCCCACAGATGTTCACACAGTTATCTGCAAAGGCCATGTACTTCCAAAGGGCTGCTCACCTGGCTGTGCGCATATAGAGCCTGTATTTATCGTTCTGCTTCTCCAGGTGTGAAGTGAAAAGCCTGCACCTATAAAGAAACCCCCCTAATTGTCTTGACATCAGTTTGAGGTGGGCAAGTTGGAATTTCCAAGGGTCTCAGCTGTCTGCAGTTGAGAAGTCATCTTCTTGCACAAGCTTTCTTCTTGTATGGGCTTTTGGCTACTCATCATGTATGAGTGAGGCTGTGCTGGCAGACAAGAGGATACCCAAGTGAATATTTCTCTCACACCAAGTGTTTGTATTTGTTTCAGGGCTGCAACTCTTTGCTGGACCACTCTGTGCAGAGATGCCTCCTTCCAGCTTCGTGCACTCTGGCACGTGTTGCCTAATGGACCACGGCTTCTCGTTCAGCCAGGCTGACAGGGAGCATCTCTGTCACCACAGCTGACACATGCTTGCTTTGTTAAATGACATAAGATGCTGCAGTGCAAGGCACAAGTTCTCCCATGCTTTCAGCTAAACAATTTACTACTGTGCTGCATATATCCTTCTCTGCTCCAGCGAGTGGGAGGCACCCAGAGCTGGTTATACATGTCCCAGTTTAGCCAGCTCTGTCCCCCTTGACGTTGCAAGGAGCAGTGGAAACGAAGTGACGTGTTGACCTAATGCCCTACATGTAGGGCATTCAAACCTTCGCTGCCTGACAGCTCTCAAACTGCCTGCTGAGGTTTAGCCCCATGTGGCATTTTCTGCTCTGCTACATTGCAGCTTCTCCAACCCTCCTGCCTCTGCACCATCCCGGGAGTAAGCAAAGCCAGGGTTTTGGAATGTGTGTTTCTGGCCACAGAGTGCAGTATTTTCTGCACATCAAATGCTCATCAGCGACTGGGAACACAACCAAGGAGGTTGGGGAGGAGAGGAGGGAGCCACACTTGATCCCACAGAAACCACAAACCTAATTTCACACTGAAGGCAATTAGCCAGGCACTCATTTGGTTAGGGTGGCTGTGCCGCCTTGTAAAACATGACCTTTTAATGAGCTGGGGTTTAGATTTGGGAGGTGGACCTGAGTTTCTGCTAGTCTACACTGGCAAAGGAAAACCACCAGCAGTTAATTACCATCAGGAGAGGGGAGCAGGGGTGAAGTGGCCCTCAAAACCATCTCTGTGCACTTCCAAGTCCTGCTTTGCATGACAGGATCATATCCCTGACCCCATGCCATCAGACTCAGCCTCCCCGCCAAAGCCACCAGGATGCTGCAGCATCCTTGGCTGGGCAGTGCTGACTCAGGCACACGGTCCTGTGCCCACTCCCTGGCACTGCTGTCCCCCAGATATTTCACTACTAGATATAAAAATCCCTGAGTTAGCCACTTGCGGCTGTGCTCCCTGCAGGAAGCAGTAAAAGGCTGATTTATGCTCTGAACCACAAAAGCCTTTTATTGCTGCTTTTTTTTTTAATATAACTGTCTTGCCCTTAAATGTCTAATCCCTTTCTAACAGTCTTGTGGAAGAGGCAGGGCTCTCCACGGGTTAAAGGCACTGTTTTTCAAGAGGATCAAGTTGTCCAGCAGGTCCCCAAAGCCCCTCAAAGCCCCTGGCACAGCCGGTCCTGTCAGCAAGGGAGGAGGGCAACAGTAAGATATGTGCTGCCGGCATGGTCCACCACATTCTCCCAGCCCTCAGCTTTCTGGGGTTGTCGGAGGGTTATTCCATCACTTGGAGTATTCCCTGACAGTCTTAGGCACTGCTGCTCCTTCAGGAGAGAATAAAAACCCCAAGCTGATCTAACAGAAACAGGGATTTAGGAGTTTGACTCCAGGCATATACATTTAAAGACATTGCCCAATTATTTCTTCATTTTTATTAATTACTATTAGTCATTTATGGTCCCTTTTAAATTCAACCTCTCAAGAAAAATATTGCTTGAGAAAAAAAAAAAAAAGAAAAGTAATTTCATGAACAATTAGCAAAAGCTACAGCTGCACCATAAAAGAGAAATACTGGGGAGGGAAGGAATATTTCAAATTGACCGGGAATATTTCAAATGCAAGTTGTCAGATGGATGGAAAGCCAGCTGAGATCCTAAGGAAGGGGTGATGCGGGAGAGGGGCAATTCAGGTAGGAGAAAGTACACAGTGTGGCATTGCTGGGTTCATTGTCAGGCCTGCTGTTAATTACTGGCTTTATTAATGATTTGGAAATGATGAGAAGTGTTAATTGCATCAGAAAATGATGCTACATTGGGAAGAGCTGAAAGCAGAGGTGAGAGCAGAAGAAAGAGCAGCAAGAGAGGCAGGAAGGGCTGAGTGGTATAAGAGGGATTTGATTTCATTCAGGCTCTGGGGGCTTCTCTACAGTTTCCCCCAGTAAAAGAGCACCAATAATGTTTGTGGACATGGAGGGGGCCCACAGAGGCTGGACAGGAAGGTTTGGTTTGAAGAAAGAATCATTGGGACCCCTCCTGTCACCCTCAAGGGAGGAACAGAGACTTGCCTGCAGTGTAAGGCAGGCAGAGTCCCTGCACAACAAAACTGAGCGGCGTGGAGGGGCAGCTGACTTCAGAAGACCCTAGACTGTATAGCAGAGTGCGTTTAAAAGAAAACTGTGAAAAGGTAATACATTGCTCTGCCTGCTGTGCAGCTGAACTGAAGGAAGGGGGAAAACAAAACCCACATTCATTTAGAAATTGCATCTAATGATTATCTCGAGAAGTTATAGGACAAAATCAAGGGAGTGAGCTGCTGCAAGCTGTTAAGGAGGAAACCCTCTGCCCACCGGATGCCAGTGTTGCCCAACATTAAATCATGGAGAAAACTCCTCTAGCAAGAGAATATTTGGTGCTTAAAGACACCCATCACTCCAGCTACCCAAACACCACCACATTCAGCAACACACTTGCAACTTACTTGGTGGCACAGTTAAATATTTGCAACTCATCATTCTGGAGGTAGGCAAAGGTGACAAAGCCAAGGACGAAGCACCGTGTAAAATTTTACTTTTACTGAGCGGGCCCTAAAGAGGACCAAGCAGAGTTTTATTGTGCAGCTCCTCGGGCTGACAGTCTCCATTAACCATCAGTTAATACTGCAGCGTCAAAGCAAACCCGGAGTCACGGCCCTGTGCTGTTACAAAGTGTCCTTCATCCCAGCAAAAGACCTCGGGGTGAGAATATTTTGCATGAAGAGCCACCAGTGTAAGAGCTGAGCCTCTCGGCTCTGCATTGCAGTCGGCGTGTCGTGTGCCATCCCTCCATGCTGCAAATAAATCTACAATTTCTCAGCTGGGTGCCTTTAGAAGCCACACGCTAATACGCTTATACGGGAAGAGAGACCAGACAAGGTTCAAATAAAGAGCTCATGTAATAAATAAACATGAGGTCAGTATGGGAACAGCAATTATTGCTTTGTATGACAAGATTTGCATAGTAAACATTTGTGATTAATGTACAGCCGGCGTCAGGTAAGGAGCCTTCACTATCGTTGCTCCATCTGCACCTTCCAATCTAGAAGGTGCAGCAGCTTCAGCCAGAGCAATTAGTCACTGTTTACTGAGAGGCAGATCGAGCAAAATTTTTCTAGTTCAATATTTGAGCGAGTTTTGTCTCACAACCTCCCATTGGATCCATTTCTGCGCCAGGCAGGGATCAGGCTTCTTTCCTGGGGCTGGCAAGGAGGGACAATCAGCACTGCTGCTAATCTGCTCAGCAAGGGCATGGGCTGGCTCCCAGCCTCTCCTGTTGGCCTCACCCAGGTGATTTTCTCAGGGAAAACCCTAAGGAAGAGGCTGAAGACCCTGAATATCAGGGCTCTGCTTCCCGACTGCCTTTTCTTCCACCTGCCTCTGCCTGCCAGCGAACTGCCCCATTGCCACTGCTGATGTCGGCAGTGGGATGCAGCACTGAGGGCAATGAAACCTCCTTCTTTACAGCCTCCTTTCTGCAGAGCCTGGCTAATTAGTTCCAGCTAAACTTTCAGCTCTTTGGAGAAAGAGACATAATCCGACTTGAAATACTATCTTGATTTGGGGATTTTTTTTTTTTTTAAAGGCATGCAAGCCTCTGGCTTCTCTGGAAAGGAGGCAGTTTGGCTGGAGGGACTGGGGTTATTCTTCTGAGGTAAATTCCTATGGGAAAACCATTCCATTGGAGCTGGTTAGAGGGAAGGCACTTGCTGCTGCGTTCTTCCACTTAATCTGCTTGGGGGCGCCAGGGAAACCTGTTAGCATCACTAGGAAGTCACTCCCAAGAAGTATTGCACAGAACAGCTGGAAAGGCGAAAGGAGAGTTCCTTCATGTTGATGAGATCCAGAAGGGCTTGACTGGGGTGAGCAGGCTTCAAAACCTAGGGCACGCATTTTGGGGACATGAAGCGAAGAATTGAAGGTGCTCTTCTCTTGTGCACTTGCAGAGTTCAGTTACAACTGAGAATGCCAATCAACTCATCAAGAGTGATAAATGGCAGCTGCTGTCTCACACCTGTGATGAGATGTTGAGATTTTCAGTCGCTGTCTTGCCAAGACAAGTCTTGATAAGATGCCACTCCCCTGTATCCACTAGAGAGGACACGTGTGTCAGCATTTCACCCTTGTGCTTGGGTGGGTGGTAGTCAGGGGGATGCAGGGCTGATGCTTGCAGGACCCTGGCACTGCAGCTGTCCCCACCTGAGAGCATCTAGGAGGTGCCACCAACCTGGCAGGGGACATCAAGATGGGGGGTGCATTGGTGGGAGATGCCATCGCACCTCTGTGCCTCACAGAGCTGCAGGCAGGCTGGAAAACATGGCTCTCATCAGCTACTTCAGCGCCAAGTCCACCCACCACCACATTGAAGAATGATCTCCAAGGTGCCATCAACCTGCCCTGTTGCCCTTAAAACTTCTCTCCCTCCTTTACAGCCCTTCCACCCTAAAGCTTCCCAACTGCCTCGGCTGAGCACTGGGAAGCCCTATACTCACCTCGGCGCTGAGAGCGCAGGCGGGGTGCTCTTGTCTTTGCATGTGGGGCTGTGCGCATTCACGGAGGTGGGTTCTTCGGGGCAGAACCCAGGGAGGAGGGCGATATGCCACGTCCTTGTCCGAATCAGGTGTGGGGGGGAGGTCCCACAGCGGAGCTGGGCGCGCTTCGCGCTGCGCACGATGCTCTTCGCACTTCAGCTGCGGCCGCCGCTGGGACGGGCTCAGCCCGCTCGGGGGCCGCCGCTATTTCGAGGGGCTGTGTCGGGAGGTGTCCCTGTGCCCCCCGGAGCAGGGTCGCTCCCGGTGCCGCCTCACGGGACGGCAAAGTTCCCTCGGGGGCCCGCTCCCGCCGGTGTTTCCGCAGCCCCCCCTCACGCCGGGGGTGCCCGGGGCGCGCACCTGCCCCTCAGGCTGGGCGGGGCAGGGAGAAAGCGCGGGAACGGCTCGCGCAGGCAAGCGCGCGCGGCTCCGCAGGTGCGGAGCGTTCGTGTGGGAAGGGGGGGGCGCGGGGCGGTCCCGCGCGGCGCCGGCCCCCGCCCGCCCCCTCGCTCCGTCCCGCCGCTCCTCCTCCCTCACCCCCCTCGCTCCTTCCTCCTCCTCTTCCTCGTCGCGCTCCCGCCGCTCCGCTCCGCGCGTGCTGGCGGCGCAGCGGCCCGGCAGCGGCGCGGCCGCCCCGTCGGCGCCGCGGCGCGCCCGCGGAGGGGCGGCGCTGGGGGCGGCGGCTCGGCGGCGGCAACTTTTGGGAGCCGGCGGCGGCAGCGCGGAGGCTGCGCGGGGGATGGCGGCGGCGAGGCAGCGGCGGCGCTGAGGCAGCGGCGGCGGCGGCGCGATGCCGGCGGTGGCCGGGGGGCTGCTGTGGTGGAGCTGCTGCGTGCTGGCGGCGGCGGCCGGGGCCCCGCGGGCCGCCGCGGCGGCGCAGGCAGGTGGGTGAGCGGCCGGGTCCGCCGGGAGCGGCCGGAGCGGTGCGGCACGGCCGGCGGAGCGGCGCCTTCCCGACAACTTCTCTGTGTCCCGGTGCTCAGCGCGGGGTGCGGGAGTTCGTGCGGGTCCCGCGGAGCGGCGGCGGCCAGAGGGCGACAATCCCCCGCGGGAAGCGGAGCGGAGCCGGCGGTCGGGGATCGCCCGCGCAGCAGCTCTCCGTGTCCCCGCTCGCTGTCCCCGCCCGGCCCCGGGGCCGCCCTTGCCGCCGGAGCCCCGGCCGGGCGCCGTGCGTGTCCCCGCAGGTGCCGCTGCCGCCCCGACGGGGCTGCGCTCCCGAACTTCGCATCGCGGCGCGCCGGGCGGACGAGGCGGCGTTGGTCCCCCGTACACCTGTGCGTTCGTGTGCACGGCGTGTCCCAACCTCGCAGCGTAAACACCGCGCCGAGGTGTTTGCGCACGGGGGAGGGCGAGCAGGCGGCTTGGAAGTTAATGCTGGAAAAGGCGCCTTTTCATCCGCCAGGGTCTGCCCGGAATTTTTAACTTTCTGGAGGAAAACTTGCAACGTCGGCTTGAATTTTGTTTTCCCGTTGGCATCCGAGCAGCGCTTTCCGCCGCCGTAGTACGAGCTGTGCCGGTTCAGTCGCCAGGGGAGGGCACGGGGATCGCCCCCCGCTGCATCGCCCCTTTGCTGTGAATAAAACATTAAAAGGAAATTTCTTCAGTCTTTGTAACTTTGCTTTTATTTTTTTTTCCCCTCCCCGGTTATGCAAAATTTATGCTGTTTGGGCGGTATTGGTGCAACAGCTCCGCGTTCTCACAATTTAGTTTATATTTTGGGGCTTTATGTAACAGAGAGAAGGAAGGATACGTTTGGTGAGAAGCAAAAGGAGTGTGTCCTGGCTTTGCCTGCCTGATTGGGCTTTGGAGGCGGTTTTTGATCTTGGGGCACAGTTTACTTTTTCGCTGTGTAATTGTTTCCTAACTCTCGAAATCGGGAGGGGTGAAATGCTGGGCTGCTGCTTTCTCTTATGTGTTCTCTTCCTGCGGTTTGAATCGGTAAATCCCCGCTGAAGAAGAATGGCACTCCTCGTTTCACAGGCGCTGCTTCGCTGTACCTTTTTGCTTGCCTCCCTGTTTACACGCAGTCTGACTGTTCGCCTCACTTGATACTTCTCTGTCTCACACTTTTCCCGTAGCCTGCCCCGGTTTTGGGCAGCAGCTATCCCCACTGGGATGCTCCTGTGCTCTCCAGCAATCCTTCCCACCGCTTGGACCGGGCTGTTGGCATGGACGATCACAAAGACACTCCATTGCTGGATTTATACCCCAGTGAAAATGAAAAGCATCAGTCCAGGGTTGCTCGCCTGCCTTCCTGTCGTCTCTGGGGAAGCCTCCTGGGTCTGTGCTGCTGAAAAGCCTCTGTGCAAAACAGAAAATCCGTTTATTAAAATAGCAGGGTTGGAGTGACATTTTGTATTTGAAGGGGTTTAGGCACTGCTGTGGGCACTGGCAGCTGGTAATGATTGAGTCTTGCTACTTGGTGCTTGCGGAAATAGCAAGGCAGGCTGGACAGGGAGACATGATTTGCAAGTATTTAGGACCCCCCAGAATTTGGCCTCTCTTGGCTTTTGGGGGCATTAGGATGGGGCTCTGGCTGCCGCCCTCATTTTCAGTGCATCGAGAGAGATGGTGATGCCTGAGCTCATGCAAGCTAGCTGTTGGCCAAACTTTTGATTTCATTATCCTGTGTGTGTTTGTTAAGATGTAAATATGTAAACACATTGGGGTTTTCTGATTTCTTCTGTCTCCGTGCTTGGGCATATAATGTTTGCATTGCACAGCTCAGTCGGGGTCACGTGAGCCAAACAGCTTGGGCTGTTACCTGGAAGCTGGCGAGTCTTTGTTCTGCTTGAAAATAGCTGATAAATTAACTCCATTTTCTGATGTGTGGGGTTGGTGAGTTGTTAAATAATTACAGCCAAATTAACTTAGTCCTGTTTGAAGTATTCAGCTGCTCTGAGAATAACTGTACGTCAAATATTTTTGCAGGTTTTTTTTTTATTTCCCAGTGAGAAGCGCGTTCAGGCTGATGTATGGGCAGGCTTTAATTTCATGCCTTTACTGCTCTCTGGGCCATGTCGGATGGGACATGCCACATGCCTTCAGAGAGATGCAGCTCCTCTCCTTTGCAACAGCCCTCCTTGGCACCTCTCCCGTTTTTTTCGCCACGATGTCTATTTGATGGTTAAAATTAGGCTGAGCTCTGAGTGCCTTTGCAAAAGCACGATAAATATTGACTGGGAGTTTCAGCCTGCAACAGCCATCAGACGGCCTGGCCCCTGCATGGGGGTCGTCCCGTCTGGGCCTTTTTACCAAAGGGGAGCGGGTGCTGTTGTGGGGTCAGCAAGCCTCTTGGGAGTCCCTCCAGTGCCCTGCAGCCCTTCAGGGCTGGTGTGGGGGTCTGCGGGAACATCTCTGCATGGTAGGCAGGGCAGCCTGCTGCTGTCCCTGTGTGTCCCCTGAGGGCACTGCGAGGCAGCGCTGCTGTAGGGCAGAGGAGACTGTTTCTGGCCCTGCTCTTGGGGGCATCCCCTGGGATCCTGGGGCAGCTCCAGCACGGGATTGCACCATGCAGGCTCTGTGCCTGCACCTGCCCTGCCGAGACCGGCACTGCTGAGTGCCCCAGTGACTGAGTTGTGACTTTGTTTTTAAAAAAAGAGATGGTAATTGATGTTTATGTGTATGGAATTTGGCACTAGGAGCTGTGCTTGTAATTAACATGAAAACAGTAATAATAAGGACCTGAAATACATGCCGTATGAGTAAAGCAAATGAGACTTGGCAGTAGCAGCTCACGAAGGGAGAAGCTTTTCTTCTGAGCCTGCACGTAGTGAAGTGGGATGGGTAGCAGAGAAAGTCACATTGGGTCCATGGCAGCAAAGGGCCCAGCACCCTGTGGGTGCTCCAGGCTGAGTCCCAAGTGCCAGTGCACTCCTGACCTTAATGCCAAGCTGTTCTGAAATGTGCCCTCAGTTTTCTAACGGGCCATTAGCCACATGCCTTAATGGAATTCAATGTTTTATTTAGTTTTCAGGGGATTTTAGTTTAGTTGGGTTTTTTCTGTTTTGTTTTTTAGTTAAATTTAGGCAAGCCGCAGCAAGTTGACTTGCAGCGTATCTGGAAGCACAGCCTGTCATCCAGAGCGCACACATCTTCCAAAGGCTTTTCGGAGAAACACCTTTCTCTGAGTCCCTGGCCAGAGCTGGGGAACTGCTGGGGTGGGTGCTGAGCATTTGCTGGGCAGTGGTCGTGGGGCGTGCGGGGTGGGCAGCCCGCAGCCTGGCTCTGGGAGCATCTCTAGGTGGCAGCAGCCCCCAGGAGCTCCCGACAGCAGGACGAACAGCCCGGAGTTGGGGCTGTGATTTCCCAGGCTCTGGCCCTCCTGCTCAGCTCTCCTCCACACCCCTTTCTCAGGCCGAGGAGCAGCTTTTCAGGTGGCTAGTGGGGAATCGGCCATCCCTGGAGTCCTGTCCCCACCTCCTGCGCCCCTGCGTGCGTGACAGGGGAGGTGTAAGAGCGCGCCGGCAGAGTGACCCAAACACTGAAGTGCTTAATGTGAGCAACGAAAGGAGCTCAGGCAACTTATTCTGGAGGACTGGTTAAGATAACCAGTAAGTCTGTACCAGACTGATGACTGGGTACTGAACGTGAATGAGTTCAAACTGGGCATAAAGTGCTTGGTCCTAATAGTGTAAGAATTGTTGTGACAAGCTAGGAAAGAAAATAGAAGATACATGGTTACTCAGCACCATGGGCTCACATCAGGTGGTCCTTCTGCAATACATATACTTGCTCAGAAAGATGATGTAGCCCATAGGTTTCATTTCTTTTTTCTGTTTTTGCATGACAACTCCTCTCCTGATTTCCTTAGGACAGTAAGGGTGAGCCAGTACATGGTGGTTGGTGTGGGGAGATAGGATGGTTCCCTGGAAGCTTCTGAACTTCGTGTCCTGCCGTGCTGTGCAACCAGGCATTTATGCTGTTAAAACCACTGGCAAGTGATGGCAGCTCAGTGGAAACAGCTAAGCCGGGTCTGCCCTTATGGACTCTATACACTCTCGGTGCACTGAGGCAATTTTGCTGGGAAAGGAGAGGGGGCTTGTTCCTGGGATTTGGTTTTTACTGTAGCAGGAGCGAAGGCAGGATGAGGTGAGTGCAGCTGGGCTATTTCCCGTGAATCACTTGTGTGCTGACAAGTCCTTGGGGTGTGCAATGGGCTCTGATTTTCACCGACTTAAAGATTTTGCATTTGCAAACAAGTGCAGGCTGCTGGTGGATTTTATGTGTTCCCACGTTGCCAAAGCTGAATTATCCCATGAGAGTACTGTAAACTGCCAGAAAGATTCATCATTTCAGCAACTTTAGTTAATGTTTGTTTAGCGACTTCTTGCTTTGGAGGAGCAGTTTAAGCTGTGCTCGGTGGCAGTTCCCTTGTGATGAGCTGTGTGTCCACGTGATAAATGGTCTCATTTCTACTGTCCGCTACCTCTGCTGGGCATATGGGCACATGCCAAGCCTCCTGAAGTCTTTGAACAGCTGCTGCTATATATATCTCCTTATTTTCTTTTTTTTTCCCAACCTGCCAGGGAAACTTGTCCTTCTTCCCGCTTTGCATAAAGGGTGTGCAAAGTCCAGGGCAGATGAATATTTGCTTGTGCATCAGTGATTCGTGAGGGTCTGATGTTCGCTGATGTTTGGGCAGGAAAGTCAATAATTCAAACTGCAAGAGCACATACTGGTCATACCATAAGCTTGTGCTGAATACCGAGAATATAAATATATATCTGAGGAATATAAATTCATACTGCAAAGAGTATCAAAAAATATTTTTATTTTCTGGTGGTAACTGCTTTTTGTTTCCATGCCTGAAGCCTATAAATTCTTGCTCTTGACAAAGGAGGAGGTGGGAAAATCAAGTAAATAAATGGCAAAGTAAGCCTCAAACTTTTAGTGGATACAGTTCTTTTTGAACTATAAAAAAATGATCAGTCATTGTATAGTGTTCCTGTAAAGTCCTTTTTAGTGACTTCTAAGATTATACTCATTTTATGTTCAGTTCCTTTCTCTCCCGATGGCTGTGCAGCTACACGTACAATAACTGAATGGGCATTTATAATTTGATCTTTTTTAATCTCCTAATAAGTCAGCAGTGCAACGTGGGCTCTTGTCACGTGGTAACACGCTCCTGTGTCTCATCACCAGCTGCTGTTGAGCTTACAGAAATACAGAGCATGCAGAAATCTTCCAAAATCCCATTGGGGACCAGCCTGAGCTCAGAGCAGTGCCAGCTGTGGTACCAGGGTCTGAGCTGCTCCATGGCAGGCGAGTCTCCCTCCTAGGCCGTGTTCCCAGAGGAACTGAGGAGGAAATTGGGCTGTGGGACATGCTGCTGACGGGCTTTAAATTTATGTGGAGACACTACTGTGGTACTGCAAGGCATTATGTGACCCTTTGCCCGCAGCTGCTTGACTAAACTGCCTAATAAATGTCTATTAAGAATTGTGATACCTGACCTCTCTCTTTTATTCACCCCTCCTGATTGTGATTCATGTAGGAAATGGATTGTGCCAGAGGGAGGTTGAAGAAAAAAGCTTGCATGCTGTTAGAAGAAAAACCAAAAACCCCTTCTGAGCAAAATTGGAGAAGTTTACGTAAAAGTTGGAAAAGCCTGAAACTGTGAAACAGTGATGCAGCCTTGGCTGTATCATTGCTGCGAGAGCAGGACACTCTTGTGTCCCGGGTTGGTGACAATACACTAGATAAAGCTCTGGAACCTATCCCTATCTTACTGACTTTAGCTGTGGCTTGGCTCTTTCTTCTCCACTGAGTAGCTCCAAATGGTGCTTCTGTCCCTTTGTCTCCTGTTTTCCCAAGAAAGCCTCTCCTATGGGGCAGGCACCTCTTGGTTGCTGCTGCTTGCTGAGGTCCCTGAGCAGATACTGCAGATGTGCTTGCATGCTTTGCATTTCAGCATGTGATTAAATAACCTTGGTGTGCAGAGCTGAACCTGCAGGGAAGAGATTTGTGGTGGCGTTTTGCTCATTTGAAGCCCTGCGAGCTGCTGAGGACCTTCTCCTGTGGATGTGGCTCCCGTGGCGGGAGCTGGTACAGGCGTGTTGGAGCTGCTTTGGTGCACGCACAGGAAGAAAAACCATTACACTTAACTTGATACATATCCTAATGTTCAATTTCCATTAATTGAAATTACGTTGAAATATTGAACATTTTAAGCATAAAAGTTTATGTACCGTGGTTAGTATGCTAATGGAATATTTTAGTAGTCTTTTAAGGTTAATGTCGCAGCCAGATGCAACGATAAGCATTTGTTCCTAAGAATTATTTTGCTTTAACCCCTTTTCCAAGACTGTCCGTATTCTGGTGAATGTTCATCGGCTGCACTGTGGCTGCCAGCCAGCTGTCATTTTAAGGTGGTCTTTTTTTCAACCAATCCACTATGCAAAGTTGAATTGTAGTTATTTTTGCTCATTATCTTCAGCAGTAAAAATGTATTTATCTAAATTTAAATTGCTGTTTGCTGAGGATATGTGACAGTATTTAGAATTCAGTATTATTTTATTATCTCTTTGAAAGGATAAAAAAAAGCTCATTTATTTCAAGAGATATTTCTGCAAGCATGTAAAAATACCAATGAAGTAGCTAACGTTTTCCAGTTGTTGTTGACTTCAAATTTAGCAACCATTGTCCCTGTTGATATATTTGATGCTCTAAAAATGTACTTGCCATTAAGTAGGAAGCTGAAGTGATTGGTAGGCAGATAATATTCTTCAGTAGCTATTAATAATGCTCAGAGGACATACGCATTGGAGCGTATGGAAAAAGCCATGGAATTGTGTAGGACGGAGGCAAAAATAATGCATGTAGCTGTTTGATTTGAAAGCAATCCTTATGTACCGCAGTGGCTGCTGCCTGAATTAGTGCATTGTGAACGGGAGAAACTGATATGCAAACAGAATGGTGTGCAGCTAATTTTTTTTAGAAAATTGAGGTTTGATCTCTGCTATTTCACTTCTTCCATGAGCTGACTCAGACCCGGTGAAGTGTGTGGGGACCCCATTCTGCAGGGGGCTTCGGTGGTGGAAGGTGGGAGTTGTTCCTCCCAGAGCCAGCTTAGCTCATGGGAACAAGGGAATTAATATTCCATTAAGAGAAAATGAAAAGTTTCAAAACAAATAAGAAGTCATTGCCACTCTTCTCTGTTCCTTTGTTCCTTTAGCCACAGGAGGACTTCTGTGCCAGCACTGAGTTTCTCCCTGGTTTTCTCAGCACAGAGTATTTCTTTGTCTCCTGGATTTTCTAACTGCTCTTAAAATCATGCATGTTTTAAACTGCTGCCAGCTCACACAGCTATGCAGCCCTGGTGTCACCCAGGGCTGCACTGTGTATTGGGAAGATCATATTAGAAAAATGTGGAATTATTAGAGCCTATAAATAGTGGTGATAACTTGTACAGCATTTATGTCACCCTCGTGCTGCATAACACACTGAAGTCCTGGGCTAGGTTTGTTTCTAGTGTTGCTTCACGTGTCGCTGTGAAACTTCATTATATCACGATATAACAAGCAGCTGCTGTGTAAGTAATGTGGTGCCTGCAGCACAGGTGGGGGGTTCTTTCTGGAGCAGCCAACAACTGTACTGATGCTTCACATTTTCCCTGGCTTGGTCCAGCTTCTTAGAAAGGAAACAAAATCAGGTCTGTGCTAAATGTTTCTGGCTGCCCAAGGGTTTTGGTGGTCAGCTTGAACCTTTAATAAAATTGCTAATAAAAGATTATTTAAGAAGCTTTTACTTCCTTGTGCTAGCCAAAGATTGGGGGCAGAAGGAGATTGCTGCCTTTTTTTTTTTTTTTTTCTTCTGTTTTTGGAAGATTAGCAAACAGATTCACACAGTGTTATTTGCTGCAAATTTCTTCGTGCTAATTTTAATCCCAAAATCTTGGCTTGTGAGAATCTCAGTCTTCACAAAAAGAAGAAAAAAAACCATCTTTAGCTGCTCTGCCTGTGGAGAAAAGTCAAAACTCACGTAGCTTTAGAAATGGGGGAAAAATTCCAATGATTGTTTTTATAAGCCATGTTTTTAAAATCCTTTATAATATTTTACACAGGGGCTGGTTGAATTATGGTTTTGCAATATTGCTGGTGGAATTGGAGATGGAAACATGGGTTCATTAAGACTTAATAGCTTTGGTCCAACTGCTGCCATGACACGTGGTTAAGGCATTAAAATATGTGGGCTATGCCTCCTGCTACAGTACAGCAATTACTGGGTAGGTGTCCTTTGATACTGGAAAACAATCTTGCCAGACTGTTGCTGTTAGTTTGAATAATCCCACTCTTGCTGAAGGCCCATGGAAATGAGACAAAACATTGCAAATAGTGGCTTTCTCCAAATAAAGGCTACAGAGTGTGTGTGATTTCTGTAGATCCTGTCTGTCCCAGATGGATCTGTCCTTGTGGGCGTAAACCTTCTGCTCTAACACTCTGTACTTTGGGCTTTTCCTGCGTTAGAAATGTCCAAGTTGTTCCAGGCTATGTGAGAATTGCTGTGACACTTGTTTCCTTTTGGTTTTTTTGGATCTAGTCTGACTGGTTTTTTTTCAGTGATGTGACAGAATGACACTAGCTCCTGGTACATTCCTGACATCAGTGTTTGGGAGTCCATCTTTTTTGGCTCACTGATGACCGGGTCCTTGTGTTGGGTAGCCCTGTCAGGTTTAGATTTGTTTGTGTTGCCTTCTGGGGCCACTGTAATGTCCTGAGCTTTAATGATACTGGTGTTTCCCTTGGGCACAGATGGTGTTTAAGTATTTTACGAGACAGTGCTGCTGCAGGCTGGTGGAGGATGAGCACTGGAGCAATGCCAGCAGGGAGGAGGGATGCACTGCTACCTGGGTTGCTGCTCCTTGATTTGGGTAGTGCTGATGTGAGCCAAAGTGCCAGGGTTTCTTGGGATCCCAGCTGACTCTTGCACAAGATCACCAAAGCTCATCTTATGTGTGTTCCTTAAACCAGCAGTTGATTAAGTTCTCTGAGAACTAGTATGAACTGCAGCATGCCTGTTTTTCTAGGAGTATGTGGAATAAACGGCCTGTTTATTTGGTGGCACAGTCTGAGGTTTATTCTGGCAGGTAAAAGAAAGCTTTCCTTGGGAGTCATTAGTATGAGGTGCTACAACAACATAATTTCTTGGATCACACAAGCCTGACTTAGTAACATTAAGGAGGGTATATCTGGGTGCCACGCAACACAGGACTTTAGTGTCACGTGGAGATGTTATAAAGAAAACCATCAGTGGCAGGCTCCAAAGTATCAGGGAAGGGCAGAGAGGAGCAAAGGCCACCTCACATCCTCTGTGGTCTATGTATAGGTGTGGTGGATGAAATACAGGCCTGAAGGAATTGGAGTTGTTTTTCCCTGAGTCTCTGAGGGAATTGGAGTTGCTTTTCCCTGGATCTCTGCAAGCGTCTGTGGCTCAGGGACTGTGATACCAGGTCTTTCCACTGACACGCATCCTGATGGAGGTGGCAGTGACTCCCTCAGTGGTAGTCTTTGTTTTTAACACTCTACTTAATTTCTTTCCCACCAAGTTTGGGTTTCTAGCAATATGATTACTTACGGATTTGTAAGTCAGAAATAGCTTGGTAATTGCTATATTGCTTTGCCCCCAGTAGCAACAAACATCTTAAATTTAATGCATCATCCACACAGAAAATTGATATTTGGCCAAAACTCGCAGGCTCTGACAGCTAATCTTAAAGAGCTTTTGCTTGACATGTAAAATAGAGACTTGTGGTTGACATGCACAGGAAAATTGACGGTATTTAGGATTATTCCATAAAAGAAAAATACTCCTTACGATTGGCTGAAAATAGTTGAGGGTGATTAAATTTAGATAGAAACCTCTCCCTAGAGGTCAGCAATGCGAAGGCCTGGGACACCAACCGCTTGGATCGTGTGCAAAAACCCCTGCCTCATCTCATAATTCAAAGCTGGATTTTGTGTTATCTTCAGGATTTGTCTGATGAAACTGTACTCATGAGCTGCTGACCAGCTTGCTAAGAATAGGTTTCCTTTAATGTGCTTTTACTTTGATTTTCCTCCCTAGAAATACATCCTGAGTAGCAAGAAAGCCCCAGAAGTCTTTCACTGAAAGAATTACAGTAAGGAACTTTCTGGTGCTTCTGATGAAGATACCTGGCATGTTTGCACAGATATTTGGCTTTCAGTTGCAATTTAAAGGACTAGGAGTTTTAGCAGGGAAACTTGTGGATCAGTTTGAAGGCCATGTACTGCATTATGCCAGGGTTACATGTTGCTCTTTTTTGGGTAAATACACATTTCAGCATGTTTTTTCAATATTTGGTTTAGAGTCAGTAGGTCTGGATGACTGGGCTTCAAAACTACTCAATATCTATTTATTAAATAGAGCATTTGTGTTCAACAGAAAATGTAAGACCCAATTTCAAAATTAGGCCCACACAATTATGCAATTAGGTAATCGTGCGTGTAATTGCATGCACAAATGGTCAGTTAGATGTGTAACTGTCCATTTGCATGCAAAATTAACCTGTTTTGCAAATTGGGCTTGGAATATTCATGGTAGAAAACATGGCTTTCTGGAGATGGCTGTGTTGTCACGCCCTTCCATTGGTGTCTTCTTTTATGAGACTGGTGTGGTTTAGTCTTAACCTCAGTGTTAGAAACAAGTGAGTAAGTCCAGCACCTTTGGGCTCTGCTTTTGATGTGCTCCAGATCTGTGACAACTGTTGAAAAGATTGTGAGGGGAATGTGTGTGTTATACTCATGCATGTATTAATTTAAGAACTAATAACATGTGCACAACTGAATTACTCTGGAATTTACTGTTTTGATGACATTTAATGTGATGCTGTTACAGTGGCAAAAGAAAATGGTTTGATTTGTATATTTTTATGTGTGTATTTTCATATACACTTCAGAGTTACTTCTTTTTTGCCTTTTTTTATCTGGTGTGCTGTCAAAACACTTCAGTGAAAGAGCTCAAAGCAGCAGCTGAGGAATCTGTAGAAATATAGTCATCACTTTGCAGTTAGTGCAAGCACTTGTTCCTCTGGCATGATCCCTCGGTGCTTGCATGGGCGAGACTAGGTCTCTCTGTTGCCACTCCATGTGTTTGAACATCAATTCTCCTTTTCCTGAAAACCCAGAATAATTGTGTAACTGGTTCCACATGTGTAGGCTTTAACCCCGGGAGAGAGGTGGTGGTGATCTGTTATCAAAATTTGGTGGTGTTTCTGGGGAGGGAGTGTTTGTGTCTTTAGAGAAAGGTGTGTGCTTGTGCTTCTCTCCAGACTGGGATGCAGGAAATACTTTTGTTCAAGTTGTTCTCATAGAGCAGGGAGCCATGCTGCCACCCATGGCATCATCTGATTGTGCACATTTTAGGGCTCAGTGTGGCACTTTCTCATGCCTGAGAAGATAAATTCGGCAGAAATCTTCAGTTGTTGTTGTTGTCTTTGACCTCAGAGTTTTGAAACTGAACAGCTGAAACCACAGGCTAGGCAAAGCCTTCAGGCCTGACCTGGGGAAAGCGGGGAGGGGAGCATGGGGGAGGGAGCATTATAAATTCAATCTCTCTCTTATTTTAAGTGCTTTGGATGGAGCTTTTCCTTGCAGCTTCACAGTGTCGTGGGGCCCTGCCTGTGTGGATGCTGCTGTGCGAAGTGCCCACTGCTGCTGTGTAGGTGGGTTGAGAAGCAAAAGCGGTTTCTCACATGCCCCTCATCATTACAAGCTGGCCCTTTGAGCCAAATCCTGCAGCTTTTCCCTGAGAAATCAGTGGGCTAAAGTGGTTATCTGCACATCAGATCAGTGCTTCCCAGCTGCTAGTGGTCCCAGTGTGGATGCAGTGTGCTGCTTTTGGCCTGCATGGTAGCTCTGCTCCTGCTGCTGTGCTGCTCTCTCCCAGCGAGGGATTTTCTGCAAGGAGTCACCCAGTGTGCATGTGCAGAGGATGCTCTCACTGAAGGGCGAGGTGGCACCTTGGTTTCATGCTGGGTTGTCCTCCCAAAGCGATGGTATGCTGAGCCCGAGAAGGATTAAGCAGGAGCATATTAAGGTCACTTTTTATTCCTGAGCTAGAGGTTTATGTCCTCTATGCATATTAATTTCACAGCTTGGGATATGGTAGAAAGGAGAGCAAATAAGAGTACAAGTGTGCTGGGTAGCCTCGGCAATTGAGCTGGAAGAGAGAGCAAAAACTAACAAGCTGCTTTTCCTTTCCATGCTGCATTAGCATGAATGATGTAAAAACAGAGGAAAGATCTAAGCCCAAAACTCCAAAATTACCGGCATTATAATTTTGTTTATGCCTGTGTGGCATTTAATTCATTTTGGCTGGTGTTTGTGGGAGGTTATGGGGAGAAAGAACAGAGAGTTGCAGGTTGCTGTATGCAAAACTAAAATCTTTCATGTCTTATATGCTTATAAACCAGAGGTTGCAAAACTCTTCCTTGCACCTTTCCAGTAGCTTTGATGAGGGTTACACACCCACAGAGGGTGAGGGAGATGGTGTCAAAAAAGCATCGTTCGTAGTTGACCTGCAGCCAAAAACACAGGTGGAGGATTGCCCCTGAAATGGTGTTTGAAAGAGGCAACCAGGAATGGGAGTGGTGTCAGAGCACAGGAGTATCCTTGAGCTCTGTCCTGGCAGCTTTGATAAATTGAAAGTCCTTGGACTTTTTGTGGGATGCACAGGCAATCTTTTCTAATTCCAATGTGGGTGATTGCATTTTCTTTATTCTTCTGTGTAGGACCCATTAGCATTTGGGGAGCGTGGGAGCTGGATAGGGGATTTGTGGGCAGGAGCTGCTGGTTCTGTGGTGTTAAATGTGGGGTTGGCCTTGCATTTAGGCCAGAACATTTAGATATTGCTGGAAAAGGTTTTGTGGCCATTGGTGACCACCTCCTTTCCTTTCTGCTCTGGGAGCCCTGAGGACTGGGAAACATAGTCTGGAAGACTTGTAAGCTCTCCAAAGCCATGGATTTCTAGTCCATGGTATCAGTTCAGCTTCGTGAGATGGACAGCCTTCTGAGTAAAGGTATAAATTCATAAAGCATTCTGGGATAAGGGATAAAATAATGCGCAGTGGAAATTATAGCACTAATTATATTATATTAGTACAGAGGAGCTAATAGCTCTCCTTGCTCCATAGCAACTGCTGTGCTTTGTTACAGGTACTGCTGTGGGAAAAGGCAGATGAAAGGGTTAAAGCATGTTATCTGGGAGGATGCTGGACCTGCTCTCTTCCCAGTCTTGTACTGGTGCTGTGTGACTTAAAGCACTGTGGGGTCTGTGGGTTGACAGGCTTGACCCCACAGTGCAAGTAGGGGGTGAAAGCCAGTCCCACAGGGAGCTTGCAAAGCCTTTTTACAGTCGTGTTTGGGTCACTCTGCCTTCTCCTGAGTCACCGCTGCAGCTTCCACAGCCTCCAGTACAGACCAGTTTATCTCTTAATCTGGCCATGAAATAAAATATTACAGGTGAATTAGAAGATGTTTTTATTAGGGTAGTTTTGGCTTACTGGGAGCAATCTAAAAATAGACTGTGGATATTCTTGATCTTTAGAGACGTTAGCCTGTCTTTAAAAAACAAGTAAGGATTGAGGTATTTTATACACAGCTCTCAGAGCTCTATGAAAAAAAGCAGACTACAAAGCACAGCACAGGAAAATTGATTCATCGTCAATTTATTGCGTGGAGCTCTAGGTGAACTTATCTCAAGACAGAACAGAGATCTATAAAATCTTTTCATCTGAAACTATGAATTAAATTGAGAGGAACTGCTGATGAGAGGCCAGAGCCAACTCTTAAACCAGACATTTTTTTGAGAATGGGTCTTCTGCTGCAGCAAGATCTTCACCAGCCAGGGATGTGGAGCTCAATTCTTACTACCCTGTTTCTCTCCTTACAGGGAATCTGGCTTATGCAGGAGCAAGCCTGCCATACTCCCCCTGTTCTTCCCACCCTTGATTTCAGTATAATTTTTCCTTTCTTCATCAGTGTGTCTTGTTAGTCTTGCAGTTTCTTTTCCTGACATGTTCTTCTTTTCTTCTATTGCGTGTGTGGATTCTTTAAACCTCCTACTAACAAGGAAACTTGCCTTTTTCAGCTGGAAGCCTCTGAAAACAAGCTGATGCATCTCCATTGTCAGATCACTATATAAATAAATAAAACCTCTTCGTATATTGCCTTCAAAGAAGCGAGTGAGACAATGCTCAAGAACTCCTGCCTGCTTTTTTTTTTTTTTTTTTTTTTTTTTTTTTTGCATTGGGGGAAGCTGTATTATGTCAGCGACCTGTAATAAATCGCACTGCAATGAGAAAGGACAGGCTCATTCACCTTGCATCCATGCAGAAACAACTAAGCTCTCTTCACATGCCATGGGAAAAAAGAAAAAAAAGGTGACAAAGAAGGGAATTAAAGAAAAGAATGACCTTGGCTTGCAGTTGCTCCGGTACTAGCAGGGAGCAGTTTACCAGTGAGAGACTCAAGTTTTGGGGTTGCATTGCCTGTGTTACTGCAAACTGTGCAGCCCAGAGTGCGTCAAGTACGGCCTGTGTCTTCCTCCTGCTGCCTGGAAGTGTAGTTAGCCAAGCTCTTAATTGGCAAAAGACAGTGGTTTGGAAGGCTGAAGTATTTTAACAGGGGGTAGGGAGGGAAGAAAGAAGGGCTTACGCAATGAGGTACAGTATAGTCAGACCACTTCTCTGCAATTGGTTATGTTTTAATCTCCTGCATTTGTCAGAATTTATGGTGATGTTAAGGTAATTTGGAGGCTTTGTTTCAAGTAAGAGTATATGCTAAATAAAAGGGGGAAAATGTAAAAGGCCTTTAAGAGTACTGGTTGAAAGCAGACTGAAGGAAATGTACTTTTGTACATCTTTCCGTTTGTAACACTTGATGTTAAATCTGTGGATGGTTTTCTTTGTTGCTTTCTCATTGGAGTGTTTGATTTTTGAAGTTTGTAAAGCATCTACCAAAAAAATTACTTTTATAGGGTTAGTATGTGCTGGTTTTATATCAGCAGGTGCCTGCCCTTTCCCTGTGTGGACTCTCCATCTGTTTGTCTATGTGCTGGGATAGCCAGAAAGTTTATAGGGATTGGGAACAGGAAGCTGCACTGGCTTTGGGGTGCTGTGGGTCTGGATACATCATCCCACATGCCCTCTCCTGGTAGCTTTCCATGGGAGCTGCTCATCCTGCTGTAACAGCCTGGCTTTGCTGTGGGATCCAGCAGGTTGGGATGACTAAACCCCTCCTTGGCTTCGCCTGGGAAAGGCGAATGGCAGCTGTCACACTCTTTTAGCATCAGGCTACTGCTGAGCACAGTGCTGGTGTTACTTTTAGTGCATCTGTGTATCCGCCTGTCTGTTGGCTGCTGTTGTCTGTATGGGGCTGCACAGGCCTGTGTTGGAGACATGGGAGAAGAGCTCTTGCCTGCAAAGGTGTGGTTTCCCATGACAAGGTGAGGAAGGTGGAAGGATGCAGCAGGAAGAGGGTAACAGGGGAGAGAATATGCAAACTAGTTTTGTTTGGTTGTGGTTTGGGGTTTTTTTTGGTGTTTTTTTGTTTGTTTTGTTTGGTGTTTTTTTTAGGGGCCCTTTCAGGCAAGCCTCACTTGCCCAACATCATCATCTGCTGGGGTCATCCCGCAGTAAATACAGCTGTTGGCCCTGCCCCTTGCTGAGTAGGGGAGATATCAGTGAAACTGCACTCAGTTATCTCCCCCAGCAGTGTGCCTGGTCAAGGCTCCTTGTGTTACGAAAATGCAGGTCTTGTAGCAGGAAAACCTCACTTCCCACTTTCTGGAAGGGTTCTGGTCCCTGTGAGCTTGTCAGAAGAAATACATGTGCATTCCATTGGTGGCTGCATCCCTCGGTGAAGTACATCCTGCTCACGTAGTGGTGCCACGTCCCCAAAAACCACACAAAACCCCCTGCTGGGATTTTGCGTGTGCTGCCCAGCCACATCCTTTCCCACTGGCAAGGAGCAGAGATGCTCCCTGGGAAGGGTTGGCACCATCCCAAACTTCAGTGGGAGTAGCAGTGACACAGGGTGGTCTGGTGAAAAGTGGGAGAGCAGGATACAAGACATGCTGGTGGCACTGCTCCAGAGAGGCTTTGGGACAGAAATGCAGGGAGGAAAAGAGCTTTTTTTGTATTTAAGCCTCAATATGGAAAGAGTGGGACACTTAACCCTTTCCTTCTGTACTTTCCAAGATCCTGGGAAGATGAGCAGTAAAAGCAGTTGTCATGCTGCTTCTATTTCTTTGTGGGACAAAATTTTCTTGCAGCTGTTTCTTTATTATAAATTCATTTGATATTCAATGTATAAGCAGTAAAAATAATTAAGTCATTGAGTATTCCTGCAGATACTCTGTGTACTTCTGAAAGTATTTTGTTACATTTCAGCATTAGTTGATGGATTCTTACAATAAGTTATCACTTGGATTGCCTCTCATTTCTTTCTACTGAGTATTTCTCTTCTTTAACGTAGGGTACCACACAGTTGTAGTTAAATGGTTAATGTGACACTTGAAACATCATGCAGTGTAATTTGCAGGGGGAGAAGGATAAATACACATATACAGTGCTGGCATGATGCTGCCTGCCCTTGTGTCCGTGACCAGGTTTGGGTTGGGGCGAGGAAATGGTCATTGCTCTCATTCTCACCTTGGGGCCTGAGAAGAATTTGACCATATTGTGCTGAACTCACCTGGATATGAAGATGGCTGTTTCTCTGTCCTTGACTTTGTGGATGGGCAGCCTCTCTGGGTAGCTCTTCTCTTCTGCCTAGTTAGACCTGTGGTAACTTCAGTGTCAGGTTGGGCAGTTGAACTTGGCCCGGCAGTGCCAGGATTTGGAGCACTTAGACAGATGTAACCTGCTTTACAGCCATCCAAAATCTACTTTCTGAAGGAACTTGGTGAAAAATGAATAGAAGAGGTTCTTTGTCTGTCCATTTATTTTTTTTTCTATACTGTGTTTTTAGCAGGTCAAACCGCTTTGTTTCGTTATCTAACTATTCTTTCCAGTGTCTCATTGTTAAGCTTTTGTTAATTAACATTTAATGACTGGGTTATGATGGAACCATGGGAGTCTTATCTGAAGGCAAAGCAATTGGCAAACGGATTCATTATGATCCGAGCAACCCTAATGAATGTCAAATTAATTCATAATAATGTGACACTAAAATGTTAGGCATATTGTTAATAATTATAGATGCGCTTTTACCTTATCCACTTTCAGTAGTATTGCTTTTTGCTATGTATGCCAGAGAGCCAGCTTTCCACTACCTATCTTTTTACACCAATAATTCCAGTCTTCTTTAGCTGCAAATAGCTTAATTATCTATTTGTCTCTTTCACAGTAATTAGATACAGCATAAAAGCCAGGAAGTTGATGTAAATAAATATAATTTATTTTGGAGATTCTGTAACTGTGGGTTGTTACATAAAAGTGACAATGTAAGGAATGAGGATGGTCTGTTGCTTGCTGTCTTTCATGGGAGAAAGGGGAGGAGAAGTATGTCAAACATTGCCACGCTTGTGATTAATACTATTTCTGTGGTTAGTTATTACAGTTATTTGAGAACACAGAGTGATTTATTTTAAATAAAATTATATATTTGATCCTTGGTTTTAACACAAAATGCCTAAAACCAGTTTGCCATGTTAAACCCAGCTCTGAGTTTTCTAGCTTGTCTTTTATGGCTTTGCAGCCATCTTTATTTTATTGAATTAGTTTTCTTGCACGTTCAGAATAGGAATTCTTGAAAAAAATTGAAAAATAACATCGCTGTCCTAACGTCTGTGAGCTATAGTGGTGGCAGGTGGGAGGGTAGCAGGCAGATTTTGGTAAGGTGAGATAGGACAGTGTAGTCTGTCAGGCAGCTTTATTGCTTAAAAACACCCATTGCACCATGCTTCAGGATTCAAAGGTATTTATTAATACTTGCTCACCTATCCAAAACACTTCAGTGTTCTCCTTCCCCTGGTCACAAAATACTTGCAGTGAGGCAGCAAGTATGTAAAACTTTGCCATGTAAAAATTTGATGGAGATATCATGTCCGTGTTTCCCAGCATTGCTTGCCCTACCTGCCTTAGGATTTGAAGCCTGGAGGATGTTGCTGGAACAGCAAGAAAAATAAAATTAAAAACTTCTCTGAAGTGGAATTTCGACCTGGCTAGAATGAGCATAAAGTTACCAAGGGCCTTTGTGGGTGTCTGCACATGGTTCAGGCTTCACTGTGTCATCACAGATCTCACGCTTTGCTCTGCTTCTGGGTCAGTGTGGATATGCAGCTTAGGTTGAACTGGTGGTGGTACTGGGGCATGCCGTGGTCCAGTGCATCTCACTGAAGGAGTAGTGTCCCAGCATGGTTTTGTCTGGCTAAATAAAGTGGTTTTGGAGCAGAAGGTATCGCCCTTGGGTTGTGCTGCTGTGCCACAGCTGCCCTCCTCCACCGAGAGCAGCAGGGCTGGTTTCTGCTCAGCCCAGCTTCTGCTTTTAATTCCTACCAAGAGCAAAAGGGTGTATTTTCTTTTGTTCAGAAGGAAAAAAATCCGAATGCTTTTTCTGTTGGTGGAAAATAGTGATCAATAATAATTAACTTGCACCATCTTATTTCTTTTCCCTCTGTGAGGAGCGCCTTACTATTGTTTTTGCAGAGCCGCAGGAGGTGCAGTGGTGCTGCTTCCTGCTCCAACAGTTCTTCCCTCTTAAGGCTGTGGCAACGTAACCTCTGCCAAGGAGGTGGCTGTGAAATCCCTTGAGTTACAGGTGCTGTGAGGCAGCCCCTCGGAGGGGTGTTTCTATTTTGTCTTCTCTTTTCCCTGCCGCAAACAGCAGCGTGGAAGCGAGAAGGAAGGCTTCCGTGGGCTGCGCCTCCAAAGGTCATATAACACTTTATGTTTTCTCCGACATGACACAGCGTGACAGAACAAAGTATTTATCTTGTGTACTTGTCAGCTTCGTTCTGCTAGCTCCAAAATGATGAAATACTACCGAATATGCTGCTGCTTGTTTCCTTTAGGGACTTGTGCTGATTTGTTTAAAGTGTCGTCTGCACCCAGTAAATGCTTCATTTATTACAGCTGACACCTGAAAAATATCTGAGGGAAATATATCAGGGCATCACACGTATATTGTTTTCCTGATTTGTTGTTTACTTATGTCTTAACACAAATGCAGTCCCCTAATGATTTGTTATGTTTTTTGAGGGTGCACCTGTGTGTGTGCCTTTTGAACTGCTGTGGTGGGGTTTCTGGAGACGCGCTCCAGTTCTGTGACAAAAATGCATTTTGACTCCTGATGGGGTCAGCTTAACTGTTAATTATCGCGGTGAGTCACTAATGAGCTCTCGCCTCGGGAACTTCGTACAGCCTCTCCTCAAACTTTTCCCATTACTTGTTCTGATGCTTAAGCGAAAATAAAAATAGATCTCTTGGAAAAGGGGTGGGTGGGGAAGTGAATGTTTGAGATGGTTATGTGACCCTCGTAATGGTAATATTTGATGCAAAGGCTTTCAGATATAACTCTCAGTATCATATTAGGTTTCATGGGTGATTTAAAAAATTTTTTTTGTTTTACATGAAGTTTTTCTCATTGTCCCCGAAGAATAATGTGAAATCAAAATTCGTCTCTCAGCAAAACAATCAGTGTAAAAATAACAAACATCAAAGAGAGAGGGAAGCAGTTTGCTCACAGTTCTAATTGCTAACATTATCATGTGTCAAAGTGAAGAATTAAAATGTGACTCTAAGTTCCTAAAAGCGCACTTGCTGTGAGTTCAAAGGCTGTGTGAGGTTGAAGGCGTGTGGTTGTGTGGGCTAGCAGGGCTACAGACAGTACTTGGACCTCCTGCAGTTCACTGATGAGCGCAAATAGGACCTTTGGGCATGCAGAGGAGCCCCTCTGACTGCTGCTTCAGCAGCACAGCTTTGCTTGGGCTTAGAAAATGCACAGCACAATGTGTCTGCAATTTCCTGTGTCCTTCCCTGTGTGCAGGGAATCTACAGTCAGTGTACAGCATATGTGTGCACCTAAGCAACACCCCAGTGCTGTGTGTGGGCATGGGAAGTGATTGGGGTCTGGATTTTGGATGCTTTATGGTATTGAGCCCTAGCCCTTTAGCCGTTTGCACAGGGTGTGCTACAGAGGCTGTGCATTCACTGGAAAAATGCAAATCTAGGAGAAATATAAGTGTATTTATAGGTTTTCCTACCCCTAGGTAAATAAGCAGTACTGGGGAAAGAAGGCCTTTTCTGTATGATGGGAAGTTGTAAATGGCAAATATATTGCGTGCTTTAATGTTGTTTTATTTTACAGCTGTTGTAACAATTTTACTTAGCGAAATTAGATTCCGTGCTTGAGTAGCATCCTTGTTTTAATTTACCGTGGTGTGCCTTCTGCTTGGTGCATACAGGTTGGATAGGAGGAAGGGCCCCACTCCTCAGCTATATTTTCTCACTGTGACTACTCTGGACAGGGCAGCTGAAGAGGTCTTTCCAGTGATGCTCTAAGCTGGTCCTAGGGTTTACTGGCACCCCCCTGTGCCAGCCACTTTTTCCCTGCCTTGGTTCCCACTCCTTTCTCTGTTTTCTTCTTATGGAAAGGTTTTTTGGATGCAAGGACTGTTTTTTCCCCCATGTGGCTGTGCACAGTGCATCTGGATTTTAGTTTGAGGTGGGAGCATTAGGGAGACAGTTGCCATGATGGTTATACAAGGATAAGTCTCATGAAGGTGGAGCTGAGGAGCTGAGCTGCTGTGTTATCTCTGCATTGTGGTGAGCAGTGTTTGCTGCAGTTTTCTGCTGGGCAGTGTGATGTGCATGCCTATGGTGGTCCTGACTTCAGGTGCTCCTTGTCTGTGTTTGCTTCCAGAGGTGTGAAAAGGTGGGGTTTGACAGGTAGATGCTGAAGTGGCCAAGTTTCTACCCCAGATGGGGGGGATTTGGCGTGAGTGGGAATTGCCAAGGGAAGCAGGTGATGCAGCCCTGATGCAGCCTTCTGATCTGACATAAAGCAAGGGTGGTATTTCTGTCCCCTGTTCTAGATGGGCCAAGCAGAGCTTGTTCCTTACTCCCCCAAAGTCTGGTTAATCACAGTGAATTAAGAAGCTAGCCTTAGTGTGGGGCTGCCTTTGTCATACGTGAGGCTGAACATCTTCCTGGACAGGAGGACCTGAATGCCCCCACAAGAAGGATGAATGCTTGCTTGAGGCAATGAGAAATGAGGGTGCTGGTACCATTAAATTGAATGTTCTGGGAAGATCCATCACCAGTAAGCTACTGGTTTTATGCTCAAGAAAGTTTGGCTGCATCTCTGTCTTACCCGTTTTAAATAGAAATTGCCTCTCATCACAGAGAGAGCTTCAGTGAGGTGGTGAAGTGTCCTCTGTGTAAAGGAAAACTCCTTAAAGACTAATTGGTGTCAGTCATTTCTATGCTGATATTTCACTGCTGCTAATTTAGCAAACAGATGGTGGTCCATATTATGGCCTGTGAGTTGGGCTTTTCCCTGGGCGAAATGATTACCTCCCTGGATTTCAATTAGGAGAGATTGCCAGTTACCTGGAGTGGTTTTCCTTTTAATTATGCACCTATTAGGGCAGGTAGGTAGCCAGCCTAGGGGAAGAAGCAGAGAATTCAGTGGCACGAGCAAATCCTTATTAGGAAAAACCCATAAAACCAAACCAAAACTGAAAAGCCATGCTATGGGAAAAAGGAGGAGGTGCACAACAGGGTAGCATGATGCACAAGCCTTTTTTCTGCTACTGTGAGCATTGATAAATAGCTTTGAAATGCCTGTTTGGCAGGTTGTGGCACATAGGTGGCTGTAGCACAGGGGAGGAAAGGTGAGGTCTGGAAGATGCTGTCTGCAGGCTGTATGCTTATTTTTAGCTCAGCAGAGTTCACCGGTTGAAGGAGACAAGCCAGAAGGAAAGGCAGCCCCCGAGCAACCTGCAGGAGCCTGCTGTCTCCATGTGCTGGTGCAGGTGAGGGCAGATGTTTGCTTAATGCCAAAGAGCAGCAGCATGCGGCACTGACAGATTTATGAAGTCTCTGATTTTCATCTTGTTTCCTATCCCAGCTAATAACAGTCCAGGCAATGAAAAGATACTTCTCTCATAATTATCAACATCTCATTTTCCCTTTGAGTCTCGCGTTTAAATCATCAGGTCTCCTCTTCATCTGAATTGTTTCCTCAAGCTTATCTTCCTCTGTGGATCAGGCTTTTATTGTATTTAGTTTTGACGAGACTGTTCATCTTCCCTCTGCTCTGCTGCTACCCAAACCTGTTTCCTCATTGTCCTCAAGGAGCAGGGAGGGAGATGAAAGAGGCTTTGGGCTTGAATCAGCCAGTGATGAAGTTTGGTGTCCTTTGGGATGGAGACATTAATGCAGCATCATGAAATATGAGGTCTGTCTTCACTTGGGGTGACTCTGATAATGTAAGAACACAGTTAATCATATTTGGCTCTGCAGAGGGTATCTAATTGGGAAAAACACCTGCCCCGAAGGTGGCAGGAGTATGTGAGAGGAGCAACGAAATGGAAGGAGGAGCTCTAGCAGCACAGGCTACTTGTGTAGCTTGGAGCAGCCCTAATTGATGTTGAAAATGTCATAGATTCTGTTTGTTGCTGTGTGCAGCCCTTGACTATGCCCCTTCTTTAAGAGTCTTCCCCAGCTGAGCAAAAACTGTTACTTGGTGCAGTTCATGGCCTATTAAAAAGCAGCACTTTGTTGCTGAAGCGCAAGATTCGGTTTGAGCTTTGTTTGGCTTTATGTTGTGAAATAGGGGAACCCCTCGAACTCTCCACTTAGTCAAAAGCAGTTGCTTTGCTTACTTGAGTAGTTAATTCAGGCCCAAAATAATTACCCTATTTATTAGCATGTTAAAATGGCTTTAATTGGGTTTTGGTGCAGTATCTTCAGTCTTTTGACTTGAAAGTTTTTTACTCAGTCATAATTTAGCAGTCAATCCTTTGGTGTGGTGTTACAGCTCTGCAGATTATGTGTGGAGGTAATTAAGTAATAACGATTGAGGTGCAGGGTATTTCCTTGGGATTAATGACTGTCTGGGAGGAGTTGATGGCCCAAGGTGTAGCCAAGGGCCATTAACGCCAGCCAACTAATAATTGTAAGAAAATGCCATGTGCCAAGGTCATTACTGCTATTAGAAGTTGAGGGCAATGAGGAGGTAGGTGTGGGGGGAGATGAAGTAACATAGGAAGTATATGGATTTTGGAAAATGTAATATGGTCTTAATGGGTATCTGCATGATGTACTTGTTGATTAGCCAGTCTGCTCCTTCCCTCCATTCCTCACTGTTCTGTCCAAAGCTTAATGGCGAGGATCAGGGTGAGCAAGGATGATGCTTTTCTTGTCTGGTACCCTTATTCTTAATGGTGCCTCATATTTTGTCCACTTTAGGGGACACTTTATGCATATTACTAGTGTCATTTTTTTTCTTCCTCCTTTAGGGGGAAGTTTTCAAAACCCAGCCTAGCAGCGACCAGAAGCATTGGGAATATCATGGCTCAGTGGGATGAAATGCTGATTTGTGAATAGGAGGGAGAAGAGTGGTGCTTTTGAAAAACCTACATATTGGGCGAGTGCAAATGCTATAGTGTGTTAAAGCACTTGGTTTTGTAGCAAAGGGACTGTGTTTCAAAGCTGAAGTGCAGCTGCAGTGTGGCAAACTGCATTTTGGGGATTTGGTGGACAGCTAAACTTAACTGCCCCCCAAAGGCTGTAGGATATAAAAATAAATCTTCAGATAATTGCAGTGTATATATTAAGTTAGAGGCTTAAGAGGTTGTATTCACACAACTTGGATTCTTGTTGTTCCTTGATTTCAGTTACAAACTTAAAATTTATGGCAGAGGAAGAGACCTGTTTTGCACAGATTTTTTTCTTTAGCTTAATATTCCCAGCATCAGAGGAACAGGACTTTTGTTTACATGAGGCTGTTGTACATCGAGTTTTCTCTGTGCTCTTGCCCTCCAAGGTAGGCTCTGATAAGAGTACTTGTCTTTTTCTCAGTCCCAATATATCACTGATCTCCAGCAGCTGGCACCTGGATTTCTGCTTTTAAGCATTCAGAGCTGTAGGACCCGAATATCCCAAGCTGGCAATGCTGGAGGCAGTTTGGAGGAGCCTTTTCCTGAGCGGTGGATCTCTCATGGTTGGAAGCATTCAACCATCTTTATCTTGACATGGTGGTTTGTATGAATGAGTAACTAAAAAAAAAATAGAGGAAGTGGGGGGCTGTAAGAAAACTCATCAGAGGGATCCATCTCAGCTGGTGAAGGAGGGAGATAGATATGTTGGTATCCATGGTGTAAACAACTGATTACTTCCCTGCCAAGCTCTGATCTTTGCTGGAGCAGAGTGCTTGCCGCTGCTTAAAAATGAGATCCAGGATGCCTCTTACAGTTGATTTCCCTGTTATTCATCACTGGGAAACCTGCCTATTCTATGTTTTCTCATTTGTCTGAAGTTCTGAAGGAATGATTCTTTTAGAGGTAGGACTTCAATGTGTCCTGTTATAGGGGATTTGATTGAAAAAATTCATGATGGGGTCCAAGCAGTCTTGGAATAGTTGAGCATTCTCCCATCCTTGGGAGAGGCTCCCAGCAGCTCAGGTGAGCAGCAATGCAAAAAGCAGCTTTGGGAAACTTCCCATTGCTGGCATCTTTCTACGGTCTCTGGGCATGCCCCAAAATAGGTGTGTCTGGCTAATGAAATGGGTTTCTTTTTAGGTAGGTGTTTTTTATTTTAATTCTTTTGTTCAGATATTTAGGAAAAGTTTTGAACAGAGTGAGGGACAGATGCAATTGAAAAATCATGTTTTTCTTAACTTTGTAATTTTCTTGCATATAATTGTAATCTTAATAATGATAAATAATTTGTTAAAAGCAATTATGGCCTGAATAATAATCCTAACTAATAAACAGAATGTACTGTGTAATTTTGGTTGTTTTCAGCCATCTGGCTCCGGTCTTACTAATTGACTTAAAGCATAGCAACAATGTCAGCAACATACAGTGTTCAGTTTGGCTGAAGTTCCTGAGCAGGCATTCCTTACAGAAATCTACTTTTTTTTTTTTAATAAAAAATAAATCAATACATCAAAATTATTACTAGCACTATTACAGCAGCACAGATCATGAATCCATCAGTACTGTCTTCCACTGAGCTCAAAAAAACTTTATTTATAATGATTTGATCATGTATGGTTTTATTATTTTCTAGTGAAACTGCAACTGAAAGACTTTGAATGTATCCAGGGATCTAAATTCATGCTGGCACTTAGTTCTGAAGCTGCCAGAATTTAAATGCTTTCAGTGTTGGCTGGACTTAAGGTGTCTCTTAAAACTCAAGCTCTTCCTTTGGTTGGTTGCTATTCACAGTTTGGGGTTTTTTATTTGTTTAATGCACATCATTGCTGAAATTTCCAAGGTTTTTACTCAAGACTTTTAGACCCCTCAGCTTAATTGGTCAAAATGAAGCCATGTGCCCATCTCTGGTTTTTCAGATGTAATAGTTCGCTAGCTTTGAGCAAGTTATTTTTTTTTTCTTACATACTGTAGAGGTGACTTTCTTCTATTTTTTCTAGCCAAAACCACAACATAGTGACTTTGTGGCTAGTTTGGCTCAGTCTGGATGCTTGTGGTCTGTTACAATTACTGTGATGAAGTAATTACAACGGTGCCAGCCTCCAGCTTCACCACTCAACACCTATCCGTGGGAATTAGGGTGCCTGCATCTTTGCAGTGGGTGGGCTTTTGTGGGGCAGGGAGTTAGTGAGGGGAGAGTTGAGTACTGAGGTGGGATCAGACAGTGGCTGCCCTGATGGAGTTTTTGGGTCTGGTTTTTTCAAAGCACTGGTGGCAAAGCTTTGGTGGGCCTTGGGAGCAGAGCAGGGGTCCCTGTTGGTCACAAGCCAGTCCTTCACATCACCCTGTCCTCCCCTGTCATCTGAGTCATGGCTGCCCTGTCAAGTGTCTGTTCTTGGGGAGGACATGGATAATTGCCTGGATGTGCATAATGAAGCAAATAGCCTGGTTTGCCATTCCAGCAACTGGCATTTTCTGCATAGTTGGCTAAATTTGATTATGCCCTTTGGACAGTTCCAAGACTTACACACTCTTAGAACAATTTAAGTGGTTTCAAGGTGTGGGAAGATATGAATTGTAGTTTCAGCCCTCAATTTTGTGGTATAAAGCTGTGGTTAAAGGAATTACATGGCATATTAACTAATTACTTACTTATTTTCACCTGTGTTACTGAGTATAATCATAGCTGCTCTCAACTACTGTCCCCTGTCCCTTCACATGTATCATCAGACAACATTCACCTGTTTGAGGGGTTGGATTTGTTGCAGGCTTTTGGTAAATAATGATGTGAAGAGTTAGTGAGGAAGAAATGCAATTTCTGTGAGGTCTGGTAAGGATGCAAGGGTAAAGACTTGAAGTTCAGAGGGAGCTCTGCAGTCTGATCGATGTTTTTAGATGTCTGTTTATGGATCTAGATGAATTGGTGACTAATCCCGAACTTTGCAGCCCTCTGAATGGGAGCAAAGAGCTCCTTCGGTTTAAGCAAAGCCTTTGGGTCAAAGCCATGTGTGGGATGTGTGCCAAAAACTGGGGTGAAAGTTCTCATTTTGGGCTGAGGCAATAAGATGCTCCCTGGCATTATTTTTAGATGGCTTCTGAGTGAACCTGTCCTCCTTGCTGTGCAAATAAGGTTGGACTCCATTCAACATCTATTCTGGGTTTTGTGGAGGTTTTTTTGGTTGGGTTTTGTTGGTTTTTTTGGGGTTGGTTGGTTGTTTGTTTGTGGTTGTTTCTTTTAGCAAGGTCTGCTAAATTATTCCCTGTTTGAGGAGCAGACTTTATTGGTGTGTTTCTGATCAGTGTAAAACCAGAGATCTGCTGGGAATACTCTATTAAAGTAAATATATATCTATATTTTTAAACAAGAAGGTGTATTTTCAGCATGGGGCACTCGGTCTGTGTCTCATGGTGCCTGACAGGGACATGTGAAAGCCCTCGCTTAGGCTGATTGCCTTCATGATATGCTCGATCTGAGTTAACTTGTTTTCTATACCCTCTACCATTTCATTTTGTAGTAGCAAATAAAGCTTGGATGTGGTAAATGTAATGTCTGCTGCTGCTTGATAATACAGGCCAGTGAATAAATGAACTTCCTCTGATATTCTGTATCTTCTCCTAATAAACAGAAATGCTGTGGTGGGATTGTGTGTGAGTGACTTGGAATTACTTATCTCTACCTTCTCTCCTTAAAGTTGTTTTTCTCATGCACTTGCATGTTTTCAGTTTGCCAAGAAAATAACTTTGGACATGAGATTTAGGATTGGTGATTTAAAGCACAATCAGGGTACTCCCCACATGATTGTTGAGTTGGGGTCTGTGATTCTGCAGTGTTTCAGAGTTAGAGGACTTTGGGAATGAAGTCGTATGGCTAATTGAATCTTTTGAAACTCAAAATAAAGGAGAATGTTTAGGAATTTTCTGTGTTGGAGAGCAAACAGAGTAGCAACAACAGCTTTTTAGATGGTTCTTGGTCGTGTACTGCTTCTTATAATTTTCAGTTGTTTTCCAAACATGTATTTTTAAAAAATGTTGGTGTGGGAGGCAATATGGAGGCAGAAACTGTGAAGATCTTGGTGCATTAAAACCCAGTCATCCTCCAGATGGGTGCTTTCCCATTTGCTGCGTGGGGAGGTCTGGGAGCAGGGCCTTCGCTTGCCCCGAGTCCGACAGGAAGCGGAGCAATGCCTGGCAGTGCAGATTTCCAGTCGGCAGAAGGGGGAATTGGAATGATGCATTGGCATCACATGTTGGTAACACATTCTCCGTGCTGATGCTGCAGCTCTCCCATGCTTTCCATGGCATGGGCCGGGGTCCCTGCTCACTCACCTTGGTGCTGTGAGCCCCTCGGAGAACCCTTGGCACCTGCTGCCTTGGACCTTTGCCAGGGCAAAGAGCAGCAACGTTCGTCATGGGCGCATAACTGACAACAGGATTTGGGGAGGAACCTTTTGGGATTAATGCTAAAAATATTCAGGTAACCATCTGAGTGCTTGAAGTAGTTTGTTTTTTTTTTTTTTTTTTTTCCCTGGGGATGGTGAGGAAGGAGATGAAGACTCCTCATCTGTTTGCTGTCCTCATAGCACAGCCTGGCTGCTGAATAGCTGAGTGACAGGCAATCTGGCCTATCCATATGACCATATTGTTTTCCTCCCCTAATTAGCCTGGTCCTTACTGTGCTGATGAGGAAACAGATGCACTGAGCAGCAAATTACCTTCATCTTGCCTCCGCACAAAAAAGACATAGCATTTAATTGACTCATTTGATCTCCGGCAATTCAAAGCAAGTAAAGTGGAAATATTTAAAAGTGGCACTTCATTTCTGAGTAGGGGGAAAGTATGTTGGGAGTACACATACGTGCATTTGTGTATGCTTGTAGTTTTACAGTGTCAAATGTGACGGTGATGCTGAGGCTTGTGGTATCGCTTTTTATGTCTTTAAAGAGAGGCACAAGCAAAAACAGTGAAAAAGTACCCTGTTACTTCCTTTGTCAACAGCAAAATATTTGCATACTTAACTGCACTGATATTTCTCTACAGATCCTTGGCTGTGAATGTTCCTTTTCTGTGCAGCATGCCATGCTGCACATATGGGCAGCTGAAATGCCTCATTCCTGCATCTCTGAGCTCCTGCCTGGGAACTGGCCATGATGCAGGGGTCCCCCATTGCCCCTGTTTTCTCTACTCAGGTTTTCCTGCATTTACACAGATATATAGATATATATATATATATATATTTCCCTATTGGTTTTTCTTATATTGTTTTTTTTTTTTTCCTTTTTTTTGCTTGTTTTCCTTTGTTTCTAATGCAAATATATATGGGTACATTTTGAAGGTGCTTCTCAGGGGATTGAGGAGAGCTCTTACTGGCTGTGTGTAGCTGGTGCCTGACACGTGCCCCAGACTGGTGTGGGTGCAGTACCTGGCCACTTCCTTGCAGCCCTTGGGGTTACTGGGAAGCTCTCAGCATAGATGCATGCTGCACAATCCAACAGTTCCCATGTGGACAAATAGGATGTGTCTGGCACAATGCAGTCTAGCCTTGAAGATGGGGGAGAAACTTGTCTTTTACTTGATCTCCTGTGTGCATTTATGTCTTGGGTCCCCAGAGTGAAAGTCATCTGGTCAAGGTGAACAGTCACTCTCTGAATTTACCAACTCTGTGTGGCTGGACTTCTTTCATGGCATCTTAATCCTTCAAGAGGTGGTTTCTCCTGCAACTCTTCACAGTGAATGCTCTGCAAAAAGGAAATTGTTACCATGCAGACATTGTGGTGGCCATCCCCTGTGTTGGGACACTGTATCTTAGCAGATCCTAAGGGATGTTTAAGGTGCAGGTATTCCTTCTCCTTTCCCTCTGACCTAATGTGGCCTTCACCATGTATGATTACATCACATGGATTTGCCCCTCTGCTGCACTTCAGAGAAAGCTGTCACCAAATCTGCTTCTGTTTCCATTTAACTCTCGAGTGTTTAAGAGGTAGCATAAATAATAGTACCCTGCATGCTGCCGGGACATGTATGGGTGTTACTCATGTCAGATTGCACTTCTTGGATGAGGGATTTTTTTTTTTTTAGAAATACAATTAGGATTTAGAATACAATTTAGAAATACTAAACTTTCTCTTTAAATGACTAAAACTCCATATTTATACTGGCAAGATGATCACCAGAATGTGTTCAGGCAGTACCAACTTCATTCTGTGGACTGCATCTCTTCTGCTTCTTCCCCTTTCCTAAGCTTTCCACAATCTGCATTTGTTAAAAATGCCTGTTCAATAGATTGCTATTGCTGGTGGCTTTGAGATGGCTTTCAAATACCTTTTGCTACTTGCTTTCCAGTTCTGCTTAATGTTTTCGTCCGGTTTATAAAATGCAAGTTGAAAGAAAACTTCTGGATTAAGCGGGCCAGTTCCTTCAGGAGAGCTCCTGAGTGTGCAACAGCCCAAAAGTGCAGTGCTAGTTCAGTAAGCAAAGTGGCCATGCTGTAAAGAAAGGCAGATGTAATTAGAGGAGATATTTCGGATCCACTTTGGATTACACATGCTGGATTTGCCATGGTAAGAATCCTGACATATCTATTACCTTGGTGATCTTTTTTTTTTTTGTAGCCATGAGGTAAGGGATATTTTTTATAATGAAAATTAGATGTGCTTATTCTATTTTACTTGGGCACCAACCTTCCAGGGGAAAGAAGTGGGAGCAGGTAGTAGAGTCAAATACCTGAAAGCAGGTGTATTTTTCAGGCTTTTTTTCCCCTCTGATTATATGATGCTGAATTTCTTACATCTGAACGAAGAAAGCAGAAATAAACTCAGAAAAAACAGAAACTACAAAGGCAAAGACAAAGATATCTGTAAAACAGGGATACTGGAACCATCATTTGAATTACTGATACAGTAAGTGGCACCTTTTTACCTAGTGTGGTATTACTCTCATTTATGTAATTATCTGTTGCTTTTAACATTGCATGTGCTAGAACAGAACTGATTGAATGAAAAGTGCATCTGCCATTGAGTCAGACTGCTATGTTTGTGATGAGCTCTTCAGATTTTAACTAATTTGCTGGAGCAAAAGTCCTGCAGTTCACAGTATTAGTTACGTATTCTGGGTGAGAGACCATTTGACATGCAGTTGGTGCATTATTCACTTGTGTGCTTACTATGCATTCTTGTGAGAAAATTGAGAGTCCATGAAAGAACAACTCATGTCTACTAGTATAGGTTATTTTGGATTGTTTAATTTTAATTATTATTTTTGAGTGTGTTGTGCAGAGTGTCCAAGGCTCAGGACTCCTGCTCTTGGGGTGATGTGCATAGCACAGCAGGGGCTGTGCTGCCCTCACAGAAGGGGGATGTGTAGGGCAGCCCATGCTGCCATGTCCTGCCTGGATGATGAAACAGCTTCCACAGGGTGCCATCCCACACCTGTGAATGTTTATGGATAGTCACAGTGTAAGTGGGAAACACAGACATCCCCTTCTAAAGTGGAGGGGTTGGATTGTTTAGGCTGTTCAGTGGGTGATGTGTGCCATTGCTGCTTTCCAGGTGTAGTTGCAAAGCACTTGAAAAACAAATCTTGAAAAGCACAGGCACTGCTTGGGCCATGGGGCATGGGCGAGTCAGGAATGGAGCAAAGCCACTAAAAGTTAAAAGGAGCTGCCTTGCTAGTCCTGCCTAAAGAAATCTATAAAGCTCCTGTGGGTTTGAGCTGAGGAGGGGTGCTCGTCTGGGCTGGTGTGAGGCTCCAGATAGGAATCAGAGCTGCGCTTGGAGTGTTGCTCTGGGACAGCATCTCTTGGCAGCTGGGGCTCTTGTGCCTGAGAGGTGTTTTGCAGTGGGTCTGAATGTGGCTGAAGGTCTGGACTCTTGCTCAAAAAAATCTGGAAGGGGCTGGGGGGATACAGTGGGAAACGTGTTACCTACAGGCACCAAGTGTTATCTGGGGGGCAGTCTGTGAAGCCTGGAAGACATGAAAATTTACTTTGCTCCTGTCTTTTTCAAGATACAGTCAGGATTGGATGGTTTTGGGTTTGTTTTGAGTGGTTTTTTTGTTTGTTTGTTTTGTCTTGGGTTTTTTTGTTGATTTTGTTTGTTTTCATTCTTGTTCCGCTTGGGCTGTCCTTGCTGACAGATAAATACATCTTGCCATTTCTAAGCAAGATAGTTCTTTGGAAATCTGCAAACTCGGGGCTGAGATTCCAGACCAAATGAGCCCTTGAAATGTCTCTGGTTCCTGAGTACTTGGAAGTCTGTCCTGATGCAAGCAGAGTGTCAAAGACACTGGGGCCATGCTGGAGGCAGGTGCTGGTATTCGGTGCCTGGCTGGGTCTGGAGCTGTATGGGCAGGGAGAGTGAGCCTCCTGCAGAGGATCAGCAAAAGGTTTGGGAGCATCACTCCTAAGTTTGTTTTACATTTATCTTTACTGTCTTTCTGCTCCTCAGCCCAGGATGAAGGAGTGCCCTCAGCATCCGAAGTGACTGATTTGTTGAAAAGCACCCAGAAGTGTATGCTCCCCTCCTGTCAGGATAGATGTACAAAGGAAGAAGATTAAGAAGTTGTTTAACAATGTAACAAAACAATGAAAAAAAAGCATTAAGAGCAGCGGGAAAAAGCCATTAGTCTGAAAAGAGTAGTAGTAATTTAAAAATGTGGTAAAAAGGATCGGCTTTTGTGTGCAGCAGTCACCGCTCAGGGACTTTCAGGCGTTACTGACAGTACGTAATTGAGGACCCGTTTTGGTTCTCTCCTGCTTGAGGTTTTGAGTGTTGATAGACAAGTATTTATGCATGTGCTGCACCACTGTGTCGGTCATCTCATCACAGAGTGGAAAATTAATTGTTCCACCCTGGAGAAGATCTGAATGCCAAATGTCTTCCTCCTTCCCCTGCCTCCCCACTTTTCTTCTTTCAATATTTAGCCAAGGCAGCTGAGCTTTAATCTAAGACTTCCCCATGTCTTTGCATACATCATGGAGGGACTGTAATTCCATAAACTAGAATAGGTCTCAAGTAATCACCTTTTGAACTCAGTGGTGAAGCTAATTGAATGAAACTTGCTGGGAAAGACACAAAATAATTTAGTTTGTGTCTGTTAGGGTGTCAAAGTGTGGCTATTGTAACAAAGCTTCCTCTCCTACCCCCCTTTTTTATTCCCATGACTACAGTTTATGTATTTTTAAAGTATAATTAACAGGAGAGCCAGAAAATATGCTTTCTTTGTTGGTGCTGGAAGTGGCTAATTGTTATTTGTCAAGCTAACAGGATTTTAGGAATGGCGAGATAAATACTGTATGTTTCATGGGGGACATACCAAATGCATTTCCAAAGTGATCCAAAGGTGTGGCTCTCAGGGGCTTAGGGAGTGGTGAGGCTCCAGTAAGAGCACGGTAAGATGAGGGAGATCTGGCTTAGAATTTTGTCTCATTTCAAGAGATTGGTGAGGGGTTTCCCTTCTCCAAAAGGAAATCTCTCCTTTGCACTTTGCCTCATGACTTTTGCCAAACTGGGGTAAAAATGAGGTTTCTTTGTGTTTGCAAAGTGTTTTGAGATTTTTAGGTGAAACTCTTCATAACCCAAGTAGTACATGTTACAATTGTGGTCTAAGCTATAAGGCTTGTGGTCCTTACTTGAGTACAATGCCTTTGATTTACTGGGAGCTGGACCCAGGAAAAAAATGCACGGTGTTTTGTGCGGCTCACATTTCTCAGTGTTTTATCCAAGAGAAAAAATGTATAAAACTACTGAAATGCTATTTTATTTAACTGATTGGAAGCTCCTGGTACATGCAGATCTGTCCTGGTGCTAACTGCTTTGGGGAAACCTGCAGGGAGCAAAGCATCCCAGAGCACGAGGTGTTTTCAGCTGTGTTGTTGGGGTTCTAAATGCAAGTTCAGAGAATTGAGGAGAGCAAGTTATTCGTGATTCTTCCTGCTGGCATGGGAGATAACCAGTAGCTATTGTCAGTGGCTGTGGTAAATTGCAGTGTTTGGAGTTGGTAATTTTACAGGACTATGGCAAGGACAGGTTTCTATCTGGAGGCAGCGAGAGGTAAATCCTCTCACAGGGTGCTCAGCTGGAGCTGGCTGCAGCCAGGGCTTCCCTGCCGGCATTCCTTCCTGTCCAGCTGAAGCATTTTCACTCTCAGTTCAATTTCTCTCCTCTTTTAACTGCTAAGTAGATGTAATTTTGGTGACTGCCTGAACATTACAGTGTGCACAGGAAAACTGAATGCACGATCCATCTTGCAGTGGCTGCAGTGTGTGTCTGCCCTGTGCAAGGTGCTTGGAGGTGGTGTGCACCTGCAGGCTATTAGCAGCAGAATATAGACCAAGTCTGCCAAGGAAGTGGCTATTTCATTAATTTGAAATAGCTGCCTCTCCCAGCATCTGGCTTGCTGAGTGATTTCTGTATTTGCAGGGGTCCCAGGCCCCTCACAGTGGGTGCTGCTGCGTGTTTGCTTGTTTGCCTTCCAGCATTTTGGTCCCCTGCACCTTCTCTCAATAGCACTTTTCTTTGCAGCATGAAAGCTTTGCATAGTAAGGACCTCACAACACAAGAATGAGTGTTGCTTCCTTTTCTTTCTTCCTTTTTTCCTCTCTCCCCATTCTGCTCTCTGCATCCACAGTTTTTGCTCTGTGCTGCTAGGCCAGAAGCTCCTTTGTTGTGTCAATAGGACTGCCTGAGCCAGGGGGCTGTAGCCCTCTTTTACCCATGACGGCTCACTAGGAATATGTGTGTGTTTGCCTGTATCCCTTTCTTTTTTCCTCCTATTATCCTGTCAGAGTAATTAGTGTGGCTTTATGGCTGAAATTGGTGAAGAGAGGAACAGTGAAATCTGTCTGCACTGAAGTGCAGCAGAGGCTTTCATTAACCTTATAGTTGAGGAAAAAAATCAAAATTAAATAAGTCATGCACAGTAAGGAATGACACAATTTGCTGCCCCTTTCATTTGTGCAGGACAGGAGGCTGCAGGGAGGCTGAACCCTGTGTCTTGTCATGCATCTCTAATCCTCAGCATTGGGGGCTGCAAGGGAGGGGGCTGCATCTTGTGCTCCCATTTCCCCCTCTCCCACCACAAATCTCTATTTCCTCTCCCAAATATGAATTTGCAAAAGTTTCAGTTCAAAGTGATGCACAGGAAACTATTTTCAAATACTGTATGGAAAGCTTGGTGTTGTGTTAAAATGCATATTTAGGGAAAAACCTAAAGTTAGCATGAGAATGGAGTTTGGGAAGATTTTGTCTCACTCTATTCCTCTGTGTCTGAGAACTCATTCCTGCATGCATGCCAGCTTTTCCCTTATTGGTACCCCTGGATTTGAATACCAGTGTAATATCCAGTTGACTTTATGCTTAGATAACTTTCTTGTAAAATACTCCATTTTCATTAGCCTTCTTAGTAGACTTTTTTTTTCCCATTTGGAGTTTCATATAATAATAATTGGACATTAGCTGAACAAATGTAAGTCAGCAGTTTTCAGCTTATAGAGTATTTGTTTTATTTTATTTTTTTGACAGATGAGATGCTTTTTGATGAGAAGTGGTGAGTTGGATGCTGAAGGTGGTGAGTGTTCAGCTCCTGTATTTTTGTGGCCTTGAATAAATTAGTGTCAAAGATCTGTTCATTCACTCAGGCCAGTTATATCTGTTATATCTAGAGCTGGTCAAACTTTTTCACATTAATAACTTTCCACTAAGATTATGTTTGGTGTAAGGCAAAGTTCTCTAGAAGAAAACTGCTCTTCTTGTGTTTTTATTTTTATTTTTTGCTCCTAACAGCCGGGTTTTCACACTGCCTTAGCCTAAAAGAAACTGTTAATTCTCTCCCCTCCTCCCCTTCTCATCCCGCTTCTCTGTATCTTTCTTTTTACATGGAAATGAAATGAAACATTTCAAGATCTTGAAATGGTCATCCAGATGTTTTGCAAAACTGGGAAGCAAGTGGTCTTTGAAAGCAAGCTGAAACTGAGAAGGCACTTTTTCAAAATGGAGAAAAAAATACATGTGTGCTTGTAAATGGAAATTCCATGTGAGAAATCAGGCTTTGGAAAAGGATCCTTTCTTCTTGCTCTGCATTTTGTGTATGGAAATACTCTGCAAGAAATCCCAAATACTCTGGCCGGTTTGTGTTTGGCAGTGAGGGAATAAATGAGCAGGACTGGATCTGTGGCACTGCTGAAAGGTGGAGAGGAGATGATCCTGCTCTGTCCCTTGTACCCCCCCCAGGCAGGAAAAGGTGAGGTGGTGGCAGTGCTTCCTCCATAAGGCAAATCAAGGCAATTTCATTTTGGGGAGCAAAATCTTCTTTCAATGAGTCCCACCCAGCAGACTCTGCTGTGGGAATACTGCTGGTGGCTCTTCTGGCCATGTGCCACTTGTGGTTGCCTGGGCCTGGTGCTGGTCCTATGAAGTCGGGAGTAACCAGGTGAATACAGTTACATCACTGCCCATGATGAGGGAGGATAGTGGTGTAGCCTGTGGTCCAGATGACACATTTCATGCGTTCTTTGGAGCTTAATACTTCATATGTTTGAGCAAACAACTGCAATTCTAACCCAGAATGACTTGGTTTGAGGTGTGTTTTTAGTAAGATGATTGAAATGCCATGAGAGTAGAATGCAGTTTTTGTAAACAGGACTTGGAGTATTTGAGTGCTTACATTTTGCTTTAAAATCTCCTTGTTTGTTCATTATCCAGGGGCATGTCTCTGTACAGACTGTGTGGGGTTGTATACGATTTTCAGTACTTCCTTTTAAATGAGAACTTTTATAAAAGAACAGGAGTTATTACAGCCCTAACTCTGTTTGTAGTTAGAGAAAAAAGTAAATAAAAAGTCTAACAACCGTCATCAGTCTGTAGGAGCTGGAATGAGAAGAGCTAACGATCGCTATCCAAGTGATAAATGGGGGAACCATCTGAGAGAGCTTTGGCAACAAGAGAAGACAGATGAAGGCAAAATGGCTCCTCTCTGCCTGCCTTTTGTTCTTTGAGGACTATTATGATTAAAGCTTATTTAGCAATCTAGCTCCTAACCTGGGCTTAAATGATGTTGTGAGTGAACTGGCACACAGTAATAAATTAGAGCAATTAGTAACTACATATCGCTTTTTCTTATGGAAGTGGTGTGCCCATGTGGAAAGGGAGAACCTGGTTTCAGGGCTGAGCATGTACCTGTGGGAAACATGTGTTGGGGTTTCTTCACAGGGGGTCCTACCATCTCCAGTGGATGGACTCTGTATCATTGTCCATGGGATTGGGATGCAGCATGTTGGAGAGTAGCCTGTGTGGAGCACTCATGCTAGAAGGTGGCTGAAAGGATCAAAATGGGATTTACGGAGTTCATTTTGGGAACAATTTTGATCAGATTTGAGTGCATTTGATTTGCTGTGTTTAGACTCTTTTGGATGGTTCAATTAATGACAATCCTTCTGGGGGGAAGCATTGTTCTTTTAATGCCAGACCAGCCCAGTTCAACAAGTAGGCAAGGACCAGGCTCTCTAGAGGCACCTTAGGAAACTTCCATGGTACATGAGATGGTGCTTAAAGTTCATATTAAATGCTTTAACGTGGAAAGATGAGCTTAAGTGTGTGTAAAAAGCTTTATGGGATTGGGCTGCAAGCAGAAGAGGGACGTGCCTTTTTCTTTGTGCTTCTGGAAAGGTCACTGACTTGGTGGGATCCTGCCCTCACAGAAACTATGGCTCTTTCCTTTGTCAGATTTACCTGGAGCAGCGTTCCTGGAAGCAGGAGGGTCAGGTAAGATGCGGTGGCAGGCTGCCTGGTCCTGTCAGTAGCAGTGAGGGCTGCAGCCATCCGGGGGGAGAGCTGTGAGCTGTCTCACCCGCTTTGTCAGCGGCTGGAAATGGCCTCTTACAGGCCACCTTGCTGCTGCCTCCAGTATGAGGTGTCATTGGTGCGTGGCCTTTATGGGGCTCGTTTCCCAGCTGCTCCACCCCTTAGGATGTAAAGCCAAGTGCCTGTGGTCTCACTATCATCCTCTGGTTTGTAAACTGTGTTGACACTTTTCCCTTGCTCCCAGAGCATGTAAAACTTTAATCCTGGAGAAGACACGAGTGTGAAGTTTTTAAACTGGTGAGAGTGAAACTCACTCAGTTACTCACATATTTGCAGAAGGGTGTGCAGGGGAGACCTGTGTAATTTTGTGCATCTGTAGGAGTGAGGACTTGAAGCAGATTTTGTCTGGCTGTTTTTTACCCATTTTACATTGCAATTTCTAAGCTTATGTACTGTGCTGCCATGCTGAGCCGTAAGATTTGGAACTGTGCAGGAAAAACCCTTGTGCTCCTCTTCTTGTATCATTGGGGCTGAAAATAGCAAAGCAAATTTGTCATATGGGAGCAGCCAGGTTTCATTCCCACTTTTTTATCATGTGAGGAGAGCATATGCTAAACAGTTGTACACCGTTTTTGTGTTCTGCATAGCAGGTGCAGCAGGAAGGGAGGTTTGGGCCATGGTGGTGTCAGAAAGAAGGATGTGAAGAAAAAGTAAAAGTGATTGCATTCTAAGAATAAATCTTACCTCCTGCTTTCCAAGAAGATAAAAGGCTTATATAAATAAGGTAGGCAATGAAGTTTAACTAAGAAATGGAGTACCAAATTAAAAATGTGAGTGCCAACTCACTCAATACAGTGTCAGCCCTTCTGATAATGTACTGGTCTCTTGAACTTAGAATTGATTAATCAGTCAACTATTAATTTCTTAAGCAAGCAGTTATATACTGTCAGGAGGAAGTATAGTGGGGTTTGATACTGTACATCAGATAATTAACTATACATTCATATAGTGATATCTAGGCTACAATTCTATAAAACCAGTGATAGTAAGGATCATAAGTGTTAATTAGTTGACATCAATTTATTCTATTAAATTCTATAGCTGCTGCTTTAATTGAAGTGACTCATTTCCTTAGGTAAGCCTTAGTGCTGTGCTACTCTCCTGTCACAGTTCCCAATTTAGAAGTAGCTCAGTCTCACAAGATTGGCAGTGATTTGCTGTTGTGCTCAAAGTAGATATTTTGATGACTTCCATAGAAAAGAAAAGAGAAAAAAGTGGTGTAAAGGGAATTTTTAGAGTTATTAGTTAATACTGTATAGTTTGGTCTCCAGCGCCCTTACCAAAAGTGCTCAAGCTGCTGTGGGGAGGAACATTTTGGGTACTGGCCATAGCCTTGGATGATCTTTCTCTTGTTTCCTTAGACTTTATTTTGTATGTGCAGCAAACTTCTTTGAAAGCTGTTCATCAGCTGCTCATCACTTGTGTCACCTGGGAGTATAAGGGATGTGCCATCCACCCTGCTGGCTTTGGGTGCCTCTGCGTTCACAGAGGTTCAAAGGAGTGGAGAATTAGGTTTGTTCTGTTGTTGGGCATAGTAAATGAGCAAAAGGACTTGTTTTTTACCTCCTTTCAGATTTCACAGGTACTTGGTGAAGCCTTGTGGTAGCCTTGGTGGCTTTCAAGTCTAGTTTTTAAGAAGCAATGGAGATGCAGCGAGTGTCTGTGCTGTTTACTAACTTCAGAGGTAAAAGTGCTTGGCAGATGGGATCTCTGAACCGTTCACAAATTCACGTTGTGCTTCAGGGGACTCAGCCTGCTTAGTCTGGTGTCACATCCCGGAATTAGGCACAGGATGCACTGCTCCATCTTTGTGATTTTAGGGGGAGTCATGCTTAACAAAAATATCTCATTTTGTTACCAGAATGAACTTGTGCAAATAGGCAATTGATTGCCACATCAGCTTAGATGTGCATTTACTAACCAATTTTGGTGGTAGACAGTAAATTCCCTTCTTTCCCAGTTTTCTTCAGGAAAGGCCTGAAGTCCTCTCTGGACCTAATCTTTTGCATTAATGTTCTGTAATGAGTTGACTCCTCTGTTTTCTTCGAATTTCTTACCACCCTGTTTTGGAAACCACTGCAGAATCTGAAGGTATTCTGTAGAAATGGCATCTACCCTGCTGTCGGCATTTGTGACATTGCAGTGCCCTAGAGCACAGATGAGTTCTTCACCCTTCAACCAAGAGGACGAGTTCCCTGCCTGAAACTTGGTGTTGTAAAAACAGATTCATGTCTGAGAAGGGTTGCAAGGAGGCACCAAGAAGGGGATAGTCAATTTGATCAACAATACACGTAAAGCTTTGGGGGGAAGCCCCAATGCTGAAGACCATGAGAGCTTGGCAACCTCCTTGAGAAGCAGGTGAGTAAGTGACTGGCTGGAGAAGGGAGTGGGAGCAGGTGGGCAGAGCTGAACACTGGTTAGGGGAGTAAGAGGACTTTGCACAAGGAAAGACTTTGATGCTTGAGTAGGTCTGGACAGCAAGAGTGTAAGCTGCTGCTAGAAGGAAGGAGCCATAAGCCTATGGATTTTGAACCTATATTGTTCACGTTTATTAACTCAAAATTACTAAAAATCTGTGAATAATCAGGTGTGTATATCTGCGTCAGAGACAACATTATATGGACATAACCTTTCTGGTCCAGTAAGTTGCAATCCCATAGTGTTTTTTTCCTGTCCTGTGGTGTCCTCCTTGGCACTCCAGCCAGCGGTGGGCTGCTCCCACTTCCCTCCAGTGGTAGGGGGCAGCTGGTGAGCGGTGCTGAGTGTGGTTCTCTGCAGCCCATTTGGGATCGAGGCCTTTGGTGTGAGCAATTACCTCCTTAAGGGGGATGTTGTGAGACTCTTAAATTAGAGGCATCTTATTAGCCACACATCATGTGCCAAGCGTTAGCTATAAAAAGGTACACCTTGCTGCTAAGACTGAGTGATTAATTTGCAAGCCAGCAAGTTGTTAGATTGTGCTAACAATTACCATATTTGATAGATTAAAGCCCTCACGAGGGTATCGGTTACCTTGGGAGCTTATTTACAGTTCCTGATCTGTGGGAGACAAAGAATTCGTGGTGTGACAATGACCATATCATGTCCCAGTGATCCCATCACATTTAAAAATAATGTCCAAGCTGAAAATTCTGAAAATTTTGCCCATCTGTTTGTTATGCAGGGACTTAGCCCTTTCCATTCTGAAGCTTGGCTTCTTCCTGCAAGAAGCCATCAGCCAGATGTATGTCTCTGTGGAGAGCTTCCCTCCTGTGAAAATTAGATTAAGAATCCAGGAAACTTGTGTTTTGCCCTGGAATGAAAATGTTACCTTTGAGACTCGAACTGTATATATACAGTGACCATCAGTTTATTTTTGTGTGTGTGTAAGCTATATGTAACTTATAGTTTGCACAAGAAGCTAAAGTTTTTCTTGTTGGAGTCCCTTCAGTTTGACACCAAAAGTGTTTATTTAGGCAGAGAAAGAACACAATTGACTTTATGGTCCAGCGATCTCAAAGTTTCACATTCTTCAAGGCACAGGTGAAAACAATTGGTAATGATGGTGGCAAAGACAAGGAGAAAGTCACTGCCTCAGCTCTTTTTCTGATCAGAAATGATGTCCCATAAAGTGACAATGAAATTCTCATGGTATTCTTTTTTTGCAAACTGATATCCATCCAACCAAGAGCCGTTGCTCTCTCCAGGACTCGGTGTGAGCATCGAAACTGATGTTAACAGCCCTCCTCTGCAGCAGTGGCACCTGGGAAGACAAAAATAGATGTCCCCCAAAACACCCATCCCTTCAGGAGATTTTTGACCTGCATCCTTTCTTATGTAAAGTTTTTCATACCTTTTGTCTCTCTGTTTTCCAAGTGGTTTTATTCATTCTGACTTGTGATCAGGCCCTGTTTTAATAACTCCTGAGATGCTGTTGTCCCTGCAGAGCAGAAAGGAGGACTTTGCACGTCAGAAACCTTCAGCGGTGGGCAGCACACAAAAGGTCATCGTCCAGCTGGTGAGATTCATGGGCCCTGGGCAGCCAGGCTGCTTCCCTCCTCCTCATTCCCTGCATACCTCTGTGCCCATGTCATTGCTGGGCACTCTCCCTCTCTCCTCTTCTTGTGTTACTACTATTATTTTTTTGAATGTCAAAAAGAACGATGGTAACTTCCTCCTGTAAAAAAGTTTCGGGGAAGAGCAGTGCTGTGAACTCTGGCGATGTTCAGCCCAGGCGATGCACAGGGAACAACGTTGCCCTTTGTTCTGTTCTCCTTTTTGGGCATCCACAGCGCATCCAGCCCTGGAAGCCCAGCTCTGTCCCAGGGACACAGGGCAGGCACGAGGACGTGGCATGCTGTGCCAGCTTGGTGCTTGCAAAGGCTGGCGTGTCCCTTGGCATCCTGGTGATGTAGCACTTGGGACAGCACCGCATCATCTGCACAGATTTAGTAGCTGTGGGGCTCAGATGAATCGCTTTGCAGGTTTTTTTTGTTATTTGTTTGCTGTTTTGGGGCAGTCCTGCAGCCCAGTTAGATTTAACAAGATGATTTATAGCCATTTAGTCTCCGTCATCATCATATCGATTCTGCAATCATCACTAAGAGATCTCTATTACTATCTCTTTCTCTTGGCTTTGGGTAAATTTTCTGCCTTCTGTCTCTGGTAAAGCCAGTAGCAGATGACAAAAATGCTTTGAAATTATGTTAAAAGAACCATAGCTGGGATAAATAGATTTTACTTTGATGTATCTGATCTGATTTGTATTACCTGAGGATCAGGCCTTAACTGTTTGTTTAACTCTGTTACCTTTGTTAAAAAACAGTACTCAGCAGTGAATTCCTTTTCGTTCTCAGAACCATCTCCAGCTCAAGGTCTGAGGTAAGCGATTGGCACTATGCCACAAAGGTGGCTCAGGTCACAGTGGTTTGGGGCTGACCGTAAGAATGATATGACTGTGTTAGCAAAAATAGCAGAGCGCCTGGTGGCATCTAACGCAAAACTGAACAAGTTCTCAATGAAACTCAGCATTTCAGTTGGAAAGGTTGATTTCTTAGGGAATGCTCATAGTCAAAATATTTTGAACAGATCAGCCTGCGGTCTTTTTCCTTTCTGTGTAGACATGGGTTTTCTCCAAGGAGGACTGCCTGGTCTGTGAGAAAACCAGGTGCCTGACACATCAGTAAGACCTGCCATGAATGATTTGTGCGGAAACCAAGAGAAAATTGCCTAGAACAGGAAAGGAAATGGAAAATGGTGTGGGCATTTTTTTTTGGTGACAAGATACAGAGTGGAGGTAAAAGAAGACATGACTGCTGTTATTGCTGAGGTTTAGCATTAGCTAATTATTAGCAGTTAATGAATAGGGCAATGTTATTGCTAGTAAATTGCTAGTAGCTAACAAAAATCTGAGCACAAGCACTAATTTTTCCTCCTTGCATCTGAACCCTCTGGTGGTGCTACAGACTTTGCACTTGTGTGTTGTGGCCATCGAGAGTAGTTAAGGGAAGAAAGGTGGAGATACAGTCAGAGTTTGGACATAAGAGATGCCTGCAGAGGGAAGTGTCATACAGATTTAGGTATTAAAAAAAATTTAAGGTAATCAGTCTAGACACAGAAGTGAAAGAGAGGCTATAACCTCAATGGCCATATGCTACAAAAAACAAGCAGGAGGAGGATCAGTGTAGTGCAATATAAACTGCAAACCTTCTCCACTGGGCTTAGCAGGACTTAAAATAAACGGGAAGATAATAGTGCAGCAAGTACAACAGAAGAGAAAAATACTCCAGCACTGCTGAAGAGGTCAGCGTCTGCTTTAAAAGCTGTGATGAGCAATGCCTCACTTTCTGTAACCATGATCTGGGGTCCTTGCTTTGTGCCAGGACACAGCACAGAGTGTGTGTACGAGCTGCTGAACTGAGACAGGAGAGGAGGAGCATGTAAAATCCCTCAGCAAAGACATGAGGGGATGCTCGTATTTCCCACAAAGGAGAAACATTGAAAGAAAAAAAGCCTATGGTTTGATGTCCGGGGGTTTACTGTTGCAATTACGTGTGCCTCAGTTTCCCCACCTGTAAAATTATTGTAAGGGCTTCTTCAGGAAACGTGTTTGGAGATAATTTCTATAAAAAGCTGCCGTAAGGCTTGAGGAGATACCTGGCTGTGCCCAGGAAACACTTGGGAGTTAAGCAAATGTCCTCTTGAAAATGAAGCCAAATTTCCATGCCTTCAGGAAAGTGGTTGTGTCTTTCCTGAAAAGATGGCATTTCTATTAATTCTCCGCAAGGGACATGAGTGTTTGTAGCATTAATGGAATTGTCTGTCTGAGGAGGAAATGTAGGACTGTTAATCATGGGCCCTTTTTTTCTTCTGCGTTTGCTTTGGTCCTTGATTGTTACATCGATATTTAGCATTTGTCTTAAGTTCATTTTAGTTCTGTCTCATTACATGTACTTGTTACTTGTGCTGCTGCTGATTTGAAAAGCACTCCCAAAATCATGGGGATTTTTCTGGCTTTGTACCATTCTTTGAATTACGTGCTCTACAAGTTTTTCATGCATCACAGACTGGTTTTTTTCTTGGCTATAAGTCAGAATAATGTTCCTGCAGATGATGAGAGTTCACTTTTTAACCCATTTGCTTGTCTCCCAAATGCAGCAAGAAGCTTTTTTGTTGAGTGCTTGATTCCATCCTCCCACACTCTTCTGGCTTAAAAAAGGGCAATTACTCAAAATTCATACTTACGTTGTCACCTGTAGACAAGGCATCTGTGGTGCCTGGTGCGAGCTGCTCCATATTGTCTGACAGGCTGGCTGCACCAAAGCTGGGATGGGGAATTGCCTGGGCTGGGAAGGAGCCCATAGATGGACCAGGCTGCAGCACACTGAGACAGTGCCACAGCTGCGTGTGTGTGTACAGGCAGCAGTTGTGTGTGGGTGTGTACGTACAAAACAGGGGGCTTGTGCATGTGCAGGTTTGTGGGATCCTCTCCAAAAGCCTGTCTGGAAACCCCTGTGAGGCCTCCTAGACCTGCTGGCTCTGAAGCTTCCCACTGCACTGATTGCCAGAGTTCTTTGGGATTGGGGAAGGTAGTATATTTAAACAGTGAATAGTATGCAGTGTGCCTAGAAGGCTCAGAAGTCATGGTCTGCAGTCCATGTCTGCAAGAGGCAGTGCTGGCTGTTTGGGGAAGCTTTTCTCCTGAAGCCACTTTGGGTTTCACTTGCTGCAGCTTTGGTTCACCTCTTCCAGCTGCTCTGAACTGGAGGTCAGTGCAAACCCTGAAGCACAAGAGTTTGTATTTCTTGTAAAGCTTTTAATCATCGCAGTGGTAACCCTAGTTGGTCTCCTTTTAATTTGTGAATTATTCACATGTAGTAGAAAAGGCAAAATGTGTTGAATGAGTTTTTCATGATTAATGGTTTTGTCTGGATTTATTGCTGGTGAAGATGCAATTGTAAGGGCGGTATTTTATATTTTGGCTGACATATAAAAGCAAAGAAGAGCCAATTTTTTTTTTAAAAATTTAATTGAAAGTTCAGAATGTCTGTCTCTTTATTGGCTTTATTTTTAGGGATATAGACGAAGCAGATTGTAAATTGTGAGTAATTTAATTTTAATTAGTTCTACTAAAAGCTTTATTACTCTTTCCTGTTCTCTTTCTATGAAAGTGATAGCAAGGCAAATATTTGTGATCCTGAGTGCTGTAAGAAGGTGCTGTTTTTCAGACCTCCTGGCACAGCTTGTCAGCATCTCCAAAATTCTTTGTAATCCCAAAAGCCTGCACTTCTGAAATACTCAGCTCTGCCCAGAAAAGCTCTCACAAATGGTATCTGTGCCAGAGAGTGGGCTGAGGTTATTAAAGAATTTGTTGTTATGGTTATTTTAGCGAGTGAGTTGCTTGTTTGTAGGGTTGGTTTTTTTTTTCCCCTCAAGAAGCTTGTTAGATATAGATTAGCAGTATCTGTTATCTGTAGGCTTTGAAGTTGTTCGTAGCTAAAAATGAAGAAACTAAAGGAAACAGCCAAACAATCAAAAACCTGGAAAAAAAAAAGAAAAGAAAAACAAAACCAAGAAATCCCTGACCCAGTGTAAGAGTTACCACTGCCTGTTCTGTGGCACCCTGAGGCAGAATGTTGTTGCTCTCCCAGCTGGTCAATGCCCTGCTGATGGAGGGTGGGGGAGATTCTAAACCCTTTGGGCAGTACTGGGGAGTGCACCAGTTGCTCCTCATCTTCATCTACTTTCATGAGGTTAAAAGTTTGAACATCATCCATCATGGGACATCCTGCCTAAACCTCCCATTGCTGTTGTTTTATGCAGAAATTAATTTGCATTATACTAGGAAAACAGGGTGCAAATTAATTCAGAAAGGAAATGGCTTTTAAAGCTGCAAGACGCGGTGATCCGTGCTGGTCAGTGGACTGGTTCAGCTGGCTTGTGGAAGCCTTCTCTGGTAAAGTCCTTCCAAACAGTTGCCTTTTTCCTGGATCTCGGTGCATTTCCTCAGTGTTGCCTCCATTGCTGCTGGACCACAGCAGGGACCAGGAATGTGCCTGGGAGCTGGCGGTGGTTGCTGGAGGGCATCAGTGGTGCTTTTCCCAGGGGGCAGGGACAAAGGTGCAGTTTTACCTGAGCCTGCTGTGGCCCTCAGCTCTCTCTGCCCAAGATTTCCAGCTTGCCTTGAGGTTTTGTGCTATATTTGGGTTAACCAGCGGATGCTATCAGATGTCCTTGCCACTGGAGAGCTGCTGGGCTCGGCAGGAGAGCTGCTGCAAGGTGAGGAGTTACCTCATTTGTCACTGCTGCTCTCCAGGGCGATGGAACGTGCTCCCGAGGCAGCCCCAGAGATGGGAGGGACCCTCCCGAGGTGGTGCTGCCCTTGGCTCGGCAGCCACGTGTGTCCTTTTGCAGGTTAATGGCTTCTGCTGGCCCTCCTGCACTTGTCCTGGCTTAGTCTGACTCTCGCTGTGCCTTTCTGAGGGAGAAGTTTGTTCAGGGCAGGTTTCTGTGTCCGAGTGACCTGTTGTGCATCCCGACATTTGGATCTCCATGATTGCTGTGGAAGTGTTGTGTCACTAAGAGGGACATTTGGCTTTTATTGCTGCTGCTGCTGCTGCTATTTACTTGTAGTGGCAACACAGCCAGTCTGTCTCTCTCACACTGTTGTTGTTTGTCCCAGAAACTAATTTTTTTTTTCCTTTTCGAAATATATTTGGACCCCCAGCTGACCACTTGTGTGCCACGGACTTGGTTGCATAGCATGAAAATGCAGCTCAGCCGAGTGACACGATGACTTTAGAAAAGCAAGGAGGGGGGGGAAAAAATTCCAAACAGGATTCTCTCAGGTAATCTCACAATGAGGCAATACAAGTGCTAATTACTGCTCTGGGTGACAGGTGGAATTATCCAAGTGTAATGCTGCTTTCAGGTTGAAAAAAGAAAAAAGGACTATATTTACAAAAAATATGGTATTTAACACTCAGCAGGGTGCATCTTGGCTAGCAATGCAATGCACCTATTAAATTTTTAGTGCCAGATTATTATTCACAGCCAGGGTACAGAAGTTGTGGAGCAGCATAACCCAAGCAACAATTATTAATTAATCAGGTGTTGAAAGTGCCTAAAGAGAGCAGTAGGCAAATGATAAGAGCCTCCCTGGGATACAATATACTTTTTATTTTTTTTTTCCGGATTGCAAATTAGTTAAAGCGTGTATCATAATGTGATGTCCCCTTAGCAGATATTGCATCCATTATTCTTTCTACTCATATTAATAAACCCATTGATGAACACCCTCATTCTGTACGCTGTTCCCAAAAATGATTTGCAATTGTAAAACCTTTTAACTCTGCAACTGTTTGTACTGAAAGGCAACTTTGGGAGGTACTGTAAATTATTTTGACAGATTTGAAAATGCTGTTTATATCCATTAGTTGCTACAAATGCCAGGGTGCTGTGATTTAACTGCTTCATTCTTCCTTACTGGAAGAAGATGTGTTAGATAAATTTTGAAGTTGGTAAAGATTGAGGTAAAACTTGCCTGTAAGAAAAAAACCACGATGAAGTATGTATGGAGTTTTAGTTTTCTCCCAGGGATATCAATTAAGTTTCCCTCTGGGGAGGGACTGGTGGGTCTCTGGAGCATCCTGCAAGAGCATGCAGTTCCAGGGAGGGGGGAGATGCCATTCCCATGGGTATGATGGAGGGGTGGGAGAGCCAAGCCAGGGCTGCCAGAGCTTGGCATACAAGGTGCATTATAAATGCTATCACTTGGCAGGATTATTTTTGCAAAAACGAATCAGATCTTTCAAGCTTCCCAGACTTACTTTGAGTGAGAAACTATGTGTTAGAGCTTATTAGCACATCTTAAATGGTCATTTTTGGTGTCACACTGGCTCTGTATAGCTCATCATTTTCAGTGTAATTAGTTTGCTTTCAGGGAGCTCTAATATGTATGCATTTCAGTGGCTTGACCTTTCTGCCTGTCTTTCTGCCTGTCTTTCTGCCTGTCTTTCTGCCTGTCTTTCTGCCTGTCTTTCTGCCTGTCTTTCTGCCTGTCTTTCTGCCTGTCTTTCTGCCTGTCTTTCTGCCTGTCTTTCTGCCTGTCTTTCTGCCTGTCTTTCTGCCTGTCTTTCTGCCTGTCTGTCTTTTTCACCACTGGATCAAGAGTATATGTAGGAAGATGGGGGAAAACTAGGACGCAGAGGGAGAAAGTCCTGTTCCTGAGGAACAAAGCAGTATCTTTGCAAGGATACATTAAACAGCAGCAGCAGCACTGCTGAGGCAGAACACAGTGCTATTACCACTCTTGCTGGGCACCAGTCGGGGAGTTTATGACTGTGTGTCATCCCTGTGGCCTGCACAGCCGTTCCCCTTGCTGGAGGGGACACGAGTTTGCAGGCAAGGCATGAAATGATCCCACCAAGTAAAAAGATGCCTTTTTCCCCCCATCTTTTTGTGGCCACAGTTAATGAGGGAGCAGCTCTGTGTGGGGAGGGATAACCCCATAATTAAGTGCTTCCCATCACAGAGCTGGGGACTCTTTTCTGCCTGCCTTGCCTATTAAAGTGGAACTTGGTGATTAATTCCTGCCTGAAGAAGGGCTCCCTGGTGTTCTTCCTGGTACAAAGTCAGCATAATAGCTGCTGCTCAGCTCGTCTTCTTAGCTCATGGCATTGGGATTGAAAAGTGGAGATAGGGCAGTATTTCTGCCCTGAAGTTGCTGGTTTGGATGATGAAATCCTGCTGATGCTCAGTTCTTGTTTTGCTTCCTTCCTGCAGCTCTTTTGGGAAACTTGGGTCCTTTGGTGTGTGTCACAACTTGGGAAGGCAAATGCGGACCTTTCGTGGTGCAATTCTTCAAGCATTTTCTTGTGATACGTGAAATTTAGTTGGGAAACCTCCTGTGCTGAGCTGGAAGCAGGCTGGGTAACACACTTGGTGTATCGTGAGTCAATTTTTGGAGCCTTGTCATGGATTGGATGGTATTTGGAGCTGAGGAACTGTCTGGTTGTTTCATAGCTGGCTATTCTTCGAGGAGGCCTTGGGAATGGCAATATGATCAATGGTCATATCTTCACCATTCAGCTGTCATTCTTGCTTTTCATTTGCAAATGAAGATGTGGGTAACCTGCTTTTTAACATATGGCCCATTAGCTACCTCCTGCTATTCAGATGGTAATGTAGTGGACCAGTGGTAATTTAGCACTCTGACTTGTAGGGAAAGTAACAGATTGTTTACGCTGGTAATTACGCTCATTTCCATATCAATTCCTCCTTCTAGACCAATGCCTTAAAATAAAAAACTTATGGCAGTACTTACCCAGACCGGTTAAAGGAAAAGCCTTGTGTTTGTCTTGGGTACTGCCTTGAGTTGTTGAGGAACCAGACAAGGGGAGAAAAGGCTCTTGGCAGATAAATCATGTATTTAAGTCTTAGGGTGAAAAATCCCAGCAGGAGCGATGGAAGTGAGGAGTTTGAGGCTGAAAAGAAGAATGACTTTGAAGGGTTAGTCAGAAAACACTGTTCTAGATTGCTAGCAGATAAACGTCAGCAGGGGACTCTGGGGATCTATCTATTTTTAATATGAACAGGGTTCTGGCCTTCTGACTTCCCTGGAGTGGCAGCGATTCCTACCAGTTGAGTATCTGAACAATTTAGATGAATTATTTGTTTTGTAGCCATACCAGGAGCATCTAACATCTTCCTGCTGTGCTTGGTAGTCAACAAGAGCTTGCCATCAAAACACAAATAGTTGTTTTGTTTGGGTTTTTTAAAGGTTTGAATGGCAGGTGGTTTGTGCCCATTGCTGGAGTTCTAGACGTGAAGCTGACAGTGATAGGTGGCTTGTGAAGAACACACTTAGTGCTGCTCTTTGGGCAGAGACTGTCAGAAGAGAGGTTGTCAGAGTAGGTGCTTCAAAGAGGTCAACATGAGCTGACGATTGACAACATTAGTCCATCCAACCCTTTCCCCTCTTGAATGCTGTGACATGTGAAGTTAGTGAAGGTGCTGAGCTCATGAATTAATCAGACTCATGTCAGCATGGCAGTGACAGATGGGACTGATGGGACAGAGAGCACAGTCTGCCCTCAGAGGTGCACCAAGACTGCTGCTGAATATCAACACATTGACTGCACGTTGCCAGCTCATGTACTGCTCCCAGAACTTTGTTGTATTTATTTGTTTGGTGGTTTTTTTTTTTTTTCTTCTGACCAGGCCAGCACGTGGCAGGTTTCAGCCTGAGCACTGTTCTTGGATGGACGTTGAGTGTCCAAATGGGAAAGGTGAATGGGGAAGAGTGTGAATAGAGCAGCAAGAATGACTGGGAGCTTGAGGGACAAGGTATTTGGTGATTGCTGGTTGTTTAGCTTACAGAGAAGGTAGAAGGTAGACCTGGTGACAGCTTTGAGGTGGCAGGTTGCTGCAGAGAGAAGGAGATACCCACATCAGGCAGGATAAAGAGATGCAACCTGGAGCAGCAGCAAGAGATCATCAAGTTACATACTAGGAAACGCATTCTGTTGGAAGGAGTAGGGACATGTGGGAGAGCCTGTGCTGCATAGGCCCTTCAGATACTTTGCATTAGGCTTGTAGACACTGCTGGTCCTTCCAGGTCTATCTTACTCTGTGTGTTCTTGATATTTTAAGCTTAGAAGGGAATACCACAAAGAAATGTGCATGTTTATTTTTAGGGAGTTGGTTAATGGTGTGAAAACAGAGAGCTTTGCAGAATTTTGGTATTAAAATTGCACTCTATTACACAGCAATGCTTCCAGCAGCTGAGAAAAGGTGACGCAGCAAACTGGAGGGGCGAGTTGGTAACAGACCAAGAAAGGATCCCAATATTAAGAGCAATGAAAGAGGAATTGAGCTGGGGAGCGGGACGCGTCCCAGGTTTGCTCCGATCAAACAACCATGGGGAGTTTTGCAGCACTTCATGCACGGGACACCACGTGCTTGCTCGTGGATGAGCTGCCAGGCAGGAAACTACCCGTGTCTTGTCAGTGAAGCTGGCAGCAGTGCAGGAAAATTCACCATTATTTAACAGCAATCGGTTGCAAATGAAACAAAGAAACAAACAGTGACAAAATGGGCCCCCCCAAACCACAAACAGAATGTGCAGCTCAAATTGGACCTGATGGGCAGACCTGCTGCTGGGCAGGAGGTATGGGTAGGTAAGGTACAAGAGGCACAGACTGTGGCTGTTCAATTAGTTTCCTGAAGATCCCAGCTTGTCTTTACTATAGGTTGATATTTATTACATTGTTTTTATGCAAAATATAAAAATTACATATGTATATTCCAATGTGATGGGCGCATTATATTTTGAAATGAAAACGATCTAGAAGAGAAATAACAGAGACCCAATAGATATTACAGGACAGCTATTACAATTATTGTAAACGCTGTGCAGAGCTTTTTCCTTTTCTTCCACATTTGGCTTCACAGCCATTTTCAGGAATGGAAGACAATTACTCAGGCTGAATGCTATTGTGAATAGAATAAAGACACTTGGTTATTAAGAAATCCAATATACTACAGTTGAAATATCAATAAGCATTTGTCCTGTGGTATAATGACACACGGGTATATTTTTGAAGACATGTACAGAAATGTTGCTTGGCATTGCAAAGGCCAGGAGGAGGTTTTATTTTGTTAAGCACTCCAAGATGTGCAGCATCCATCAGCAAGTTTTCTGTAGTAGAGTATCTGATCATTTGTGGAGCTTGTAGAACACTTTCCTCAAGGTACAGGAGTGCATAACACAAATTTTTTGGACATTAGCACATTTTTGTTTTGAATGATACCTGTTGAGGCGCTGTCATGTCTGATCTGAAAGGTGTGAGACTGAACGAGGTTGGGTATAAAACTCATCTTCGTAGTGTGGTTTGGGGTGATGGCTGATGTGTCAAGTGTAGGGCATGGGGGTTGCTTTAGCAAGTTGATGTGATGCTGGGTGAAGAGTTGTAGATTCTTGTTTTATCTCCTCTTAAACAGGTGAATTTGAAGTTGTTGTTTCCCAGAACTGGGAAAGGGCTTTGTATAAAAGGTTTCATTAACTACAGCTAATTAGGTAAATATCCAGCCTGCAAATGCTGATGCTGCCTTGCACTATAAATTTTGAGGTCTAAAACAGAGGGGGGGGGATTAAATGCATTTCTTAAAAGGAGGTGCTGAATAAACATAAGTCTTACTTATCAGGAGCTGATAGTTGATTAGTTTTTCTAAGAAATATTTTTCCACCCGTTAGTATACAGTGTTTATTCGAGGAAAAAAAAAAGACAGCTAAAGATTTGGTTCTAGGAATATCTGGACAGTGCATTCTGTGGTAGCAGGATGCTGGAGAAAGTTTAATTAAATAATTGTGCCAAAGAAGAAAAGGCAAATTTCACCATTTAATAAAAATAAAGACAGGTGATGAAAAAGTCCAAAATGACAGCATGAACAGCTGCAGGCTGCCATGGAGAGCTGGTGCTAACTTACAGCATGAAGATGCACTGAGGCATCTCACCTAGCATTTACTCTGACAGCTTTCACTTTCCTTCATCCCTGTCTCAACTCTGCTACTAAAAGCTTTCCCGTAGTTACCGCTAAACTTACCTCGCCTTTCTGGAAGAAACCCTTTGTCTCAGTTTGAGACAAGTTTAGGAGGAAAATGCTCTGGAAGGAACATCTCCCCCAAAGACAGGTTTCAGCACTCCCTCCCCCACCGATACGAAAGGAATTTCTTGGAGAAAAGTGAATAAAACTATTTATTTAACAAACAAAGTGCTGCCAGGGCACAGGAAAAATGAATAACTGTTAAAATATTAAACCTCCTCAATGCAGAGAAAGCTGGTGGATTTAGAGTTCCCTCTGTAGCTGGCTGGGCCCCTCCCAAGGTCTGAGGCTGGGATGTGGTGTCTCCACAGCCTCCCTGCCGGTCCATGCGGTCCATGGGGTCTGATGATCTGGTTCGTGGATCACAGCTAGGCCAACAGTTCCAGAAGAAGAAGAAGAAGTTGTTACCGGAGGATTTTGGTGTGCTGGTATGCAGTCCTGGGAAAAAACCTCTTGCCTCAGCTCACAAGCTGGCTAGCAGCAGGAAAAAAACTCTCTCCTGCTGCAAGCAGAGCCGAGCAATATGTGGGAGTGTGTGAGTCCTTGAACACAAACTGTGCTGAGGAGTTCTCCGGGCTTCTCTCCCCTGCTCCAGCTTAAAGCTATGGCACCCATTTCTGGGGATAAAGCAGACAATAGGGAAATACAGTGTTTTCATAAGATCACCCCAAGACACCCTTTGTTTCAGTTCCTTGTGAAAAGTGGCTGATTATAAATAGCTTAATGATAAGAATTTTTAAACAATTTGGTACCCTGCGTGTCTGTGTTCTCAAGACACACAGGTTTTATAGTGGAAAATATGCAGTTAAGAAGAGGAAAGCATCAGTATCTCAATGGAAAGCACAGTCCATGTGTAATAAAACCTGTGTATTCCATCGCCTTCTCTCCTCTCATTCCTCTGGAGCAGCCTGGCAGTAAGAACTCACCTTCATGTGCATTTTCCCCACTGTCATCTGTAGTAGCCAAATGTGATTCAAAAGTCACTTCAGTTTCAATAATCAGGCACTTGCTAGAGAGGAACCCTTGGAGCTTGTTTCAGGCCGGTTTGTGCGTTTCTGTGCACATTTGATAGGTCTATGTACAAACACCTTCAAAAAAGTGCATTTTAATTATTAGCTTGTACTTCTGTAACCCTTCTGCAGACATCAGGAATGAGGATATTATGTGTTCAGTCCCATCAGATACTGAAGAAGAGATTAAATCAGGTTTAATAATCCATGAATTGCCTTAGTGTCTTTGTGCCTTTGCATTGCTTGCCATGCTCCTCTCAGGCCGAGGCCGGATGCCTGGCTGTGGCTGAGCGGAGGGCAGGCTCAGTGCCAGCCAGCAGGGCCTTCTCGAAGCCAGGAGAGGAAGAAGACGAGGTACCTTTGGAGCTACTTTGGCTGTTTAAGCTGCAAACAGAGCTCCCAAAGCCATGCACAGCTCTTAGTGCCTCCAGGTAGGTCCCTCCAATATCATCATGTGAGAATTACAAAGGTTTTTCCTGTTAGCACAAGCAGTGCTGTATTTTTTTTCTCCTGAAGCACTGCTTTCCCTGCAGTAAAATCTTATCGGGACTATTCCAAGCACTGTGTGGACCAAAGGAACCCCAAACAAATCCAGCTTATGATTTCTGGTGGGAATCAGCGAAACTCAGAATGCCAATATGCTGATTTTTATCTTGGTCATTAAAGATACTGGGGGATACTGCTAAAAAGCTCTCTTCTCCTACCATAACTAAGGAGCTGCGTTTATTTCCACTGCAGCTGTGCACCCTGACTGGAGCTATCTGGGAAGGGAGGCTCAAGGCTCACTGTTTGCAACCACATTCTTCCCTATCAGCCAAGCTCGAAGGGACGAAGCTTTTATTTTTTTTGTACCAAAGGCGTAAGACCAGTGAGCATCCAAAATTGGCAGTTTTTGTTCAGGAGCCAGTACCAGGGTGGGTTGTTGGGCCCTTTGCCTATAGACAGTGGATTGTGCTTACCCAGTACTGGAAAACAGCGTGGTAATGGGTTTAGTGGGATATTTTTAAGCCCATTGCATAGTGCACTTGGCAGGTGTTTTCCTGCTGTTACATGGGTTTGTATTCCTCAACCTAACAGCTAATGTTAAGACTGCTGACCACATCTGAGAGGCAGTAAAATGGAAAAACAAATATTCGATATGAAATATTACCTGCTCTGCTATTGAAACTCTTTCCCAACACAGATCTTCTAATTTTTGGGTTTTCCATGTCAGACCTTTCAGTGCTTTTGGTTTACTGTTTGTTATGCTCCTTTTTTAGGAGCCAAATACTTTTAACTAAACCTGAACTATTATGTTTTTTCCCCTCTGTTTTATGAGAATGCTTTTCAGGATGAAAGGCTCGCTGGAAATTTTTCTTTTTATTCAAGTACCTATATTTTATGGTAAATTAATACCTACTGTAAGTTCCTTGCAGGTATTTACATAATCTCTATCAACAAAGGATTTTGGTATTTTTCCTGCTTTTAGCTTCATGCATGTAGATACTTCTGCTTGGGGATTAGAAGAGATATGTGAAACTTGAAGGGAGGTTGAGGTTGAAGAGAAGTGTTCTCTTGGCAGAAGGTCTGCCAGGAGCCTGACCTTCTGTAGAGGGTTTTGCTCAGGAAAATTGGCTGTTCAGACAGAGCCAGAGGTCAGTCTCAGCTTGTGGAGCTTCCTTCAGGCCATAGCTTTTGGCCGCTTTGTTTTAAAACCCATTTTTCTAAAATGGAGCAAAACAGGCACATGGGAGAATGGGCTGAGCACAGGGAAGGTTTGTCAGCAGCAGGACAGCCACATAAAACCCTGCATCCCGGCTGTTCGCTGTGGCATCACAGCATCCCTGGGCATCGGTGTAAATCCATTCAGTATGCTTCTCGCTTCCCAGCCTTATAAAGTCGTTGGAAAATGAAGTGAAAAATGGTGCACTGATTTCGAGTAACTTTACTCTGCGGGAACCAATTTGGAAGCATTTGAGTGCACATTTGCAGGAGGATTTGAGCATGAGCGCCGCGAGGTCTCCAGCAGTACATTTCCTTTTAGACACTGTAATTGGAGTCCTGAAATTTCTTTAAACGCTTTATTTTAGAAATAGCTGAGGGTTTGGAATGAAGTCATATAAAGTTATGGCAGCACTTCATGATTTTAGGAGACTTTTAGCCTGCCAAATTGGAATGCTGGTATCGGTAGGCGCGAGCCTCTTGCTGGCTGTGGCAGTAATCACGACTGCTCTAAATCACAGCTGTTGGTGAGAGCAGTACCAAATGAGAATGCGGGGCTTTATGACCTTTTGCGAACAGGACGGTGAACGTGTCGCTTAGGAAGTTTAACAAAACAGCCCCTTAAGAAAGGGTGTTTCGTTGGTGACATTTTATGTGAGCAGATTTCATTAGTGAACTTGACTGCTGGTGGCTCGGGGAAACTCACCACGTTCTACATAGAACTGAGTTTCCCAGACGTGGGTGTTTTCTGCCTTACATCTTCCTTGCTTATTTATGTAGCTGTGAGTGCAGGAAAGCAGGGCATAAAGAGCTGGATGTTCGTCAGTCTCTGCATCCCACTTTGTGATTCTTTTATGGGTATTACCTTTAACTGCTGGTTTCTTTTAACCACTGCTTTCTTTTTTGTTTGCTGATGGAGAATTATTTGCAGATCATTTACCCTGATGTGGGCACCTCACCCACTGCTGCAGGCTGAAACTCACTCTCAGGACTAGAATTGATATCAGTTCTCCTGGAGGTACCAGGGCATATCTCAGCACCAAAGAGTACCTTCATGTCTTCAGGTAAACATAAAGTAAAACCTTCATGTTCAGCTGTCATTTATACTTCTAGCAATAATTTAAGGTCTTCATAAATTGACAACCCCCCAGTGGAACTAAATCTTTGTAGACAGCAAACAAATGAGTGAAACGCATCAGTCGCATCCCTTGGTTGGGCTTCATGGGGAGCTGAACAGCAAAGAAAATGAAGTGAAGACCCAAGCTCCCGTGTGAGCTCCCTCCCACAGGTGTATTTGTATCCAGAGGGAATTCTTTTCTCTACAGGACCAGAAAACCAGAAATCAAATCTGAGAGAAAGAATCAGCAGCTGAAGTATGTTTTCAATAAAGCAAAAAAGCAAAGAGACCATTTTAACCCAGAGGGTCATTTTGACTCTATCTTTCTGCTTTTTGAATGTGTTTAGGTCTCTAATAACTTCGCAAGCCTGTGCGCAGCTATAAATCTGTCTCCGCGTTGTATTCTTGATAGCAGGCTTGGTTTTCCTTCTGTGCCATGGCTTTGGCAAACACTATGCCTATGTCCCTGTAGTTCTTATTCCACTGGCATGCAGGGGAGCGTTTTGGTTCAGAGCACTAGCACAGTTTGAGGGCAGATCCTTCCAGTGGCCCTCATGTGCATATGCCAGTTTGGATCTTTGGGGCAAGAATCCTAAATTTCCTTTCCAGGGAGTAAAGTCTAGTGCTCCACTTCAGGTGTGCACCAAATGCACTGTCTGAGAGACCCAAGAATCTGAACCAGTCCTCCAGGCACTGCTAGTGCACACACAGAGACGAAGACCCTGTTTGATGGCCTCATGGACCACTCTGGACCCTCCCTCTAAAACTAACCAGTTCTGGTAGTACATAGTTTTGACACACTGATCTGCTCCTCCTCTTGCATCAAATGACTTTCATGTGTGGGCATAATCTCTACTGTCCAGGTTGGTCTTTGCAGGTTCCAGTTATTGTGCTTCCCTGCCGCATTGTCTGTTTAGCAGAATAAAAAGAATGGTGAGGAGAAAAATAAAGCTCAGCATCTGTCCTGCCTCACATCTGTTTTACAAGGCAAAATTGTCTGTGTATACTGTTAGAATTTTTTGGTATTATTATAAATATAAATATAATAAAGCATTTGGAACCAGGCAAGGTTTTATCTGGAGGAGCCTCCTCTCTCTCCCAGGCGGCATTGGGCCAATGAGCTGTCACAGGGAAAGGAAACATCAACATTTTGTAACAAAAACTCTTCAGAACCTTTGTTCCAAAAAAAAAAAAAATTAGGTTAATTTGACATAGTTGTCTTGATCCAGGATATATGCCCTGTGTCTGGCTGGCTGGCTGCAGCACTTGGAATTTGAGAGCACCAGATTCATGATCCAGTTCACACATCCTCTTATTGTTTATATCTGGGGAGTTTTAAGTCGTGTGGCTGAAATTTTTTTATTGATGAAAGTTTCTGCTGCCAGGGTTACCCACAGTGGAAGAAATCAAATCTGAATTACACTTGACATCTTTTAAAAGTTGCCAGGAGGGTGCCTCAACACATCATAATATTTCTGAAGTATTTTATTTCATGTCAGTGCTGTGGTTGATATTGTGTGCATGTCTTTTTTTTTTTTTTTTCCCCCCTTTGTACACACCGCTTGCTTTGCTGGTCAAAATGAAAATGATAGAAATACATTTCTATAGCCCAAGTGACTTCAGGAACTTGTAAAGCCATTGAAATTAAGAAAGAAAAGCCTACTTAACTCTGACCTTCCCCCTCTTCAAGAAAAAAAAAAAAATCATTTTTCTTTATGTATTGGATTTTAAATGAACGCTAAGATACTTGTCCTTCAGGTTTTGAGTGTTGAGTACTGGGGGGAATGTTCCCCCTTCTCCCAGGGGACATTTGGGAGTGAGTGACCCACTGCTTCCCATGGTCTTTTTCACAGACTTTTCTGAGTCTGAATTACCTGTTTATTTTGTCCAGAGGTCCCAGTGTTGGCTCAAGCCCCTTCCTATACCTCTGTTGGTTTCAGCACAATTTAGTCTGTGCCAATTTTAATCTCTAACGACCTTGTGAAGTCATTCATGCATTAACTCTGCTCCTCCTCCAACATAAATCTCGTGTCCAGCTTTGTGGGTAAGGAGGGAAGGAGCACAGTGCACAGTGCTCATTTCAAATGAGCAGATGCCCTTGGGCTGAGGCTTTGGACCCTGGCCTGGTGCTGGGAAGCATTAGAGGAAGAAATTCCCAGTCCTTTTGTGTGAGGGTGCAGTTGCACTGCTGGTTTGGGGATGTGCCACTGAGTCATCTGCCCATGTCTGATGCAGGACCCTGCCTGGAGAGCATCCCACTCTTTAGACCCCTGAAAAGGTCTTTGCATTCTTTATTGTTGTTCCTTACATGTTTCTTCCTTCTAGTAGCCTATATCTTCAGTGTTTGTCAAATACAGAGCAGGGCTAGCTTTTCCTGACTCAAACCTCCAGTTGGTTATATTTGTTTCAGAAATCTGGTGTACAAAGCGTAGGAGCCAGGGCTGGTGGAGGGATGTTGATTCTGCTCTGCAGCTTGTCTTCAGACATTAAACAAGATTTCAGAGTTGGAAAGGAAATGCAGTATTTTAAAACTGTATGGAATAGCCAGCACTGAAAAAATAATTTGAAAATAATGAATCATTTTGTATGTATAAACAGAATGGCATTGAGTAAAATAAATAGAAATATAATTCAATTAATATACATGTCTAAATATAATGACAGAGTTGAAACACAGCTGCTCTGTGCTTATTGAACAGACATGTTTTGACAGTATTGAAGTGAAAAAGCAGAAGTAATTATCCTGTATTTTTACCCATTACACTTTCACTGAAAATTTTCTATTTCATTTAAATACTCCTATTTGGGTGAAGGGAGATTTTGCAGTATATACAATCCTTGCTGAAAAAATAATTCAAAAACACTAGTAGGATATTAGGTATTTTTGGCATGTTACAATTCCTGCCCCAGATAGAATAAACCTGTGCAGGATAACCAGTGAGACTGTGCTATTGTAAAACATAGAATACAATTATCATTGTATCAACAGTGTCTTCCCAGGTTGCAACAAGTGTTAGACCTAAATTAAGACTTAGCCGAATAGTTGTGTTTTGGAGACCTCTGGATAGGGATCTAACACAACAGGGATCAAGATTCTCACCTGTCTCTTCATTACTGCTCTTAATTGCAGAAGAAGGTTGAGTGTGTTGAGAAGTCCAGCCATTTCTCAGTAAGGAATGTAATCACAGAATCTCAGAATGGTTTGGGTTGGAAGTCACCTTCAAAAACTATAGTCCAGCTCCTCTGCAATGAGCAGGGATGTGAGAGTTGCTCAGAGCCCTGCCCAATCTAACTTTGGATGTTTCCAGGGATGGGGCATCCACCACCTCTCTGGGATACCTGTGCCAGTGTTTTACCACCCTCATTGTACAAAATAAAAAAAATTCTGGTCCAGCTGGTGCTGGTGCATCCTCAGCTGGCAGAGCTGGTGCTGATGAGTTCTGGAAAAGGACAGCACATAGCAGCACATTTCAGCTTCCCCTTCAGTTCAGAGTACAAAAGGATTTCTGAGCTCCAGGGGTTAAGCCTGGAAGTAATCCTACTGGCAGTCCCTTAGTGAGCTGCCAGTGGGAAACCCTGCTATGCTAATAGGATTGGACTTTCTTTTAAGCCTGGCTTTCATGGGATCAGTTGCTGATAGTGAGTTAGAAAACTGGTTGCTTTGCAGAGTCAATAAATGGTGCCAGTGTTGCGTGATTTTGTTACAAACGTTTCGTTAGTGCCCTGAGCAAACAATGCAACTTCCGATCCTGATATTTATTGGCAGCCAGGACCCATGGATAACCCAGTGTGTTCTCCTCTTAATATATCAGAGGAATAAATAAAACATGGGGAATGTATGAAATTATGCTGGCAGAGTTGGATTAACCTGACTGGAGGCAGCTTTTGAATGGAACATAATAAATTAAAGCTCTGATCGCGTTCAGTGATACTCGCCTTTCATGGCCACTCATTTAGGGAAAGAACCATTGGAGGACTCCAACATGCCAAGGAGTTTGTGCTCAAGCACCTTTCATACTGCAGATTTCCATGGCATAGCTGCCTGTGAGTTAAATGTGTATGCCCATGTATACAGGTTCCATTTTACTGGTGAGAAACAAATACCACAGATAAGTATTAAATTTTCTTGTTCCTGTTCCTCTCTTCTTTGTTTCTGTTTCGTAAGTTCTTTTACTCAGAGTTTGTATTGGAATGCAGGAGACGCTGAGTTTTTCTTCGGACCCAGATGTTTATTATTTCTTATCTATGGTACAGCTGCACAGAATGTGCCTCTAAGTTAACAAGGTGGAAATGGCCCCAAGTTCTACCTTCCAAGGTCTTTTAAATCCCTAACTGTCCAATTATGGAATTCCAACTAATTTATTTTTACTTATAATCCAGTAACTAATCATTCATGTTCCGCACTGCGGGTTTTTTAAACCAATACCAGGTCACCCAGGCTTGTGAAGGAGAAGGAAGAAGAAAGATGAAGAACTAACCTACACCCAAAATCCTCCATCTCATTACATATATATTACTATATCCCAAACCTAAATTTTCTGAATCCAGGGTTCCGGCAGATAAGTGCATGCTGATGGTGCAGGCCAGGAGATGAGACATCCACTGCCTCCTTCCTCTGGCAAGTCAGAGCATCTGGTGATGTCAGGGTTCAGACCTATCCTGAAAAGGTCCTGATGGGTGCATTACATGAAAAGCAGTATTTGAAGGCTACTTTTGAAGTCTTAAGGGCTTGATACTCTTAGTCCTTCCTAAATAGTACTGATAGCGCTACATATTTGAAACCATAGCATAAAAACCTACAGATATCATATAAGTTGTTCAGTAGAGAAAATCCACCGTGCCTGCAGTTAGGCTTTTGCCATCCTAGTCATTATGTATCCTGTTGTCATCCCTCTGCAGCCCTCAGGGGTTTGAATTCCTGTTTTGTTTAGTTTAATAGGTACATCATCTTGTGAATACTGTCACTTTTTGCGTGGTGGGTGGTGATGTGCTCTGTGATATATATGAGAATGCTTCAATAGAAAGAAAAAAGTCTCTGTACATAAGCATTAGTTGCTATCAGATCCTCATGGCTTGGCCCAAGTCATTCCTGAACAGGCACACATTTGTTTGCTCTGCTTAGGCTCTAGTGAGATGCTTTAGTATCTGTCATTAATAGCAAAGGAAAATAGTTGGTTTAACTGGGGGAGAAAGCAACAGTGGAGGATGAAGGTCCAAGAGCAGTTGCCAAATTTCTTTCAACCAAATTGGCTGCTAGTGTGTGCTGTGAATGAAGAAAATTGAGAACGGCAGCTAAGGCTTGACTAATGCAATCCTATTTGGGGCTGCAAACAAAGGCTTTGGCCTCTGTCCACGGGATCTGACCTTTCCACTGTGGATGGAAAGCTAAAATGATGGCTGGATTCAGTTTGACTAAGAAGGTACGAGGAGAGTGAGACAGAAGCAGAAACCTTGGCCAGGTGTTGCTGAAAGTGCAATTTGTTTAATGCTGGAAAACCAAAAAGCTCTCTCTTCATCTGCAGGTGTCATTTAGGAGCAGACTGAACAAAATCCGTCAGGATTTCAGAGGGTGATGGTGTCCATCCAATGCCACTGGCATGCTGGGCTGTTAAATAATCCTCAGCCCTGCCGGCCTTGGGAGTTATTAACCATTGTCACAACTTGCCTCCAACTCTGTCTCTTGGGGCATCTTTTTCCCATTTGCAGTTATTCATATGAAGAGCTCTTGGGTCTCATCCAGTATTAGCTCTTTGTTTTCCCCTTTGTTGGATGCCCAGAGAAAGGCTCTCTAAGAGGGGTCTTTCTTTGCTGCATTCACAGGCCAGTCTTGGCTGACTTGCTTGGAAACACACATACCAAATAAGCAAGCCCAGCTGTTCCCTTAAAGCAAGTGACAGTGACATCACTGCTGCTGCAGCAAAGATCTGATAAAACTAATCGGTGATCTGCAGCACACAGGTACAAGCACACACCTGCAAACGTGCTGGTACAGCCTCCTAGGGGTGATTGTGCAATCCCCAAACCTGCTGAGACCAGAGGGCAGGCTGGAACACCTTGGGGAAAGAGGTGGCAATAATTCTGTGGGCACGCCTTAGGTGGGCTGTGCTGTGTCTCTCCAGGTTGGGGTATCACGTGCACAGTAACATCAGAGGTGCTGTGGCTGGCCTCGGTTCTGCTGCTGGGTCTGAAACAGCAGCATAGCTGACCTGAAACAATGTAGGGGTTGGCTTTAGCAAAATATCTATGTTTTTTTGGGTGCTTTTCTACTCCAATTTTTTGGGGTTTTTTTTACAAGGCTAAGAAAATCAGAAAATCTGGAGTTGTTTTAGAGTATTGCTCATAAAAATTGTTATAAGAGCCTTATGTCTGTAAACGCAAAAGCAATTAATAACAGGAATCTCTGTTAGATCCTTGCTCTAGCCAAAGCCTGAAATTGTCAAATGCAATGGCAATTAAAATATTAAAGCCAGCTTTCTCTTTTTCTTTTCTTTAATCATTCAGTGAGATTTTACATAGTCCACTACTGTCCTATCCACTGGATGTCTTTTAATGCTGTGTATGTGAGGCTTTGGAGAGGTACAGGCAGTAAATACTTTGCTTTTCTATCAATAACACTGAGAAAGTGGTTTCCTTATCTAGTGACAGCAGACTGCTATTTTAGTGGCATTTAGGTTGCCAAGAATCTCCCTGGCTTGTTAGGGATGAGCTGTCAGGCCATGAGCAGTTGTCTCCTTACTGGAGGAGGTCCTTCCGTGGATCTGCCTATGCTGGGGTTGATGTTCCCAGGCCGTGTGATGAGCTCCATGGCATGGTTGGGTAGCAGCTGGGAAGGCGTCTCCATCAACACAAAGAAGTAGGGAAGAAGAATTTCCCTATATGTGGCAACAGAGTAAGCAAAAGTTATAAATAGAAGACATCCTGCTTGTAGTGAAAATCCATCTGCATATTCAGCAACACAGCATCGTGTTCAGAGAGGATGAAACATCTCCTTTCTTGGAAATTTTTGCCCTAAAATACATCATTTGCATTGGCTTTCCACCGTGCTGAGCTTCACAGCCATGGCAGGTGCCTCTGGCAGCCTGTTGAGCCCTATGGCATTCCTGCAGAAACAGGATGGAAGACAATTTCAGTGGGAGTGGTGACCAGCAGCTCCAGTGGTGAGACAAAACACTTGAAAATTGAACACTTTCTGACTCAATTGAGCACTCTTGGCTCAGCAGGCTGTTCCTCCCTGCTGGCCCTGCCACACTGGGGGACTTGCCTCGAGAAGAAACCACTGAGGCATTGCAGCCCTGCAGTGTGATCTCGATAGGGTTGGGTTTTGGGGGAGTTTTTCTTCTTTTTTTCAAAGAAAACTAACATTTTCCGGTGGGAAAACATACTCTTTTTCTGTCCAGAATGTTTTCCTTTTAAAATCGAAACAGAAGCAAAATGCAATCTGTTCTGACAGGAGCGGGGAGGGAGGGAGGGAGGAAGTATTGGCTGGCTGTATGTGTGCTATTTTTGGTTTAACTCGTGGAAGACAAGTTTCTTGGAGTCTCCTTAGAATCCCTGCACATCATAGGAGGCTCCCCGCTAGAAGAACAAGTGGATGGCAGACCCTGAGCACCCCTTCAGGGTGGAGGCAATGGATGGAGAGATGAAAGCAAGAGCAAACACTCTTGGGTCCTTGCTCAAAGAGGAGGGAAGAGCAGTGGGGAAGGCTTCTTCAAGACATATCTGAACTCTTTCTGAGGAAAAGAGGCAAGGCTTTACTTCAAACAGAGTAGTTATGGGTTGCTTTTTTTTTTTTTTTTGCCAATTGCTGTTTCTTTTGAAATTTCCTGTCAGTTTTAAGAATTAAAAGTGTAAAAATCTTCAGGCTTACATTTTCTTGTTCTTTTTCCTCAGTGTTTTTTGTTCTTCATTTTCCCAGAGATAAAATTAAGGAATGTTAATAGTGAGAAGAATAAAATAACCTTGAAAAACAAAACCAGTAGTTGTTTTTTTTTTTCACATTGAAAACCACAGAAAATTCCCTTTATGCCCCCTTACATTCTAAGATATGATTTCAACAAACTACTCAGCATTTCTTAGATCTTACTTTCCACAAGATCACTGTATTTAGAAGTAGCGTAAGATCATATTGCATTCAGTGTTTCCTGATGTGTCTTGGAATGAGATGTTTGTTTAACTGTACCACACTTCATCTGCTAATTGCTTGGGTTTTTTTCCCTGTACGACTGAAGATCCGGGTTTTAAATGGCTGGTAAATACACACACATGCACGTGCACACACAGACACTGGCAGGCCAATCTGCTTGGTACAAACGCACTTTTTTAATGCTTTTCTTTTTTGGTTGTTTGAAAAATCATGTAAGCATAATAGGGATAATTAGCTTTGACTATGAGCAAATCTGGCAATAAAACACATTAGCTACAGCTTTAAATCAACATCTCAGCCTGCAGCCTTAACTCACAGTCCTGGTAAAATCTAATTAAAACTGAAATGATCATCTAGGCATTTGATTTTAATTGCATGTGCGTGTCTATGTTTGGCTATTTGGCCTGCACAACTGATTTTCTTGAAGTAGCTTTCTTGAATTTTCTGGGAGCTGCTTTGAAGCTGATGCCATAATCACAGGGAAAAGACACAAAAACTTTACAGACACAGTTCAAAGCCTTCTGATGGGTGTTCTGAAAAAATAGTCCTATAGGTAGCATGTCTGAGTTGTGTTATTAGATGCTGCCTAAGAATATTAGTTATGCATTGCAAGGAAAATATCCCAGAAACTTGAGCTGAAATGTACAGTAACAGAGCTGCAGCTTTCCCCTACCCTTGAAAGAAGAGCTCTGCGTTTACTCCAGCCATGAAAAGGCATTTGTAATGCAGATTAAATCAGTTCACATGGGGAATCTGTGGGGATTTACAGATGCTGTTACATTCACACTCTGACTTCCTCAGCACCAATTTCACCTTGTAGACCAGCCTTCCACCTCTGGAAAAGCCCGTGGGGGTCAGGCACTGGAGGCACCAGACCTACCCCTGCCATTTGGAAAACCTTGCTGGGCATCTGTCGGCAGCCCCTGTGCCCAATGCCTTTGGAAGAGCACCTAAGGACGACACCTAATGCTCCCCTCCTGGAAATGTCTGTGTTCCCACTGATCCGTTCTGACTGGGAACGTCACCTCAGCTCTCTAACAATAATACCAAGAGAACAAATAAAAACAGTGCAAATTGTCTTGTGTACTTCAGGAAGAGTAACCCCTCTGTGATCAGGGGACCCTTCTGGGAGCATGATGGATCCTTGGGAACCTTGGAAATCTCCTGGGATGTTCCTGGAGACTCTGAAGACAGTGTAGGCTTCAATAGCCTCTGTGGTTGGGATTTATGCAAAATGCAGCTTAAAACAGAAAGCAAGGACATGGCTACTTTGAGGGGACATCACTGGATTTACGTGAGGCTAATGTTGAAGTGTGTTGCTCCCATTTAATTTCCCAGTGCTACCCAAAATAAGCAGAAGAAATTTTTCATGTGCTTCGAAAAACCAATGATGCAGTATTTTAATATAGGTGTCTACAACGGGCTGAGTGCACCCTGAATTGTGCAAGGTGACAAGGCCGAGGCAGTTCTGCAAAATGCAAAAAACCCCTTCGATGTAATGGCTACAATGGTTGAAGATAAGTTTTGTTTGCAGATTCTCACTGATAGTAGTTTGTAGGTGTGTGGGAGCCGCTGTGCTGCAAGCAGTGGCTTCAGATGCAGTGTGAGCAGAGTATTTGGGAAGGGCAGGCTGTGCTCCTGCTGCACAGAGGTGCTGTGGTAGCAGCCCTAACACTGAATGCAAGGTGGTTTTTGTTAGGTGTGGTGAGTGTTGGTTTGTTAGTTTAGTTTTTGATTCATATGGGGCACTTCATTATGTTATTTATTCCGACAAACTGACAAATTTTAGAAATTTCTCAGGCATCTGTAGAGTGTGGCCCTTCTAGCTGAGGATGTGGGGGCTTTTGCCACTCACTGACTTCATCGTTGGCTCCAACCAAGATGATCCAGCTTTAGGTCTGCTGGTGAATGGGAGACCAGCACAACTGACTGATTTGGCCAAGCCAAATGGGTCTGGCCTGTGTTTTCAGGACATGGTGTTGAGCTTGGACCATCGGCCTCTCTTCTCTTGACTGAGGGTAAGGAAGTTCAGTCTAAATTAAGGGATGAGATAAGGTGGGGTGTGGACTGTGCTGGACTCAGCCCTAGAGCTGGTGTTTGGTGCTGCAGAACAGGAGTTTTAGGAAGAAGGACAAGGTATGGGGAGAGAGTTTGCTTTAGAGTTAATGTACCAGGGCAGACCGTTCAGAGCATTTCAGCTGGTGGTGCACTGTGTTCCCCAAAGACATGGTAACTCATTGCCTGAAGTCAGCTCCAACATGAATGCTAATGATTAATGCCTGGAGATCCCAGTGGTCTTGGAAGCAATATAGTTAAGTAAAAGGCAATGGGTTGGATAAAAGGTCTTAAATCAGACTAATGTTGGCAAATGTCACTTGAAAGAGAGGGATTTTGGAGGGGAAAAAAAAAAGAAAAAAGGAAGAGTAATTTAAGAATAAATTCAAAGGAGGGGAAGCAGACATTCCCACAAACTAATAAAATCTCTGCAAATGAGAAAATCAGCCTGCTCAGATTGAAATTTAATCACAGAAAGGATTTCATTGTAGCAAGGAGAATTATAATTACCACTCAAGAAAGGAGAGGGCTTTCTGCCTCTCAGCTGGCATGCGGCTGCAGGAGCCTGGTGCTGAGCAGGAGAGGTGGTGTCAGGAAGGGAAGGAAGGTCTACAGCAGTTGTCTTACCAGTAATTAATACAGGCCCTGCCTAAAACTGAAGCAGATTCTTTAGAGAGGCAGCTGTGGATGTTGCATGTGTAAGTACCCTGGAAGCATTGCTCTAGGAAGGAGCATCCACGTTGCAGGTGCAGGGCCATCCGGGAATGCTCCTTGTGGGTCTTTGTGGTGCTGCTCTTCCACCCAAGCTCCTACCAAGGCATGACTTGGGAGGCACTTGGGCCGCTGGAAATGCCTGTGGGGTTGTGCCACAGCTGTAGTTACACTTAAGACTCATTTAAGGCCATCTGAAAGGTCAGTAAAAACAGAAATGAAGTGTGATACACATACAGAAGCGTTTCTGTGGCCAAAAAAGGAAGTATCAGTGTGCACACCTTGTATTGCCTTTTGAAAATGAGCAGGAGTTGAGATTTTTGTTTTAAGAAAAGATGTTAAAAATCCCACCTGTTGTTCATAGTGCAGCATCACAAATCCTTCCAGGAGCAGGCTGACCATGCCACTGGACTTTCAGCTTTATTTAGAAACAATTACAGCCTCCTCAGAGCTCAAAATATGCCCGTAATTTCTCTTTAACAAGTCAATATTTTCTCTGTTATTCCCCTGCTGAAGAGGCGGTTGTTCCTTTCCTTGTTTTGTTACAGATGCAATTCAAGCTGGGTTGGTTTGATTGATATGTTCTGTTTCTTTTCTCTATTTATGGCATTGAGCTCCTGGAGTCTCCACTGACTTCATTAGAGTATTTTAGAAAATAAGTATCCTCAGCATTATTTTCTTTCCTTGTCCTAGTGGGGGAAGAAAAAAAGTACAATAGAAAAGCACATACTTTAAAATATAAAACCAAACAGGTAGTTTGAGCATACAATTGAGTGGGGAATGACACCAACAATATTGAAAAAGTTCCCCTTCAGCATTCTATCAACTGCAAGGTTTTTAAAAGAAATTAACATATTTGACATCTTTTGACCACATTTGAAATTGCTGTTGATGTGCTTGGTGGGCAAGACTCATGTTCTGCTGCTTTAATTTGCTTTTTAAAAAAATTATTTTGCATCCACCTCTTTCCTGCTGAATTTTAGAAATGATGTTTGCTTCATCTCAGATGCTCTCGTGGCTGATCTTGTCAGGAGGAGGGGATGCATTTCAAGTGGCAGGGAGGAGAATTAGCATGTGGCTGTGCCAGCCACCTGACATGGTGCAAGATAAAAAATTAATTGCAACCATTGCTGTCAAAATACATGCAGTCCCACATTAATGGGTGCTCTGGGTCCTTCCCTGAATGTAGTGGGCCACCAGTGGATTGCTTGAAGAAAGTCCCATTAACTTTTGAAATGGTAAGTTTACTGGGAGCAGATGTCTTTGTGTCAGCACTGGAAGAGTTAATAAGATTAGGTGAAAGAAAAAAAAAAGAAATGAGAACTCTTTAATTGGCCAGAATATGCAGTGCTATGTCTCCAGCTCTCCGTGCCAGCAGAGGCGTTTGGCTAGTGGGAATTAAACAAAGAATTGTGCAAACATTGGGAAGTGTCGCTGAAATTACTCAGCAGTGGTTTTTTTTGTCTTTTTTTTTTTGGTTTTTTGCTACTTTGGGATTAATTTGTAAATTTGCGCTTGATAATCACTTATAGAATAACCATAACCCTGGAATATTTGAGGTTGTGTCCAGATAGTGGTTTAAACATGTTGAGCCTGGTAAAATGAAAAGTTAATCAGAATAGAAATACGACTCCTGTAGTATTTCATATTGCTTTGAAAAGGCTGGTTCTAGGGAATTAAAAAAGAGAAGTGAGTCCCTGTTCTTCTGCATTTGTGCCTAGTGCTGCTGCTCTTAGTGAGTTGTACATCTAGGAACTCTCTGAGAACATAAATACTTGATTTTTTTGTTTTGTCTTTAATCTGTGAAAATACTGTCTTTTTCCCTAATTAACTCAACTGTTAAACAAAGAGCAGTGAAACATGCTTTTATGGTGTGTATTTTTACAGCAAAGTATTTAAAGTGGCCTGTTGGATAATTTCATGCTGCATTAAGTTCAGCAAGATCTTTTGGTATGCATCATTTTTACTGCTTCCTATATCTTTGGCCATAAGCTTTTTAATTGCCATGTGAAGAAATATAAAACGAAATTCAGTAAGAAATATATTTTTGGTTGGTTGGCTGCATCTGATGCAGTGTTTTTCAGATGATGGAGTGAACCTTGGTTGTATGTTTTGTTTGGAAATCACTGGGTTGCCTTTAGAGAACTGCCCTTGGCTCACCAAAAGCTTCAAAAGCTGTTGCAATGTGAAGAGGAGAGGTTTCATTAGAGCAGAAGGTTCAACCTCCGGAACAGAAGAGTGCTCGTAATTCCAGCGCTCACAGCCATTTGTTAAATCTGTAGGATTTGGGAATGAGCGTCCCAACGGCACAGGGAACTCACGGCTTAGGGTTGTCTCTCCCACCTCATTTTCCATCTGGGTTTCGCACCCGTAACCCAGATAATTTGTCTTACCCCACAATGCTTTTTGGCTGTCAAAGGCCAAAAGGTATCAGAGGTATCAAAATTATGGTCTTTTTCTAACAAAGCTTTCCTCAAGACCAGTGTGGTTGGGTTTTGAGGAAGCAGTGCTTCCAGCAAAGGCAAAAGAAAATGTTTTGCCAAAAAGGGATTCCTGGCATGAGCTAATTTAGAGCTGCAGACTTAAGCTGGGCAGGCCTGGGACACTTTCCTTGGAGGTCTTTTTTTGACTAGACCACTCCATAAATACCTAGAATTACATTTCTAATGCTGACATTCGTGGAGCCTTTATGAATGCAAATACTGTGCTCATGAATTGAACAAAGAGTAAACTAAAAAATGGAAGCTGATGGGTGATGTTTTAGAGAGAAAAAGGAGAATAAAAGGTGAACTGAAGACTTGGTTTCTTCCAGCTCTGAGCTCCATGTCTCCTTATGCCCTTTTCCATGATTCTGACTGCCTGTGGGTGAAAGCCCCTTCCCAGTGAGCTGCTACTTGATGGGCCAAAGAGAGATGCCCTGAGGTTGACCCACGTGGGTTTTAGGCTGGATTATGGCTCTGGCTTGGTGTTTTGGCATCAAACAGCTTCCACCCCATTTTTGAGATTTCTAACTTGATACTTACCCACTTTAAAATTATTTTAAATATATCCGTTTTTAAATAGTAGCTATTCCAAGGATTATTAATACATCCAGTGTTTTAAATCAGTCCTACAGTACTGAAATTTACCTGTGTATCACTGTTAAACACTACCTATTTGTTAACTGAAGCTGATGTTATATCTGGAAAGCCTTTCTTTTTTGTGATTATTGCAGTGTTTGGTTATAGACTGTCTGGGGATGGACAGACATTGTTCTATTTCCTCCTAGTGGGTTTGTTCTTTGGTTTTTTGTTCATTCTTTAAATTCTATTTCAAGTAGGTGGAATATTCCTTATTTTCTTTCATTATAAGGTAAACACAATTACTGTGATATATCCTCTCCAATTTCTGTTATGACTGTGCTTTGAAACTATAACCTGTTTTTAGCTGAAAATCCTTAGAGGAAGTCTATGGAGCCAGAAAATGCTTTAGTGGGAAAGCGATATGTTTAAATAAACCTTACAGAGATAGTGCTCACCTAGTAGATGAAAATATGAAGTCTGAGGATTGTTGGGCAGAGGAGTAGCTCTGAATCTCTCATTCCTTTCTATCTAAGGTAACCTGATTATCACTGTAATCTCTTTTGTTCTGTCACTTTGAAAAGACAGTATCATCTGTCATTCTGTGGGGAAAAAAACCCAACAGATAATCATTGGCAAAAGCAAATATTCCTTATTAAAGCATTGGTTTAAAAATGAGAGTAATATTCATATACCCAGAAGCGTTCTTTATATATATTTTTATGTATATATGCATATATATATATATATATATATAAAAGAAGGGACTGCCTCTTTTGAGCCAAATACGTGGCAAAAAGTTTGTGCTTCATAAGGTTTCTGCAGGAGATATCTGGGTTGTTGGGTCATTACCTATTAAATGCTTTATTTTCTTAGCAGATGATCTTCTGCAAAGGGGCACTAGCACTGCCTGAGCGTGTCTAAGCACGTGTGTGCCAGCACATACATTTATCTTGCAGAAAGGGACTTCGGCCATGTGTAGGAATAAACCATTGACAAGCACTCAGGAAACAGGAGATATTTTGTTCCACCAGCTAAGGTGTTTATGAAAATAAGAGTCAGTTGGGTTAAATAATAAATGAGAGGAATTCAATTATTTTTTGGTTTGTTGGTCCACCCTGAGAAGACTACCCCTAAGTCAGTAATAATAATACGATGTGATAGCGCATCGAACAGGTTGGGTTAACAAAGGATTTCTGTCCTCAACATGACCAAAACCAGCACTGAGTGCCTCTCCCATAACCAAGGGAGCAGAAGCACACAGATACACAGATTATCGCCCTCTGAGAGCATCCAGCCACTGCCAGGCCTCTCCCGATCCTCCTGAGCATCCCTGGGAGCTGGATGCAGTTTTGGGGGGCTGGTGAGGCATTGGGTTCTGGCTGTGCACGAGGGTGCCCAGTTCGGGAGCGCAGTTTTTGGCTGATATCGGCACAGCTGCTGCCCTTGCTGGCAGGCAGGGAGGACACCTGTGTGCCCCTCTGAATGAAGGCAGCCTTCACTCGGGGGGGACGCTGCCGGGGCTGCTGCAACAGCCGTGCCCTGCGCGGAAGCGTGAAGAAAAGGCCGATGCTCTGTGCCACGCGTGCTCGGGCGCATACTAAGGAAGCAACAGGGGAGGAATAAAAGGCACTGGCTCGTTGGCTGGCCTTGCTGCTATTCAGAGCCTGCCCGAATTAGCAAGGCTATTACTATTACCACAGTAATATGGTAATACTGGAAATACAGGAAGGGAAATCCCAGCCCTGTTAAATTCATGGGAGCTTTTTGTGATGAGATCAGTGGAGCTTTCATCTCGTCTGTTTAGTGTTTGGTAGAAGTAGTTCCTCAGTATCTGAAACTGATTTTGTTGAAGTTAGAGTGTTATTTGTTTAAGAATGCATGACAAAAAAACCTGTGACTTTCCAGTCTGAAGCAAAACTGGGACAGTTTCTTCTTGGTATTTCACTGCAGTTACAGCTGGTGTGAACTCCTCTGGGCAATGCCTGTCAGAGGGAGCTGGAGCACCTGGGAAAGACTTTGAAAATCAATCAGGGCTTCCCTCTGCTCTCTCCTGCTGCCGTTTTCCCGGCCGGAGGAGGCTTCTCCCATTGGCAGAGGTTCAGTGGCACAGCCCACTGATGTCCAGACGCGATTCGAGTGGCAGCTCCTGTGGCCACATTCAGCCCAGGTGGTTTCAGCTGTGCTCTTAGTGCCTGCCATACATTTGCCCTTGCAGTCTCAGCACACACAGCAAAATCTTGCAGCTGTGGCTGTCTCTCACTAACAGTGTCTGAATCTGCTTTATTCTGTTGATGGAGAGACATTTCCCATCAGACATTTTAAATAAGAATTTACTGTGAGTGATGTCTAGTGATCTCTTAGTAATTTCTTCAAATGCTTAATCATAGCTGTGTCCCTGAATATCTTCTCCATCTCAGCCACAAGACTTTCAAGCTGTGACAACTGCTTCAAGATATGAGCGGTGTGTATAGAATTTTTGTATTTCTTTTTATAAGAAAAGAATTATATATGTTTGCCTTATGCTTTGTTCCCTGTACTTTCCTACTTAGTGCCATTGGACCTGCAAGTGAACCACTAGACCTCTAAGACAGACCTTTTTTAGATGTTTTCTGTTTTTCAAGTCATTACTGTTCTCTCTTTGCATCACCTCAGCAGAACCGAAGCATAGCAGAGAGCGATAGTAATCATAATTAAACAAAATCTAACTTACAGGAGCTTAAAAACCAAAGGATACTGTTCCTCAGGGGACAAGGGATTATATATAACTGGTTCTGTTTTGACTTGGTGGTCAGTGTCGCTGGAGGTCTCTGTAGGCTGCAGATAATAGTGTCACAAATTTTGCTGGCAGGTGTTGATCTCTCAAGACAGAAAACAAGCTCTCTCTGCCCACCTTTGAGCCTCTGTAGTCCGGAAAATGGCTTTCAGCAACACTCTGGTGAAGCTTTCTTGCTTCATTCAAGCCTGAGCTTCCTGCTTAAACCGACTGCGTAAATGTCTGGATGACTGACTCAAGGGAATGAAATAGCAGGGAAAAATAATTTTAAAATTACAATGAAATATAAATACAATCTTTTTTGAACTGACACTATTTTTTTCACCTTGCTTAGCCATACAGCAATTTCACAGGATATTTCAGCAAATTAATTCTTCTGTCCTAATGGTGTGCATGGATGCGTGAAGGCGTTTGCCTGTTTGTAATGATATACACCAGTTACACTTATTTTCTGAAGGAATCCTCCTTACTTGGGAGAGTTTCTTGCCCTCTAGTTCTTATCCCCAGTCCACAGGATTTGGGACTTGGCTGTTCTTTGTGTCTTCGCTAATGGGGACTCACTCCCGGACTAAGTGGGATGTGTTATTTCTGGTGTCTGTTTAAAGAAGAACAACAACAAAAAAGTCATCTTTCCCAACATCATTGAACTTTAGCCAAATATTTGCATTGCAATTTGCGATGAATTATAAATGAATCAACAGTGTGTCATAAATTTAATATTCAAAAATATCCTACATATCACATTACCTTAATTTCCCCCTTTATTCCTAAAGCGTAGGCAGACTGCTAAGATTGGCAGATGCAGAGTGTGAACGAGGTAGTTTCTGAGTCAGTGGGTACAGCTTGAATTCCTTCACAAGGAATGGTGTCCCTCATTTTAAGCTGTCAAAACAGCACTTGATGGAGGCTGCAGTTGCACAAGCACTGTGTGATGTGGAGAGCAGCGTGAGTGTTTGAGCTGCAGACAGAGCTGTGTCTTCCTCCAGGACTGGCTTTTCAGCCAGGGATCCCCTCCCTCCTCCCTCATCTGTGGTCGTGCATTAATGTGATGGTCAGTTTGGGTGGCCCCACCCAAGGAGGATGGAAGTGATCTGGTCCAGCTCTGGCCAAAAGTGAGGCCGACATGGGCTTTGCTCAGGGTCCTGCTGATCACTATGATGAAGGCAGAGCTGGGGATGTGTGCAGGTCAGAATGTCTCCTCAGAAGGCATAACAGACACATTATCACTACACTGTGCTGGATAGTTTCCTCACAAAAATGAGCCTGGTTTTTATGCTCTGTCATAAATGATTGATGGCTTTAGGGTTGTTGGCCAAGGCGTGCAGTGGTCCCAGACCTTGCACTGGTATTGTTAATAAGCAGAGGCACATCGTGAGCTCAGTGTAGCTCACCAAGGTCACGCTCAGGTAGTGAGATGTTTACAGTGTCTGTTTGTGCAATTAAAAACTAGCTGAAGACAAAAATCCTGTACTGCTAATTCCAGTCTCTGCTGGACTACCCCAGAGATCAGTACTGCGCTTTCTGAACAGTCTGAGATGATGAACTGCTGATCATGTCCTTTCTGAAATCTCCATGGTTAGGTCTTTGTCTACCTAAACAATTCAGCTTCTTTTTAGTGTCTTGTAAGCACAGTCATTAGTTTCTGTGCTTTGCTAAGGGAAGTAAAGCAGCATGTTTTCTGCTTTGTTTTTTAATGCCATTAAGTCCTGCTTGAGAGAAAGGCTGAGACTGAGCTTTAGACTTCGCCCCAGGAAACAGGAAGCTCAGAAACTCTGAATACTGATACTTTTTCTGTTATACAAGTTTATAACTGACATGATTTTTAAGATGTGAAAGTTGTCTTTCTGTGTACTTGGGGAGCAGGAAAATGAAGCTCTTTTTAAGGGGTGCTGGGCTAACACTGACATCACCTGAAAGACTGTGATGGAGGAGCCTGCTCTGGAGTGGAAGTGTCCTGGTGCTGCTCCACAGCAGAGTAGACCACTGTGTTCCCATGTCCATTTTTTTCCTTATGAATGACACCAGACTGACTAACTCATTCTCATAATTAATCAAAACCATGTTTTGCTGGCATTGTTGCTGAGTTGAATCCCAGTGTAACATTTCCACAGGTCCTATTAAGTTACTGTGGAAGGATTAAAGCTCATTTAATTGCCCATTTTGTTAAGCATGGCAGCTGTTCTAATTTTACCATCTTGTGTCATCCACAAGATCTGCTTTCTGTTCTCAGATACCTGGGTGTCCCAAAAGTTCACATTTTTTAAATGCAGTCAATTCTTGACTTTAAATTTCCATGTGTGTAGGAAACCTATACCTCAATAGCTTTAAACCTGGGGAGTGTAACTTAGAACAAGGCTCAAGTCAGAGGGCTTTGAAGGGATGCTCCAGATCAACACCAGGTAACAGGTGTAGAAGATACTGATGATTCAAAGGAATCTGCCAACAAGGATCTTTTTGCTGCTGTTACTGCCAGAGCAGCCCTGTACATCACTTTGAAGGACTCTTGGTGACTTTCAGGCAATTTGTGTTATAAGTGAATAGATTTTCCTGCCTGAAACGAGTGACAAATGCTCAATATTCAGTGTTATAAGGAAGCAAACTTCTAGATACATAGAGACTGTTGGATATATGAAGAGAGTGCTGTAGTGATCTTTGGGATGGTGAAGAAAATGGCAAATTGAGGGGGGAAAGAAAGGATAAACTAATGCAGACTTTATTTTTTTTAAACATTGTTTTCTACAAATGTACATCTTCCCCATACAGCTTTTAGAGTTCTTGACGCACGTGCAGCCATGAAATCAGCAGACAGGCAGCTTTGAACTGTGCAGTGGATACACAAAGGATATTGATTCATCCAAGCTTTCACTAACCTTGGTAATAAAATACTTCAGAGTCCAGAATTTCAAATGGCCAAAGTGTTCTTCAACCTTGTCTGCAATGTACTAATGACAAACTGGCTTTTGTTCAACAAAAGGCATCAGGACTTCTCTTTCCAGCAGCCTTTTTTATTAAAAGGATATGAATGTAGTAGCGATCTTCCTTCATTGTAGTGAGGTTTGAGGTCTTTTCTATGTCCCTGTTCTGTCTAATGCTGTTTATTTGGTTATCTAGGGTCCTTGGAGGGTAATTCTTAGGAAAAAAATGCTAAAAAACCCATCTGGAACACTAATGTAACTTGTAGCTGTTTTTCTTCTCCATTATAGCAGCTATTATGGGAATTAGCTATCATTTAGATGAATTTTTTTACATAGAGAAGAAAGAGTTCTTTTCATTAAATCCCTCCAAGAAGAGACAATCATCATCACAGGGCATTTTTGTGGGGTTTGTTCATGCTCTTGACACTGCACCTCGCAGATACAGTGATACAGTGAGAAAGGCATTTTTTCCTGAAGCAGTGTAGGAGTTTCCTTCTTCCGGGTTTTAGGCTGGTACCCCATGTTTCTCATTCAAGGTGTGCACTCAGCTTTAAATCCAGCTGAGCAGAAAGAAGTAACTGAGTAGACTTTTTTAGGTCAGAAATGTTGTGTGGTTCCACCCAGCCTTTCAATATTGACTGAAGGAATTGTGGGTTTTACAGCAGAAACACACAGAAATGGTGATTTGTTCTATTCCTCTGCTTCACATGAGGAACTGGTAAGTGCTTCAAGTAAACTTTTAGTTGTCAGCCAGCTCTGTGGCAGGAGGTTTTATCCAGGTTACTGGGATGTATTTCAGTGTTAGAAAAGGATTGGGAAGACAGGGGAATGCAATGGTGGTTAAAACATTGCAAAATTTCCTGCCTTAAATTTTCTCCTGCCGCTGCCACCAGTGATCCTTACCCAGTCGTGCGTCTCTCTGAGGGGTTGTTTTGGGGTGGTTGCCATGCTGTGCCACATTTGCAGCACTCTGTTGCATTTCTCTCTCCTTGGGTTGAGTTTGAATAGAGAAAACAGTCTGTTTTTTGGAGGGCCTGTGCACAGGAGTGTGGCTGGGTGGTGATGGTGTGTGCCTTCACCTTGGCAGCAGAAGTGAGCAAGTCTCTTTGCAGCTGTCGCATTTTCTGAACCTCTCTCTTTGGATTTCCCTGCCAGATGTTTCCCATTCAATCCATATTGGTTTCCATTACCACCTTGAAAGCTGACTTGAGGTGGAAATGACTATTATAATTGTATTGTTGACTTTTGCATAAATTAGTGCCATTTTCTCTTAAATATCCTGCCATTTTGGACAAGCGTAGTTTATCAAAAAATAATAGTAGCCATTTGAAAGCGTTGTTTCTGAGTTCATGGCAGGGCTTGTTTTTGTGTCCTTTAAGATGCCTGGCTCCCAGAGCAACATGCTGCTCTTGAGGCAAAAATCTGAGGAATTCCAGGCAGTGCCTGGCAGGAGCAGCCCTTGGCCTGCTCCTGAGCTGCCCCTCACATCTGTGCTCCTGTGGCTGCCCTGGGCAGGGAAGGAGCAGCAGAGGCTGAGTGGAGGGTGCAGAAAGCAGAGGCACAGCTTTTCATGGAGTTGTCGTTTATGGGAGCCTAATGCCAGTACACAAGAGTTAAATGGAAGTCTGTAAAATCCTTAACACGGCACTAGATGTTCTCTTTAGGAATCACGAAGCATGTAACGTCCTTATGTTCTCCAAAGGGTTTATTTGGCAGCCTGTTAGCATCTCACTGTGACATGACTGAAGGGGGAATAACCAAAATAACAGGATGTGGGGAAAGGAGGCAGCAGTCACCAAATTGGAGTAACAGCTCCAAGCACAGTACCTTTGAACTGATGACTTTTCTTCCCTTTCCCGGGATGGGTAGCAGGCCTTGATGATCTTGAAGACAACATTGTGGTGGTCAAATGGTGATGGGGACTCACCCAATTTTGCCTCAGTTCTCAGTCACTGCTGGATTCTAGTATGTCTGAGGATGAGCCAGTCCAATGCAGGGTTTGCTCATTCACTTTGGTCTTCTGCAGTTATGCAGATTTTAGGTCCAGAAGTATCTTTGCAGCTAACCAGGAGCATCGTGAAGTTGCAAGGTGAGTATTTCCATCAGTGGGAAAGGAGCTCTGTGCTATAGGTGAAGATGGCTGCTTATGGAGAGGCAGTAAGAAATCAGGGTAGGAAAATGAAAGAAAGGGGATGAACAAAGTAAAGGATTAGGGTATTCAAGTAGCTGGTAGATTAGTGGGGCACAGTGCGTAACTTTGGGTCTTCACTCCTTTGATTTAAAAAACAAACCAGCTTCCAGCTCATCTGTAATATTACTTTTCATCCAGATACCTTTAATCCTACAGTTTCCATTTTCAGAGCAAACAAAGATATGTTTATTTTCCTTATAAGCTCTTTTTCCTATCCTCCATGTGGTATTTTTGAAGCTAATGACTGAGATAGACAGAGAGCAGGAGTAAGTGTGCAAATGGCAACTTGTCAAGGCAGCTTGGACCCACAGACTGGCACCCCCAGCAACGGGGGGGGCATCCCTGCTTGGTTCCTTGGTTCCAGCGTGGTCCCTGCACCTCCAGACAGGGAGTCGCTGGTGTGTGGTGTGGGCTACCCCAGGCTGTACACTCTTGGACACACACACACACACACATGTATGTATTTATGTTTTACTTAAAAGTGACTGCTTTGCTATCACTGGAACAATTTTCCCCACAGGTGAGCATCTCACCATGTCTGAGCAGTCCCACTATCACACATTAACTTCCATGTTGTCAATCTACTGGAGTTCCTTTGGGAACCACTCCAATTGGGAAAAGGTGTTGCATTACAGAAAGCCAAGAGAGGAGGCCATGCAGCGGAGCGATGCTGTAATCTGAAAGACTGGCACATGTTTTGTAGAGGAATTCCAGTGAGAAGAAAGCTGTGGGAAACCTTGCAGTGCTTCTGTAATCCTCCTGCTGTTCTCCTTTATTTTAAATGTTTTTCCTTGCTCTCAATTTGCTGTGGATTTGGACTGGGACAGCTTTTCCCTTCTTCCTGTTTCCCAGCTTTTCCTCTCTCCTTCCCAAAAGGAGTTAAGGGGCTGTAGACCTGGAAGGTCAGTGCAAAACATAGGAAAGGATGTCATCCCTCTTTTGCTTTTGTAAGCCTTTTCTGTGTCATCTGGGATTTTCAAAGTCTTCATCTTTTTATGTTCCCTAAAATTAATGCAGTGATGCAGTGTCTGTGTGCCTAAGTGTATATGTGTGTGTATGCATTTATCTGTGTAAAAATATGAGTACACACAGAACCTGCCCAGTCAATATAGTTCCCCAACACATCTGTTGCTGAAAAAAGTGAGAGATGAGCTGTGTCTGAATTCTGCAATATTTAAGAATTCTATACATTATATTATTGTATTATTATATTGTATTACATACACCTGTTGTTCCAGACAGAAATCTCGGATTCATTACTCGAAGAACAAACACCCAGCCATAATCTCTGCAAATACTTAGGTTTGTAGTAATAATGTTTACAGCACAACAATTAACCAGCCCAATTCCCCCCACTCAATTATTTTATGCAGTGCCTCAGCTGATTTAATCAGCTCCCTTCCTAACAAGTTCGTCCTTTTTAAAACAAATGGATTTCCAGCAGGATCAGATTTTCTTTCCAACTCTTTTTATTGCTGGTTTCTTTAGAGATTATTTAATTGCTGTAAAACTGGTCTTCGTACTTGCCATTCTTGATTATATTGCTACTTAACAAGCTGTATTAAATGCATGAAAAAATCAAATCAGAAAATTGAGCACTAGACAGTAACAAGGAAAACATTTTTTTTTTACTTCAGTACTGTTGCCACTGATGGGAAGTGTGTGTAATCAAGTTATTTTTGAATTATCTTCAAGCTGGGAGGAAAAGAAAACTTGGGATAATGGATAATTTGAAAGTAACTACACAGAAATGCCACTAAAAATGATGGCTCTTAAGTTGATCTTGTACAGCTCAGTCTCTGCCTCCTCAGCTGAACCATTTCCTTTACCTTGTGCATGCAACAGGAACATGTTCATCTGGAGCCTGTCCCAGTGTGGGGGTTTCCAGGTATTTTGAATGGAGTTAGTGCTGGGGAGGGCATCTCTCCTTGCCTGGTCGTGGCACATCTTCCCCAGACAGAGCAGTTCTGGGTACTGTGCAGAAGATCCAACCCATGGTGGGCACATGGGCTGCTGTGCAGCTGCTGGGGCAAGTTTTGGGTGGTTTCATGATCCTAACAAGTTGCTATAACTCCACAAAGAACTGTGGCATGTGGCTGTAGTAGTGTTCTTCAGTGAGGGAAGCCCTCTCAAACCATGGCACATCCCCTAGAATGGAAATCGGGTGCCTCTGAGGTCCAGAAATGAACGTGACCCTGATGTGCTTCATCCTGATGTGGCTGAAGGCAGTGGTGAAGCTCTTGGGGCTTCCTTGGTTACATGGTGTAGTGGTTTGGTCCAAAATACTCACTACTGTTTATCTGCTGTGAGATAAGAATTAGGAGAAATGCAAAACAGGCACCAAACTTGAAAGAATATAAAGAAGTTTATTAACAGACCTAAAAGAAGAAAAAAAATTATACCACCTTCAGAACTCTCCTCCTCCCCCCACCTTCCTCCCTTCTCCCACTGACAATGTGAAAAGAGAACCCTTAAGATGTTCAGTCTGTTTACCACTTCCATAATAACCTTGTTCAGTCCATTTAGAAAGAGAAGTCTCTTCTTGCTCATGCTATGAAAACATTATCACAACGAGACAGCTGCCCACTTCCAAATATTGTTCAGTCCATTTAGGAAGAGGAGTCTCTCTGCCTGTGTGTGAGTCCTTTCCCCCGACTTGCAGCTTTTCCCGCAACTGCTTTCGAGGGTCCACTCTTGAAGTTTTTTGGGGTACAATTTTAAGGTTGAGCCGTTCAGAAACAAAAACAGAGGCCCTTCTCCTTCCCTGGGAGCAAAGGGTCTTCATCATCTTCATCTTTAGGACTATCTCTGGGAGCATCTCTAGGAACTGAGGTTTTCTCCTTTCCCATTTGGAGCAAAAGTCCTCATCTGGTTCATCTCTAGGGACTGAGGTTTTCTCCTTTCCCGTTTGGAGCAAAAGTCCTCATCTGGTTCATCTCTCCCTGTCCAAACTTCTCATGAAATTACAGCTGCGTCAGCATCTGCCTATCTCAGCGCAGGTGCTTTTGCTTACGAGTTGAACACTCCACCCCCCAGATCTTCATGAAATTACAACGGGATACTCTGATGTATCATAGCTTCACAACAGAATTTCAGCTTTAAGCATCTCCTCTCTCTCTTCCCTCAGGTTTTCAGCTCTTCACAGCAATAAAAGGGTTACTCTCACCTCGGCCTTGCAGCTTTGCAGCTGGAATGTTGAATTTTTCTTATCGCAGTGGAGAGGGGGGAGAGCCGAGCCGCTCCGGCTGCCCACGGCAAGGCAGTGGGGGGGGGGGGGGGGTGTTCCATGGCTGGAACAGGTCCATGGCTTCAGGATGGCCGTGGCCCGGCCCGGCCTGGCCCAAGCAGGGCCTGGCCGGGCCCGCTGGCCCCCACGCGGGGCCCGCAGCCACCTGTCCCAGCGCCGGAAACGAGAGAGAGCTTGGAGGGGGAGTTTGCCTATTCTTAAATGTGGATCACAGAGGTGATCACAACTTTAAGTGGCTTAGAGAATTGTCCATATTCAAACTGGCCGGCTGATAGGTTCTATCAGTTCCCAGAGGAAACTGTAAGCACCCCTTAGCAAGGACGTCCCTTCCGGGACTGTGCTTGCTAACCTATGACACATGGTCAGGGCTGGAGAACCCCAGCCTCTTTGGGCAGCTGCTAAATGTCAACAGTCCGCTACCATGGTCCTTGTTGTGACCCCTGCTTTCTTTTCTGCAAGGGGAAAGGCCTTGCAGGAGTGGTCAGGGCCTGAGGCTTGCAGACACCTCCCCCGTGGGAAACAGGAGCAAATCCCATGTGCCATGTAGGATGCAGGTGCACAGGAGATGGACAGTGTGGGGCAAAAGTGTTGTTCTCTGTCAGAAATGTGAGTGGCACCGTCGGGATGTAATAACTTGCTCACAAGGAAAAGTTTCTTTCTAATGTCCATCATTTAATGGTTGGCTTATGCCCTTGAAGTGAGATGTCTTATATCTGTAATACAGCCACGGTAATTTCATTCTAAAAGTACCCTATTTGATTAAGAACCAGCTATGAAGGCAAATATCAAATCTTCAGATGGAGACTTGGCCTGGCAGGAGAGGATGAGAAGTTGCCATTAAGCGAGGCCGGGCTGGGGCGTCCCCTCCGACCAGGGACACAGTGCAGCACGGCCCATTTGTCACAGCAAGGATATAAATTTGTTTTCTAGTACTGACATGTATTTGTCCTTTCCTTTATTGCAGCAATAATTTCTTAAAAATACCCTTCAAAAAAAGATAAAAGGAAGTGTCAAGAGCATGAAAGTTTGATCTTAATTTTGTCCTAACCTTTACAAAATGGATTAAATAACTCCTGCAGGTAACACCAGCAGCCTTTCTCACCTGAGTGTTGATGGCCCATCAAGATGCTTGTAGAAGGGGAAAGCTCTTCACCTTGTGCTAGTCCTTAGAGCATGAAATATTGGGTGCATTTAAAGAACAAAAAAAGAAAAAGCACGGAAATGTTAAACCAGTTTTGTTGAACTGGAGGTCTCTCTGCCACCAAGGTAGGGTTTTTTTAGCTTGTGAATTTTTATGCTGCTCTGTAAAATACTGAGATGCTCTTGTGCTGATGGTCCAGCATCAAATTATCAGAGAAAGTGGAGGAAGGAAGGTGTTTTCCATCAGGGATAAAGAATTGCTTTTCCCAAAGGTTTATGGCAAAGCCGTGTGCCTGGCAGTGTGCTGGTGCCTGGGACAGAGCTCTAGGCAGGAGCCTGGGATTTAGAGAGCTGGTACTGATGGTTTTATGGAGCAACCTGTGCCTGTGAAACCGTGCCCCTGAAGCAGCTGGACACATTTAAAGCAAAGTGAGAACAATTACACAGTATGGAAATGGCCTGGCTAAGGTGATTTTATCCCAGCACACCTGGAGGATGTTTTTGCTCTTCCAGCTAATTGGAGATTATTAAATTCAAGGAGGTGGTAGAAGGGTACAAGAATAAGGTGGTTGTTTCTTGGAGTGAACTCTCTTGGGTAAACCAGTGCCTTTTAAAATAAGACAAAACATTTACATCCTGTGCCTGCACCCTAGTGATTCACAGGCCCCTCTTGAGGTGTGTCTTCTGTCCCATCTGATTGATCTACGGAGTGGGAAACAAAGCGGGGAGGAGGGGTGCTGTGTTGGGAAGTGAACCATCATATTTATGTTTTCTGAAGCTGCATGGGAGTGAAGTCAGGCTGATAGCTGCTGAATTGCTCCAAAAGGACTGGCCTCTCCCTGCATTCCTTGGCTGGTGTGTCCTTGGCTGTATGGTCTGCTCTCAGCCTTGGGTTTGTGGTCTTGGTGCCATTTCCATCCTGGAAGAAGCCACACAATGCTTCTGGCCCTGTTAAATGGCTACAGCACATTTTGCTGTAATAAACTGGGGTGATGAACTAATGGTGGAGGAGCTGATTTAGCTGCCTTTGCAGGAAAAGAAAGAATTGGTTTTGTTGGTTCTTTTATTTTCTTTCTTTTTAAGGGAGGGAAATGAAATACAAATGCAATAGAAATTTGAAATACAAATGCAGTATACAAAGGGAGAATGTGTATTTGTTCAGCAGCTTTTTTAGTTCTTCTCTGCCATATTTACCCCCCACAAGCAGCCTGTCCCAGCCTGTGAGAGTGCTACTTTAGTAGCAGGAGACAAGAGGCTTGAGATAGAAGTGCATCATGTTGTTTTTAATAGATAAAAGTAGGATGTCCTGTTGGAAACACCTGGGAAAGAGCATTTTGTGCATTTGTAAAAGTTCTTGAGCAAAATAGCGTGTACCTGGGAAGAGAGCAGAGGCAGCAGTGCTGGGAGTGGCCTTGGGGGACCACTGGGGATGCAGCAGCTCCAGCTCCGGCTCTGGTTTCTCAGCCTTCCTTCAAGATGCTCCCAGGGATTTCTCTGACTCCTTCACATTAGAATCTCTCTGTACAGTTTAACTGTTCTAAGCATTTTCTGTATAAAAAGTCAAGCCCTGTGTGTGATCCTCTAAATCATTAAAAATGGGTCACTGGGCAGTTTAGCAGGAGCACGAACTGGATTCTCCCCCTTTTCTGTATGTCATCATTCATCTTCACCTGCTTGCCTGCAGAAAAAAAGGCTCCAAATAGCCCTCTGAGCTGTTATGGCTGAAACCTGCTGTGTATGGGCACTCAGACGTGCCACCATGCTGCAGGAGAGGCAAAGGCACACATATGCTCATAGAGCTTCTGTTCAGGATTCAGCAGCATAAAAACCACAAGGAATGATATTTTGAAGCCCTCTTATCACTGTGGTGTTCACCCAGTAAAGAGCTGTTTTATTGTTGGCACACAGAAACTGGCAGGCTGTAGGCTGTGATTAAGAATACATTTAATTAATAAATAAATTATTCAAACAAAGGTGCAAAGTGAAGGGAGTGGGCAGAGAGGTAGAGATTTAGGGATGGATTTCTTCAGCCTGGTGACTTCCTGGTGAGTTTTGTGCTGTGGGTGTTGTGTTGTACTGAAATGGGTAAAAGTACAACTCAGTGGTGCATTCAAAGTGCCATTCAGACATTTTTCCTGATCTTGCAGTGGAAGGTTGGTTGGCAGCAGCCATGTGCAGAGGTGTGGGCATGTAGCCATGCAGATCTCACCAAGGAAATGGCTTTTCAGTGGAGCACCTGCAGTGGGCACAGTGGTTGGGGCTCCTTCCCTGTCTCCCTATCTCAACCTGGGAAAGCCCTGTTGTTTTCCAGGGGTGAAGAGCTGTGAGAGGGGAGCAGGAGGAGGTTGGAATCTGCTATGATGCTTTTACCAGAAGTGGGGAATTGGTCCCAAACGTGGGAAGGCACCAGTCCAGCCACCTCTTCAAGGGAAGCTGGTTTGTCTGTGTGCAGTGAGTGGGGGGAGCCAAATTAATTGCTAACAGGAGTAGGCACAACCCATTGCTGGAATCAATCACTTATTTATGGGGGTGACAGCTTTAAGCCCAAGTTCCCAACTTTATTTAAACAGCACTCAAATCTTTGACACATTTTAAAATACAGTGAACACGTTCATAGAAGAAAATTACACAAGGAGTCATTAAATGCAGAGAAACAACCTGTGGCTCAGGAGGTTCTGCTCCATGAGCTGCTAGGGACTGGGGGAGGATTCTAAGAAGTATGGAGAGATGAATGATGGTACCTGCTCCAAACACATCCCTGGTGGACCTTCATCACAACAGGATGAAGCACAGGTTTGCCATGTGCCCTCTTGCTGCCTTTTGGGCTGGTTTTGGAGCTCTGTGTTCCCCAGACTCACCTCCACACTTCTACATTCCCCCCCCAAAAACCCTTCTTTCAGCAGATTCCTTGCCTGTTATCAGGGGAGTGTTTAGAGCAGCTAAAGATCTCAAGTGCATTGTCTGGGAGACTTTTGATGATAATTAAAGCAGTGCTTTTCAGCCCTCTGCTGCTCTTCCTTAGATTGCTGGAAAATGGGGAACAGGGCTTGTACCAGCCAAGAAGGAACCCTGGAAATCCATGTTCATTGATCTGGTGTCATTTCTTTGGCTTGTTCGTGAGTCCTTGTTGGTGGGTGCAGGTACCTGCCTTGTGAAAACCTCCAGGGAGGAGAGAGATTGCCCAATATTTTATTTTTATTTATTTATTTTTACCTTCTGTGCTGAAAAAAAAAAAGCATCGTTATGTGATGTAATTTAATCATCATAAACATCTTGTGTGTTGATTTAGTAAATGATGGGGAAGGGCAGTGGGATGTTATCTTTTGGGATTAAAAAGAAAAAAAAAAAAGGAGCCAACTGATTTGTCCCATGCTACAGTTATGGATGAAGCAGCACAAAACAACATCCAGCTCAAAAGACAGACACAGAGGTCGTGGCTGGTAATCACAGTGACACCAGGATGAATTTTTCTAGACCAGCTGTGAAATTGTGCAGTAAATTACATTGCATGAGATGTATTATTCCCTGGTTTAGTAAATAAGCCTCCTGATGGAGGCCCAGCAAGGCAGCTGCAGGGAGCTGTGCTGAACTTGGGGAGCTGAGTGCTCCAGGAGGTGCTGCTGAGGGCTCCTGTGCTCACACAGCTGCAGTTGTCCTCTTTGATGCCTTTTCCTTTGATCATATCTTCAGTTGGGCGCTTTCCTCCTCTCTTTCCAGCTTACTCAAAGTTGTGTTGTAAGGCCCTGCATTGCCCGTTTCTGCGGGTGAGCAAGGGCTGCCTGAGCACCATGTGCTGCCCTGTCTGCAGCTGTCCCATGGTCAGTGCATGGAGGATGCTTCACTCTCTGATTCCTTCATCTGCCCATGGCACAGCTGATCCGTGCCCAGAACCACTTTCTGATCCCTTCATGTGCCCATGGCACAGCTGATCCCTGCCAGAACCACTCTCTGATCCCTTCATGTGCCCATGGCACAGCTGATCCCTGCCAGAACCACTCTCTGATCCCTTTGTGTGCCCATGGCACAGCTGATCCGTGCCCAGAACCACTCTCTGATCCCTTCATGTGCCCATGGCACAGCTGATCCCTGCCAGAACCACTCTCTGATCCCTTCGTGTGCCCATGGCACAGCTGATCCGTGCCCAGAACCACTCTCTGATCCCTTCATGTGCCCATGGCACAGCTGATCCCTGCCAGAACCACTCTCTGATCCCTTCATGTGCCCATGGCACAGCTGATCTGTGCCCAGAACCACTCTCTGATCCCTTCATGTGCCCATGGCACAGCTGATCCATGCCCTGAACCACTCTCTGATCCCTTCATGTGCCCATGGCACAGCTGATCCGTGCCCAGAACCACTCTCTGATCCCTTCATGTGCCCATGGCACAGCTGATCCCAGCCCCGAACCACTCTCTGATCCCTTCATCTGCCCATGGCACAGCTGATCCCAGCCCCGAACCACTCTCTGATCCCTTCATCTGCCCATGGCACAGCTGATCCCAGCCCCGAACCACTCTCTGATCCCTTCATGTGCCCATGGCACGGCTGATCCGTGCCCAGAACCACTCTCTGATCCCTTCATGTGCCCATGGCACGGCTGATCCGTGCCCAGAACCACTCTCTGATCCCTTCATGTGCCCATGGCACGGCTGATCCCTGCTTAGAACCATGGGTTACTGGTAGTGCTTGGTGCAGCAGTGTGCTTTTGCCCTGGCTGCTCTGGGCAGACAGAGCTGCTGTTGCTGGCCATGTCTGAGGCTGGATCCTAGGATTATCTTCCCTTTTTAACCTGGGAAGCACAGAGTAACTCTCGAAGAAATTGAACTGAGGCCATCAGGGTCTGACCTCTGGGTAAAAGTAAGACAGTTTATTGTGAAAGCAATAATGCAATGAGAACATCCAAAGGCTCAGCTCATGTGTGAAGCTATGGAGTGCATCAGGTTTCCATAGCTGCCAATGCCTGTATCCATTACCCAAATAAGCACTCAGCAGAAGAGGGGCTCTTCCTCCCTCACTGTGCTCAGTGGCACCTTCTTTCTACCTGGAGGGAGTGAGTGAGCAATCACCTGTCTGAACCAGGTATGTGCTGCTGTGGGGGCAATCCCTCAGCATATCACCTCCCTGGCAGTAGGTGCTTCCTCCAGGAGCTGAGGAATGATATTACAGCATCTTCAAGAGGTTTAATGACAGCATTAAAAATGTGATGAGTATTCAGTTGACTTAAAATTTCAGTATTCAGTGGTAGTTTTTGATTACATGTAGTCTCTTCCCCGCAGTAGCTGTTAGCATCATTGGCCATGGCATCTTCGTGGTATGCACTGAAATCTTAGGCTGTAGTTTCTTCTCCAAATCCTATTTTCAGTGAGATGTCCCCATAAGCAATGAAAATAAATGTACTGATATGTTTATTTGGAGGCTTCTTTAGTAAGGAGGTGTTTAATAAGCACCTACCAATGGAAGCAAATTGAGTTCCTTGAGTTGCAGCTGGAGCTGGAACTTTTTCTCCCTTGATTATGAAGGAATATAGTCTGCATGGAAGAATTCAGAGCTTACAAAGACATCTGGTCGCTGAATAATATAATTAAAGTAAATACAGCATAACGGGGAGCTATTCCCACGTTCCTAATGAGCAGAAAGTAGGGTTTGGGTGAGGGAAATGCATCAGCTGCTAGAAGGAAGGAAGAAGGGAAGAAAAAGAAAAGCTATGGGGGGAAGCCAGAGAGAAGTGGCAAAGTGAAGGGAGGAGAGGAGAGTGCAAAAGCGAGGAGATGAGGTGCCCTGTGCTGGAGCCTGAAGTGATGCAATACCCAGGGGTCTGTTTGCTGCCAGAAGAAGATGATGGTGGTGGTGGAGGTAGCTGGTGATGAACAGCTGAGGGACCAAGTGGTCCCTCAGAACTGGTAGGACACTGTCTCGTGGAGCATCTAGCTGTGTTGCTCAAAGTTTAGAGGCTCTTTTTCTCCCTAAGTGCCTGTATAAAGGGCATTTTTCTTCCTAAGTGACTGGCTTCTTCTTTTCACTATTTTACTAATTTAGAGAGCGGGAAGCCAACTGTTAAATCTGTGCACAGTTCCTGTATTTAGTTATGGGAGACAACTGCTCGTAAGAGCAGCAGAGTGGAAGCCTGTTAGCTGGGCTGGGCTGACCTGCTCTTTGCAAGCCACAGTGTTGGAGCAACCACTTGGGGAGCTCTAGAAGGGCTTTTCTACTCCTTTCAGTGGAGGACCAGCATGGACATAATGGCACCTTGAGCTCTCATCTCCTGATGATATCTTTCCCCGTGGGCAAAGCCCAGGCACTGCTCTTGTCTAATGCCAGGGGAAGAAGGTGCCCCCGTTGCTCCATAACAAAGCCAGTGTGGTGTTTGGGAGGGGGTTCCTGTGGGGTCTCATCCCCAGGGCTTGGCTGTCTGAATATCCTGGCTGTGCTGTGTGATGGGTGTTGCTTTTGCTACGTGAGCTTTGCATTCTCTCACTTGGCAGCTGCAGAGCCTACAGTGGGGTCCTTTTCCTTCTTGTAATTCATCTGAATGATGGTTTTCAAGAAGTACTCAGAAGTGGTTCCTTTTGGCTTTATGTTTGCACACAGTTCAGCCATAAGGGGGAATCTCTACGATTTGGAGGAATCTTCAGGCCAAGGGTATTCTTCCTGCTCCAATGTAGACCTGGGCTGTTTTGGCAGAAAAGCATGTTTGGGAGACCCTGGCAAGGGAGACTGTTCTGAGGGTAATTTTTCAGGCGTGATGTGAAGAATCTCTGCTCAGATAATAAACCCCACATGTGTTTGCCTGCAAGCCTGGCACTGCCAGTTTGATCCTCGTTGTCTCCAGTGTTGTGCCCAGCAGGAATTAAAGCCAGCAGTAATTTACCTCACTGCAGCAGTGGCATGTCCCCTGTGATCCCAAAGAGGCAGCTCTCGCTCCTGAGGGACGGTGCCTTGGGTTGCTGTAGAGAGTGAAGCATGGAGAGGCCACCACTTGGGGCTTCTGTGGGAGATGCAGCATGGCAGGGATTGTTCATCTGTTTTCTTTACCTTCCACAGACAAATCACAGCAGAGAAAAGCGTGAATATGGGTTGGTCTTATTCCCTTACTGCACTGCACCTCCTACAAAGCATTCTGTGTTTATGTTATTCCTCACCTCTTCCTTGGGAAACCACCGTGGGGTTAAGTGTTCTGCCAGCTGGGAGGAAAAGTTGGGTGAGGTGATAGTGCCAGAACAAGGAGTCTGGTTTTATGGAAAACAGGCAATAACTGTCTTTATTTTTTATACATCACTGCATGAACCTTTCATCTACTCTGCTCCAAGGAAGATTTTCCCATCTAATACTCTGTTACCAAATACATTTTCAATGCAAGCTGAAATTATATATTTTCTTACTTACTATACGTTACTGGAATTTTTGTATGTCTGATTGCATGGAGTGCTCTGCTGTTTCATGGGCAGAGCGTTGACATATGTGTTCTCTTGCAACAGCAGTGTGCAGGTATCACATACAGAAATCTTTCAAGTGAAGCTCCCCTGTGAACTTCCAGTATGAAAGGCAAAATGGCATCCAACTATCATTCAAAACATCTTAATAGGGGATGTTTAAGTTTTGTCTGCTTCTTGAACTGGTATGAGATGGAAAGTTTCACAAGACCATCCTCTTGTCTCCTATGCCTATGTGATTTTTGAGCTGGTCAGACCGATGTAGGAGCAAGCAGAGGTGTCTGTATTTACCTTGCTCAAAAAATAGCCCCACTGCCAGATAGCATCCTGGCATTCCTGGCTGCTGCATTCCTCACAGAGGAGTAAGCCTGAGAAATCAAGAAATGGAAGCTTTTCTTACATGTCTTTGATTGCACAGACCACAAATTGAGTAAATTCCCGATTAGTATATTCCTGCATTGAAACCTTTGTGTGAGGAACTGATTTATTTGCTGCTTAAACATGCAGAGCAGTAGCATATGTGAAAACACATGCAGGAAGTGTAAGGTGCAGGTTTTGTGTTGTTTATATATTTTTTAATGGGGTTATTTGCCCTCATAATGGAGAACATTTGTTTATGTGGTGTTCTGATAGCTCTGTGAGCTTCATGGGGAAAACAATTTGCCTTTGGGGACAAATGTCTAAAGATAAATTGATTTTTCAGGGTGTTCATACCTGAGTCACAGAAGGGTGGAAATTCAGCACACTGCTCCCCAAAATCCCCCTGTGAGAAGTCAGCTGTCTGTTGCAGAGGTGGGGAAGAAGCAGTATTTTGCAAATCTCCAGCAAGGAGGTCTCCAAGCCTCTGGTGCTCAGTTTATTAAATGACAGCCTTGCAAACCATCTAGACTTTCTGTAGGTATTGGCTTTGTAGCATAGGTGCCCTTTTTTTGTTTTTTTACTTTTTCTTTGTGTGTGTGTGTGCATTTTACAGAAAAATGGTGGGGATGGTTCTGACTAGGGCAGGCAAAGTGGAGGATAAGCCAGCAGCAATGGCTCTGCATGTCCAGGCTGTGTTAGCAACACTTTCTCTCACCTCTGCAGGATTTTCCAATGCTCTTCAAAAGGCTAAGTTTGGGAAAAAGTGACACAACAGCAATTTAAGGACTGCCAGAGGTTTTCAGTGGCATAGAGCATTGCTGTGACGTGACGTATAGAGACAAACACTGGTCCTGGAGCCAGTCTAAATTTATCACTGTGTCACAACAGGTAGTTAAATTTAAATGTGTGTCCAGCACTTGCCATTTCAGTAGGTTGCAATCAGCTTGAATTGATATTACTCGAATAAATCAAAGAGCTGAATAGCACATCCATTTCTGATACGGCAGTGCAGTGCACATTATCTGAGGGTAAAAGGAGTTGGTGCAGCTCTGACAGTGTTATTGTAACTCAGCTCAACACTACAGAATAAAAGAACCAATTTTGGTATATTCTGGACTCCTCCAAATGGAAAGTGCTTGCCACTGCAGTGTCCAAGCTGGCAAATTACTGTGGTTGCTTGTACAGCGATCGATGTACAGTCTGCAGAATGGCTACATGCCATCATCGGCTCAGGCTGGCCCTGTTCACATGGCTGTGAGTAGGGCATTCTGCATTGGAGTTAAAAGTTACAGCCAGTTTTATGTGGCTGCATTTGGTCTTGGGACAAGTCAGCCCTGGGCAGCATGCTGCAGTTAGGCTTCCTTGTGATTCATCTGTACTTTTTCCTAGGGAGAAGTTTCTTCTTGTCACTATTCCAGGTCACATCACATCTGGAGTGTGTTTTTGAAGAGAATTTCCTCCCCACTTACTGAGTTTGGGTTTCTGCTGTGGAGCTGCCTCAAGGTACCTGTACTCAGTTTCTTTGAGCTGAAACTCCACTGGATGATGTGCTCCAAATCCCTGTTAAAGCTCTCCAGTTGCTGAGAAGCCTTTAATCTACAGGATTGGGTTGGATCTGGTCTGCTCGGAAATTCCCAAATGCATGTGCTGTGGGTGTTGGGGCCTGGGTGCTGCTCTGTTTAATTTTTCAGGTCCCTTGGCAGTGCTGAGCTCCCTTAGCTGACATGGGTGCAGGGAAAGGTGCCTGGAGCTGGGCGCCATACACGTGGGAGGAAAGGAGTGACTCCAGTTGTCTCTGCTTTTCCTATGCTGGGGTATTTCCATCCAGTGGGATGTAAAATGTCGGAAGAGGGAGGAGATCTCCTTGCATGTTGTTCACTGGACAGCCTTTTACTGCCTGACTTCCTCTCTGCTCATTGGTGCTCTCTGAGATCCTGGGAAAACCTCTGTACTAAATCTGCCTTATCTGATTTTATTTGGAGGAAACAAACTGCTTCCCATCTTACAGCTCCATCAGCTTTGTAAAGTCTTTCTTTTTGCTCAAGTTCAGTTCTTCTTACAGACATGTTGAGAGATAATCACATCCCTGCTTTTCTCTTCTCTTTTCAACCCACCATGAACCTTCTGCTGCTGTCCTGCCTCATTTTTTTCTTCCTCTGATTCTCCTCATTAAATAAATTTCAGCCAGAACGTTCTGTCAGATGAACAGTAAATTAATATACTGTAGCCCAAACTTCAAAAAGGAAAAAAGAATTTAATTGCAATGACTCGTGTTCGTATCTCACCATGGTCAGTGATAAAATGGCTATTGACTTAATTGGGGACAAGGCACTGTTCCCCCTAATTTTGTGTTGCTTCTTTATTATCATTAATAACTTCTTTCCCCAATTTGTGTGGTGAGCAGTCGTGCCAGTTGGCCAAAACCTTCCCTCTTTGTTGGTATAATGGTTAGGGAGGTTTTGTGGCTGTAGGCCAGCAACCTCCCCGATTGAGCTGGTACAGGGAAGTACCACTTCCAGAAACTGCAGTATAAGATAGGAAATAACCTACCAAATGGCTGTAAAATGCATTCATTTAGCTCTGACATTTTTTTGTTAAGTTTGGAAGAGAAAGCATATGGAGATTGTCTTTCTGGTTTATATATTGAAATACAGGAGCTCAGGGGCAGAATTGTAAATGGTGCAGTTATGAGTTTATTTTGCAACTCATTGGTATGTTTCCTTACCTTGTTATATGGCTGCTTCTAGGAATCAAATATTTAAGTTTGCATTGCACTGCTTTTGATGTCTGGAAACCTTTGGTTTTTTTAGATGATGCTTTACATCAGGTTTACAGCTCTCCTGGTAGTTTAAAGGAAAGGGAGAACGTGATCTCATGACTCTCAACAAGACCTTAAAACTATGATGCTCTCTTTTCCTGGAGGACAAGATATATTCTGGTCATCTACAAGCTTATGTTTTTCAGTGACAGCAGCTTTTGGTGTTGTCTGGAAAGCAAGGCTACTTGCTTTGATGGAGAGAGGGTTTCTGTCCTCCTTGACTTCAGGAGAAAGAAAGAAAAGAGCACTTCTTTCTCCTTCAGCATATACATGGTGTCATTATACAATAAACATGTTATTCCCTTTTTCTCCCGAAACACCTTTTCCTTTCAGTCACTTCATGCTGTGGGAGCATTTCTGGCACTACACACTGTTGTCTGCATCTTTGTTCTGCAGACAACAGTGAACCAGAGGCAACACTGGGGCTCCATTTGAAGCTCTTCGCTGGGAAAAGAAAAAGCTGAGTGTTACACTTGTATTTTAATGTGTGAGGCACGATCTAAAGCACATCACAGACTGGATTTTTGTTTGTTGTTTTCCAGTCGTACATCCTAGCTTTGTCATGTTCCCGTGATCTGATGGAGTAGAAATGAGTAATTTCTGTATCTGGAGGGCTTTTGCTCTAGCACCTCATTACCTGCCAGGAATGTCTTAACGCCTCTTGTGCCATTTCTGGTTTTCCAAGTGTGATGACCAGCTTTCTGCATTTCAGGGCATCAGAGGTCAACCTGTGCTAAGCCATGTGACATGCCACTGCCAGGGGATACAGAGTCCCCCCTGTTCTGGCTGAACCTGGCTCCAGCAGAAGACAGGTGCTTGCCTGCACCTCCTGGGTTTCCTCTGCACCTGAGGCATCAGGAGCTGGTTGATGTCTTCGTGGCCTATTTGCCACCCTGAGATTAAGCCAAAGGAGGGAGAGGAAATTAATAAATGTTAATATATGCTGGTTTAATTGAGAAGCGCTGTTTTCATCAACTGCTGTTTGAAGAACAGGCTTAAGTATGTTTGTAAGCCCAAACAAATGTTGGCTTTTTAAAGCTGTTGCACAAATACAGGGATCTTGCTGCCACTAAAGAGGTTTAGAGCTATGAGCCCAAACTCTATGGATGAATAATGTGGCTGGGATTCAGTAAAGCCTATTAAAGATAATATTTTTCTATTCAGTAGCTTAAGCCAAGCTTAAGCCAAGTCAGCCTTCAAATCCTGACTTACTCACCGTATTTTGTGTGTCATTCCAGCGCCACAGCATTCAGCATTCTGTGTTATTTGGAACAAGCAGAAGTGATCTCCATCTCATTCTTGTTTTCAAGAGCATGATTGTGTTTTTCCTCCAGACCTTTCAAAGGCTTTACCTCTGGCTGAGGAGAAGAAAGAGATTGTTCTGCTGCTGACAGAGTTCAGCTGTTTCTACTGTTCTTCTCACCATCTCCAAGGCAGAGGAGTTTTGGGGCAATGATTGTGACATGGGGGAGTATGATCCCTAAAAGCAAAAGTGAGACTTGTGTTCAAAAATATTTGAGAAAAGTCTTCCTGCTTTCTTAGGGAAACCAGCTGAGACATCCTTGCATCCTGAGGCTCAAGTGACATTTGCCTTAGAAACATTTTAAAAATTGTTTTTAGGTGAAATGAAGGTCATTTCTGTAAATTAATTACACTTGAGACTTGGAGAGCAGTGCAATTTAAAAGTTATAAACCAGAGCAGCCTTTCCAGATTAGTGGAAAAGTCTGAAGGCTGCAGACCTGTTTCTAAATGTAGTCATGGTTACTTGGCTTCTGTCTTACAGAAAAGTTTGTGCCTAATCCATGAGGCAGGTAGGAAAGATAAGACCTATTGACTACAATGAGTAGCTGGAAGACCTTGAACAAATATGCTTGGATAGGATGCATATTAATAAATAAACATGACTTCAGTAGGTGAGTTCACGCACAGCAATGTGCATCACTGCCTTTCTCTGCATGCAGACCCAAAATAGGGTTGTTTTGTCAGAGGTGTGGTGCTCCAGGTATAAGAATTAGGATGTCCTTGAGTTGAAAGTGAATTCCCTGCTTGCAATCAGGTTCTGGTTGATTAATTCTTGTGGTTTCCTATGGAAATGGCCCTTTCATTATTTCATCGATACCAAAATTAAAGCACAGCCCCTACTCAATAGCAAGAACAATGAACTCATTGTGACACAGCATACAGCATTGACCTTTCTGAAGCAGAACAGCACATCCAGATCTGTAATATTAGGCACAGCTTGCTGATTGTGCTGTCTGAGATCTCTGCAAACTGGGTTTCTCTGAGATAACCCTGGAAAAACAGCCCATCCTGTGGCTCTGCTCTCCCCAGGAGAGGAGACAGGCACCCCTTGTCGCAGCCGAGAATGCTTGAGGCAATGCATACATTTGTGTAGCGCCTTGCACCCTCCTCCCTGCCTGAGCCAGGGTTTATTTTACCCTGCTCAGGGTTCAGTGGCGAGTGAAAACCTTTGAGGGCTGAAGCGGATCATTGAGGCCAGGCTGGGCCCGCGCTGACACGGGCTCTGTGTGCGCACAGACCGCTATTGATTTGGGTGGCACAGATGCCGATTCATGGGGAAGGGGCTGGCCAACAGCACCCCTGGCTGGGGATTGTGCAGGGAACAACTTCCCCTATGGAAAAATGGGCCACTAGAAAGGCATTTGTGTATCAAACCCCAGCTGAGGGGCAGGGGAACGGAAACCCAAGTATGGGGACTTTCTTGTTTTAAAAGTGTGCAAGAAGGGACTTTTTGTGACTCTGGGCAGATTAATTTCACTTTTTGTTTTTCTTTTCCCCCCGCTCCTCTTACTAGTTCATTTATCAACATTAAACCAAAATGCAGGAAGCTGCTGGCTGTGCTCATGCTGTGTCAGGTATTTCAGACAGCCTCAGTTGTGACCAAGAGCTGTTGCAAAAATCTAAACTGGGCAAAGCACCACTGGAATTCAGAGATTAATGGCATTTCCTGAGAAATTTTTGAGTAAATAACCCCATGTGTTTGTTTATTTTTTATCACAAATAGCATCAGGAAACCTGAGAAGATACATCAACCTCATTTCCTAGGTGGTTTGACATCCAGGCTGCAGAAAAACTAGGAGGTGGAAAAGCAATCAGATGTGTATGTTACTTTTCAGAAAACATCAGTTTTCTTTCTTTAGATACATATTTATGTTAAGTAAATATTCCTTGCACGTAAGGCTCATGGGGCCAAAACAAAATATTTCCAAACAAACACAAAAGAACTATTTTCATAGATCATCACAGGATCAGAGAATGGTCTGGGTTGGAAGAGACCTTAAAGATCATCCAGTCCCACCCCCTGCCATGGGCAGGGACACCTTCCACGATCCCAGGTTGCTCCAAGCCCTGTCCAGCCTGGCCTTGAACACTGCCATGGATGGGGCAGCCCCAGCTTCTCTGGGCAACCTGTGCCAGGGCCTGTGCCAGCACTCTCACAGGGAAGGATTTCTTTCCTATAGCTGATCTGAACCTGCTCTCTGTCAGTTTGAAGCCATTCCCCTCTGTCTTGTTACTCCATGCTCTTGAAGAAGTCCCCCCTTGGCTTTATTGTAGCACCCTGTAGGTACTGGAAGGTGCTGTAAGGATATTTGAGATAGTTTGCTCGTGTTTGTAGATAACCAAAAGCCACAATGCTCAGGTATTAGTTTTGGTGTAAGAAGAGGTAAATTAGAGGCTGGGAATGGCTTCTGTAAAGGCACAGGGAGAATCTCATTTCACTGCCTAAGGGTGATGGGGAATGGAGAGAAGTTGCTGCCTTAGGAAGATGCTGACCATGCCTCCAGCAGCAGAAAGGATGCACAGGACCAGCTGGAGAAGGTTGGATTTGCATTGCTGACTGCCCACAACATTCCAAGTCCAGAGAACAGGAAAGTAAGCACTGGCATAAATGAAGCAAACAGGACAGTGTGGACCCTTGAACGGAAAGGTAGTTAAAATTTGGAGGCTGGGAAGGATCATTTCCATCTGGGGCTGCCCAGAGAGCCTGTGGTGTCTGCTGGGCAGGGGTGGTGGTCAGATGGTGGTGAGGGAGGAAAGGCAGCGCTCTTGGGAGGAGTTTCAGGAAAGCAGAGCAGTGTGCAGTATTTGAGGGCTTGGGAAAGAGAGAAGTGAACATTAGGACTATAAAACTCGATGCCTTCTATGAGCCGCCTGCCACAAGTGCTCTGCGGAGAGCTGTGATGGTTATTTTCCCCATCTGCTTTTTAATTTATTGTACCAGAAGCAGGAAGGCAATGCCCAAAGTCTAATGCAAAATAAAACAGAGCAGTTTTTGATTGTGTTGCACAGTCAAGTGGAAAAATGAGGTAACTGGGACTCCAGTTTAAGGCCCATCTGAGCCAAACCCAAGAGGAGCCTGGCTCCAGGTTGTGTGGTGGAGCCATTGGGGCTGCCTTCAGGAGGGGAGCCAAGTGAGGTCGCTCAGCAGCCTCCGACAAGGAGTGCTGATCAGGAAAAGTGAACTTTTTGTAGGCTTAAGAGTGGCTGTGCTGTTTTGAATGTACCTTAAGTGTCTGAAATTCAGCTGCTTGTGATGGGCAGAGTCCTACAGCCTGGGATCATACGAGATTCGTGGTGCTGCTGTCAGAGGTGTTACCTAGGCAAAGAAAAATTGGCAGATGGAATACTGGATTCTTTTGGAAAGGTTGGTAGAAAAAAATATTCTTGTGTTTTTTTCCTTCCTCCAGGACTGAATTAGTCAGGATGCCTGGGAAACAAAACTGAGTCATGGTGTTTACTCTCCGTGAAAAGTAATGCTCTCTTTTCCCCTCCCTGAGGTTATGTTTTTGCAAAGGCCAGTGCATGAGCATTACTTGCTCCTTTGGTCCCGGGGGCGTGGGAATATGCCAGCAGGAATGGCTAGAGGAGATGGGAGCTGTTCTTCCCTCTGATGGCCTCCCATTGTGCTGCACCCATGGCATCCAAGTGGGGAAAGCAGGACGGAAAGAGAAACTGCTGTCTGTGGTGGCTCCCGTTAGACTTGGAGTAACATGCTTTATTTATTGATTTTACTGAAGAAATAGAAACAGAAGGCAAAGAAATACCCTCTTCCCAAAAGTTAGAGATGCTTGTATCTGTCACTGGGAAACCAGTTGGGCTCTTGGAGAGGCTTCTGGCAGGAAAGCCCAGCCCAGCCCAGCCCAGCCCAGCACAGCCACCCACACTCTGGTATTCTGGAGAGTGGCAGCACATCCCTGTTCACGAGGCAGTGCTGCATTGAGGTCTAAAACCTTGCTCAGACATGAAAAATCATTTGGAAGTTGACCGGCATCAGCAACACCTTGGGAGTTGTGTTAAATTCATCATTAAGAGGTGGCATCAGACAGGGACTTTTGGAAGGATTTTTTTATAAGAGAAGTGGTACAATTACCGTAAATGAAGTCAGAACAAGGGCGTGGTGCCCTGGCAAGGACTGGAGGATTTGCTGAGCTCTGACTCCCAAGAAGTTCTGGGCTCACGAGCTTCTGGAGAGAAATAGGGTGCTGTGCAAGGGGGGCTTCCGACTGCCATGGGCATTTGTAGGTCAGCCATGTGCTCTCCTTGCAGGAATCTTCCTCTGTCCCCAGGTTAAATTGGTACCAAGCTGTCTGCAGCATGTCTTGGCCTCTCGCGTGTTGTGCAGCATTACTTTAGTGTCTGGAGAAATATGGGAACAAAATGCTGTGTTTTTCCTGAATTCTCCCTGAAAAAGTTATCCCTTCTTCCTTGGCAAGCCAGCTTGCAGAGATGCCGAATCCCAAGCAATGTGAGGCAGGTGTTCCCCAGAGATTTACACTTTGAGTATTGCTCCTATTCTGAGCATCCAAATGCAGAGAAACCTGAACACATTATGCAACTTCTGACCTTGCTCAGGTTCAAAATTATCTTAAACATTAAACAGTAGCAAGCATGACTTCTATTGTGGGAAGTACTTTATGTGGCATTCAAGCATGATTGCTGTAGTCTGGGGTCTGCTTTTGACTTTGTTATGCTTCAAGTTTTCCCAGTTAATTTATCAAAATGACATGCAGCTCTGGGGGGCAGCTTTGTGGTATATGATTGACTAAATAATGCTCTGCATTTCTGAAAGGCTTTTAAAGTTACTGCTTTCACACCAGGTGTATTTGTTGTTCTAATGCAGGTCACTTCCTTTCCTGGTTGTGCTATCCTCCAAGCGGAGCCCAGTAGAAATAGTTCCTAATGACATAAAGTGGATTGCAGGGTTGGATAGCAATGTCTGAAGAGGGTTGTTTTCTTACCCAAATGCTATTCAGCCAGTTGCTCTCTTTCCTTTTGACACACACATCCATTTTCAGATGCCATGAACAGATTAAATGGTGAATTTTGGTAAGAGGTTTGGAGGCAGCCCTCATTTTGTGTAGTGGCTGCAGGCATTGTAATATCCTTCTCACTTGATTTGAAATTCACCCATTGCTTTCGGTAGAGAATGAAATAACTTTTTAGACCTTTTAAGTATTACTCATGGCACGGTAATTTTAATTGTTGTCAGTTCCTGGCTACTAATGAAAGAACATGAAATTTGAGTGTCCTATATATTTGTATTCCAGAACAGTGCTGAGGAGGAAGGGTTGAAGAGGAGATGGAGCCTGGGTGGTTCTGATTAGCGCAGCAAAGCGAGGACGCTGATGCTGTTTCAGGATGGGGCTCATTTCTTTTCTTTCCAGGGAACATTGGCATTTCTAGTTCATTAAGTTCCAAAATAGGATTTTAGGCAGAAATTCCAGTTTTTTGACAAGTCATTTGTCTTTACACCTAGGAAAAAACTGGTTTCTTATTGTATTAGGGAATTTGGCAGGAGTGTATTCTCCTTCCCCAGTCATTCATAGTTGTTGCTGCACTTTGCTCAGTGATGATACAGTTGTATGTAGGGATTTCTTCCTTCCAAAACCTATTTTCTAATCTTTTTCTAGCAGCACACCTCAAAAGAGAATGATTATTTCGAGAATGTGCCAAGGGTTAGGTAAGGACTGAGAGGAGTAAGAAAGAGAAGAGGCATCTCAGGAATAAAGTAGATATTATTGGGGGAAGAAAGTGGAGAACAGGTTCAACGATGTGGAGGAAAAGTGGAGTTGCCTGAGCCACAGATGCTTTTTTTCTTTAAAGTAAAACCCAGAGCGTGGCTTAGGTCACGTTGTGTGTTATGTGATCTGTTGGCCAGCGCTGGCTGTGTACCTTGGAAGGTCGACACAGCTTGATGACTGGGTGAACAGCTGTATTACTGTAACCATTTCTATTTTAGAAAAGCTAATGAAGCATTTGTGAAGGCCTGAGAACAAGGTTGAGAGGAGAGGCTATTCACGCCAGACGATGCACTGAACAATAAAGGAGCTCAGGGTATAGGGACACGCTGCTTTCAAACCTGACCCAGAGCCGAAATGAAGTGCTGAGAGTGCTTGGCCCTGGAATGTGATTGTTTTGGTTTGGAGGTCTGTGGTCATGGGTAAGGCAACTTGGAAGTGAGACAAGGTGATGCAATACCATCCCTGCCTGAGTGAGTACGTCCTTCCTGTGTTTTGGAGCCTCAGCACACGTACAAACCCAGAGTCGCTATCACTTCCAAACAAATACGCTTACTAGCGGCAACAGAAAAATGCAAGCTCCGAAGGAAGTGTGGGAATAGCTCTTGCAGACAGTGCATGGAGATTTAAGCTGGCTCCAGCTGACATTAATAGGAGGGGTGTAGTAATTCTTTTCATCCCTTCTCTTAATTGCAGATGCTTTTTGAGATGTCTTGATGAAGATTTTTGCAAATCTCTCGAGGGTGACATCTGGTCCGGGTAGGAGGCTCTAAAATTGTAGCTTTTCTTTACTGCCACTGTGCACTCTGTGGAAACTGCTGAATCTTCCTTGCTTAGTTGAAAATGGGAAGTTATAATTCAGTGAGTGTGGGATTGGTGATGTAATTGGAAGAGCCATACCTTGCACCGGTCACACAAATGTCTCTGACCACTTTCAAGCAAACTTTTCAGTGTCTGGGCCTATTGTAAGTCTAAAAGTCAGTGCCCCGTGACATGCTCCACTTTGGCTCCTGTGGCATTTGTACTGTCTGCAGCTGCTGTAGGAGATTAGATTGTGTGTGACTCAAGTGGAAGTGGGGCTGATCTGACAATAAATGTGTATTTTAAGTGTAGCTGTTGCATTGCATTAATGTTGTTTATCTTGTGATGGTAGCCATGCATTGGCACATGACATGAGCGATATTAATGATGTGGAAAAGGCAGGGCTTTTTAAGGGGCCATGCTGGTGCAAAGTCAAGTGTAGTGTAATTAGAGTAGTATCTGGTCTGCTGATAAAGTAAAGGCAGCTAATTGCCAACACTTTTGTTTTCTTCGTCTTTCTTACTTATCAAAGACTTTTCACAGCTTGGTGAATGTATCCCTTTCAGGATAAGGTAACTTGTGTGAAAGCATTTTCAAGATTAATTTTCACTTACTCTCAGGAGAATTGGGGAAGATAAAACAACCATGTGTGTTTCCATTATTTTTTTGGCTAAATTTTCCCACTGGGCTCTTTCTGAGATGCAGAAGTTGTAGGTAACAAACCATGCAGCACATTGTACAAAGCTAGCCTCTTCCCACGGACAAGGCCCATTAGGAAATTTTCAGCTATCATTTATTGAGACAGGAAGTATATTCTCCTTTTGCAGTAATTTACTGGCTGATTTATAAAGGTTGCTAGTTAAATTAGTTGGAGTGGGAGGACTGAAAAATGGGGATGAACAAGCAGCCAACTGAAAAGCCAACCCTTCTTGCATGAGCCATGGTCCATACCTTTTTCCAAGCAGAAACATTAGTAAGAGTCAGTTATTTCTGTTGGTTTTCTTTCATCTTGTTGGAAGCCACATGGTTCCTGTTCCACTCCACACACTCTGATGAGATTCCCGAATCCTCTGCTAGTTAAATAAAAATTTTGAAGTCAGTTAATGTTTTAATAGGGAAGATTTATATAAGCTTGGGTTTGGAATCTCTTTAGAGGGATGCATTTAGTAAGCTAAAGAAATAATTATTATGTATAGATATGTACTGTTACGTGGATATCCATGAGTTTGTGAAGTCCATTTCTGTGGAAATAACCTGGCATTGTTAGTGTCTTCCTCAAAGATTCATGCCAAGGTTCTGTTATTTATTAAATATTTTTCTTTTATATATAAAAAAAAGATTATAAGATTTTTTGCCAGCCTGTATCACATTTAAGTCTGTTAAATCCCCTGTATCTCTCAGAGACAGAATGCCAGAGGCTTGGAGGAAAGTGTTAAACCTGTGAAGCTGACGTAAAAGATAATATGGCCATAGGCTTCACCCTGAGCTCTAATAGTGAGAGACTGCCTTTCCCACCAAGGTTTACAGTTTAATATCACTCCTGAGACGTGCTGTCATTAACCATGACTTTGGAACCTAATCCTGTGTCTTGTTCTATCTTAGGGACACTTTGAGGGCTCACAGTGTTTATAGTCTGGAAACCAGAAGTTGCATGGCATCATGGATATTGCAGTTGCTTCAGTGCATTAATTCTCCTGCTGTGTGAGCTGCAGTGAGACGAGGCAGAGCTCCTTCACTTGTACTGCACTAATACTCTATGAAACACCTGAAAAACTGAGTAGAGCCTACTCAGGATTACTAAACTTGGGAAAAAATTACCCTACTTTTAATAGATTCTACTTAATTTGTTTCTGGAGGATGCAAAGTTTTGTCAGCTCCTTCTGTTATCTAACAGTGCCAAAAAAAATGATGTTGACTCCTTGGTAGTCCGTCCTTTATATTTTCTTCATAACAGCCTGTGTACATTTTGCCCATTGTAAGCCCTGCTGACCCACTGTATTCACCAAAGAAAATAAGAAGGGTCACAGAGCACTGAGTGGTATTTTCTGAGTTTGTGGAGCCCACACCGCAAACCTCCTGTCCCTGATTAATATCTTTGAGTGCAAGAACAGTAAGAGCAAGGATCAAGTCATTTTGGAAGGTAAACCAGTTTTGAAGTTATGAAGACAACTTGCTAGGAGGCAAAAGAAGGGCAAAAGCTTAAATGGTTTGAAAGTGGAGTTTAAGCTTCCACCCCCCGTGGTTTGAGGACTTTTCTTGGGGAGGTAGCAGCCTCAAGTGATGGCACCCCTCCTTCTTCCTCTCCCCTGGAGAAGCTGTGCTTGTCCATGAGTGTTGGGTCTGTGCTTCTGGGTCTAAGTCAAAACTGAAATTCAATTTGCAGTCCCAACGTAACTGAATAGGAGAGGCTGAATAGCAAACCCTGGGTAGAGCTGAATGGAAATTTTGCATGTGGGATGTGGAGTTCTGCAGTGTTTAGTAATAATACAACAGGATGGAAATGAAAAATAACCAACGTGTGTAGGCTAGCACCTGTGACAGCTGTAGTTCTGCTCTGCTCATGAGATGATCACCGTGTAGCAGGCCTTAACTCCAGTTTCCTAAGTCTGTAATTCCTAAGCAATTGTAACTGTCAAGGGAGCTCAGTGTAAGCTGTTGCATAAACCCTTGTAACATGGCTGGCAAAGACAGTGACAATGGATGCTGGAAGCGTAAGGGATGTCTGACTGTGGCATCCCATATTTACATCTGCCTCAAACCTCTTATTAACCTTCCCATAATGGATCATTTGCGTTTCTTACTCAGGAATGCACTTGGGCTTGTGCTCAGCTTTGAGTGTATTTGCAAATCTGGCTGAGCCGTGTGGGAATTAACTGTTGCTGAACTGCGTGCTCAGCTGAGACCTGGATTCAAGGGCCATTCTTTTTGATCCACAAGTTTCTGTTCCAGGGTCAGCTGTCATGATGTGATGTCTTTGACTCCCATCCACAGCAAACACCCTCTATCCCAGTACTGGTCTACCAGACTTGTCCCAGGTGCTCTGGCTTTTCTCTCAGCTTGAAGAGGCTGTGGCCTTCCTAGAGAAAGGTGGTTTTCCTTAGTCTTGGATCTTAGTGGTGCCAGGGAGGAGCCCTCACTGTGTGAAAGACCACAAACTTTTGCTTTTGGCTGCCATCTGTGAAAATTTAAATTTATATATTTAATAAAAAATTTATATTGATATTTATTATTTTTATTAGTCATACATTTCTATTATATATTTTAATTCATAATTATTATATTTATATTTGTTTTATATATTTATATAATTTATATATTTACATAATTTATATATTTATATTTATGCACACATGCATACATGCTTTGTACATATATTGATATACACATACTCATCTACATAAGCATACATGTATAAATACATATATATTGTTGTTATTTGCTGAACAGCACTTCCTTATTGTGTTTCTGTGCACATGGACTAGAAATGTCTACTTCAGGAGGTATCTTCCTGAAGAGGATTAACATACAGAGGCCATAAATTATATAAAAAGTGTTTGTTGTTAAACTGTGATAAACTTAGCCACAGGGAAGCAGCTGGCACTTTATTGCTGATGAGTTCCTTTGTGTTCCCCTTAAGCTCCAGCCAGACAACGGCACATTTATAACTTTTTAAAAATTAAATGTAGAGTAGAAGGAGCCATGTTGGATTTGAGATGTGAGGCACTCCGGTGGGATTGCTCCAGAGTCATGCAGCTGGTTATGCATCCAGTGAAAGCCTTTCTTCCTCCTTTCATGGCTGGTGGAACTGAGGGCAGCGGTAGAAATAAAAGCAGAACTTGAAGAATCCTGTTTCTTTGCTATCTATCAGCAATTAAATAGGAAACAAACCCCAGCAAACGAAACCAACTTGCCTCGAACTGTATGTTTGCTATGGAATAACTTCATGAACAGGTTTTTCTCTCTTTCTGGAGAGAAGGCACTCAGTTTGAAGTCTCAACGCTCAAGTAATTTTTCTCTGCAGTGAGAAATGGCAGGCAATGCAGTAGCCTTTGAAACATGTGAGTAACACCAGCTCTGTGTCAGAAAGCCATATAGCCGAAATGGTTCAGCCAAAGTACCTGGAATCACAGTGCATACAAAATGTGCTTGGTCACAACTCACATTTTATAGGTGAGTAAAAAGAATGGAGCTCTCTCTGAAGGGTTTTAAAGGCTGGTGGAGTGAGTTACTGACAAGTTGTCTTGGTACTACTAAGGCAAGTCTGGAAAGTGTCTCTGGAAGGGGTGAGTGTCCTGATTTCAGCTGGGATGGGGTTCATCATCTTAGTTGCTGGTATAGTGCTGTGTTTTGGATTTAGGGTGAGAGTAACTCATCCTAAAACTGATGTTTTAGTTGTTGCTGAGCAGTTCCTACATGAAGTCAAGGTCTTTTCAGCTTCTCATGCTGCCCTGCTAGTGAGTAGACTGTGGGGAACAAGGGGCTGGAAGGAGACAGGACAACAGACCCAAGGGATATCCCACACCATAAGGTGCCATGCTCAGTGTATAAACCAGGAGGAAAGCTGGCCAAGGCCGCTGCGTGGGAAATGGTTGGGCATTGGTCAGCAAGTGGTGGACAATTGCATTGTGCGACATTTGTTTTGTATATTCTTAGTATTTTATCTTTATTGTTATTATTATTTTCCCTGTCCTACTAAACTGTCTTTATCTCAGCCTACGAATTTTACCTTTTTCTCCCCAGTTCTCTGTGCCATCCCACTGTGGGGCAGAGTGAGTGAGCAGCTGTGTGGTATTTAACTACCTGCCAGCTACACGGGTCAGTGACTCTGTATTGAAGTGCATTTGCATCTTGACCAGCTGTGAATGAACTCATAACTGTGAATGGGAAGTGTGATGTAGGAAAGGTTATCCTGAAGGTGTGTTTAAGGAGAATGGGCATGAGCAGTGAATTGAGGGTTTCTGCATTATGAGGCAGTGTTGCCTTTTCTTTGAACAACACTGCGGTGGTGGTGGTGGAAGTGTTTATATTTCAAAAAATCTGAGCTGTCACCTGATGGGGAGCAGAAGGCTGTCCAGTTTTCTCCTCAGTTCTTGCAAACTGTTGTACTGTGTAATCCCTTCTGTAAAATTTACTGTGCCTTGCCTTAGAGTGCTAGGTTGCCCCTTCCGTTTTTCCTCTTGCTCAGGGAGGACAGGTGTGGGAGGTTAAGAAACTCTCATTGCCAATCTGAGTTGCCTACATGGCCTGCATTGCTCTTGCTCTGGTGCCAGCATTGTATTGAACAAGTTCAGTTTGGGGGTTTTTGTTTTTTTGTTTTGTGGAAATTTATTCTACCTCCTTGGTAATGTATATGTAGGAAACAACTAAATGCCCTCTTAAACTTTATTTTCTGAATCTAAATAAGTTCAGTGCCTGAGTCTACCCACAGAAAGTGGGCTCTGCGTTTACTCTGCACACCTGTTGCTCAGCTTCTTTCTGCTTGAAACCGTCTGTGTGAAGGAGGTTGCTGTGGCTCCCTCACCAGGCACTGACAGAGGTCTTTCTCCACCTCTGGAGAGACCCTGCTTGCAAAACTGCCCAGCTGCCTTATGGTATTTTCACGAAAAAATCAACAAAACCTAGCCAACCGACCAAAACCAAAACTGACAGCAACAAAACGACGACAACAAAACCCCCAAACCAGAACAAAACCAAAAAACCCCCAAACAAACAACATCCTCAAAACAAACAAAAACCCCCAAGTAACCCCTGCTTCTTCACTTCTTCCAGGCGATTTTGTCTTGCTTTCTCACTGTGTTCTCCTGTGCAGCAAATTTACTCCTCCAATCAGTTTCTAATTTCCTGGGTTGTTTTTTACATTTTTGGTGCCACAGATGTATTTTTCTTGTGTGAAATCTGCACATAAGCGCCTGCAGGTCTTGAATTGTCCATGCTGCCTCTCTGCTGTTACAGCCTTATTCCCACTGGCTGAACTCCAGCACTGTTCCCAACAACTTCTCTAGTCTTTTTACCATTTTGATGCTACTCTTCAAGGTGTACTTCGTGCATTATTTCTGTCAGATATTTACTCAGTATGCATCCTATAGTTCCTGTATCCTTTCATGTTTGTTGTAATTCTCAAATGTTTCCTCAATGCTGTAATCTTTTTTTCTCCTGTAGTGCTTGGTTATAGTCAGAAAGAAATTGAGCAAAATAATCAGATCTGTTTCCCTTAAAAAATGTCCTGTTCTGCTTTCTGAAGAATCAAAACTTCTTGGGCCTAAGCCCTGTTTTTCTTGCTCTCCTGTTCCACCACTTAAGCTCATCTCCCTACTCTAGCAGAGCTCAAAGGCAGGAGGGTGCCTTCACCTTCCACTCTTGATGTACAGCCGCCACCTGAACACACCAGCAATCTTCAAGCAGCAGAATAGCCAACCAGGCAGGAACGTGCTGATGTTCCTCCACACCAAAGGAATACAGAATGGGAAAGGAACGAATTCCAAGGAAGCTCCCTTGGTGATTTTGTTGTTGTTGTTGTTCTCTGCATTTTAACTTCTCAGCAGGGATATTGGCTTTTTGCATTCCTGCCTGGAAGCTGGCAAACCCACACTGGTAGTTTTCTGTTTGAGAGCCCCTCCGAGCCGGAGAGGAGCCCTAGAAATCTTGCAGATACCATCCTCGAGGCATATGTAGCTCTGTGTCTGAATTGGTTTCAAACTGCCATCCATAATCTGGATAATAATCTACTATTCACAATTAGATGTAGTTCCAATTTCTTGAATGCTCAAGCAATCATTTTCTTTGGTAATTGAGTTCCCCATAGAATTCCGCTATTCTGATCTCCTGCTCGGAAAACTAAGCATATTAATTTGAAAAGCTGCATCAGTGCCTGGCCAGGACAATGGCAGCAGAATAATTGCAAAGAAATCTCTTACAACAGGTTTATTTTCATCTAATAAAGCTTCCCCTGGTGGTTATGCTGCATGCCATGAATATGATACAAGTTCTAAGGTCTGCATGTGTGTGCTTGCATGGGAAGCTGGGTTTAATTCTAACATTCCAAGATACCTTTGTTATAATTTTCTAAGTGTTTAAAGATCAATTTTTAAAGTATTTACCAATCTGTCTTTCTTTTAATGATGAATTTTGGGTAAGGGAAAGGGTTTGAGAGGAGAAATGACTCCTTCTGCCTGCAGGATTTATGCACATATAGCACACATTTACACACTGGAATTAAAGTTATGTTCCAGTCTCTAAATGGAGATGAGGCTGAGTTCTACTGGATGCAGGGCAAACAACTAATAAGGGACTAGAGGCCTTTATGAAGAGCTTATAACTCAGCAAGGCAACAAAGGAGAGCAGAAAACAGAGGTACAGAGGGATGACTGCCCCCAGTGTCAGGAGCCTCAGCCCTCCATGTCAGTGTGATCGGGATTTGCTAACAGTGAGTATAAGCCTTGATGCAGCTTGTCAGTGATCACCTTGTCTGGTTTATAGTTTGACTAGGAAATGTAGGTCTAATTCTGCAGTGTAGGGTACTGTCAAATACCCTTTCTTCTCCCAGGGGGTTTACCAATGGGGAATGTCCGGTTATGTTCAGACCAAGTGGCAGATGCCATTATCATGAGGTGTCTAGAGAATGGTCTTCAAACATTATTAATTAGTGCTGTTGAGCTCTGGGCTGGAAATTGGTGAATGCTGGGCCTACTGTGTTTCAGGTTTCATGGAGTTACTCTCCGTATTTATGATGATGATGGCTATTTTTGTTGTTTCACCTACTGGCGTATTTTGTGAATTGAATGCTTAAATAAGAGAAGATGTGAAGAAGCTTAAATAATTATGAGCTGATAGCAGGATCCCTCATATGGAGGTGGAGTTCATGCTTGTCTTGTATTTCTAGATAGAACTTCTGTTTTCTCCCATTACAGGGTCAAGTGGCATAGTCTGGCATTTTCAGAGGGTCTGTGTGGCCAACTCCTGTTGAAGTTGACTGGGCTGTGTGAATACCTCCATCTTGAGATCCTTTCTTCCTTCTTCCATGAGAGCTTTCCTTCCTTGTGTGTTTGGTAGTTTGATGGACTTAATGAGGCCCAAGGATGCCATACTAGGCATGCCTTGAATCAGCATAAGAGAAAAACCATCAGAAATGTGTCCCGCAGTGGGGCTGAAGTATTCTAGGGATGCAGCGTTAGTTATGAATGAAAGATCTTTCCTTTTCAGACTTGCTGCACCCCCCACTTTCTGTAAAGGATAGCACAGTCTGTAGATGAATGCCTCCATAAATATTCAGTGTATGTCAACAGTTATGGAGCACAGTGGTGGTAGGTTTTTGTTATTGACAAGTAGTTGCTGTAGAGTTTTTACACAGTAATCCTACAGCTGCACCATTTCATACAGAACTTTTACTTCCTGGCAATCAGATGAGTGATGTTTCAGATATCAGATTTTCAAAGGAAAACTGGAAATGAAAAGCCCTGTTCAGAACCTCTCCTTTCGTCTGCCACTAATAGTGATCAGCTGAAAGTATTTCAAGAAAGTCTTATTTTCCTAGTGAAAATGTTAAGAAATGCCAAAGAAAGATCTTCCTTATAATCTTTGCTTTATATGAATATATAAAACCAAGGAAAATACAATGTATGTACCAAGCCACAACTTTGCTGTTACATTTCCACTTGCTAGGTTGGCTTCATGGGATGTAATGACAAGAGGCTGAATATTGAGGCACTTTTCTTCTGCTTCACTCAGTGGAGTCACTGTCAGTTTCTGCATTGCCTCCTTTCTGCCAGACATAAATATCCTTGGCAAAAGCACATTTATTATATATATACAAAAAACAACCCACCCCGGCGTATTTATTTTCTTTTTCCTGTCTCATTTTATTGGATAGTTGAAAAAGCTACCTGTGCCTGCCCAGGTATGTGTATAGATGTGGAATATAAATGTTTAACTGTTATTGAAGGTGGCATTTTATGTAAAGCAGAGGGTAAGCTGCAGAAGCCAAGCTTCTCTTTTTGCCAGTGGGTTTTCCCTAGTTCCTGCTGTCAGCAGTGCTGATGTTTTCCTTGGTATGTTCCACATCTCTTTCCTATTGGTGTATATGATCCATTGCTACCAATCTTTACAAAATAATTTTGTGGGAGGACTTTTCTCTGCAGCAGCACTCTCAGCTTCCCTTCTTGCCCACTACTTCTCTATAAATTAACCTCTTGCACGGCGTAATTCTGTTCTGTGTGAATTGTTGTGCACACCTGTGCAACGTGCACCTGTTTGTGTTTTTGACTCAGTAGTGATCTCAAAACCCAGTGAGTGTGGAGACGTTCTCCTGATGTAGCCCTCATGCTGGAATGGGAGTTGGCATCCTGTTTGGAGAAACTGCATTTGCTTTTATGTGATGGACTCCTGTGGCTCTATCCCCAAATTAATGGAGAAATGAAAAGGTTTGCACATTCTGGATTTGTGGAATCAGAGGGGATGATAGGTTAAGGAAAATTTACATTCCTTTCATCCCCTCTCTGATATATTGGTCCCCAGAGAGTAGATGAGCTGTCCTTACGGCTGGCAGCAGCATTCTTTCAAAGAAAAACCCTTCTGTCTTGTTCTTAGAAGCGAGACAAAGCATGTCATGTAGGAAAGGGCATGACTGAGGGGGGGAAGAACAAATTACATGTGCTGAAATAAAGGTACTAACAAGTTCAATCAGGCCAGCCAAGAATTCCTTGATGTCATCTATGGTTGTCTCAGGCCTCTGTATAAAACATTTGAACTTAGCAATCAACTGTGGATTTCAGTTGGGTGTTTGGTTTTTTGCAGGATTTTTTTCCCTTTCTGTTTTCTCTTTTTTTAACACAGTGATGGTGCTTTTTATAGCAAACACCAGAAACTGTGTATGTACCCTACACCAACAGAATATACTTGTTAATATATTTTGGCATTCAGAAGTAATCTGTGTCAAGTATTGAGTATCTGCTTTCCACTCTGCTGGCAAGTCCAAGGAAATGGCAGGGCATTGGAGAAGCATTGATTTTCAGCGTATGTCATTAGAATTGCATTATAAAGCTTGGCACCAGGTCTGTCTTAATCCATCTTTTCACATCCTTTGGAGGAGAGAGAGAGATGAATGCTGTCAAACCACCAAGTGTTCAAAGCTCCTGCATCTGATCGCAGGAGTGCCGGGGCATAGCTGTTCTTCCCAGCTCGGATCCATGATCAAAAGAGAATTGAGATGCCGTCCTTCCAGCCATCTGCTGACTTTGGCATCTGCTGGGGTGAGGGATGGCCATGGAGATGGGTCTTCTCTCACTCCTTGTATGACAGGGAGTGCCATCGAGCTCCCTAACGACAGGTAGCTGTTGATTTAGCTGACTGTTCGCTTTCCATTTCCTACCAGTCGGCACTCTAAGTGTGATGGAAAGAAATGCAGCAGTAAACCTGAAGGACAGGGTCGGGTAGGGGTTGAAAGAATGCTCATTACTCTTAAAAATTCGCTTGTTTTGCTTTGGCTAAATGGGTTTTAGGGGGATGAATCTTGCAGGATTTCAGGAGGTAAATCCTGGTGGCTGCTCTTGTTCTCACGATGCTGCCTGGAGTGAAGTGTGCAAACATAACCCTGTTCAATTTTCTGAGGCGACTCAGGGGGGTTTAAAATCAGGTTAGTTTCAGATTTGTTCTTTTTGTTTGCATTAGAAGTTTTTCCACTTCCAGCCTTGTGTTTTACAGCTGTTCCTTAGAGGTCTGATGCTTTCAGTCGTGTCTTGCTCAATTTGTAGTTGTGTATTCATCTTTTCCAGTTTGAAGAGGTATAATGTGTCATTTCTGCCAGCATTTGTCTGCCTTACCTAAGACAGTAACTCAGACTCAGTGCTCATTACAGATCCACCTTCTCAGTGGCAAGTACCTAAGGATCAGTGAGATCCTGCACTGACAAGACTCCTGGCTATGATGTGTCAAATACTGACAGTATAAATATGACCTTTACATGTGTGTGTGAATGAACACACACCTTATCTATGTACATGTAGATATATGTAGGATAAATGAAGGGATGATTAAAAAGTAAAAATCAACTAACCAAATGTGTCTTGCAAGGGACCTAATAATAAAGAGGCAACAAGCTGTCCCTAATTAGACCAGATGACATGGTAACCTTAATTTTTAACACTCCTTGACTCTGTGGATCCTCAGCAGTTGTAAGCTGAAGTTAATGCAAAGACACAGAGCTTTTGTATCAGTATACAAGATTGAAGCTAGGAGTTTCTGGAATGCCAGAGTTAAAGAAGGCATATTCAAGCTGTTGGTAGCTTGAAAAATAATAATGCCTGGAGCTATACAACTTGTTAAACATCAACAGCCACTTTCAAACCAAAAAGAAAAATATCCTGCTCTTCATTAGAGAGGCCAAGATGGAATGCTGAATGAAAAATTAATTTTTTATGGGTATTTTTAAAAATAAACCATCTGGGTCTGAATTCGTTCCTGACACTTAAAAATTACCCTATTTTTGTCAAGATAAACTTGTTGCTCAGTTCCTGTCCATCAGCTGACACTACATACTCCAAACAGGGAATTTCTTTCAGCTCTTTATTGACAAACCACTTTTATCCAAATGTCAGGGGCAGTGTGGGTGCAGTTCTGGGGAAGAGTGATGGAGAACGTGTTCACAGTCACTGGGGACTCTGAGGTAAATTTGATGGAAAATTTGTCTCGGCATGAGTGAGAGTTACCAGCAGCTTGTGTACACTGAGAAGGAGAAATCTAATGATGGGAGAAAGAGAGTGAAGTGGGAGTTGGAGTAAGTATTTACTTGCTGCAGGTACACAGTGGTTGAATCCAGTGAAAGGGTAACTTTGGGGATTGTGGATGTTTGTCACAGCAGGCCAGCCAGCTGTTTTCCATCCACAGAAGTGGTGTTGGTGTCTGACTCATGTTTTCCTCAAAGGTGAGGCGTGGTGAATTTTAAATGCAGATGTTTTCTGAGCAAGGCTGTGAGCGCAGTGTTTGTCAACAGATTTTGCTTGTTGAAAAAATGGTCATGACAGTAACAATAGGAATTCAAGACCTAACTAAAGAAGTTGGATGCAAAAATATACATAGAGGCCTCGGGGGACTTTGCATCTCTTGTAGAAGCTGAGCCCAGCTGGTTTGTGCTGTTTGAGAGTCGATTCAGTTTGTTGCTGACCAATGTACACAAGTGGCACTATGTAAGCAGGGTTAAATGCTGTTTCCCAGGTCTGGGGCTAAGTATAGACCTGAGCTTGATTTGACATCAGGACGCAGGGCTGAGATCAGCTTGGCCAGAGGCTGCCTGCTCTTATGCAGGCTGCAGGTTGGAGAAGACCTTGGGGTTGGTCTCTCACTTGTGTGATGGCTGTACCTTGCCAGACCGGGCTGCACTAGCACCGGGTAATATGGATAATCCTTTCTTCTCTTGGTCACATGGAAAAATGGCATTTGGATTGGTCTTATGTTGCCCCAGTATCTGTTAAAATGTTCGTGGCTTATGAACAATTAGAGCTTCAGTGAGAGTGGATCATACTGAGTTCTTCCTTGTTATACCAGATCAGCTTTATCACAGATGTAGGGTCATATATTTGCACTGCAGTATTTTATGTATGTGCACCTTTTCTCTTCTAGAGGGCTTGGGTAGCTGTTTTTGAAAGATGTGGAAAAATATAGCAGGAGGCATTTGAAAAAGAAATTGGTAGTGAATTTAGACACCAGACAATGGGAGTTCAGAGGTAGGACACAGCCTTTTTCAGAAAAGTGTGTTTCCGTCAGTAGGTTTCATACCCAAACTGAAGCCACCCAAAATAACTAGATACTGAAAATGTAAATCTTGTTATTAATCTCAAAAGCTGTGAAACATAATCATCTCATCGAGAGTTATGGCCCTTAACAGCTCCATCTAAGACTGCATTATTAGCTGAATAGTCTCATTTTGCTGGACATTTAACCTTATATACACATAATTTATGATGGATTACTTTAACAAGTTTTAAAACTTCCAGAGTAGAACAGGGGTTGTGATCCCAATCCTGACTGTGAGCAAGCTTTATTCCAATTTGCTCTGCTTCCCTTTCCATTGTGCCAGTGTTTTGTGGCAGTTCACAATACCTGAAAAAAGCCAGCAGTGTGCTTGGATAGAGTAGCAAGGTGTTGTGTGACTGTCTCCCTGCTGGCAAAGGGAATAATCTGTGCTCGGTGCTCATCCCACACAGGTCCAGGGCATCAGATCCACATCAGACCTGGAGCTCATCATCTGTTATGCAGTTGCCTGCAGACTGGGGTGGCCTTGATTGTTTTGATTGTCCTTGAAATACTCTGTGGTTTCGTGCAGGTGTGATTCTTTTGGTAGTTCTCACTGTTGGAAGGCAGCTGTCTTTTGATATGCAGGAAGTATTCAGATAGGTGAGCAGACAAGGAAAAACAGGGTGTAGTGGTGGTGGGAGGGAAGAAACATTCAAATGGAATCACTCTGCTGTGGTCCTAGCAGGGAAATTTCATTTCTGGCAGTACTGCTTTGCATTGACTCCAGCTACAATCTGAGGCCTCTTGCCATGAAGAAAGTAGTTTTTGTGGCAGTGGGTGCCTCAATATCCAGCCTATTCTCTTCCCCAAAATGCCCATTTTCTCATTGGCATGCATGACTGGGTCCTGTGACAGAGCTGGAAGTCTGCAAGAACACCTCCAGCCATAAGTAACCCCTCAAAAACCTGTAAGAAATTAACTCAGATTTTCTATCTAACTTGGATCATTAATTAATTCTATCTCTGCCCCCATTACACAATTAGAAATATTGCCAGTGTCCAAATGTGCGATTACTACATCTGTTAGGAAAGGGAGGAAACAAAAGAATTAATGTTGATGATAATTTATACTGACACTCCAAGGATGGGGAAAGCACTCAAGGCACTGAAGACCTGGCTGGAGCTTTCAGCTGAGCATTTGGAACAATCTAATGATTTGGACATTGTTCTTCTGTCTTATCCTACTGTTTTTCCTCTACCCCCTGCCACCTGGTGACCCAAAAGTCTTTTAAAGCACACTAGCATACTGTCCACACATCAACACTGGAAAATGTTCCAGGGCTTTAGAAAGACTTGGTTAGAAGGGAGGTCTTTCAACTAGAAATATATAAATCTGTGACTTCTAAAAAATTTTATATTTTTCTTATTTAGCTTTTTGAAGGACCGTACAAGGTTCTTCGTGTAGCACGTTGTGTTAGTGTCACTGTGCCTGCTGAGTGAGAATAGTTTCTGCCTCTTTTCCTTCTTGCCTCTTCTGCATGGCAAAAGGGACTGGTGCTTAGGGAGAGGAGGCAGCCTGGATTCTCCTACAGCATCTCCCTCTACCCACAGTTGTTTTGAGGATGTGAGGTCCCCGCCTACCTATTGTCCATGAGTTGTCCTGCGCCTTTTGAGTCCCCTGGCATTGCCTGTCTCCCCAGCCCTGTGCCAGCAGCAAGTCTCAGGTGTTCACTCCCTCCTGTGCAAATTTTTTTATCTCTTCTAAATCAATCTTCTCCTAATTTTACCAGTTCCTCCTACTTCTTGTTCTGCAGCACTTGGCAAACTGCGCTTCTTTAAGCTTATCCACTGCATCTATGTTTTTGCAAACCTTAGAACTGCAAACTCTTCAGCTTTGTACCCCCAAATTGGGCAGTCTGGACCCTTGGGCAAGGTGGCAGCTACATCCCCTTATGGTGTTCTTTGGCTTTGCTTAAGAACTGCAGCCTTCCCAAGACTGGCACTGCCCACAGGATGGGGACATGCCAAGGACTTGTGAAGCGGCAGAGCAACACCTGTCCTTCTCACAGTATCCCTCCAGATGATTCACAGCATTTTGTTGATTCTTTTTGTGGAGGCCACTGCACAATGAGCCAGTGATTTCAGATAGCTGTCAGTGAGGACTCCAGGATCTGAAGCTGTGACTCCCATGAGTTCAGCATTACATAGGCAGGGTTTGGGTTATTATCCCTACATGTATTACCTCTAAGCTTATCTAGTGAGGCTCAGCTGCCTCCTCCTTGCTTGCTCACTTGGCTTTTTGACTTTCTGCTGGTGTTCTTCACCATTGCTGTGGCATTGAGCACCCCCGTTGGTTTAGTTCCACCTGCAGGCTCTCAGATTTCACTGTTTCTCCCTTCTCCAGGCCTGTAATGAAGGTACTGAATGAAATCCTCATGAATATGTACCCCTGGGGGACCCTGGTGCTGGCTTTTCTTGATCCCCAAACCTTTTGCTTTCTAACCAGCTTTTAGTCCATAAAAGAGATTTTTCTTCAGGCCCATGACAGCTTAGTTTCTTTAATAATCTTTTGCATGGACTTTGTCAAAAGCCCTTTGAAAATCCAATTATTCTGAAAATCTCTTCTATTCACACACCAATTGACTACATTGTATGACTCCAGGTTATCGTGGCAGGATTTCCCTTTGTAGAAGACATGCTAGTTCTTTTTCAGTGAGGTCTTTCTTATCCATATGACCAGGGGGTTTATTCTTCATGATAAGCTCTACCTGAGCAGGGCTGGCAATGGGACTTGGTGATCTCCAGCTCTCAGGACCCTGACTTGGGCCATTTTGCTGCAAAGGCACTCCTGGTCCTTCTGGGGGTGGTAGAAGTGACTCAGCTGCTGTGAGGGGCAGTGAGGTGGTCCTGTCACTGGGAAGCTGCCTCGGGGGCAGTGCCCAGGTCTCCTGAAGAAGTGTTTTCAGCTCAAAAATGCTGAGAAGGAGGTTTCAGTCCTCTGGTGCTGCCAGACTTGCAGGTGAAGTTTATGTTTCATGGCGGATTCCTGGGCATGGTGGATTCCTGTGGGTGCTCACCGCTGCCTCAACAACCACCAAAATGTCCAGGTACAACCAGGACCCTCCACCACCTTTGGGAGCACTGATAGAGTTTTCTGTATCTCCTTCAGGTGTGTTCTTTGTCCTTTTTCTTCTGTTTCCCCTGTGAAAGAGCCGCTCAAGGCAATGGGATCTCAGAGGAAATGGTGGCCATGCCTCCAGCTGGCTGCACCCTCACCTCAGGATGGGCTGCTCTGAAGGGATCAGCAGGGCCCTAGCCTGCACGAAATGTCACCTTGGAGCCCCCTTCTCCTAAAGGGGAACATCACTGCTGCCACATGTCACTGTCCCACAAAGGACCCCTGGAGGTTTTGGCACTTTTGAGGGGCACTTCTTCCTTGAGAAGAGAGTGGCCATGGGTGGTCCATGGGCTGGGGAGCTCTGAGGGACTGGGTTTGGAATAGGCAGAGCTGGAGCTCAGTAACAAAACCATATGTGTTTATCCATTGGGGAAGGAAACTTGTGAATCCGTTCCAGAAATCATATGTGGAGCAAATTAAAGAAAAAAAAAATTCGAGATATTTGGAAAAGAGAAGGTGTGTCTCCACGTAGTTCTTCCTGTGGTTCCAGGAAACATGGGGTGCATGCAGAGCAGAAGCCACAGTGTCCCTGAAACTTCCTGGAGGAGGTTCCAGTGAAGCACCATCAGCTCTTTAGTGTGATGGTTGTCAGAAAAGAAGTCAAATGTGGCAGGTCTCACATGTTAGCAGCTCAACAGATGCTACTGTAAACATGATGTCCCGGCAAAACCATGTGATTAACGCTGCTTAACACACTGCCACATAGAGAAATGCAAGTTGAAAAAGCATTAAAATGATGTTGTTATTAATGCTAACAACACTGCTATTCTGTTAATAGCAGTGGCTGGTGACTCCTGAGATTTCTTATGAGTTATGCTCATACACAGTTGGTATGAGAAGGTGCAGTGTGGGTACATTTGCTGTGCTGCTCCCTTGCAGTCTTCTAAAAATTTGGTAAGCAGAGGAAGGATTTGTGTAGACCCTGGAGAGCAGGTGCCTGTTGTTCTGTTGCAGGCAGAGCATTTTGTTACCCTCCCATTAGTGATGGCTCATGGCACTGTGTTGGGCTCTGTGTGTTGTCCTTAATGCCACGCCTGTGGACTTTGTGTCCATCACTGCCACGCCTGTGGAATTTGTGGCCATGGTTGGAGAACCTGCCTGCAGTCATGCCTGTGCCCCTTGGCCTTTGTCTTAATGAACAACTCTCCCTTTTCAACTTGGGAGTGTGTGGAGGGGAAATCTTCGTGATTAAAGATGCTGTGCTTTCTTTTTGATTCCTTCTTATCGATAACTCCTCACGATGCTGTGGCAATACATATTCCCTATGAAACATTAATAGCTACAGGCTTCTCGTTACTGAGGCAGCCTTCTGATGCCCTGACAGGGGAGCCATGTCTCAGCTGGCAGGCAATGGAGCTGCAAGTCAGGATCAAGGTATTCCCTTGGATGCAGAAGGTGGCTGGCCCTCTCATGTTCTTGCACTTAGTTCAGCACAGCAGTGCCACACATGCTTTTAAAACTAGACCACAACTTTAATAAGCGGTATCATGGATCCTTCATGAGCTGGCTTGTGTATCAAATCCTTTTCTTGCTCCTTTAGTGAGTTTAGTTAAAGTTGTCCTTGTAAGGAGGCTGTCCAATTTCAGGAGGTGATGGAGGGTTTTGTACCATGCTGGCCTCTGCAGAATATGCCAGGCTGTGATTCTGGCCATGCTCGAGACTGTGACAAGCTTTGCATTGATTCAAGTAAGGGCAGGATGTTGCCTGCTGACATGTTCATACAAACTAGTGTGCTGGCTCATAGCTCATTGCTGCCTTTTGGTTTATGTGCATGTTCTTTGCCACTGGATATACTGATAAATGCGTTAAATCAACCACGTTGGCTTGTCAGTCGATGGTGCTGCACTGTGCCTGCTCAAAAGCTAAGTTGTTGCTGCACTGACTTGGCTGGAGTACTTGTTATGTAAGTGAATTTGCTACATGCATAGCTGTAGTTAAACTTACTGGGCTAGATTTCATTGGGATAGCTTTCTTTTTTCCTTCCTTTTCTTGATTTTTTTCCAGAAAATCTGCAGTCAAATGGTGAGATAAATGGGAATATTGACGCTACGGAATACTTGTCTCAAACTCTAGCAGATCAAAGCTTTCAGGGCCCTCCTTCTTCCTTTTGAAACTGAGCCTGAAATTGATCTGCAAAGCTTGTTTCCTAAAATTGGAACAAAGATGGGGTATCTTTATTCAAACTGAAATTCTGATCCATAAAAATGTTCTTAATTTTAGATGGAATTTCATTGATTTTTGTATGGCAAAGTCCCAGTTGGTTCAGCAGTAAGTTGATGGATGAAATGCAACTGAGGGAAGGTAGGCAAAACTCTAGGTTTTCAAGAACCAAGAAAATGTTTTTCCCTTTGCTGGTGCCTGTTTCCTTGTTCCCATGGTGATGGCTATTAGTGGATGGACCACCTCTGAAGTTGTAGCACTAGCCAAGCTGTATACTATATGCTGCAAGTCCAGAGGAATTTAGTAATAAATTTTCAAAAGTGTCTGCAATTTTTGGTGGCCAGCTGGAGCCACTGGAAGAAGATTTTCATTGCGGTGTCCTGAAAGGAGATTCCTTTAAAGCTTGTTTAATTCAGGCATTCCAAACTTGCCTGCTTTAGATCTTATAGGTGATGTAAGCTTGCAAACAGACATATTTGATGTCTTAAGTTTTGTTTTGTTTTGGTTTTTTTTTTAAATTCTCTTGTAAAGAGGCAGCTTTTGGGGGAAGTTAGTCAAAAGGAGGAATAATTTAGAGCAGATGTTTTGCACATCTATAGCTGTATGTGCTGCTAGACAGTGGCTGTTTTAGAAAGGAAGCATTTTATCAACAGATCTACAATCTGTCAAACACAACTGACTGCTGGAGAGTCTGTCAGGAACAGCAATTTGACAACTGAGATGGACTTGCTGCATCTGTTGAGAGCAGCTCCTTCTGTCAAAGGGGTAAGGAAATTTTTAGGCATTGGTTAACATACAGAAATAGGGGATTTTTTCTTGAAATCCTGGAGTACATATGCTCAAATTTAGAACAGTCTTCATGTTCTGCAATATCTGCACCGCTCCTCCTCAAATCTCCTGGCAGGTTGAAGAGCTGCATGTGGTGAATTAAGCACAGGCTCTTTTCTGTTTGTTTGTTTCTAGAGGATCCGATCCAAGAGAATCCTGGTTTCTTAATGAGTGTCCATGGGGAAAAGGAATGTCATGGCTTTTTAGTTTCAGCCTGAAATTGGATAAAATGTTGACTTCCTTAATGCATGATTAATATTTTTTATTAATGAAGAAAACAAACAAAGAAAGTGAACTAAACGTGGTACCCCATCGCTGCAGCTGGCATTTTCAGTGCAGCAGGAGCAGGGCTGAGCCGGCCATGTGGGAAATGCTTTTTGTGTAGTGGAAAGAAATCTGCCCTGCAGAGTTAGACCCAGGCAGGCGCACACACATCCCCTCACATGCTGTCTCTGCTCTGGGCTGGCAGGAGGCAGGGCTCTGATGGATGGTTGCCTTGCTGGAGAAGTCGGTCATGGATGCCCCTCACCCGTTTCATTATTTAATTACACAGCAATCTGAATGCTGGGCAGTAAAACTGCATTTTCACCCAGAGCTGATTTCCATTTAGTCTGTCATGTTAATAGTGAAATAAATTGCTCTAATTGCCCGCAACTTCATCAAATTCATATTTCTTCCTTTTTTATTGAATATTTATTAAACTTCATGTCATGTCTTGCTTGGTTGGTAAAAGTGGTCCAGTCTCTGCATAACATTATGCTTTAAAATGCAGGGTGTCACATTTTCCCTCTTCCTCTTGAATTCTAATTTAGATTGTCAAGTTTTGCATTCATGTTCATATTAATCATGCAATTTGAAGAAAGAAGAACCAGGCTGCAAAGCATCCTTCTCTCTACATCAGCTCTGGTTCTGCTGAGCCTCTTGTTTAAAGGAAGAAGCCCCGTTGGGGCCAAACCTGAGGCTGGTGTGAGTTTTCCTGGCAGAGAGGTCTGCTCTTGGTGTGCATGGACGGGGAGTGGGAGTTTTTTTTGCGAAGATTCAGTTTAAATTCGTGAAGTGCTCTTGCTCTTCCCCTTTGAGCTCTGTGTGTTCACATACTTTTCAACTGCAGCCATGAATGGTCAAGTGGTGTGTGTGGGGCAAAAAGCAGCAACAATTGAATTTTAGTAATAGAATTCAGCTGTTAGTGTTTCCCACTCCTATTCAAAGTATCTCTTAGTTAGTCACTGACTCTTACGTACTTTTAGATAGTTTTCTCTGACAATCTTTGCCCTTGGATTTTTTTTTTCCCCATTTCTTGAAAGTAATTTCTGGACATCACATTCATGGGGAACATGTAACAGAAGTAAAAATGAAAGGCTCCAAAATCATATGGTAAAGAAAAAAAATAATGAAAGGACTAAACAGTATTTCCAGGGATTGATATTTATTTCCCCATATTTCATTATTTTCGAGGCAGTTTGATGGTTTTATTTATTTCTGAGCGATTGAGTTGCATACTGTGTGTATTTGTGAGATTGACTTGGAATCCTCTAGGTAGTACCATAGTTAATGCTAAGCAACATGCACAATTCTTCCAAAGATTTAGGAATTCAGATGGGGTCAGATATTTACGGGCAATTTTAGGTACCTTAATTCCAATTAAGTATTTGCCCGAGGAGGAAGGTAAATCACCTCAGCTCTTGTGAGAGTGGTGAGGAAACATTGCAGTGGTTAGAGCATCATTTGGCTGCTTTGTAAAGTCCCTTTGTTTTTTAGCTCCTCTGGAGTTTTTCTGTTTGGGTAAGGGGCCTCTGACCTCCGAGGCTGAGAGCACTTCTCTACCTCTTAGATCTTTGTCAGTGAGTGCTCACCAGCTCCTCTTCCATGCACTGATCATCTGGTTCTGGGAGCAATCCTCTGGTTCTGCCCAGTGCCTCAGATGGTGCCCATCAGCAGTGTTAGTGCTGCTGGGCCGGTGGTGGCCATGCAGGGACATCTTCCTTCCCCTGCTTGCCTTCGTAGAAGATCTTGGGACCAATTGTAAAAGCAGTTGAATTTTTATTCTTTAGATGAATTGTTGTGTTCAAATGCATACTTAGATCACTATAGTTTGCCTCCCTTATCAGCTCTGTCTGTTCCGAAACTCACAGGAGGTGAAATTCAGCCTGTTCAGACTCTAAGGAAGGTGGTTTCATGCCAAGTGATCTTTTTTCCAAGTGCTTGTAGGTTTAAATTGCTGCATAGTCTCTTCCTTTTTTTTCCTGCTCTGCCATTTATCCATTGAAAACATGTCCCTTAAAAACTGTGATTAACTACCTCTTTCTTTGGTTTTTCTATTCGTTGGTTGTTTTTTTTTTTCCCCTCCCCAAGCTTTTAACCACACCAACTGGTTTATTTATGGATATAATTAAAATATGGTACATGCACAAAATGCTGAATTGGGAATGTATCTGCATTTAAAAAATACATAAAGAAATTAACCAGGCTATTGATCAACCAAGTGGCAAATGCACTGAAGAGGGTTTAACTCTGTGTCAAATGCTTCTGTCAGATAAACTCCAGTGGAATTGTATATAATGGTTTCGTGCACCATTCATAGTCAGTGGTGGTGTTACAATGATACAGACTTGCTGAAAGAGTCCTAGGCCTATTTAATTAAAAGAAAATAAGAAAGAAAAAAAGTTTAAAGTATGATTTGTATTCCAGCTAAAGAAATGAACGTGTAAGTACTTATCAACAGGCACAGCTTTTGTGTTTATTCATCCGAGGACCAGAAGCACATATTTTAGCATCTGAATGATTATAAATATGTTTACTAGCTATCAGAATCAGAGCTGTTTAATTTGAAAATGCCAATTCATATTCAGATGTGTTTTGCTTTTCACTACTAGTATTAGTTATCCTGTTCAGCATTCACAGTTCTGGCATTCATCATTTTTGGCTCACAACGTATTGAGATGTAACTGAGGATGGGTGTCAGAGAGGTTAAGGGACATGTTATGTGTTTTGATTACTCTTATGTCAATGTGTCTTGTCAGAAGGACTGAATGGAGACATTAGGAATACGTGAAGTGTTACCCTCTGCATCAGAAAAGCAGCACTTTTTAATTTTTCTTGTTTCAAGTGGTGTACTTGTCCAAGGAAAATACAAAGTACAAAGTCATTAAATAAGCCTGACTCAATTAAAAATGATTGGCGCCTGCCTTGAAATGCCATCTTCAAAACACACTTTTTGTAGCTGGAACAAAGCAGTTGATGATCATGGTCTAGGTACCTACCAGGGCACACTTCTGTGATGCTGCATTCGTTTCCTATGCTGTCTCTTCCAACATGACAAAATGTTCATTTGCTGCATATCCCCATTTTTGTTCCTTTTTAAAGTGCCTTTTTAAGATGTCTTTCCCGAAAGTTCATCCAGATGGGACCTTACATCAACAAAAAAATGAAAGGGGAAAAGGGAAGAGCAGGTCAGCAAGGAGGTCAGCCCAGTGCTCCCAGGTTCTGGACTGAGTCCTGACAGGCTTTGGAGCAGTCTCTGGTCCTGTAACCATTCCATTGAAAACACTGGGTAGGAAACCCCTTCCTCATTTAGCACAGGTGAGTTTTGCTGTAAGACCTGTTCATAAGCTGCACTCTCATTTTCAAAAGTTAGAGGCAAAGTACTGTATTTTAAAAAGGTCTGTTTGGGGTATAATTCCATCTTTCCTTCCTGTCTCTGTCCTATGTGATCTTTCCTTTTTTCTTCCTAACTCCTGTAACAGATATTATAATGGGTGTAATAATGGATACAAGGGTGTAATACTAATAAAGTTTAGCAGCTCGCTTTCTCCAAAGCCCTCAGCTTGCCTCACAAACCAGAGCACAAATTGCACTCAGATGGCTTCACAGTGATTTGTGAACATCACTTTTTGTTTCAGCAGCTCTGTGCTGGCTTCTGAGCCGGAGGGTCTTGGCAGTTCCTGTCACTCTGGTGCTGATTTTTCCTGGTTTTTGGGCCTGCTGAAGTTGTAAGAATTCATGCCAGTGTTTGTGAAGTCTACCATGGGCTACCCTTTCAGAACTGAAGGACAGCTGGAAAACAAACTCTCCCAGAGTTTTCATTGGACTCTGAAGAGTCGCTCAAAATGCTTTGCTAGCAACCGTGAAGACCTGCTGATGTGTCATGGATGTCCTTGATGACTTACAATAATAAAATACGAGCTAAATATAGGGGTTTTTTTGTCAGGCTCTTCTGCCTGTTTGGAAGGTTTATTTTGTCCCTCTAGTTCTTTCCATGGGAGCATTCTGCTGCCAAGTGGTGTGTTCATTGTTCTCTGCAGGCTTACTCTGGTAGTGCCCTACTTGCTAAGTATGGCAAAGTCTTTCTGCCCCACAGACAGACCTTTGCTGTTCTTCCACTCCTTTCCTGGTAGTCCTTTCCAAGTCTTTGACCATTTTTTTTCTTGATGACTGATTCTTCTCTTGAAATCTTCCATTGCTGCTAATGCAATTCCATTGCTAATGCAGCAATGGTGACTGCTTTAGTCTGCAGAAGCTGACAGAGTTCTCCTCCATACAGGAGACCTGGGTCTCACTCAAACCCCTAAAGCAGGGCTTCAGATTAAATTCAGGTTTTCCTTATATTGATGTTCTGTCTGGAATTGCCTATCATGTTTCCAAACTCCTCCTAGTTTCTTGCAGGTCTGGGAGATTACTCAAGTGATGCATGTTCTCCTGCTGTACATCCACTCACAGGATGGGGAAACAAAATAATGGGACTATTTTCCTTTTGCGTAGTGAAAATTCTGTAGCTCTATAATTTTTCTTCTTCATAAGTTTGTTCTTACCTGGGTTGTGCATTAATCATTTTGTTTTCCAGTGTATAATATCTTCCCTCAGGAGATTTCTCCCTTCTCCCCATCCCTGCCTTGCATACACTGTGGTTTTGTGTTCTGTGTGATGCCAGCAGTGGCTGAAGGCAAATACTATTAATTTGAAATCAGGGCATGCTGTGCCAAGGCGGGGGGGGGTGGTTCCAATATGTTTGTTTTTGAAAAAAATAGGGCTGTCTCGGGAAGTGTTATTATCATGCACTTGTCTTAGAGACTCTTTGGGGTTCACGTTTTCAAGTGCCTGGTGGTTAATAGATGGTTCTTAGGGGTGAATGTCCAAAAGCGCTTGACATCCCACAGCTCCTGTTGGGAACAACTGTGGTCATGGAGGGTGACCCGTGCTGTGCTAGGCAGGAAGATCACCAGGGCTGTCTGTTGTTGCCTTGGGTATAGGATATGTTAACCTCCTGCTGCAACATCTGTCTGGTGACATTTGGGGAGATGGTTGATTTGATGTAAAGCTCCACGTGGGATAATCCATTTAAATTACCATAACTGCAGCAATGGTCTAAGTCCACTGGAGTCAAAGCAAATTGTTTGTCCATTATAAGTCTCGCTAATTGCTGTAATTTTGATACAGCAAGAAGTATGCAAATTCAGTAATTTTTGAAGAACCCTCGAGGTGAGCGAAGAGCTTACTGGGGGAAGGGAAGCCTTCAACTTAGTGATGGATTTAATTCACAAGAATTATTTTTTTGCCAACAAAGCTGTCAATGTATTTTGCAAGTTCCATCTGTCCTTTTAAAATCATATTCAAACAGTGTTGCAGGGGTGATTCCCCAGAAACAAATCTGTTTCCTGTCAGTTAACAGGAAAATTGCCTGTAATGTTGGGGTTTAGCTGCCTCCTTAGGTAAACCTGGTAGCTGGACTTAGTGTGTGAGTAGTCACAAATACTCCAACACCTGAATGTGGAGACATCTACAAAGTATGTGCTCTATTTGTTTTGTAGGCAGGGGATCCTCAGCGCTTTCTGAAGATTGATCCTTTTTCTCTGTGTGGGTTTAAGTAGCAGAAGTGGCTGCTGCTATTGGAAAAAATAATTTTCTTTGATATTGCCACTTGAAAGGAAAGTTTCAGTATTGAGCTTAGTTATTCCCCACTTCATTTACTCTTTTTTTTGATAGAAAATATGGGAGGAAAGTATTCAGCATTTGTAGAGAGATACTTGTGTTCTTCTGCCAGATACAGAGGCGTGAAAGAAAGCATTATGCATAACAAGATATTCTCAGGAGATCTGTTTAGCAGAAGGGCACAGTGTTAGATGTAATTTGTTTACTGACAGAGTTTCCAACAATGGTGCAATGGACCAGGAAACATCACTAAAGTAATGAGTCCTTTCCTTTTTTAAAGTGATTATGTTTGAATAGTGCAAATTAACCTGCTTTTTGAAGCTGCTGCTTAGGTGAAACAATTTGCTGATGAAAAGGCATCCCCCAACTGGCTCCAGCAGCTGATGTGGCTAAAAGGTGCAGAGGCCGTGCCTGCATAGGAGAAAAGCTGTTTTCTGTAAATCAAATGCAAGTAGCAACGAGGCTGATCTAATCTAGGACCTACTGTGTGAAGTTGTGGGGCCAAGAACAAAGGCGTTACATTGTGTGTAAAGAATCTGCTGTAAATAAAGTTAGCTTGACTGAAGAGCAGTGTAACTCCTGGGGGAAGGCAAGGGGTTATCCAAAGAATGCCCGATCTCTTCACACAGCACAAATGTCTGTCAGCTAAGCCTGCTCACTGGTGCCCAGGTTCCTGCAGCCCACTCTTCATCCTGGTGGCTTGTGAGAGACTGGGCACAGATATTATTGGGGATGTGATCTGACAATAATGCGGGGTCATTATTGCTGTGTCACAAACAGCATCTCTCATAGCGGGCAATAATCAGCCGCAATCTGAGCTCTCCAATCGCTCGCGATCCTGTGGAGCATATGAAAATAATAAGTGAATGTTTGGCATGTTTTAGGCAGATGCTATTGGTTATTCCTGCCTGATGAAAGCAGAGGGGCACATTTATAGCATTTCCAGCCAACTGTGATGGTGAACTCTCTGTAATGGCCTCTTTCCTTTCACGTCTTGTGGTTTTTGTTCGTAGCGAACACAAGAACCATTTGCTCATCTGAAAGTGAACACAAAAGGAGTATTTGGCTGTCCAGTGCAAAAAGTCATATGGGAGATTTCCATATGCCCTGCTGAGAATTAGGCTCAAGTATCAGTGGGAACTCAGTGCCCAGCTGCCAATTATGTCTGCATTTAAAAGAAGTTTTTCCATAGAAACAGTGCTTTATAGTAGATGACTCTAACACTGTTTTTAATTTGGTCAAGTGAAGGTTCTTCTGAAGGAGCAGTCTGGTTTGTCCTCTTCACAAATCATTGCAACATGATCTGGGCATATAGTTTTGATTTCCTTAAATACTGGAGTTGGGCTTGAATGACTGAAACAAGCATACAGTGTTATCTGATGCACTTGAGACTCCTGACAGATAAATAATTCAGCCCTTCAACACAATGTTTTGTTAGAAATTAGTGTGCCTACTGGGTATAAAGCAAAGATGTGCCATTCATAGTAATGCAGACACCTCCCTGGGGTTATTGACTATCCTCAAGTGAGATTTGTTCGCTTGAAATGATCACCTTTTTCAGAAAAACACATTTACTTTAATGGCATTCAGTATCTCTTGCTTGGCTGTTTTGGTGACTGTTTCCATTTCAGTGATTAATGCTGTTAATAACTATAATCAGAATTCTTTTTAATGCCATCTTCTGGTAAAACTACTACCACTAGTATTTTTTTTTCCATTGTTAAATGCATTTTCTGTATAAAAATTATATGCATACCTATTTCTTTCCAAAATAGAGCAAAGCTACCCAGGATTAATACCCAGTACAGCTTCTGCTTCAGTGTTACAACAGCCAAATATGAATGTGCCCCTTTTTCCTTCTCTTAGCTGAGTTACACACGAAAAACCAGAAAGTACATGTCAACCTCATGTGACAGAATGTTTAAAAAATGTTCTGCTTCCAGCTAAACCCAGTTTCTTCCACCTCCTGGCACATGGAAGATGTTGATGACCTCTCAGCAACCTCTGGAGTGTTCCACGATGTTTAACTCTCAATTAAAGACTTTGTGTTTGCCAGCAGATGATGTTCTCACAGATTTCCCTGTGTTTGGCCTAGGTAGGGAATACCAGACAGCATCATGATGTTCTGCTCTGGAACGATTTTTGGCAGGAGGTGTTGCAAGGCCATATGGATTTTACCTTTTGTAAACTCATCCCTAATCCCATTCCTCCTGTTTCATTTTTGCAATTGTATTATTAGCTGGCAGAGAACTAGGAATTAGGAACTAGATCTGTGAGAAAAACAGGAAGCTGACAGAATAAGCACAGGAAGACAGAAAGATGGATTGAAAGTGCCTGTTCAGTAGTTCGCTGCCCAGTCCAGCACTTACTGTGGTTCTGATTTGAATAGATCAAGCACAGGTGTAAAGAATAAAATTAAAGAAAAATAGTATGACATTTCCATCACTAGTTAATAGATTTTATTTTGTTGCACTCATGTTTCTGACTTTCCCTCTGTCTTACCTTTTGATAAGAAAATCTTCTCAAGAATTGTTGTTTTCTGGCGTAACGGAGTGTTTTGGGGTTTCTTTGGTTGCTTTGGTTTGGTTGTTTTCCTTTTTTCTTTCCTGGCCCTGCAATTTAGAAATACTTACTAGAAATACTTAGGAATGGTTAATTCAATGAAAGTAACTTATTTTGCAGAAGAGAGTTTCACAGAGGCTACAAAGCACTGCTTTGTTCACAGATAGACAGTGGAGGACAACAATGAATTATGAATGCAATGGATACCTGGAAAATCACCCTTGCTTCTTTTCCTAGTGGTGATGATGCTTTTGAAAAGCACCAGTTAAGTGTAATAATGATTTTGTCTTCATATTTTTCTTGCAATACAAGTACTGGAAAATGTTCACAGATACTGGTGTAATAATTTCCAGGGGTTAAAACCCCTCTCCATTCAGACTTCTGAATTTAATATGCAGGTGAATGCAGATGCAGTTGAGCTGGAAAAGGGCTTTAAAGGAATCTTCCTCTTGTCTTTTTTCTTCTCACCAAAATGACAAAAAGTGCATTTATGGATCTGTTGTGAAAACTTGAGATTTCACTGTGGAAGTTGTCTCTCCAGAATTCTTCCCCCAGCTCCACCTTCTTTCCCCGTGAAACCCCAACTCCCCGCAGGAGCTGGAATGTCCTTGTGCAGATGATGCAGAAGATGCTTGCAAATCTTATTCAAGTTGTAAATGTGAGGGGCTTTTCCCTCTGCTTGGGCAACAGAGAGTGCCTGGTCTGTGGTTCTGTGTCCCAGAAAAAACAGGTGATCTCTCAGGTTGATTCTGTGATCAGAATCAACAGGTGTTTATTGTACCTGGAAGTTTTCTTTTTTTTTTTAAGCACCAGCATACTGTATTTATTTTGATGTAAGCTAAATTGCTTCTCTCAAGAGATACCAAGGCTTCTTCCAGTTACTGATGCTACTTCTCTTTAGCAGTAGCTCATGGCAAAGAACCATAAAAGTGGTATCTTACAACAATCTGCAGTAGAGTTGTTTGTTTTCCACGGATCTAAGGAAAATGCCTGTGCTTGAGCTTGATGACTTCTCACTGCTGTGTGCAGAAAGACAACGAGGATTAGGTAACCAGTTACACAAAACACATCAAACTGTTTCTTGCTGTTAAAAGACAAACTTAAGTAGTACTGCAAATGTGCATTTGAACTCCTTTGTGTTGTTCCCTTATTTGAAAGAGGAAAGAGATGACACCGTACTGTCAGCAAATTAAACCAAAAATAAAGAAAAAAAGACAGATTGGCTAATCAGTCAGATACTCATACTTTCAATTTAAGGATCAGGGGTTTGTCCTACATTTTGTGGCACTGTCAATTGCAAGGACAATGCCATAAAATGTAGCTCATTCTGCATTTAGATGCTGTTTGGTTATCTCTCTAAAGTACCATGCATGGCAGTTGAAAACGTAGCAATGTCTTGTTCCTTTACCCCAGTCAGCAGCTGTTTATCAGGAGACTCTTCTAGAAACTGATTTCAGTGTTTGGTATTCCCTGCTTTTTTGTTTGCATTGGCATTCCAAGCGAATCCATGGGTACAGCATTTGTCTGTTCTGAAAGATCTGTGCAATATATTACAGATTATGCCATTTCTGTGCTAGGAACTGGGCAGAAGGTAGCGATCACACACTGTAACATGGCAATGAGAGATATGTGCAAACCCACATCTGGCTCCAGATTTGTTGGGAGGCTGCTGTGAAGGGAGAGGTGTTTCTGCATGCCATGTTCTTAGTTATTTGTAGGCATCTGCACCAGCTGTGCCTGGACTCCAGGCAGAGGCTGGGCTGCTGTCTAAAGATGCTTTCAGCAACTGGTGGTGGTGCTTGACCTCTGCTGTCCCCACTTGCTGAGCTCTTCCATGGTGCTTTCTAACCTGCATGGACTAAGGACTCATAGAAGAACATGATGGAGCCCGTGGAGCTCTGTTACCTGAGTCTTGCAGCTGTGCAGGAGCTGAGTCCAGCCACCTCACTGACAGCTGTTCCACCAAAACACGAGTTGTGAGAAGGCAGCATGTGAGTCTTTGTCTTTGATTCTAAACTAGAGAGATGGAAAAATATTACAGCTGGTAGTGGGGTCTGAGGCTGTGACCCAGGAAGAGATGACCGGTCCAGGGGGATGGTCCCGAAAGGAATCGCCTTCCCGAGGCCCGGTGTCTTCCTCTCAGCTGCTGGCAGAGGAGCCCTTGCAGAAGCTATCAGCTCTTTAGTGATATCAGCTCGTGATTCCAGCTCAGCTCTGCAGGGCAGCCTCCAGGCCAAACCAGACCAGAGAGAGAGACGAGAAGGCCCGTGTGGCTGGTTCCGCACGAAGGTAGCTTTATTGTGGGTCCCCTCCGGCGAAGGGAAGCCAGGGACGAGCTCTCTCTACAGAGGCGAATTGGTCTTCTTTTATAGGGATACAGGGGATCAGCAAGGGGACCAATGGATTACAGAGGGTCTGGGATAGACCAGTGGGTTACAGAATGATCTGCATAGGGTAGCCCAAAGGATTGTGGGTCTACTTTTCCTCACCATGACTCCAAAGTAGTCACCTTTCCGGGGAGTCCTGCTGGGCGATTGCAAAATCTTTTATCTCAGCAGACATCCCTCCAGGGCAGTGGCTGGGCATATCCCACAGAAAAATACTAAACCCAGTCTCTCAGAAGTGAGACAAATACCATAATGAAATCTATTATAATTTGTTTTGCCATGGGTGCTTCTTTGTTTTCTGTCCCACGTAGTTAAACGCAATACCAAATGGAACTGCTGAATACTTTCCTGTGTGGCAGTAAACTGTGGAACTGTCACTTGGGGAGTTGTTCGGGCTGTTTTGGGTCTTTAAGTTTGTAGCTAATGACCTCCGTAGTGGTCACAGCACCAAATGTCACACTCAAAAGGCTGGAAGTCAATGAACCATCCGGGCCACTCAATATATCAGTGTTTAATTGACGATGTGCAAGACCTGCTTGTGATTTATAGCCCGATAAAGGGACACACTTTTTATGTTCTGCCAACACAATTGGCAGAATATTTTAGGCACAGATGGCACATTAGCCTTGGACAGCTGGTTCCCTCTCTGCTGTCACATCCTAGGACCATCTAACTAATACTGTCACACATGACCCGGTTCACTGGGTAACCGAGAGGGGTTCTCACGCGTGGCTTCGTGTCAGCCTGAAGGCACATGAAAATCAATCTGCTAAAAGACTGCCTCAAAGAGCTTTCCAAGACTTAGCACCCCACCATGCCCTTCTGGCTGTTCACTTGCTGACCTCTCTTCAGCTGCGTGAGCATAACCAAAGAGTTTGTTTCTGGTTGTGCAGTGTGCACATGTGCAGCCTGCAGAGTGTGGTTCTCTCCTTGCAGTGTCCTCTACTCTGCATCTGCACAAATGTGGATTTAGAAACACAAAAAGGCAAGAGGCAAAACACACATACGTAGCATGAATGTCTTTAAAGTGAGGGAACAAAGAGGGATTGCTGAAAGGTGGCTGTTTTGAAAGGTGTATCTTTAATATCTAGTAAAAAAAAATAATACATGGTAGAGAGACAGTATATAGTGGCAGTATAAATTATGTGTAGATGATAGTGAGGATAAAAAGAACAGAGGATGAAGTAAAACTTCAAATGCCTTTGGAAAGAAAAAAAATCCAACCCTAAATGTTTTCTAGAACACAGTCAGGCAGGAAAGGTCTGAGGTGGAAAGCTGAAAGCTATGTTTGTTGATAGATGAAACACATTTTTGAGATCAGAAACTTAGTATTTCAAGGTGTGATCCAAATAAAAATAAAACAGTTTTTCCATAATTTCTTGCTGTTCTATCAGAGCTTCACTGACTTTGTTGCAAACTACTGTGCAGAAAGCCTTTAAAATGTATTTTGGTTTACAACATCAGATACAGAGTCCAAGAAGAGGTGATGGGATTAGTATGGGCTTTTATTGATGCCAAGGAATTAGACCAGAAAAAACTGGAGTTTTGTGTTTGTGTTTAAAGACATAATTATAATATGGTAGGATACAATTTGTCACAGGAACAACGGTCTTGGATTGTGGAGAGGTAACCAACCAGGAACTGGGAGGGAGGAAACATCACCCTGCCAGGGGAGCACTGGGAAAATATCCACTTGCCTTATCCCTGATCTCTTCTGTCAGCAAAGTTTCACTGTCTGTGCCTGGAGAGCAGCTTGGTTTGTCTTGGAGCGGGGAACATGTTGATGTCTGTGTGCAACATGACTCTCATGATATCTGGGGGATGACAGGGACAGTGTTTTGATCCCAGTCACATCTTGCAGAATTTCAGCTAACTGGAGCCCCAAATTGTCTAGGTGTTACTTATAGAAGTTTTGTGCTGTTTTGGGGGTTAATGATAACAAAAGGTGGACTGAAGAACCATTCAAGTTCAGTTATTTTTCAAATTAGAACTAAGGGAAAGGCTTTGCTTTGGATTTTTATTACAATATTATCTGCTGTTTTCATTAGGGTTTGCCCCCAAAGGTGAGAATTTCATTGGGTTTAGTGGAGAAAGCTGCCTGACCATATAATGAAATTCTTCATTTAACATTACATGGAAGCAGATAACAGTAGTTGAGCTCTGTTTTAAACAAAATCAGCATTAAAGTTTCTGTCTCCAGGAGGCAAAGCAGACTCAAGACATCTCTCTGAGCTGTATATTAAATGCCTCTGTAGAACTGCTATAGATGTTACATGCTTTCATTTTCATGGATTCTGGAATACTTCAGCGTGGAATGTGTAGCTCTGGGTTTGAGACCATGGTGTCAAATTTCATTTGAACTGGAGTCACTTGCAGATGACATGTAAAAGTGGCTTTTAAATTTGCTTTTGGAGGCACTGGAATAGATTTGTAAGATTTCCAGTGTACTCTGTGTTGTGTGTATTACTTGACTGACCTACTATCTCTGAAGAATAACATTTTTGAAGGCTGTGTCAGAGTCAGGCAACCTTCGAAAGACTTTGTGCTGTAGTAACACAGTGAAATACATCACACTGATTTAGTATCCCAAGGGATTTGGTAATCTATAATTAACAAATTAGTGCCAATCACCAGCCTGTTTGGACATTAATGATCGATTAGCATTGGGACTGACATTGATGCGCTCCAGAGTCCTGGTATTTCATTTAGCAGATGAGGACCTTTGTGCAGCAGAGGATGACAATCTGCCATGGTCTCAGTAGAGTGAGGAGAGTTGTCAAACCCAGGTAGGAATTAAGAAGTAATTGGTTGTTCCCAAGCTGAGTTGGTGACCAGTGGGGGCTGGGGGAGCCAGCCTGAGGTGGGTGGCTCACCTGGGAATCCTGGCTTGAGGGTGTTTGAGTCACCTGGGCATCCTGAAGTGGAATGACCTTCCCTCTCATTTGTTCTTTCCTTTTCACTTCTGCCTGTTTCCTGCAGTATAAAGAGTGGGGAAGTTCTGATCAGCTCGATGCATTGAATGTGAGCTGTAACTTCAAGTGAGGCCATTATCTAAAACTAAAGCATATGTGGCAAAGAAATTTGCACTGTGTCACATAAAGGCAGGTTTGTACCATACACCTGGAGGTGTTACCTGCTTTTTGTGTTCTTGGCTTCAAATTTAGGCAACAGGTAAAGTAAGCGTGGACATGGATGAAAAAACATCTATTTGAGCTTGTTTGATTATTTATAATGGTGAAATAAAAACAATTTAACTACAATGAAAACTACATATTTAATTTGGTCTAATTATATAAGGTACTTCTGACTGCATATGAGCCATTGGCAAAATTATTAGCAAATGGGTACACTTCAGTGTGCTTACTGGCATGCTAGTCATTGTTTCATCCTTTCAGATCATCTGTGTAAAGGCAGAGATTGTGAAAGCCCTCATCCTCAGATTTTATTCAGTAAAGGAGCTGTGCTTGATAAGATAAGACATTATGGTTGATAAAAACCATGCAACTCAATGAGTACATGACAGTACCAATGTCTTAAATGCTTGAGCACAAGTGGATGAGTAATGGAATATCCATTCAGTGTCCAAGGAAAAGTTTACCTAATTTTTAGGAGCGGGTTGTTTTCTGGTGCTTTGAATTTCCTAGCGCCTGTTAGTTATCTCTGTGAATGTTCTTATCTCTCGCTGCTTCTGACTTGGAGGTTTTGCTACAGGGTGAGACGAGTGTTGACTGATGGAACCAGTTCTCCCAGATTACTCTGGCAGGAGCAGTGTTGCTGTTTGGGCTTTGCACTTGTTGAGCAAGACTTGTCTATAAATTGGTGTCGTTTGAGACTCCAGGTTGCTGCCAGTATCCAGCACCAAGCATCCATATGATTCCAAAAAGAGCACTTGTTCACTTAGTGCTGTTTTAGACTGGCAGGGAGGACTGACAAGGCAGCAGGAGGTTGTGCAGGTGGTGGGCTCTGACATATTTCAAAATATTGCTGCTGTTTTGGCCTAACAGGGGAAATGAGCATGACCAGGTTGGGCTTGGCACTCTGGGAATGTCCTGGGTTGCCCTGTGTGAGCTGGGAAGATTTCCTGAGGAAAAACTCAGTCAAGAGTTGACTCCATCTGAGCTGTTAAGGTTTTTGGCAAAATGAAGATTGTATTTTGAATGAAAGTTCACTCCAGGTGAAATTTGAAAACCTTATTGATCTCCTCCATGAGTTTCATGCAGACTTTTCTTTCTTCATGTTGTGGTAGTTAAATTAGGAAAAAGAGGGATGTGTCAGAGTTTGTTTTGTTACAGTTGGACACTTTACCCAAGTATTCTTCTCAAACAAAAAAATGAAGTGAAATCCAGTGTAGACGTAGAACAACTCATAATGACAACTTTAAATCACTGCTCTAATTAGTGAGCACTTCCTGGGGACTCATTAGAATTATAAAAGCATTATTGTTGGTTATGCAGTGGCTGGAACATGTCGAGTTTTGGGCAGTTCAACAATATTACCTTGAAGAAAAGAGTCTGCAGCCTTTAAGAATTTTCTGTGGTTTGTGAGAAAGCACAAATTGCAATGTCCTAGAAATCCTTTATGAATTGGGCCTTATGTTCGCTCTTATGAATGAGGAGGGGTTTTGAGTTTATGTGCCACAGTCTAATAGGTATATAGTGACTGCTTAATGGGATTTACATTCGCTCAAACAAAATTAGGTTGGTAAAAGACAATGCAACATGCTGTAATGTAAATGGGACTGACGGCAGAATTAAATGTTTGTGGAAACAGGGCAGCAGATCTATCAAGAGCTAATTAGACAGAGAGTTCAGAGACAGACTTGGGAGTAAACAGCACCAACAAAGAGAGAGGGAGAGCAAGAAAGAGAGAAAATGGAGTCTTTGTGCAGCGATGAAAAGGAATTATAAACAAGGTTATTTAAATTGGAAGGTCTGATGGGGCCTATCCCGTGAGAAGGGCTTAGTCTTATCCGAACCTGTTGATTAACACAAGTTGAATGGCAACTTTGATAACCCCTTTTATGTGCAAATAGTTCCTCTTTGTTGCAGTTTGCTATTCATGGTATCTTCCTCTCCTACACTTTCTCATCACAGGATAATGTTTCCATTTGAGCCTTTCTCTCAGGCACCAGTTTAAAAGCAAGACTTTGGCCAAAATATTTCCAGCAGCGAGAGAAAGCCTCGAGTGCAGCACCAGGGCAGACAAGAGAGTTTAGGTATTTCCTGTTCCCTGCAGGAGTGTACCCATGGGAGAAAGGGACCCCTGCAGAGAGGCATCCGGTGAAAAGGATGCTGTGGAATAAGGGCAGACTGCATGAAGTTGGCATGTAAAGGATGCTGCTTGCCTGCCATGCCATCAGCTATGGTGTCCTCGCCATTATTGCACCATTTGGCACACCCACTGCCTTTTGTAGGCTCCTGTTGTCACATGAAGGAAGCAATATTTGTTTGAATAAAACCCCGTGTATATTTAGCTGACAAAGCTTAGTCCCTGAATTTAGCAGGAACGGGATTTGATGAAAATAAATCTGTTATAAGGAAACTTGCAAAATCATTAATAAATCAATTGCTGAAGTATTAAATGATTTTTATTTAGTCTTCATAACTTCTTTCTTCAAACGTAGCTTAAGAAATTCTCTGGAGTTAAGAAATTTTGCATAAGAAATAACATGGTGACTTTGTAATTTTATATTTATAGAACTAATAATATACATTATTTTTATTCAGGGCAGGCCACAGCATTTCCCTTAGTGCCATGTCTGGCAAATCCCAATTTGGGTTTGATTTTCTTTTGTTGTTTTTGTTTTTGGTTGTTTTTTTTTTTTTTTTTTTTGGTTTTTTGGTTGGGTGGGTGGTTGGGTTGTTTTTTTTTCTCTGAGCTGTAAATAGATGGGCCTTGCTGTATTTTGCACGATGATGTTTGTACTGGGAAGGGATCAGAAAAACCCTTGTGCTTTTGGTTTTTGGTTTTTTTTTAATGGGAGAATTGTCCTTTCTATTTTAACAGCAGAGCTGTGATTATAAGCATGTAAGAGTTGGGATGAGAAGCTGTGCTGGTTTCTCTAACAGAAAGTGTCATTTTTCAGAGGGAGCCATAAAGCCTTACTGCGAGGGGCTGGTGAAGCAGGAAGAAGGGAGTGCCATGTCTAAGGGCCTTCCCTGAAATTTGAGCTCAAATTTCTGTCTGAAACCAAATCCACTGACTCTGAAAGCCAGATCAGACAGGAACAGCTCTCTGTGTGAAGTGTCTGACAACGCAACTCTAGTTTCAAAAGAAATACACCAAGTCTTGTCTTATTTGCTCAGAGATGCTGAGTCTGGTAGGGAGTATGATTTTATCTCTTAGGGAGTGTTATGTGATGAAAGACATCTGGGCTTGTGCCAGGAAGATGGAGCCCGTGCTGGGTCCTGGAGCTGTGGGACAGGGAAGGTGGCTCTCGCCATGCAGACCTGGCTCAGGGCTACTCCAGCAAATCCTCCTGCATTCTCATTTTTGAAGTAACTTGTGCTTTTTTTGGGATGCTGAAAATCCATGCTGCTTAGAGGTTATTCCTTTCCCTGAAATAATACTCCTGCAAGGATTGAAATAATGTGGGCTTTTGGTTTTGGTTTGCTTTTCTGTTTCATCATCTATGAAGAGGCATTCCCCAGGAAAAAAAAACCTGGCCTGGGTGTAATAGTTATCCATCAGAAATCAATTACATTTTTCTTTTCTGCTTGCTTAGTGTTCTTACAAGTGTAGGTCACAGTTTCTTTGCCTTCATCAGAGCAGCATCCTTGTGTTTGACAAGGTCTGTGGGAAACCAATGACTTTCATGTTCGTTTGATTACGGTTTAAAAATGAAAGCTCTGCATTTTGGCACTGACAACAAAAGCACAGTGATGTTTTGGATCCCCTTTCTTTGGTGTTTCATGCAAAGAGGAAGGTGAGCTGGTGTGTTTGAGAGGTTTTTGTCAGGGAGCAGCTGGGGTGTGAACTGGTGGCCAAGGGAGAGGACCTGCTGGGGAGAGGTCTCTGCAGTAGGGCAGTCAGGAGGGCACTTCTTCCAAGTCCTCAATACCCTCTGAAGAAACTTTATTTAGGGAAGGATGCCCATGCTCGAGTTGCAGGGAAGAAGTTGCAGGTAAGAAGCCAAAACTTGCTGTGTGGTGAATCTGAGAGATCTCTTGCTGTAATAATAATAGATTATAATAGCAGGCAGCAGCAGTTGTGCACTGTAAATGGCAGAAGCCTTAGCATATGTTATTACTTTGCTGGTAACTCTCACCAAGCTTGTGACTGAATGCAGAAGGATAAAACCACACACCCTTTTACCTTGTTTCAGTCTCACTAGAGCCTTTGATGAATCATTTTCTTGTTTCTTGGGTTTCAGCTGAAGAATATAAAGCAGCAACTCAAAATGTCTGAGGGTATTTCACTACAACTACCCATACAGACCCCAAATAGATCTGCTATTGTTCTATGGGAAAAAAGAGATAAAAGTATTAGTGCTAAAGAATTATGGTTTGGGGGTTTTCCTTCCTGACTTCTAGGAAGAGTTTCCAATGACAGCTTCTCCAAAGAAATGACCATTCTGAACTTGGTGCAGTGAATCCTTTGCTTGCTTACCCTGTGTTAGCAGTGGGTTCATTTCATTCTGTGAAATGGAAACAGAGGTGTTGTTTTGGCAGGGAGGTGCCAGTTTGAGGTCTTGGGTCCAGTTTTGCATACAGTCAGTGTCTGCAGTCACAGTCACTGGCTATTGCAGGCTGCAGGGGACTCTCAATTTATTTTATTATAGTACTTTGAGGTTTTATATGGATTTTTTTCCTGTAGGAAGTTAATATTTGTCCTAAAATTTCATCCTTCTCATTTTTTGTACTTTTAGAACATCATAAAATGAATAAAATCATCTTAATTTTGTTAATTTTGTGCTGTTACATACACTGTATGATTTTAGTGCAGAGGTGTTCTTCTAACGTGAGATTGCTGTTTCATGTACAAGTTTCATTTCATTTCACGGTAGGAGAATTTTGAAGACTAAGAGTGAATTCTTGGATGTGAAACCCTGCCCCTTTGAAAAATCTGCCCCCTCTGAATTTCAACTTCATAAGGCTGTGCTGAAAGCCTGGGTGGCTCTGCTGTTTTCTTCCGTGGTGTTCTAGTAATACAAAAGTGTATTGATTGATTACAGTTGCCAGGTGCGGCTACTGTACGGGAGTACTCTGGTTTAAAATTTCAGGTGTAAGCGGATTTTAGTCCATGCTGCTCATTTCCCCCCAGCTTGTCCCTCGTCCACCCCCTCCCACCCTGCATCCTTGCCTGCTCCCTCACGTGATAAATAACACTGTCTCATCAAGGTCAGTCGGAAAGGCCCTTTTTACATATCTCATAAATTTTAGCCAGGTGCCACCGATGTGAGATTAATGTAATGGCACTCCAGCAAGCACTCAGGCTTGTCTTAATTATGCTAAGGTTGCCAGTTCACCGTTTCTCTTCATCTGTCTCCCGCTTTAGGGAACACTAAACACTATGTCATTAGATTGTCTGTTCCACAACATTGGCCCTTTGCATTTACAAAGTCATCAGATGGCTTATGACCTAGCTTTTCTAAGATATTAAATTAAATAAATAGTGAAAACAAAAAAATTAGGCAGAAAAGGAGCCTCTTGGTAGAAGGAGGGCAGAAGGAGAGAGCCAAGGGGGGGTATAACTGCGTGTGCCTTCACGTCTGGCTGCAACGGAAAGGGCTGCAAGCTTGGGGGCTTCTCCTGTTTTATTGTTTTATTTTGTTTTTCCTTTGGAATTTAAAAATCCTCTACTGCAGTGTTTGGGGAATCAGTTGAGAAGGGGTCCCCTGAGGCTCAAACCAACCTTGGATGTTTCTTCCCTGAGCTCTAGGAAGGGGACACAGGATAGCACAGTGAGTCCTTGAGCTCTGGCAAGGGGACAGAAGAGAGCAGGGTCCCTGAGCTCTGGAAAGGGGACAGAGGATAGCAGTCCCATGGCAGTGAGCCGGTGGTGGCTTTGCATCCTGCCAGGATAAAGCTCCTGTTGAGGCAGGGAACCATTTCCTCCTACATCTGAGACAGTATGAGTAATATTTCTTGGACATTTGTTCCTTTCCATCTGCAGGCACTGTTTAGCAGCCTGGAAAAGGCTGACCTTGATTTTTATTTTATTTTTTTTGTGCTTTATGGCCACAATGAAAGACACTTCTGTTTCTAGTCTGAGCGTCCCCTGCTGGCTTTCCAGGGAGGAGAATTTAGAGATAACCAGATAGGACTATCTGATGCACCAATTTTAATTTCTGTGAAAATAAATGCTTCAAAAGGGCCTGAACAATGCTTGTGTTGGAGCTGCTTGGTGGCTGTACCCAGCTCGGGGCAGTCTCAAGCTTTCCCATGAGAAAAGAGAAATCGGGTGTCTGGTATATTCAGTAGCAGCTCTCTACAATGTGCTAAGATTACTCTTGCTCACTCTTGCTTTCTCCAGCAGTTCCTGAAAATTAACGTGGGTATTGCAGATGAGACAAGTTTTTCTGTTGATTTGCATGCTCTGAATACGTCAGGTCTTAATTTCTGCAACCAAGGCTAAATTAGAGCTTTGTGCTCTCTTTACTACCTAGTACTTCTAAAAATATTTTAAAAAGAAAAGAAAAAGTATTTTTCACAAAGGAGGGCCTTATGGGAGGCACAGAGAGCCAGCCAGAGCAAAGCAGTCATGCTCTGAATAGCACACAGGGCCCACTCTCTTCCAAGCTCACTAAGCCAAGGGAAAGGACCCAATGAAGAGGTAATGAGAACAATCTAATTTTTTATCAGTGTTGTACACAAAGCTGCTGACTTACAGCTGCTGACTTACAGCTGCCTCTGTGTGCAGGGACTTCTGAACCAACATCTCCCTCTCTGCCTGGATTTCCTGAGCCACCACAGGCACTACAGGACCCCGAGGTCCCTGCCTTGGTTTCCCTGCTGTTGGTAATTGATGCCACAGCCACACATAACACAGGGTGTTTTCCTACTGGGAGGGGAAGCACAGGTGGTGCACACCTGACCTTTTAAAAATGAAGTGCAAAAGTTTAATTTTTTAAATATATCAAAACTAATCTATTCAGTCCAAAACGAAAATTGCTGAAGACTTTCCTATAGACACTGTGTATCATTGCTGGTTGCTCCATCAGCTGCTGGTGGCTCCAAGGCACAGATCTGTCACCTGGATGTCGAAGCATCAGGTCAATAAAGTAGACATGGGATGTTAGCAATTACCAGGAACTCAGCAGTTACTGCTGTCGCTTTATTAACATAATTTTGTTAAGTTTTTTGTAGCCAATAGACTTTCTATAGTCAACTATCCATGGAATATTTTTTTTTTAACCCCCAAATATTGTTTTAAATTCGACTGCAGTGTATGTGTAAGCAATTTAGTTGAAAGTGTTTTGAAAATAGTGTTATCACCTCCGTTCAGGTTCAGTCTCTGCCAGTGTAATTCCAGTGGTAGCTTGTGTCTGCAGTAGAGTTTGCTGGTTGTTCCCAGACATGGTAACTGGAAATGTGCTGTCCAGTAATGATCTGTGCTGGTGCATTGTCACAGCATTATAGTGAAAATAACTCCTGTCACCATAGTAGGAAGCACACCTATGACCTCCTCTAAAATGTCTGTGAGAGAAACGTAGCTACGATGAACCCAGTCCTAATGGCACATTTCAGAGCATGGAAGGTCTTGCAGTACCAACTTCTCTCAATGGGACAAGATTTATTTTATAAAGTGATTTATTAAGCTGAAATTAATATGCTTATACACAGCTTGAATTTTAGCTTTGTTTTGCTTGTCTACTGGACAAAAAGAAATGCCACTTTCTTGGTTTTGTGAGTAACATTTTTGCAAAAACATTTTAGGAGTGGGTTTAGGTGACTGTGTTCTGGTAAGTGTTCCCACAGAAACCAGACCACCGTGCCTGACCACTAGAAATGAGAGCAGGATATATTGTTCTCCTCAAAACTCTCTTGACTTTACTGCAGGGACTGTTGACCAGCATGTGAACATCCATCCTGATGGCCCTTGGAAGAAGGCTGAAGCAAAAACATTGACTTTGTTACCTGACCTACCCGTATTTCTCAGAAGTAAAGGAAAAAGCTAGGGAATGTAGATGTAAAATGAAATATTGCATTGCCTTGTTTTGGTACAAAGTGAAATGTTTAACAATCAAGTGGCAAATGCAATGGGGACAGATGTGCTTTTAAAACACCATTATTTTTCACTGAAGTTTTTCAGTCTTAGGGGGGTTTTGTGTTTACTCAACTAATTTATTACTTTGATTGAGCGCAGTAATTGCATGTTTAACTGAAGAAAATTGCTTCATTTAAACTAAAGTTTTGTCTCTGTGTCAAAAAGCTTGTGAGCAGACTGGGAGCATCTGGCTCTTGTCTTTGCCCACCACCACTTTCCTGTGTTGGCTGGATTTTTCAGAGCTCCTTGCCCTTGCAAACAGGAACTGCTCTCCCCGCTACCCAAGACCTTGGGGATAATGTCAACTTCTTTTCTGGTACCACATCCTTATTTCAAAAGGGAGACTGGGAGAAAATACCGGTGGAGAACCTACCTAAATGTTTGCTGCAGATCATGGTCCATTTTTTGGCCTTTGGAATGAAAGATGCATGTCTTGAGGAGAAGGGTGGGGTAAAAGGAAAGATGTGGAAAGGCTGCCAGCTCCAAGTCTTTTGAGCCGTGAGACAGTTTTGGAAATGCTTTGTTCACTTAGAGGGTGCTGGAGTTAAAAAATGAAAATTGCTTTTGCAGCAAAGTGCACCATAAGGTCTGCAGGGACAGATTAGCACTTTGGCTCTGTGTGCCTTATATAGTAAATGCTGCTTCAGTGGTTACTCTGAGATAGGATATGAAGGTGAGAAAAGTTAAGAATTGCTCGAGCCCCTGTGATTCACAGTTACCATCACATTAAAATATGGGGAAGCTCTGGTTTTACTTAATTGGCAAAGACAGCAATGGATCAATCAGGCAGTTTAGTGCAGGGGTTTGGTGTTGAATGGCTTGGAACTTTGTGAGCTATTTCTCTGCAGCTGTGACATGAGGAGCTTCATTTTCCTCTGATAAGATGCATTTAGTCAAAAGTGTCTGGATGATGGCCTGCTTTGATCCTTGCTGTACATGGGCAAAAGGAAGGGCAGGGGGGGTTAATTTTGAACAGGCTGGAGAGGAGCAGAGGCAGCAGGGTTTTATCTGTGAATGCAAGATGGTGCATCTGTTATGGGCAGGGGTGGCACTGAGTGGTCTCCAGAGGCTGAGGTTTAATTTATCCTGGTACTGAAAGTAAACCCTCAGCCCATGAACAACTTGATAATCCCAAATCGGGGCCACAGGATCACTTTTAACTTTCTTGAGAAGATCAGAATTGCCCTTCTTGGCATATGATGCATTTATTTATTTATTTGTGTTTGTTTTAGGGCTGCCTCAAGCACACCTTTGACTTGGATGGGAATTTTGCACTCAGCTTAGAAGCATTGTTTATGTCTTTTCTGTGACCTGTTTGTCTTCATCCCTGGTAACACAAATCTGATTTCCCTTGTAATCCTAAAGCAAGAGATAGCTAAGAAATACCTATGAGAAGGCAAATCCACTTCAAAGTATTCATGATTTGGTTTAGGCTGGGGAGTAGAGAAGGTAACCTTGGCAAGAAAGCCAAGTGCTAGAACAGTTTCCTTCTAGGGACACTGGAAGAGGCATCCTGGCAGGTTTCTGTGAGTTAGAAAATGTGAGGCAGGTTGTGTAGCTTGATGATCTGCCGTGCCAGGGACTTGCCCAGAGGACTTGAGGACCATCAACCCAACTTGAACCAGCTACTGAGAGCTGGGAAGGTGTCTTTAGATTTTGTGCAAATTATTAATGCAAATGCAGGTTATTCTTGGTGCAAGTTACCTGTGGTCCACGTTTCAGATGGTCTAACAAGCCTCTTCTCTTCTCCTCCATTGTCTTCTCACTTCCCTGAGCTGAGGTGCAAGCACGGGCATGAGCAGGAGCCAAATCTTGGACATGATGTGGAGTCAATGACCCACAGAGCCTCCGAGAGATCTAACTGTAGGAGAGGTGTTTGATTAGACACCCTGTATGCCAGAGAGATTTGTGTCCACCCACTTTAGTCTGCAGGTTGACAGAGGAAAAGGGAATTTCTGTGCATGCAGCAAGGTCATGGATGTTTGAGAAAACTGGGCAGCTGTGGGTCATTTCCCTGAGCAGCCCTGAGCTAGGGCAAAGCCTGCTTGTTGAAGAAGAAAATGAATCCTATAAATGGGTTTGATACTATTAGCAGAGAGGGCATCAAAATGTATATGCTGAAGAGGAAAAGACCATGGCTGGATTTGCTGTCTTAACTGTAGTATTTCCTACACTACACACAAAAACATCTTTTTCAGTAGGGAATATCCTTTAACAAAGATATCAGGAATAAGACACAGACCAAATATATATATTTATATGTCAAAAGAAAAAAATCCTTCTAATGCTTATTTACACTCTGTGTATGCTGGGTGGGCCATGTTTATGGGCTGTCTCTTGCAGATTTTAGTGCCATAGAGACAAGCAGCCTCTGCTCAGGAATAGAATTTCTTGCATCTTCCAGGTCACAAAGGCAGTGACTCAATATATGTTAACAATAATGAAAACCCGTACAGGGTAAAATGATGGTATGAGCAAAATGTTGTCTGGAACATGCTGAAATAGGTAAATTTTTAGCAAAAGAGACCCGTCCCCTTGCAATTTTCTTCCTCTCGCATTTTAGTGTGTGCCTATTTCACCAAGCTTAATGAGTCCAGTTGCTGCTAGTTTGGCCAAGTCTCTGGCTTGTGCTTCATTGGCCAAATATGTGTCAAAAGTAAAGCTTGACAGAGATCTTGTCACAAGAGGGACTTCTCGTGAGGGCATGTAGTGGTAAGACTACAAGGGGGAATGGCCTTAAGCTGAAGGAGGGCAGCTTTAGATGAGATATTAGGAAGAAATTCTTCACTGTGAGGTTGGTGAGGCCTTGGAACAGGCTTCCCAGGGAGGTTGTGGCCTTCCCATCCCTGGAAGTGTCCAAGGCCAGGTTGGATGGAACTCTGAGCAACCTGGCCCAGTGAAAGGTGTCCGTGCCTGTGGTGGGGGGATTGTAAGTGGATGATGTCTGAGGTCCCTTCCAACCCAAACCATTCTATGATTAAATGCCTAAAGTTTTGCTATAGTGGACTTGCGATGTGGAGATGTAAAAGGTGAATATATCAAACACCTGCGTGGGGAGACAGAGGTTTGTCTCCTTAAATAGTGAAGAAAAGTTCTTCTTGTTACTGAGTTCTTGCCAACTTTATCCCAGTTAAATATTTGCCTCTCATTTTAGAGAGTTTGTGTTTGCCTGCAGCTGCAGAAAAGGAAGGGAATTACTTAATTTAAACGAACATTTTGTTTTAAACTATAAATAGGAAGTCATTCTTGTTTCTCACTCCTTTAATCAACTTTTTATTAGTCTTATTTTGACATTTGTGTTGGAATTAATGTGATTGGCAGCAGAATCCAATAAGTGAGAATTTCAGAGGTGTTTCTGTGCCACTAAATGAACCTTTGCCTGCAGTTTGACTTGGCAGCACTTGTAGAGTTCTGCATCAGCTGGATTTTATTGTGTGGGGAAATAGATAATCAAAAAGGGAATCGTACGTGCCTGCAAATTAAACATTTTGCTCAGAGTGCTCACTCGTGGTTGAGCAGCAGTGTAATGTCAGGGAGGGAGGGTGGGGGAGCGCCAGCCCAGCACTAAATGCCTCGTCGTACAAAAGCACAATGCCAAATGTTCAACAACGCACTTGTGTCAAAACAAATCAGATCATAAGCAGCACCAGCTTGCTTTGCTTTGTTTGCAGGGAACTTCTCATCCCTGCCTCATGATGAATGGTGCTGATAAGCACAGGGGGAGTTGCTGTATATAGCTAATGTCTGCTTTAATACCTCTTTGAATATTAATTTCCTAGCAGAGATGTTCCTTACATTTAGCCCTTTGCATGCCTTCCAGAATAAGTTGTGATACCGCTACACTAAGGCTGTAATTGATTTAATTGTGCCAGTGTATTATTTTTATTTTTGCTTGTTGCATTCATAAGGCTTTGCACTGTGCAGAAAATGGCAGCCTCCAGCAGTGGACATGACCTCTCTTGTGCTGGCCCAGGAGTTTCAAAATCAGTGGGTCGCACTCTGCTTCTTGGATATAGAGCCAGTCCTACTGAAGCACTCAATGCTAATTTGTCTGAATATTGATAATATGTTGGGAGAAATCATCCCCTCTCACTCCCCTGCCTCAATAGACCTATTGATCTTTTTGTTGTGTTTCTGTAATTTATAGAACTTGGTCTGATGGTTAAAGAAAATTATCTATTGAGCAAGCTAATTTTCAGTGTTATGTTTTTAATACTATGAGGGAGTGTAAGCAACGTAAAGCTACCGTGTTTCTCAGTTGTGTGTGGTGGGACATGGCATAAGCCCTGTACCCAGTTTTAATAACTTTAGAGATATTTGGCTGAGTCACAGTTCCTGAAAACAAACAATATTTAAATTTTATTGAAGAACTCCAGTGATCCTTGCTGCTGTCATATTTGGAACACTGTGTTCTGGTAAAATGCGGATCATTGTTGTTGTTGCAGCTTTCCCCAGGACAGGACCAGAACGGATGACTCACTGGTTTAAACTGGCAACAGTCAGTCTGTAACCAGAAGTTTTTGCTTTATTTCTGGGGGACACTACTTTTCCTAAAGACCCCACTTTTGCAGTTACCTTCCAGAGTAACTTGATGCCTTTCTCTGTGACAGGTGGGTTGGGAAACAGAGATGTAACCTCCCGCAAACTTCTGGTCTGGAATATTTGTATGCTGGAAACTGGTACCACCGTCCCTGTTTTGGGACAGGATGAGGAGCTTTGTACTGTTGAAGTAAAGGAGGATTCAAATGTAGAGCATGAGAGTGCTTTGAGGTAATTGTGAGGCTTCAAGAGGTGCTGCAGGGGTAAAAGTACTTGGCTGCAGAGTGCTGTCCTGGCCCCCTGCTCTTCACATTGACATATTGCCTTCCTGGGGGCAGCCCTCCTGGAGGAAAGATGTGTGAGATGTATTAGTAGGGTTTGTCCCACAGCATTCACTGAACAGTCTGAACCAGGGCTGATGATTCAACAAATGATGCCAGGGCGGTTTTTTGATTATTCTATTAATTGAGTGGATGGGAGGTGTGTAATGGAACAAATACACCCCACAAACCTTATTAAAAGAGCTTTAGGGTGGTGCTGGTGAGCATTTGGAAAACACCTGAGGAACTGCACTGAGCATGTACCTTTAAGTTTGCCTTTTTTCAGATGCCCTGTGAGGCGGTGTCCAACTTTGTGTTCATTTCTCCTGAAGAACGTTTTCCTGGGGCAGGCTCTGATTCAGCAAGGCATTTAGTGCTGTCGATGAGACATCAGTGTATGCATGTGTCTGCTTGAAGAGGGACACAAACGTCCTGGTGACACTCAGCCTGCTTACACAGGGTGTGTGATGGAGAATGTGGGGATAAGGGCTGTTTCCTCATTTATTTACATGGGCTGTCTGTACACATACACACACTTGCTCTTCTATTCCTCCATCAGGTATCCAAAATAAACTTTCTTAATCCTTCATCGAGCCTAGACTGGAGGCATCTCCTGACAGTTACTAGGAAGACTTGATCAGGTACATGGGAGCTGGTTTTGATGGTGGTTTTGCTCATCACTTTGCCACGATGAGCACTCTTCACAATGGGTGAAGCAAAATAAAGTAACAAAACATATGTCATGGCTTAACTTCAACAGTATCATTTATATAAAAAAAACCCAAAGCAACAAAACACATCCCAGCACTATTCTAGCCAATATTTCAATCACATATGAGGCAGGAGGACTGAACACTATTTTTCTTACTGCCTTTTTTCTTTCAACTTAACAACAAAAGTATAAATGACAAGCAGCAAATCATAAACTGAAGCTGTGTATCCAAACAAGCAAGAAAAAAGCGTCTCAAGGAAAGCCATAGGTTTGAAATCTGAATTTTCTAAATCATAAATAATGTATTTCATCTGGCTTTTCTGATCAGGGGTTTCAGCTCCAAAGGGCATGCTGGGCAGAGCTGATGGGCAGAACCGAAAAGATTAGACATGTAAATGACATGAGCTGCAAAGAGGATTTCATCTTTTCTAGAAGGCAGGGGGGAATCCTTTATCAAATGTGTAAAATTTCTTTAATAACTAGACCTGGCAGGGAAATGCATGGAGTTCCAGCAGTGATAATCGGTGCTTCAAGTCTCTAGAATAGCCGGTGAACCAAAAGATTTGTGTTTACCTAATTCCTTCAGGACTTGAACATGTGACTGTCATTGCATTCATGCCAAATAAGGGCACATACAGAGAAAAAAAAACCCCTGAAATAAAACAATACAAGGGCTGGGTTTTGCCTGTAATTATATTGTTTTTCATGATTTAAGGACTGCTTTTTACAGATCATTTTTAGTGCTAAGTCCATCCAGCCCAGTGTCCCACTGCAGGCAGGGATCAGCCTTGGATCCTCTTGGATAGTCCCCAGAAGCTGGTGTTTAGCCCAAAATCTCTTTCTCCCACTACGTTAGCCCAAAATGCATGGAAGCATGTATTTACCTTCTGCATTTGCCACACCCAGTGGCAACCAGTTGAACTGGTATCTGTAGATCAGGGCTTTGAATTTCTCACTCGGAGCTCGTGCTGGTTTTTTATATGCAAACCTTTGCCAGAATTAGTCAAGATGGGCAGACCTATCCTCTGAGGGAAGCTCTGCTCTCTGGATGCTCCAGTACAACATCGGGAAATAGCCTCCCACCATCCCAGGGGGTGCAGGCAAAGAGTGACTCCCTCAGAGTAAAGCTGTGTCCTGTTCTGTGCTTGGATACAGGATTTAGGTGGTGATGTGTTGCTTGCCACGAGCTGTTTTCACCTGAGCACATGTTTTGCTGGAATGGGTAAATCCCAAGTCGTGCCTATTTTCTATGTTTCTTTGGCCGTGGCTGCTGGTTTTATTGCTCTCCCTTTGGATGAAAGCTGTCTGGAGCCTCTTGCCTCTGTAGCCCTGTTCCTGAGAGGAGGCTGCTGGAAGAAGTCAAGTCGTGGGAGCCTAATTTTCAAGCTGACCATGCTGCAGCCTTGGTACAAGCTACAACCACCCTTCCTCTCCACTCTGCCAAAATACACTCCTCAGCACAAAGGTTCACACTCAGAAGTAATTATCCACTCTCTTTGCTGCTGGGCTTGGGGGCCCTCAGCGAAAGCCATCGGTGAGACAATGTGTGAGCTCCTGTGAGGAGCAAGAGGGTGCTCCGGAAGGGGATCCAGGCTGAGCTGTGGTTGGGCTATTAATCAGGGTATTAATCAGGAATAGTCCGACCTGGAAGCGAGCAGGAGCCTCTGCAGACACTGTGAGAAGCTGGTTTGCTGTGCACAGGGTGGACTAGACCTCAGATTTAAAGGCAATTTAGAGCTCCACTGACTTGTAAGGTAAAAGGGTGATGTGAGTTTGCTTCATTCCTCCCGTGACTCAGGGATAGTGAGCCGGTGCAGGGGAAATCTGAGCTACCTTCACCCAAGCAGCGTCTTCACACAAAGTGTGAAGGTGAGCCAGGCCTTTGCAGTGCCTAAGGAAAATACCCTTCTTCAAATGCATCAGGGAGGCAAAGTCTTTGTGGTAGGACCAGAAAGCCTGAGTTGGGATGGCTCAAGGGGGAAATTGGATTTTTGTTGCCAGAGAGTGTTTTCTCCAGACTTCAAATAAAATTGTTAAGAGTAGAAAGGTGAGGGAAAATCTGAAGATACTTTGAAATACGTTGTACTCTACCTGATGTACCCCTCACTTTGGAGTTGGGAGGACTTGTCATCTTTCCTTCTGGTGGTGTGACAGTATTTATTTTTTTTCTTTCTTGGGGCATACAGAAATAAACCTCAGCAGTGTCTACAAAAGTCCTGGGCTGCCTAATCAATAGTACCTCTGCTCTCCTAAAAACATGAGTAGCTTGGTTTTTAAAAAGTGGCATATTTAAAAGCCAGGCAGTCCTGCATTTCTTGGAGCTGCACAACAAGGAGTAGGAGCAGCTCGTGGTCGTACTTAATTAGACTGCCTGGGGCTGGGATGGCTAAATGTGAGTGTGGTGGATATCAACCTCAGCAGAAGAGTGTCTGCTTTTATCCCCCCAGTAATGGCAGGGAAGGGCCTTGTTGTAACAGGCACAGCGCTGCTTCTGGTGAGCCAGCTTGCAAGATTCCATGTCAACTGTTCTTCTGCACCAGACACGTAATGACTTGGGATTTTGCCACCAAATTATGTTATGTGGCAGATTAACCTGGATTTGTGCATTGGAGGCCCCTGGATCTGTGCAGCACTGCGTAACTGTTGCTTTTGTCACTGGTGGAGACTTGTGTTTTAGCTCATTTATCTTCATAATGAATTCTGTTTCACACTTCTTCAGACAAGCACAGATGTAGAAACAAATACCATTAGGGAAGGAGGAGGATCTGGAGGCTGAAGTCTCAGAGAAATAGGGTTTTTACCTCTGGCAGTACATGGAGGGCTTTCATGTTTTAATACCTAGCAGGCAGCTGATGTCCTTGCTACCAAGGAGGAGATGCATCTTGTTCTTCTTCTGCTCTTTCACATAATACCAGATTGTCACACAATACCAGTCCACTGCTAGCCTGTGAAACATGGCCAGGGTAGGTCTGTTCTTCACAAAAGCTCAGCTGTTGCATGAGCAGTGCCTGAGATGGGGACCTGAGAGAGATAGAGCCCTCCATTACAGCCTCAGTTTTACGGTTTAAAGCAATGGTGGGGGCTGTCCTTTTTGCCCTTTTTTTTTTTCTTACAGCATTTCAGATACCCAAGTCTGAAAAAGGAGGATCCTCTGTGTAAAGTGTGTTGGCCTGTGCTCCCAGAAAGTGCTGTGAATCAAAAGGCTTGAGCTTTTTTGTGAAATGAGACAAATTGCTGCTGAGCATCTCCAGAGGGCAGCTGCTCTTCCTGGTTTTCAGGGAAATTTTGTTGTAGGAGAGTGTGGTGGGAAGGGCTGGAATAAACCTCTTGTTTACTCTTGGTACATGCTCTCCTTTTGCCCTTCCCAAGCTGCAGCAGAAGCTTGAAGGAGGACAGGGGCTACCAGGAGAGAGCTACCAAGGCTTTGCAGAGAGCTGGCCACGGCCACCAGCCGTCCCCTCAGAGGTGCCTCCTTGGGAGCACACTTGGATTGGAGCTGCCACGTGGCTGTGGGAAACGCTTCTGCCAGCACTGGCTCTGAGATGGGTTTCCAGGAAATCTGGATTTTGATTCCGCTTTTATTGCGCTCTTTGAGTCATTCATTGATCTGTTTATTTTTATGGCATGAGGCTCCTGTTGCGTTCTCTCATCTGGGCTGTACTGCAGGTGTTGGTCCTGATGCTTGATGAGGCAGATTTTTGTTCAGGGGACTGATCCCTCCCTATCAAGTCTTACTTACAACCCGTTAGTCCCATAGTTAGACTTTAGGCTCTGCAAGGTAGGACTTTATTTGTGTATTTGTGTGTTAGAACGAGGTGTACCTGATACAGAAGAGCCATGATCTTCCATCAAGTGTGTAGCTATTCCTGCAATAGAAATAACAGTTCCCTTTCTCCTCTTGCATGAGCAAAGACATGCAAAAGCTATACATGGGTGGTCTCTCTGTGCAAAGTAGGAGACGAGTGTCCTGGAGATCCTTGGGTGCAGGAGGCTTCTCTCTTCTCTGTGTAAGCACTTTGGCCAAGCTGGTTTTGTTACGCTTTTTGTAGTCGTCCAAGCAGCAACATGGAGGAGGAAAAAAACCAAAATTATGCTTTAAAAGCACAGAACCATGAATGTAAGTCAGAGCACTGATACCCTTTTTACCTCAAACCGAGTAGCTGCAAGCTGAGGTTTCTGGTTTTGTTTTGGTTTTTTTTTTTTGAAAACCAAAATAGCACATTGTAAGTGTAGGGATACTATATATGCTGAAAGATAGTCCAGGGTTTAAGTGTAGCTATTAGCTGCCTCCTTTAAATGAGCCATTTCAGAGTGATAATCTCTCCCTATCAGATCATGATTTTGAGCAATTGGTATCTCTGATATTAGCTTTAACCTTTCCTGTGTAAGCTCATTAAGATGGAGAAAACATACACAGGGGAGACCACATAGAGCTCATCTGTCAGTGAGCAGTCCTTCCTCCATAGCAAGGGAAACCGCTTAAAAAACCAGTCAATAGAATGGTGTGTTTTTTCCCAGGAGAGCACCATGGAATAAATGAGATTGTGGATTCATGAAAAAGCATGTCACCGATTGGCTCCGATGCTTCGGTCCGGGTTGTTGATCCCTCAGCAAAACCTGGGGGAGCGGAGCAGGTGAGGGAGAGCACAGTAAGGAGGAGCAAGGTGCTTATTGGTGCTGCTGAAAGGATGATTTCTCAGAAAAAACATATGGGGCTTCTGTTGCCTTTGTGCTGTGATCCCTGCAGCAGATCCACTGTTGCTGTTTACATTTCACCCTAATCTGTACAATGTTGATCTAGATGTTTAATGAGTGGATTGGTGTGAAATCAGGCTTTAGGCTCACAGGCAGTGCCTTAGTAAATACAATAAGCAGCCACTCTTCTAGCCTGGAGGGGTTGTTATGAATTTTTTATCACTTATTTTTATCACATACCATTCTGACAGCATTTGGATTTGCAGAAAGAAAATAACCCCAACCCCTCACTTTCCCAAGAAATCTCCATTTCAAATATTTACACAGTGCAACACAGCTACTACCTAATTGTTGGCAAGCACGCCCTTCATGTGATTATGACAGTGGGGGAGACAGACACTTGAAAAAATTGTTCCGATATTTACTCTGACAGGTGGATAGACCTGATGTGAGAGGAGGGTGTCAGGGAGCCTTGGGAACAGGCATAACCTGCTGAGGGCCCACATCAGTCTTTAACTCTTTCTGTTGGCTGAAGGCCGGATTTTGAGCAGTGGTGTTTTTGCCATCCCTGTTCTTTAACTCTGCTCAAAATGCCTCCTGGAGTAGCAGATGGACCAGTTCTGTGCACCTGCCCCACTAATACTCTTTCAAAACTAGTGTCTTGCTCTTGGTCTCTTGTAAAGACTAAAAACCCACCAGAAGACTGAAAATTAAAAGCAGCCCCTTCTAGATACCTCTGCTACATCAGGAGGTGAAGCCTTTTTAGTAGGAAAGCTGAGGGAAGCGAAGGCAGCCCAATTCTCCAACTTTTATGATGAGATTACTTGCACTACAGGGACACATAGTGCTGAGGGCTGTGCTAATACAGCCTTAGAGCATGTGAGTGCTCTGTAAACAGAAGGGGAAGGCAGAGCAGGGAGAAGGGGGTGCCCTGGCTCCCCAGAGCAGAACAGCAGGGGACACCAAGACCCTGTGCTGGCACACGTGGGAAGGGGCTGGGGGGCTTCCCTGCTAGTGACCACCAGCTTGCAACCCTCCCCTGGGGCCCTGCCCTGTCCCATGGGATGTTGGTGAGGCTTAGAGGGCTCCAAGTGTACTCAAATGTGTGCCAGGCTGCTGTGGTCCTGGTGCACTTTTGTCAAAAGTGGGTGTAAAATGCTGAAAATGCCCTTTGCATGGGCATGAACACCTGCCCAAAGAAATGAAACAACAAGGGGACAAGACTCCAAAACACTTGTACCCAGGTGTGCAAGCAAAGCCTCCTTATTCTGTGCTGCTTGGTGCTGGTGGGCAGGAGCTGCGGGCTGGAGTTGCAGTGTCTGCTGCAGCACACACAGACTGGAGAGACAGTGACTCCCTATTAAAAATAGGTAATGGGCCGTGACGTCCACTAAATGAGGTCTTGTGATAGTCACAACAAATGCGGTATTTCAGGCAGATGAACATAATTCTGTCCGTGGGATTAAAAGGAAATGCTGCAGAATTACACAGATGGTTTTCAAGAAGTCATAAAAAGTTAATTGAAATTGGTTTTTTTTGTTGGTTTTTGTTTTTTTTGTTTTTTTTTTTTTTTTTTTTTTGTTTGGTTTGGTTTGGTTTGGTTTGGTTTTTTTTATTATTTATGTGCCATGTTGCTATGGGTGAGCACTGGGTGTGTGGATTAAAAAGGATTTTTAGGGAGGTTAGGTAAAGTGGGAAAGGATTTGATGGGACCCGCTTATAAGGAGCTCAGGGGAGGTTTCTTCTTGTTGTCTCCTGCAGCTTTGCATCTGCCCAAAAGGAGGATGCTCCTGCTGATCTGTCCTAGTAAGGCCACCTGAGGGGAGACGCAGGAGCACTCCATGCTGCTGCACTCAGGGATGGGGTGGGCAGGGCTGCTGGGGTGCTCAGGGCACTGAGAGAACCTTCTCTCTTGAAGAAAAGAACCCATTTTAAATTGTTGTTTGTTGATTCTTGTCTGGGCAATGCCATTTTGCTTGTGCTGAGGAGCTGGCCAAGCACACAGCCTGCCCTAGCAGCTTGTGTGCAAAGTGACAGTGTCCAGTTTGCCCAGCCGTCTGACTATGAAAAATTAGAGCAGTCTGAGGAACCCTCGGATGCATATGGGCTTTCTCATCTGAGTACTTCAGCCCTTCCAACTGAGCTGCAGGCCTTGGCTTTCAGCCTTCACAGCCAATTTGGTTCCTTGAAAATTGAGTGTGTGTCACAGATTACAACAGAGCTATGTCTTCCATTGTGAGGAGTTCTTTCCTACCTGCTGCTCCTTGCAGAGCTGGAATCTGAAAGCTTGTGGATGGGTTTCTTCTTCATTGCAGACCCGAGCCCTGATGACGGTTGGAGCCTGTCTGTAGTGTTCACATATTTGGCAGTGTAACAAGTCAAGGGTGGCTTTGGCATTATGGTAAGATAAATGCACAGAGTTCAAAATACAAGTTATCACCTGTTTTAAAAATAGCACTGAAGCACCCTGAGATGTGGGATCCTTGTGCAGGAGGAGATGATCTCCATCCCAAACACATCGTGGATTAGTTGGGAGTTGAACCAGAGGTACTGAGTCCAGGCAATTTGGCTAATCCTGGGGGCAAATTCTGCCTGCAGTATTTGGGTGTCTGATGCCTAGATGGGGGTTTTGGATCCTGGATGCCCTGCAGATGCTCACACGGTGGTCAGTGCCCCATAGCTGTGCTGAGGGGACAGGACGGTTTGTGTGGAGGCTGCCAGCGTCCCATGGGCTGCCTTGCCATGCCCTGGCCCCCCTGCATGCTTGGTTCAGGGAGCCCTGTCCCTGAGATATGTGACAGCTTTGTGTTCTGCCCCTGTGCTGTGCCAGCACCTTTCCAGCTACCAAAGCACAGCACTATGAGGGCGGCTATGGGAAAAATTAACTCCAGCTCAGCCAGACCCAATGCACTCCACTGCTGACACTGTGAAAGCAGTTAAAAGGATGATTGGGAGAGCAACAGCATGGGGACAAACTGTGTACAGTGAGGGTTAGATGAAGGGGAGTGCCAAAACTTATCACCTACACTTGCCGAGTGGCAAAACTGAGCTATGGAAATGCACTGTCTGTGTTGGCACCTCCCAGGTGGGGAGGCACTACAGCGATGTTCTTCCTCTCCCAGCACCAGGCAGGCACTGCTCCCGTGGGTTTTGGCACAGACACCTCAGGTGCTCATGGGCTGGGGTGGTTCAGACCTGTGGGCCAGCGATCAGCCTGCACCTGTGTCTCAGCCGGAGGTAAAGGTGCAAATAGAGACCCAACCCATGTGCCTGCAGAGCAGGTTGGCAGAGGTGGGCAGCCTCCCTCTGAGCCTCTTTGTAAATGTCAACATCTGAACCAGAGCAGGAATATTGCTTCTGTAGAGATGTTACCAAGGAGGACGGGCTCTGTCTCCATTCAGGCGGGCGGTAAAGACCTCTGCCAGAGTGCTCCCGTGGTCATCAGTGCCATGGGAAAGTTTAGTCCCATCAATGAAACATCTCCCTCTGCACAGTCGCGTCTTTACTCAGTGTTTCATGGTGACCTCGTGTGTGGTGCTTTTATCCACTCCGTGAATTCTTGTGTGGTATTTAAAGCTTACTTCGTGGGGAGGGATTTTTGGCTCTAAAGACCTGGGTGGGGAAATGTGTTCCAAAGATTTCCAGAGTGTTGCAGCATTTGCTACAGTGTTGGAGAGTTAATTTCTCCTTTTATTGCTCGTCTGGTGTTGCTTTGGCTGTTGTACAGCTGTGGGAAGCGTGGCAGAGATTTGCATGGGATTTGTTTGACCCTGCCATGTGATGAGCAGGATCAGGTTTTAGTGGTTTTATCAGCCTGTCAGCATGCATCATTTTCTCTCAGGGGAAATAAGTGATCCGCTTGCCTTCCCTGCTTATTTCACATTTGACTTGATGCTCCCACTGTGGCAAAGATACCCTGAACTCTTTTAATCGTGCTCCTTTGGAGGCAGGGATAAAAGAATGTGTTCTCTGAAGACATTTCCTCTGCCTGTGGGCTAATTGGGGCCAGTGGTGATTTGAAGTAAGCATCCTTGTAAATGAGCCTCTGACCAGGTTTTGCATTTCTGTGTCCCTAGTCTGTCCTTACATTTTAAGCATTTTGATCATCGAGATCAAGTCTGAGGCACCAGATCTCAGTCACAGCTGTGTTTAAAGCAACTCCTTTTATCTCTCTAAAGCAAACTCTGCTAACTGTAAGCAGGTAAGGAGGATCAACACTAGTTAGTAATTTGTCTTTTGCTCTTTAATATGCTTGTAGCCCCATGGGGACACACACTGCATCCAGTGCCTCAGAGGAGGCAAAGAGCTGGACAAACAAGGCAGCTGGAGGGCTCAAGTGGGCCTTAGGCAAGAAATAAATCCTTGCCTTTTGCTCAGGTACTCATTCAGGCTTCCCTCTGTCTCGGTAGCTTCAAAATCTTCTGCTCCAGCAGCCCTGCAGCAGTTCTGCAGACAACTATTGAAATCTACAGCCAAACAGGAGGCAGAACTGCCCTGCTTTGTCAGAAATTCGTCCTTGAATGTTTCCTGCATCTGTGATGTACCTGGGGGATGAGTTTCAGATTTCCCACTGTAATTTTGTCAAATTTGCTTTATACGAACTGCTTTGAGACTGAAATGGAAGATGTGGCCTTGTCAGGCACCTTGCTTTGTGATTTGTGCTTGTTCCAACCTCAGTCAGTAAGGGAAAACAATAGCATGAAAACACCACCTGAGTAAAAGTGTATGAAAATGTGGGACTGAACCGTGTCTGCTGTGAAGTGACATCCTGTCGCATGCTGGGACTTGCAAGGCCACTGGAGAGTTTCTCAGACGTTGCCTTGTGCAACCCTTCGAAGGCAGAACGCGATGCAGGAAAAGTGTTCTCGCCAAAAATCTTGGGAACTTGACTGAATAAAAGGTTTAATCAAGACTGAAGAGGACTTCAGTGCTCTGAAACACTTGTGTAGTGCTTGGGTGAGTAGGGATAGACTGAAAGAAAGAATGCCTAAGGTTTTTTCTTCCTTGCACGCAGACACTGGCAAAATCAATAGTTCTGTCTTTGCAGTAATTCAGGTGACAGTGTGCATAGTCACAATCAAAACACTTCACATGAAAAACTGGCACTGTTAATAGGAGCTTTTTAAACAGAGCAATTGGCAGCTACCTGCTTGGCTTGAATGAATTTATTAGAATAAATTAGCCATTTTTCTTTGTTTCCTCTACTGTCACGTTACAGGTTTACACACAACCTCCTACGTGTTCCTGTGTATTTAAGTTGCATAAAATGTATAGAATCTGCCTCGATTCCTGGCAACTTGAGCAATTAGTTGCAATTTATTGGCAAACAGGAGGCAACTTTCCTGCTTTCCTAGTGAGAATTCAGTTTACTGCCCTGTGTAATGGCACACAGAAGGTGCATCCCTCAGGAGTAATGACTGTCTGGAGACTCCTCATCACTCGGACATCCACTGGTGCTGCCAATCCACTGTGCTTTAGTTGTGTGGAGTAAGAGCCCTGCAATGGGTCAAACCAAAGAATCCATGGAGCCTTGCTGCCTTTTTCCAAACACTTGCAGAAGGATTTTTGGACCAGGCAGGACAGAATGCATTGGGTTACCCATAAAAAAGGCAAATTTTGTGCTGGCCATGTCTTGCTGCTGCTGCTGGGAAGGGATGTGAACTGGTGGGTTTTTGCAGTGTGCTCTACCAGGTGCAAGAAGCAACACTTAATTTAGGAGAAGACCCTGCTTCTGTTCACAGTTTTCCTTCACCTTTACAAATCTTGGTGTTTTTGGGGTTTGTTTCTTTTTTTTTTTCTTGATGCACTTAAACTTTACTGTCCTCTTTTCAAACAATTATAGTATTTTCTGCTTTCCACTACAGAGCCTTGGCCTCTTGCATAGCAGTGGCTGAGCTGTGAGAATGCTTGAACAGTTGCCAGGAAAGCTCAGCAACGTTCAAAAGCAGCACAGAAGACATTATTATGGATTCTGGGTGCTTCATTCCACTGTTTTCAGCACTGCTTGATCCTGTTGTTCTGCCATGTTTTTCGGGATGGCCCTGTTCTAGCTAAGATATAATGGGATGGTGCTAGAGACCCCGGGAGATTGCAAATGGAACCTTAAACAGCTCAAATGGGCTAATGTGTATTGAAGGAAGAACAGCCAACCAACAGTAATTATCATGAAAGAGCAATTAAGTTGTCTTGGTTCACTGTTGTGGGCCAGTGCTTTTTCAGATGTCAGAACAGGATCTGGGCAGCAACAACCTCAGGTTGTATCACTGTGATAATTTTTCCTCCCTTTGTGCTGTCAACTTTCATTTCAGGCTGTGTCATGTTCAGGCGGGCAGGATGCCTCGTGAAAATCCCTGTCCATGTGCCTTGTTAGTCTCCTTTACAGCTTGTGATTTTTTTGATGGCATCTTCTTAATACACCCTGTAGCACAAGATATCATTTGGTCACTTGAGCACCTTTCTCTGTTGCTTTCCTGGGCAACCCACTGCCATGAGCATTCTGGGCTTCACCTGCATCACTGGACAATACGTTTAGCTGTCTACCTGTTTGGTTCCCCATCACAGTTGATATTTTTGGGAGGTACATCTTACTGCTACATCACTTGCTGCAGGTGATGAAGCCCTCCACAGGGTGAGTGGAGCAGGAATGTGGCTGCTCTGGTGTAGCATCTTTGGGGACAACACTTATGTTGCTGTAGGGAATGTGCTTGCTGCTGTTTCACCCCTTGAAGCTATAGGTGCTTCTCCTAAAACAAATAGAGGTTCTCCCTGCACTGGAGAATGTGCACCAATTACAGCTAGTGTTGGGCAATTAGTCTGAATCCAGCAGAAGCTCTGCTGTCACAAATTGCAGCTTAAATTTTATTCCTCTGGTTCTGCTCTCGCAGCTATAATTGGGTCAAACACTTCAGCAAGGGATACACTTCCATTCCCCACATCCCCCTTGACAAAGCCTCTGTGCCACCAGAGGGGACCTCCATTCCCCACATCCCCCTTGGCAAAGCCTCTGTGCCACCAGAGGGGACCTCCATTCCCCACATCCCGCTTGGCAAAGCCTCTGTGCCACCAGAGGGGACCTCCATTCCCCACATCCCGCTTGGCAAAGCCTCTGTGCCACCAGAGGGGACCTCCATTCCCCACATCCCGCTTGGCAAAGCCTCTGTGCCACCAGAGGGGACCTCCATTCCCCACATCCCGCTTGGCAAAGCCTCCGTGCCACGTCCAACGCGCCAGAGAGCAGCTGGTGGCTGCCAAGCCCAGACAGGGCTGGGACTGCGTGGCACTGACCAGACGTACCCAGTGTGAATTGGTTTTTTGACAGCCCGAGAAGCAGGAGGGAGAGGATGTAGCACCTGGCCCAGTGTTTTTTAGCTTCTTGTTGTGCGAGATGGCCCTGACAGTGTGGAGAGGGCCATCTTTTATGGTTTTACGGTTGTGCTTCTGTGTAATTAGAGCCCACCCCTGTTCTGAAACCTTCTTGGGTTTATACAGGCTAAGTGGGAGAGAAGTACAAATTGTTTCCATTTTTCCTGATGGGGGAACTGCGAGATAGAGCAGTGTTTGACCTGCCCACATCACATTGCTGACATTTGGCACAGCTGAGTATTTTGAGCACAGATTTCTTGAATGTCAGGCCAGTGCCCTATAAACACAGGTTGCCTTTTGTTGTTTGCTGGGCACAACTGTGTGGGAGAAGCAATAAAGCCACTCTGTAGGCTGGGCACCGAGGAATGCTGCTCGATTTGCATATGAAAACATTTATCCTAATACTCAGAGCTAACATAGCTACCAGTGAGGGGTTTCCAAGGGCCCAAAGTCTGGCAGAAAGAGGGTCACACCACCCTCTTCAAATGAACTGCTTTAATTTTAATTAAGTCCACTACCTCCTGGGAAGTTGCAAGCTCCCAAATTTCTTAATTGCCTACTGTGCAACTGAAGCTCAATTGTAATGTAGGGCTTGGAGATTTTCCCTTTCCTTCCTAATTGTAAACAGCAGCAGCAGCGAGGAGTGTGTGGAGCAGTTGATGCACTGGCAGTGATAGATGAGCCAGCACAGGGAGACAGGAATAACATGGCAGATTGGCTGTGGTTTTTAGCTGTCTAGGAACGAGGCAGAGGGGGTCTGCCCGCACACCATCTGGATGAGGCAGTGAGAGGTGCTGGGCTTCACGTGAGCACAGGAAGAGGAGGGTGCTTTTCACTCGTTGGAGATCAGAGCTGACACTTGGATGTGTTCAGGGTGCCATCTACCCTGTCTAAATATTTATTTCTTGTGCTGTGCTCAGTCTAATGCAATCAGACTACAGTGTGGAGGGCTGCCATATCCTTTTAGCTCTGAATTTGTCTCGCAGTAACAGGCTCTGCTGCCCCCAAACCACGCGTGCATATTGCAGGCGAGGAGGAAGGCTGGAGCACCAGTTTGCATTGCAGCACCTCGCCTTGCCTCGCTTCCTGCTGTCAATTCCATCCGACAGCACTTGCTCCATGCACCACCTTAGGCTTTGTCACTTAACCGAGTCAGCGTGAGCTTGATTCCCTTTTCATTAGGAGGAAGATAAACGAGCCAGCATTATCTCTTGAAATATAAAAATGTAAATGGACTGCTACTGGTATTAGTTTGTTTTACTGTTTCCACTGAACATTGAACAATAATGCACTCTGCATGTTTTCCACATACTCCCCCCAGCTGAAGAGCAGTGTGCTGTGACAATGCCAGTCTGAGAACCTCTCTGCTGAGAAGAAACATGTTCAATTTGAGTGTGCTAACCCTAAATTAAATCATCTATTGTGTGTGCACACCTCCACCCATGCAGAGTCCTGTGAGGGTGGGCTGGCTTAGGAGGAGTTTGGTTGTTTTTTTAAAAATCACTTGAGTCCCTTGGACCTGGGGCAGATATGGAGTTGAATTTGTTGAGCTTAACACACCCACTGGTGCCTGTTATCATCAGCCCTACAGAACCTGTGGCCTTGGTCTGCAGAGCTCTCTGTAACAGACTTGTACACTGGTTGCATAAACACACATTGAATAAAGAGGGTGTACAGTGTTTTACTTGAAAGAATGCTTATTCTGCTCATCTCAGCCATGATTGGGATAGTTTCAGTTGGTTCTTTTTTCTTGCAGACTTTTTAATTTTTTTTTTAATAGAATGGTTAACTTGGACTCACCACCCTGTTGTGTCTGTAGTTCAGACTAAAACTGTTTCAAATCAATAACATGCAGAACAATTTTTCAAGCTTCTTGGCGTGGAAGAGCTAAATCATCAAGGGCTGTTCCTGTAGCTCTGTATTACTGCAGAATGTGGAGGGGAGAAGTTGCAATACAGTTAAGGAGGGGCTTGACCCCCATGCACAGAGTTCACTGTTAAGTATTCTGATTTTTTTTTTTTAATAAGTAAAATTCCCCTCATTTTGGCTTTATAACCCATCCTTAGATCTGCTGTAAACGTTTAATTTAATAAATTTAAAGCAACAATGATGGATAAGAGATACTTCCCAGTTCAATAAAGGAATTACAGGAGTAATCCCTGAAAAAATTGTTTTGCGTATGTTCATTTACAAATCAATTTTCATCACCTTGTATAATTTGTGTATGACTACATATGTTCACTGTGGGATTTATAGTATTTACTGACTGTGCTGAACATCCTTTTAAGTTGTTCTTACAATTTAGTGCCAGATAAGTAAAAATGCTTGTGATTTACAGGCACCATTGGCTGAATGAGAACTGGTGAGCCCAGCAAAAAGCAGAGGGGGTGTTGACTGTGGACTTGGTGTGTATTTTGGTAAGGTGTATGATTCCATGAGTATTAATAGATGAAGGGCATTAGGTGAAAGATTGTCCCCCTTTCAGCCAACCATTCCCAGGAAACATTTTTGAGATGCCATGTTGTGTTTTTTTCTTGTCTGAGAGAATAACATCTTTTAAATAGCAGCATAAAGGTAGGTGCCCTGTGTCAGGCAGGGACAGGCATCTGGAGGGACTCAGACCCAGAGGCTCATGTGCTGCAGCACAGCAGCAGGACAGGCTTGACAAGCTGTGAGGGAACCTTGCTTCCTCATCCTCTGATGAGAATGAGGGTAAGAGACAGTGGAAGCAATAGTAACTTAATTAAAAGGTACACTCTTGTCCCCTGTGTATATTTGCAACTGTGTATAATGTAATTAACATTACTTTAAAGATGCATGGAAAAATACCTGCTCCTCTGGGGACTTGGTAAGCAGCTAAAGGACTTTGTGTGCAATGCCACCTCCTTTCTGAAGTAACTAAATGGAAAATAGGTGTTGAAGCAGAGCAGGAAGGCTCATTAGGTTGTATAGCTGCGTATACGAAGTGGGTTGTATTTGTCTGAGCTGGGCTGGGGCAGCAGTCTGTATTCCTCTCCCTGTCTTGGATGGTCAGTTGGCCAGGCCAGGTCCCACGGTGCCATGGCACATCTGGAGTCCCCTGGGTGCCAGCCCCATTCCAAGGGAGCCAGAGCAACCCTCTGGCTCCTGCATCCTGCCTTGCCGGTGGCTCTGGGACCACATGGCGAGATGCCCCAGCTCTTCCAGCTGTCAGAAGATGGCATAGGAAACTTGGTGGATGCTCTCCCTTATCTTTGACAAGTAAACTAAAACACAGGATGAAAGAGAGGGAAGGGGGCTGCACAAGAAGCAAGGGACACTTGCATGCTGCTGCTGCGTGGGCCTCAGGCTCTCAGCGTGGTTTTAAGATGTATGGGTGGCACAAGTACAGCACTAACAGACAAGGTCTTCTGTGCTGTCTTTGTGGCTTAATATTTGCTTCTTTTTGGTAAGCTTATGCAGCTGTACCATTGCTTAGTTCTTACAGAAGCCCTGACCCCGTCACCCCCCCAGCAAACAAACTTTCATGCTGTTAGGGTTTGTAACTAGAGCCCTTTGTATAGATCCCCAAAAAAGGTGTTCTGTTTAAATGCAGGTGTTTTACCACTCCAGTATCTTTCTATTATCTTTGCTTAGTTTACCCCTCAGAGATTGGTTGCAATTCTTCACTTTGTTTGCATGAGGAATATTAAAAAAAAAAGGTGTTATTCCTAGCTCTGTGTGAGATCGCCCTGTTTATGAAATCACACCAGCTTGAGACACAATTACCACAAATAATTGCCAAGAATGCTTGGTCTACAAACAGAACTTTCTAGTTATTGTTGGCAATGCCTTTCATAAATGAAGGTTGGCTATTTAAGGCTGAATATTATGTTTTCTTCCTCAGTTACAAGCACTGAGACTGTGCACTCCAGTAAGATGTTATACTTAAGTGACATTTTGTTTAATTGAAGGAATGAGAGGAGCAAAGTTCTTGATCCTTCAGGTGATGGGGGCAAAAAATTTGGCAGTCATTTCATCATCATTTCCGTCATCCCATGGAGGTGCCACAGTGAACAAAAAAAACCCAACAACAAACAAATAAACAAAAAACCCCCCCCCAAAAACCAAACCAAAACAAAAAAACCACAGCCAGAAAAACCCTGTCCTTTCTGGCAAATAAAAATTTAGAAAATGTGGTTCTGTAGCAGGAAACCTTCTTTAGGTTATTTTTCAGCTACACCTGGTGCTGCTGTGCCCCTGTGAAGGATTAACTCTGCTTATCACATGGCAGTGTTGCTTTTGATTCCTTTAGTTTACTTCTCTTCAAAAGCCTAATTTCATGTACAAATGGAGATCTCTCAGATTTTTATCCAAATAAGAAGTAAATGGCTAGAGGCAAGCCAAAATTTTTGGGAATTGTTTTGGAAGAAAATTCTCAGGTTATACTGAAAGGCACAGACACATTCCTCTTTCATCAAAATAGATAGCAGGGCTGCAGGGATGGGTGAGGAATAAGAAATGGAAACTGAAAGAAGGGCTTTGCATTAAACCTGCTCCCTTGAGAGACAGGGGACATAGGAGGATGATGCTACTAATCATTGATAGTGGGGAGCCTTGCCTGTTAAATCCATCTGGTCAGATAAAAAACAGGCATTAGCTGAGCATTTGGGGGTGAGTCCTTGCTCTTTGCAGGGGTTGCACACAAAGGGCTGTTTCCTCTGGTAGGATGAACATTGGTGGGTACTGGGGGGCTCTGCTGGGTGCTGCCCTTGTGCTGGGAAGCTCAGCAAAGGGCTGGATAGTGCCACACTGTGCTCTTGCATGGGTTTCTGGCAGGCAGTCAGCTGCTTGAAGAGTTCATGGCTTTAATCTCAATAGCATTTTGTTACTGTTTCCCCCAATGACTGGTATATGCTTTTATTTTTAGATATGGGTGCTGGTAGGGCCATTTTTCCCACCACTCCCTTCCCTCAGGAAAACCTTTCAGTGTGTCAAAACTATCATTAAAACCAGGGTTGACCATTTCACTTGGAAGGGAATCTGCCCTGAGCTGTTATTGATGAGAGAAGCGGTCACTGGAAATGTAGGATTTTAGGAGGAATGCTGATGAAAATCAAGAGATTGGGAGAAATATTGACTGCCAGAGATGGTTGGGTTGCTTTGCTGCATGCTGGGGAATCTGTCTCCTAGAAAAAGTGGTGAGTTTTGATCCTGCCAGTGCAGGAGCAGTGCTGGCATGGCCATTTCATGGTCAGAAAATCTCCTCGCTGTGTAAGGAAAGGTTTGGGTGCTGGAATGATAAAAGTTTCTGTAACTTTAAGCAACCATGAAGCAGAATGGCTGCTTTTGTGTCTTAAATTTATTCCCAAGATACAACGTATGAGCTCTTTTTTTAACTGTGCAAAATTGTTGTGTAAGCTGTGACTTTGCCATACCCAAGCATCCAGTCTAATATTCAGATGCTGAGTAACTGCAGACTCCCCTGATTCCAGTTTTATTTCCTTTCAAAATCGATGTGATGTTTTGCATTCCTAAACCCCAAAGTCCAGAAATGCTGTGATTTTAGCTTTGATAAAAAGAAAATTGCAGAATGCAAACATTAAATGTATAAAAACAAGTCAAGGAAAACTCTGGGAAAAAAAAGATATAAAGAGATATATGTCGCATTCATATGTGTATAACACAAATGATTCTGAGGAAGTCCATTCCATGGTGATGCTGATGTGGTTAAATTAAAAGCATTAAAGATGTCACATATAAAATGCAGTGTCTTCACATTAGAAAAGAGATTATCTTGGATGCCTACAGATGTTCCACTGAGTGCAATTCCAGGTCAGAAGTTCTTTTCCTCTCACAAATACAGCGTAGAGATGTAGCGGGATGTCCTTAAAAACAATTCCTTTGTGGAGAATAACTAACTGAATCTACTGCAGAGAAACATTACTTACTGTCAGAAATATGGCAGAGCTCTAGACGTGTGCTTTTGGTTACTGAGGTAATTGAGAAAATTAAAGGATGATTCTGTTTGGCATGAAGTGCCCGCTCATGCATTGGGCTGGGAGCCTCATGCAGCCTTCTTGGAATTCCCTGGGAAGGGAAGGAGCTGGGGGTCCTGCAGGGCTGAACTCTGAATGCATGTTTTCTTCTGTGTTGTTTTCACTGCAGTTGTTCTGTTTGAAACTGGAGAATCAGTTAACAAGTAATTTATTAACTGGACTGTTTCCTCCACTTTTAAAAGCTTGCTCTATGCCTGTGCACGTCTGGCTCCTGCCAGCTCCAAGGCATTTGTGCATCTTAAAACATGTGAGTAGCTCCCAGAAGTCACGGGCATTGCTCACGTGCTTTGTGAGTTTACAGGACTGAGACCTCAAAGAAAACCTGGGCTAAATAAGAAACAAGTATCTGAGGCTGACTCCTCTGCCAGCAATCCTGTTACATTGAGTAGGTGCTTTTGATGAATTTTCTTGCAATGTGAGGCTCTAAAAAGTGGAAGGAAAGAGCCAAACTGGTGTGTGCTCAAAAGCAGCATTTGATTTGGGATAACGCCCATCTTTGGGATCCTACCTTGGAGCTCCCCTGATCTTATTGTGAACTAAATCTTCAGCCTCGTTAATGTGTATGATCCTCAGGACTGTGAGTCAGTAGCCATTTTTGGAAATGCTGGCTAAAAGAAGAAGGAGATGGGGAAGTAAAAGAAAGAAATGCTGGGAAGAAAGGGAGCAAAAGCTAGCATGAGTAAATCATTTTAGACAGAGATTGAGTGAGTGATGGACAGTTTTCCCTATTTTTGTATAAGCTCTTCATCAGTGCAATAACATGACTGGTGTGGCATGGCCTTTAGCTGGAGTGGGCTGGCAGGGAGCCACTGGATCTCACTTGCTTTTTGCTTAGACAGGGCATTGTCAAAGGACACAGCGGCTCCTTGCTGTAAATCTCCCTGCTATTTATGCTGCACCAGCGTACGTGAGTCCAGGCAGGACTCATCTTTCATGAGGATTTCTTTATACACTGACCAATAATCCATAGGGTTTGAGCACGGTCTCTTCCCTCTCTAGTCAACATCAAAAGAAGATCCCAGTGTGCTGAATAGGGATTTTTCTCTCTGCTGCTGTGGTTGAGGGTGTAAAGCAGAGCACAGTTCAAAGATCTGCGTTCCTGAAATTGCCTTGTAATGCTTTATTCATATCTTTGATACTGCCTGACAGAAGGCAAATTTATTCATTCTGTTGCCTGGCTGTGATAGAGGGCTTAAGTCCTAGAGTAAGATAAGTAGTTTGCAGAGATGCTGTTTAAAGCCTTTACCTGTTTTTGGGCTGCAGGAGGAGAAAGATGCCACCAGAAGTGGCCCTTTGGAGATCACCCAGCTCGGATTCCTGCTCCAGGGAAGCCCCAGCACCCGAGCGGGCGACTTACGCTGGTTCAATGAGCATCACTGCATGCAGGGATGGGGCCCTTCTTCCTGTTGGAAGATAGGTATGGTTATCTCCTGTCTGCTAGCATAGGGAGTCCCAAAGACACCTCAGTGCTTCTGAGCCCTCTGGCCCTTCTGTGGGCCACAGCTCCACTGGCCACTGCATGGTGTTAGCCTGCACCCCCAGGCTGAAACTGGCCCTTGGCTTATCAGACCTCACTAGGTTTCTGATAGACTCTCTCCACAGGTTTATCAGGATCCCTCTAGCGTTGAGTTTCAGCTGTTGCTTAGGTTGTCACCTGCCATGATTTGCAGAGGACATGCTCAGAGTTGGCACCCGTGTTGCTGAGGATGGCCCTGATAATGGTGCAATTTCCTTCTCGTCCTTCACTGCTTGGAGATGGATGTCAGGAGGATGGGCTGCCAAGTGACTCACCCAGTGCTCCCCGTGCCCTCCCTTCCCTAGGGGTGGGGAGAACATCAATCCTTCCCAGATGTCAGGAACCTCCCCATACCACCAGTTTTTCACAGGTGTTTTTCCAATTTTCAGTTTTACAGTTTGGGTTTTTTTGTTGAGTAAGTGATGCGACACATACACAGAGGAGATATTACAAGCTGTAAGGTTTTATGGTGTATCAGGAATGGAAGAAAGCAGATCTAGCTGTTGGCAGCAAGTATTAAAAATGAAACAGGTTTAGAAGGGATTATTTCTGCCTTTTTATTTGGAGAAATAATCTCTATTTAAAAGTTAGTTACTAATATGCCCCATGACTATACATTTATCTCTACCCCAATAAAGGATTTTATCATTAATATGCATGAATTTTCACTTATGTTATAATCCAATCAGAGGCAAATCTCCCCCTTTAAATGCAAAGTGTTCAGCAGAACACAGACTCTTTGATAATTTGTTGTTGAGTAAGATGGCTCAAACATAGCAGAGCGAGTTTAAGTTTTGCAATACTCTCTGGTGCAGCAGAAGTTGTCTTTTGCTGTGTAATTTGTGTTTTCATATATACGTAGTGGAGGGGTGGAAAAAACTCAATACACTGGGCAAACTTGGAGGCTGAGGGGTTTGTCGGGTGTGGGGAAGGACCTGTTTGAGGGGCAATGGGTAACAGGGCTGCTGAGGGAGAACAGGCAGACCACAGTTGAGCCAGAGACTTGTGGAGAGGGGAGTGCTCTCTTGCCCTTGATTTGGCTTATCTTTCCCTATGGCTTTTACCCATTAGAAACCAGTACTCAGTTTGCCAGCCTTATTTTTACTTACACTCAGCTGAGTCTTGTTTTTTTTTTTTTTTCAATAAGTGCCAAAGGATTCTAAAACTCACTTGTGCAGTTATGGAGTGGTATTTTTTTTCCTTGATATGACTCTGTTTCTCCCCAGTGTTACAGTTTTTAGCAAGTCAGTAAAATAACTCCAGAATTCACTTAATGACAGCCTGAAACTGCTTTTCTTTTTTTCCTGTCATCTGCCACTCTGGCATTTCTGCTGTTTGAATCTTGAAGTGCAGCTGCCAGAACAGACAAAGCTTGTGTGCCCACCCAGTTGGGAAGGTGAAGAAAATGCTGGGAGCAGAGTCTGTCCCAAGCAATAATGTGATACTGCTGTTTCTTACAGTTTCCAGCAGTTCAAATATAGTGTGTGCTCGGACCTGTGTAATGCTTCCCAGTCTCAATTGTGGCTCTTAAAGTGGTGACAGAGGAGAGGAGTAAATGCCACTCAAAGAAATATCTCCTTTTTTTTAGGCCCTAACCTACCCATCCTGGAATTAGGGGAATCCTTGCAGAGTCAGGTTGCAAACTGTTCCCTTCCTGTGTTGGCCACTGGTCATGGAAGCAGTGCCAGCATGGGGCAGATGTGGCAGCAAATCCACTAGCCCTCTGTGAAGGTCGCAATTCTACAAAGTGTGGCACTCTAGTGTACTTTAAAACCCTTGGAAACTGAAGGGAAGAGCCGAGTGCTTTGCTCTCAGTCTGCCTAGCGAAGCGCGCAGGGGATCCCTCCACCACTGCTGCTTTGGTAATGGATTTGTATCTTGTTCCAAGGCAGGGATGTCCATCTGTCTATTTATCCATCCATCCATCCATCCATCCATCCATCTATCCATCCATCCCATCACACATCTCACCATGGTCGCTGCCTCTCCTACCGCTGCCGTTTAATTCGTGCCCCAAAGCTCCATGCCGGGACTCTGCCGGCAAAACTTGAATCTCATTTTGCCGTGTCTTTTTCTTATTATTCTTGGGCAGAGGTTAACACTGGGGTGTCTGTTCCCCCCAGTTTTTGTGGCCTCTTGTGCTGAGCTAGCAGTGTAAGGTCATTTTGGTTTTGTTTACACCTTGGCTTTATCAAGTGGCTGTGTGTTGTCACGGCCTAGTGATTTGGGTGGGACTGGTGTTGCTCGGTCTTACAGGAACCTGATGCAGTATTGGCTGCTCAGGGTGAATAACTGGGTGTCCCATTTACTTCCTGCGTTTAGGGTGTGCCCTATAGCCTCTGGTGCCTAAAGAGGGCAACGGGATGCAAAGCAAACCTTGCCCATAAGCACTTCATTCTTCCTGCAGCTCCTCCCAAGGCTCCTGTGCCTGGAGGAGTGTGGGGGTTGAAGGTCTCCATTCGTACAGAATCACTTGGATTATCTTGGGAAGGAAAAAGAAAAATAAAGTTTCCTGCTAAATCACAAAAGCCCAAAGGTGTGCACTGAAATGTTCCCAGTGCCACAGAAGCTCCGGGCAGGGATTAGAATTAGGGATTTACCAGGTCACCTAAACCAGTCCTCCTTTTAAATTGCTTATGCCATGCTGATGCCTCTTGGTTTGCAGCATTCAGAAGGGCCTTGTGGTGAGGGACAGTGATTTTCCAAGAGGTGAGCTGGGCTGAGGTCTGGTGCTATTTTACACAACGGCGTCAAAATTACACATGGGGAGAGCATTTAGAAGAAGGTAAAAATAAACCCGCTAAATATTTGGATAAACCTGTAGCTGCTCAAAATGCTGATGGCTTGATTATTTGCCTTTGCCTAGTTAAATGCTGGTTTTTTTTAATCTTTTGCTACCAAATGACTGATCTCAAAGAGGCTTACAGTAAAAAAAATACATATTTAATTTGGAAAAAGTCTTGCAGGGAGGAATGTATTTTTGCTGGTTTGCACAATAAAAGAGCAAACCACTTTTCATTCTTGCCTGATTTCAAAGACAGAAAATTGTCATTTTGCCATGAAAGGCTGTTTTTGCTGACACAATTGGTAGTTTAGCTGTGCTTTGATTTCCTATTCTAAATATGTTGCAAGATTATAGGGTGCATCCCAAGAAATATTCAGCATTTTTTTTTCCTTTTGAATTGCTTAAAAATTAAGATAATGATTATGAACATGGCATAAGTCTATGCAAGATGTGTTTTGTTTCCCTCTCCTTGACACTCAGTGTGTGCACTCTTGAGATGATATTTTATTACAGGACATCAATTCCAGGATGATATTTTGAGTATATTAGTAATGAATTCGAAACGAAATGTACGTCTGGAGTCTCAACTGGTGTAAGTCAATGTCATTCCACTGAAGTCAGTAAAGCCATGCCAGTTTTTCCCAGATGGAGATGTGCCCTGTGGTTGTTTTCTTCATCTGTCCATAGCGCAGAGCTGGTTTTGCCACCACAGGTAACATTTATATGTATATGAGGAATAGAAGAGGGGCTCAGTCATTTAAAATTGTAAGGGAACTCAAAAAGCAGTTTAAATACTTGCCTCTCCAAAACAGACAGAGACAGCTAATCATGATTGTTCCTAAGAAATCTTGATATCATCTAATGTATTGATGACTGTGTATTTCCTCAGTGCTTTTTCAGCAATATAGAAGTTTTACCTTGCTATGGAAAACATGACCCATTTCTGCTTCACCTGGGATTTGGTTTGGGACAGGCTGGCCCTCTCAGTAGTTTCCCTCAAATCACCTTTCCAGTGAGCACAGGTTGTGCTGCTCAGTGTGGCCACACCATTTTTTTTTAATTGAAAAGGTGTTGCTGAGGCAGCAGTGACCACTCTGGTCTCCCTCCTCCCCAGCTGTGAGGACCTATGACAAAGTGGATGCACTGCACATTTTTTACTTTCCCAGTTTCTCAGTGAATCAGGAATAAGAATCATTTTACAGATGGAAAACATATTTTTCTTAAATCTTATTTGTACAAATGATGAATCTTTTTTGGTATTTCCACCATTACCCTTGCAAAGGAAGAAAAGACAGGGACATACATCCAGTAAGGGAGGTTGGGAGCCTGAAAAATGCTGTTGGATTATAACAGGAAATGTAGAGTCAAGGTAGAGGTACTGCCCCACTGGAAATACCTCTATTACCGTGGCATTAAATTAACCTTGAGGTTTGACAAGTTCATTACATGCAGCTGTTTACATCGGCTTTTTATGAGAGGTTTTATTCAGGGTGAAATCCATAGCTGTACTATTTTTACAGGCAAGGAACCCCTCACGGTGAGGGTTGGGTTTTTTTGCCTACTTATTGATGGCAAATGCTTGCAAAATGTGTTACAGATTGAAAAGTCCAAAAATACAGCTTTTGTTTGTATGGAGTCACTATTGCAAATGTCATGTTTGCATATTTTGAAATTAAAAATCAATACACCATTACATATCAAGAAAGAATATTTCACAGCATCTGTTGTAAAAAGGTTATGGATTTCCTCATTAGCAGCTGGCTTGGAATAGAGTGAGGAGGAACGGGGCTGTTGGCAGGGCACTTCAGGAATGTGCTGCTGAGCCCGGGGTCTGGAAAACAAACACCCCTCTGCTTTTGGGAGGTTAGTCATGCTGCAAGTTGGTGCCTTGTATATCCCGTCTCAGGCCAAATCAGAACTGCTGCTTCTTGTTGGACAATATGTATCAGGTAGAGGATTAGTATTTTTTCTTGTAAGTAGCTACTGATGGAAATTTTCCAGGACAGAGCTAGAGGAATGAATCTTAAATCCATCAAAAAAACCCCCAAAAAAACCAACTGTAAGACAGACTGGGAATGAAAATTATAAAACTTAAAGCCTCTTCCTTTTTTTCTTGTCTTTGTTTAACCAGTCAAGGCAACTTAGTCATAAAAACATTTGCTTTATGTATTTTGCTTTCACAGAGTTTCCCTGTGTGTCAGTGGATGGGCTGGTGCGAGTCTGAATCCCACCTGCAGCTGTTCAGTGTGGTGGATGGAAGGGCATGTTTTTATTAAGAACATACACAAACACCCCTTTTAGCAAAAGAAAACCAGAGATAACTGCTTGCTGGGGAGTGAATTACTCTTCTTGAGTCAAAGCCAATGATAATGTATTGAAGTAAGAATTTCCTTGTTGTTGCAAGAATAATGTTTTTTGGTGGTCAGCATGTAAGATTTATGCTATGATTCACCTATTCATGTCTTTGATTTTTAGGAACACAAATTTTATATGTGATGTGCCACTAAATACAGATTTGACTAGCCCAAAGTTCCTTGTTGAATGAGCGTCTGTGTGACTAATTCACTGTCTGGGACAGAAGCAAACTGTTCTCTTCGTTAATCATAGGGGCTCCTTATTGGCCACCAGTTCCAAGTGATCTCATTTTTGTGCATTTCTTTGAAGTTTCTGGAATGAGCCAATGCATAGAGATATCTCTAGGCTGTGTTGGACTAGGTTAGCTGTTGGACAGATAAGTTTGTAGCGCAGCATCTTCTAGAACTGATCTGGGGTCGCAGTTTCACCTTTCTTTCCAACCCCTATATATCTTATGAGCCCTCACCAATTTATAAACTCTTCCAGGACCAATCGCCTTCTTTTTATATCTGTAGGAGATCATTGTGGAGATGAAATGAGAGAAATGGAAAACCAATTAAATAAAATACTTGGGTACTATCTTGGTGCAACACCCAGGCTTGCAAGTTGAGAACTAGTAGGTTTTCATGTCTTTTATTTCTAAAATTATTTGATGGGACTGTAAGAAAATGTAAGAGTTTGAGCAGTTCATTTCTTCAGAGGTGTGAGACCTCAGCCTGGGGTATTTTTGGCTTGTTTGTTGGGTTTGGCCCTTGGTTTTGGTCTATGGTCCTCATGCTATGGAGATGTGCTGGTAGCCAAAGGAGCGGGAGCATCTACGCTGTCCTTGGAAATGTGATGGCAGCGAAGCCACATCTTTAGTCTGTACCATAACCACTATCCTACCTTTCTGGGGGGCAGGAGAGGAGGACATAAGCCCAACTCAATCATATACTTCCTTATCAGGCAGTTTCTACCAGTAAATCCCTAAGCTCAGCTGTCACTAACTTTGTGCTTCTGGAAGATTAAAAAAAATGTACTAAAAAAACCCCCCCAACATGAAAGAACAAGCACACAAATACATCTTTTAAATACACTTTTTAAAAAAAACCCTAAGTGGAAAAGGTGAATTACTGCTTTTCTGCTGGAAGACAGTAAAAAGCACGGTCACGCAAATGCTATTGTCGACGCAGAACCCCCTTGAAGTGTGAGAGTTCGGTGAAATGCAAATGACCATTACTCAAAAAGCTGCTGGAAAGATAAAGTGACTGCGTGTGCTTGGATAGATGGTTGCCGGGTAAAGATCTATTGTGCGGTGAGTCGTGTGGCAATAAAAACAGACAGATAAACGCGGGGCAGCAGAGAAGATAAGACAGGCTATATAGTGCCGAGCCACCTTCTGAGGGAATATATAAAACCAGAAGAGCCTTTGCAACAGATGACATGAAAACTTACAGCACTGGTGTTTTCCACACAACAGCAGCACAAATCTTTTTTTTATTAACTAAGTTGAACTTTAAAATTATGTTATGACCAAAAATCAATAAAGAGAAACTGATTTAAGTTCATCCAAGTGTGAAGGGGTTTATTACCAGTGCTACATCACTCTAATGATGTACTCTTAAAAATTTGGTTTTGTGATATATTACATCTATTATTGCTAAAAGGATAAAACTGCAAAGCAACAGTGGACATTAATAAATCAATTTAAAGAAAAATGGGCAGGTAGCCAGGGGGTAACTAAATCCAATTTGCAGTTTTTAAACACTGTGCAATTGTAATGTATGCAAATGACACCCACGCCAACGCCCTGGGTTTTCAGTTGCTAATGGGATTCTCTCCTTTTGTTTGTTTGGCCTAGGATAATCCTCCTCGGAAGCTGCACTGTGAGAGTACACTGATATGTAATATTTCTGCAGCTAATTTTCTCACTTAACCTTCTAGATAGATTCACACTATAAAAACAGCCCATAGGGCTTTGTTGATCAGGTTGCATGAAGCATTTATCGGAGTTGTTAAAACACAAAACATCTGTCTTCCTGTCTCTGTTTCCATCCTTGTCCTGGTTTTCAAGCGTGTGCCGTGTGGAGAGGTGCTGAAATGGTACTCTGGTTCTGCTCATTAACACTAGAGTTAAAGTACAACCTGTGCTGCTCTGGTTTTGAACAGTAGCTGGGAAAAAGTTTTCAAAAAGATTCCGAAAAATTTCCTTGTTCTCTCCACCTAATTGTAACCAAAGGTACTAGCAATGGAGTATATTTTTGGCAAAGCAAACTTTGAATTCCTGTTGGGAAGCATTCATTGCTGTGTCCCCTAATGCTGTCTGCTTGTGGTCTGGTGCTCTTCACAGAGAATTACAAAAGATCCCACTTTGCCTGTGACCTTTCTTATTCTAATGGCATCTGACAGTGAAAAATGCTAGGATTTTCAAAGGAGCCTGGGAATTTAATTGGACATCCACCTCTTTAAAGCTCCTTCAGCAAGCCAGGCTTATTTATTTTTATTAATATGCTCGCAAGTCTAGGAGAGAGCAACACAGCCAAAACCAACCCGTGTCCATGATTACAGAGAATTTGTGAAACACAAAGATTGAAATAAGGTGTCGGTGAGTAAATGTGCTTTTGTCAGCCCCGCTCTAGAAACTCTTCAATCTGTGTTAAGTCCAGGGGCTTCTTCATTAGGGCACCGATGTAGGGCACAAGTGACACCCTGGCAGTGGCAGCGTCAAGCTCCGCATTGATTATTTCCTAGCGATCACTGTACCAAGCAGGCTTGGATCCAGGAAGGGAGGAGTGGGGTTTCTACTCTGTTTCTACTCCTCCTTTAGAGGAGATGCTTCATCCTAGGTGGGTCAGGTCTGTGCTGCTCTCTGGTGCATGTGCTCACCCTGCAGAGCTGGCGAAGATGAGGAGCTGTGGAAATGTATTTGCCCTTTTTTAATGCCCGGGTAGTGAGACAGGTCTGTTGAGTATTTGTGTCTTTATTTGTTATTTGTTGAGTACTGGCCAATATTGTAAGAGGACTGAGTGAAATTAAATTTTTAAGAGGCTGTTTGTGGTTTTTTTTTAGTAGCATGTAATGCTCAAGGAATGTATATTCAGATTAGTTTCTGTAGTGTCCTCCAACTGCTCCCTCTAAGCTCGGGGAAAGCTGAATAAAACATAGATGCTTTTGGAAATTGTTTTCAGCACCAAATAGGACTGGGATCTTTGCTTTCTCTCATGTAATCTCGAGCTTGTTAGCAGCCACTTTAACTTCTTGTTAAATAAGTTTTTAATTTCTTATAAACTTGCACATTACTAATGTAAAGTACAGACTCTGGGAACAGGAAAGCTAAGATGCTTCTATATTTGGGAATTGGCTCGAGCGATGGTTTTTGATGAGCAGAGGCTCAGGCTACAACAGACCACCTTCAGGAAGCTGGAAGGTAAAGGCAACCCAGCAATCAGTGGAGACATGGCACAGCTTTTGCAGGAGGATCACTACAGTGATACTTGAGCGCACATCTTTATTAATATTGAAATGTCAATGGTATTTTTAGCCCAGCGTTTATTACCCCTTTGAGCAGGGTGCCTAAATGAATCCAAATGTCTTGATAGATGTCTTTCCTTGGTGCCTGCCCCAGAATAGTTGAGAACCAAACAATAATTACAATCACTTCTATACAGGCAAGAGAATCATAATCTTGGATCTTGCAATTTTCTTCTGTCTTTAGCTATCATATGAGTCTGTCATTCTTGCAAGTTTTAATTTCTGGCATCTGCTTGGCAGGGGTAAATTAGCTTAATTGCTGTTAGACTTTTTCAGGAAGTCTTCCAAGCGTTACTCCAGCAGACAAATTGTGTTTGCCTCTCCACAAACAGAAGCAGTGATAGTACGTGTCCCAGAATGTATTACATCCACTTACCGACAATTTCACGGCACCCCTCACAGCCGGAGCACTGACAGAGCTGGAGCTGGAGAGTGGCAGCAAAGTTACCAAGCAGAAAACTTCTCTGTGAGTAGTGATCTTCTGTGATTATGGAGTCATGGGAGGTGTTTGAATTGATTAAAGTGTGATGACACCACAGGTGATGTAAGTGCTCGCTCCCTACCATGTTTTCTATCAAAACTTGTCCGGTGAAACACTGGACTGCAGCTTGCAGGCAAGGATGAAAGATGAATGTGGATCCAGTCTTTCCCAAACCTTTGGGATTCTGAAGCTTCTCAGGGGCCCACTCGTGAGAACACAGCAAAGAGCGCAGTGAATGTGTCCACGTAGGAAGAGGCAAACACCCATCCATCTACAAGAAATCTGAAGCAAATATTTATTAACTTCACACAAGTTAAGCTTTTGTGAGGAGGAGTGCTTGTTGCCATTTCAATTCAAATTACTAACATGGGTGGTGGTTTCAAAAAAGGGATCCGAGTCCCCAGATCTTGCTGTGGTCTCGGGCATGGCATAATTGAAGGAGTAACACAAAGGGATGTCGCCACGTGTAGGATTATTTGTGTGCTGCCAATTTTACCTGCTCTGGGAGGATCTAATAAGACAAAGAATGTAAAAATCAAGCCTAATATATTTTTTTTTTTTAACACTAAGGGAAAAATAGATATAAAAGAGCATGAGGAAGTAATTTTATTTAATTTGCAGTTTCTGTTTGCCTCTTGTTTTGGCTGGATTGTTTATCCACAAAGGATTTATTTGTTACTCTTTTTAATGATGAAAAGCATTTGGTCATGAGTCTGTTTCACGAAGTATAATAAAAATAAAAGCTGTTTCATTCAATGGTATGGACGGGGCTTCAGTATTTTCTCATTCCTCACAATTTAGAGCTTCAGGAAAACACAGTTGAGCTGGGGAGAGTAAGACTTCTGCCATCTCACGTAAAGCTCACCCTTTGCACTTCACCTCATTCAGTGCGTCCACAGTCATGTGCTGTATGGGTTTGTAACTGATGGATACATTAACTTCCATTTAGTGTTTTGTAAATGCTGCAATACAATTTGTACCAATGTCCTGAAGATGTATTCTAGGCATTGATTGAGCTTTTTCTGTTTTGTGCATAGTGTTTCTTGTGCTGTGTTTCTTCTGAGCATTATTTTGAGTAAGTCACACGATACTGTCTGTCCAACTGCAGTCACCAGAGAGCAAGATAGGCCGTGTTCTTCTCCTGATCCACAAGGTTTTCAACTTCTTCTCTTCTGAGACCTGTGCGTGGAACCTTCATTTCAGTGAAAAAAAGGCAGCATTCCTGTTGTCTTGAATGAGGCTGCTTTCATGCCATCTTACAAAGATCCAGATTCCAGGGAACTTAAGTGATTTTGGCTGTGTTAGAGAATGTGTTAAATATCAGTTAGGTTAGTCCTTACTTCATCAGTCCTTCCTCTATAAGCAGAGCCTCTAAAATTGATGATAAAAGGCAAGTATAAAAAATGGTGAGATAATTACCTCGAGCAAGCGAGGAGAGTTGTTCTGCATTATGCAGGACTTTTTCTTGATAAAGACTTCTCTTTTATGTGTTTGTTTCTGCAAGGGCATATTGAGTGAGAATTAGATGGAGCCAGTTTGGCTGGATTTATATTGGCAGGAGATAACAACAGCAGATGAGGAACATGTTTGTCTGGGCCAGAAACCTGGTGTTGCAGAGAACAGTCCAACAATATTCACTGATGTCCAGTTTTCTTGGCATAAACTGGTACAATTCTTTCTTTTGAGATACCTTCTGCTTCCTGTGGTAATTTAGCATGATTGCATAATGATAGCCATTTAGTGTTAACAGACCCTTAAGTTCAAAGTCATTAGCTGCAATGAACTCGAGATGGAGTCAGGATTTATTTAGTCTGCATTCTGCCAAAGCTAGGAGGTAAAACCTAACATCAGTCAAATAAAGCATTGCCACTTGTCAGATTAAAAACCTGGTGGTTCTGGTTGATGGGTTTAAACTAGGCTGCTGATTTGGTCACTTCTGAAAGGACATATCGTCTTGTACTTGAGGGATCAGAAAAGCTGTAGATGTCATCCCTCCGAGCCATAAAGCTTTCTTCTGTCTCTCTTACAACCTCTCATAAGTCCTTCAAAAGTTTCTCAAGCTTGTGTAGTTAGAAGTCTCTTTATCTGTCATTTTGTTTGAGTTTAAATACTTTGCGTAGCTGTCAGATTTTCCGCAAAACATTTGGGATGTAAATGTGCTTTTGTAACCTGGCATAGAAGAGACTGGAGTTCCAGTTCCTGGCTTGCTTGATATGGCAGAGTTGTAAGAGTTTTTCTTCCCTGGCACTACACAGCTTGTCATTTCCCTAAGAAATTCCCAGGTGTTCAACCTGTGATGTTTCAAGTGAATGTTTGGTCTTTGTTGAAGTAAATCTGGCTAGCCTTAAGCAGAAATGAGGGTCTGCAAGTGGGTAGTTATTCTCCCAGCACTTTGGTGCAGTGGTTTTTTGGTGAATAGGGAAGAAATAAGGAGTGGTGAGTGTACGGCTCCCTGGGGAGACCCAGGTTGGAAGCAGTGGGCTCAGAACCTTTGATGGGAAACTCTCAGCACTTGGGCAGCCCTTAAGCACTGACCTCCAGGCTGACCAGTGCTTTCCAGAGTCCCACAGATCAAATCCATTTGCTGTTTTTAGTGCAAGTGCACAAAAGCTTCATCACTGGAATGATCAAAAATGGACTTTTAAGACACCAAATAGCAGCACCTGCTATTGCTTGCCCTGACCCCGTGTCTCACCTTCTGCCCTCACCCCTCTCCAGTTTTATAGCACAGTAAAGCAGGTGTGCAACATAGAGTGCCTGGCTGCTGCTTTATATAGTTATGTCTTTAATTACATTTCCCAGTCCATTGTTAACTAATTTCCAAGCTTGCAAACTGGGAGGATGAGAGCTAACAGTGTGTTTTCTGCTAGGCCTGGCAATGCAGAAATAGTTTTGGTGTCTAACGCACCATGTCTGTTTGTATTTTCCATCTAATTTTTTGTCCCTCCATGTTGAGCAGATGATGCTGGTATCGAAACTGATGTTACTTTTTATTTTTCTTTGGGTTGTAGTGCATTAGAACATCTCTCACAGGAGAGGTGTGTGGGAAGAGTTATTTATACTTGGGAAGAAGTATATCTTCCCATTTAACCTCTGGTTCTTGAGTTCAGCAGCTCTTTAACTGTAATATTCAGTAAGTGGGACTGAATGTCACATTTAGCAAGGTAATGTCTGAAGAATGTTGTTGAAAACAAAAAAAATTGGCAAGAATTGTTGGTTGCTTTTGACCAAAGTCTGTTAACATAGGTGACGTTTTCACTAAAAAGAAGAATAAGTTTAGAAAAGCAAAACAAAGGGCAAAGTCTTTAATAATCTACACAAAGTCTCACATGGGATCTGTGTGGGCATTTTACTCCTTTTCATGTGTAGGAAAAAGGCAGAAACGATGTCTGTGTGGGTATTTTTTTAACTGGTACTGCATGGCAGGAAAGCGAATATCATTCTGCCTTGATCTTGAGGCTGTGTGATGCCTTGGCATTGAGCCAGAGCCAGTCCTGCCAAAATAACCTGGCTGGGACACCAAAGGCAAGGCCTGCAGCATATCTGGAAACAGGGACCAGCTCAGAGTTGGGATGATTGAGTGATGAGGAGTCTGTGATTGCAAACATCTTGGCACAATTTATGGTTCCTATGTCATCTGTGCTTTTACTGGTTTCTATTACTCTGCTTTCCTTTTGGCTAAGTGGTTGTGGAGACTGAGGTGGACTTGGCGAGGTGGACCAGGGAAATTATCTGTGACCAGACACTGGGCAGGAAGACTGAGCAAGATGCAAGTCTGGGAGCAGGAGAGCTCCTAGGAAAAGTTTTGTCTGGCAATTTAGGCTGCTTCTGATGGTCGATCTGCAGTAACTCTGCCCTGGCTCGGGTGTGAAACTGGCCTGTGTTTAGTGATCCTGGACAAGGCTTTGTTGTCACCTGAGCTCTGAGTTGCAGAAGTGGCAGCACAACACAGGAACTGTGTGGTGGAGGTTCTCGTGCCTTATCTAATGAGGTCTGTGGGTGACAGTTGATTAAATCACATGCCTGGGGAAATAAAAATGTAATAGCTTCCTGTAAACAACATATTCGGTTAATTTAAAATTTTCTCCTAAGATAATCAGTGTTTATTAAAAAAAGACATAGGTTGCTGGCCCCAAGACCTTAGGATTGTGCCGGTGTGTGCTGCGCCGTGTCCACAGCACTTCTCTGTGGCTTTGTTGGAACAACAGAATACAATGTGTGCTGTTGAGGTATATTAAAAAATCTCTATGGTTATAGAGATTTAGAAACATGGAATGTATGGCAATAACTGTGCTCTGGTTCTGATTAACAACCAGCAGTCTTGGAAAAATGCTTGGTTGGCATCCGTGCAGGTTTCTGCAGGTCAGCCAACTCATCTGATACTGAATTGCAAACTCTAAAGGAAACCAGTCCTCAAGTACTGTGCTGTTTATTGATGTAGTACATTTGCTAGTTCTGGAAAACAAAAGCAATGAAGAAATGAGGAAATTCAGGGCTTTATCTCCAAGGATGAGTTTGACACCAGCCGTGTGTCTCATTCGCGCTGTGGTGAACACAAGGCAGAGCCAGTCACATGGTAAGTGTCACTCTTTCCTTGAGAGAGAGAGGGAGAAAGAGAAAGCTCTGATATGTTAGGAAAAGTGCCTGTTTACAGTTTAGTGCCTTCCATTTTTGCCTTGAAGATCACTGGCAGAAGGATGTTTTTAGAGCTGTCCCTTTGTCACATCAGAACCGTGTTCACAAAGCGTACTGCATTGCTGAACCCCACAAGGGACTTGAGAGAGTCTTGAGTATTATTTTATCATTTTTTAGTTTGTCATAACCTTAATGCAATTTGAAACATGTCTCTCTATTTTGTCAGCTATGTAAGAATGTGTATTTGTCACAAAATCCCATTAATGCAAATACCGTCCCTTTCCAGTTTGATAGAAGGCACTGCCAGCAAACTTCCAATTTGAGTTGTGTTCCTTTTCTATTCCTGTGAATTAGTTAAAATAGAGGAGTTAGCATAATAACTAAATTAGTTATGGTCAATTTATCTGATACCAAAACGAGGTCTGCAATGCTGCAGCTGCTTTGCGGTGAAAACACCAGGAAATTTGGTTGTTGTGTGTTTTGCAGTGAGTTTCCTAACATCAGTGTATTTATTTCTCATTTCCTTAATGGAAATACTTAAATCTGAATGATATGTGTAATAAAAGCTCCTGTCTTGCTTCAGAGCTTAGCAAAACAGAGAAAGAAGTCAGTCCGAAAAACTTGGTCCAAACTACTTTTTTGCTCTTGAGAGGTTTGGTCCAAGGACTTTTCAAAACATGACTAGAATCAAAATGAGTACTGTCAACCTCTGTGCTGAGCGGCCATCTTCTGTGTCTTCCACTGTTATTCTGTTCTCAACTATGATTTCATACACTTTAATGGGGGAAAGCAACACACTCTGTTGATTTCTTATAATTTTAAGGAAATTTGATGTAGTAGGAGCCGCATGTTGGTCAACTGATGATAAAGAGGGGAATTGATCAACAGCCATTAGGTACTTAAACATTATAACAAGCGAAGAGAGAATTTGTGGAGGAAATCAAGAGTTCTCATTGTTGTCCCTTTTGATTTGTTTTAATTCTGTCTTCCTGTAGTTGCTTATTTGAGAGTAAAACAAACATTTTAGGTGAGACTAGTTTGCTTCAAAATCATACAACCCTGAAAATCTACTTTGTGCATATTGCATAAAAATATTCCCCTTAACACCAGCCTCCGTGAGCAATTAGTATTTGCCAATGTGGAGCTCTGATTTTTCAGTTAATTTAATCCCAGAGAGACATTAGGTTTTGTCCATTTCTGTTTGTCTTCATGGAGACAGCAGTGAGTGGCACAGGAGATGCCACAGGGGGCAGCCATTGTTTAAAGGGAGAGCTGGTGCTACAGCCACAGTGACCCCTGACACCAGTGCAAAGCCACAGAGTGTTTCATGCTCGACTGCTTGATGATTGCCTTTATTCCCTTACTCCAGTCTAGTCTCTGTTTTTAGGTGGCCTCTCAAGGCATCAGTGAAAAGTGCGAACCCACCCAAACTCCTTACTTACTGCAGCTCCAGGAGGGTTGTGTAGCTCATGTTTTTGACACACTTTGAAACTGTAATCTACCGTTTCTGTGTAGGTAATGCATGGTTTTAAAAAATGCTGTTTAGTTTGCAATTTACTCAGTCTTGAGGGAAAATAATGGTATTTTTAGATATTCAAACACTTTTGGGCTAGACCCTGCTTTATTTGAAGCTTGTTGAAAAAATACAAGATTGGGCAGTGAGCTAGCAGGGAGTAGGCAGGAGGAGAGAAGTAATTTTTCAGCTTTTGTATGTTTTTGTTAGTAAGAAACCAGTGATTTAACATGACCTAGAATCACATAGCATAAAAACAGATCAAGAAATCTTTTATTGGCTTAGCTATGTCGCTTTTGTTGCATTCTTTAGCTGTGCACTTGTACAAAGATTTTGCGTTGAGAAATGGAGTTTGAGTGACACTTTTCAGTGGTGTCGTTCAAAAGAGAGAAAATGAGAAATTTTGGAATGTCTTAAAGCACAACAGGCTTCACTGCTGTGAGGGTGGTGACATTGCAACTGCTGGGGAGAGTCCCATTGGTCTCAATGGCCTCTGGATTTCTCATGTGATTTGCATAGGGAATCTTAGTGTAAATGAAATTTATGAATCCATTTCTTAAATTCCCTATCCATTTGGTATCGCGGCAAGTCTTTAAAATGTCATGATGGAAAACAAACACAGGAGTGGTGAAGAGCATCCACATCTTCTGTTTGTGTTGCTCAGTTTCCAGGGTTTCCAGGCTGTCAGAGACTGAAATAGTTCATGCCTCAAACACTGATATAAAGTTTTGCTCATTGTAACAAAAACTGTATGAAGAAGCTACAACCAATGAAGCCTCCCTGAAGATTCCTGACTGGGACTTTGGAGTGTAAGTTAAACCACTAAGATTAGATAAAGGGAAAACCCATTCTTTAATCACCTGAAACAAACAAGTAAACAAGGAAAAGAATGTCAGCCAGACACAGCAGCCTGCTAAGAATCATCTCTGGCTTGCTTCGGAGTGGGGGAGGCCACAGCCCACAGAGCCATTTGCTGGGAGCAGGTGTGCACAGATTTCCCCCCCAGCCGAGGTGGGGGGAGGAAGTTTTGGTGTGTTGTAACCTCTGCTCAGGGGCAGTGAACCCATTCTCCCTTACACAAACTGGCCCGGCTATGGAACCCCCAACCCCACAGGCCACATCCACGGGACATTCACGTGAGAGGCATAATCCATCCAAGACCCCCCAAAGTGCCCCCCCCCCGAGTCATTTCTGAAGCCTCGCACCACAGGACTGCACGTGGTGATGCAACAAACCCAAAGTCTGTTGCAAGAGACAATGGCAAACTCCCCCCTCCAGGGAGGTGCCTGGGTTTCCCTATCTAGCCTGAGCGTGTGTTAACCCATCGGATTCTGTGCTTTTCGGGGGGACCTTCACCACCAAGAAGACCAGCTGGAGAGGATCAATGGAACATCACTGGGATCCAGTGTGTGGTGATATTTTCTTTATTCTGTCTCTGTCACTCTTTCTGTCCCCCCCCACCTATTTTCTATTTCTTTCTTTCTTCCCCTCTCTCTCCCCCTCATATTTACTATCAAATAAAACCCATACTATTGTCACTGGCATATGGTCTTGTTTGCACCTTAATTCAGGCAGGGGCATTTCTAAGAACTTTAGTAACCAGATCATGACACAAGCACAAATATGTTCCTGTATGTTCCTATACTATATCCCTATAATTTGAAGGATGATTCAAGGATAAAAAGTGGCAGGGGCCAGAGATTTGGTATTTGTCCTTTCACATACCCAAGACCCTAAAAACTCACAGGACCAGCTGTGTAACCACCCAGGTGCATGGTGACTGCACAGGAGGGTGCAGTGAGGTGCTGGAGCCTTGTGCTTTGCAGACTTTGGTGCATGTCCTGCCTCCAGGAACGGCTGGGACTGCATTGTGGTGAACAGAGTGCATTTCACTGAGTCCTGCAGGGGTGCCGCTTGTGCTTTCTTGACATAGACTTGTCTAAAAGGAAGTTTGGGGACCTTCTTGAAGAGCAGGGAAGAGAGAGGAGCACCTCTAGGTGTCCATGCTTGGCTGAATCGTACTGGCAGCACGTTTTCCCCATCTTGGAAAAGGAGGGAAAGGTGAAGGAAGGACCAGTGGACCAGGGGACTTGTAACCACGTGAGCGTTTATTGCCTGTTTCGGTTGGTTTCATGTTTCCGTGGCAACATACCCTGTGTGGCTTGAGATCCAAGGTGAAATGATACCTGTTGTGTCTGTGAGGGACTGGGAGAAAAATAGGTTTTGTGAAGAAGGTAGAAAATCAGTTATCATGGGGCACCCTTGGTTTTGAAGTTAGATTACATGACAGACGTGCTGCTTTACGGAGGCAGAAACCTGGGGAGTAGCTAGAGTCTGCTAGGGTTGGGTTTTAGTTCAAGGGACACAAGAGGGGAAATGCAGAGCAAAATAATCTCATTGAACTACTTTTTGTATTGGATAAATGGAAGTGCTGTTTTTTATGGAGACTATGAAATGAACTGTGATGATTGAGGGCTATGAATGAAGCACTTCTTGTGGAAGAGGGTAATATTTCAAGGTAGACTGTATAGAGAAAATGAACATAGTTCTTTGGGGTTGCACTTTCCTTTTCCAAGTGCTTGTCTACTTTTTCCTGCTACTATGAGTCAGTCTATTAAAGGTACCACTGTTTTTACTGCTGAGCAGAAGCTGAAAACCTCAGCACACAGTCCTGAGTTCAGACTGAGCAGTTACTCAGCATCCATTAATTCACCTGAACAAGAGCTGGATTTTGAAAATTGCATGGCTCTCAGCACTTCCCAGACCTCAGATGGCTCTCTGTTAATAAGGATTTTTGAAAACAGAACTCTCTTTTCCAGTGCCTAAACAGGCATTTATCTTACCTGAGAATGTTCCAAATGTTTTTTTCCCAGCAGCATGATACAAGAGAAAGTAAAAGCCTGTGCTTGCAATGGGTTCGAGTGAGATGAGTGGCTCAGCCGGACAGTGAGGGGAGGTCCTGTTAGTGGCTGAGCTCTCCAGCCCCTGGACTGTGGGACTCTGCATAAGGGGATGAGCCATGAGCCCAGCATTGCAAACCCAGGTAGTTTCAAAATTCCCTGTCTGTAAAGGAGCTTGTGGGAGTGGTTGAAACCACTGCAGTCCTGCAGCAGAACTTCTGGATCTGGCCCTGCGCTGAGCTTGGAGCATGCCTGTCTCTGTGCCACCTCAACTACCAACCCTGAGCACCTTTCAGTGCTGGAAGGAACACCCTGGGTTCTCCTTGTAACAATATGTTTCTGTAGTATTGGATAAGCCCAACCTGCTTCTGCCAGTGGCTGGGACCTCCCCGTGATGTGTTTGGTTCATGTCAGCTCCCTGGAAGTGCCTGGAGGTCATCTTGGCAGTGAGCCTCTCTGCTCCTATCTCTGCCCCATTTGCCTTGTTTTCCATCCTGCAGGATTGTGGATTGTGTGTAAGGTCCTTTGCCTGTCATTGCTCTGCACTCCCAAATACTGAGCTGGCAGACTGGTTGTTCCCCAAAATATTAATCCCTAAATCCTTCCTTATACCACTAAATCTGAAGCAATTACAATCTTTTCCCCTTCTCTGCTAATTATATTCATTTGGAAGCAGACGTAGCAGTCTCCAAGGACCATCCTTTTAATTTCCCTTCCACGTGTAGCAATTAGCAGGAGGTTGTTACTGGCTGAAACAATGAGTGCACTGAACAGGTTGGAGTATAAAGTACAGCAAGGAAGTTGTAGGGCTGTAATGGGTGAATGTGAGGAGTTGTCAGCCAGGGTTTGACATAAACATCTTACTGTCAGGTAATCAAAGCCTGGAGAAGTCCATTCCCTGGGACAAACAATGGTGGAATCCTGCTTTATTCAGATTTTAAAGGAAAAATGAAATTTTTTCTTTATTTTTTTCTTCCCTTCACGATATATTAGATATCAGTCCTGGATTCCCCTGGGGAGACAGGTGTGTGTTTTTACAGGGCTGTACAGAGAATTCATATGGTATAAGTAATTTTTGTGTTGTCTGGACTCTGGACTACTTGGTTTTTCATTGTAAAATGTACATCTCTAGCCTTTTTAATGCCTTTTTAAAAAAAGTCTTTATCACTTGGCAGGGATGTAAAAAGTTAATAACAGATTTATAATTTTATTAGCATTTATGCTGCAAGCACTATAGAGTTCCCCAACCCAAGTTTAATGCATCCTTAAAGTCCTTTTTATTAGCTTGTTAATTCCCAGCAGTTCCATTTTATGGAAATACGAATTAAATTTTTTTTCTAGAGGAGAAACAGTGTTTTAGGTCCAGATGATGAAAACATGGAGGTGTGGTTTATCGTTTGGTTGGGGTTTTTTTTTTCCCCATGGGGAGGGGATGATTCTTCATTTTTATTTCTCCAAAAGTGACTGTTTTATTGTAGCATTACAATTACTTCTGACAGATATAGGTGGCAATACCGAGTGACAAGGAGTGGGCACCTGGTGTCATCCTTTCCAGCAGGGAACCGTGACCTGGGCAGGCGAGAGCACTGTGTGTGTACTGGGAGGGAATGACAAAAAGCCTCTTGGTGACTCAAACCTGTTCATTCCTTCTGCTTTCTGTCAGACTTGTCCACTTCCAAACACAGGTTGGGTGGGTTTTTCTTCTTTTTATTTCGTAGGTCTGTCTATCAGAGATGAGGTCCCTTTCTGATATATTTATTTTGATAAATGCCCTTTATGGCATAACAAAAGTCACTGACTGTGACTTTTTCCCATTGAGGATAGGGAATTGTTTAAAAAGCAAAACTAATTTTCTTATTCCACTGGAAAACTGAAAATTAAATTGCTTTGGGGGAGGAGCTGTGCATATATTTCAGTCTGTTCAAACTGTAGTATTATGCCCGTGTTACTTTTTATTTTTCGTTCATATAATGGACAATATGGTGTAAATTAAAGATGTGTGATGGCTGGTGCACCCTATATAAGCCCTTTTCTTTGCTTGTATAGTCATCCATCCGTGACTCCATGTGGGAGCGACAGAATTTGTGGTTATTGTTCTGCTTTGCACATAGCAGGAGCAGACTTGTGCAGTAAAATAGATTTCAATCGTTTCCTGTACCACTAATTGTAATTTCCAGGGCTCCCTCTGTGACGGAGCGAACAAAATGGAGCTTTGAGAAAAACTATCATTAGCCTTGTGGATCAATATGGTTTAGGAAATACAAAACAACTTCAGTTGTTTAAAAATAGGAAGTGCCAGAGGGGGTTCCCACCACCCTGCTGGAGGCAAATCACAGCATTGATCTGTCTGCAGTGTAACTGCAAAATTTGCAGAAAACAGGTGAACCAGGTGGGAATATAAATGGAGCCTCTCAGCAAGCCGTGCCTGCATCGGGTCTGGCCCTTCTGGGGAGCCCCCAGCGGAGCAGCTGTAAGTGAGACGGTCGCTTGCTGTCGGAGGAGGAATAGGGACAGAGCTAATGCCAGCCAGAGGATGCCTCTCCCAGCGTAGCCTTGTTGTAGTTCTCTTTCTATTAATGGTTTCTTTTCACATCTCTCCCTCTCTCAGATCAGAAGAGTTTCTCAGGGAAGTCACAAGTCAAGTTTCAAGAAATCCACCCATGAGCACAGGACAAGTCATGAAAAGAGAGAAACCCCAGCTGAAATGACACTAGTAGCCTTAGCCCCAGGTGCCAGAGAAAAAAAAGGACAGTGACCCTTTGACTGTTTAAAATACACGGAGAAATTGTATGGGGCTCAGTAAAATGTTTCTCAGATGATTTGCTTTGAGGTTTCTGAAATAATCTCTGACAGTTTAATCTCTTATTTACTTGTCAAGGTTAAACTTTTTACATCCTGTTATGAAAGACATTTCCCCTTCTTTCCTTGCAAACTTCACCTCCAAAATGACTGTAGGCGTCAGTGCCTCAGCTGGCACGTCCTCCCCGCTTTGATATGAGGGGGAGTTTAGAAATTTGGAGCTGTTCTGGAGCGTGACCGTTCCTGTGTGGCAGAGCAGCTGAGGAGCCCCAGGAGCTGCCCTGTGGACCTGTGCTGATACCCAGCTGTGCTGGGGGCTGTTAACACTTGTTTTGTGCACTCTTCACACACAGTGTGGCGAGAGCCCTCCCAAGATCACAGCCATGGCACTCGCCAGGCTTTTCAGGGATTAAGGTCTGTAGCCTTGCTTTCTGGTATTTATTAATGAATGATTTATGAAGGCAAGGCTTAGTCCTCCACCGTTAACTCCAGATCGTGTTACATTCCTTCCCAGCCCGCAGGGAGAGTTTTCAGGAAAAATGCAGTGAGGGTAGGGCAGCAGCAGTACTGATTTTGCTGCATGAATTTTGCTCCTGAGAATGAATGTGGACAGCTGTAGGTGTCTAAAGAAGTTTGAATCACCTGGGGGGTACTGGGCTCTTGTCTTTTCTTGACTGTAACCCACTGGAACTGAAGTTTCTTTTCTATGTGTCATGTTACTTCCAGGCAAGGAGGAATTTTTGTGTGTTTGGCTTGTTCTATTTCTATCTCAGCTTGCCAGTACTGAATCTGCTACTTATTTTAACTGGTATTTTAGCTTGCCAGTAGAATCCCAAATTAAAACATTAGGGTGATGAAAGCCATCTTTGTCTTGACCAAGAAAGAAACTGTGGCATCCCAGGACTAAAAAAGTAAATTTCTGTGGGCTGAGCACATGTCTGAGAGAGTTTATTTACTGAAGCAGTGGCTGGCCAGTCCTCTGAGCGCAGGATTCCTCCCAGTCTGGTAATGAACGTCAAACCAGGGCGTTAAATCAGCTTCTGGGGAAACTATCCTTGTTTGCTGCAAGTCCAACTTGGAAAAGCCTGTTTGCAGGATACTAATTAATGGTTTTCAGTGAGGCTGAAATCAATTACAAATTGCTGTAAAACCCTGATAAGCTCTTTAAAGCAAAAGAGCTGAAATCTAAGTAAGCCTATATACAAAAACTAGATAGGTTGACTTCAATTAGGTTTAAAAGATGCTGAAATACAATTTTGCTTGAGTACTAAGATAGCATGCCAGGATCCCTCTCTTACAAATGGGTGCCTCTAAGCATGATTTAATCCCAACAGGAGCAGTCATTTGCAGTAGAACTACCCCCTTTCAGCAGCAGTTTCTGTCCCAGACTGCTGGCAACACTGACTGGTGGCAAGATGTTGCATGTTTGGATGGCTAAAAATCCATAGGAGGAATCCCACTCCTCCTGTTATTAAGATCTCCCTGTATTACTGCATTCTAAGAATCACTAGGCTAAAGATACACAAGTAAGCATGACTGTTTAATCCCTAAGTAACCCCTTTACTGAATCTTTATAGATTATGATAATATATTAGGGGGTTTCTGTGGTTTCTCAAGCCATGCTTAAATACTGGATTCTCCTGCTGTGTGTTCAGAGAGCTCATTGGCATTGGTGCAGTAGAGAATAGCTGAGGAAAATGGTCTTTTGTCAGTTTAGACTCATTCACTCGGACCTGCCAGGGTTTGCATCTGAAAAACACATCTTACACAACTGTTCCTTTAAATATGTATATTTATTTTTTTTTGTCATGTGTGCTTTGTCCATGCTGTCAGCACATTTCTGAATACTACAGTATGGTGTTTCAAGACAAAAAATCAGACTTTCCTACACCTCTGAAAGCTCCACAGTTAAGTTTTGCATGCCATTCAGGAAGATGCTGTATGTGAGGCAGGACTTCTGTAAATACCAGTGATGTCCCAAAGATCTGGGCTTTTGAAAATGCCTGATGTAAAGACATCTCATCTTGAAGATCCAGTTTTCATAGAGTTGTGTTAAAATATGAAATGGTTACTTTTTCCTGACTTTTTCCTTTGTTAGTGAAGGGCAGCCTAATAAATGATTTCTTAAATTTTTTTCTTTTCTTATTCTAAAATTTGAATTTTCTCAGTTTGACCAGGGTTTTTCAGAAGAAACAACAAAAACACAGCTTTAGTGCAAGCACGTGGTAGGACACCTTGCTGTCCTGAAGGGATCAACAACTGAGTCCAAGAGCTGCCCGCCCTTAGAGTTACACTGGGGTAGCTAAATTCCTCATTTCTCTTGAGCAGTCTCTGTTTCTAATGCCTGTGATGCAAAACTGCAGCCTTGCAGGGAGGAGATAATAGCCAAGATTAAATGTTTAGAGGCTCCTCTGCAGCTGGGAGGATGGCAGATATTCCTATTGGCAGGCTGATTATTGTAGCAGAGCACTGGAAGAGACAGGCGGTCCTGGTATTATCAGTGATGGCAGAGCATCATCTGAAATATTCAAAGAACAGCTGTGGTGTTTTGGCTGTTGCAATCTTGATTGTGTCAGCATAGATAGATTTCTTTCTGTTTTTCTGGAGAACATAATAGTCAAATGAAACCTGGCTAACTACAGCCTTGGGGCTGAGTCGCTGCGCTCTACCTGAGATGTGATTGCAATTTCTGACAGGAAGACTAATGCGTGTTTTATTGTTGTGTATTTAAATTTGATTTGGGGGTAGAGGGAGAGAATGTTTTATTAAAAAGAGAAGGAGAATAACTTCTTAAAATATTTCCTGTTGCTCCTCAGGCAGGCTGGGGAAGAGAAGACAGGGAGATCAAGGCAGTGCTTTTCTTTTTCTGGGGGTTTGGGTGCCACAGAAGTGCTTCTGTAATAATTCCAACCTAACATAGACACAGATTAAACAAGGCAATGTAAGTAAGGACTTAAATCAATCCTGGTTCAGCAATTCGATGAGGCTGTAGGTAAGCACTGGCTAAGTTACACCTATATTTTGCAGGAACGTAATTTAAAATCATGATGTTCTCCCATCCAAGCAGCTTGGATCAGATGAAAGGGTGTGGTGATGCTCATCTCTTGCTTATGAGGTTTGTGGCCCTGATGTGCTGTGTTCAGTGACAGCCGTGGTGAAAACCCCTTTGAGCTCCCAATTTCTGAACACACCTGCCCTCCTGGATGGGCAAAGGGAGCCTGAGCTGCTCCTGTGTGCAACAGGGAGTGTGGCACATGTCCCTTCTCACTCTGCCTGACCCTTGGCATGACATAGTTTTGTGGCTCTGTTCTGCTACGTGTAGAATAAGGATGTGATTTACCCATGTAAAGTCTTTGATGGGTCTTATTTTTCACAGACTGAGCAGGGGGAGGTTATTTCTCAGAGGCCCAAGATACCTGATGTTGTCAGCATCCAGTGTAGTTGTACCCAAAGCTGAGCTGCTGAATGAGCTGGGAAAATTCACAGGGGTTTTGCAGAACAGCTTTTGAATTCGCTTATAGTTCTTTTCTTCTGGAGAGCATCTGGCTTTGGAGAGAAAAGTGGGGTTTAGGGCCTTACATTCTGGAGTAAGTACTTTGCATCAAAGTTACATATGGAGGATATGCAGTCTGTATATCAGATACCAGTAAACAGCTCAGGACCCCTCCAGCACAGGATTTTAGAATTGTGACCTGTCATCTTAGGCTGCTTTGTGCATTTTGTGAGGAGGTCCATAAAACACAAGGAAGAGAAGAGGTTTGCTGTTAGCAGACATACATTTTCTGAACACATTTGCAAGGTTTCACCGTGAAATTTCTGGAGCCCAGAAACGGAAAGAATAAATCTGCTCTTTTGGCAGCTCTGTCTTATATTGCAAACCCTTGTGAGAGCCTTGGGCATGGAGAAAAAAAAAATTATATAATAAAAGGGAAAAAGGAAAGTGATTCCAACTTCACGGTTTGGTTTGTATACAGTTGGAAACAGACTGTCTGCCTTGGAAATACACATTTTCCGGAGCTGAACATACGTTGCCACCAGCCAAAATTACAGGAGGATTTTTATTTTTAGGTATGTGAAACTTCTGTAGGTCCAGTAAAAATAAAATAAAAATCCTGTGTGGCTTGACAAGATGGGAACCAGTGTAAAGCATCGATGAGCCAGATGTGAGCAATGGAAGAAGATGCAGCTTCAGCAACTGACAGCTCGGTTCAGCCACCCCTTGGGTCACCCTCAGGTCTGCAAGCAGCTCTGTCATTTTTGGTTTGGTGATTGCTACAGCAGTGCAGGTGACTGACTGAACTACTCTTTGTCTGGTCCTGGTGTCTTAGAATTCTTTTTTTTTTATGAGAAAAGGTGAATGTGGGTCGGCAGGAGGGGAGCACCTTGTGCTGTACTTGCCATTTCTATTTCACTTTCCAGGATTTTCTCAGAGCAGGGTGACCTTTAGCAGCCTCAAAATGAAGGAGTGTAGAATGATTTTTTCACTTTCTAATTCTTTCATTTTATATATAATACAGGTGGCTAATTAATACAATATTTAAATGGGTAGAGAACTCTCCTAGACATAAGGCAAGTGAAGAGCATGTTCCCAGTTGAGAACTGCTCTGTGGAGTTTGCCGTGGTTGTCAGCTGCTCCTTGTGTCACTGTGTCCATGTACTGTGGGGGAGCCAGTGGTTAAGGGAGATAAAACAGTTTCACTGCTAAAAATCATAAGGAGAGGAGAAATCGAGTGTAAACAACCCTGCAGGCTGTTCCTGTCTGTGCTATGTGGTCCTGCCTGTCCCTACTGTCCTGGTCCAGGTGCTACACTCAGGGTGACAGTGGGAGAAGCTGTGACAGTCATGGATAAGAGCAGTGTAAGCTCGATAGTAAACTGCAAACAGAGAGATGTTTGTGAGTTTATCCAGAATGAAAGGTGAGATTTGATCCAACTCTCTGCAGATTTGTGTATTCATTATTTCAACCGTTGTAAAATCCTGCAATTCCTCTGTAGATCCTCTTGGACTTAAATTTATGTTACCTGGGCATAAACTAGAGGATTTTTCACCTAAAAAAGCCTCCCAGCAGTGGAGAGTTTCATGGGTAACTGAGAGGGATTCAGGTATTTAGCTGCTCTGAAATCCCAGGGGAGCCCTGTGGGTGTACAGCCTCAGGTGAGCTTTCTGGAGCCTGACTGGAAACTGTCACTCTCCCTAGAGCTGGAGATGTCAGAGAGGTGCCACCTGACAGGTCCAGAAATGAGACTTTACGATCTAATTAGTAGAATTACTTAGTCACCAGTTTTTTGGGGAAAATAAGTAGATAAATGCTAGGATTATTACTGCAGATGGCAAAAGGGATATCCCAGATCAAGTGTGCTTGCAGATATAATGGTTGAAAAAGAGAAGTGACCCCATTCTGTATTAAATCTGGGTGCTCAGCTGGATCTGACTTCTCCACATCCACCAACTTCAAGCTGCCTGTCTGCTCTTCTCTTCACTGCCTGCAGTTGTCAGCTTCTGGTAAAGCTTGTTGAAGTTGCTGTGAATTTTCTTTCTCCCCCCAAAAAATTTAAGTGCCTTATAAACTAAACTGGGGTCTGATGTAATTTGTGTGAAAACTGGACAGGGTAAACGTTCTCCCTAAACACCTGTTGGTTGTTTTGTCTGTTGTTTGAAAGCCTGATAGTGGTGTTTTCCTCCAGTCCTTTGTTTTAGAAATTATTATGGATTTTCTTTTGATTTAGGCTGTTGTTGGGGTGGTGTACACTTGGTAGAAGTCTGGCGCTGTGAAAACTCCCCTATAGGGTGTTCCCTGCATTCACCATTTTTCTTGCATAATAGTGATTAATGAATAGCACAACATTAAATTAGTTTTAGGCTTATTAGCAGAGCTGGTCGAGTGCAAAAATATTTAAAGGTGTATCATCATTCAAGAATCAAATGTAGGGCTGTAAATTGAACTTGCATTGTCTTTGGAGTTACGTGCACCTGGGGGACTGGTTCAGCACAAACAGCAGAGGACAGTCTTCCCTTCAGAAGGATACAAAGGAAAACACCAGAAAAATGTCTGTTTGGGTTTTTCCCCGTTCCTTTCTTCTCCATCCCTTACCTTGGGAGCCTGCAGGCTCCCAAATGATTGTGGGCTCTAATTGGAAATTGAGTCCCTTGCTTTTAAAATCTTTTCATAAGACTCTCTCCTACTTCATTAAATCATTAAATGAGTTTAGCAGGTATTAGTTTTGAGCTTTATTAATTGTGACTTGTTTTTCATTATGAGATAATTGTCAGTCACGAAACATAACTGCTGTAACATATCTAAGCAGACAAAAGTTTCCAAGCGGCAGGGAGAGAAAAAATGCAGAAAGGTCGCTTGTACAAAAACTTCTTGAAATAAATCCTTCCTAGAGGTAATTAAGCGTTCCTGGAGATACCTTGTTTGGTGTGTAAAAATCAGCAGCTTAGAAGCTTCAGGACCTCTGGCAGGAATTTGGCAAAGAAAGTGATGCATTTATGGTTTGGGTTGACTGTGGATATAACCAGTCCTGCCTTCAATGGGAAATATTTCCAATTTCCAAGCAGGGCAGAGATATCCAGCTCCTTGGAGGCTCAGTGTATACAGGGGGTGCCACGGGAGATTAAGGCCTTTTTTCAGGCCAAAATTGCTCTTGATTTTCACAGGCTACATAAATTCTGTGTGTTCTGCAGGTCCCCCTCAGCATCCCAAAGTGCCCCCCATGCTGAGGGGTGCAGGAAGGCATCTGAGTGAGTACCCTGTGGGCTCGGGCTCAGTCAGTGCTGTGGCAGAAGTGAGACTGGCACTGAGGAGCACAGGGCCTGCCTGCTCTGCACTGACAACAGCAGTGCAATTTATCTTGAGCTATTTTCCCAGAACTTCTGGGAAACAAACTATGCATCATTTTAAAGATGCTTTCATGAAACAATTAAGCTGCATTAAATTATTTCTACTTTACTGTGTTGCGCTTCCTCAGCATAGCCAGACCTTGATGCACAACTCCAGGGACTGGAGAACAAATCCAAGCTGCATACCCAGTTTGGAACTAATGCCTGGTAAATACATTTCAAAGTTTTTTGGTTTCGCAGTTATTAATCTAAATGTAATTCATCCGTCCACTCAGAAGAAATTACAGTTGTAATGCCAACATTTGCAAGCAGTAGTGAGTGATACTAGTAGCCTCTGAACACCCATTATTTATTGAAAATAGATTTGCCATCACCAAGCAATAAGATAAAATCTTTTCTGCAGATGATGGCTTCTGGAATATAAAAAAAATATACCGTTTCTGAGAATCCTGAGAATAAAAGATATGTGGTCTTTTAAGGGCCGTGTCTTAGAAACGACAGCACTGCTGTGATTCCAGGAGCCTGCTATTTCATCTGTTGTTTAATGGGCTAACAGAGTAAAATAATCACCCTGTAATGATTTTGAATGTGTGTGGGTTTCTTTATAGCCTTTCATGGAGACGCAGGCTTCAATTTTGTCCTAGAGAAGCTCCTGATATAAATTGGTAACAGATCAGTAAATCAGGCAGAGCTGCTGGTGGGGGCTGGAGGGCTGGTGCAGAGGACAGGCTGTGGTGGTGGCTGCTCTTTGCCTTCTCTTCCCTCTCCAGCTCTGGGAGCCGGTGGGCAACAGGGAGCTTGTTGACTTTCCAGTGAGGCTGGAGTAAACACATGCACCATCTCTAAACCAGGCAGCTCAAACTCCTTTTTGAAGCACTCACAGGGGGATTCACGTGGTAAACTCTTTATCTCCTCTTCTTTACTTAAAATGGAGAGGTCATGGGTTCTTCATCACAGGAAGATGCTGGGAACATAAATGGTTCCATAGGGCTGTGTGTCTGTCTCAGGGATGCAGCATATCTGTGTCAGAAACCTGTAGAGGCAGAGGGGTATTAGGTTTTGCTATACATAGCCTGAGCAACATGTGGGTTGGAAAAGACTGCGTCTCACTTCAGGCACAGTCCTTGGTAACCATTTTAAAGTTGCTTAAGAGTTGCCACAAGTCAGTAAAATCATTTTGAGCTTGTTCTAATGGAGCCAATGAATATTTTTAGGAGACAGGATTTACTTCTCCTTCAGCTAGCTGGTGACAGAAGCTAAGTTACTAGGTTAGGATTTAAAAAATCCCCTTGCTTGTACTCTGTACTCATTCATAAGCAGATGCAGTTTCTTCTTCTTCAAGCTGATACATATCTTTTGCTTACAACCCAGGAAAAGAAATGGATATTCTCCTGTGTGTGCTTGGGAAGCTTCTACCACAGATTTCAATTCACTGCACTCAGTGGAGTTCAAGATTGTGCAAAGCCAAACAGCTCTTTTATGGAGTCAATGGAAATGTTGTTTTTTAGGGCTTTTTTATCTAGCATCTTCCTAGGCAAAGTTGTCATTTTCCTCTCTGCTTACAAACTGCACCAGAAGCTAAGTGTTATGTTCTGGAGTTAATCAAAAGGCTGAACTTGATGGAGTTCCTGTCATCATCTTCAGCTCTCCCTAAACGATGAAGGCAGCTGGATTTAACTTAGCAGAGCGAGGAGAAGGAGCAAATACTGTGTTAAGGTTATTTTTGAAAAGATCTGGGCACCTTGGCAGGTGATTTGTTTATAATCACCTTGCAAGAGTGCAAAGTGAGCTATCTGGCTGCAACACTAAAACCATTAGGAAGGAGGATTATTTTAATGAATGCAGGTTGACATGGAGAGCTCTCCGTTCCAGTCTCTCCGCACAGCAACTGTGAGGGAACCCCCTGAAATATGTCTGCTTTTGGCTGGCTGTCAAATCCAAAATGAAACACCTGTGTGCAAGATAAATTCATGAAGATGAGTGCTAACTGGTCGTCTGTGGTCCTGACCACCTGCCAGGCTTTGGGAACTTATTGCAGTTATTTGTGTGTGTGGATATTTATTACCTATTTGTGATTTGTTTGTTGTTTCTTTTTTCCCTGGGTCATCTGTGGTAAGGGTCGGGCAGTCTGTGCATGTGTTATTTGTGCATAAGGAGGTGTGGCAGGGAATGGGAGTTGTATTCACTCTTTGCTTGTTTACCTTTAATCTAGATCCCTCTGCTAATGTTTGAAGCAAGTGCCTGTCGTAGTTTTGGACTTTGCAGCTTCATTTTTTGTTTCAGTGAGCTTGAACTCCCCTTAAAAACCATTCCCTCCAGAGGTACTTGGCTAACCTGGATGACACTCCTCGACACAGGGGGAAGGATTCAAGGTCAAACTTGATGGTACTACCTCATTTTCTGCTAGTTCCATTAGCATTCACAAGTGAGACTCTCTTGCATTTCAGTCTCCGTGCAGTAATATATGGGCTCTCCATGAAGAGAGGATTCCATATGCACCGCTTTTGGTGAAATCTGTTTATCCTTGCAATTGGCCAAGAATAAATAAAACAGCCTTATGGTTCCCATGAGTACACACTATATGCTTCAATTATTGGTGCATTATATTAGGAGCAGATGCTACATTCCCCCATATAAAAGGGAAGAGGATTTCTGAACAGTAAAACCAATTTTTTTGCTTATGCACTGTAATTATCACCATTTCTTCATTTCAAAGGCATCTGTCTGATGCACCCTCATCGTGATATGTTGTGTTACCATTTGCATTACATTTTATTCCTGAAGATAACAGTGACAGTGGTTGTTAAGGTTGGAGGGACGTTTCTGCTCATTTCAAGTACTTTGAACCTTGCCATAGCATGTTTTTTTTACCCTGAATTGCTTCAGGCATTTCTTCTGGGCAAGTCAAATTGCCAATTTGCCCTCAAGAGAGCTGGCGTGGATACAGACCTGCTTGCTTAAGTCTGTGTGGTTTGTGCTGCTTGGGAGCTGCCCAGGGCAAGGGGCTGAACAGACAGAGAGCTCTGGCATCTCCAGACATCATTTGATTTGCTTTTGCTTCTCTTAAATAAATTACTACCATGTATTCTGTCTCTGTAAAGCGCTTTGGTCGCATGAACCTGTGGACTCACTTGTTCTCAAACTACTCAGCAGAAAGTTTATGGGGTACAGAAAACCCCACAAAAGTGAGATTGGGGTGGGCGTTTTTGCTGATACTGGATACCTCCTGTAGACTATGGTATGAAATAAAATAGATAGTTTTCAATAGTTTTACCAGGCTTCCTTCCTAAAGGACATAAAACTGGCTTTACTCAGTGTTTGAGTCCCCAGCTCCAGCTTGCAGCAGGAGTGTTATCTCTCCTCTCATGCAAAGCTGAACTGAGAGCTGCTCTGAAGCTTTGCCTTCCTTTCATTGTCGGCATTATGATGGTAACACCAAAAAAGGGTATTTCAGCTGTCTCAGATTCTTGTACCCATAAAACTTTTCTAGTATATTTCTAGCCTCAGCACGCTTCTCTGTGACATATTCTGGCCCCTAGGAGATCAGCTCTTGGTAATTTTTCACCTGTCTCTGCTGTGAAATCGAATGTATTCCTTACCATGTGATTTTATCCATGTTGCCTTTTGCAGATTGAACCTTACTGGAATAGGATGGTGTTTTCCCTCCTGTTTAATGCACAACTGCATCCTGTTCTGCGTCTGTGAGAGCTGCTGTGACAGAGGCAGCTTGCAGTGGGACGGAACAGGGGCTCGAGCATGTGAGTGGCCCCAGACCCTCCCAAAATCGCCACATAAATTTGGTTTCCCTGAAAAAGCTCTTGTGAGTCATTTTTAGGATGTGTTTCACTCTAATTCTTGCCTTCCTGCAGTGTTCAGTCCTGCACAGGAGTCTGGCAAACAGCAGAGCCCTTCTGGGCGACAGGCAGGAATGGGAACAGTAGCAGGCCCTGAGGTGTGTTTATACAGTCGGTCTCGCTTCCTCCTCCCGTGATATATTAACTGCTTTGGAAGTTTCCCAGCTGTTTCAGGGGATAAATGATGGCAGTGGGAGCCCATATTTAACCTTCACTGCTCAGGCTGCTTGCTTTGTAGTTGTCGTCTTTTATCTGCCCAGCTATCTGGGAAAGGCTTCAGACGTCTCCCTGCTGCTCCCCCCCCTCTGCCTGCTGCGGTGCACATGGAAGGCACAGCCACTCGTGCCTGTGTCCTTCAGAGCTGAGCCTCCATGCGCTGCATTTGTGGATACATCACAGGCTGGAGGCTGGCTCCCCCAGGGAGTTCCCAGAGGCTCCCCCAGCAACGCAGTGGCATCCTTTGGCTCCAAGTTACTTGCTTAGATGTGGCCTGTCACTCGCTTTTGTTGTCAGTTTGTTTTCTTCCAGCTCAAGTAGAGGTGATTTGAGTAGTTTTCCATTATTTCAGTGAATAATGAATAGAGGTGGTTTGGGTAAATAGCAGTGAATGTCAGTGGTGAGATTCCCCACCCTTCTTACTCCCCAAAAAGGTTCCAGCCTGGAAAAGTCCTGGCCTAGTGTGGAAGAATTTCAGGTATTAGCTGTGACAGTGTTGCACCAGGCTGCACTGGGAGGCACATGCAGCTGTGCTGAGACATCTTGGTGATCTCTCCTTTAGCCCAAATGTTTTTTACCTGGGATTAATTTTTCTGGTTTTCCATGGATAGAAAGGAAAGAATCAGATGAGCTGTTTGGGCAGGCTGAACTTGCCTTGTCTAAACCCTGGTGGTGACCCTGGGTAGGGCTGTTGCTGAGTGCCATATAAGCATTTATTTTAATTATTGTGGATCTGAAGCTATAAAATACTAAACTATTTGAAAATAAGAGAAGAAAAAAGGGAGTTGTTCTGCATTATTTTGTACCACAAAACTGTCACTGCATATCTTGATGGACCCTAGAGCCATCAGAGGGCACTTGGGCATGTGGGGTTGGGTGTACAGCCTGCTGCTGGTCTGCTGCTGTTACCCACCTCAAGCAGGGAGCTGGTCTTGACCCTGTCGAAGAGATTGTCATGCTGGGGTGGCTGCAGAGAGGTGAGGGATGCTGTCATGCACCATCAGTGAAAAGCATGTGACACCTTTTGTCCTTCGCTGTTGTGTGTGACCTGCAGTAATGAGTCACCTGTACAAAATCCAGGGATGAGAGACGCAGGAGAAAGTTATTTTCACACTGGTCGGAGGTTAGCTGTGGAAAAGCCATGAGGGTGTGGGGAGGGGAAGAACAGGCAGCATGTTCTCTTTCACATTTACAGAAGGAAGAGAAGCGGTTTGGTTACTGTTCCTCTGACTAAGGCTGTGGAACATTAAAATCTGATTGAAGGTGTCACAGGTGCTATGCAAATAAAGTCCTCAGGATCTCGCAGATAGTATTTGGACAGCAACAAGTAAATAGGAACAAAGGAGACAGAAGAAGAAAGTGGCAGGATTCCAGCAGAGACACGTGGGCATAAATGTTTATTTTGACCAGGGGCTTGGTGGCCTTAGGAAGTTGTGTGGCCATAAAACAAACCCATATCCAATAGTCGTCGTAGTCTTTAGCAGTACGTGAGAGTACACAGAGAATTTGAAATTATATTAGGTAAGATTATGTGGCTGGGCAGAGAGAAGGGCTCTGTGGCCACCCAGGGCATCCTCTAGACCTGCTGTTCTGATTTTCTGATGAAAAGTTTTCTAAGAGTATTTTGCTGCAGAATTCCCTGGTTTGTTTGTCTTACGGTTTTACGTACATGTCTGTGACCACCCAAACAGCCTCTATAGCTTTAGTGCCTAGTGTCTACTCTCTTTCACCAAGGTACCAGCTCAAGGAGCCACAGGCTGAGATATTCCTACTCTTATGAAGTATGTGTGAACTTCAGGATCATTCAGAAGATACAGCAATCTTGCACTTTGGTTTTTGTCTGAATCTGAATTTCAAAATGGAAGGGGTTTGTTCACTATGGTTCAAGGGTGCTCACCTTTGTTACATTCCCAAAATGAAAATACATGCTGTTCCAAAACAAATTGACTTCTGTCCTTGATGCAGAGATGAGTGAGATACTGTTTTCTCGTGTCTCTGACTTGGAGGCTGTGGAATTATTGTTGCTGACTGTAAACTGTATCCTTGCCTATAAACGGTGCGGGAGCATTTTGTTTTAAAGTCCAGGAGAGATGGGAGATGTACAGTTTATTCAAGACTAGCATTGGAACCCTGGCTCTGGCAGTTCACAGTGGACATCTGCCAACTAGATAGAGCCTTTTGCTTAATGAAGTTACAGGACAGGCAGTGGGAGCTGTGATTTATGAGGAAATAATGTGAAGCAAACTGGTAGTAGAAAGTTTTTGTGCACTTTGTATTATATATTGTTGTCAGCCCATCTCCCCTTAGACTCTCAGCAGTGTCTGATAAGGGAAGCTCATCTCTGTGTGACTTGGGGTCTAGGTGTATGACCCAGTCGAGCAGACAATTCAGCTTCAGGCACTGCCCATTCCTAACTACATGAAAAAGATCTTTTCTTCCTCAGTTGGAAACAGAGAAAATAATGTGCACTTTCAGTTTGGGAGCAAGTTTTGAAAAGCTTATTACCTTATTTGAGCATATTTGGTGTCCAGTCTTCCTTTAAAGTCAAAACCAGCATCTTTGCATCGTCAGTATCCCCAAATCATTTTGATAACCTTGTCTGAGCAATAAAGCAGTTGCAATTGTCTGTTCTTTTCCTTTTCACATGCCCTCCTAAACAGGTGAGAGTTAGCAAGTGCTGCTACATCATCTCTCCTTGAGTTGTTAGTTTTATTTGACTCCAGAGGGACTTCGGTGGAGGGCACTTGCTCTGCTAATGAGTGGTGCTCAGAAGCCATTTAAGCCCCTTGGAAGCTCAATAGCTGAACAGGTAGCCCCCGCTGACGTCTGCAAAGCTGCTGCTGCTGCATCCTCCCTGCTGTGCCTGGTGATAAGGCACAGCTTGAATCTTCAAATGCCACTGAGAGGATGATCAATCTCAATCCAGTCCTTACTCTCTCCCCCAGACGACTTCTACTGAGGAAGAGAGAAAAACATAAAAGCTGTGGCTTTAGGGCGTGAGAATTTGGAAGGTGGTGGAGTTAAAAATCAATCATGACCCACAACAAAGGACTTGCAACTTCATCTCAGGCAGTGTTACTGCTGTGCGATCCCAAAAGCAAGTAAAACACCATAAATGCAGACACAAGCAAAGATGAAAACTTTTGTATTCTTATTATTATCCTCAGTGGAGGAAAAACTGCTTATTCTATCCACTTACCAGGCAAACTGAAGTTAAAATAAAATAGGGGGGATCCTACTTATCTGATGTTTGCAGCAATGCTGTGCATACGATATACAGCAGGGAACTGACACAACACAAAGCAAAACCTAACATTAATCCCCAAGAAATGTCTTACAGACCTGAACACAAGATGCTATGGTTTTTATTCAAGGAGGATTTTTACTGAGGGATACATTTTGGATCTTTTTGGGTTTTTCACTAGTTTCAGTAAGTGGATATTTCCAGGAATTCACTTAATTCTGTTGCTTTCCTAAAAGGGAGTAAGACTTAATGTTGTAAGGCTGTTCTGGTTTTTTTTTTTTTTTTCCATTTCAGGAATGTGTTAAAACACCCAGATTCTCTTAGAGGTCTTTCTTTTGCTGAGATTTTCCATCACATTTGGAAAACATTTATACCTGTATAACTCTCTTAAGATCTGACCCTGTGAAGCAGATACTTTAAATATAGGATTAAAAATCTGTATTTTGGTGTGCTTCATGTCAAAATGTATTTCCAGGTAAGCAATGCTTCCATCTGTGGAACTCAGCTCTTTGCACTACCTGAAATCCAGGCAGTGATTAAATGCCTGCCTGGTCCTTAAGTACATGGAGAAAGGCTCGGAAGTTTTAAAATTAGGTGTGAATTCTTACAGAGAGGTTAATTTAGTTGATGTTGTTTAAAACACAAAGAGAAACCCTGTTGCTCTTACTGATTGCCAGGCCTCTGAATTAAAGACTTCAAAAGCAGTGCTGAAAATGCTCTTGTTTTAGACTTGTGGTGCCTTATGCCTTCCTGACCTTAAAACCATGTTGCCATTTTGCTTTATCATAATGTGTTCCTCCACTGGCTTTTATTTTCCGCCTTGTTTTGGCACATCCCACATCTTTGGTTATCTGGTATTGAGAATCCCAGTTATCTGTGAACTCTTTCCCAGGTGATGATTTTGGATCTGTGAGTCTCCCCTTTGCAGGAGCTTTCTCTCTTCTCTAGTATTTTTGAGACCCCTTGAATTCAAGGCACTCGAAATTGGGATTTCACCAATGTTGCTCCAGAGGCAGAGGTGAATTTGAGCGGTGGGGGGTCAAGTGTGAGCTTGAATGCAGCACAAAATTTGGCCCCAGGTGAGGTGCTGGCTTCTCACATCCATCCCTGGGCAGACAGTGAAGCTGCTCTACCACACAGCAGAAGGTCACAGTGATCTGGAGCCACATACCTGAAGACTGAAGGCAAAATTGACAGATACTGTTACACCCAAAAGACACCCAAAATAAAAAAAAAGTGTTGCCAAGGGGTGCTTTCCCCTAAGCTATAGATTCCTTCAGAATCAAGTGATCAAGCAATAGCTGATGGGAAAGAAAGAGAAGATGCCTGAGTTTTCAGTTAAGCTTCTTTTTTATGAAATGCAAAACGTGGAAATCTCTCTTCCTGTTTGCTTTTACACCAGAGCAAAGGCTTAAGGTCTGTTGTGTGCTCCAGGTCTGCTCTTTGCAAGGTGATTTATTTGTGTCGAGTTTGCTGCATGTCTGTAACATCAGGAGCCTGGCTGAGTAAATTAGAACTGAATGAAAACGGTTTTTTTTTTTGTCTGGGGCCCAACAAGATAAATTCATCAAACAAAATGAATCTGAATTTTTGCCGGGTAGTGTTGCTTGATATTGCTTCATGTTATTTCTTACTTTATGTATATATCTTACTCTATATATATATATATATATATATATATATAAGACTTTATAAGAGATGTAGCTATTTTTCTGTAGCTGGGAAAAAAAAATTTCCCTAAGTTCATACATTTGCTTTTTTTTCCAAGTCCAACCAAACTTTTACAAATAATGGCATTACCTCCAGATCTAGAAATAGGTTCTTGTCTTTCTTTGAGCTGTCACTTGCAGAGATTTTATTTCAGGATGATGAAAAAGTACACATGCTTTCCCCCTGCACACATGCTTTACATCTCTTGCATTGCCTCTCAAATCAAACACTGAAATGCATTTGGAGAATTTCGCAATGGAAATGCAAACCACAACTTCTGTTGGCAGTTTAATTCTGAGGTTAAAATAGGTATTTAATTAATTTCTTCCCTGAAGTTGGGCTTTGAAATGCTGCCCAAATGCAGTGATTCATTTTATCTATTCTGATGTTTTCAGCAACAATGAAATGTGTTGGGGAACCCCTCTGCTAATTTGCCTTTTTATGGTTGAGAATTTCATTGATTTTTGCAATTACAAGGTTGGAAAAATGTGACCAGTGTTTGCACACAACTCGGCAACAGCCTGTAAGAGGGGAGAGGAAGGGAGATGATATTGCACAAAATCATTCCTTTCAGTCACAGTTCACTCCTCTTACCTGAGACCTGAACACTTGCAGAGGTGCTTCTGGAATTTGCTGAATGGGAGCCCTTGCTCCTGCCAGCCCTGCAATTAGCCCAGCAAAGGAAGGGGGCTGCTGGAAGGGTGCTCCCACCCCACAGGGGGTGGCGTCTATTGGCTCAGGTGCTGTTGTTTGCAGGCTTCTCTCACCTAACCTGGGTGGTTTGGCTCCCAAGAGGGGAGAGGTGTGAGTGAGGGGATGTGGCTGCAGGGATGAACCTGCTGCTGAGGCACTTCTGGGAGAGCAGGGGCAGAAGGAAAGGTTATAAGGGAGAAGGACAGATAAGGAAGGAGAAGCATTGCCAGGGAAAACCTTGAGGGCAAGGACCAGGCTACTTCCCTGTTGAATAATCCTCTCCCTGAGGTGCTGTGCTCAGTATTACCATGTGAACTTGGGGTGTCATGTGAATATATAACCAGGTAATCCAGGCCCATCAGCAGAAATTATTTACTGAACTGTCATTAATAAGAAAAGAAATGCTTGCAACGTCTTCTGTTCCTCTATGAATAATTATATTTCTGTTTTCCCATCACTTTTGGTGGTGTTCTCCACCAGGTGGTACAGTAAGCACAACAGAAAGGAAATCAAAAAGACAGGACAATCCTCAAAGGTCTGTGTACAACCTTGATGCTTTAATGAAACAAAAGCAATCTGTCTTTAAGAGAAAGATTTTATTTATTCAATTATGTTGGACTGAAATTTGTTAATATCTAATATCCTGTGTGCTGGGAATAGCTAGTGAAGGAGTTGCAGCCCCAGCTTTTTTCCAAATATGATTTCAGGAGTAGTTCTGAGGCTCAAGTACATTTCCTCAAGGAGAAGTAGCATGAGATGAGAAAGAATTCAATCAGTGTTCTTAAAAATCTATAAGAAGCCAGCTTTTTGATTTTAATATGAAGTTAGTGCCTTATATTAAATGGCAGAAGAAAATCACAGATACCCTGCAAATCAGGAAGATCTTTCCTCTGGAAAAGCCCCTGTTTGTGGTTAGGCAGCCTCATTGGTCGCAGAGTGCTCTTTGTTGGAAGCAAGTTTCATGGACATGAGAGTAAGGATTGTCCAGTGGCCACAATTCTGGCTCTCAGCCTTTGTTTTCTGCCAAATATTCCTGGTACACTCAAGACTGAGATGTGCAAGTGCTGAGATGTAGTCAGTAGTTTTGGTGTTTTGATAAAAAAAGGCAGGTGCGAGTTGCAAACTGTGGGGTCGTCCATCGTCCCTTACAGCCACACGACAGGTGACCTTTCCTAAAAGCATTTCGTGATTCTCCTGGCTGGTGGCCCAGAATTAGTGGGGGCAGTTTGGGATCCAAGAAAAAGAGATCTAGGAAAAGCAAGGGGTGTAATTGGAAGAGCACTAGGAAAAAGAGGAGCTGCCTGGTGTGATTTCAGATTGCATAAACTCTGTTTTTACCATGATGCATTCAGCTTTTTTTATGTGAAAATCCATGTGCTGACAGCATAATGGAAGGAACTTTTGGAAAGAAGCATCAACCTGACAGCAGGGGAGTGTGCACTGGCATCCCAGGTGGTCAGCTCTGTTGGTAAACAGGATGCAAAGAAGATAAAAAAGAAAGTAATTTTGGCACCATCATTTCTACTTCTCCCATTACAAGGAAATTACAAACAAGATGTGTTTTGAAATAAAAAGCAAGTAGTTGTATAATATTCTACAAAGTACCTGAAGGAAGGCTCATGATAGAATCAAACTGCCACAGAGAAAAGCAGTTGTGGCTGTGGAAAAATAATTTTGGTGCTTTTCCTACTCAAATACAGGTATATGGAGGTACATCACAGCATGACAATGAGGTGATACTTGTCATTTGTGTGACAGAAACAAATTAGAATCCAGCCATCTCAGGGTGGGAACGATTTTCTTGAAAATTAATGACTTGATTAGAAGGAGAAATGAAGCTTCTTCAAGGGGACATGCAAATAAAGGAAGAATCACTAAAACTGTCACCTGGTGTAAAACGAACATTACACAAAGAAAGATTGGTGGGATAGTGTACAAAGACAAATTTGATGTGATATTAATCATGCAGCACCAGTAGGTGCAGAGAGGAGAGGGAGAGGAGGGATTCAACATGGCACTGTGTGTGACTTAGGGAGGTGTTTCCTGCTGAAGCAGGGAAGGAGTATCCCATTCCCCGAGGTGGGTACATCCTCTGCACCCCCAGACTGGGGTACCACACTCAGGTGAGTTTTACAGGCCCTGTATTCTTCTGGGTGGTGCTGCTACTATCTCCAAAGCCAGTGGAAGAGGTTTGCCTCCTTTCATCTAGAGACAAGGGTCACAGAGAACCATTAATTGCAGCAAGGGCTTATAATTCCCCAGTGGCAAATCTGCAGAGCGTGGTGGGTGGGGTGTGTATTGGGGGATTTCTGCCACCTTTCAGGAGGAGTGGGGCCATGCAGAGCCAAATCTACAGGAGCAATTCGTTTTGAGTTCAAGCCCAACCGTACCTCCCTAGGGAAGGAACATGAGTGAGGACAACCAAGGCAGCTAAACCAAAAGTGGTGCTTTTCTTAAGGATTATTACCTGCATTAATGACTGCAGACAAGTAGTATGTTCACAGAAGGCTGTGGTTTGAGTTTGAGGTGTGCTTGAGAGGTTTTCTTAGCTTTCACTGAGTCCAAATGACCTGTGGATATGGAGAGCCACATGCCTTTCAGCCTGATGTAGGTAACACAATAGGACCCAATGCTGTTCATCAAACACTGTTTTCTCTCATGCAGCACCACCAGTGGAAAAGAGACTTATATCCAACCAGTTCTCTTAATTATGCCAAATTTGTCAAATGTAAGTTTGATGGGAATCTGTCGAGGTCAAGTTGAGGGATCTTGCAGAGGCCTAAGAGAAAATAAGTCCAGTGTCGTGCTCTAGCTGCACCTGACAAAAGCAGGTGTGAAGATAAGCTGGCAAGCTCATGATGTGGTGATCTCTATTTCCTTGGCTGCTGAACATTAGCACCAGTGGCATTGAGGCAGCCGTGCATTCTCCGTTTCTCTGGATGGTGATGCTGGGGACGAGCAGGGTGGACTTGTGCTGCTGGGAAGCAGATTTTTGGCCCATGTATCTGCAGGCTCTGCCAGAAGCCCTGGAACAGTTTTCATACTTTCAGACACATTTTTACAACAATATGGCTTAGATTTTGTAAATGATGAGGAAGGCGTACGTTACTGAGCATATGATTTTCCTCTGGGAGGTGGGGCTCTGCTCAGGCAGGATTTGTGGCAAGTCTTAGGGGCAGGAGCCGCTTGCTTTCATTTCCAGTGTTCACTCACATATTCTTGGTCTACCTAGTTAAGAAAATGCCTGTTTTATTGTTGGTAAGTTGTCTGAAACACTTGGTTTTCTAGCTGCATCACATGTGTATCAGAACAATTTCCAAACATACTCCCTCCAGGGGCCAGGCATTACCACCTGGAATCCCTCTGCCTGCAACATGGCTGTGATATGTTCTTTTTTTGCCAGAAAATACGTGTACTTTGCTGGTCCATACAGGACATTTATTTTCCTGAGATCAAGGTGATGGCTTCCTGCAAAGCCACAAGAAACCTTGTGAAAATCAACATCAACATGTGTGTGCAGTTTTCACACCAAGCGTCATGGGCTGCCTAACTTGCCTTGCACAAATGCCCTCATATGTTCACATTTAGCACACTGGGTGCACATTTCTGTGCTTTTTCATGCTCTCGAAACATGATCCTGTACAGTCACTTTGTGCTTTGTTTGCTTTTTTTACTAAGACGATGCCAGCCTTGCAAAGACTCTGTTTTTAGCAGGTCAATTCATTCTCCAGCTAAGAGTTTCTCTTGATTTCCAGCAGAAAGATTTGAAGCCTGCACCTTTTTGCTGTTGTTTGAAAGTAGTCACTTTGACTGTCTTCTTATTACCCATGTCTATTTAAACATAAATTGCATCTGACTGCGGTGACACTAATTAAGGCGGAGGCACTCAGATGCAGCCCCCCTTGCGGGGAGCGTGGCCAATAAACCTGCCGTGACTGGCAGGTGTTTCGACCACTTTAGACAACAGCAATTTCATAAAGTGTCCTTCCCCTTCTCCTTGACAAGGAGGGGACAGCCAGGCCCCCTCTGAGGCATCCGCCACCAGGCAGGGACCAGGTGGCCTCAGGAAGCACGGAGCTGGCACCCAGCTTTTCGAGGCTGTCGCCTCCTGTCTTTTGTAAACAGGGATTTCCACCCCACCCTTTCCTAAAATATGAAAGGATTTTGTATTATCTCAGTGGTTTTATAATATCCCAGTGATGTGCTCCTGAGGTGTTTGACCAAATATTATTAAAACTCTCCAAGGGCTAATAATCCTGGAAGTAGTGCGACGCCTTCCTGTGACATTGAAATAATTTAGTAATTTTACAGTACATTTGAATTTTGGCATTGTTCAGCCGCTCAGTTTCCATTAACTTGGCCTGGAATTTCTTATGTCCGTGCACACAAGCAGAAGTGTCAAGTTTCTCCTTCATGCTCCAAAACGCCACCTGAATCACAATTGTGCTGCAGCTAATTGTTATTAATTAAGCTGTTCCTAGCAGTCCAAGCTGGATTGTGCTTTCTGTGGGTGTAATAAAAAGTGAAGGCATTTAGTAAGCACAGTATTGTGGGGGAAGAACAAGGGAGCCCTGCTCCTGGGAATGTCTCTGCACCCTGTGAGATGCTTTTGGGGAGGGTCTGGGTGTTTTTAAGGATGGGGCCACCAGCTCAGGCTCGTTACCATGAGACGAGCTCTGCTGACCTTGGCTGCCATTTCCCTGTCACAGCCAGGCAGCTCCAAGGACGAATTGCAGCGGGCGAATTTGCGCGGAGCCGCTCCGGCCGCACGTGCTCCTGCATCACTTAAGCACAAGGCCTTGCCCAGAGCCCCCGGCACAAGGTTTGGCCAGGAATCACATGGCAGGTGCCCTGTGCTCCCCCCTCTCTTTTCCCAGGTTCAGCTGAACCGGTTCGTGGAGTGGAGCGAGTGAGAGGAAGGGATTAATGAAGTGGGGACCCTGGGAGCAGCCTCCTCACAGAGGGCCTGTGTTGGGAAAATTGCTTTCTGGCTTTTCTTCTCAGTGAGGCTGCTGAGGAGCGTGCCTGTTGCTCTCTGCCCAGGGAGGAGCAGTGAGGCACCTGGCATTCATCTGCCTTCTTCCATGTTTGCTTGTGAAAATAAAGTCAGGTGAGGAGGACTTTGGGCAGACATGCTGTCATCTTGGTGTGAGAGGCAGCAATATCAAGCTGCTTTTGGTCTGTGGGAACGTGTCATCCATGTCTCCAAACAAAAGCAGCCTGCCCTCTGTTGTGTCTTCTCTTTTTGTCTCCCTTGGCTTGGATTAAGAACCAGAAAACAGATGATTTTGGCAATCACTGCAGGGTGTTATTTTAACAGTGAGCTAATGGTTACCCTGTGCAGGATAAAGGTGCATATAAATGTCCACTTAAGAGGGCAGGAATAGTCTTGGGACTTCTCCAAGTCCAAAAGGATGGGGAATAGCTTGTGTGCAGACCTTAGAAATAAGCCCAAGGGCACAGTCTGGTGGTTGCTCCAGATTGCTCACTTAAAGCCTTGCTGGAGCAAGCAGGGTGGAAAGGGAATCCCTGGGAGAATCATCACAGGTGGGTGGGGTGGGAGTCTTCTGCCCCATGCTTAGTTCAGAGAGATTTTCTCCTGGCATCGTCTCCATGTGCCACGGAATGGAAGCTTTAATCTGTCCACGGATCTTCCTGGTGCTGCCACCACTTTTCTGGGGGCAGCTGCTGAGTTTTATAAGGCATTGCATTTCTCTCATCCCAACAAATTCCTTGGCATTTTGCTTTTACATGTCTGTTCTTCTGCTGGTAGTGTTTGCAGAAAAATGGCCAAATCTCAGATAGCAGCCTGGGCTGGGACCTGGGAAGTCAATGAGAGGCGTTATGGCTGTTTGCAGGGTAAACCCCCCTCACCCTGTGCTTAATAACTTCCTCCCAGGACTGCTGTATTTGTGGCTCCAGTGATAAACTAGTCTTGCTGTTGCTGAGTGGAGGATTCTAAACTAATGGTGCTTCTGCTCCTGGGATTTACCATTTGGAAGATACTTTATTGCTATCTTGTGACATTTCCCTGCACTTTTATGCTCATTTATATAACTGATTTCTTTGATTTACGGCAGGTTTTCTTCATGTATAACAGTGTCATAAATTGCACAGCCCTCCTTTAAGCGGTTATGAATTTGAGATATTCAGTAAACTATGGCATGGGGGAAAGGGCAGATGCCTTTTGAAGAGGCTTTTGATCCCAATCCCAAAGAAAATAACCTGTTCTCTCAAAAGAAATCAAAAGCAAGCGTCAAAATAAGTTGGCATAGTCTGTTTCTTGACTGGCCAGCTGGTTGTGGGTTTTTTTGGTGCAAAATGTAAGTTATTCATGTATGATAAAAGAATGCATGAGGCCAAACCCATAGAGTGGTGATGTTTGTGTGGCAGTCCCTGGAGCTCTGTTATCCAGAGTCTGCAGAGGCTTTCAGAGAAGCAGCAAATTAATGTTGTTCTTTCAAGAAACCTTTTACTTTTTCTTCCCTTTCTCTTTGTAAACCTGCTATTCCAGATGTTGCAATTTTATTAAGACCCTCAAACAAGCTCATATTTCCAAGGAGTGTTCAATGGCCATCAGGGATCCAAAGCCTATCAAAGCCACTGGTCAGACCTGTGAAATAAAGACCTTGGGTTTTGATTTTGTTGGCATCTTGCTTTGTAGAGGAAGAGAAACAGCTCATTTAAAAATTGCTTTCTGAGTTCAGCTGTCAGAGCAGCTTTCTGTTGACCTTTACAAATTGATACCGTCACAATCAATGGACAGAAGTTTAAGGGCAGTCTCTGGGGTGGGGAGGCAGGAATGAACCCAAACGTTTATAAAAGATATATGGAGTGCATTTTTAAAAGCCCAACAGAAATAGCAGCAAGTATTAACAGGGAGTATATTTGAACGAACTGTTCTGTAAAGAATTTATAATACCTGATTCTAAGGATGGTTAGTTAGAACTCGGCTATTGAGATAATTTCTGAAAGTATATGTAACTAAAAATAACAAACAAATACGCCTTAGGTTGGTGCAGTGCAGCAATAGGTTGGGTGAAGGAAGCAATTAGAGATGTTGAAGTTGCTTTGCGAGATTCAACTGCACAGTAACTGCATTTGAGGTGCAGCGTGGCCCATGCTCCCTCCAGCCTTGGGAAGCAAAACCATTTACAAAGGCTCAGGAGGAATTGTGTGAAGAGGGACAAGCCCGACTTGATTTCAGCTGCTGCCTCGCTCATTTTTAAAGAATTGGTGAGACACACTGAGAAGCTCCTCAAATGCAAACACACAGTCCTCCCCTCCCAGGTAAAACAGGCAGAAGCTTCAGTGCTGCAGAGTTTGCCCTGAATATTCTGCTCATGTACAGTGAGGTTATCAGCACACCAGGGATGGGCTGTGCAGAAGATGCTGCCCTCACACTGGGCTGCATGTTCTTATGCACAGCATACAGAGGGGAAAAAAGATTCTTGCCTAGACTTTATTTACTGAAAGTTTGTTTTTCCTGCCTGTAAACTGCTATCTGAAAGCACCTGTTTTAATAAAACATATGGGGTTTATTACTTAGTGCAGCCGTGGGCAGTTAGGCAAATAGAACCTTTGGTGTAAGGATGTCTTGTGTAACAGAGCACATTAATTCTTTGGCTTGATGGCCGTAACATATATGACCCCTACAGACACCAGGATGTGGTCTCTGTTCCTAGCCCAGCATATTTTGGCTCCAGACAAGGTGTGGTGTCTACCTGGGGGTCCAGACAGCCTCACCACGGCCCCTGCCTTTCCCTCCAACTGCAATGCCATTCCCCTTATCTGCAGTACTTCCAAGTCTAAGTAATTACCATTTCAGCTGTCTTACGTGAGCGGGGTTCTCCTGCCTGCTTGACAAGGTTATCGTGTTGCTTGAGAACCTGTTATTTTCATTAATGAAAAATAAACTCAATTCAGTCTCAACTTAATAGATGTGTGTATATTGGCTAAAATAGGGTATTTCTGTCATCACGTTCTCCTGCATTGCACAGTCACCTTGAAGCACTTGGGCAAAACAGCTCCAAAGTGTTGGATCTGTTCTTGCCTGTTAATGGGGACACCCAAACCATGGCTTGGCCGTTTCAGGTGTGTCCCATGAGATACTGGTTTTCTTTAATTCCCAAGTGTTTTTCCAGGGACTGTTTAAGTCTCCCTGCAGTTTTGCCTTGTCGGGCTGCCAGAATTTGGGAAGGCTGTTCTCACCAAAGCAGTCCTTTTCTTTAGGTGTTGAAATTTCACAGTTACTTTAATCATTTTATTAGGTGCTATTTGGGTTATGTGATAATTACTAATGTAATGCGAGAACGATTTCTGTGGGAGATCTTGGGGAAATACCTTTTACATGTCACAAGTGGCTTGTGCTTAAGCTGTAATGAGGCGCCTCTTGCTGTGTGCTTTAGTGGTGACTAATTACCCGCAGTTACAGCAGAGACATAGAAGCACCTGTCCCACCTACCCGCTCTGAGCTGCATCTCTTACATAAACAATGCTTAGATACTAGTAAGGAGGATCTGAGGGCTTGTGAGCATCTTGCCAATATATTTTCAATATCGTACAGGCAGCGAGGGCTGCAATCCCATTCCCATCGCAGCGGCTGCCGGCGCTCCCACCGGATTCCCCAGGCTGAGAACCAGGCGGAAGCTGAACGAACGCGCTCCCCTGTGCACGCACAAACTCCGCGTGTTTGCACAATGTTAATTAAAATGCATTTAAGTTGAGTGAGTGCTTGCGGTATTTGGGGGCCCTCTGGGGAAGGGAGAAGCGGGGAGGGAGGCAGACAGGCGGAGGCCTGCGGCTGTCGGGAGCTGTGTGAGTCCCAGCGGAGCAGCAGGAGCTGCCGGGGAGCATGGCCACCACCGCAGCGCCAGGGCAGTGCTGTGTGCCAGCTGAGCACCCTGGAGAGCCCTGCCAGGGTGAAAGAGCCCTTTGTGTCCCAGCAAAGCAGCCTGGTTTGGGAGCTGGGAGATGATTTTGGTCCAACCTCACAGCAGATGTTACTGGCATCCCTTGCCAAATTGATTTTCATTGAAGGCACATGTACAAAAAACCAGACCAAGTGCCCAGTTCCCCTGTGTTCCCCTGGTGCTTGTGGGTTTGTGCTCCATCATCTTCCCTCCAGTCCTTCCCCTGGTATTGAAAAAACAACCCAGATCCTTCTCACTGCTGGGACCTGTAGAGACTTCGGCCACTTTGCTCTGGTAGGGAGCCAGGATACACTGTGGTGCAGTGATAGAGGGAAACAGGCTGCACTGCTGCTGCACTGGTGCAGGTCTTGAGAAGAGCGAGGACTGGAAAGCAGGGAGAGCAATATTGGGATGCTCTTGGGCCTTCAGCTTTGCACTTGGAAGAACATGTGGCCTTGAATTAAGGTCATTTATCTGCAGGCTTATTAGTCTTAGAAGGTGTTGGTGATGGTCTGTACTTTGGTGCTGTAGGGAAGAATTTTGGTTTGTGTCATTAAGAGTTAATCACACACTTAATCTTGGGTGCTGCACTCAAGTGTGTGACTAGTGCAGGAACAGTTTGTAATGTTCTTCAGCAGGAACAGGGAGGGTGATTCCTCTGCATGACGGTTCAGAGCAGCAATGTTTGTGTGGACCAACTTGTACTCTGGAGTTGATTTCTTTGTGGAGGAAGTGTAGGTCAGCTGGAAAAGGAATGCTGGTGATACTTCACTTGTACTTTGAGGCCCAGTTAGGAGCCCAAAATGGAAGCTTGGTAAAAGGAGAAGGTCCTGCCAGTGCTCAGAAGCTGGAGAGCAGAGGAGACCAGTGTTGTATTTCAGAGCTGCTTGAAAACGATTTTGTTGTCTCAAAATGCGGCCTTACCTGAGCTAAGCCAGGTGCTGGGAGCAGAGACCACTAAATCTTCCTTGGATAGTGTCTGCTAATTGCTTGTTTGGGTTGTGTACTTCACTGGGAAGTAGCTTACAAATGCTGAAGATATTTCAGTAAACTAAGTTATTTTTTGTGTCTGGTATGAAAATCCCACAGTCTTCCTAAGCTACCCCACTGCGTAAGTGGCTGTAGAAGAAATATTTTGATTTTAAATGTTTTCCTATCACAACATGTGTGCTGGTAATTTGCCAATTTGACCACTGGAGCCACAAGCATCTCCTCAAAGCCATCCCGGTGGGGGTGGCGGTCAGCAGCATGGTGCCACGTGTCACCCCCATGTCGCCTCCATCCCTCAGATTCCCCACCAGCTTGGAGGCTTATCTGTTGCCTCCTTGTCAGAGTGAGTGCTTCCAGATTCACAGCAAGGCCTCAAGGAGAGCCAGATGATAGAGCAGATGGTAGATGACTAATTTGGCAAAGTTAGATGAGTGGAAATTGTTTGCTTTAATTGCTTGTCAAGTCCAGTACCTACATTATAGTTAAGAAGCGACTATTTACCCTCAAATAGAACAAAATGGGGAAAGGAGGAGTGTGTGTGTGTGTGTGTGTGTTCATGAAGAGTAGGGAGAAAAAGTGAAGAAGTACACAGAGAAAAAAATTTGGTACCAAGGCTTGAGGGGGAAGAACCATTGGTAAAACTTCTTGTATTAATTTCTGCCCTTTTTTAGTGGTAGCTGTGTGATACAGGTCCTGCACAACATCATTCCTATTTTGTCCTCTCCAGCTGCTGTACCGTAATATAGAGGTGACACAACTAAAAGAGAAACGATGCTGGAAATACTGGCATAAAACAAGCTGGTGATGATGGCTTGACATGGTCAGTACAAGCAAATACCCTTGAAATGTCACTGTCTAAATCTGGTTGACATTTTGATGGTGTTTTTTGGTTGGTATGAACAGGAAGGCACATGAGTGAAATATGCTGTGTAGCATCTACCAAAGGGATTTTGGAGTTTGGCACAAGGAGAGGGTTCCATCAGCTTGGGAAAGTGTTATCACACATAGCTAATCCTTCTTGATGGAGTCGCAATTGCTGTCAGTCTCTACTGTGCCCAGCTGTTTCTGTTCATAAAATTGGGAATGAGCTTCCGTGTGTAGGTGGCATATGATCAGCCTCTCTTGGAAGTGGGACCATGCTGGTAACACACATCCTTGCAACTTTTCTGGAAGTGCTGGAAAGCTTTTACAATGGCATATGAAATGATATTTGAGATTTTAGTGACCAAATTTCAGGAAATTAATGCTTTTGGTCGCTGGTACTATCCACCCCAGGGACCACTTCTCCATGCCATGGAGAAGAAAGGCTGTGGGGGAAGTGTTTGAGTGCTCTTCTAGTATTGTGAATGAAAGTCTGCATGAAAATGATAGTTAATTTTTAAAATTTGACTTAATGTAGTAGGTGTGGAGAGCTTAACTTGAAAATAAAAATAACTAATATTACAGCTAAAAAGTTAGGAAGAAATTTTTCACTGTGAGGGTGGTAAGGCCCAGAGAAGCTGTGGCTGCCCTATCCCTGGCAGGGTTCAAGGCTGGATGAGGGTTGGAGCAACCTGGTTTAGTGGAAGGTGTCCCTGCCCATGTCATGGAAGGTGGAACTTTAAGGGGGATCTTTAAGGTCCCTTCCAACCCAAGTTATTTTATGACGCTATAATAGCACTCCCAGGATTGTGTTTCTGGGCCCTTTGGAATTTTGCATGCAGGTAAAAGGGATTAAAACTGTAGTGGTGCTGCCATGGAGCAGCCTGTACTGTGTCACCTCATCCCAGTGACATCCTGATGGGCTGGGCAACAGCTGGGTGGCCGTGCTGAGCTCTTCTTGTGGCCATGTGGCTGTCCAGGGGTTCATGGCAGTCAGGTTGATTGCATGCAACTGGATTCAAATGGGATGATAATTTTCTAGTGTAGAGCAGACCTTGCGGAAGGAAAACACTTGTGCCAGCTGAGCTTTTAATTAGGAGTACAGAGAAAATTATGCTCTCCTTCATTACAGTCTCCCACCTAGGGAAAGAAAGCTTCCAATTCTAAAGCACTCTCCCAAACCACTGGGTTTACAGGAAAACGGCTGGTGACCTTCAGGAGTGTTTTGCCTTCTCAGGGGAAACATCTGCAAGACTGTAAGTGCAGACAGCCCTTGCTTCATTAGGACGTGCCTAATTGCAAGAAAATTCAGGGCTTTTGCAGCTCATTCAAGGAGAACTGTAAAATAATAATGAAAGGATTAAAAGTGTGTTTCCCCTTCCTGTGTGCCTACATGACAGGGTGCCCAGGCTGTTGCTGGGAGCGTGAAGCAGAAAGAAGTGAATGGGGATTACCGTGGCGTTGCTGGTAATTAGTTGTTCCTTAAGGGGCTTGAGTATTCCCCCCGTCTGGGGGTCTTAACAAATTGCCACGAGTGTTTGCAATTATTAATAAACAGTTCTGTTAGCTGCCTTTCAAGAAACCCTGATAATGGTGCTGTCTGTAAAAACACAGCTAATTAAGTGGGAAGTACAGGAGCAGAATGTGTTAGAAAGAGATGATGACTGGTTTGGGGCTCATCTTTTCTGGGGTGAAGGAACGTGTGATTGTCTTTTTATAAAGCCATTCCTGAAGCCAGCGAGTCCAAGAATTTGAGCCTCCTTTGTGTTTTTGGCGCACTTGACAAACTGATTGACAAAGGGAGGTTGTGCTGCCTTCAGGCAGAGGCTGGTGCAGGGCAAATGCACTGCTCTCTTGCATCCTGGCCAAAGAAATAATAGTAAATGTTTTATGATTCAAAGGAAAATATATCCAGATGCTTGAGATAACTCCCTTGGAGGTAGTGAGGAGGATGCCTCATCACTGCTTCTTTGAGTGTGCTTTGGGAGAGGAGTGTGACACTGGGATTTCAGGTGGGGGTGACCGTAGTGGAGATAATGGATTCCACTCTTCTTCGTACTCCAGATGTAGGCTGATCTGGAAAGGGGTTGAATAAGAAATGAAACAAGTTTATCTCCTTCCAAAAGTTGAGGTGGGAGGATTGTAAAATCCGTTAGTATTAGAAGAAGGAGAACTAGATGGAGGCAAGTGTGATTTCTTAATTTAATGTATGGATTTATCATCAACAGAGCAGAGCAAAATAATGGGCTAAAAAGCAGAATCTAACGGACATTTTTAAATGTCTCCATTATTTTCCACCTTTCAGTGGGTGTTTGAATGATTTGTCTATTTTATGAAAAAATGTCAATGGGAAATTAATTTCCAAGTCATGTGCATGAATATTGATGAAAAACAAATTTATTTCAATACAGACGATTATTACTGTTGTAATTGGGGCCATTAGGAGCTGAAACTGTCACTTTAGGTAGCTGGTAATAAGTAAACAACTGAATGTGAAGTGTGAATGTGTGAGTAATGCCTGAAATCCACTTTTATGATGGCCAAGCAGTGCTCTGCTCCAGCACCCACCCAAAATCCCCCATGACTGGGGTGTAGGTGAGAAGTGACCACTGTCTTGTTGCTGTCAGTTCTGGTTTGGGACTTCTCAGATGGAAGAGGCATGTCCTTGAGCTTTGGGATAGCATTAGTGGCGGGTGACTCTGCACATGAACACTCTGTGAGGTTTGATGTCAGAATGTGGAAAGAGCAGGAATGGCCAAGCACGTTTAGGTGGAGAGATGGGTTTGAGGGGTTCGTGGTATGTCAGTAAATCAGGTCAGACTGGAGCTTCCCCCACAAACGTGGGCAAAATGTAGGGGAAGTCTGATTTTCCTGGGTGTGCATCGATAGAGCACTGGAGGGTTTCCCTCATGGAGATGCCCCTGTAAGGCCTCCCCTGAGCAAGGCAGAGAGTTCATGACCAGAGATGCTCAACAACGAGAGCAGCTTCAGACTGGAGGCACATCTTAGGCTGCTACTCTTTGCCTTGTGTTAGAGACAGGGAATGACTATTTTTTATTAATCAGCAGAGGTTCTGCTGCAGGAACAGTTAAAGCACACAATCTTGGGTTTTTTGCTGCTCATCTGTTTCTGGGGCTGTATAAAACAACACATCTAACAATATACAACGCTTTGAAGAAGGTTCATGAAATACAGATTATGGTGGTTTTGCATGGCGTGACAAGGAAATACATTTTGTTGTGCTTGTGTTTATGCGTGTATACAGCTGGAACATCCCTGTGAATACATATTATTTTGGCACTTAATTTTAAAGAGCTGCTACAACACATAGATGCCTGTTGCTGTTCCAGGAGAGGAGCAGGAGGTGAGTGGGATATGTTCCTGCTCTGTGTTGAGCTCAGGGACAGAAGTACTGGGAATCTTGTGTGACTCCTGCTCAGCTCCCACTTCACACACAGTTACTTTAGTGCTTTTTAACTACCTTGGCAAATCAGACCCAAAACAATTATTTCTGCCCTGGAGCAGCTGGGGATTGCCTCATATGGCTCAAAATAGGGCATAAAACTTGTTAAGTACCCATTCACAGCCTGCTTTCTGGCCTGTGTTCCTCCCAGGTTTGGCTCCCTGGCATCAGTGGGCCAACAGGAGCACCTTTGTGATTGTCCATGGCAGCAGCATTTCTCTCTCATGGCAGGAATGCCTTTTTACCCTTTTAGTTGTTATTTGCCTTAAGAAACCTGTCAAGAGAATATATCATCTCTCTGTTTTAAGGGATTCTCTGTGAAGGATGGGAGAAACCATCCCAGCCCTTCCTCCTGCAAGTGATGAAGGACCTAACCTGCTTTTCTTACATACTGGCATAGTTTCCTCTTTTGTATTTTGAATGTGGTATAATGATTAGGTGCATCAAAAGTATACATTGCAAAGCTGAGACAGAGAGATTAATGACTTACTGTAATAATGGATTATTAATGATCCATTATTATACCCACATTTGCTTTGTGACTTCAGCTTGTTGTGCAGGTCATAGCTCTCTCCTGCTCTGAGTTCTGTTTCTGCATCAACTTGCACTGCTGGTTGGGTACTGATGGAACAAAATGTGCACTTCTGCGCTGCTCAGTTGATGTAGGATAATCACTTTTGGTATGTGACTTGATTTGAGGCAATCTGTGACCAATTTTTTGTTGTTGTTGAGTGAAGATTACCATTCTGGTCAGCACAGAGCTACAAAAGCCAGACCAAGGCCATGCAATGGGTTGGGAGAATTAATGCTGGACGGTCACTTTCCCTGGTTTCCCAAATTTTGTGGCAGAGCAGGCTGGCAGGACCTGAGTTGCACTGATCTTTTGGCATGGATCAGGCAGGCAGCAAAGGCCCAGGTGTGAGCTGCAACAAGAAGATGTTCTGTGTAACAGAGGATCAGAGGAAACTTCTCTTTTAAAGACAGACATTAAGCACTTGGAATTGCTATGAGATAAATTTAAGGGATCAGCATGATTTATTCTAAATTCGCTTTAAAGGGTTTTTTTTTTTTTATCCAAAAGAATTGATTACTAGCCATATCAAAAACTGGGAGTAGTTACTGGAGTGGTTCGACTGTACAAAATTAATCTCAGTCAAATGAAGCTCATAGCCCCGGCTGACATCTGGGCTGGCTTCACCCCTGCCGAATCCTCTTGCAAGAACAGGCTCCAGGTGTTCCTGCCTCCTCACAGCAAACAAGTGGCTGCATTAGCTTTCAGGAAGCGTTTAATGGGCGTGCAATGTGGAATGTCAGTGTTGCAGTACATAGCTTTATTAGCTGAGCTGCAGGAATTGTTTTCTGACTTGTGTTGGTCCTTTGCACGGATTGCAAAATGGAATGGAAGGTATTTATTAGTCCTTGGGAGCCATAAGACAGAATAATACTTACCTGGCTGGAAATATGATCAGTCTTGTAACAGATACTGCTATATTTAAGGAAGAAACACACAAACCCATTTTGTAATTGGTAAGCAAGAATTTTTAGGTGTCCTGGCAGGCACAGGCATGTGTCTCCCTGAAGGGTGACATTTGTGGGGCAGAGCTCGAGGTTTTTCTGAGTAAAACTCTATACATGACCTAGGACGGGGCTTTGTAATTCAAAAAGAAAGATGTGCCATCTCCTAGTTGCAGTGGTTAATCCTTCCACGTGTTCCCAGTCCACCAGAGCTACCAGTGAGGTCCCAGTATGACCATGTCTTTCCATCTTGGGAATCTCCCAAAATAGCTGTTAAAAATATTGTGAATAAAGTCTTGTTTAGGTATGATTTACTCTAAGTGGTAAGGTTTTACTGGAAAATTTAAAAATTGGAATGTTCATGCTTTTAAGTTAAGCCTCAAAATGAGGCAGTAGTTTCTATTTTAAAACCTGAGCAAACCAAGCAGTTTTGCTTTTCTTCAACACAGTATAATGAACATACATCAAATATTTCAAGTTTTTTACTGTAGCAAGAAATTTTTTTTTTTTAATTTTACTTTTACCAGGTCATAGAAAGAAATAATAATCCAGCGTTTCCTATGGTGGGTGGTAGACCCAGTGTGTATTTGGAGAAGCAGGCCTTGCAGTGCCTGTTCAGCTTTGGTCCGTGCTCTTAAGCCCCTGGAAACACAATCCAAAAATGATGTGATCAGCCCTTCACCCTATGAATGGTTTGCAATGAAACCAGCCCGTGCCTGCCCTCCCTGTGGGAGTCATGGTGCAGCAGCAACAGATTTCTGCTGCCATTTCTGGGGCAGAGGGAGTTTCCTTGGGAGTAAACTTTGAGCAGGTCATAGGCTCCTGGCTGCCTCCTGAAGCCCTTTGCCAAGAGGCTGCTGAAAGCTCAAATGCCCTGGCACAAGAGCAAATAGACCACAGAGGGAACAGAGATGAGAATTGTTCCCATTTCTATTGAGGAAAAAAAAAGGGGGGGGGGTATCGTAAGTAAACAGTCAATAATTGTAGTACTCTGAAACCTAATTACTTTTGGTATTTATAAAAAGAACCTGCATCATTCAAAAGAGTAAGTTTTAGCCAGTTTTACTGATTATGCCTCCAGTCGTGGAGAGTTTTGTTTGTATTGATCTGACCCAGAAGTAGGAATGACTCCAGAAATGCCATTCTTGTCAGGCTCCTGTTTTGCATAATATAATGCCCATTTCAGAAGTTTAGATATACCCAGATTAATTTGCTCACAGATAAGAACAACCCACAAGCTGTTGATTAAGAGGAAAAGTAAGTGCATTGAAAAAGACAAACCAAAACCAGCCCAGCCCCACACTTGACCATTTAAGCAGCATTGCTGTCCTGGCAGGCTAAGCAATGTGTGAAAAGCTGATTGTGTAAAATGCTGCTTCTGTGTTTGTTTTTCTCTTTTTTTTTTTGGTCATTGCATGATGCCCGGCAGGCTGATAGACTGGGATTCTGTGGTGGCTTTGAACTGGGCTTCAAAATGTAGAACAGAGCAGTGTAATATTAAAGGGTGTACTTTGAAACCTGTATTAGGATGGTGTTTCCTGGCATATCTCCACTGTGCATTCAGCCTGGGGACTTGTGGAAAGACAGTGTGGTTTTTGCTGTTGTTTTTCTCCTATTTAATTGCATAAAGCAACTGAGAAGAGCTGGGGTCTTGAGGAAAGTGATGGGGAAAACAATGTTGGGTATAAGTCTTCTGCTCAGGTTTCTCTTGACTTGTCCAAAATACTGTTCAGAATAGTGCAAATGTTGAATTGCCCAGGTCAGCTTGGATACACAGGTCTCTCCAGCCTTGTCCTTCAGCCCTTGATGGGAGTGCCTCTGCCCAGTGTCTGATTCTGTCACTGGCAGAACTGGTAGGGGTTTACTGAGGCATGGGTTTGACCCTTTAGGTGCTGGGGGCAACCTGCTTGGCCTTTTTCCTGCATTTTTGCCTTTTCAGCCTTTCTGCATTTGGTGGTAAATACCAGTACTTCAGCCCATTTGGTGAGAGGTGTTTAAATTGCTGAGATGATCACGGGCTGTATTTCTACCTTCCTATCTCTACTGCTGGTATTCAAGTGTGACTTGTGTGACCCAGTCCTGTGAATCATTACAGATTTTTGCAGCAACTCCCTGTATCACTGTGTACAGACTATTTCCTTCTGTGCTCCAGTGCCTCTCTTCCACACTGGCCTGACTGTGCTGTGGTTTCTTGCAGTGTGTGCCGGCACCGAGAACAAGCTGAGCTCCCTCTCTGACCTGGAGCAGCAGTACCGGGCCCTGCGCAAGTACTATGAGAACTGCGAGGTAGTGATGGGCAACCTGGAGATCACCAGCATCGAGCACAACAGAGACCTCTCCTTCCTAAGGGTAAGCAGGCTGCTGTTCTCCTTCCCTCTGCTTCTGTGTTTGAGGGAGCAGCGATGGGTGCTGGGCTGGAAAAGACCAGGCATCTCTCCCACCAGCTCCATTGTGATGCAAGAGGATGATAAAATGTCAGGGATGTGCAGAGAACAAGCACAATGTCATTGCTGTGACAGGTGCTCTGAGTGTGAGTCATGTAGATTTATCCAGGATGTGGGGGAGAAAGCCGAGACACTGGAAGGTGACGCCTTGCAGGTCTCCCACTTTGTGTTGCCAGCAGGTACAGGGCAGGTTAAGTGGGGTTTAGGAAGGTCAGAGAATCATGCAGATAAGCACTGGAGGTCTGGAGAAGCTAATCTTAATAAAATGCTAGATATGGACTGATTGATATACTAAGGGAAGAACTCTGGGCAATGTTTGTGGAGCATTTAAGAAAAAGGAAAAAAGTGATTGCTGAATGAACATAAAACCTTCTTCAGCTATGAGACTGGAGCTATGAGCCTAACTGAATCTCCTGCATCCAGGGAAGTCTGTGGTAGATGAAGGCTGTATTGCTTCTGGGGAGCCTGGGTTGTGCATTCCCTCAGTCCTCTTTACATCAAATTTTGGATTTGTGAAGGAACGTTTCAGTGTGGTTTGCAGATTCCCTGTTGCCATGCTGGCAAGGACAAGATAGAAGGGTGCACACCGAGTTCAAAGAACTTAAGCCCATCGTTATTTGGCATTTCACATTCTTTATGTTTAAAGAAATATCCCCCTAAAGGCATGATCCAGGTGGGCATCTGAGGATGCTGCAGATGATGTGGCTGTAATACAGAAGGTAGGTCTGAGGGCCAGGGTAGAAAAGGCAGCCCGTGGCAGCATGGTTGCAGTCTGTGCTGTGATTGTACTCTCCATGACACAGATAAGGGTTTACATTGCTCATGTTGCTTGCCTGTACCTCTGAAAAATGCTGATGTCATGTTCCAGGATGCCTGTCTGTGTGTAAGTGGCATGTTCACGTGGCAGGAGCGGTGGAGTTTAAATCCGGCAGCCGGAAGAGGCGGTGGGAGGCAGCCCCAGCTGGTCGGGTTACTCTCACTCATTCTGTTTGCTGGGTCTCGGGTGAGCTGAGTGCTCAATTCCAGTCTGTAAAACTGTGAACTTTCCACCACAGTTTCTAGCAAAGGCAAAGCCAGCTCTCCAGCAGTGTGTTTAGCTTTGCTTCACATTGAATTTGTTGGGAATTCCACAGCCTTGCCACTCCATACATTGGCATATATTTACTCTAAGTGTACACCAGGCTGCTGAAAGATCTGCAAGCAAAATTCAGCTACCAGACATGTCTGGAGTAAAGTTTGGGGTGCTAATTGCACTCAGACTAACAGATTGCCTGTTAATTTGAGTGACGAATGCCTCGGAAGTAAATGCTATCCGTACATTTCACAGTTGTGACAGGTGGGAAAAACACATATGCTTTTGCTCTGAAATAGATACAGCCTTGGTGCAGCTGGACCAGCGTTCCCCGACGTGCTGGACAGGTGGCAGATCCTCCTCCTGTGAGGGCAGGATCCCTGCTCTGCTTGGGGCATCTCTGCAGTTTCAGATGCCTCCTGAAACCCCTGACTGGGCCATCGTGCATGGCTCAAATTCATCACAGACAGTCCTTCCGCTTCGGCTTTTCTTCCTTCTCACGCTGCCTGCTAGGAGGTAGGGAAAACAAATTACTTGGACATTAAGGAATTAGCATTCCTCACAGAGGGCTGCCATAAGCAGCGTGAAATATTGGTGGAAAGAAGAGAGTAAAATTATCAAATGAGAACAAGAAGGAAAGGCCCTGTTCAGAAAATGGAAGTGGTTTGGTCACCTGTGCTTTTTTGGTGACAGCTACTATCGCTTTTTTATTAGTTTTATTACTTCTCTTACCTACATCTGCCCCCTTGCAGATGTCTCAGCAAAAAAGCAGAACTTGAAACAAAACTCAGCAAACTGGAAGACCTAGTTAGTATGATAAATTGTAGTCATTAAAGTAGAAAACCAAACAGAAGAGAACATGTTCTCGGTGAGGCAAATAAATAAATAAATGTTGGCACATTTACGCCGATAATTCGACGTTCATTAGTTAGGCAGTATTACCCATTTTATCATATTAAAAATGGTTTTAATGGCCAAATGAAGGTGGCAGATGGGACATAACTAAGAGAAAGGCTGTTTGTCTCTCTCAGACTTGAATACGGTGAACTTGCTGTGCGACACCACGCTCCTTCAGCCTGCTCCAGTGTTTTAGTCTCTGTTGCAGTAATTGCCCTCTTCCTCCACCAAAACCACTTCAGGTAAATGCTGGTGCAACCCTGGGTTATCTGTGTCCCATGGCTCTGTGTGCCCACCTGCCCTCTCTGTAGTGCTCAGCTTAGCTGGGCAACTTCTTGCTCCAGGACAGAGGCAAGACCCAGTGAGCTGTAGGCATGCTGAGCCTTTTCATCATGCAGTAATAAACAAATAGCATAAATGAATTGAAGTGAAAAAACCCCATAATTTTATTTACCCTGCAGAGGAACATTAAAAGATCAGCATCCCATCTCTCATATTTATTTAGACATTTATTCCCTAAGTAGATTTGCTTTATGTCTGTGAGTTAGCTTTCTGGATATCTGCTGATGAAGACTAAAAGGGGCTGTCTGTCACCTGAATGAAGTGCTCAGCCACTTAAACTTCCAGGCCTGCAGATCATGAGGAGCTTGATTTCTGTAAGGGATTGCACGTGCCAGTTGTTTCTTTTCCTGCTGTTCTTATATGTGTGCAGAGCAGGAGTACAAATCTTCTGTGTTACTTAAATGTATTTTATTTTGGTTCCTGGTTGTGTTATGGTCTTGGTATTGCTTTCCTGTGAGCAACTGCAGTATGAACTTGTGCTCTATGTGTGCTGCCCTCCAGCTCCGCCAGCTCTGTTCCTGCTGCTTGGTGCTTGCTGCTTCCCTGTGCTGTGGCCACAATGGGAGTCATGGCAGAGGAAAGGAGCACTAAGTAGCAGGAAAAATTGTGTCTGCGCCTGAGTGTTGGGTAAGGAAAGATGTTTCTGACATCTCTGGGCTGGTAGCTGGCTTGCTTTGTCCTTCTTCTGAGGCTCAGCCTACTCACAGAAAATGTACAAGGGGTTATTCAGTTTTTGAAGTCCTACCTTTGCCAGCTTTGGCAATGAAATGAAGCTGAGGTTAATGCAGCCCATGGCTGCTGCAGTCCTACCTCCCTGTTGCAGCCAAGGCAGGCTCTCCACTGGCATAGGTGCTGCCAAGAGCATGATTGAACTGAGCAGGACAAATAATTGAGTGGAAAACAGTCCCTCAGAGCTCCCTTGTCCCTGTCGTGTGTCCAGGCTCACCCAGCAAGTCAGCAGTGACAATGGTAAGGAGTTGGGCCCCACCTCCCACTGCTTCCCAACCCACCAGAATGCTTCACCTAATTGCACAGGCCAGGCTTTTGCACTGGGATTTGCTCCGTGAAACCAGATAAGCTGGTTGAGCTGGTGCATGTCTTGAGTCTCGTCCAGGCGAGAGCTGAGATTTACTTCCCTGCTTTGGACTTCAGAAAAAAACCCCCTTGAGTAAAGCTCAGATTGGTTCATATTGCAAACAACTGTTTGAAGAACAGAAGGGGGAACCTATTTTAGTTGCACTTGGCAGAGCTGACAGTTCCTATTGTGGGCTGTTCTTATTTCTTAATAACATCTCCATATTCAATTTTCAAAATAAAATACACAATTAGCGTATCACAAAACAATCTTCTGCAAGTACTTTAGTTCTGTTAAACACGTTTGGTAAATGAGACTTATCTTTGACTAATCCCATGGCTTTTAGCAATTCATAGTCAGTAAATTGTCTTCTCGTGCCTGGATTTTATTTAACCAATTCAGATTATTTATTTTTAAAGACATGATCAAAGTTCTGTGCTATTCTCTGCCATAACTCTCCCATGTGATTATGAAACTCATTTTTAACCACAATCAACAGTCTTCAAAAATTATCTACCGCTGCTTTATGGGTTCTTTTTTCATTTACCTCAGCAGTGCTTGTGTAGCACCTTCAGCCACACTTGCAAGGCAGCTGGCTGACATTTAACAGGGGGGATGTTTCATGGGGGCAGTTTTACAGTTATTGCAGAGATGTAGGGCCCCATCTCCCCTCTGTCAGCACACACGGCCCTGTGCTTGGTGAGAACCCCTGCCAGCCCCACCTTAGCCTGTTCCTTGCAGTCACATTTAGACTCTGTGGCAGATGGGATTTGGCCATTTGGGCTTTATATTCTTTGTTATTGGTTGTGTTTAATCTTTGGAGGAAGTTTTGGTGAAACAGATCCCTTCTGAGGGGTGAGGACTGCCAGAGAGGCAGGGGAAGAGTTGGGTTGCAAAGCATGCTGCCTGGCCCCATGGCATTTGGAACTGCTTCTAGTTAAAATAAACCAAAGTGGGGTTTTTTTTAATGCTTGTTGGTCTTTTGCAGCAAAACAGGGCTAAGCAGACCCTTTTGAAAGCTCTGGTGGCAGAGCTGAGAGGAGACGTTGGCACAGAGAGTCTGCATCTGAACAGACGTGTTGGGGAGGGGTGTGCAGAGACGGGAGGGCATTGCTTGGCAGAGCAGTGTGATGATGTGTGTGGCTCCTGAAGGCCTGGCAGCACAGCTCTGCATCCCTTCTGCAGCAAAATGGTATCTGACTGCCCAGCTGACAGGCTTCAGTAGGGTCCCTGCTCAGTGGAAAGGGCGGTGGAGTACTGTGCCTGTCAGGAGTTCCCAGAAGGACAGGCTGTGGGGGTAGCTGTGTCTCTGTGGAGGCGGATTTTCCCCAGAAGTGCTAGGAAAGCATTGCAGTGTGGCCCTACCCCAGAACGGGGATTTTTGGGAGGAGTTTGCTGGGCAAGGCTACCCTGTAGCATTTGTCATGCAGTGAGTTGCATCACTTGCCAGTGTGTGTTTTGTCCTTGGCTGGCAAGAGGCAAAGTGGCCTCCAGGTAACTACAGACATGGAAATTGAGTACATGTATGTATGTGTTCGTAATTGCCCTCCCAGGATCTTACCTGTTAGAAAACAAAACATAAACAGCAGCGGTGTGATGGTCAGAGCTGTGCATGCCACACAAATCCAGGTGGAAAGAGGACACCTCCAACTTGCTGTGGAACACAAGTGCTGTGCTGGGTGGGTTACAAGAGACCAGTTGCATGCCAGACCACGCTTCTGGCGTAGACAAAATGTTTCACACCGGCTGTAATCATCTGCCAGCTGTGCTGGGTGAACCTGAGCTAAGTTTAAAGTGAGCTGCATCCCAGATTCCGAGGGTGGAGTGGGAGCAAAGGCTTATTGCAGAAAGCATATGTGATACAGCTCTGCTCCAGGAGAATGGCTTCCTCTCCCATTTCCCATTGCTTGTGTAGAAATAGCAGCTTAAAATAATCACAACAGTTTAAACTCCTCCCAAAATGGCTAGGAAGCTTGGATTGCCAAGGAGAGGAATGCCACAGATTTGCATGGTCTTCAAGGCCTGTCCTGTGTTTGGAAGCAGGTATTGAAATGCTGCAGGCATAGTGAGTAGCTAAATACCAGGCACTGTTGTGGTAACTGGTGTTCCCATGGCCCTCATCCCTTTATGTTGATACCACACTCCACATAGTCCCTAACACAGAGTCACCCAGCTCCATCCCAACCCCACCACTCCCAGAGCCCCCCAGCTGGTAGGGAAAAGGCATCCAGCACTTTCTGACCTAAATGTCTTCAGAGGTGTTCAGAGCACATTATTTTTGTGCTTCTGTTGCTTATCCCCCTTGTGTTACACTGACAGATCACCTGCTTTCCTGTGCTGTCCCAGTGTCCATTATAGGTGTCTGTAATTCAGGTATGTCCCTGTAGCTCTGCAGGCTGCCCTTAGCAGCCCCTGTGTCTCCCTTGAATGCTCAAAATCCCCTTTTTAGCACTGCCTGTCATGGTTTCAACCCATTTTTTGTAGATACAGGACATGGTGCTTCTCATTTTGTGATGAAGCATCTGGTCTGAGCCTCTGGCTGCTGCTGCTGGATGCAACTTGGCAGCTCAGGGACCCTGCTCACACCTCCCCTTCCTTCTCCCCAAAAGGCTGGGTCAATATACAATTAATCCTCAAGCTGAGTTTGCCAAGCTGTAAGCAAATATCTGGTCATTAGCATATATTATTTAGCAATTATTTGGGGTGGCTTGGTATGAAAGGTGCATTTGAAATAACCAGTTGTGTTTAGGAGGAGAGTAGGTGCTGTGGAAATGGAGAGCTGGGTGCTGTGGAAATGCAGGCTTCTGTTTTGGTGCAGCTATGGACTGTGGAGTGAAGATTTGTGTCTGTACCTGCTGAGTGCTCTGAGGGTCCCCGGGAAGCATTTTTCTGGGGGAGGTTGCAGTGGAGGATGGCTGCAGATTTCCAGAAGAGCCTGAGTCTGCTGGGGATGGCCCTGGGCTGTTCCTCACATCCCACCTACTGCAAGGCTGCCCTTGTGAGTGCTGCCAAAGCCACTGGGGCAGTAGCAGCCACATCCCCGTGTCCATGTCCCCATGACTGATGTGCTGTATAAAACTCATGCCATCATTCTCATGGAGTGACAAGTAGGCAGTATCAGTCTGCCCTTTGTTATGCATTCCCCCATGAAGAGGGGGTTCAGAGAGGCTCCCCTGGCAGAGCTCTTGGGGGACTTGGGGATGGATCCCAACATGGGGCGTGTTTTGCCCCTTCTCTGGGTTGGCAGTGGCCAAGAGCTTCCCCAGCTCTCCCACAGCCTTTCTTTCCCTGTGTCTCCTTTGATAAGGGGGGGCATCCTTCAGCTGTATCATGTGTGGTGAGGAGAGGTCAAGATTTGAAGTCCAGGTTGATTAAGGAGTCTCTTTAAATTGTCTTTTAGCATTTCCCATTCAGCTCCTATTGTATAGCAGGCGCTTCATCTCCAGCTGCTTGGGAAGCATGTCTGATTCATGTGCAAGGCAGTGGTAGCCACTCTGGAGCAGGAGAGAGATAAAAGAAGCCTGACTTAAATTATTCAGAGTATCCCAGACCCACACACATGCTCAAGATCAACAATATCCTCTTCACTCGCTATCCTGTTTTTGTGGTTGCAGTGCAGCTGCCCTTGGTTAGGCAGAGAAGAGCACTGGGGAGATGATGTGGAGTGGCTCCCCCATGCCCAGGGTGTGGACCACTCCTCCCTGTGATGTGAGGTGGAAGTCTGTCCTTCTCAGTGGTTCTGCTGAACCTCACAGGCCCCTCTGGCAGCCTTTGGGCCCAGCAGGGGTGCCCAGGTGGGTGTGGGATGCACGGCGTGGGAGTGCTCCTGCTTGTGACAGTGTGCCATTCCACAGTACTCCCCCCACCTTGCTGGGAAATTATGAGGTACAAGAGGCTCCAGGACCAAAAATATGCTCAGGACATAAGGATCACTGCTCCAGGTGGAGTGTTTCCCAGTTTTGCAGAGGTACCTGCTGGATGGGTGCAGGCTGGCAGCAGTTCAGCTGGAGTCATGTGTGGAGGATGGAAATACAGACCAGAAGTCAAATATTTAACATGAACAAAAATAACTGGTTGGACTTACGGCTCTGTCTAGGATTGTTGCTTTTTAAAAATTAAGTACAGACGATCAATTTATTTATTTTCCGATTGTTTAGTGCCTCATCAGAGTCTTCCTTCTGTCCATCCATGAAGGGGTCTGATGCCTGGGTGTCTGCAAAATACATGTGGCTAAGCCAGACTGCAGAAGCTGCTGGGATGAGCGCTATAAAAATGCTGGTAGTTGAGGGGAGGACATTATTAAAAGCAAAACAGTGCAAACCTTCTTAATTAGGTGTTGTTTCTCTTCAAATCTGATCTTCCCTCTAGGCCAGTGAAACCAATTATACCCTTTCTTTCAAACACCTAACATTGTTAATGATCTTACTCTTTAAATGTAAACCTCTCCCCTACCAGTGTGATTAGAAATGCTGGCTTTCTACTGAAGCTTAAGAAAAACAAACAGCAGAGTAAAGTTAAACCAGCCAGTGGAAAAAACTCCCAAAACAACTGTGGTTGCAAACACTTCTAAATTATAAATGGGTTTGTTAGCTTGTAAAGCAAATGAGCAGTTTACTCTCAAGCATAGAAAGAAAGGTTATGTGGTGTAAATGGTGAGTGTAATGAGATTTGAAGTCTTAACCCTAGCTAGGAGATGGTATAAACTCCACCATTTCACGCTGTTCACTGACAAGCTTTGCTCAGATGTCATTAAGGCTTATTTATTCTCCTCTTTGCCCACCCACCCTCTCAAATCCTTCAGTGGAACAGAGATGGAAGTGGGGAGCACAGATGAGGTATGGAGAGGGATATAGCTACAAATGTAATTGAGGTATAGCAGCCTGTGCCAAGTGGAAGTGTGTAACACTTTCCCTTGAGTAACATTTTTCTGTTTTCCTGAGCATTTAGGCAACACGTTGCCAATTTTTCCTCTAACCCTCCCTCCCTCCGATCCCGTTTTATTATGGAATAAAATGAAATTAGACAAACCAACTGCGAGAGAGCTGAGTAATCTTGCGTTGTAATACACTGACTCAGAGTCCTGGATCAATGGGCTTGAATTACTGTTAAAATCCATATGCAAAGAAAAGCAAAGTCTTTTGCTGTAAGCTGTGTCAAGGGGTGGAGGAGCAGAGGGACGGATTGAAGCTTAGCCAACAGTTTTTGTGCTAAACTGGATCAATTTTAAAGGTTTCCTCTGTAGATGCCAGCCGTAGGGCTTTTATAGTTCAGAAATGTCAGCACAATTGTGCAGATTGCAGAATTCAGCAACAATGCTCCCACCCCAAACCTGGCCACTAATCACAAATTACAGCCCCACAGTCATGCAGACCCTGTGTGGGTGCCCAGGAAGGCTGGGGCAGAGGGAGGAGTTGGCCTTCCTGAGCATCCTCCTCAAAAATAGCATGTCAAGGGAGCGTTTTCATGGATGTGTGCTGGTGAGAGCTGCTTCATTGTGTGGGGCTGGTCGGAGGAGCTGAGGGACTGGAGCTGGCCAGAGTGTGATAGAGGATGTGTCTTTGTGGGACTGGGGGATTGAGGATGGATTTACCCACCCCAACATGCAGCCAGCAGGAATATCACTGTTAACTACACGTGAGCTGGTTCTGAGTGCTGTACCCTGCAGGGTATGAAACCAGGTACCACTGACTTCTCAGGGGAGATGTGCCCAGGGTCATACATCATCATGGAAAGGTGGAACAGGAAAGGTTTGGTTAAAAAGTCGAGGGTTTAGTTCTATTGAAGGCAGTACTTCCACAGGGTAAGCACAACTGGTCTCATTCACTGGTACTCACGTTTGAAGTTAACTCAAAGGGTAATAGAGTCTGCATGTTATACTGAATAGCATGCAGTGTTTCTTTTCCCCCTTTGGTGGTCATTAGTCCTTCCAGAGGGAAAGAATGAAGTGCTTTGAGGTAACGTCTGAACATAATAAACCTGAAAATGTCAAAAGGCAAGGCAGAAATATCATGCTGATTTTGACAAACCTGCACTGTTTTGTGCAGGAAAAATAATACTGATAGCTTAATGTTGCTCACTGGAGAGTGGTTATACCAAAAATACATTTTGTGAGAGAGTTTATGCTCATGCTTTGAGAAAACAACCTTAATGAGCACAACATGGAGCTGAAACCCTCAAAGTAAATGCTGTTCAGTTTGAATATGGTGAAAGAGAGATTCGTAGCCAAGCAGTCCAAGATCTTGAATGGTGCCAAGACCCTGATGTTACCACTTATTCTGATTTCTGGTGTTTTGGGATTGACTCAGATCCTAAGGTGCCAGCAAAACAACTGTACAGTATTACAAATTGGTGTCTAATTCAGGATAACGATGGTCGTGGTGGCAGTGTCTGTATATTGCTGCCTCCAGACAGGGGAGCTTGAGACGTGCAACAGGGTTGGCTTAAGTTCTGTAAACCAAAACCAACCTCCTGGCATAATACATACCCTGGGAATAGTAAGGACAGTTCACTCTTAAAACTATGATGCAGAGTGAAGGCCTAAGAAAGCAAAATCCATTCTGAGTATCAGGGAAGCACGGAAAGTGATGAAGGAAAAAGAAAAGGCAACTGCAAACTTGTGTCCCCCCTGCATTTCTGTCCCATTCGTGTGGTGTTCTCATGAGCACACGATACCTTGCCTAAAACAGGGAAATGTATTAAGAACAGCCCTTGCCTGGATTGCTGTGGAAGGGCACTGCAGGAAGGGATGCAGTGAACTTCAGTTCCAAGTAATTGTCAGTGATATGCAAACAGAGAGAAATAAGGTGAAAATCTTTGCAGATCTTTATGCTGTGTTGCAGCTACCATAGAGAGTGGAGACAGCTGCTCAGCTTCAACCTACAGCGTTGTGCTGGTGCTGGTGCAGTCCCAGCTCTCCAACTGGTGCTGGGCCTCCTCCTTGCCCGCCTCCTCTGCCTGTTTTCTTTCCTGAAAAATGGTGACATTCGGAATTAAGGCCAGGTGAGGTCCATCAGTTTCGGAAGTGGGAGCTGACCCCCCTGTGCTGTTAATTAGCTCTGGTGCCCAGCAGCAGTGTGGCCAGAGGTCACGGCAGCGGTGCCCAGTAATGATGGCAGGTGCTGGAACACGCTCCCTTGTCAGCTCATCTTTTCAGTGCCAAAGTAATAATTTGATCTCAGCAGAACAGCTGGTTTTAGACTACAGATTATCCACTCTTTCGTCTCCTCACTGAGCTGCAGAGCTGATTTGTTTCAGCTATAGGTCAATTATGTCCCAAAACAACACTCAGTTCACTTGTATCATGTGAAACAAAGATAAAATGGGTTCAGGCGTTAAGGATAGATCTTGTATTACAGACCCTCTGTCCCTGCACATAAATACCCATCACCAGGGAGTAAGTATTCATTTATTCCTGGAGCCAGTCGTGCTCATTTCATTAGGAGGCAGTGAATTATTTTAGCAAAACAATGCATATATAGGAATAAACTGTGCTTAAAAGGGCATTTATTTCTTGCATTGCCTGTAAGTGTCTCTGGTTGGGGGACACCTTAATCACTCAAAGTGATCAAATGTAAAATCAAATACATCTGCTTAGAGCCTGTTGGGAAGCAGTGCATATTGCGTGAGAGGAGATCAGTCCTTGCAAAGCAAGTATTTTAACATGGTCTTTTACTTCATGTTATTGGCCTTTTAAGCAAAAAATTCTCGTGAAATTGAGAACTTCTGCTTCATTTGCAATGAAGACCTCTCACCTTGCAAATCAATATGGAGCGTGCTCAGCCAGCACATGCCTGGACTATGCTAATGAAACAGCGAAGTCCCAAAATCATGAAATAATGACATAGCTAGAGGTATTCCTATTAGGCAAGCCAGCATTTCCGTGGGCAGAGTAGGTCCAGCACATGTGAATCTATACCAACATGGACATGTTGGCATCTTTCACAGCAGCCTTGCCATCCTCTGCTTTGGGATCAATTCAGCTTGTGCTGGTGGCTAAATAGAGCTGGCTGCAAGTATTCACCAAGCAAATGCTGGTAAAATGTTAAAATACTGCTTTTGCTTTGGCTTTGTGAGCCTGGTGTTTGACCAAAATGTGTAGTATTTATTTAATAGAAGGGGTAATTAATTAGTGTGCTTTTCCCCTGGTGGATCGCAGGGGTGCAGGTGTCACACAGCAGTGATCACTGGAAAGTTCCCCAGTGCGCTTCTGTGCCACTGGGGGCAAGTAAACTACCCACCCGTATCTCTGTTTTCTGAAAAAGAGGATTTTTCAGGTGGCATTTGGAAGCTTTCTGCCTCTCTGTAGGCAGAGCGGTGGGAGAGGGGAGCACTGTAAACAGAATTTTACACGTCCTGTGTTGGGAGGTGTGGAGCAGCTGTTCCCAAGAGACCTCAACAGCACTCAGTATTCCCGGGGCTGGTGTCCTTAGCTCGATCTAACAAGATGAATTTGAAAATACCAGCTCTGAAAGGGAAACATTTCGAATAAGGTAATCTGCACACATGTGCACAAACACGTTGGAGCCAGCTAAGCCTGCAGCCAGGAGTTATAAAAATCCTATTTATTTAAATGACTTTGAATAGCGTTCTCCTACTCCCTGAGATTTCAGTTTAAAAAGAAATCATTTTGGTTGTGTTTCTGCACCTCAGCTCCTCCCGTAAAAGGTCACCTTTCTCCAAAAGGGCCTTCAAATTGTAAGGCCTCATCATAGTTTTTCTTTTAAAGTTTCAGTTGTTGGTTAAAGCCCTTTCTGTACCTAAAGTGGTGGGTTGTTCCTTCTGGAAGGAAATTACCTATCTTTTTACATCTAATAAGGGCTGAAATTTTGCTAGACGAAGCAACTGGTGATTTTACAATGTCTGTTGACTGAACTATCCCTGCAACTCTAAGAAGCCTAAACCCAACAGCCCCTTAAGCGATTTTCAATTTTTCTTCTTCTCTCACGAAATTTTAATGCTCCATCTTGGCATGAATTCACAGTGAATGCAAACATACATCAGATCTGCTGCAGACAGCATCCACTGGATGTTAATTTGCCAGAAGGATGAATCCCATTGTGTGTGGTTAGCAGGGACTTCTCAGAAGCAAAAGGAGCCAGCCTTCATCTTGGCTTCAGGAAAGCTCCCAGTAAAGGTTTCTCTTGTTTCCTTAAATAAACATCTCCAGCTCCATCCTCCAGAGGCATCTCGGAGTGCCCCTCTGGGGTTCTCACAAAACAAAAAGGCCTCTTGTCTGATAGCACTTTTAAGAGGCAATGATTTTTCTTAGCCCTCACTTAACTGGCAGGTAATCGGCCATCATCTCGCTCAATACAAGGCTTTGTTTTTATTTGCTTATTTTTTAATTGAGCTAAATGCCTCCTCTGCTTTCCCACTGCCTCTGATCTCTGCTGGGGAGGACAAATCTTAGCAGCCTGGAACATCACACGTTTCTCCGACGGCTTTCGTCTCCCATATGCTCTGGTTCAGTAACAGTTTTGGCTGATGGCTGTGACAGCAAAACACCTTTTTTATTTAAGCTACAGCTTTCTAGAAATACGTCTTTGGGCTTAATCAACATAACCTTCAGCGGTTCTTTGAAACCCAGGATCTAAAAGCCATGAATGTCAGAAACACTTTATGGCTTGTGGGAGTCTTTAATGCTTCTGACAGATAAAAGTGGAGGAGGAGGCCATTAAAAAATGCACCACATACAGGCTGGAATGGGACCTTGCTGGTGGCTGACAGTTGTGCCCCTGCATTGGAAAGGAAGGGCTACTGAAAGGAAAGCGTATGACTAAAAGGCGGCATATGCTCCGCAAGACATCCGTGTTTGTGCTGAGCTTGGGCACCCTTTACTGGCAGAAAGAGTCCTCTGCCAAAAGGTCTTTTGGACGTCAGAGCTGTTGGTTTATTATTAGGACAGTACTGTTGTTGTTATTTTTAAGAAGAAGAGGATAAAATGAGAATAAATTACAGTAAAATGTCAGCAACTGCTGAAAGTAGAGCAGCAACAGTGTGTCTCTGGCATTTTTACAGCCAGGCAAGCACACACAGCAGGAATAGTGCCAGCGTGCAATTTCCATCAGCTCCAATTACTACCTTGGCCTGGTTTTAAATATTTAAAGTTTCATGTTTAATTTTGGATGATGTTGAATAACAAGAATCAAAATATGGAAATTCACTAAGGAGTATTGGTCGAAGCAAGTGGGTATCAATAATGTAAGCTGTGTGGGACTGAATGGCCCTGGTTTTCCAAGAGATCTTTTCCATTTCTCTTGTGTTCCCTGTCTAACCGTGATTTATTAAACAATCCTCTGAAGGGATTGTCCTTCTCCACTATCTTTTATTATTGGTGGGAGCCAATTTGAGACTCACTCTGTTGTGCGAGGGACCGGTTCCCTCGTGTGATTGATGAGCCAGATGGGAAGTGATTAGACTTTTACAAGCCCATGCTGCTTGGAACAATATTACCAGGAGGAAAAAAAAGGCTGTTGTTCAAATTTGAGATTCATAGCCTATTACTGCTTCTGAGGTTCTCCTTCCTCCTTTTCCGTGTCTCCTCATTTTTCTGGCTTGCTTTGCACGATCAGGCGAGTGCGTGGAAGAGCGGCCAATGGAAGTAACCGTAGGAGGCAAAGCTGCCAGGTGTTGTGGGCAGCCACGCTTTTTTTCCCTTTATTGTTGTTATTTTTTATGAAGACTGATTGCCATTTGTTCCTGATATGCCTCCCCAGAGGTTTGTCTTCTTCAAAGAGAGGCAATAAACCAGGCAGGCTGTGCAACAAGGCAGGTAGGAGGAACAGGAGGACAGGTAGGACGTACGTGCTGCTTCCCTAAGTGCGAGGAGGGGGCAAACCACAATCCCTTATATTGGGGCTGTCAGTGTGAAACCCATTTGCCCTCTGTCAAAGAGAATTTGCTGGTTTGCATGTGGTGATGGCCAAGCAGACATTTCTCCCAGGGATCCCAGCAAACGTCACATCTGACTCTGCTTAACAGGCAGCTTTGCTCCTGTCTATGTCGGAGTCCAAGTGTCTTCATCTTGTTCTGTCTTTCACCCCAGCCACCCATTCACCTTTAGCACATGGTTGTTTCATCATAAGACCTCTGCTCCTTCTCTTCTCAGTGCCTGGCAGAGTTTCATCCTAGAAATGTAAGGTGGTACATAATCATTTTTGCCTCTAAGATTTCTAAATCAATTCCTCATGTTTTCATTCAGGGTTTTCACCTTGTTATTTTTTTATTTTCAAAGTCTTCCTCAGGAGACCTCTAAAACTTTCCCACTGGAGCAATGTCAAAGTGCAGCCAGACAGCTGAAACAGGCACTCTACAGCAGCCAGGTATTGCAGTGAGTGGGGAATCCCATTCCCCTGGTACAAGTTAAACGGATTATTCCATTTTAGCTTTAAAAATGCACTCTTTATGCACACGCCAGAGCTTCGGGGGACTGTTGCTTGTCAAAGCTGTTAACTGAAAGTTGTCACTGAGGCCAAACTGAGGTGATGCACAGCCCAGAACCTTTGGGGAAAAACATGCTGGAGAGATGAGCACGAGCACTCTTGGCATCTCAGTGGTGGGATTTCATCTTGGTCAGCTGGAGTGGAGCTTGGGGTGTGGGTGCTCTTATTGTGGCATTGAAAGGATGTTTCATGAGTATTGTCCTGCTGTTGATGATAAAGCTTTTGCAATAGGGAAAAAAAAGGTAATGGGTGATGTTTTATGAGAGACCTAATAGTAGATTACAGCACCTGGGTGAGGGTGGTGGCAAAGGAGGATTTGTGACCAAGAGAAGCAAAATTCTATAAAAGCCAGAGCTGTAGAAATATTTGATGCTTCAGCTGAACTGGGAAAGAATTAGAAAAGTCAATTGGGGTTGCCCCATGTGAGAATTTTTTTTATTTTACTCATCAAACCAAAGTCCTGCAAAGCGTTTTTTTTGCAGCAAGAGAAATTTTTTTTTTGTTCTTCTCCAAGTGCTTAATTTGTTTTAAATAATACATTCTAATAAACTACAGAGCAATAAGCACCTTGATTTTTCAAGTGTTTTTCCTTCCCCTTCCCAGGTGGAGCTATTTGCCACACTCAAGATTAATATGCAGTTTACTTCGGTCAATCAAAAATTGGTATTTCCTCTCCCCCTCCTCCCCCCTCCCCCCCCCCCCCCCCCATGCTGATATGTTTATTCTTTGAAAACTTTCTCCAAACTAATAAGGATGGATTTTTCCATGGCATTTTATCAAAGCTGCCTTGTCTTTGCTGGGTTAAAATTTGATGGAAACAAGTTACTCATAAAAATGCAGGTCAGATTTTGTTGTAGTGAAACGAGCTCTTGCCTCCATAAGAAATGTAATAAATGAAACAAAATGAAGATCACAGAAGTTGTAATAAAATTCATAAATGTGTGTATAATTGAACTTCATTGAAATTATTGTAAAGGGTGCAGTTACATTCTTTAATTATGCACAATTAGCACAGGAGCTGCTCAGTCCCTGCCAGAGCCTTTTCTCTTGGATTTACAATAGGTCATGGTAGAGTATTTTTCCCATTACTGTCATGGAGGCAGTAATTGAGCTGGATCTGATCTCCCACATTGACTGGCTTTATCCATAGAAGTATAATTTATTTATGTACAACTAGTTGTCTTTGCCATTTTTAATGGGAGCCTGGAGCAGGCATAGAAGAGATGGCAGAATTTATAGTCCACTAAGGCATTTTTCATCAAGAGTCATCTGTGAAACCTGATTTGAGCTTATAAAGCAGGAAGAAGATACTTCTGGTAAGTCTTCGAAGTGCTTGTCTTGTGGCCCACGGGCTGGTAATGCCTGGGCGGTGGGTTTAGGGTTTGACTACAAACAAAAGTTTGAGAGTCCTTCTCCAGAAGAATCCAGAGACAAATCCAGTCCTTGCAAAGACTGGTGTGCTGATCTGGTGGATGCAAGGATTTTGCCTTGCTAAGCATTTCAGTGCATTTGAGGGTTTCTTCATATTGATCAGCTAAACCCGCTCAATAATATGATAAATAATTTATTTGCTGACACTTGGCCCAGCCTGCTCTCTATGCACCTCACAGATGTGCACTGTGAGAGCCGTCTGTGTTAGCTCTGCAGGCAGGGAGGGCAGCCAGAAACAAACACAAAGTTCAGCTGAAGCCTTTCCTGTGGGCTCGGCTGCCTCAGACACGTGCCAAGTGAAGAAGGATGGATCTGCTGTGGAGCCTGGAGAAGGCTTTGGGTATTGGGGAGACTGTTGGGTAAGAGGTGCTGTGTGGGGGTACCAGCTCCTGCCTAGGCACAGCAGCTCCCTGTCGTGTTTGAGCTTGAGTCAGATGGGACTTTGGGTTTTAGACAAGGCCAAAGCACGTGAAGCCTTTCTCTGCCCACCTGTAAACACAGACTCGGTGCAGTTTAACATGCACATGCCGTACTCAGGGAAGGTGGTGGGTAAAAGGAGTGACTGCCTCATGTCTCTGCACCAGGATATCTCTTTGCCTCAGCTGCTTTATGCACCCTCCACCTTGCTCCTAAAACATCAGGCATTGCAGCAGATGGGGCAACAGCACATCAGAACTCAGGCTGGCAGTTCCTGGCAGGCGCGGTACCTGTGGATGGGCTGAAGCTGTCTCAGCAAACACTGAGCCAGTGCAAGTTTATTCAAAACTGTTTCCATCAGCGGAAGAGTACATTATTTATGATTCCATTTTCCTCTCTGTTTGGAGAGCATTTATCAAATCAATCAGAGAATTAATTAGGTCATTATTATTTTTTCATTATTTGCCTAAGCCTAGGTGTATTTACCCTACACAAATAGAAAGGCCACCAGTAAATGGGATCAGGAGCTTGAAATAACTATTTCCTTCCCCATACTTCAGGGGAGGAGCCTGAGAGTGGCTCTGCAGTATGACAGCTGGCAATGAAGTTGTGGTATATAAGAAGTTATGGGATGCTGTTAAGTGTCATTTGTCATCCATGTCCTGAATGAGATGGGCTCTGTTCTGTGCTGTTGCATGGGCAGAGTCATTTTGGACCCCATTTCACAACTGAAGCACTAAGAAGTTATAAATCAACACACACGAAAGGCCCCAAGCAGCTGTGACCCCCTGGCTTAACCCTTTCACACAGGTTCCCCTGCATCTTTGTTAGTGTCCCCTCCCACATCTGGCATCACCTCCACCATCTTCTGGTTGTGGCTGGAGCTTCCCAGGGCAATGCCAGCCACCATTCCTCTGGTCTTTCCTCAGAAGCAGTTTGGGTTTTTTATTCAAACCGACTCATTTGGTGATTTTGCCAAGATGACACTGGTGGCGAGTGGCCTGGCTAGCTACCAGGCGTGGGGGCTCGGAGTAGGGGGGACAGTGCTATTCCTGGTGCCACATTTGCCATGGTGGCTGCACCTTCAGCCTCTCAGACTCCATGTCAGCACATGGATTCTGTAGTTTGGGATTTGCTGCTCCCTGACCTGCATGACAGGGAGAGAACATGTTATCTCAGGTGCACAGGGAACTCCCTAGTGGTGGGGGCCACCAAAATGGTGTTTCCCATTTCCCAGTGCACGGGAGCTCCTGGGCCAGGTGCTGTGGTTGGATGAGAGCAGGTGAGGAAAAGGGGGATGGGGAAATTATGGCAGCACTGTGTCAGGTTGACTTAAACTGCTGGACAAAACCCAGTGGTTCCAGGTGTGTTTCAAGAGCATCCCAAGGTGAGGAGCCAGAATGACTGAGTGTTTTCCAAGACCAAAGCAGGATAAGGGGAGTGCTGGGAATATGACACTGCATGACCCCTGTGCCCACCTTATCTACTTCATGGGGCTTATTTTCAAGTGACTGTTGGGTTTTGTTCTTACAGCTGCTTGGAGTGTTAATGAAAAAGCTTTGCAGTGCGATTTTCCTCCAGGTGACCCAGCTATTCTGTAAAGCACTAAGGGCCACTGAACAAAAGTGTATAATGTATAATTAATGCAATAATTGCATAATTTTATTCCCCTTTTCATCAAAGTTGCTGTACACAGTGCATGTATTAAATACGACTACAGTGCTGTTTCCCAAGACAACTGCTGAAGATGAGTTAGAAAGTTCTCAATAGGCTATTCCATTTAAACATTTTCTTTGCAAAATAGATACAGGCTGTCTTGTGAATAAGAATGAGATTAGCTGAAGTCATTAATTAGTATGACTTTTTAAAAGGAAGCTGTAAATGGAATAATTTACCACATACAGCATCTTAATTTTCTTCACTGTGAAATACTTTTTCTCTTTTTGCTATTTACTCTCTGTTGCTGTTAAAATGTTGCTGTTCAAGGCCCTTCATGAGTTCTGAACTTCGTCTTTGGTGGGTACCCCTTGGTTTTTTAGCTTATCTCTTTCTCTCCCAGTCATCCTGATCCTAGGTTTTGGACAGATAGAATATTATAATTGTGACTGAACCATCTTTGCCTCCTTCAGACCTTGTCCCTCTGGGAGTTTCCCATCACCAGAGGGTTCAGCTTGGTGACCAGAGCTTGGTGCCCAAGACAGCGAGTTTTGACCTGTAGTTATCTGATAGATTAGAAAAAGAGATTGTAGGGCTGGAGGTCTCTGAAACAAGGAGAGCTCCATGATTGTCTGTTGGCAGGTGAGCATCATGTAAGTCCTGGCAGTGACCTGGCGACCTGGAATCCTGAAAAGGGACACAGAAGAGCTTTGCATTAGTGTGTTGATCTCACGTTTTGTTTGTTTTCCTTATGTAGTTCAGTTTGGAAACTGTTAAAATGCATGTTGTAGGGCGATCAAAAAGACCCTTTTTCTTGGGTGGAAGGGGTTAAACTGAAGTTTAAAAAAAAACTTTTGAGGGGTTGTTTCAGAAAGAAATTCAGAAAGACAAAATTAAGATGGTTTGCTCTCATAGCTTTTCCCTAGAGCTTGGAGCAATTTGTTTAAACATTGATTTTAAGATTTATTTTCCTACTTTTTTTTTTTTTTCCAGTGGCTTGATTTTCATTCCTTGTCTGGTGTGCCTGGTAATTTTGCACGCTATCACAAGCCTAATTCTTCTCTGTTTCAAATGAATATCATATAAATTAATTGCCATATGATTACCATGTAATTACATTGTGACTCATGACAGTTTAGACAAAGTATCATAGCTGCATTTTAAGAAGTGATAAATGTTTGACTAATGTGTCAGAAAAATGTAAATATATTGTGATTATTGTGGCACTGTTAAACACATTAATTCTCTCCCTAGTTTCTGCAAGCTGTCAGTCATGCTGTGGCAAAGAGCAGTCAATCCAACTTCCTAAATTTATCTGTGTTTAGGCAACATTTAGCATTTCGGAAGGTTTTTGCACGAAAGGCCAGGGAGGAGGAAGGTGGCCTGAGTGTCACTGCAGGATCATGCATGACACTCTGGAGACACCTGTATTTTCCAAGTCAGCTGCTTATTAAATAAATCTATCAAGTTCTATCTTTAGTTGAAAATTAGGAGCTTTTTTCATTTAAGTTGCTATTCAGTAAGTCCTGTGGTCAGTGTAAATGGGCAAACCCTTTTAACCAGCTGCTGTGAGGTGTCTGGCAGGCTCCTACTGATGGCAAAAACATGTTTAGCATCGAGTTCCTTGAAATAGTGTCTTAGGTTTAAATGGGTCTGAGGTCTTTAAAGGTATTGGGAAACCGAACAGCCAGCCCAAGGAAGCTACTGAAAGCCAGATAGTGGGTGTTTGCTCTCAGTTATGAATACCTTCACCACTGATCTGGTCTTATCACTCCAAGTGAAGTGTCCCAAGCAAGGCAGCAAGATCGCAAAAGAGCATGTTGCTGTTTTTCTGCTTTCTTCCATGCCTGGCTGTCAGCACCGCACAAAAAGCTCAGGACACAGCATGGTTACCCAGACCCCCAGCGATGCAGAGAGCTTCTGGGCTGTTGCAGGGATTTGGGCTGGGAGCTCTCAGGTGCTTATCTTGTCCTCCTCTGCTGCTCTGCCCCTGCTGCTGCCTTTACAACACGTCCCTGTGTTACTTGAGGCGCTTACCAAGGGTGTAGAAGGGCTTCGTGAGCAGTTTCAGAGTGGGACAGATCTGATCATAGCCCCCCACCTTCTCTCCCCCCACCCTGCCTTGATACTGTGCCCTAGGGATTTGGTTTTGTTTGGATTAGCAGGGTAGTTGCTGATGTTTTGCCAACTAAATTAAACAGCCATCAGTTGAAATGATTAATTGAACTGAGCCAACAGGACAACGTCCTTTGCTCATTTAAGGTCCTGCTAGAAGCAGACTAGTAGCAGTTGACAGCAAATAAATAGGCAAATCCATTCAAAACAAAGTAAACTGTGGAGTTGGTGAGGAGAGGAAGGGCGAGGGAGGTATTTCTAGTGTATTTACAGGCTGGAAATTATCAGCCCCGTGGCTTAGGATCCCCTTCCTTGATGCTGAGTGACAGCTGAGTGACTCATCCGTCTTTGATGGGCTCTGAAAGGCAGGGACTCTGGCTAGCAGGGCTGCAGGGAGCTCCTGAGGATGTAAGCATTTCCCAGCCACCTATTTACAGCCATCCAGCTGGAAAACAGTGTCCCAATGCCCTATAAACCCACCTCTGGAGAAATTGTTTCTAGTCTGTAGCAGCAGTAAAAATGAAATAAAGTTGCCCTAATTCCGGGAGGTGTGAACTTCAAAAGCCTGCGCAGAGCTTAGTTAAGTTTTAACAGTGTTGAACATGGGCAGTTTCTTTCCCCTTCTTCCTTGCTCTCCTTTATTAGCTGAGAAAAGTGGGGAAGAAAATAAATTGAAGGACTTGGTTAGTGCAATGTGTGACATTAGAAATTACCTTTCTAATGAAATCCATGATTAGACCAGTTAGAGAGGTAGGATGGAAATGCTGTGTGTGTAGGTAGTGCATGCTTAGCATACACAACCCCTAAAAACAGAGCTAATAGCCATCAGGGAGGCAAGAAAATAACTGTGTGTTTCCTCTGCTCCAGAGCTCTGGTTTGATGGTCTTTGCTGCGGCCAAAGCCAGGTCACCTTTGTCCTTCTGACTTCAATATTTTTTCTCTACACCTTTGAGAAAAGACATTGCTGTTTCAGTGAGCAGAGTGAAAATGAGCATTTTCTCACTATTGCCAGTCGTTCCTACTATATCTAAATGTGGTATATAACTTTGGGAAAGCTTAGACCATATCCTGTGATTGATGCCATGGATATGTAACCACAGCCATGCGTGCTTGAGCTATGTAAAACAATGGTTTGCTTGAAAATGGGAATATTTATGTGTTTGCAGAGTATATACATGTGAATCCTATGGGATAGCAGCTATCTGTCCCATCCTTCTAGGACCACCCATCTCAGCAAATCTCTCATTCAAAAAACCTAAGTATTTTGTGTTTTTGCAAACTGAAAACTGATTTTTTTTTCTTTTCTTTTTTTTTTTCTTCTCTGAGGGCTGAAAAATAAAACCATTCTTTTCCAGCCAGGTCTTTTCACATTATCCTGTAAGAACACAGCATTACTAACGCTGTGGTAAATGATGTTGAAATGCAAGAAAAAACTGTAAAAGTTAATTCAGTGAGGAGTGCTTGGTAGATTTTTTAACATTGCTATTAGCATGCATGATATGAAAACCACCTACTTGCACTATAGGAAAGACTACAAGTGGCTGACTGAGGAGGAAAATTAAAATCCAGGGCAGTTTTTAACATATCCCTTTGTATAAAACTTGAGTGTTCAGAGTGTACAGCTAAGCATTTTTTACAGTGTTCCTTGAGACACGTTTTCTGGCCTGCCACTTCTCAACGCTACTCATTTCGTACCTGGTAGTCCCGTTTCTGTGCAAGTTTTGTTACTCTTCTCACAGTGTGGGTGAGCTGAGAGTCAGAGCAAAGTTTTGCTTGCAGAGCTCTTTGTCCCCAGGAAAGCACGAGCATCATTTTTGTTAGAAGCCCCACGCTGGTGGCAGAGGCCACATTTCTGCTGTGTTTCTCAGGGAGATAGTGTAGCACTTTGGATTCTTCCTCTTGCCTTGCGATATAGGGCACTGTCAGTTCTCTTTTTGTTTTCTACTACTGCAGTTTCAATCACAGGTGTGTGCTGGTATGTTCTCCTTGAAGGCTGTTCTGCAGGTAGCTGGGGGTTAAGCATCAACAGGCATAAACAAAGATGCTCTCTTGAGTAATAGGATATTCAAGGGCCTCATTTCAGATTGATGATGATGAATGAAAGAAGGGTTACAAAATAGAATAGAGCTCAGAGTCTGCTTATCCACAAGAAAATACTTGACACAGTAGAAAAGCAGGGAATTAAAAGTAATTTGCCTACTTCAAGTACTGTACTTCCTGTATGAGAGCTATCAATTGTTTAAATAGAGGTAATTGAAATTATACTGCCTTTTGGCACAATAGGACTTAGTCTAATTTTATCAATTAGAGTATAAACTTGTCAGGAGGAATGCTGATTAGGGCACTTGGGCTGGGTTGTGACGAGGCAGGTTCAAAGAGGTGCCAAGTGCCTGGCTATTGGCTTTATTAAGTGGAATGTTTTGCTTCAAACATGGCCCAAAGGCTTCCAGGTTTAAAGTAAGTCTTGTGGTGTGTGTGCACTTCTGGGAGTCCACACACACTTAATTTGCTCCAGGAGCTCTGGGTAGGAATTCAAGTCTGGAGATGCCAGAAGAAGGTGACCCCACTGTTCTAGTTTCCCTCTCAAGCCTGCAGCATGGCACAGTGCAATTCCTGCAGCACAGTTGTTATTCCTCTCTGGACCTCTGTTTTCCTCTGTGCCTGGGCAATGCCGATGCACACTGAAGTGAATCCTCATATTGCTGCCCTTCCTGATCTTCCATTGCCCAGACTTCTGTCTAGCAATACTTTTGGCCAAGAGAAGAGGTGGATTTTGAAGACAGGCATTTTCAATGCTTATTTTCCAGATACACTTGTTTGTATGGGAATTGCTGAGGATTTAGGCAGCCTTCTTACGGTGGCTTTGCTGTGCCCTGGCTTAAAACTTGCCCACCTCCAGCTGCCTGTCCCCCTAGCAGAGACCTCTTGGGCTCAGGATGTAGCTACTCTTGTGTTGGTGGCTGTAAAGGGATGACCCTGGCTGGACTCCAGGCACCCACCAAAGCCATTCTTTCACTCCCCTCTACAGGTGGACAGGAGACACAATATAGAACAAAGAGTTCCTAAGCTGAGATAAGGACTGGGAGAGATCACTCACCAAATACCATCAAGGCAAAGCACACTTGAGTTAGAGATATTAATTGAATTTATTACTAACAAAGAGCAGGATAATGAGAAGTAAAATAAAACCTTGAAAACACCTTTCCCCCACCTTCCTTCCTTCCAGCTCTATCTCCTACCCCAGTGGTTCAGGGAGATAGGAATGGGGGTTATGGTCAGTTTATTACCTGTGGTTTCTCCTGCTGCTCAGGGAGAGGAGTCGTTTCCCTGCTCCACCGTGGGGTTCCACCCACGGGAGACAGTTCTCTGTGAGCTTCTCCACCATGAATCCATCTCACAAGCAACAAAACCCTGCAAACTGCTGCAGTGTGAGTCTATCCCACAGGCAGCAGTTCTCCCAAAACTGCTGCAGCGTGGGCTCCCCTCTCCACGGGCCTCCCACAGGGTCACAGCATCCTGTCAGGCATCCCCCTGCTCTGGTGTGGGGCTCCTCCACAGGCTGTGGGGGGATCTCTGCATCCCTGTGGATCTCCATGGGCTGCTGGGGTACAGCTGCTTCACTGTGGTCTTCACCATGGGCTGCAGAGGAATCTCAGCTCTGGTGCCTGGAGCACCTCCTCCCCTCCTTCTGCAGTGACCTTGGTGTCTGCAGAGTTGTTCTTCTCACGTGTTCTCACTCCACTCTTCTCTGGCCGCAATTACAACTGTGCCATACCTTTTTTTTCTTTCTTCTTAAATATGTTGTCCCAGAGGCATTACCTCCATTTGTTACTGGCCCAGCCTTGGCCAGTGGCATGTCCATCTTTGGAGCCACCAGGGATTGGCTCTGCCAGATATAAAGGCAGCTTCCAGCAGCTTCTCACAGAAGCCACCCCTGTAGCCCCCCCACTACCAAAGCCTGGCCATCGAACCCAGAACTGTGTCCAGTGTTTCAGTGCAAACCCAGCTCCGTTGGCAGCTGAGGCTGAGCTCCGCGTTCCCCACCTGGGCCGTGTCTGGGCTGGGAGTGCCGGCCCTGTCACCTTCTGCCGACGCTGCTGCTGCAGGGCCATGGCACAGACGGGCTGGCTGGACACATCCAAAGTCTCAAACCAGCACAGCAAGACTCGCAAGGGACCATCTGTCACTGCCCAGAGCCTTTTCCCTCTGAAGGCAGGAGGAATTTAAAAAATCAGAGGAGGTAATTGCTTTAGTTACTCTTCCAGGCTTCACCCAGCAGTCACTGCTCAGCCCGGCCGTGCTGGCCCTGCATGAGGCCTGGCTTTCTCCAGTGATGGGGGCTCTTGTCTCGTATTTCTGCTTCTTCCTCTGTTTCTCTGGAGTCTTTGAATTTCCACACCTGTTCCCCCCACACACCCAGGAAACGGCTGTGTCTTTTGTTCTTGTGGCATCTGCCATGCTGCAGTCACTGGCCCAGTTGCTTTTCCTGTTTATCCCAAAGGAGGGGCAGTGTCTGTCCCCACTGGTTTTAGCATTTATTGTCTCCAGGCTTCCTGTGGGCCCTGCAGCAGGAGCTGGAAGCTCTGGTGTTGGCCAAGGTGTGCTGCCATGCTTTGAATGGTGGGGATGGAAAGAACTGCCCAACAGCTGCCTCTTTCTCCAGCTCTGTGCAGCCTCACAGACTGAGAGGACCGTGAATTCCTTTGCCTCAGAAAACAGCAATGTCTGGCTTGCTGGTGAGGCCTTGATCTAAAGGAAGTCATGTTTGAGGTGACTGTGTCAAGATGGTTGAGATTTTTTCTGGGTTTTCTTCTGTAAATGTTGAGATTTCTGCTTAATAGGACTATACAGATGTTGATGTGGTGTGAAAAAAATTCCCCTTGCATGGCAGGAGTGAGGAATCCCCCCCATTTCCCACATTGGTTATTGGAAGGAATTGTGCATGAAGAAATAAACAGGGTCACTGTTGGCAGTTTAACTTACTTTACTCCTCAGTTACAGCTTTACAATAAGAGGTAAAAGCCCTTTCAACATGAATTTTGGTTTTTTGTCTCAGGATAAACCACATGAATATGTACATGTTGTCCTTGAAAACTATAACTTATTTAATCTTGGAATGGGTCTGCCATAGCACTTTCTTGCTTGACCATGGCCCATGTGAAAGAAATGGTGACATGACCAAGAAGCCCAATTAGCAGCTACAGTCCTTCCAGCTAAAGGAAGGAGTTGTAGCCAGGACATAAAAGGAGGAAGAATTGGCACGAGGATGCATTCCATTTTGCCAGTTTTCACATCTGGTGTAATTGCCAGCTATGCAGGTGAAGCAGAGCAGGTGCAGGTATTGGATCCAGCGTGAAACCCACAAAAAACCAAAAGCTTACTGTTTTAGCAAGATTCTTTTAGTATGAATCACAAGAATTGAGTGTTTCCTAATTTTATTGGGTGTCTAACAACCTCAGTCCCAAAACTAGTCATATTAACTCCAGCCAATCTAAATACCTTCTAGAACCACAAAAAGTGAATATCCTGATTTTGTTTGGATGTATTACAACCCCTGCCCTAATATCACTACTGGACACACAAACTCTGTCCAAACTGAATGATTTCTGGAATTTCAGTAAATAGGTGCTGAAGGCTCAATTTGCTGCCAGTATAGTTTAGCTGAGCTTGACTGATGCTGTGCAAGGTTTTATCTGCTAAGCAGCTGGTTTCTTGGTGTTGGCATCCCACAAACATAGCCTTTGGTATGATTTCAGAGGGAACAGACACCCATGTGCATCTGTGAGTATTGACAGTCTGCACCCAAGTTTTTCCTAAGTGTTGTGTCAAAGGGTTAAGTAAATAGAGGCACATTTAATCCTGCAACCTGTGTATTTGAAGAGATCATCCTTGAAACTACCACCGAGTTCACCAGGAGCAAAATCCACAGCTTTGTGAAATTCAGTGGAAAATTGGCTTCAAGGAGCATTAACTCAGGTTCTCAGTGAATGTCTTTCTTCTTGATTAAGAGAGGGGAAAAAAAAGGAAAAAGAGCACCTTTAGATACTAAAGTCACTTTTTTACTTTCCCTACAAGTTGGAATTTGTCCACTGCCTGGAATATTTTACTACTGTATTTATTGATACTGAGACAGAACTAGGTTTAGGCTTAATTCTGGGCTCCAGTTGGTTTTTAGAAGGTGATCACATTTACAGTCCTGAGATTTGTGCATGCCTGTTTCCTCTGCCACGCCTTACAGCTAAACCCCGCTTGCTCAGATGTGGAAATTCTATGGAATTTCATAGTTTCTGTGAAGGAAAAGATCATTTTCTGCAAAGCCTTTGGCATGATTTCCATGGGAGATGGCAGTGTACTTTCCCCCAACACGCAGAGATGCACGGAGCGGTCATGGCCAGCTCTGCAGCCTGCTCTGACTTGGCTGTGGGGGCTTTGGAGAGGGGCATTTTTCATCCAGTCCTCCAAGATCCAGTGGAGCCACAGTTCTCCAAATCTGCCAGCGGGGCTGAGAGCCCCAGAATATCAGGCATTGTCTGGTGTACCCAAATGGCAGCTCAGCTGAGCGTTGGAAGCGAGAAGTGGTGCTTTTAAATCATTTGGCTTGTTTTATTAGATCATTCTGAATTAGGTGGTCTTAAGAGGAGGCTTTTTGCTGCTCTGGGTCTGTTCAGTGTTGGAGGATCATGTAAAAACACAAAGAACCCTGTGGTTCCCCTCCTTGGAGCCCAGAGCCCCTGCATGGGTGCCTGCTACATCCTCCTCCCACCACGGTGTGGGAGAGACAGGCTCTGCAGCTCCTTTGGAGCTCTGGATTGGACTTACTGTGATACCACGTGTGATAATTTTATTTTAGGCACCACAGTATGGCCATGTGTTATTTTGTAAGAGCAGCACTGTGTCATCCAGCTGGTGGCTTTTTGTTTTGCTTTTTCTTTGCAAAGACAAGTTTAAACCCAGCTTTTACAGTAATGCAGAAGCATCAGCAAAGTGCACCAAGGCAAGATTTGCCCTTCCCATACCCTGTTCCTGTAAACCACACTGCTAAGGTGTGCAAACCCTGTTTTTCATTAGGAACTAGAAAAATCTGTCTTGTTTTAGCAAAAAAGTATGAAGGAGCTGTTTGCTTGAAGAGAGGTTTAGGCTATCAAAACCTTACTGAGTGTGGGTACAGTGAAGGAAAACAGCATGAAGAAACACTTGTTCCGTCATTTTTTGCATACTTGGTTTTCAGCTCACTTGTGTTAAGCTTTTCAGCTTTTGCATCTGCTATGTCATTTTGCTTTCATTTTTAAAGTGTTCTGTGTACATCTAAACCCACATGAAGATGATCTGTTTTTTCCTTTTTGTTTCTTTCTAAGGCAATAAGACATCTGGCTGCTCCTAGTGTGAATTATCAAGTCTCATTCTTTTAACCCCCCTCATCACTTTATTTGTAAAGTGCTCACCCGCTGAGATACCAGAGGCCATGTGCAAACAGTTTAAAACAACACTGGGAAATAAATGGCATGGGCAAAAATGATGGGATGCTTTTTAAAGCGGAAAAGCTGTGAGTGCTGATAAAGGCATGTTGAGAAGTGGCGGAGAGAGAGGTCAGATCAGTCCAGCATTCCTGCAAAGCCCAAAGCTGACCCTTCTTCCAAAAATCAAGTGTAAAGGTCAGTTCTTCCTCCCTGGGTGGTGACCCCAGCAAGGCACTGGGATTTGCCCTTAAATCTTCATCTGGATTTGGCCAATGCTGTAAGAAAAGCCACATCCCTGACCATTTGGGAGAGCAGGACCCCAGCATTGCTGGGGGGATGATCACTGCAGGAGGAGACTAGAAAACTTTCAAAAGCTGAGCTTCCATCCCTGGAAGTGTTCAAGGCCAGGCTGGATGGGGCTAGGAGCAACCTGGTCTAGTGAAAGGTGTCCCTGCCCAGGGCAGGAGGTGGGATGAGATGAGCTTTAAGTTTCCTTTGAACCCAAACCCTTCTATAATTCCTCTGGAGGCAGCTAGTGGGGAGTCCTTTGCATGAAGGCACTGGGTGCCTTGGTGTTCAGATCTACCTGTGCCAGCTCCCTGTGCCAGGACAGTCTTTCTGGGAGCTCTGCTAGAAGTGAAATTGTGGTGCTAGAGCCTGGCTGGCTGAGGCATGTATGTTGCTCATGTGAAGTCCTTGGAGGAAGCGTAAGGATTGAGGCTGAGCAAATGAGCTGGCTGGCTCTGTTTGTGTGCCACATCTGCCAAATGGCTTTTTTTGGGAAGAGCCTTGCCAAAAAAAAGCCCAAAACAACACTGTGCTGCCAAGATGTTCAACTTTCTGTGCTGGCTCCAGCAGATAGAGATATCCAAAAAGACAAAGCTCTGCTGTGATGCTGCTCTTTTCCCTTGTTCATGCACGAGGCAGCTTCCAGGTGCCCAGATGTCAGCATGAGCCCGTGGCTTCTTTGGGACTGGCATAGATGGAGTGACCTGCATGTGCAGGGATGGGGCATGGGGCAGGGCAGATCAGAGGATGGGAAGGCATCAGCCCCACGTGCTTCTTTTCAGCAGTTTGTGGTCTTCCAGCACTGTCTTGTGCTTTTGCAGTATCTCTGCAAAGAACCTTGCAGAAAACAAATAGGAGCTTTCATGGAAAGTGAGAGGGTGATAAAACAAATAACACATAATTTATATAATTTTAAAATAACTTAAGTGCAGGAGAGTTGCCAGTAGATGAAAAGAAATACCCAAATCTGATCACAGCTTTGAGTGGCTGCAGGAGCTGAGCAGTCTGTCCCTCTGTCCGGGATTAACTCACTTTATCCTGAGCACTGTGGGAAGCAGCACTAGCATCAAAGAGGATAAACACTGGTTTTCCTGGTGCTTTTCCATCTGACAAAGCCTTCAGAGCCTCACACTCAACCCAGAAGTGTTAGGACTAATGCAGGCAGGAGGTGAGCAAATTCCAACCCTTCCTGGGAGCAGATTGCTCGCCTGGAAATCTGTCCCTGCATTGGAGGGTGAAGAGCTGGGGGGGGCAGGACTAAGGCAGGTTCAGGGGACGGATGCCAAACACTAACAAGGGCATTATTAGTAGTGAGGTGGATGCAGGCGTTGCAGAGACAGGGAGCCTTCAGCAAAGAATCAAAGCAAATTCCTCTATGCCAACCTTCCATCCTCTGGATGTTTATTCAGATGCCATACATTTTTTAGTAATCCTCACTGGGATGAATTTAGTCAGGTCTTTCAAGGTTTTCTTGGGTGGAGATGAAGGCAGGCACAGCCATGAGCACTTCAAGGGCAGGTGCCTACAGGAAATGAGAAATTTTGACCAAGTAACAGCTTGAGCCTGAAGTTGAGAAATTTGTCTTTGCTGTGCTAGATGGCAGAAGACTCAGTGGGTAGATCTGAAATTGAGGAATTTAATCAACATAGCAAATGACAGGTTTGATTTTAAGCACTTGTCTTTATCTTCAAATGGAAATGAAGGGTTTGTGGAACTAAGAGAGATGGAGAAAAAACCTTGGATAAGAGAGGTGGATGGAGAAAGTCAGTGTTGTTAAGGGATAGACTTCTGGTCAGATGGCAACACCAGGCTCTGCTGTGCTCTGTTGTGCTGTGCTGATATTTCTGTGTTACTAAATCAAAACAACTCTTTGATTACAAAGTGTTGATTGAAGAGCAACAGCCATGACAGGAAGGTGTGGCTGAAAGGAAGTAACAATCCCAGAATGGAAACCAGTCAGCCCAGTGCCACCTAAAATTGATGTGTCTGTTATTCCCGCCAATGCAGGGTCGGAGACATCTCACAACTACATTAACAGGATTTTAGCTGGGGGTGTGGGGGAAAGCTGGACAATAATGCGAGCTGCTTGAACTGATTGGAAATCAAATGGACAATTTTCAGCCACAAAAATCAGGTGAGAGGACAAAGCAAATGAGTCCTACAAGAGCGACAAATAATCAAGATAAATGCTGAAGTCTATGCAACATTATCGTGTGCCGTGCAGTGTTTGTTAGATTTCCTAAATGCCATGAGAATTTCCTGGTGCTGCTGTCTAGATTGAGTCAGACTTCTCAAATACTCACAGTGATCTTATTATCTATGCTTTCCTTTAAGGTGTTACAGAAAAAAAGTGCAAAAATGCTTATGATTTTTTTCACTGAGGTATAAAATAAATAAATATGAGGATAAAACCAATTTTGAGGGGTTTAGCCATTTCCTACCTATTAGCAAGATCCTATGCTATGTCTAGGAAGTGTTTTGAAGAAGTAATTAATAATTCATTTATTTTTTACACAAATATTTCTCTAACACTTTCCTATTCTTGTTAGCTTTTGGAAAACAAACTCAGTTTGAACTTGACAGGAGAGAAGTTGGAAATATTTTAAACAAATTAACTTCTCCTAGGACCTTAACTGCCATGCTCTCTCAGAATTTTAAATCAAATCTGTTTGAATAAAGCATATGAAGTCCTTTTTTTAAAATGGAGCAAAAAAAAACCCCCAACCTCTGAAGCAGACCAGAGAAAAAGAAGACAATAGTGCTTGGAAAGCAACCTCTTGGCAAAGAGGAACAAGAGCAGTGGAATAATTTAATTGCTCATCAGCTAATTATACGGTATTATAATGTTAATGTGTCTTCATCATGACAATGTAATAGGTATAGATTGAAGCATATGAAAAAGAAAGTGTTGATGCAGTAATTATAACTAAGAGCAGAGCTGTTAGAGTAATTATAGCGCTTCATCAGGTAATTAACGTATTGTTCAACTTGAGATGGAGAACAAAGAGTGAAGAAGTTAAATATTGAAGGACATGCCTTCTCCGCTCCCCAGCTCCCTGCACTTGCTGCAGGAGGTGATACCTCGTATTGATACTGTTATTTTCTTATTTCCTTGGGCATCTTTCATTGGGTGGGGGGAGCTGTCAGGGTTCTTGCAGCCAAACAGGCCAGCAGCCTGGAAATAGTTATTTTAAGCTGGTTATGCTGAAGAGCCTCTGGACCCTCCTTGCTGCAGAGGCAGTCAAGGGGCAGATGGGTGTCTGGCACTAAAGGGCAGCAGATGCTGCTGCAAATTGACATCTGGTCAAAGACAGTTACTCAGCACGGGCAGAATTGATGCACAGGAGAAGTCCTGGAGCAAAGTGACCACCTGAAATTGAGGTGGGTTTCCCCTGTCTGCCCAAATGACTGTGGGGTGCCGAGGGCAGTCCTGCCAGGGCACAAACAGTGCCCTGTGCTTGTGCTGCTCCGGTGCCCACCCCTCACTCCTACTGCCCCAAATCCCTGCAGGAAAGCGGCACTGGCCTGGCTCTCACAGCTCCCAGGCTGGGGGTTCTGTTTATTTGGATCCAATCCAACATGTCCAGCAGTCAGGTCTCCTGTGGGGAAGGTGCTGGGCTGCCCCTCACACATCCCTGCCCGCAGCCGACAGCATCACTGAGGGGAGCCACTTAAGGACTAATTAGGGGTTTCATACTGATCAGTGTTCCAAAGACAGATGTGAGATCTATCCCACCTGTGAAATTAAACCTAGGCTGTAGGAAAAACCTGCTCAGGATCAAGGAACAGTGCTGGAGAGGGGGTGATGTATCTGGGTTTGATTTTTCATTTGCTGGTGAAGCGGACCAAGGGTTATTTTCAGCTGTGTACAGAACTGATAAGGAAGCCCTTGTGTCTTGGACAGCAAGTACTTGCAACATGAACATTACTTTTAAATATCCAGTTTTGTGTCTGAAGCCCCCCACAAAAAAATCCCAGGAGTTTCTCCCTGTCTCTCTCATTCCACAGGAGTGCTTTAAGTCACTAGACCAGTGCCATAAACATGTGGATGCACTTAATCATGAATATGTCCTTCCATCTATGTCTGTATTGGCCTGTAAGATCTTATTCCCATCTTGGTGTGCAGATTTTGTTAGAATCAGTAATTTTTGTCAGGGTATCTCCCAGTCATGTCTACACCTAAAGTATGGCACTAGCACAGGATGGGTTTGTTCCCTGTCCTTGATCCATCAGGACATCTCAGCACCGCTGCCTTTTGCCAGCCTGCAATCTGCATGCCTCCCTGGAGAGCTAATGATACTGGTGGCAGCATTTTTAAATTTTTGGCTGAACTTCCCTCCTTCACCTCAGCACAGTTTTCTATTGAAAATCAAACCACCTCGCAACTGATTGTCATCGCCAACAGTGTAATTTGTGATGAAATTAGGGTAACAGTGGGACTGTTTGGTGAGTTCATTTAGTGATGTGCTGATTTGCAGGTCAGTTTGGTGCCTTGTTACAGTTTATTTAGGTGTTGCATCCCTTTGCAGGCTCTCCAAGTGCAATGTGTAGTCCTATACCCAGCTTAAGTGCTCAGAGTATTTGCTCAGTTAGAATCAAATTGAATGTTAAAATGTTATTTTAAGGTAAATCATGTCATGCAGCAGGACGGAGGATGTCGTTCTTCTGGTGAAAGGTGTGGAAACAGATACTGTATGGTAACAAAAAGGTGGGATCAGTGTAAGAAAATGGGGTTTGGATGAGGTGAGCTGCAAGGAGCTTGGCTGCAAAGGCGGCCAGTGCAGAGCCCTCGGGATCATGAGCTGAAATCACTGAAGTGCAGTAAAAGAGAGCTGAAAGGAAATTATATTGCTGGTAGGGAAGGAAGAAACCCAAAAGAGCAAAGAGAAGTATGATGGCTAAAAGGGCAGAGTTAGATAAGGGCGAGCTGAGTTCTAGGTTAAAAAAAGATGTCCAGGTATCGGAGAGCAGAAGCTTTGGAGCAACCATATGATCTTAAAGGCTAGTGGAATTTCAGGGTGGAGGTTGTTAAATTTATAAGGGGGATTACATGCTGTAATGCCAGCAAGAGCACCTCCCTCCACCTTGATCCCAAGAAACCTAAATACATCCTGCAGACAGTGGCTAAGGGTTTTGGAGGGGGGGTAAGAGAGAGGAGCTGGGGCTCTTGTGGCTCTGGTGACCATGCCCTGGGATATGTGGGTGCTTTAAGCCGACTCTGCCTCAGGAGTGAAGTAAATAAATGTGATTAAAGTCTCTTGTATCCTCATCTGGAATGCCATCGTTTAGGACCTCGGTTCATTATTATGTACGAGCACAGCGTTACTAAAGTCATGTATTAGCAGTGCGCTGTGTTTCAGTGAATATGTGCTAACCCAGCCTGAGCATTTCAGTCTGCCTGAGTACAGCTTCAGTTACTCTTCAAAATGAATGAAAAACAGACACCTATGTATTTCGAACATCTCTGGAAAAAAATATCCTTAAAATACAGTTATAATGACATATCCCATATGCAACCAATTGTAGGCAAAATGGAATAAAGCTATGGGATCAAAAAAAGCGCATTTTAATACACTTTAATATTTTTCTAGTTTGAATTTGCCATTTTCTGCAGAAAAAACCTTTTGTTGAGCAGAATGATATATTAAATTTGGTTGGCCCTTTGCTGTTAGAAGCTGGGGAAATTTGTTCCCTGGTAAAAAGCACATTTCTCTGTCTTGAAAAGATTTAATTGTATTTCCATGAGCGCTTCTGTCACAGGCATGGAAGATGTGTTCTCTTAACAAGTCTGTCTGTTTAGGCTTCAGTGTGTAATATCAATAGCACTCTCGAAAAGTTCCTTTCAGTGAAACAGGAGAGCTTAGTCTGAGTGTGTGGTAATGATGGATGGACATAGAGCAGTATCTCCTGCTGGATTGTGGCTGACACTGTGCAAATAGCTCAGGACCACCTCAGCGCTGTGTTTCCGGCTCTGGAGAATCTGATTGAAATGGAGCCCCTCAAGAACTGGCACTGCTCATGTCAGCTTGAGGATCTGCTCTTAGCCTGGGGGTCCCAAAATCCTAACAGGGTGAAGCTGCCATGGCACAGCCACTACAGGTGATCCTCTTAATCCACCCACAATGGTTCCTCAGGCTTGAGGGCATTCTTTCTGGAGGGTTGAACCTGTTTGGTTTTGAAATACCCATTATTCAACTTCTTTACCTCTGCATTTCTGGTTTTGGGCCAAACCTAGCCCTAGAAATGTGGGAATGCAAATAGGAGAGGTGGTTGCAGGAGCAGCAGAGGAAAGGTGGTTCTCCAGGGGAAGTCAAAGGTGTGCCATGCAGGCACTAACTCCTTCCCCCCAGGCAAAGCTCCTTCCTGGCCCTGATCACAGGCATAGCTCAGTGCCCCAGACCTGGGTGTTGTATTTAAACTTTTAAAAGATTTGCTTTTTACCTGAGAATACCCTGATCATCTCTTCAGCTTTGGGATCCTGACTGGAATACTTTCCTAAATGCATGAATTCAATGGTACCTTAGACTGGCAAGAGCCACAGCTACCTGGGCACTGGGATTAATTTTCTAGATAAATTTACCAGGCTTAATTTGGTGGCTTTTGCATCTTTTCATTGTTGGTTATATGTTTGAAGGGGGGGCTGAACAGGATTTTGCAATCCATCTTCTCTCCACCACTTAGTCTTGGAAATATTTTTTATCATTTCTCCATTTCAGTGGTCACCCTTTTATTGTGGTTTTCTTTATTTTGGCTTTGTCCTTGCTAGTGGTAACCACCATGTCCCACGTGGTACTGGACTGCCTACAAACAGAGTGTGTTGCAGCATCCCTCTGGTATTCACTTGCCCTCTAACCCTCCTAATATTTTGCAGTCTGTTCTAACGCACTTATATCTGGGGTTATGGTCAGGGCTCCACTGTTCAGAAGTACTTGATTTACATTTGCAAGAGAGAATTGAGCCCCAAGTCAGATAAGTGGCAGATGGGAAGTCCTGCCTGTCTCCTCTCTGGGTAACCTCACAGCCTGCCCCTTGCCCCTTTGGAAAGTGTCATCCAGCATCACCATGGCCTAATACTCATGTCCTCCTCCTCAGCACCATCCACCTTTTTAATTTCTCTTCTTTTTTTGCAAGTCATCCATTCAGATTTCCTGGGAGTGGAGAGTTATTGACTGTCTTTTCATGAGCTGTCATGAAGCAGTAAATAGAGGCAAAAGACAAATGCAGCCATATCCAGGGAAAGAAAAATCATAATTAATATCTCACTAGAATAAAGTGTCTTTATAAGGGCAAGAGGGGAAATAAAAGGAGAAAGAGATATTAGCTTGACATATATCAATGTTTTAGCTAGATGTATATTCACTGCAGTTGTGACTAGCATGTGATCAACTAATAAGGGAACATAGAGACAGCACAGAAATGAAGCCTGTGAATGAACTGTTAAAGAGTTTCCATCAATTGACAGAGATGAAGATAAATCTTGGATGTCAAAATCGTGGGAGTCATGGAGTTGCATTTCCTTGTGGTGGAAATACTTGAAAACTGAGTGTTTAACTAACTGGTATTAAAAATGCTATAAATGCAGTGTATTAAGTGTATGTCTGTATCACCGTGCAGTGGGTAGCTCTGGTCCTCTTGGAAAGGGTTGCACTTTGCAAAAAAGGGTTGGCATTTATATCAAAAACAAGAGTAACTCCATGTATGGTGGGCTGTGCTGAAGAAGAGATCTCAGCCTTCAGCACATGAGTTAAAGGTGAGAAGGCACAGGATACATTCAAAAGCTGAGACATCTGCCCCTAATTTATGTAATCATTTGAAAATGTAGGCCTGAGGCCAAGAACAGATAAATTGCTCAGGCACTACCCAATAAGTTACAGCTGATGTGTGACTACTAGTAATTGTGGGGTCTTTTACAAGATCCATGTCTTGCACAAATACAATTACTGTATTTTACAGCAGTCAGTGCAAATCACACATTTCCATATTGCATACCAACGTGGTATCTGATTAGCACCAAATTCAATTTGTGTTAATAAGCCTAAGGCAAAATTAGCTTGATACACTGTCATTTAGCAGTATTTAGACATGAAAAGCAAGTTGTTTTGTTTTGCTTTGCGTAGGTGTTCTGTAGTACAGCAAACAAGGGGGATCCAGAGTGTTAGCCTGAAAGATTTTTCCCTCTAGGAAAGATGGTATGTGTTACCAGGGAGGCTGGAGGTGTGAATGTTGACAATACAGAGGGTGTGACAGTCACAAACTTAGACGTCTGAGCACACAGGAAAGAGCTCAGGTCAAAATAATATGAGAGTATCAATCGATTTTTTCTTAGGAGTCGAAGAAGCTCATGATACAACTCGATCATACATTTCTAAATGCCAACGGTGGTTGCCTTTGGTGGTGTGTGGGCTTAGGTACTTAAAGCCTAACATGATTTAGGAAATATTATCAAAGTGTAGCCCACAACACAAAGTTGCTACAAGGAGCACTTTCCTGCTCCCAAGCCCTGCAAAATGCTGTCTTTAATTGTACCTGAGAAATCCAATTGATGTAAGACATGATAGTTTTGTTTTGCCAAGTCAACTGTTCCCAGCAGGATTAGCCATAGCTGGACCTGTGTCCACTAGTACTGTGTGAAATGGCTTTTAAAAGGGTAACATTAATCCTTTTAGTGGCAATTTTCATATGCAAATCCATTAGGAGCGCACAAATCCCTTGGCTGTTTGTGAACCCTCAAGGCACTGAAGTGCTCTTGTAAGGTTATTTTTTCTTTTCCCTTTGAGCTGCTCCTCCTGATGCTTCCCAGTTCAGTGCTCCACCAAGCCTGATATCCTCCCTAATTCTACTGGGGGGAAAGAAGTATTTCACTGGAGCTGAGTCTTTGCTTGGCTTTTAGGAGCTTGAAGAAGTAACTTTGTGTTGTGCCTCTCTATTTATATATGCACTTCATTGAAGATAACACACTGTTACCCCCATATAAACTGTGAAGTGGCCCAAACTATTTTTTTCCTGTGTAATGAGCACACTGCTCTGCTTGTCTTATTAGATATCTGCTGATTTACACTTGCTAAGGATCCAGCCTGGACCTCCTTCCAGTCAGATGGGTGTGAAACTGCCTGCAGGACCTTGATTGTCAGTAAAAAGCCAATGTTAGCAATTTTCATCAGGCAGCATGGAAATTAATTAGCCCAATTTTATGGAAATTAGCTCATTATAAATAATTTTAGCTGGCCCATTCACAAAGCACTTTACACATTAGGGAGGAAAAAAAAAAGGAAAAAGGAAAAAGCAAAGCTCTGTGAATTGGATACCGAAAAAACTCTTTCTAAAAACAAATGCTCTTCAGCAGCTGTGCCATTGGCAGGGGAGGGGTGGCACCCGCAGATTGAGCCTCTAGACTGCTTTTTTCCCACTCAGTGCCTGAAAGAGCAGCAGGGAGGGATTTGTTGGGGGCTGCAGATGTCCTTGCAGAGCCTGAGGTTGCACGTTCTGCTCCTGCTACCTTTGGGCTTGGCCGAGGGAGGAGGAGGTGGCAGAGTGGAGATGGACATCTCCCGGGGGTGCCGGTCCTGTGGCTAAGAAGAAATAAAATAGTTCAGACACAAATACATAATTACGGGGGTGAGAGTGGGTCCAGGTGTTGGAGAAGCTCTGCCATGTCCTCCCTTTGACTTTTTAGACTGGAAGCTCTCACGTTGCAAGGACGGAAGGGCACCTGAGTTCTGAGTGATCTCATGTATGTGGGTGTCTGTCGTGGGCCCAGAAGGTCCCATGGATCAGCTTGGCCCTGTGAAATCTCCAGGCAGTCCAAACCAGACAATCCTGGGGCTGCTGTGTTTTGATCCCCATCTTTTCTAAGGGTTTCTTGGTTCTGAGGAGTGTCTAGTGCAACCTCTGTTTCCTGCTTCAGTTTTTACCCACTTCAGTGGTTTTGCCAAGGGGAGTTTTTAATAAAACCTGTCTTCTGACTAGTCATGGAATACACAGGTCATGCAAGGGGACAAACACCTTCACCCCAAGCTTGAGCATTGTGACTTTGCTTGAGGAGTTTTCAAAATTTGCTATCTTCAGGGTGTCTAAGAATTTGCCTGGGGAGTCATAATTTTCCTCTTGCCTTACAGAGCAGCCAGCATGGACTGGTTGTCCTGTGAAAAACAGTTTTTCTTTCTGATAGTGTTCTCTTTCAGCCCCAATTTCATTCTTCTCTCAGATCTGTGTGGTTTTTTGAACCACTGTCTTCTCTCCCTTTGACAAACAGCATTCTTGAAACGCCTGGAAAGAAGCTGTGGAAAAAACCTCCTTATCTAGGGAGTGATGTGTCCTGTGTTCCCAGTGAGCCAAATGTGCTCAGGTTCTGCCATTGTTCAGCCACAGACACAGCCTGTCCTGTATTACAGGAGTGGATCAGAGCATTGTGTCTTGGGAGATAGATTCCCATTTGCTTTTTGTATCTCTCTGGGCATTTTCCTGGGAATAATTAGCATCCAACTGGAGCAGCAACAGGATTTTCTTTCCTTGGGTGTCTGGCATTGCTTGTTTTGCAGGTGGGTGACAGATGGAGGAGCAGAGAACCCCAAAAGGTTCCTTTCTCTACAAAGAGAAGCCCTGTGTGCAGCCTCATGAGCATGTGAGGATGCTCACAGGCGTGTGGCAGCAGCACAAAAGAATCAGTCACTTCTGTAATTCTCAATTTTCTCAACCCCTCTATTTAAGGAATTATGACACAAAATATGTTGTTAATTTTAAAATGAGTTTTAAATAAATTGAAGCTGAAGGAATGTTTTGGAGGTGAGAAAAATCTTTCTGGCAAGTGACATCATCAGAATTATTACTCCTTCACAATTTTCTTAAGCAGCCACTAGAAACAGCTTCTAATCAGGCTCCCTTGGTGTTTAGAGATATCTGTGGATTGATTTTAATTAGATTGGCACCTCTTTGTTAATTCTATAATGTTTGTTTGCTTATAAGTTAAGAGTATTTGGATGCTGTGAAGCTGTTTAACTTCTTTAGTTAAATTTGAATGAATGGGCTCTTAGACATGCTGTTTTCTCTGCTAGTGGAGTTTTACAAGAAATAAGTGTGGGCTGGTTTTTTTGACACCCCAACTGCAAATTGAAGCACCCTAGGCATCTCCACTGAATTTACCAACATTACCAAATGAAACATAGGAAATGGCACAGACACAGGAAAATGTCAGTGGTTGGGTCTCTTACAAGATAATTTTTTGGTGGTTATTTCAGAGCAACAGGTTTGTGGTATTAATAAAAATCAAAGGATGCAAAACATATTTACAAGGTGTTTCAGAGTCACTAATGCCCACCTTGAGTTTTACCTGGAGCACCCCAGTTCAGCTCTCCATGAGCACCTGCCTGCTGCTGGAGCCTCCTCTGTCGGGCTGGAGGCATTTTTCCAGACTGAGGAAGAGTTTAGACCTGTGTCAGCAGTGAAAATGCTGAACCCACATGAACCAAATTGAGGCTGGAAGTTGGGTTTTGCATTCCCTTCTTCCTTTCTTTCTCTGGTGTGAAATTGCTTTACTGCAATAATAGTTGATTATCTCTAATCTGCACCTTTTCTGTTATGTTTTTTGTTGATTTACCTTGATTTGAGTTTGTTTTTCATAGTTAATATGGACTTTAGCCTACTTCCCACAGGTTGTCAGAGCGCTTCCTATGCTGAACCCATTTCTGTCTGATTATCCAAGGGTGCCCCTGATGTGATCCTGATGAAAAGTATGTAGGGGGCTTGTAAATTGAAAAAATTAACTTTGAAACACACCCTCCCTCTTGCCCAAAAATGGAGAGTGTTCTCCATAAAAAGAACATTGAGCAGTGAAATACCATTTGTGCTGTACTGCCTTTATAAATTTGGGCTCGGAAAATGTGACAGGGCATGTTTTATCACTGATGTTATCAGGTCTGCATAATTGTTTCTGCAGCATTCTACTGCAGCCAGGCTGAATTTGTTTAAGCCCACCAAAAGAAAATAACTTAGGAGGAAAAGCTGGGCCACAGAGAAGGTGCCTGTGGGTTTGCAGCAAAGCAGTCACAGTGACTGTGGGAACACAGAATTATCACACAGAGGAACCCTAATTCCCCTGGGCCCTGAGCAGGGCCCACCCAAGGTGTGGCACAGGAGAGGGGTAAGAAGGGGCTCCCAGAGTGGAGCAGGACAGTCTGTCAGGACACCCGAGGGTCTAAGTCTTACCTCAGGGCTGGTGCACAGTAAAGTTTCCAAAAAGAAGAAGGCTGAGATTTGCATTGGAAACATTGCTCAGGATAAGTTTCCAAAGGACAAGGGAGGGCTGCATCTAGAAATCCCCCAAACACCATAAATGTCTAGTTTGGATTAGGCACTGGGAAGGGGCATCCCCCACACTGGGGATGGTGGGCTCCATCCCAACCAACACTGCACAACCAACCCTCTCTCTCTGTCTGGTGTTTATTTGCCTTCAGCACAAGGTACTGAGAGAACACATATGCTGAAACCAAGCCCAGCACCATGGAGTTATCCATGCTTTACTTCCAGCACCTTTGTGCAGTTATTTTGAATCATTGGGTTTCAGTCCTTCATCTGGCATTTCTGCCTTTCATCCTAGACCATCTCATCTCTTCTTGATCTCAAATCTGATGACAAAAACAACCCAAACTTTCTCTTGCTGCAACAAGTATTTAATTCAAAGGCTATTTGAAGATCAAGAGAAGAAATTTCACTTTTTGCTGAACTAGTCAGTCCAAGCAGCCAAACAAGGCTCAGTATTTTCTTTTGAAAAGATTGATTATAGCAAGCAAGATGATTCTTCTTGGGTGTGATAATTTTGTTTCTTAAATTTGAAAAAAGGCACAAAATAATATCTTGGGTCTAAAAATGTTTGTACAGTATTTGCATGATGACACAGTCCAAAAAGCCCCCCCTGAGTGTCATTACAGGAAAAAATAATTCAGGACAGGGAGTTCTGCTCTATGGTGTTTCAACCCAAACAGTCCAGGGAGTTGCAGAAACTGTGAGGATGATGAAGCACTGACCCAGAGAAGCTGTGGCTGCCCCATCCCTGGAAGTATCCAAGGCCAGATTGGATGGGGCTTGGAGCAACCTGGGATAGTGGAAGGTGTTGCTGCCCATGGCAAGGGGTGGAACAAGATGATATTTAAGGTCCCCTCCAACCCAAGCCATTCTGTGATGACTCTGTGATTTAGGGTTAGGATGGACAGGTACATCCCCACTGAGGAACATTGGTGGATGCCTGGCTTAAAACCTCAAAATTTTCGCCAACAGAATGGTTGGTTATGGTTTCTGTATGACATGCCAAGCAGCAGCCAAGCCTCCTGTCCTAGGGAGCTACTTTTCCAAGTGCCTTTGCCTCCACTTTCTTCTTTCCAGTGGCAGATTTGATTGCACTTCCTTCTGCAACCTTTGCACTGAGCCACCAGCTTGGTATTAGCATAAAAATCCAGCGTACTGCTCTCCTGTGGAAGCATTTGCATTTGATACCCACCAGCTTTAATATTCTCATACCCCTCTGGTGAAGGAGAGCCCACAGCCAGGATACAAGCCACATATCTTGTGTTTCATGTGGGTTGAGCTCTCCAACATGTTGCTGTTAACAATTTACTTTTAATTAGACACACAAAATCCTGCAAAAAGGGGCTCTCAGTGCCTTGCTCCTATAAACTTAAGCTTTGACTTTAGTGATGATTTCCAATCCCCTCTCTTTGTGAAATCCCTGTAGCAGTTTTTCCATGTGCTTTTATATCTGAGCAGGAGGTGAGCCCCTTGCCTTGACAAGAGCAATGCCCGTGGTTCCTGACTTGCAGGCTAAACTGGTTATTCAGTAGAAAATGAGGAAAAGAGGAGTCCGTCTCACCGCAGCTGTATCGAGTGATATACCCGGGTGTGGGACATATATACTCCCTCCTACATGAGGAGATTACCTTAAAGACAGTTGTAATAGTCTGACTTAAACCTCTAAATGCAATTAAATCCTGAGTTAAGCCTGAAGAATTTGACCTGACATTCTGCCTTTGACTCATCCATTTTTGCGTTTCGGTATTGCAGCGAATGCGCTGTAATGGATCACACACTCCAAAGAGTATGCTGAAAGAGCCGGGGTAAATTAGGGACAGCACATCAGGCTGGATTTTCAGAGTCAACCATCAATTTCCTTTCTGTAATGTGCACTAAGGTCTGACAGCTGAATATGTATTTAATGAGATTTTGAAAACATAGACTTTTGATCTATTAGAACAACATGCCTTGTGAGAAGGTGCCTGTGCTGCTGCATAGCTGAATGCTTTAGGAAAATTAACTCACTTGAAAGCTAAATAAGGCTGAAAACCAGCTTGTTAGAGGGGAGATGCCATCCACTTTGTCCCAAAACATTGCCTCAGCTGAGGGGGAGCCCCAGCCTTTTTTAAAGGCTCAGAAATGTTAAATTAACCTCACTCTTCCCATTATTTTTCACTTTATTATGCCATGTAACCTACCAGCCCTTCCATCCAGATGACCCTCAGATGCTGCCTCCCACCTCTTTGGTGGGAGAGCTCTTGATGAAAGCCCAGAAAACATCAACCTGACGTTAATTTCGACTCCCTTGACCACTCACCACTGCCAGATCAATTCCCTCAGCACAGGCACGTCTGAACGTATTCTCTCCAGCTGATGGGGCTTTGCAGCTTCATACCTGAGCTCTCTGTTTGCTGCTCACAAGAGATTGCTGCATTTCATGGTGTTCTCATGGCTTGGGAGTTTGGCCACCAGTTGCCCAAGGGAGGGACTTGCCCTTTGGGTCAGTGTTTCTCCCAGCCTCTACTGCAGTGCAGGTAGTAAGTATCATCCAGGAGAAATACAGCACACAGCAAGAAGTGGATGGTTGTTTGGTTCATCTGCCCCTGTCAAAAATACCAGATATAGTAAAAAGTATCAGGACTACCAAAAATCTGTCAAAGATTGCTTGTGAAGAGCTTCTGCTGCAGAAGAGGACGGAGTGGTTTAGGTAAGCATCTAAAACACCAAGATTTCTCTGAACTTTGAGCCTTGCTGCAGCTTTCCTCTTACTCCTGTGAATCAGTCTATGTCAGGTTTCAGTAAACTCATCCCTGGTATGAGAGCAGTAGTTTAGGACTGGTTCTTTAAAGGTATAATTAGCCCTGTATGCTGCAGATTTGCAATTGTTTCGAAAATCTGGAAGGATCCCAATTACTAGCATCCTCCTGTGTGGAAAAGTGTGATAAAGTTGGTCATAGAGCAGTGCCTGGGCTATCAGTTTCCATAAATATTTAGAGGTGCTGGAATAAAGGAGAGTGGGGAGCGAGGTGATGTGCTCTTACTCTATCCCATTTCATGGTTATGATAAGGGCTGGTGTGGCACTTTCACCAGGGAAAATGAGGCAGTGTTGGAGCCATCTGGAGGGATTTCTCTATTAATTTCTGTTGTGCCTTTAGATATCTTTTTCTTTTCTGTGCTTCTGCCTGTGACCGAGCCAGTCAAAATTCATTTACCTTCAGTGACAGTCTGGTACCTAAACAGACACCTGTGTCCAGCCTGTTGCAAGTTTTTTTTTTAAGCTGCACCAACAAATGTTTTTTTTTGGGAAAACAATCAATAGAAGCAATGACGAGCTTCGAGCTGCCCAAATTGTGAGGCAGTAATTGCAAGCAAATGGTAAATCGTGTTGCCCTTCACCTGAAACGCTGCCAGCTTAAATAACTCTTGGTGTTTTTCCTCTGACTGTTTGTGGATCTTTATTCGTTTTGCTCAGGCTGGGAGAGAGATCTGAGCTGAGAAGTTGGGGAGGGCTGTGAGCAGCCACTTGCCAAGGGACCATCACTACAAGTGGGACAAGTGGGATTTCTCTTGCTTTTTAAAATGTTTCTTCGTCAGGCTTATGTCTTGTGAAACAGTATAAAACAAGAGCCTAGTAATTGCAGACAAGGTGCAATTTAAAATCTTGTGTTTTCCAAAGGCAGAGAGCTGGGCAGCGTAGAAAACAGTCAGAAAAAACACTATAGAGGTGTCATGTAATGAGATAATCATCTTTTTCTTTCAAGCACTTCTGTCTTGCCTTGGTGGGCAAAAAATATTTACTAAGAGCAATACATTTTATGTATTTCCTAGATCCTGCAAGAGAACAGCAAGTAGTCACAAAAAGGGGGTCAGCTAAAGGCTCAGGGCAGCAGATCAAGCAAGTGCAAGTTCTGTTTGCCGAGGATGCACTTGGATGCAGAGCAGTCAGGCAAAGATATCATAGGGTTTCGTAGCGCAGGCAGCACTTTCAAATTTTTTTTCTTTTTTAATTTGATACAAAATGTTTTTCATAGTCCTCAGCTAAAGGGTATGGAGCAGGTTTCCAATTTTTCCCAGCTACAGGTCTCCCAGAGGTAGCTGGAGGGGTAGAAGGCAGCACCATCAACTGCATCATAGCTCAGCATCTCCAGAGTAGCTCAGTTATGTGCTTCAAAGCTGATCAAGTGATCTTGGCTTGGGTGAGCAAGATTAAAATAAGGAATACTGGGTGATTTTTTTCCCTCCATATGTTCTCAATGCATTTTTTTTTTCCCCTTAACAAGCAGAGGCTTCTAAAACTGCCTCTAGGTTGTTAAGGAAATACTGCACTTTTCCTTTGAAGGTCTTTGCCTTTCATAATTTTGTGTGTTATTTCTAACACTGCCATTTCTTGGCCAGCCATGTTTCTGGCAGTGTCCCTTTTTCTCTGGTTGGATATTGCTCTTATCCCTTTAAAACCTTTTTCACATGGTGGGGTGAGGAAATTTCCACAATTCCTTATGAAATTGGCATGTTAGAAATTGTAATTCTGGCTAGCAAGAGGCAGGGATCCCAGCCATTCCCTTGGCACAAAGTCGCACCGCCTGAACTCAAGCCTGCCTTCCTACCCATAAAGAAATGTCTGTTCAAGGATTTAATATACTTTAACTTAATTTTATAGACTCTGTGATTCGATTTTCACATTCCTCACTTTCTTGTATGCAAGCCTTGTGTAGGTACAAAAAGGTTTGTTTGTAAATGCTGACAGTGTATCTCTGTATCAGATCCACAGAGAAGCCTCTGTTATGGGGTGTAGGAATAAGTTGGAAATATATTTGCTGGAGATAGGGGCACTGAAGGGATCTCCAGTCTTTTTTTGAAGTCTCTGTCCCTATAGGTGAGACAAAATCTCTGAAGTATAAAATAGTAGAGGACAGATTGGAACTTGTGCCAATTGCAGTGATCAGAGGAGGGATTTCAGGGAAATCAGTTTCTATCTCCAAAGTCCAAGTCCCCCCTTGAAAAAAAAACCCCAACAAAACCTTGAAAACTTTACTGCTCAAACCTCCACAGATTTTAAAGCCAAGAAATATAAATAAAACACCTCCCAGCTTTATCCAGTGGGGTTTTTTTCATCTTTTTAAGGTGTCCTGGCCCAAAGTCCGTTTCTAAGGCAGGCAAAATTTTCTTGGAGTGTAATACAAATAGTTATTCAAAAGCCCTCTTTAGCTATGATGTTTATTTAATGGAATTTTTTTTTTAAATAGTTCAAAGTTGTGTAATCCTTGCCTCAAGTTTTGTATCAAATCTCTTGATGTTTTTTTGCAGAGGGTTCTGTGATGTCTGCTTCTGCCACCAATCCTACAGTATTTTGGGAAGGATTTCCATGTCACTGACACTTTCCCTTTGCCTGGGCAAGTAGTTGAACTGGCTTTGTGTTTGAGTTAAAAGGACCCCAAAATGTGTTGCAGTTTCATGTATTCTGTAGGTTGAACCTCTTTGCTTGTGGAAAGAGTGTTTGTGTTTGCATTCTGAGCAAACAGTGTGCAAGTCTTCAAGAGGGCCATGGCGAGATTTTAGCCACAACAGAACCCTTCCAGAGCTGGATAAATGGCAGGCAAGGGAAGGCCAGTCCTTTCTAATCTGAGTGCAAGCCAAACTTCTCCAGGGGATCCTGCAAAGTGAGATTATTTACCCTCACATCAGTATTCTGGCAGTTGGAAGTGATCCAGCAAGTTGGAAAAAAAAACATTGTGGTGTTTCAGTCAAGGTTTGAACATGGGCACCACAAAAGGCTTTCAGGTCAGTCCCTCCAGAGATTAATGGGATGAGAGACTTGGCCCTTGTTTCACTTGTGTGAAAAGGCCTTGAGACCTAGAGAGTGTATGACTTTAGGCTAGAGATAAAGCTGCCAATGTTCATTGTTATACTCTTGTAATACATTAACGAGGCCATAGACAAAATAAAATGCAATTACCCATGTTTATTTTGCAAGCTAGTGAAGAATTTAGGAGGCTGTGAGAAGTGGCAGTGAATCATGCAAAAGTGTTGGTGGTCAAAATCAAATCTGCTTCTTTCCAAAGAAAAGGGCCTCTACACCTGTCATGGTTTAGCATAGTTTGGGTTTTTAGTTAAAGAGGGCTCCATCAGCCACAAAAGTGATTCTTTGCAGAGAGGTGCTTACAGCTTCCTCTATGACCTGACAGAACCTATCAACCGGCTAGTTTGAAAATTTGCAACTTTTTAAAGCCACTTAAGAAGCTTGACACGCCTCTGTGATCCACATTTAAGAACGAACAGAGCCCGGGAAAGCTCTCTTGCTTCTGGCTTTTGGACAGGTAACTGGTGGGCCCTGCTCGGTGCGGCTTGGCTTGGCTGCAATCTCAGCCGCTTCTGCTCGCTGGACACCAGCTCAGCCCCTCCGTGCGGGCCGGGCCGGCCGGGAGACAGCCGCCCCGGAGCCTCGGAGCCCTGTTCCACCCGCGGCCCTGCTCCCTGCGGGCCGGGCCGGCCGGGAGACAGCCGCCCCGGAGCCTCGGAGCCCTGTTCCACCCGCGGCCCTGCTCCGTGCAGGCGGCCCCGCGGCTTGGCCAGCGCCTCCCGGTGTGGCTGCTGAAATAAAATGCTACACCGAAACGAGCTCCGGCCACCACCCGGCAGAAATTAGGTGACCAACAGTGAGAGGCGAATTCCAGCTCTGGGGCCCGGGTGAGATTAACCCTTTTAGTGCTGTAAGATTCTCCAGAACAGATGAAGCCTGCAGACATCAATCCTCTCCCGAGGCAGAGGAAAAGGAAAGGTGAAGGCATGTGAAGAAAACACCATAAAGACACCAAAGTCAGTGAAGAAGGAAGAGCTGAAACCCTGAGGGAGGAGAAAGAGGAGATGCTTCAAACCTAGAAGCTGAAATTCTATTGTAAAGCTATGGTGATGGACTATGATACATCAGAGTACCCGTTGTAATTTCATGAAAGCATGGGGGCTCGAGCATTCAAACTGTAATTGTGAGGAAAAGCACCTGTGCTGGAATAAACAAATATTGAAGTAGCTGTGATTTGATGAGAAGCTTGAACAGAGAGAGATGAAAGTGATGAGGACCCTTGCTCCCAGGGAAGAAGAAGACCTCTATTCCTAGAGATGAAAGTGATGAAGACCCTTGCTCCCAGGGAAGAAGAAGACCTCTATTCCTAGAGATGAAGATGCTCCCAGAGATAGGTGAAGAGAACCTTTGTTTCTGAACAGCTCATGCTTAAAATGGTACCCCAGTAGCTCAAGTTTGGACCCTCGAAAGCAGTTGTGGGGAAAGCTGTAAGTCGAGGGAAGGGACTCTCACATGCGAGCAGAGAACCAACCTGGGTGGCTGTCTCGCTGTGACATTGAAGCCATGAGAGAACTGTTTCTTGTGGAGATGTCTCCACAGCATGAGCAAGAGAGACTCCTCTCCCTAACTGAACTGAAAAAAAGATTATAGAGGTGGTAAACTGACTGAAAATCTCGAGGGTTGTCTTTTTACGTTGTCAGTGAGGGGAGAAAGGTGGGGGGAAGAAAAGTGTTCTGAGGGTTTAGTCTGACTTTTTTTTCTTTCTTTTATGCGTGTTAATAAACTTCTTTTATATTCTTTTAAGTTTCATGCCTGCTTTGCTTTCTCCTTATTCTTATCTCACAGAAGGAAAATAAGTAAGTAATGGATATTTTGAACCAAACCACTACAACACCTTAAGGCAAGACTCGGGAAAGAGCTTTGGTCTGGTGTCAGCAGTGCTTAGGCTGATCCAGATGGGTCTAGGTCAGGACTTGGTGTATGTAATCATAACACAAATGAACCTAGCTCTGGCTTTTGGGTTATTTTTTGACTGGACCTAATTTTTGGCACTTGAAGGGGATTTAACCCTGAAGTGAGTGGTGGTGTTCAGGAAAGCATGCTCTTTCCCTAAAACTGTAAGAGGGGAGTTGGCATTGGCTGCTCCTGATGGGACCTGCAGCAAAGCTTCAAAAGGTGTGTCCTGGGGAAGTCATTTGTCTCCTGGTTTGGTGTTCTTCTCCAACTGCCTCTCTTGCTGTGCCAAGATAACCTTCAAGTAGCTTGAGTTTGAGGCATGGAGAAGATGATAACACTTAGCATGGATGATGCTCTCAAATCACTCCAAAGAGATTTGGGTTTGGGGAACCTTTGAATGTTTCTTAAAAGGGTATGACAAGCTAAAGTTGCTCTGGTAGGATTACATGGCTTGAGGGAAGACCACATATATCAAAAGCTTCACAGCACTGGCTTAGTTATTGTGTCTTCTATTCAAAGCTTTTTCTGATGAAATTTGGCTTTGAATCCATGCCAGCCTCATAAATCTGTTTGGTGGTGGTTCTCCCCTGCCCCAAAAGTTAAAAATAAAAAATATAAAGACTTTCAAACTGTGCTGTAATGACATGAATAAACAGTCTTTGTGTACTTAATATAAAAAGTTAAGAACTTTCTTTTCCCATAGATTAAAAAATAGCCAAAAAGGAAATTCATTGAGTAAATTTCATGCCTTGAAATACTTCAAAGAACTTGCAGGCAGCAAGCATTTCCCCTGTTTGTGCTGGTGACCCTGGTGGTGCCTGAAGGAAATTTTAGTATTGAGAGACATTTTGAAGCATTAAAGAAATACTGTGGACTTAAGCAATAGTCTCTAGTGGATTAAATTGGTAGGACTTCATTCCTACTTGGAGATGGGCTCTATCCCAGAGATTTTGGGAATGTACAGTATGGAGTCATCATAGGCATTTTTAATACTGTTCAAAAGTAACATTTTAGTTCTGAGAAGATGTAATACTTTTTTATTCACATGCTTATTTTCCTAGAGAACATGTTCTCTAAAGCAAGAAACCTTGATGCTGAAACCTTCCGCTTAAAGTTACTGCCCTTTGTGAGGCTTCTTGTAATGCTGCACAAAATCTGTCCTCTGTACCAGGGATGCAGCAGATTGTGTAGATTGCCAGGAACTTGTCCAACACCTTTGAATTTTGAACACCATAATTGCATGTTATTATCTCTTCTGAATGTATTTGTGTTGCTGTTTCCCATCACTGATCGTGCCTGGAGTCTATCTTGTAGATGCATCAACCCTTCATTCCTGCCTGTAGTTTGTGGCTGACCATCCAGCAGAGCTTTCTGATGTCTCTTTAACTCAAGAGCATGTGGGTAAACGTTTTTGGCTTCCAGGACTCAAGTACATGCTTCACTGTGCTAAATAAAGATGAACTCTTAAGTACTTGCTTGTTTAAAGTGATCGTTTTCTAATGTTGTGAGGTTTCTTCTCCTAATGTGGTTAACAAATTGCTGATGGCCAGTTTCATATTCTTCACACACTTCCAATATTTGCAAGAATTTGCCATCTACTGTACTTTGGAAAAATGCTATGAGTTGGCAGTGAACTGTTCTGAGGGATATTTTTGCAAATAAGTTGTGTTCAATCACAGTGGTCTTTGTACCATCTACATACACCATCCTTAATAATTTCTGTTCTCTTACTGGGTGATTGGAGCTAATTTTTAAAATGGTTTTCATGAGTTACTGAAGACAAATAATGTTTATCTTATGAATCATCAAATGGAGTTTTTGTGCTAAAACTCATGTAACTATTAAATATGCAAATAGTTCTTTTGACATAATTCAAATTCCCACAAAACTTGACTCAATAAATGAAGGTGAATCAAACTTACTGTTATGATTCACAAAATTGTGTGTGAACCTCACAATATGTATTTAAACTGTGCCTACCCTTAGGAATAGAAATCACAGAGCCAAGTTGCAAACTGGTTTCCAGAGAGCTGTGACCAGCTTCTCCTGTGCTTCACCCTTCCTGCAGCTCCTGGCTCGGATTCCTGTCTCAGAAATCTGACATTACTCATCAGTTTACCAGAATTTCTGACTATACCTTCAGTGGGAACTCTGTCCTCATGTGGCTTTTATGTAGCTGTGCTGTGGACATTGTGGCTGTGGACATTTTCTGCCACATAAATATGCTGACTTATTGGTGTGGGTGTGTAAAAGGCTGGTTCTTTGAGGAATCTGGAATGGGCACAGTCACCACTAGCAGTGCTCCCACTGGATGATTGATCTTGGGCCTCAAATATGAAATTGAATAGCTTTTCAAGTTGCTTCAGTCCTTAACATTTCAGTGACATTCTAGAGCCAGTAAATGTAGATTCAAATACCTTGAATCATCTAGTGCATTACAGACCCTGTGTTGTTGGTTACAAGCTTGTTATTTTTCCACAAAAAGTGCTGTCACAATTAGGTCAAATAAACTTTTTCTGTAAATCAAACTATTAAGCTCCATATTGAAGGGTGACATAAATAAATGCCTGGCATTCGCTTGTTGCTGCCTGGTAATATTGAACCTAAATCTTAACATTCAAAGGATGAATGAATTATAGACATGTTAATTTTATGTTGTTTCCAGCTTGCTGGTAGCGATCCCGTCGTCCTGCACAGCTGTTCTGCCTTTGTCTTGTTCCACCAATAGTGACATTCAGTGCCTTGGCTCATTATCTTCTTTTCAGTCTTTCTCCCTCCAGCCCTGTCTTGGTTTGAAAGACAGGTGTCTGCCAAGGGAGGTTCCCTGCCTTGGAATGGAAAATGTGATCCCCTTCCCTCCAAATTATTAAAACTTTCAAGTTATGGGGCTTTCATGCAAAGATATGGGGAAAGGAAAAACAATTCTTTAAGAGTATGTATGTGTGTAACAAGGCAAACGAACAGCAACAACGGCAGAAACAACAAACAAGAACAGAAAACCCAGTGAAGTCTCTTCCTGCTCTTGAAGCCATTTCCCCTCGGGTGCAGTTCCGGTCACAGCCGGCAGGAGCGCTGGTGGCTCCCGGCCGGGCAGGGCGGGTGCGATGGTTCCCCCGGGGCTGCAGGGGGCGCTGTGGCGCGGGCTCGGGGCCCACGCGGTGGCGGCGGCGGGGCCGAGCCGGGCACTGACGGTGGCGGCTGTCGCGACTGCCGGGTACCGCGCAGAGGTGGCCCCTGCGGGGACACCCCTCACGTCGGCTCCGGACTGCTCCCCAAACGGCCAGGAAACAAAAAAAAGAAGAAGCAGACTTGCAGTGCAGGGAAACTGCAGCAGACCGGGACCTCAAGAGTCCGACACACAGGAGTGGCCGTGGCAACGCGTCGCGGGCAGAGGGGCCGGCGAGAGCCGACCCCGGTGTTTCGGCGCCACACGCGCTGGTTCTGAGGTCCGAGCGGCCAGGTTGCAGGGACATGGGCAAGCAGCTCCTTCTCCCCCCGAACCTGGAAACAGGACCAAGGAAAACCCAGCCAAGCCTCTGGGGTATCCCCCTCACCTTTTTCTCCTGGTATTACCCTCAACCCGCCCCAGCCAGGGCCATTTCAATGGAATGTTGGGACATCTTTTGTTTCCTAATTGCCCCATTTTTCTCTCAGGCAATGCCACCCCGCCCCTGCATTGTCCTTCTTCCAGGTAGCAGGTGGATGAAAAATTCACTGAAAAAACCAAACCCAGAACAAGCCCTTTTTAAGTAGTTCAATCTATTTTGACTAGTAGTGCAAAACTTTTTCTTCCTTATGCACTTGCCTCTTCTGAGATGCACCTTTCCTCTGCCAGTGCATGGAACATCTACAGGGCCCTGGTCTAGGGCTCCCTGGTGACTTCATCAAGAGCTTTTTTGCAGGAGGATGGTGGAGGAAGGCTCAGTAATGGTGATGATGTCTGTATTGGGTACTTACATGTTTCTGCTGAGGAATCTGTTCACTGGGGAGCTGTGCTAAAGGAGGATGACAGAACATCCATGTGATTGTCCTGGTTCCTTTTTTAGTGCCATTTCTGCTTCGTGGAAGGAGTCTAAATCTGTTCATTTCCCAGAATCTCATTAAAGACTAATTTGGAAAACCGAAAAAGAAAATACCTACTTTGGATCAGTCTACCTACAGTTAAAATAATTGCAGTTGTTTAACTGACCAAAAGCTCTCCATTTCAGGTAGCTCATCGATAGCTTCTGTTTCCATAGGTTCAGCAGTCAGGGTGAAGAAAGAGAAGAGACAAGAAGGGAATTACTGTTCCTCCTGTTATAATAAGGCCTTGATTATTTTTGCGTGAAGCAGATTTTATTTATCTTCTTGAGCATTTCATAGATTTCCTTTTATAAGGTTAGTGGAGGTATTTTTTCATCTTGTCACAGCTCATTCCTCCCACCCTTCTTGGTGTTGATTTTCACTAGCTTCAGGGTCAGTGAGTCCAAGTGGATTTTGTCTTTCAACTCTTTGATCATTCAATCTTGGCATGGTTATTTTGAGGGTTTGGGGTTTTTTTAATATATTTTAAGTCATCGCCAAATGATTTTGGAGAATGAGCTATTGATGAGCAGCAGAAGACTTCCCCACTACAACTAGTAGCAGCATTAAACAAAGCTAAATGCAGCATTGATATTCCTGCCTTTTGGGAAAGTTCTGCTCTTTCAATGTTTGTGGTAACCCTGATATGGGATGACAAGTTAAAGTATCCAGAAATTTGGCAGAATTAAATGCCCACAGAAATGTATTGGCACTGACAGAGCAGATTGTGCTGGGAGATGTGACAGCACAGGCTCACCACCGTGTTGTCTGAGCTGCAAGCTCAGCTTCGAAATCAGCAAAGCAATAAATCATAAGTGCCACGAAGCAACACGTTGGCAAGCTGAGGATGAACTGAACTGAACCAGGTTATTCCACTCAGCTCCTCAGAAATATTTCAATTTGAGCTCAACAGAAATGTTCTTCTTTCCTTCGGGATTTTCAAAATTACTTCAGAAGAAAAAAAATTAGGAAAAAAAAAAATATTATCAGTTAAGTAAACAGATAAAAGGAAGAGAAAGAGGCTCTGCCAGGAAGCTGGGCTTGGGTCAGTGGAGCATTTCTGGCTCAAAGCTTGAAATCCATCTCTGTTGCCTTTCCCTCTTTTAGGAAAGCTGTGACTCATTTCTGGGCTGAACAACTGTGAAATGGTTGCTGCAGTTGCAGAGTATGAGTTTTTGTCATAATTCTTGTTCTATTTTACATAATCTGTAACAGAGCAGGTATAGATTCCATTCATCCTCATTGTTCAGAGGAACATTTAAGTGGGAATCAAAACTGAGCAGAAATAAGTAAGAAATAGTAGGTGACATCTTCATTCGTTCCCCCATCAGGACAAGAGACAAGCACAGTGCCAGGGTTTTCTATTGCCTCCTAGGGGGGGCAGTGGGAATATTGAAAAGGTCTGAAACTTGTGCAACAAAAGGCAATGGATTTTCTCTGAAACAGCCTGCTTTCATGGTGGCTTAGTTCAAATGTGCCCAAAATTCCGGGTTATGCCTATCCCAAAACATCAAGTAAATCCTTTGGGCTGTGAATTTCTGTGTAATAGATCAGGGATCACTGACAAAGTCCTCCAAGGCCACTCTTCTGCAAATAACAAGTAGTTTTCAGGAGGAGACAACCTTTTGAAAACATCTGTATGTCCAAGGGAGCTGTTACCAGGTGCTGAACACTGGGCATGAACATAAGGAAGGTTTGAGAAGAGCAGTCAAAGATTTACAGTTCTGTTGAAAGAATGAGCTGGTAGGAAAAGCAATTCCCAGAGCAATTATAATTCACCTTTGGGGTGACCTAAGTTCACAGTGAGGCAAAGACAGCTCTAGATCGTGGCAACAGATAGAAATATTTCATTGACAATGAAAAAGTAGCAGCTTGAAAACGAATGTTTAGAATATACAAAATTCTGTAATAAAAAAGGTTGGTAAGGTAGAACAGTTAAAAGGAAGACATTTGTTCATAAATCTTTCTGATGGCCCCACCACAGGAGCCAGATTTGGTGTTCAGTTTGCTTTGCTTTTAGACACCCTTCTTCATCCTACAGGGCCAGGTCCATGATGTGCCTGGGGTCAGGTTTGGGTGATGTTGTTCAGACCACCTTCTTCAGTGAGTTACTTGCCTTACAAGTGTTCATGGTACGATGCAGAGGAGTTCCCAGGGGTGGGTTCTTGTTGGTTTTCAGTAGTCTGGAAGATTCCTCGGGATGCATGGTTTAGGTTTAGGTTTAGGTTTAGGTAGCAAAGGTTGTGTGGAGACCTCAGAGCAGGCTTCCAATATCTCAAGGGGGCCTGCAAGGCATCCAGAGAGGGAGTCTTCCTCAGCAACTGCAGTGATAGAACAAGGAGTAATGGGTTCAAACTGAAACAAAGGAAATTTAGATAAGGTATACAGAAGAAATTCTTCCCTATGATAGTGAGTGCTGGGGCCCTGGCACAGGGTGCCCAGAGAAGCTGTGGCTGCCCTGTGCCTGGAAGTGTCCAAGGCCAGGTTGGACAGGACTTGGAGCAACCTGGAGTAGTGGAAGGTGTCCCTGCACATGGCAGGGGGTTGGAAAAAGATGGGCTTTAAGGTTCCTTCCAATTAAAACCATTCTGTGATTTTAAAGGCTGTAAAATCTGTTCTGCTCCACTTCACGTCTACCAGCAGCAAAATCTCTCTCAGATGCTGCCTCAGAAAAAGATTCTCAAGTGGAAGCCTGACAATCGTTGAGCACCTGCTGCGCCGGGGTCTGTGCCTGTGTTTGACACTGTATTAAGAATTGCCACGTGCTTCTAAAGCAATTTCCTTGCCCAGCATTCCCAGGCTATCTGTGCCCTGGGGTCACTGCTTCCCAGGGACAGCCATGGGACTGCCAGCTCCCACAAAATGCCTCTGTGGCTGTTCCTTTGGCAGCACACAGTGTGCAGCGCCCTCTCGCCTGCCCCCGCACATCCATGGGATGTGCAGCTCCCAGCTTCCAAAGGAGCTGGGCTCTGGAGTTCAGCTGGAAGCCGAAGGTTGAGTTGTAATTACGGAGTTCTCTCTGAAATAAGACATGAGGGCCCCAACTAGTTTTAGGCCTATAGCAAAAAGTTAGCACTTGACACGAGTTTGCACTGTGTGAGCTCTCTTCAGAGAACCTCTTATGCACTTCACAGGGATGTGTGCTTGAACTGAGGATTTCACTGTGAGAGAGAGGTGTGAGATGCTGGGAATGGGGAAAAAATTCCTTAATTTTATACAGTGGGTATGATGCTCTCAGTAGGCAAATTATTATAGCTTAAGACTATAATTAAATTAAAATGCAATGTCTTAGCATTTCCTGGGCAGCGCCTCCATGAACCACCAAACTATTTCTTTCAGAGAGAGGTTGTGTAACTTGCCTGGTGATCACTGGATAGAGATTCACGAGTAGTTTGGGATGATGAAGGAGTGATTGGAAAACCCTGTTTGCAGAGGCACTGGGAGGAGGGGAAAAGATGTGCATCCTCTATGGACAGCCTGAAAAAGGAGCATTGCTGTTTTACCCCTCCTGCCCTAAGGGCATGGCTTCTGAAAGGTACAGAATGACAGCTGGAGGAAAAATTACATATGCTAATTACTCCAAAATTAATTAATTGCTATTAATTATTTTATCACAAAATCAATTAATATTGTACTGCAACTCATTTTTAATTAAAGGAGTCGATAAAAATCAGATAAACTCTAGACATGGCAAAATTATGGCAAAACTCCAAAGTTAATCTCTAATAAGAAATGAAGCCCCAAACAGTTCTGCACAGAGATTGAATTAGTTGGTTTTTTTATTAAAAAATAAGAGCCCACAGCAAAAACATGAAAGCAGAAGCTCCTTTGTGAGGGAGGAGAAAGCTTTTTGTGGTCATGAATGAAGTCAAAAAGGACAGTAGTAGCTATGGGTTTTTTGTAGCTAACTACATATTTCTGAGGTGATTTTCATCTTAATTTGCAGAAAAAAAAAAAAGAAGAATCACTGTGTTCCAGTGTTTAGGTTATTGTGCTTAAAGTGATGCTTGAAAGGGAATAGATCTTGAGTACTTCATCACCCCTTGAACAAAAGCACACGTTATATTCTGCACTGCCAGTTAAACAAACTCGCAGTAGTTTTTGTCCTAGTCTTGGAGTAAAGAGGTTTCTAAGGGTAAGAAAGTAAATGGAAAAAAGTCGGTTCTGTGGAAGTATCTGGGTAGAAATGTGGTTGAAGGGATGGTATGTAATAAATTCTGGGCCAGATCTTACGGTGACATAACTCAGCACTGCTCTGTTGGCATTCCTGGGGTTTGTGCTGTGCCCATCTGAGAGCCACAGCTGAAAGAGGCTTCTGGGAATTCAGGGACACCAATCGTTCACAATTGGATAATGGCAAGAACAAAACCTGGAGAACGTCAGAGGCATAATTAATCTGCTGCCTTTGCTTTTGAGTCATTATGTGGGGTATGTGAGTGGGTGGAAGTTTGCATTAGAAAGGAAGATGTTGTACTGCTGTCTAGAAAAGGATCTGGATGTCTGGTGTGTGGCAAAAACATGCAGGTGTTTGGATGCTGGTATCTTATTTTCGGAATGATTTGCTGGCTGGTTAATGATGGCAGGCAGGAGAAATGGATATGTGCTTCCATAGCATGGGTAGGTTTTGTGGGGAGATGCAGGAGCACTGTAAAGTATGTGCCTAATAGAGAAAAAGTTATCTGGCCTAAATTTTTCAAACTCATGAGCAGAATTTATTGTTTGGGGCGTCATTGACTAATACACAAAGCAATTTGAGTAATGAAAAACTGCTCTTTGTCAAGCAAAAGCAAGAGGCATTGATGGAAAAGCTAATTTATTTACTCTTTTATGGAGAGAACATGCTTTGCTGAAGTTCAAAACTGATTCTGAAGCTATTGATGAGTATTCCTGCGAGTAAAATGGCTAATGAAAGCACTGACACCCTCCTCATGTCTCTCTTTTGAGACTTGAAAGTTGCAGCTTTGCTGCACAGCTGTAAAGGAAAGGCTCACAAGTGTTCATTCTTGTTGCTGTGTGGTAAAAACTTATATTTTTCAAGTATTAACTGCTAGAAAAAACTTGTTTCAGAGCACTGAATGGCTGGAAGGCTGTGGTTATTCCTGGGCCTGTCCTGGCTGTCCCCATCCTTCCCTTGCCCTCAGCAGTCTGCCCTCTCCTAAAGCCCTCTTGCTACAGCTGTGGCTCTCTCAGAGATCTGTGATCCACAACATAGGGGCAAGAGAAAATTGGCTCATTTTCCCTCCAGTTGAAGGAATGGGGTCATTGCCATCATCTACCCTGCACCGCACCTCATCAGCTGTTCTGACACCGTTACGTGTTTATGGGTCCCCATCTGATGTGCTGTTTAGGAGCGCTTTGGTTCATAATTCCTGATTCTAGACACTTGTAAAATTTAGCTATGACCAGTTTTAACACCCACGTGGAATTGCCAGGTGAGTTGTGTACTTCATCTGGCTAAAGTCAAGTCCATCTTCCTCTCTAAAGCTGTGTCCATAACCTGGTGACAACAGGCTGGCTGCCTGAGCATAGGAATGCTGTGTGTAGCTGTCAATTTAAGTCAGAGTATGAATCAGGAATTTTGCTAGAGCTTGATTGTGAATCTGGTTTCACTCTTCGCTGTGCTACAGGTCTGAAATGAGATTTTTAAGCTGCAGCTTTTGCACAAAGCCATTAAATAGGAGATGTTTGGGGTCTGTTTGCTTAAAGGAAGGGAAATGGTGTTTGTAAGATTCGAGGAGAGAAGGGAAGGAGCTGGGATTGGGGCAATTTAGTATCTGTTCTGACAGATTAACCCCCCTAATGAATGGGGATTTGAATTCTTACCTGATAAACTCCATCCATATTCTCTTAGACTCTCTGTATCACATCCACGAGCTCTTGTTGCTAATAAAGCTTAAGAAGTTCTATATGTGAGAACAAGGATATTGCAGTGTGTGTTAAAAGGTATCAGCTTCTTATAAAGGCCGAGAGATCTTTGAGTAAAAAATGCTAAAAATCTGTCAATCCTTTCTCTTGAAATCAGGGGGTGATTTTCCCGAGAAGACTTTAGGCTAGGGTCCTGTAAAATTAATTTTCCCCTTGTACAAACTCCTACGTCCACGTCCAGAAATGGAATGCCAGCTGAACAGTGCTCACACACATACACACACAAGTATGCTGGAATGGCACAAGTGCCTACAGTCTAAACTATGTCAGTCCCACAGACATTTTTGGTGGAAGTGTATCCCAGTAACCTGTGGTGGTTTTGTGCAGACATCTGCCCACGCTGGAAAGCCACACTAATGTTTACTGTGGGGAAAGCCTGTCCGGACTCCCACACACCATGCAGCGCCAGGCAGCTGACTGAAGGGGATTGAAGGGAAAATATGGGGAAATACCAGTGTAAAACATGCCCTTGTGATTTTAATATTCTATTTCTACTGACCTCCTAAAAATCAAATTGCGACCTGAGCTAACAAGCATGAATTTTAATGATGTGCCTTAAAAACAATAGCAAAACTGTGTTATTTTCATTGCCTTTCTAATTCCACTGATTCATCTTAGAGAAAAAAAACAAAGCAAATCTCACCCACCCGTGTTCCTGTCCCTTTTCCCCTGCCAGGTGAAAAAGCCTTGTACCACAGTCTTCCTCATGTGCAGCATAGATGTTGCACAGCAAACAGCAGGCATAGGATGATGGTATGGGCCTTCTTCCTTGCCCATCCTGAGATGGGCTGAAGCCTGTTCATAAGCAGCTTAGTGTGGTCTCACCACAGTCTGTTACTTCACTGCCACCCCTAGCTGAGATCAGAGAGCACCACATTGTTGCTTACCCAGGTTGCTTTCGTGTCACCTACCCAGAAGTCAGTAACATGCCCATGTCTGGGTACTCCAAGATATGCACTTTTTGTAAAAAAAGTGGAATTTTTAAAAGAAAGATTTATCTAGAGCTTTCTTGTTCTGTTTTACACTTCACAGTGTTATCAATGTGTTGTTCCATCATGTTGTGTAGCATGATGTAAGAGGGCAAGTGCAGTTAGGTGCTCACTGTGTACATGGAGAATCTGAAGAGGTGGAGGGATTTCTGTCTAACATATGGCTGGGCTTCAGTCATGGATTTTTTAAAAAATTTTTTCTAATGCTTCACTTTTTGCAAAGGTCAGTCTCTCTGCAGAAAAGTGACATTTCTGAGAGAGACACAATCCGGTAGGCATGTACAGCAAAAATGAAGTGCACAGCACACCAAATCCTCCCTCTTGGGGCTCTTGAGTAGACACACTCTGCCTTGAAGATCTCCAAGTCACATTCCTGGTGACAGTGGGTTGCTTCAGAGGAGTCAGGATGCTGCTTGGCATGTGCTGAAGCATCCCTTATGCAAGGGTCTCAGGTGTTAGGCAGAATCCTCAGGTGTTAGGCAGAATGTTGCAGAAACAGGCAGAGATGAAATGTTTGGACTGACCATTTAACGAAGGTGGTGATGAAGTACCAGTTCAGCTTCCTGGCTTTCAGACATTTTCTTGCTCTGCTTTCTTGAATGTGTTTGTCTGCCCTGGCCTCCTCCTCCTCCTTGCCTTTGATCGATTTTTCATGAGCTTTGTGCAGAGGGTGACTCATGTCCAAAACATGAGCACAGCTGTTTACTACTGAGGCCTGTGTGTACTTCCCAGAAGGGTATTTTCTCTATTTCTATAAATCTGACAGAGCTTCCTTTTATCCATGGCAATGTTTGTTCAGAAGATGGAAGGTTCTTAAGAGAAAGCAATTGGGGGACATAACCTTTTTTCCTCCTTATTATCAGAGCTTTATGCGATATGACTTCGAGAGTCTTTATCACAGTTTTCTTCATTTAATCCACTTAGGTTGGAAGGAGGCAACCAGGAGAGGGGCAGGTGCTGCACAGTATCCCAGGGGTACTAGAGAAACCAGAGATTGTCCCTGGAGTAGGATGACTCCCAGTGCTTTATGTCCCTTCAAAATAATGCTGAGTTTAAGCATAGGGCAACAGGCAGTGCTGCAGGGAGTGGAGGTGATGTGCTGGCTGTTCCTTGGATTTGGGGGAGGGGTTATGACAGAGTATGGTGCCCAAGGTAGATACTCTTAGGACCTATTTGTTCATCTGGGGTTTAGCCACTGCTTTTGGAGTGTGTGTGATCAAATGGTGGCTCTGGAAAATACCAGCACATTTCCTATAATCCCCAAGATCCTGTGCTTTGCAAGTGCATTGCTGTGACTTAGGGAAAAGCTGTGAGTGTTGATGCCACAGCCCCTAAGCTGTGGGCCACGGACCTTGGTGGTCACTGGCCTCATTATGGTGGAGGGCATGCTGGTTTTGAATATTAATTACAAACAGGTGAATATTCCCCTGCATTCTGATTCTCCTGTGCCCTTCAGCAGGGTGGCTCAGCAAGGCAGCCTGGCAGGGCTTCTGACCATTTCATGGGGGCTTCTGGTCAGAGCTGCCCAGCGAAATGGCTCCATACCTACTGCTGGGTGCTGCCCATGAAGGGATTTCCTTATGGACACCCTCCCATGGGTCTGTTAGTCCAGGGACCAAATGCTGCCCCCCTCCATCTGCCTGGGAACAGTGTGAGAGCAGCGGCAGGAGCTGACAGGCTGTGCTTTGCGCTGGCCCAGACGGCCAGTCTCGGGAGCCGTGCTTGTAAAGCACTTCCTAATGAAGGGAAAAGAAGCTGGAGAGTTATTTTCTAAGAATAAAAATCCCTTTATGGTTTTTTGAAAACTACTTTACACTTTGCACAAATGATCGCCTAGCATCTGGCAGGCTGGGTTTTTGCCATGTGTGGCAGAGGATACAGTTTGTGTAGTTGCAAGCAATCTACTCAAAAAGCTTTTGTGCGGTCCTGGAGCCCAGGAACTTGTTAATTTTGAGCAGTCATTTTCCGCATTTAGCCCATTAGAGACTCTATTTTTGGTGACCTAGTTTGAGCTCTTTAAAAAATAATCAAGCAGCATTTTTCAGATCTGATTTGTAATGGGACTGTGGATTGGTTTTGCAACTTGAAATGAAAGTTAGGGGAGGGGGTAGAACTTTTATCTGCCTGGTCCTTCAGAGCCAACATTTGCAATTGATTTTAGAGGGCCTCTAGGAAGGTTAATCTGACAAAGACTGAGGCTTGGCTTCACCACTTCAAGGGTTATTGTTTGACTTGCCGCTGGGAAAATAATAAAGTAGCCAGGTTTAAATAATACTTTCTGTGCAATAACCTCCAGGAGTGCTAGCAAGTATTACTGGGCATCATCCAAACGCTGTCAGAGCCTGTGGATTTGCCTGCTCCCCAGTGTGTAGGATGGGGTTTGGATTGGAGAGGAGCAATTGGAGCATATGCCAAAATGTCTGGCCATGGGTTACATGCTGACTGCCATGGCAGAGCTGGGGTTGAGGCTCACACACAGAGATCCGGTTTCCGTGCTCTAGCGCAGCTCTGGGGATTAGTACCATGCAGGAGAACTGCCGGCCTCTGCCTGCCTGTGACTGCAGGGGGTCCCTGGGCACGACAGACCTTCAGTTGCTGTGAGAGGAGAGGGATGCTCACAGCTGAGAGTGACCCAGGCCAGGCGATGGTTTTTTCAGGTGCACACTTGGGACAGTTCCAGTGAAACCACAGCAAAGAAAAAGACCTACAAACAAAGTCTGTTTCTGACTTTATATATGAATTGGTTTTGCATTTTCTGGCAATTCAAGATTATGTTCCCAAATACCAGCTTGCCTGGAGTGGCATTGCAGTGGAAACATACTTTTTTCACTTATTTGTCCTTCATTTTCTCTGGATGCCCCTTTTCTCACTGTCCCGGGGAGCTGCTCGGGGAGCAGACCCCAACTTCAGGCTCCCTCCTGAGACCAGGGAGAACAGCCTGGTGAAGCTGGCATTGCAAGGATGGGCACAGAGTGATCCTCTGCATCCCCATGAAGAGTCCCTGTGATATTTCTAAGGATCTGCAAATTAGAGATTAAATCTGAAGGAAGGGAGAAGACAGCTCCCCCTCTCTAGGAGACACAGCAGTCCCTGGTGTGGAAAGGCTCAGAGGTTGTTGAGGTGACTACAGGACAGATGTGCAGCCCATCATGTGTGGTGGATGTGTGCAGCTCCTGGCCATTTTCCTTGGAAGATCCTTCACTGGGGCACATAGAATGGGAGGAATAGAGCTGAAACGTGCAGAACTACACCAAAGGTTTCGAGCAGCTGTGAAACTCTTGCTTGGGCCAGCTGAGCCCTCTTGTTATTGAAGTTAGAACTGGTTCTTTGTCCCTCTTGATCCCTGCTCAAGGCCAGGTTGTGTGGGGCTGAGTACAGGTCTGGTTTAAATTGGAGTTTCTTCCCATTGGATGCTCTGTGCCTCTGTTTTTGCAGCATAAATATTCTTCCAGGGGCCGTGAATTGTCAAAGATGATAATATAATTCAGTTGACATCAGATTGTTTATAATTAAAAATGTTCGGCCTATTAGAAATATGAGAATCCTATATTTAATTTATATTTGATTTTTTTTTTTTACGTAAGAAAATCAGTAATTTACCAGTTTACATTGCCATTTTCCTGTTTCCTGTAGCTCAAAAGTATCTTGATCCAACAAACAAGATACGGCAAATGTTCTAAATATTGTTTAATTTTTTTTTTTACTGAAAAAATATGTAAATGCCTGAGAAATTATACTTTGAAAAGTGGCTACTGCAAATTAACAGCATTTCACATGGATCTTACTTTGCATTTTTAATGCCCATAATGTGTGTCCCAAATTACATGATTTGCATTATAAACCAGAGCAGCTCCTGTGTCGCTGCTGCTGTCCAACAGTTGAATAACAAGGCTTTTCTTTCCAAACTGTATAAATACATATTTACCCAAATGATGCAATTTAGGGCTCTGTTACTTACATTTTTCTGGTCGGTCAATCACGCTGACATCTTTAATTGCCAATGCTTTTTAAATGCATCTGAGTAAGTCTGGTGTTTGAGGAATGGAAGTGCCAGGCATAGGCTGGGAGTGATCATTTTGTTATTACACTCACATTTTGGCTCCCGAGTTGGTGCCTTCTCTGTCTCTGCCTTTGGCTTATGGAAAATGTTGGCATACTGTGTTGTGCCATGTTCAGCAGCAATGGTTTTACCTTTCCCCACTGGGCCCGTGGCACTAAGGGAAGGGTTGGGGACACCCTGGTTCCTTGGGCCACTCCTGTCCCAGGCTTGATTGTGCAGGTGGGCTCACCCATATTTCATCAGAACCCAGGATGCTGAAAGCCACTGTCCCTACACCACTACACTTAAGGCAGGAGCACCTTTGATGTCCTCGTCCTCCTTGTACTGCCTTGTTTCTCCAGGCTCCTGCTGTCAGAAGCCTCTGGAGAAAGAGTTGGATGATCTCCATCATGTAATCTGCCATCATCAACATTATCAATTGTTCAAAGTCGTAACTTGGGTCATCTACACCTGTCTTCAGTAGTTTTTTGGGAATTCTGATCCTCATTGTCCAAAGAGATTTGATTTAACACGATTCCTGCATCATTAGTGTGGTGTCCCCAGTGCTTGAATTTCACTCCAGACTGGTGGTCAGAATCATAAATGAGTCAGCTCGAGCCAGAACATGTTGACTTCTGGCTCAAATATGAGGAGGGAGCAGGTGAATGGGTGGATAAACTCAGTGTTTCTTTAGTGTTGTCTCCCTTACCCAGACTGGTTCCTGAAGCATCCAAGGGTTGTGTGTACCTGTTACTCAGTGACCTTCCCTTTTGACTGTCACTGGTTTGAACCAGGTTTGTCAGGTTCCAGTGCCAGCTTGTTCCAGCAGGGATTGGAAAAATCACAGGGTATATGGCAGGGACCCAAATTCATTGATACCTGATGGGATACTTCTGGCCTCCCCACAGAGATTCACCAGAGTTCATCTTCACCACACTGTTAGTCTCAAGACTATTTCCTCCAGGAAGCACTAGGGGAAACCAGCAGCTGTGCTTTTTGTTGTTCATAAACCTGGTGCTCTCCACCACCTCTGGGTATTGAGCAGAGCCCTGCAGCCTCCCCAGCTCTTATCTGTCCCTGTGCCACTCACAGAACAGGTTTGTTGTAGTGGACAAGAGGGGTGATGTAAACAGGACAGTTTAAATATATTTTGCTTAAATGAAATAAACCCTGGAGAAAGGTAGGAGTATCTCATAATAAGGCATGATATCTGCTGTTTGAGTCAATGTTGCTCTGTCTGCAGCTTGTGAACTAATGTTCACTGACAAATAGGCTTCAGGAGGAGGGGAAAAGGCCAGTGCCACAAATCTAGCCATTGCTGAAATGCCCAGGATCTGAGGCTTTTCAGAGAAAAGAAATGTGATTATGATGAATGATGGAGGCAACAGCACTTTGTGCTGTTCTAATAATACCTAGCCAAGTGAAAAAATCCAATAAATGCCTGTGGTTACCTGGCTGTGCAGGAGCTGTGCTGGTGCCAGCCAGTGTCAAACAAAGCCCTTTTAGCCCATGGGGGATCAGGGAGGAGAGATGGTTGATGTGTTGGTGGCTCAGGGGATTATTTTCCGTGCAGGAACTGCAGATGCAGGAGCTCTGTCAAGGCACCCACCAAGCACCAGTGCCTCAAGAAGGCTGGTGAAAAGCAGCTGGTTTGTGTTGGTGAGCAGCAGCCTTTCTCTTCCACTCAGAGGTCTGTGTGCTTCCCAAAAGGAAGGTGGTACAGTCCTCCTCCGGGTTTTCCAGGAGCTGCCTTGCTGAGCCTCAGGAGAGCTGAAGGTGGTAGGAAGGGAGTTGTCTCTATTCCAGTGTGGGAAGTGGAGGGTGTGCTGGACAGCATCTCACCTGGGGATTGCCAGGGTAGCTGCCAGCTTCAGGGGATGCTCACCCGTGACATGGCACAAGATCAAAGCAGGTTTTCCAGCACTTTTCTTCTGCACTTGCCTGCGTTTTGAAAACAGGCAGATTCTTAGCTCACTCCCTGTGAGCATCAGGGGGTTTTTTTCCACAAAGAGAAGCAATGTTCTGATTTAAACAACATTTTCCTGGCATCCTATTTCTTGTGCTGACCTCAGTGCAGCAGTGCAGGATGGAGGGATCTCTCTCCCTGGCTTTCATTTGCTACTTCCATATTACATGGGCCTGACCTTCTTCCCTGATGTCCCAGTCCCTGAACCGTGTTTGGTGCCTTGCAGCAGTTCCAGACCTCTGGTAAAAGGCTGTGCACTGTGTTTCATGCATATGTGGAAGGCTGTGTCCTTCTGGAGTGTGTAATTAAATCCAGAGCTGCCAAAGTTGAGTCGCACCGTGGAGTCACCACAAGTCACGTCGCTGTTTTCAGGGCTGCAGGAACTGTCCGTGGTGTCCCATACTTTGTCCCCAGGCTGTGTCTGTGGTGTGGTGAGCAGAAGCTTATCTGCTGAGCAAAACGCACAAGTATAAAGGAGCACAACTGCAAGCTGCATCATTAGAGCACATGTGCACCTCGAGGACAAGGAGAGGGTGGGAATAACAGGAGTGGGATACTGACAAATCGGGAATTGAAGATACATAACATAAACAGCTCCTTTGCCAGATGAAAACTCAGCAGGATGATGATAAAGTGCACAATGTTTATTGATATCTGAATGACTATTTGTTTTCAAAAAATGTGTTTTAGAACTTAGCATAAATTCAGTTATCTGATTCTAGCACAGCTTACTATGTATTAGGAAATATATGGGGGTTTTATAGCCATTTTTCACCTTAGGGAGAAAATAAAAAAAAAGAGAGAGAGACATTTTATTTTAATAGTTCTGACTTCCTAATCTAAGCACTCTTAGGAGCTTGGCTGCAGAGGGGGAAGAAATGGTGGATATTGCCATTTATCCTTTGTTACGGAACACTATCACCTCTCCCTATCTCCATCAGCAGAGCCAGGTAATAATTTACTGCAGTGGACGGCGAGGGATATCAGCTCCAAGCCGCTCCAGTCCAGGCAGTTTGTCATCATGAGCTTTCAAGGAGGTAAATTAAGTTGATTAAGGGAGAAGATCTGTCATGTCAGCTTTTTTGCCCACCTAGAATGCAGCGCTCCTTTCCTCCCTCCTTATTCCAGCCTGTCTTCCTTGTACTGAGTTTTCATGTTTATGGAAGTAGTTTTGAAGAGTTGCTTTCTTAGCTGTGCCTCAGAAATAGCAAATGTTATATATATGGAAATGTAAATGATGCTGATGCTGATTAGCCAAGTGTGCTTCGAGGAAAAAAGTTCAATCAGAACATGAAGAGCAGGAAGATTATTTGGCCACTCTGTGCATGATCAGCCCTTCAGCAGCTGCCAGAGAGATTCCTACTAAAGCTTGGGAAATCAGGGCCTAGGAAAGGCAGCCAGTAGCTGTAAAAGATGAACACACATGCCTGGTGTCTACTGTCATTCTGGAAATACTAATGTCTTGACCCATAGCAAAATTTCATCATCCATCCTGATCTGCTTCAGGAGCCTGTTTGGTTGTGACCCAGCACAGTGTTTGGTGCTTTGGCTCATTTTTAGTTTTCAGACTCCTCAGTGGCTGCCTCAGCTGAAGTCCACGGGCTGTAGCTGACCTTCACATGGTTCTTTGTCCTCCTGCCTGGACCAAGGCCAAGCTTCTGCCAGGGAAGATGGACATCACAGAGGAGGATACGGCTACAGCTGTGATAAGTACAGCAAAGCCTCTGGCCACATCAAAGGGAGTTCCTGGTCTTAACTGTGCACTTCAGGAGCTCTCCTGATTAGTCCTGAGCTTGTTTTCTTCTCCGAAAGGAAAAGATTTCCTTTTTCTTGGCTAATTGCTAATACTGAAATAAACATTCAGTGTTGTTGGTGCAGCTGAAATTAATCCCAGCACAACTTTCCTAGAAGGAAAATACCTGCTGTGAGGAGCCCTGGAAGCAGGCAAATATTTTTGTCTGTCCTCCTGCTCTGTAGCCCTCCCTTCTGTGGGCACACACACAGCCACACATGCAATCCCATCAGCAGCTCTATCCAGTCCCATTCCTCGGGTGTCCTGCAGTGCGGGAAGGGATGGCTTGCTGGCAAAGACACTTCCAGTTCCTTTAAAGGATATAGCATGAAGATAATTAATTAAAACTATTGGGAGTTCCTGTGAAACAGCCTGTGATTAAACATAAGGATTTCTTGTGGAACAATTAGGTGAATTTGGCCTTGGGTATCTCCCCTGACTTCATGGCTGCTGGTGAGCGATACTGAAATTGCCGGAGTTCTGTCTGTTTTAATGGATTCAGCTTTAGTTATGAATCTCATGAAGAACAGCCAAAGCAAAGGACACTTTAATTTGTAGGTGTCCTGTGAGTTAACTTTGACTACAGCAGAAAAGGAAAGTGCAGTTTGCCTTGTTATTGGAAACACCGACATGTGAAGGGACATGAGGATGAGCCTCCAGTGCCTTCCAGATCCTCTCCAGTCTAATACTTGGAGGGAGAGTGGCAAAGGTCGTGACAGTGAAGTTTCTTGAGCAAATGTTATCCCTTAGAGCCAAAGCTGGGTCGAGAGCCAGTTCTTTGTTGCCTGGAGTTTGCTGTGAACTGAGCCATTGGGATTTTTGGGGTTCCATGTTGCCACTGACCCATTCTGATAGATATTCTGGCAAGGGCTGTAGTGATGTCTTTAGACAGAGGAGTGCCTTCTCATAGGTAGGTGCTGGTGAGACACACTAACTTTGGCTCAGTGCAAGCTGAATGTGATGTGAACTGCTGGAAAGGAAAACGCGGATAGGCCAGTGACCCTTCCCTGGAAATGGCAGGATTGCTGGGATGAGTAGTGGAGGATGTGCAGATGTTACCATCAGCTCTCTTTTAATGAGTAATTTGAAAGAAATGCTTATATGGAGCAGCAACTTTCAGCTCTTTTCACTAAGCTCTTAGCATTGGCTTGCAGAGATCACGGCTGTTTCTCTGTAACTACTGATAATTTGTGTTTTCCTCTTGACTTTTCAACTTCATTTCAGTTAAGAATTCCATTACACAGCGTAAGGGCATTGTGTGACACAGACCTTTCCTTTTTTTGGAAAGCTTACAGCCTAAATGCACAAGAGAGGGGAAGAAGGCTGGCAGTTTTATGAAGGCAAAGGAAAATCTACTAAATCCTCGCTTGGAGACCAGCGAAGCAGAGAGATGAACTACTGGGCTGGTGGAAGGGGAACAGAGTCTCTAAAGGAGGAGGAAAGAGAAGAGCTGAGCTTGGCTGTTTTAGTGTACAAAACAAAAGCTTAAATGGTCTTCTAATTGCTGCCAATACCTGGGAGTAGTTTGAGCTAAAGGGTAGTGTCAGCACACATGTAAATGCCAAGTAAAATAAACCCCCTTGGCTTTTGAGAAGGCTTGGGCAGGTGACAGTTCCCTTCTTTCTCAAGCTCTGGTTCAACAGAAGCCAAAGCCCAGAGCTCTTGCAGTGTCAGGTCTTTAACATTCACACCACCAAATGTAATTAAGCTCTGTGAGGGCTGCACCCTGGGTAGAATTTATCTCTTGGTTTGTAATGCTTTAATTTAGTATCAAATATTCATGGACTGGCAGGGTCAAGTAGGGATAGAAAAGTAGTGTAACAGGCATAGGCAAAGTAGAATGCTAAAGAATTCAGCTGAAAGGTCAGTCATCCATGGAAACCCATTAGGAAAAATACTGTAAATAACTTCCTGCATCTGTGAGTCTCAGAGCTAAACATGAGCCACTCCTGCCCCAACCCGTGGGATGTCCAGAGCATGGGGTGTGCCAGATCACACACAGAATTCTAAGCAGAATTATATAGTTACATATCCGAACTCTTCCAAATACTGAAGCATGTTCGGTGTGCTCTGCACTGAACAAGTCTGTTGCATCTCATGGGTTTAAGGGACAGAAAAGGCTGGGTTTGAGACATCTTGTAAATATCTATGAAGGATTTTTCTAAGACCAAATGTTTTTTTAGGCATACTCTGCCTGTTTAAGGACATGGTTCGAAGCCTGTAAAATGATGCTTATTGACTTCAAAAGATCAGGATCTACACTGTCCAATTTAATATTCACAAAACCAATTTATTCAACAAATGAAATTACGGAATTGAGAAAAACTAATTGATTTATTCATTCAGGAAGATGTTTATGGGGCCTGAAAGGTGTGTTTGGTGCATCTGGTAGGGGGTTCTCAGGTTGGGAAGATTGGGTTGGGAGGAAGGGCAAACACCTTAGCCCATGGGACCATGCAGGGAAGTAACTGAAATTCAGAGCAGCTGGGAATAAATAATGAACTGGTCAAAGTCCAAGTGTCTCTTTTGTCTGGCACCAGGTGAGAAAAGAGGGAGGAGAAAAATAATGGGTGAGCAGGCCATGGAGCAATGTGGAAAGGGGAGCTGCAACATCTGGAAGTATGTGGGACTTTAGGAAGTGTAGGGACTCTGGTGGGGTTCAGTCTGGACCGGGCGTAGACAGACAGTGACAACGAGGACAGACGGTGACGAGAGATCTCTATAGGCAGATCTTGGAACATGCGGTTTATTGCAAAGGGCGTGGGTATTGGGGCACTGCTTAGAGCTGCAGCTGGCAGCTCTGAGCAGGCCCAAGAGAGCAAGAGAGTAAGCGGGTAAGAGAGAGAGAGAGAGCGAGAGGAATGAGAGTGAAGAAGAAGTGATGAGAATAGAATGGAATGGTGAAGTCTTGGTTACAATACAATAAATCATCTTCTGTACTGAATATTCTAATTGTCACTAACCAATCTAATACAAGATACAAATCCTATAGCATTTACATACAGCCTATAAGAGTTCTTATATTACCATAGAGTGTTACATCTTAACTTCTAAAAACTACTCTTTGGACCCCTTCTGCTGAGCTAGTAGGGTCTGCTCTGACCCTTGGACCTGCCTGCAAGCAGAGGGTATTGTTCAATCAAGAGAGGATTACCTTCAGTCGGCCATACCATTGTTTTCCAGTTGTTCAGTAACTAAGACTTGGTATTTCAAAAGTGGCTTTCATTTCGATGTTGCCTGTAGTTTTCATATTCCCAAAATCTTTTGTCAGGCAATCATATTTATAAGGCTTTCCTGTTTCATCTTCCCCAACAAGGAAGTGTGTGGACACAGGACGCTGATGCTGAGTACACAGGCTGGATGCTCCCTCTCCAGCAGTAAAATACCCATGGCCTGCTGTCTTCTGTTTTCCCAGTTGCCTCTCAAAAGCACTGGTTGCTGCAAGTAGAAGAGAATTGAGTAGAAAGAAAAGTCATTTCGAGCCAGAAATGCCTGCAACCTAAACCTGGTCCTGTAGCTGCCAATTGAGCTTTCAAGCCAGGCTGGGTGCTGGGAGAATGAGAACTGAGAAAAACCTATCACTTGAGCCAGGACTTCCCCCTTATCTCACAGCAGCATGCAGTGAGGAAACTACCTAAGGACTACATTTTTAGACACCCAAATAATCCAAAGAGAAGAAATTCTGCAGGAATACAGCACACAAACACACTTTTTAAAAGCATATATTTGTATCTGTAAATGTGTAAAAAGCCATATATAGCTAAACTCACACACCTATGTCGTGCAGAGGTTCTGAAATTTCTGCAAACTCCACAGACTCCAAACTTAATTCTGCAAAATCCTCAGGCACTTTTTAGAGTTAAATTAATACTGATGTAATTAAAATGGTAATACTATTTGTTAAAAAAAGAGTATTTAAATAATTCATTTTCCTATTGGTTCTGTGGAGTGTGCTTAGGTTTAGCAATTATATGCTAAGTAAAAACAGCCTCTCCTGTAATGATTTCATGATAATCTGACCTTTGATGGTCCTGGCTCACAGCAGCTGGCACTTTCTGCAGAGTTTACAGACTGTAAAGTAATTAATATCAATGAAATACCACTGCTGGCCCTTTGATGTATTTGGGTCTTTGAACACTCCCTTTTCTCTCTCCCGAGCGTTTTTTTTTTCCTGATGTCCCTGACTCTTGGGAGTCTGGCCACTGGACTGCTCCTGATGAAGGACACATCTCAGCTGAGGGGTACACTGGTGAGCACCCTCTCTTTAGGGGTTCAGAAGACTTAATTGACAATATGCCAGGCTTAATTTGATTTAATATTAAGCACAATAATAGCTCTTGAAAAGCTGTCTTTCAGGGAAAGGTAATAAGGGTATTATTAAAAACAGGTGAGGAGAGATGCCCTGGGTTTAGCTTCCTGCATTATTTCATCACTGTCAGTCAGCTCAGACTCCCTTGAGATTATTCCAGTGTAGTTAATAACATTGTTTCTGTGATGACTTTAATGACTGAGCCTTTCTTCCATCCTTAGCTACGACAATAACCACTCTGCTTTTTTTCCTTCAACAAGCTATTGTGTGGGGTTCAGCACATTAAGGAACATTTTTAAATATAGAGGTTTCCTCTAATTAAGTTACTGGCAAAAGATTGCTTGTCCAATCATTTGCTGGTGATGAGTACTGAAAGAAATTACATCTTGTACAGAGTATTACACTTTTCCTGCCATGCTTCCCCTAAAAAAAGAACAAAATGATGTAAAAATAAGCAGTAAGATTGCAAACTCAGGCACTCAGAAATTAGATAGAGCCAGAATGATGGGTGTCTGGATCTGTCCTTCCCCACTCCTGACCATGAACTTTTCTTCTTTCTTCTCTTCTCTCTTGCCCCACACCCCATTATTTCCTTTCATAAAATCACCTTTTCTCCACAAGTCTTAATTTTTAACATTTTTAGAATTTTTATGTCAAGGCCAAACATCATCTTCTGCTCTCATGTCTGGAAAAGAGAGAAATAATTTTCTCTACAACTTTTCCAGCACCTCCCTCCATAAATTCCCCTGTAATTCAAAAAAAGATGTTTGTGCACCTTGAGGGAGCCACCGTTTGTTCATTGGTGCAATAATTGCATGTAGGAATAATGGTGTATTTAAGGTGTCTGGCCATTCTGGACATGATTTAAAAAGTTCCTGTTTCCTATAAGATTGTATATCTGATTGGTTCAGAAAATGCAATGAGTGGGAGAGGTTTTTAGCATGCCCCCTTGAAGAAAAGTGGTAGAATTAATGCAGAGGAAAATCTTATTTTAGGGTTAGTGCAGTCACTGCAGATTAAAGGTTGTTTCCCTGCTTGGTGGCACTCTGCATAACCTCAAAAAGTGGAGTTTACACGTGTTTCTTAAAGTATACCTCTGGATTTGAAAATCAGATCATTTACTAATTGCTCACATCTTATAAATTATGGATCTATCCTTGAAGGAGATTTTAACAATCTATTAAAGCCTGAATAACAGAGTTATTCTCCATCTTCCAGATAAACAAAACAAAACCACAGCTTTAAAAACAAGAAGCCTCTTCACTTTTTATCTAAATGGAAATAAACCTAATCAAAAGCCAGCGATTAATGAATCTCTTCAGGGTTTCTATTCTTGAAAAGATTAGAGTTAAACAGACTGAAATAGTTTCAATAGGTAGGTGTGATGTTGAGTTCAGGTGTTGTATTTATATATGCTCAGCTAGAAATAAGAGTTGTTAAAATCCAGTATCTGGATGAAGATTATCCTCTTCAATGAAACCAGACAAACAGTTAACAACTCCAATATTCACTAATTTCTGTGTGCAAAAATGTCCTAGAGCTCCAATAAAATCAGTCCGTCCCAGGAAATGCTTTTAAAATACTCATTAAATGTGGATGTTGCACATATGAAACAAACTGAAAGTGTGTTTTTAGGAAACTATTTTCTTGGGAAAGGAAAGCAAAGCTCTCCAAAAATAAGCAAACTGCTTTTCTAGGATTGGACAGCCAGCTATTTGCTTCTTGCAAAAACGCAGACTGAGAATGTTGAGCTGAAATTTGGCAAGGTTAACACATTTTCACTATGTGTAGTCAGTTCCTGTGTCCAGAAATAGAAACACCCTTTTGCTTTCAGGAGTGGCATGGCACCTTCACCTGCAGTTTAAATAGAAAAAATAGAAAAGGCCTGTTGTTCAGCTCCACCTCTGTACCAGATCTCTGGGATGTTTAATTCATTCTGCATCATTCCAAAGAGTGGGAATAACGACAGCCAAGGGCTCCCGTTGCTTCCACAGTAGAGACTGAAGAAATGTTAATAAATGCACTCGATTTATTTGTCTAACTGTAGATTTTCTGTAATTCATACCAACTAGCCTGGCTGTGTAGTCGGAAAAAAGCAATCACAATGTATCTGTCACTCACCATGTATCAAATGAACAAATAAAGGTCCCTTGTTCCATTAAATGACCACGGAACATTCCTAGGATCTTCACAGGCACCTTGCTTACCATGGTGTGCAATTCTGGACACCGTTAGAGCCTGCACTGCATTTCTTATGGGTACTCTTCCATCTGACTTCTGATCAGACACTTGACCTTTCAAACCCATCGTGGGGAAGGCATCCTTCTTCTCCTCTGCTTTTTGTTCCCTGTGTATTTTGTTCCTCTTCATCCACGTGCTGTCTCAGGTTGTGTGTAAGCTGGAGAAGCCAAGAGTGCTTCTGAGCTGTGAGAGACTGTGAGCATCTATCGTGCTCCTCCTCCTTTTCCTCCATTTTCTTCCCTTGGGAAGACTTGGGAACAGATCCATAGCTCCCTGTGGTGCTCCAACCAGTCTCATGAGCCAGAAGACCAAGTAAGGAGCCTGCCAAGACTTAGTTCAGCTTAGACACGAGCAAAAATGTGAGGGGGATTTATCACAAATAGGGACAGTGAAGAATTGAATGCTCTTTTCTCTTTTGGTACAGCACGCCTTGTTCTGCCAAAATAAATACACCACCTTGGTTCAGCCGACTGACATCTCAGGATGCCTGTGGCGGTGCAGCCAGTGTAACTGTGACCATGAAGGTTTGACAAGACAGCCCTCACGTTGGCTTTCCCACTGAAAGTGTCCCGAGACCCTCCAATGCACTCAGCGTCTCATGAGCTGTGGCTCTCTGAGGGAAATTGATAAGAAAGGATGTCTTTGCACATGGTTATTACTTTCCTAAAATCCTTCCAGAGTGTTGATATTATTTAGTTTATGAAGTAGCAGTTTGTGCAATTTTATGTTGCCTGGAAAGAAACTAAGATTTACTCGATTGAAGCTCCCGAAAGCAGAGAAAGCAAAAGGCATCAATCTGTGCTGTTGGAAATTCTGTAACTGGGCAGCTATAAGCTGATGTGCTTTGAGTGTCTGCAAAATGCAGCTACTACTGAGCGGCCTGAGTGGTAAAGCATTTTGTAACAGCATAATGCTCTCATTGTAGTCTTTGCAATCTCATTTAGGACTAAGCTTTCCCTTGGGAGATGATACAATAAACTCTCCTGGAAACCACGCTGCAAATACATTGAAGGCCAATCAGGTATTACAGTGTAATGTCAAAAGTCTTACTGACTGGCTAAACATGTATCTTCCACAGCATTCCTCAGGACAGACAAATGTTAGCTGTGGAGATGGGGCTGTTACAGAGTGCAGACTTTGTCTAGGTCATAATGTTGCTCAGCATAAATAGCTTAGGATTTAGTGTGTGCTCTCAGCCAGCCTGGGCACCTCAAAGTTCTAAGCAGACACTTCTAGGACACTTCTAAGCAGATAACAGAGGAATTATGTTTTAGACTGGAAACAATTAGGAAAACTCGCAGATAGTGATGTAAGCCTGCTCAGTTTCTCTGTTCAGATGATATTTTTAACTGAAAAGTGGGCAGAGACACATGGGGTAAGCTGACACCTGAGCTTAAGTCAAAGAACTATTAAGCAGGCAGAATACTTGGGTACATCATTAGAAACTGTATTTCAAAATTTGAAAGCAAAAGGGTTGGATGTTTTGGTCCTGTTGTTTGCCTATTTCTACTTAATGTTCCCATTCCCACATTATTTTATTATTTTATTATTTTATTATTTTATTATTATTTTGGTTTTCAAGTCCAAGATTGTTTTCTCATCAGTTCTTTAAAAATTAGTCAAGATACACATTTCAAAGGCTCCCTGTGTTTTTGTACGTCACCTTTCTTTCCAAATGCCAGGTTTGGATATTGTCCTGCAGTTTAAAGGTTTCTAGACTGGTATTTGTTTTTCTTCCAAGACCTCCCTAGACCCTACTGTAATGTATACTAGCTCAGACACAGCCAAATTTGCCTCATATAAGCAACAGTGTGTTTCCTACATGAAGCTCAGTAAATAAATGACTGCACAGCTAATCCTCCTGTTTTAAGGTATGAAAAGTCCCACTCTTGGAATAATGCAATGTAAAGACCAGCCATTCAGAAAACAGAGCTTTAGTTCAACAACTCCCGAGGTGGGTTCTGTACATTATGTAGCAAAATCCTTACAAATTTCCAGTGGCCTTAACAAAAGATGCATCTGACTGACTGCTGCTTTAGAGTTGGGGCAATCGAGTGCTGTGTTCAGTTCACTGATCTGCTGCTCAGGATGTTTTGTAAGCACATTACCAAAGAGGACCAGATGTCTGTGAGGAAAAGAGTATGAGTTAAAGTTCCTACCAGCTGTCATAAGTAACTGAATCACAGTCGATTCTGCAGCACGCAGCAGTGCAGGGCTCCTCAGGTATAGCTCTTAATTAAATCCAAGCCTTTCCTTTGCCTTTAATACACCTTAATGTAAATTGAAAGACTACCAGAAGCTCCTCTTTCTTTATTAACCAATTTGAATAAAAACTGCAACTTTAGTGCTTTAGACAGCAATCTTTCTGCAGCTGCCAAGGCAGCTCTAGTTAGGATACACTGCTTGCTTCTGACCAGGCACTAGAAAATGTTTTCTAAAAGCTGTGTTCTGGTATTGATCAGTGTGCTCAAACTTAAGGGGTTTTTACTGAAGCTTGTACAGACTACCTGGAAAACCACTGGTGCTCAGGAGGGCTTAACATCACAATTTCACAAGTGTTGATGTAATTAAAGGATGCACAGCGTGGAAGGAGACAAGACATGAGCTTGTGGTGGGACAGAATTCCTCACGTGCATGCCACGTGAGCTCTGACATAGTCTCTAAATGGGTGGTCCTCCCAGACAGGAGAAATGTCAGTGTGTGCCACATATTTCTCATGGTATGGATGGGGTTTTGAGAGAAGCTGGCAAAGGCTGGATCCCGTACATACCTGAACTGCTTTGAACATCTCAGTTTCTCGTGTCATTAGAAATTCATAACCCTCAATGAGCAATGCATGGAACAGCAAATTGAGCTCCATAAATTGCTATTTCCACATTTTGGCTGTTATTGTTTCTCCCAGAGTTAGAACTGCAAGTGATGTAGCTGCTTAGAGACTACTTAATGGTTATTCAGTAAATATTAATTTTATAATTGTGACAGTGACAGGTGTGTTGCATTGCATGGGTAAAAATGTATGAATAAAAATGAAAATTAATTGATGGTTACCAGCATGTTCACAAACATGCCCAACTGAATTTGTGAACTGATTTGAAGTTAGACAGGTGTTGACTTTGCTGTATTGTGGGGGCTTTTTTTTCTGATAATAAAAATTTGTTTCATCAAAATTTGGCCAGCTGGATGTTGGGCAGTTCTCACCAGATACAAATGCATACTTTTTAATTGATAAAAAAGAAAAATGTGAGATACTCTGTTCAAGTCCATTTGAGTTGTGAAAAGTGCTTCCTTTTTTTCATGTCTGTGAATTAAACACACTTGTTCTTCAGGTGATCCTCCCCTTCTGCACTTGTGTTTATTGGTGCTTTCAAGTGAGATTGAAGTAGATCAAAATGTTCTTGGCTTTTATGGAAAAGGGGAAAACCACCCAAAATAGAATTAATTGTCAGTGGTCGCACAAGTGTGAGCTGACTGCTGTGGCAGGTTTTTGTCTCTGACTCTGTGCTGGGGACATGTGTCTGGTCAGCTGAGGCAGCAGGGGCTTTACCAGATCAGGTTCAGCGACTGGATAGATGTGTCTGCAGCTGAAATAAACCCCACAATAGAGTTCTCTTTGGTGCCTCTGCCACAGCCCAGCCTTCCTGATGGATGTTAAGAAGCCTTGGTAGTGTTTATGAGAAACATCAGCTTCCCTAATCGTTCATTGATCTGTTGTTCTGGGCGGAATGATGAAGTTTTCGCTGTTATTTTGCTTGGCTTCACTCAGATTCACTTGATTCGAACCAAAGAACGATTTAAGATGGCAGGGAACAATTTTACTCCCATTTGCTCCCAGCTGACAGGATAATTCTGGTTTTGCTGTTCGGAGCTTCAAGTACTTCATCTGTGCTCAGCTAATATTAGTTGCAATTAAGGGAATGGGCTGTCTAGAGCTCATTTTTACCGTTCATCATCTGAAAAAGAACCTCCGAAAAGAACCCTTTTGCTTTTGGTGCCATTGTGAGTTTCTTCGCCACCCTCTGCAGGGCTGCCCATCTTGGGGTGGCCCCCTGGGGAGGGCAGCACCTCCACTTGCTTTGTTCTTATCTCAGGGTAGCTATTTTTAGCAACCAAACACTTGGCTGTGTTGAGGCTCATAGAGTCTGTTAGGAGACTGGTTTATAGACCGACATGGCTGTTCCTGGGGTGCCGGACACTGCTGGACACAGAGACAGCAAACTGCGGAGTACAGGTGCTCATCTCCTGTCTGAAAATGGAAATAAAGAGCTTTTTTCCTGGTAAATATATCAGAACCCTGTGGTTTGGTGTGTTTTTAAGCAGCTCATGAGGCATTGGATATGTCAAGGATTAATACTTTTTCCTCCCGGCACTCCTTTTGTTTCTGCAGGAAGCTTGTCCTTATCCAGGGGCTGATGCTTGACAGGCTCAGTTTCCTTTTTGTCTTTCCTGAGGGACAGACTCACGGGAAATGTGTTTTTGCAAGTACCTATAACCCTAGCAGGAGAATCAGGCTGGGAGATGCACCTTCTTGGAAACACAGATGGAAGCTGGAAAGCAGCTCAGATAGAGCATGAGGATACCTGAGTCCAGGATACCTGCCCAGGAAAGCATCCAGCCTTGAATTCAAAGGATGAGAGGTTCAAATCACACCTGACCTTGGCACGAGGTGCAGGGGAGGAGATCTGGCTGCCTGGTCCCATCTGGCATGAGGATTTGTGAGTCAGTATAGAAGCCAACAGGCATCTTTGCAGTGACTCCAGCAGGACTGGGAGTGAGCTCCAAGTGGGCAGGTGTCCATTTTCAGTGAGAATTATGTTAAAACTTGCAGTGCCTGCCAAAGTGACAGTGTTGGCCAGGAGTGACCAAAACTTGAGATGCCTTCTGCATTCCCAGTACACTTTTTCAAGATGGACCAGACACAAAACACCCTGAAAACCAGAAACCAGTCAGAAACCATCCTGCAAAGCAGGTTATTGTTCTGCATTTTTCATTCCTATTTTCATTCCTATGAATTTAAACCCATAATGAAACCCTGACTTAATGTAACAGACTACTAGATTTGGGTGGTCAGGTGGTTGTTTTGTAGGAAATTAGAAACCCTTTTGGTTTATTTTCATAATTTTGTTTTGCAAGCATGAAGATGGCAGGGTTTCCAGCAAATAAATGTGTGTTGCAATATGGTGGAAGCCATGGGACTGCAAAGAACCTTCTGGTTTGTCAAAATACTTGCCATAATTTGTCATTTCGGTTGGTTAATCCAAACAAAGTGCAGGGCTTCTGAGGCAGTTCACAATTATCAGCAACAGAACTTTGTCATTCTCCCTAGTTATTTTTCTGGGGTTTTTTGGTGCTTTTTTGGCTTTTTTTTCAAGTTTGGAATGAAGATTTGCTGCTGTGTGTGTGTGTATGATTTCAGTTCTGTGCTGAATTGCAGCTCTTTCAGGTGGAATTGCTGTTTGGCAGTAAGACATACCCTAAAAATAGAAAATATGGTTGTAAGTGATAGCAATTGGCAGGGAGGACCTGTTCAGATGCAATTTTGGGACTGCTTTTAATTTTTTCCACTCTATTCCAAGTTAAACATCCATTTAAATTAATTAGAGCAATCACAGTATCCCTAGAATATCAGTGGAGAAATTAGAGCCCTGAGTGTAATTTAAGTATTTCCTGAATTCTGAGGAGACACTAGAAAAGCCAGCTTAAAGAAATTTTTGCATATGATGAAAAGCAAATTCCTGACCAAACAGGCTAAGCTGAAATGTCTGAAGGCAAAGAGCTATCATGAAAGTGCTGGAAAGCTTCTGATTATAATGGAATCAGTGTCCCAGGGTATAAGGCAGCTCTACATTTAATACTGAGCTGCTGAACCGTACTTCTCAACCTACCTCCACTCACTGGGTTTTCACCAGAGTCCTGTCAGGACACTGGGCTTTGTTTAGATGCCAGGCAAGTCTGGAAATGGCTCCACAGCTTTTTCAGCAGCTTCAGCTGAGTACAAATGTTTGACTTCAGGAGGACAGCTAGTACCTAGATTTTGTGGCCTAGAAATCATTCCTTATGTACACTGCCATGTGTTAATAACCTTGCAGGCTTTTATAAGCCTAATTAAAAGGCTCGTGCACACTTAAATGTGAAATCACGTCAAAGCGCTGAACCAGCAAAGCAAGATCCTGTCCTTGGTGCTGCAAATCCATTGTTGCCTTTCTTTATTAATGATACAGACACGACACATTGGATTCTCTGCCTGCTGTTGGTTGTCGGGTTGTTTTTATTACATTATCGACTGGAGTCCCCGTCATGTTGGTTATAGTCTGGGCATGTTACTCTGAGCAGAATTTTTCTTTCAGTGTTTTGTTTAAGGTATTGACTTTGCCAAAGGGAAGGAAAAAGTGCGTGCAGCCACTTAAGCACACAAGTAGTGGTATCAATTTCTGTCCGTTAAATATGCACACGCACTCAAACACACGCCTGTACAGGGGTTGTTGCAGGCATCAGGTTAGGTGAGCTTTGAGAAACAGACTCAAGAGACCCTCTCCAACATGGAGATCCTGTTTCCAGGATCTGGCCAGGAGCATCCTTCAGCCTGTGTCAAGTCCTGCTGAGGATGGTGGGGTCGCTGTGAGTGTTGAAATGACATTTTTCACAGGCATTTGCGTATTTCTAGGCCATTCCTTTCAATTCCTTAGAATGAACTTTATTTTCTAAGGGAGCATATTTCTCTGGTTTTGGGTGTTCAGTACTTTTTTTTCCTAACAACATCTTAGTTCTGTTAATCTTTTGGACTTTGAAAAACTTTTTCTAGTTATTGGGTTTTGGCTTTTTTTTTTTTCCCTTTCCAGCCCAGGCAATCAATTCCTGAATATGAGCAGGAGGGTTATTGAGCAGTTCATCTAAAGCCAATGAAGATTTCAGCCAACTCAAAGCTGCAGCAATCATTTTACTAAAAGTTTGGATAGCAGTTCTGATCGAAGACCTGGATATATGGGCATGGATGGTTCCAGCACTTCCAGATGAAACTCTGAGATGAATCTTTGCAAATGTTCAGTGATCAGTTCCATTTGAAAGTACACAAAATGAGTGTTAGTACATACATGCGTTGTCTTTATTTCCTCTTCCAAACTGGCCCCGCGTCTCCCATCTGTTCCTGTTTGATGGTGAGCTCTTCCAGAGGTGTTTTCCATGTTGTGTCCCTTCAGTCCCACCCTGAAATACGCTGTACAACACACAGTTACTTGCAGACAGACAGTCTCATCTGAACTGTGGCATTGCCCCAGTGGATTCTGTTCATGTATTGCAGAGGCCCTTGACCTGCTCTCTGCTTTGAGTCGTGCAAAGTCATCCCTTTGTGAATCCTTAGTACCTTACAGTGAATTTCTGTTTGAGTTTCAATAAACTGATAAAAATGGCTACCTCTTTGTTTTTTACCTTTTAAACAACTATTTCTAGTAAACTCACTAAAATTAAAACAGGAATGGGCTTGAAATCATTAAGTTGAAACAGAATTTGTTTTCCAAAGGTGGTTTGGTTTTTTTGTCTTGGGTAGCGGCATCTTGTCCTACAGCATCCACTGTCTGGAAGACTCAGGACCATTAAAAATGGACCATATCTGATGTGTTTGTTTAATTTCTGCCTTCCAGTCTATCCGAGAAGTCACGGGCTATGTGTTGGTGGCTTTAAACCAGTTTGAATACCTGCCCCTGGAGAACCTGCGCATCGTTCGTGGGACCAAGCTCTACGAGGAGCGATATGCTCTGGCCATTTTCCTTAACTACAGGAAGGATGGGAACTTTGGACTCAGGGAACTTGGGCTGAGGAACCTGACGGGTAAGTGAAACTTGGAAATGTGGTGGATTAGTTGCAAGAAAACAAATGAGCTTGTTGAGTATTTCCCCACTGCCCTCAGACACTTGCATTGTGCAGGAGACTGGGGTACCACAAGAGCCTGGCAGTTGTGTGTTCTCTGAGGTGTTTGTTGGTACATCATTATGGTTTTGGTTCACAAAAGTGCCTCTCCATAATGATCAAGGACTGCCCATGAGAGTCATGGCAAGAGCGTATTTGAAACAAAAATAGTTGTTGAAAGGATATGTGAACTTTCTTCTGTGTGTTGGTATCGTGAGCATGTTGGTTTCCTTGTGATCCTTGATTATTTCATGTGTGTTTCTTCAGGTGCTGGGTATTTTCTGCCAAGTTACCTTAGCTTTAGCATCCCTGTGCCTCTGTATCTTTGGTTTATTTAATTTTAGAAATCCCTTTTCTAAGCAAAAATAGTTCATTACATATAGTGAGAAAGGTGCTTTTTTATTTGAGCCAAAAATGTAAGCAAAGTCCACAGCCTTATGTTTACCTGTAAATTCAGGGCTGGATCATGCTGTGGTATAGATCAACAATTCATTTCCTCCATCTGAGGATCCAGTCAGTGGTTTGCGAGATTAAAACTTGCTAAATATCAATGGACTGTAACTTAATAAATAGCAGGCAGTGGCTCTTTTTAGGGAGTTCACTGGAAGTATTTTATTTATACCTGGTTCCTCATCAACTATGATAATTTCTACCCTAAATGTTGGTAATTTTGATGTGGCCTTGTATCTGCTAGTGGCTGAAAGCTGACTGAAAATCACTGACCTGAGCTGGCTGTAGATGTTGAACCTCAGTATGGAGAGGTGGGAACCTTCTGAACTATATTTAGGCACCGTTCCCTCTCTGCTTTTTTTGTCTCTCAGCATTTAGAGTAGCTTACAGTTCCCTGTTCAGCCTCACCAGGCTGAAAAGCAAGGCTTTCAAAAACAGAAGGGAAAAGAAGGCCTGAAATATTTTACAAAATAAACCAGTTTTGGATGACTCTGATTAAGCTCTTTTCTCTGGTCATATTTTTGACAATTTTCTTTACTGAGACCATCATGCCAGTATCAGAGTGCTTCCCAAAGGTCTCTAAATCCCTGTCATCTACTATTCTTCACTCTGTCACTGCCATAATCCAATTTCCTCCTCTTTTGTTCCCATATTTCTTCCCACCTTTCTGATACAGAGAGCTGTGACTGTCTATGCCTTCACATCATACAGAGCCACAGCATCGGGTGATAACAGCATTATCTCTTTCTTTGTATATGTTTTCTGGTCTTTGAGTCTCAAAACGCCCTCTAAAGACACTAGGCTGGGTGAAACTGAGACAGAGAGGTGAGGTGAGGCCAAGGCCCAAAAATGATGGAAATCTTTCTTCTTGGGTCTGAGGTGGTTCTGCCAGGAGGTGAGAGTTGTACTCTGAGGGCTCATTTGGCCATGGCTTTGCTGCTCAGTAGGGTAAAAAACTTATCTCGTGGGCTTCTACTCAAATTTTCTTCTTCAACCAGCTTCCCTGTGCCAATTGGCAGTTCCTCAGACTCCAGAGATGCCTTCTGGGAGCTGCTGTGACATGACAGACACAGCACCAAGACTGCCCAGCAAGTAGTTTCATTTTCTTTTTAAGTGTCTTAAAAAAACCTGTCTTAGCTCAGCCCGTGAATCTCTCCCAATATGAGATCATCACAGCCACTTCTTCTGATTTAGGTGTTTACAAGGGCCTCTGATGGGATTATTTGACTCGAAATGAATTGTTGTGTTCTGGAAGAAAAGTGCCCTAATAACACTAGCTTGTCTCCGTGGAGCACTTAAAATAGCTTCTGGGTGCTGAATGTGAGCCAGTGTGTGCTTGAAAATACTCTTAGTGTTTTCTAGATAACATGCCAGGGCCTCATGAGTCTCTCCAGCAGCTGTTCTCTGACCATTCTGTGTACTGGTTAAGATGCACTGGGCTATTTTAACCCACAACCTGACTCTTGTTGCGCTTGCTTTTCCCAGAGCATGTTCATACTTCATTAATTTTCCTGACACATCCTTAGCACTAGTAGCTGCATAAAAATAACTGGTGGATGTGGGAGTCGGTGATGTTGCGAGGCTGTGATGGATCAGCTGTATCTGAACCTATTCTTTAAAAGGTTTACCCCAGAAACCACCGGTGGGCTGTGAAACTGAAGAATAAGCAGCCCCCATGAGCTTGCATTCTTCAAGTCCACTGCAGATTTCAAGAGACTGGCTTTGAATCATGCATCTCTTCCACCTGAGTAAAATATAACATGGCTTCTGACTTGCATGTGAAGAATTGTCATTCCAGGGCTTATGCCTTGTTCATGGAGGTTTGGGAAATTCTGTTCTTATTTGTGCAGTGCTGGATGATAGGCTCCTGAGGGTATTTCTGCCTAGTACCGCACAATCTACAAACACAAGCCCTACTCCCTGTGTTAAATAAATCAGGAAGCTGCTCTCACCTGCAGATTCTCCTCACACACAGAGTTTCAACCTCCTGTGCTGTACCACTGCAGTATTTTCTGTGTTGTTAACAGCTGTGTTTTTATTGCCAGATATGTCTATCAAGTTTTCATATTTAAATGTAACTTTAAATGCTTGAATTTCCTCCCTTGCACTATAAAAAAATGACAGCTGTGAAGGCAGTTAGTTTTATCTCACACAGAAAACATGATCCAATTCTCACTCATGATGTCTGTCAAACCACAAGGGAGTTTTGTTTGTATAGCTCAGCCCAAGACTATGTCCTAAAATTCATGTGACAGTTGCAAAAAATCTTAGCTATAAAAATCCTGTTCTCGCTTGTTATAAAAACTTAGTCAATGGTTCCACAAACGTGTCAAAACCGAGCTGACACTGAGCTAATGAAGTGGCTGCTGCCATCTCAGCTGGACTCATCTCAGTGTGCAGATCCAGCTGCCAAGTAGCCTCACAGTGAAAAGGAGGGTTTGACATCCTGGGTGTATTATTCAGCCTGAGATGAGCAGAGTAAGTGGTGCTGAGGGAGAAGGTGTGCCAGCTTCTTCCAGTCATTGCCCAGGAGCCACTGTGGATCACCAGGCAGTCAGCCTCAGCCTAGCCAGTGAAAGGGCACCATCAGTGCTCACATTTGGAGCACTCCAAACAGAGAGGGAACCTAAATGCTTCATCTCACTACAGCATTTGTCTGCCTGGGTGGGGAAAGAGGGATAACTCACAAGTGCCAGAACCATTTAGGAAGTATTCCATATTTTCCTCTGTGACTATGAATAAGAAAGATCTACAGAAAATTATGTGTCTTTGAGCAGTGACAACCTCATCTTCCCTGCTGGCCTTGGGGATAGCAGCTTCCATGCATCCCTTGAATTATTGAATATATTAGAATGAAGTGGACTTAGCATTGATAAGTTCAGTAACACAAAAAAGAAACAAACCCACAGCAAAATATTTAGGGGTTTTCTTTGTTTGTTTTTCAGGAATGCAGGTGAATGATCAATTAAGATAACTGAGGTTCAAGCGAGAAATGGATATTGCAGCGTAAAGGATTTGATCAGTGATAGCCAAACAAAGAAAATCTAATTTGATGAGCAGGACAATCATAAAGAAAGGACCATTTGCACAGGTGTAGAAAGTAAATTTTGTAAAATTGTAAATTTCCCCTTCAACAGATTCTTGTAATTGATTTTATATTTTTAAATTCTTCATTAAATTTGTTTTTTATTTTTCTGCAGAGCAAAATTTTCATGTTCAATGGTTATTTTTATAATGTTTTCAGTATTTTTTTTTCTCCCACAGAAAATCGAAAATGCTAAAGAATACTTTGGAGTGGCATCACTCCTTAAAAAGGTTGCTTTTCAAGCAGTTTTTTGTCTTTTTTTCCTTAACAAGCTCATTTACTGTAATGGAGGGAAGGGCACAGGAGGAGTCAAGTTTTGTTCACTGCGCATTTTTTGGACCTAAAATTCTTTTGGAAATCGTGCTTGGATGTCTGCGCAGGACCCGAGCGATGGCACATCAGGCATTTTTGCGGCAGGGCCACCCCGTTTTTCCTGCCTTGATCACAAAGGCTGTGCCAGCGAGACCTTTCCTTGGAGCACATGCAGGAGCCAGTGCCGAGTTCCTGGCGCCCAGGGGTGCCTGTGTGTGACACCCGCCGGCTGGCTGTGGCACATTCCCACATTCCTTAATCGCCGCGGCGGATTCGCGGGATGAGCTGGGAAGGAAGCGATGTGTAACTTGCCTCAGGCTGGCTGTGCAACAGGTGGGCGAGGCATCGCATCTGTAACCTCGGAGAGGGTTGCTAGGATACATGGAGGCGTGAGGAATTGCTTTAAAAATCCCTGCGGTCCCGTTGCGTGCCGGGCTGCCGCAGGAGTTCTCTGTAGGAGAAGCCGCAGCGGCTCTGGGACTGCCCAGGCGGGCTCCTCTCCTGTATCCTTGGAGCTGCCCTGCCCACAGAGGCATGGCTATCCCAGCACGGCTTTGTGGCTAGGAGAAACCTAGATCTCCAGTGGGTAGGAGAAAAGGGAGGAACACCTCCTTTCCCGAGGGAAGTACGGTTGTGGAGGATTCTCTGTGTGGTGCCACGGGCCTGGGGGACGTGCAAAGGACCGCCCCTGAGTTCCCCTTGCTCACCCTGTCCCTGTGGAGAGAAGGAAGGAGGCTTGTGGCTGCCCCCAGGGTCAGAAATGCAAGCGTGCCTGCTAGAGCATGTCTGTCTTCTCTCCCCCTGTTAGACTCTTTCCCGGGAAAAAAAAATCATCCCGTTCCAGCTGCTGCTCTCCTCAGACATCACAGGTGTGATTTGACAGCCGGGAGAGCCCGGAGACCCATCCCTGGTGGCAGTGGGAGCACGGGCTTGGGCTGCTCCCTGCCACTTGGCATCAATGCCTGGGAATGCTTCCAGGCTCTCCTCGGCTGCAGATGCCACCCTCAGGAATCCCAGATAAGGGACCTGCAGGCTGAGGAGCCTCCAGCTGGCAGAAAATTGCTCACAGGTCTTAGCAAGGCAAAAAACTGTGTTTTATACAGCCAGAAATAAATACTGATTTTGAGCCTTGTGAGATTTATATTTATGAGTGTATTTTGTCCAGTAACAAGGGTGGGACATTGGTTTTTAAATTTCAGCATGGCAAGGATTTCGCACAGTGTCTCTGAAGGGTTTGCATATGCTTTTTTCATGCTAAATAGTATAAGTAATGTCTGTGATTCTTTGTAGCTCATTGATCAACAAATTATGCTCAGTTTTCTTTATTTCAGAGCACTTCACTGTTTTCAAATCTGTCTGTAGTGTTAGAAATGCGCAACCTTGTTTGGAATGACTATGGCAGGAATTTAAGCAAAAAGCTCATCCAAATAATGATATACTAGTAAATGTTTCTAACTGGAAATTCACAGGATCCCCCATGTGTGCTGGTATTCCCCTGCCCCCAATGCTTTCACATGAACTAGGAATCACATCTATTGCAAATGGTGTAAACCAGCTTACTGAAAGCAATACACAGAATTACTGATGTGAGCCTGTAGTGTCAGGCAGCAGGATAACTTCATGTCACACAGCCTCTCCTGCAACAAAACAGGGCTTAAAATCAAGGGGAGGAGAAACCGGGCCAAAAACTTATCTGGTGTAAATTGGCTTACTTGCTTTGACTTCGTAATGAACTGAAATTTAAATTGCCATTTACTTCCTTCAGTGGATAATTTAATTCATACTTTAATTTATAAGTTAACTACTGCCTAACATCCACTTAAGCCCTTTTAAGGATGTTGTGTACAGGGTGCTCTGCCAGGATTAATACCAGCTAATGACAGCTGACTCAGGGCCTGTCTGCACCAGGAGCTCTGGCCAGGGATCCCTGAGCCAGCATCCAGCCTCACTGGCTTTGGGAATAGTGTTGACCACGCCACTTGGGCCCCGTGCTTGGGCTGAATAACCCAGCAGATCCTTCCTGTCTTAACTATGGTCTCTGCAAACAGAAGCATGTTTTCCTGGGCTTTCAGAGTCTTAATTATGTGGCTGCTGGGTAAAGAAGGGTCTGCAGGTAAAGACTTGGGTCTAGAGTAGATGGAGGAAATCCTTCCTAGCCCTGCAGTAATCTCCACATCTGCTGCTTTATTTTGTGACTCATACCACTTCTACAACAGAGCCAATAATGCTTGCCTGCTTTAATTAGACCAATTTTGAGGGTGTAATTGAAAATGCTATTCAGAGGGGATCTGGTGTGATGTGGGATTCAACTTTAACACTGTCAAACATTAGTTTAAATGTCATTAAAAAATGCATCCAGGTATGTTTCCATTGTTACCTGATAATGCCATGTAAAATAATAACACCACTCATTCTATTTTTCCTTGGCAATTTCTCTCTTTCACCTCCCTGCAGTAGTTCTCTCTATCTGTGCATTTTTCAATTATGAAGCAAGAAATTCTCCATGTTCTGAGGTGTGAAACACCCTTTAGTTTTCTGGAAATGTGGGCAATCAAGATAAATCCAGTAATACTGAAGCCTTGTGGTAATGGAGTAGTTTTGCCCGGCTTCCGTGACTCGAGAGCTTCAGCAGCATGGGGATTTCTCTGTCTGCATGCTTTGCAGGGAGTTAAACATCTGAACAGAGTAATCCCTCCATTTCAATCACACGGGTCAGGAATGGGAGGCATTTCAAAATACCCAACTTTGGCAGAGAGATCTGTGCTGAGCTGCACTATAACTTAAGTAAAGTGCAGTAAGCATTACAGTCGGGAAGGCTCGTACAGTTTACAGTGGCAGCGCTGCTGAACAAATAGATACCCCAGCTTCCCACCAGCTTGGGAAAGAAAGGAACAACTGGATTGTTCTCCTCAGCCTAGGCTAAGTCTTGACTAGGTGTTTAGAAATTTAAATCCTTGCTGCTCCAGTAGTATATCTTCTTCAGATGAATGAAAGAAGCATTACTTTCAGTGTTTGTTGTTTGGTTTGGCTTTTTAAAATTTTTTATTTTTTTCCCCCTTTCTCTCTGCAGTGTTCTGAATTCATTGATTTTCTCATTTCCTTCTGACAGGCTACAGCTGACAAGGAATTCTGTGCTTTTGTAAAGTAATTAAAGTCTTGTGTTACATGGGGAATGCAATCTATCAGCACTCCTTGGCCAAAGGCAAGTTGCTGAGCAGGATAGTCCAGTTGTCACTGTCCACAGTGGGGACATGAGCTGTGAGCCACTGGTGGGGCAGAGGGACCAGCCTCCAGCCCTGTGGAGCTGCCGACTTCTAGCTCAAAATGGCATGAAACTCTAGGGATCAGGTGTCAATTCAGTGCCTTAACTTAAAGCTCAGCAGAAGCATTTCAGTGACCTTGTACACAGGTCGGGAAAACAGCATATGCTCACAGACCTGGATTTAAACCCAAGTCCAAGAGTGAGCTCCTTTTTCTAGCTTTTCTTGCCAGCCTATAGAAATAATGAGTTTGGGTTTAGGTCACCATTCATTGCAAGAAGTCCCACTGAGTTCAAAGAAGGTTGGCTCAGATCCCTAGGTTTACATATTGGAAGTAGTTGGTGTCTCTAGGATATTTTCATGCCTGTTCATTATCATATCATTCACTGCAGTGAGAAATTCCGTAGAAACCCTCTATGGAGGGACTGGAGAGGCCATGAACCAAAAGCTTTCCTTTGCTGCATTTAGCTCCAGGAAAGCCCCTGCAGGCAGGGGAGACAGAGCAGCCCCCAAACACTCAGCACAGGGGTGAGTGTCACATAGGCTGACAGAGGCAAAGCTCCAGCGCAGCCTGCTTGTTCCTTGGCTGCACACGAGCCTGTTTCCTGCAGTGTCACAAAGTCTCAGCCTGCCTAGCACAGGGACCAGTGTCACCAAAGCCCCCAGTGGGTATTTGCAGCTTGGGTTGGTCTGCAGCGGCCTCGAGATGTGCGGCAGTGCAGGGCTAGCAGTGAGCAGCAGGTCATTAAGAGATTATCTGAAACTGAGTTTGATCACACAAGCTTTGTCCATTGGGATGTGAAAGGGAACCACTGCTGTCATGAGGATGTTTTGGGTGTTAGTCTGTGAAAGAAGTTCCAACCGACTGAACCCCTCTGCAGTGCTGCACTGACAAATCCTGCCTGGAGCGTCCAGGGTGAGGAAAACTCTTGGTAGCTTCCGAATTTGCACAATGTCCCTGGTGGGGGAGCAAGGGGTTTGCTTCTTTCTGTGACTGGGGAAAGTAAAGGGAACTGACAATAACAATTGTCAATTGACTGACAATTGCAATCGACCCTTTGTGACCTGACTCATGTGCTCCCCACTCCCTGCCCCAGGGGAGTGGAGCTGCTGCCCGGGATGCATCCAAGGGCAGCAGCTCCAGGCAGCTGGGTGTGAGCGTGCTCTGTAAACAGGGGAAATACAGGAGGCGTCTGCCCTGCCCCTCTTCAAAGACGCCAAGGCAAACCAGAGATGGGCAGGAAAAGGCAACCTCGAGGGCAAATAGAAAGAGAAAATAGAAAGAGAATAGAAAGAGGAAAATAGACATGCAGCCCTGCAGGAGGGAAATCAGAGTGAACAGAGGTGGGGGAGTGGGGAACAGCCAAGCAGGTGCCCCACGAGGAGCGGTGGAACAGCAGCACTCACCTGGACTGTACCTGCACGGAGGGTGAAGGAGCAGCCAGGCTGTTGGATACAGATCTGCTGGAGTTCTCTGGGACTCCAGACTCCCTAGTCAGTCCCATCTGGCTTCAACCACGGCAGATGAGCTGTGGTTGGTGTGAAGGGCCAGCGTGAGGGAGTCAGAGCTGGAGGCAGGTAATGTGTATGGACATGGAGCTGTCTGGGGGCTGCAGGAGCCTTTTGTGCATCGATAGAAACGTGTCTGCGGGCGTGGAGTGGGGGAACAAAGGTATCAGATGAGGAGAACACGCTGGAGGCCTTTTTCTTTGATGTTTGGAAATCGCTCACGGGGCTGTCTTCTCTGAAACCCCTTTGCCTTGCCTTTTTTTCTTCTTTTCTATTTTTTTTTTCTCCTTGGTGAAACTTTCATAGATGTACTCTCGTTTCTTTAAGGCTTAGAATTGAAAGCACATCCGTCCATCCAGCCCTCGTACAAACGCTGTGCTCACGTTGGAATTCCTCGGGGAGCTGACTTCTGCTTCTGCCCGTCAGAAATAGCAGAGCCACGTGCTTTGGGTTTGAAACCACGGGTACTCTTGACTCGGCGTGGGGGGGGGGGGGGCAGTACAGAAGGAAGGGCAGCATCAAAGACATCCCTGTCTGCCACGCTGCAGAGAGGAGATTGTAGTGTTGCTTTGGGGCTTTTTTTTCTGTTGGTGTTTTTTAACTGGTCAGCTGGACGTGCATTTAGATTGATGCTACAGGTTGTGAAAACTTCGGGTGCTGGTTCCATCACAAGGAAGGTCAGTCCCCTTCCAAAATGACTCTGGGGTCATACCCAAGGGCAGGATGAATTTACGTGGGGAGGTTCAAGATGTTCTTGCCTAAACTGCTGCTCTTACCCTCCAGCCTCATGTGTGTAGACTTCAGTTAGGGCTAGAGGAAGATTCTTAGGGAACTTTTTTAAAAGTGAAAAATGTCTGACAGGGAAGCCTTCTGTGAGAAAGGTGATGAAGTCAGGAGTCTTCATCATCCTGAACACTCCTGACTTCATCAAAGGAATAGTTGGAAAAACAAGGGGGAAAGTGCTGAAAGTGCCAGGCACCACATTTCATTTTAAAATGAAAAGGTACGGCTTATTTAAGAGTTTTTCATGCTTTCTCCTAAGAATTAACTTACATTTTTGATCAAACAAATTATGTTAATTGAACCATAATAGTTGAATCTGTTTTAGACTGAATTTTCTTTTATAAAAGCACACTGGTTCCTTTTTGTTAAGCCAAAGCAACATCAAATAAGCGCACCTGAACTAGTGGTGAGTTTTAGGTCATGATTGAGTTCATTCCCCGGCTTGAGGGCCCAGGCCAAATCCTGCTGAAATTACTCTTTCCTAGCACTGTTCAGGAAGCAGAGTGGATGTGTAGCCCAGGAGATGGCTTTCTCATCGCTGGTGGAGTTAACTGAGTTTCCCTTCCATGAAATAGTCATCTTCCCCGTAATATTCTTTACATACCTCAGCCCAGTTAAAGATCCATTATCCTGAGCACAGTATTGCAAACACTAGTAAAAAAAGTAATGCAGAGGTGAGTCAACCATTAATAATAACAAAAAAGTCATAGTGCAGAAAAGGGTAAGGCAAATACAGGGAGGATAAAGGCAAAGCACGCTGTCCCAAATGTGGTCGGTGGGGAAGCTGGGCTGGACACAGCTGAATGTGTCCTAGGCTGTGGAAGGAGCCCACAAGGGCTGATAAAATATTTCCCTTCATGTTGAATCAATAGGTACAAGCTGTGTTTTGGGAGAGTTGGACATTGATTGGCATTGGCAGACAGCCAAAGCCTGGAGTATCCATAGCGTGGCTATGTCGTGCCAGTCTCACCAGGACCGAGCAGCAATTAATTGTGTTTTGTTCTGAAATGGTGATACCATGCTCCCTAATTTTTAAATTCCACCCCCACCCCCGATGCCACTCTTCAGCTGGATGTCAAAGCCCCCATTCCACGGGTTGCCTCTGGCTGGTGTTTGCTCACAGTAAGATGCTCTCTGAAGGGCTGATCCAGGTGTGCTCTGTAGGGCTGCGGTCAGGTGAAGGTGACAGTCCCAAAACACTTCAACAACAGCCGGACTCAGAGGCTCTCCTGCTTTAGAGAGTGCTGGTCTATCAGTGAGGCTTGATGTCTTAAAAGCAGGCACAGAGCTAAAATATGCACAGGGTGAGGTTGCAAGGGCAGCATCCTCCTCTTTGTGTGTCAAAGAAGAGCTGAGAGGGATATTTTAATGGCTGTGAATGCGTAACAGATTAATCCCATGGGTTGTGCAGTTAGCCCTGCGCCAGCTCCATAAATCTCACTGCAGCCCCCACCTCATCCAGGAACAAGACTTGTAGATGTTCAGAGCTAGTGGTTTTGATTTAATATTCAGAAGCATTCAGCTTTCCAAATAAAGATAATAGTTTTGCTAGTTGAGAGATTTATTAATATGTTAACATGGCCCTAGTTTTAGCCTTCTATTCCTCCCTTTCTAGAAAAATGTCTTACCACAAACCAGCCTTGAAGTTTGGAAAAGTAATCAAAGCTCTGCTGAGCAAATTTGATGATACTGACGGGTTGAATGAGCTATAACCTCTGCTGGCCTCATTCTGCTCCATTTCCCCTTCAGGCTGATAGCAGTGGCTGGAAGTAAATATTAATCTGCTAATTTACCCTCTAGTATAAATAGAAAAAACTGTTTTGTCAGTGGGCCTATCCAACCTTACTGCTTTGCTTGTGAGGAAGAAGTGGCAGTGCTGCCTGTTTCTCTCCTCAGGGGACTTTCCCTCAGAGATGCATGGAAGGGTTGCTTTCCTCTCTACTTGCGTAGGTGGGTAATTAGAGTCGTAATCTAGGGTTTGAGGATAGCCAACAAAGAAACCTTGCTCGAGTTTAAATAAAATTGCTCCTCAACATGACTTGTTAAATTGAAACAAACCCCACATGAATGTTCTTTTAAATCCATTTACAAGTGCCTTGTATTGATTTAGCCTACTTCAGTAACTCAGATGAGCTAAATTGATGTCTGTGCACTAAGTTAAGTACGTTCTCTTGGGATTTCATACCTGCTGAACTGACTTGACTTCAAAACTGATTTCAGTTAAACCAGTGCAAGCTGTGTGTGACACCTTGGGGGAAGAGGTGTCTTTGCCTTGTTAACTGTAATGCTGGGGTGCCCTACTAACCCTGCCCCTAAATTTGACTTTGAAGTGACAGTACCATTTTCTAAACACCTTAGTAGCATCCTTCCTTCTGCAAGGCAGCTTTTTGAAAAAGACTGTTTAATCCTTTTTTTTCCAAGCTACTCTGTCCCCTGGTATTTGGAGAAGGGAAGAGAAACAAAAGGCTTGCAGACCTACTTCTCTACCATCCTGCCTAATTCTAATTTCCCCCAGCCAAACAAGAACAGTTAGGAGCCCTCAAGCAAAGGTTTCTTTCCATTTTCAGACAGTGCCTCTCAGCTTTGGCTGAGCTTGGTGTCTCTTTGTGCCACATACCAGAGTCCCTTCAGCCACTAAACTGACAGGCTCTTTTTATCTCAGCCACTTAGAGCTAATCTGAAGTGCCCAAACTGACACTTGTGGCCAAACCTCTGCTTCAGTTGACAGTATGGAAAGGAATTGAAGCCTAACCCATCATACTGCTGAGCATGGCAATGAGGGCCATGGTTTCCCTTTATTCCTTGCAAAGACAGGATATGGGAGATGCCTCAGGTGTGCCGGTTGCCTCAGATTTGTGAGTTGTTTGTTCATAAATTGTCACTCAGCATTTGAGCTGTGATAGCCAGTGCTGTATAAGCTCTTTGCACCCTCAATGGATTACAGGAATGTGGTTTGCCTGATTTTTACATAGGATTACTGGACCTATTACCAAGGTTTAGATGGTGAGACAGTGTTAAACATCAGCAGCAAAATCTCCTCAATAAACACTGAGCTTTCTTTTACTTGTTACGAAAAGTGTTTCTGCATAGACATTTCAAAATTAGGGGCTGTGTTCCTGTCTTAGGTCACAATTTCACAAGTAAATGGTAATGTATAGACCTGAGCTACCCCCTTCTAGAACATAAGGGTCAGCAGTTTACAGCAGACTCATCTGTAAGCAGCACTTCCCAGTTGTAGCTTGGAAACTCATAGGAGAAGACTGAAAAAAACAGCCCCTGTTCTAAATAGCTCAGTGGGATCAAGACAGGAGGCCACCAGTGGACCCAGTGAGGTGGGTAAAGCAAGGACAGGGAGACAGAGCAGCTCCTCATGGAGCATCAGTTCTGCACATCCAGAGCTCCCAAGACAGCCAAGTTTCATTTCTGTTTGAAGGTGGAGGTTTGACAGGAAGGATTTGAAAGGTCAGTACGATAACTTGCTGGATGTCCGCATCTTTGAGATACAGCATAGAAGAAAGAACAAAAGATGTTTGAAAATGTATCTGGTGTTTGATGAAAGGTGGCATGACAGTCCTATGGAAGGTGGGAGAATGCATAAATAGTGTATGAGAGAATGATAGGCTCTGGAAGATCCTGAAAGTGAATAAAATTTGCTTTTATTTGATGTGATGAGGAGACATGAGATGCAGGCAGAAGAAAAAAGATTATTTTGAGTGGTGAGCTGGGGAAGTAGTCACACAGTGGAATTCAGAAGGAAACAGAGAAGAGTGAAATTGCTTCTTAAAGGAGAGATGCTGCCATCAAGACATGAGAAGAGCCTGGACAGGAGCTGAGGATTCAGTGTTAGGAAAAAAAAGGTTGTGTTAGAGAGAACAGAGGTGGCATAAATGTGTCACACAGATTGAGACTCTGAAGAAGAGGTGAAAGGAGAAAGGGCTGCAGGTGGCATTGGCTGAGGCTGAAGGAGGTGCTGAGTTTGTTCTCTGTGACAAACAGTTGTGGAATATCTGCCTGGCACTTAGAAATGTATTGTCTAGCTCTAATCTGCAGTTGTCATCTCCAGGTGTATCTCCGAGTACCTCCTGGGAGATTTTGTCAGGAATGGTGGATGCTAAGCAGCTGGGGAGGATTGTCCAGCCTCCCCTGCCACTGGAGGCTGTGCTTTCTTATGTCAACACACTGTCATGCTCACAGATGTCACCAGGAAACAAATACTGGCTTTTGTAGCACAGGCCCATTCTGAATGAGAGACATGGATCCCAGAAGGGAGGGTTTCAATAAATGCACAAGGAAACTGCAGCGGTTGAAGTTTACGTTGTGTTTTTCTTGCTATCACACTTGGTGTATTATCTAAAGAGATCTGTGAGTGATGTGGTAAAACAGGGCTTTTTTAATTATACATCACCCAGCAAACTGATAAGGCAAACAAAGCAGGCAACCGAATAGCACAGGCATGAGCCACTTCAAAATAATAATGTAGCAAGAACAATAGGGGAGTAATTCACAGCTCCCTAAGAAATTTTCTCAGTTCAGAGGGGGTGAGATAGCAAGCAGCTATTGACTGTTTTCCTTTCATGTTTTCCACCTGTCTGCCATGTGATTGGGAAGTATATTACCTGAATCCTTGTGGGAGTTTTCCCAGTATTGTTTTAAAAGCCTTGCTCTGCAAGAAACAATCCTAATAGAAACCGAGATGTGGGTATGAAATGAATACAGGGAATGGAAGGAGAGTGACAACTAATTTAAACTACAGTTTAAATTCTTTATAACTTTCATGACATGTAGATGTACAGGAGCAGCTCCAGCATTTCCCTAGCCCCTCTGGGGTGCTCTGGCCTGGCACAGGGGTGTGAACTGGCACAAGGGCTGCCTCACGAAGCACCAGGCCAGGGGAAAGGTGGAAGTGGCAACCTCAGCACATGAAGAATTGTGCAATTCTGCAGCCTGAGGGTGCAGGGTGGTTGTGAGCTCTGCCTCGTGCACAGAGCCCAGGGATGGAAATCCCAGCTGCCTCCTGGCTCAGCTGTGCTTGGAGGTGGAGTGAGGGAACCCGGCATGGGCCACAAAGGCTTCCCCAGGCGCTGAGCAAACATCTGGGCTGTGGGCCAGGAACATTCCCCATGCTACCAAAGTCACACTGTTCACAGGGCAAGAGCTGAGTGGCCTGAAGCCAGCCCAGAACATTCACTTGAGATGCCATGATTGCAACACAGGCGTAACCTTTAAGGAAAACAGACATCCTGAAACCCTGACCTGATCCAGAGTTCTGCAGCAATGCACATTTGATCTGCTGTCCAAACCAAGCAGAAGAAAAGAAAGCTCTCCTCACAATCTTGGCTGTTGTCCCTTCAGCCTCACAGTGAGTGAAGAACTGAAGGAATCAACCCACAATCAGATTTCTTCTCCTTCAATTTTAGCATCTTTCTTCCTAAAGGAGCATTTACATGCTGGAGAGATTTAGTAGAGATACTCATTGCAAAGGAATAAGATGGGAAAAAGAAAGTTTTCTGCTTTGTTACTTCCCTGCATATGTCTGTCTGTCTATCTCTTCAGCTTACCAGTTTTCTTCTTGTGGCAATATCCTAAGGATCACTTTCAAAGGCCAAAGATCTAAAATAATAACCCCTGTTTTCAAAAAGTGGTGACAGCCACATACTTAAAAATAGAGAAGCGTGTAACTCATATTTGTAGGAGTTAGCCATCTAAGAACCTTTTAAACTGGTATGCACTCTAGGAACACAAGCCCAGTTTGGAAAGGGTAGGCCACAATCCTGGAGTCTCAAGTTCCTGTGCTATTCTGAAAAAGAGATTGAACATCTTAAGTTACATAGACAGGTTTGTGAAAGTCAGTTTGAGGATTCTTCTGAAAACCTCAAATTTTGTGATGACCGGAGAATTTCAGCTTCCATTTTAAAAACAAATAAATCCATTTCCAGACATCACAAATGCAGAGCAAAAGTGAAAAATATGAATCCTAAATTCTGATAAGCTGGACTGCACATACAAAAAATAACATTGATTATTTTTAACATCTCAGCATTTTTTAGTCATGATGTCTCGTGGGCTGGCCAAGATTCTGGAATGCTGGGGACTGTTTTATCCCACTTTTGTAAAAATAGCACATGTCTAGCAAATGCAAAAAAGCTGAAGAACTTTCCACACCACCTTTTATTGTGTGCTTGCAGGGTGGGATAATGTCACATACTTTCGCTTTACTTTTAGAAGGTCCTTGTTGGGACTTACTGGCAATTGTACAAGTTATTTCTATTTCTGTGAATACGGTGTAGAAGATGAAACTTTCTGTTGCTGGCCACTTTCCAGCCAGCACTATCTGTTTTTCACAGGCTATGTGTGGGAATGGAGTCATAAACAACCTCTTACTTTGGCAAAACCAGAACACTAATCACTTTTGTATTAGCTCCAATAAATCCTGAAAAAGTAAATGTTGTGGATTAAAAAGATAATAATGTGCTAATCCTTTCTGTGGTCACTAACCATTTTAAGCTGTTCCATCTTTCATGCCTGAAGGATAAATCCTCTGGCTCTTGATGAATGGCTAGATAGTGAAATACGTCTGCACATCAAACACCACACTTGTTATCAGCAAACACATTTTTCTCACTCCTGCAGATAATTTTTGATCCACTTTTACTTTCAATCCGAGATTTCACTTTTCCCCTTCCACCCCACACCCTGGTCCCCTGTCACTAGGACTCCTCACTGATAAGGAGGGGGCCTTACAGAAAGACCTTCCTGAGCTCCAGACTGGTGGTGAGAGTTCAGAGTTGTTTCTGACAGAAAGTCTCCCCTGTGGGAACAAATAGGTGAAATTTCTATAGGGTCAAAGGGACTGATAGACTTGTAGCACTCTCATCCAGCTTGCCTGTTTTATAGATCAAGTGAATAATAAAATTAACAGCAGAATTGTTATGGACATGCTCTGACACCCATTAAAATCAGGGAAGAGGTTTTGCAGCGTTAAAGGGGCCATTTCCCTTGGCAACGGAGTTGCCCTGCACTAGAGCCAGAAGGGGGGGCAAGGGAAGCAAAACAGCTGAAGGCTTGGAGGTGCTGCACAGAGTTTTCGAAGTTTATTCTGGCTTTTTGAAAAGTTTTAAAAAATCACAGCTCGAAAGGCTCCTGACTCTAGGAAATGCAGTAGCTGGTTGCAGCAGTTTCAGTTGCACGTGCCAAACTGAGACATAAAGGCAAAAACATCCTTCAGATCAGTTCCTGCTTCTAATTGCCGATAAATATTTTTAATAGGTGTATCAAACAAAGCCACAGCACGGGCCAGCACAGCCTGTAAGCCAGTTACAGGATTGTTCACATCATACAGCCATCAGCACACTTCTGATTTTTCATGTTTAGCACTGGAAGTGGTGTTTTTCTGTTGCAAAGTGAATATTGTTCCTTGCACAGAAATGCAGGAACCTCATTGTATGTGGAACAAGCAGTTGATTAAAGATTGGAACAGTAATGAATGTATTAAAGTGGAATGTACTTGGGTAATTGATTAATTGGTGCAGTCTAAGCTACTTGCGAAGCATTACATTCACTCTCTGTTAAATCAATTTTTGTCTTTTGTCCAAGCCTTGTGACTGAGAGCTGAAAAGCATGAACAACTATTAAAATCATCCAGACTGGTTCTGTGGGAGCTGGGCAATGCCCAGGATCCTATTTGCAGCCTGTTGCTTGCCTTGGATCTCGCTCTTACATTTCATTAGTATCTCAGGACTGCACGCAGGTGGAAGATGTAATTAGTAATGCTCTTATCTTCCCACAGCCCAGTTTTGCATTTCTCCCACCTTGTTGCTGCATTCTTAAAATGAAAAACCCATGGTCTCATGCAGAAAGAAATGGCACAGTGACATTTTAATTAATATGTTCATCCAAGGGAATATAGGATTGTGGTGAGAAACTTCAGCCGGGGGTAGGAGCTACACATTCCGTAGCAACACAAGAATGCCAGAAAGGACTCCACGATCACATTTAAAAATCACAAGGCATTTGAAAGCCACAGACTGATTACTTTGGGGTAACACCAGAGCAACAAGCTCTGCAAAGCAGGACTGTGTTCAGGACTAGTTATTGAGGACCAGGGATCAGAACAATATGGGATAGGATAGACTTCCAAGAGCCTGCTTTATGAAAAGCTTCAGTTTTCTACTTTTAATAACTGTTTGGCTATTGGTAAAGAATGATAGTTTAGCTCCTTTCAGGGCCCAGTGGAAGAAAAGCATACAAGTTAGTGAACTGATGGAGCACATAAAATGTACAGCAGACTTTGTGCCTTTTGTGGATTTTCTTCCAGGCTTTTCAAGGTCTGTGCTGCCTTCTGCTGCTCCGTGGCTGTGCCACTTCTGCTCTCATCTAGTGGCTGACACAAACAGATCAAACCTCAGTGCAGGCACAGCATGTGTTCAGAGGATGTTGGGGCAGCCCCTCACTAATTTTGCTCTGTCAAATGTTCTAGAGAGGTGGGAAAGCTCCTCTCCCAGGAGCTCTCCTCCCCTGATGTGCTTCTGACCACTGTAAAGAACTGCAGCTCTGTGTGCCATCCTTCTCCCTGGTGACTCTGTCCCAGATGGACGTTTCAGGCATCAAATCTGTTCGTCTTTCTCACAGTTTGTTGAAAATGATGAGTGAGGCTTTTTAAAACATTTAACCAACAGAAGCTGGAGGAAGGTGGACCTTTTGGTTTGTTCACAGGGCATAGACCCATCCCCAGAGTAACTAGCTTACCCTTGTTTTGTTATTTGCTTAGGAGTATTTCAACAGGCTTTGAGCATAGAGTTTAGAAAAATGCTGAAAGTGAAGCACTGACGTAAAATAGTAATTAGTAAATTAGTAAATTAGTAAAATACTGATTTCCCAGTTAGAGAGGCATATGTATAAACATTTGCAGAATTAGGGCCTAGAGTGTTTTGTTTGCTTCTAAACCCTTCAAGTATGCAGTGGTTTGAATGTATCTTTCATTTTGATGCATAAATGTGCCCTTTTAAGAGCCTTCCTTTCAGCTGCTACTTTAAAGAAGGTTTGTATGTCTCGCTTTTTATTTCTCATACAACCTAAAGCTCTACCAAAACCCAGTGACACTAAACATCAGCTACTCTTGGCATCTGAAAATTAGGGCTTAATTCCCCACCATGAATATTCAGACTTGGGAGCCCCTAACACTGTAATATAATAAATGCCAAGGCTGCAGACTGCCTCATTCACTTGCATAGGAGCTCTTTATTATCAGCAAACAGGGTTTTGACAACCACTCTGAGGCAACGCTGCTCTATATCAAATATCAACAGAATTAGCATGAATTTTCCTGTTAATTGCTGAAGTGCACGGTGCTGTGTGATGGCCAGGGAATGCAGCAGGGAGGTCTGAGCTTTGGCAGTCACTTGCCATGTAGGATTCAGCTAATGGGAGTTTATTAGCTCCAAGGAACAGCATTTAATGAGCTGCCACCCTTACGCCAGGCCTGCTTTCCAACTGGTGAATGGTGTCTGCCAGCTCATAAGGGAGGTATGAGAGAGAAGGAGGACATGACAAGAGGTTTCTGGTATTCTTTAAGCAAACCCCCAGAAATCCCAAATGGCAAAGTGGGTGAGCCCTCGATGATCTTTTAGAAATGGAAATAAAAGGCGTATTCCTCTGACTGGCTCTTGGTGAGTTATACTCACAACAGTCTTAACTAAAATGTATGGGAGGGAGATATAAACATCGGTGGTTTTAAGCTCCTGTTTTCTTCATCAGCCTTTGAAAAGTTTATGCATGTGTTGTTCATTAATAGCACCATTAAAAAATGGGTGTTTCCATGGGCGGATACTCTTCTGCCATACTGGGGTAATTGTAAATTAAGATATCAAGTATTCATGTTATGTTGAATGTAATTGGAAAAGCAAAATCCTTGATGGTGTGCTCTTCCTCATTAGTGTGATGCAAATATGCTTAATAGCATCACTGTAAAACATGATTCTCAACAGTACTTGGTATAACACTGAGTGTAAACTGCTCCTTACTTAGTGCTGCTGTTACTTTGATTTATTCCTATAGGATGGTTGCTAGTCTTGACAGCATACCTGCTTCTCCACTCTCTTAATTGATCATTGTGTTGGTTTATTATTTTAATCAGGACTCTGAGCTGCACTGAAAAATGAAAAGAAACCCATTTTGCAGAGACAGACAGTCAAATCTCTTATCTCTGGTTTCTTGAGGTGTTTCTCTCTAAGAGTCTCTCTGATACCATGACACTGATTGGCGAGAACAATTTACCACTAAGGCATAATAAGGGAAAATGTAATAAAATGTCACCAGGCACTGCTCATTTACAGTTGTTTGGCTAAAAAATAGGTTTCATAAAGCTTAGGTGAACTTGGAAATCACCTGAACACATGGCTTCCTGGATTTATGCCTCAATAAGCCTGAATATATGCTCATAGCCACTTCAGAGTGCTGTGCCAGTTCTTCTCACCTGCAGTCAAAAATTGTGCAGAGGGTTGCGATCAGTTGTGGCAGGGAGCATCTTCCGGGTGGCAGACACTGGCCTGAGGCCCCAGAGATGTGGCTGCAGGTACAGGCACCCCATTCCTGAATGACCTTTGGCAAGCTGCACCTCTTTACTGTGCTGTCCACCCTTGTTTGGCCAGTAGAATAAATTTAGCCTACAAGTCACTAAAAGCAAGTGTCCTAGGGGGTACCTAAGACAAAGAGGGTACCAGCCTCTTGTGGGCCCTGCCCACCCTCCTGCAGGGCAAGTGTTTAATGACAGTGGTATGTTTCCTTTATGGTACTCCTGAACTCATACTGCCACGCTTATTCCTGCAAGCACGTTCATTACTCAATTACCAAAGCAGCATGAAGAAAATAAATACTGCAGTCTCAAAGGGATTACAAATCCACAAATGGCCCCAAACTAGTTCAGTCCAGTGCTGCCCCGTGGCCCTGCCTAATGTATTTTGATGCTGGTATCTCAGACTATAGACTTATCTTCAAAAGAGGGACAAAACTGGCGTCCCTACTCAAATAGTCTGCTCAGATTACTGCCATGGAGTCATTTCCTGCATGTCACCAGCGCCGAGCAGTTCACTCTGTCCCGGAATAGCACTGAAGCTGCTCAGAAGAAATTTAAGTCTCTTGCTTGTGTTGCAGTTCCAGACACCTGTAGCCCTGTCCTTACCACTTCCCTTTCCTCCTCTTCTCTGGAAAGGCAGCTCCTCTCTCCTGATCCCCTAGAGTGGAATGTTGTCCCGGCTGTGGGAGGAGGTAGGCAGTGGCAGTCCCTGACAGTATTTCTAGGATAAGGAGTGGATAAGGAATTGAGTCCCACCCCAGTATTTCATTGTCATTACTGATTACAGAATTCCTGTTCAAGAAGACCTTGCTTTTCAACTTTCAGTTGGTATAAAGCAGATGGCTTGCACACTTCCAGCCTGGCATTGTGTGGATATTGAGAAGGAAAGGAGTGGTTTTGTGGTCACAGATGTGATTTTCTTCTGATACTGTCTAAAGACAGACTGTTCCTGTGTTTAGTGTAGTAAATCTGTATCTGGTTGCCCACAGCACTTCTGTGTTCAAAGGACTTCCTTGCTTTCAAGATTCCTTGCATTTATTACTTTAAACTTCCCCCTGCCTTTACAGGGTTCTTTATGTTCCTACAGTCTTTGGGACTGTGTCCTGACTTACATATGAGCTCCTTACCTTACAGGTTGCTGTGCTTACAGTTGCCTTCCTTTAGAGAAACCAGTTTGAGCTGTGTCAGGTTTTGTGTCAGGAACGTGCTCCCTTGCCAGCAGGAATTGCCTGAATCCAGTTGGAAATCCCTTCCATGAGACCTGGGCTGGGCCGGTTGCCCCAACGCTGCCCCGCCCTCTGGTCCTTCGTTCGAGGCAAGGCAGCTTGTCCTTAATCAGAGTCATGTCTGAGATAAAGCCAAAATAAAATGAAATCAGTTGGCTTTTTCCACTGGTTGTGGATGAGACTTTTCATCATTAGTCTGTGATACATTTTAATTTCCAAATTGTTTTACATTTCCCATGACAAAAGAATGATTTAAAGTGAAGATGAGGGATTTCCTTATGCAATATCACATCCTTCAGTGCCCAGCTCCAAGAAAATTGTGCATTATTACAGCATGAATCAGGTTAGATGAACATTTGCCCAAAAGAAAGGTTTGTGTCTATGTGCCTGCACATACAACATAAAGGCACGGGGTTTGCTTTAAAACTCTTTTTTCTTACTGATCATACTTAAATTAAAAAATGTGTATATATTAAAAGCATACATATGTTTGATATGCAGTACATCCCCTGGATTTTTTTTCTGAAAGCCACAGGTATATTGCATGCAAGATAAAGACCTGCTCAGAAAGGGTGTCTACGTGAAGTTTCCAAGGCTGAAGTGCCCAATGGCTACCTGATGTCCCTATCACTTTTTCTTGCTGCTATATTTTTCATCAAATCTCCCATGAAGAAGCTGATTCCCCTGGTTTTCTGGGTGCTGTGCAGGGCTGGGGTGGGAGCTGTTGGGTGGGATGTATCTGGGAATGCATGTGGCACCAGCACTCTGCTCCTGCCAGCCACCCCACATGCCGTGAAGCTGTGCCTCGCCTGGTGTTAGGCAGGACTAAGCTTGCAAACCCCACAGTTCAAAAAGGCCTTTGTAAAATGTGATCACAGGAAGGGAAGCATTTATTTGAGACTATTCCTGGAAAGGTATTTTAAATAATCCTTAAGCATACGGTTCCATTCTATTTAATATGAAGAGCCAGGAGGGCAGAGAAGTTGTAGTCACAGGCTAGGGTTGCTCTCACAACAAACTGAAGGGAGTTGGGTTTAACTGCTTGGCCAAGTGGTACCATGTGAGTTGGACAGGAATTCTGAGAGCGTGAGGCTGGGAGATGTTTCCTTTTGGTTCCCACCTTGGGTGGATGCACTTGTGTGTGTAACTGTACACATGGAGCAGCTCGGCTGGAAAAGTGATCCCAGCGCTTGACACTGAGCTCGGAAGTGAAATTTCTCAGAACAGCGACCAGCATGACTTGGATAAGCTTTTAAATCATTGAAGATAGATTTGTGTAAGGCTCGTATCAACATCTAAATTTCAGTAGGTGAGTTTATTTAACAGATGAAAACTTTTCCTGATTTCTCAAGTATGCAGTGAAAGACACTATGTCCATACCTGTATAAGATTATCCCCAGAGGTGCTGGTGTGGTCTGATTGCACCACCTGAAATCCACACCTTAGTTGGTGCTATCACAACATGTGTGTACAAGCCCTTGGTCAGGATACTGCCCTTGATGAATTCGCTGTAGTGCAGCTCCACTGAGCATTAGATTTTAAAGCAGTTAACGCCTTCTGCTTGTAAACGGGGATTACAAACAAATGCCTGGCATTAGAGCCACAGCTTAAATGAGCTGCAAAGTTTAACACAGGGCGAGTGGAAGTTCCTGGGGGCTTCAAACACAAGGACGTTTTCCTGCTGCTCTCACAGGTTTATAAGTGAGTGGTGGACCACTGCCATTGGTGTTACTATGGCATTGTAATAAACTGGGGATTTGATTCCAGGACTCCAGCACTGGGAGAGTTGCTCAGGTGCAGACTCAGGGCAGGGCGGGGGCAACGCTTCTGAAATCATGCCACATGGAGATGTTCCTGATCCTTTCATTCCTTTATGGGATTTGCTAAATAATTGCCTTTTTTGATCTAGGAATAGCAGTTACAATTTGCTGCTGGTCAGGGAACAGTTAAGCCTTCCTCCAGGGCTATTTTTAAATGTGGCAACAACTGTCTTCAGTGTTTGTAATCTGTCCAGAAATAGACACCACTTAACAAGAACTCTAAGCAAAGAGAAGAGCCTTTTTCAGGAATTCCCACTGTTCATAGGCGTTTCGTTTGGAGATCCCTTTCAGCCCAAGGACACTTGTGGCTGCTGGCGGTCAGCTCGGTGACCCCGGTGCTGCCGGAGTGGGCAAGGGCAGCACCTTCCGGAGCACAGGTGGCTCTACAGTGGCTCTGGGAGGGCACAGCACAAACCCACGCTCACAAAACCCAAGGTCTGTGCAGGCCAGGACAGGGAGTTCTTCCAAGGCCAACTGGAGCCAATCCAGCATGGTCCCACTGTGTGGGCATCCCTCCCACTGTGGAGTGTGCGTCTTGCTTGTAGTTTGTGTCTGCATCTTATCACTCATGCTGAGCCTAACCACTTATCAGACAATTCTAGTGTGAACAGCAGTTTTGTACTTCAGTGGCAGGTCCTGTTAAGTTCAAACCAGCCAGGCCACACTCATTATGTCAGGGAGAAGGGAAAAACATCTCCACAATTATAAGACTTCCCCAGCTTTCTTCCCCGTGCTTCAAAGCAGTTCATTCTTTGGGGGGTGCATGGCATTTGCAGAAAAGGCATCTGCCTTCCCAATTCCTCATCACATGTATTGGATTATTTTTTATATTTCATGTTGAGTGCTGCTGCATTATGTGCAAGCATCAGAAATAGCCTCTGGAAAATGTGTAAGTCAGCAAAGGCCTGGTTCCCTTGGTCAGTGCCTGTGATGGGAAGTGCATCTGCCCACTACTTGCAATAGCTGCCTACCATGGAGGGAAGACCCACACTTCTTGTCTTCTGTGTTCCTGTGTCAGTGTCCCACTATGCCCAGGAAGCTGAACTCTGCACCTCTAATTTTAGGCAACCCAGAAACCTTTTTATGCCTGCAAGGCTGGATTAGGTTTGGGGTTGAGTCTGAAAGTGGAATCAGCTGTCTTTGTACAACATATAAGTACAGGAAGGTGCTCGAGTGTAACTGGAACACCATTATTGGAGCTGAAGGGTGTGTTTGTACAGCATTCAAGGAGCCTGGCAGGTTTTCAGGCTTCAGACTACAAAAAAACTAAGGTACCCATACATAGGTCCCTGGACAGAATATAAACCTCAACATTACAGGCGCGTTCTTGACTTGCTGAATCCAATGTACATTTTGCCTTACTTGAGCAGGATAGAGCCCTTTGAGGTGTTATTTTCCCGCTGGAAACTGGAAAACTATTATTTTAAAATAGAATAGAAAGCAGCTCAATGTAGGCAAGCCACTGTCATTTGCCAGAGACATTTCTGGCATACCAGCAGGAAGTAGTACTTTAAGCAGGAATTGAAAATGTGGTTTTCTGTTCCAGGGGTTGAAGATTATAGCTGCCTGTGATTTCTGCATCTGATAGTTCTGAGCTGTGAAGGGAACAGTTCATTCTCAGCCAGCTCTGATATGTGAGAATCCTGGGATCTGTTTTAGAATATCCCTGAAAGTTAACACCAAAGTTGCAGCACCTTTTGAGCAGTTCAGGAGGTACAGCCAGACCTGAATTACACACCTCGTGGGACACATCAGTGTTTACCAGCACTGTTCTTAGCAGAAAGGCAAAGAAATCAGTTTGCAAAGTAGTGACTTGCTTTTGATTAAGCAGACTAGTGCATAATAGTAATTTAATGATGAGTTTGTGACAGCATGTTTTTCCCTTATGTTGCCTGTCAGCATTCATCCCAGTGGTTTTTTTTTTAATCACTAGATAAAAGTGAAAAGAGTGACCTTCAAAGGAACTGTACTTCAAAACAAGATTATGGGAAGTGCCAGGGACTGATAAGACATCTATGAGTGTAATGTACCTCTGCATTGAGGCTCTGTTTAAGAAAAACAAAATACACAACCCTGTCTCAGTTCTCTTGAGGGCAGGAATTTAAAACACAGGTGTGTAATGAAGATGACAGTGGGTGGCTGCGTGTTGGAAAAGTACGAGAAGAAAAATTGAGAGAAGGTACTTAAAAATTCTGTTTGTGGCAATAGAAAGGTATAAATTACGTAATTATTTACTTCTCTCATGATAGATAGATAGATAGAGCCCAAAATCAGCTTTAGCCAAGTATGTAGATTGAGATGAAAAACTAGCACCCTAAAGGCTGTTAAAGGGAGTTCAGTTCAGCTGTTTGCTGGCTCCAGCCAAAGGACTAAACAAGGACAGGAGAAGTAAGTTGAGATGAAAACATTACTTTTGTTAGGTCAATATGCTACACTATCTGTTTTTAATTAGGCCATGGCAGAGAATCTCTGCCTCTCTTGCACTGCTCGTATATTCAAAGATCATCCAGAATATGCTAATGTGAGGCTTTTAGTATCCTTTTAGAGACACATTTAGCATATTAAAAGCATATTCTGAGCATTAGCAAGACATACTGAACTGGTGGTTCACAGTCAGCCAGACCTGGAGTTTACTGAGGCCACAGGATGCGCTGTGTCCTGTAACTTATTACTGTGTATACTTTTCAATTTGAAAGCAGGTCACTGTTTTCCTTGCTAATTAAGGCTGGAAGCTTATTCCACTGTGCCCATCTGCTTTAATGTGCTGCTCGATAAAATCTCTTTTCTTAACTGATTTATTCAAAACATGTAAATGTCTCTTAGATTCTTTTCCACCAAGACAATCGTGACTAAGTAATCATAAATGGTGAGTTCATAATTTAGCCACTGTTAGTCAGAATTTGGACTTCATAGAGATTCAGGCCAGAGGGAATTGCTATGTCCACTGGACTCTAGCTACTGGATGTGGAGCCTCCCCCAGTTATTAAGACATTCAGAATTGCAGCAGACTGGGGGATCCTCATTCATTCCTCCTCCTTCCCTGAAAGTAGTCAAGCATTTTCCCTCCTCTCTGAGTGACTGGCATTCCCTTAGGATTCCATGGCTTCTCTGTGCTGCAGCAAGGACTCTTAGCCTCTTTCCATCCTGCTTCATCACTCTCCAAGAACAGGCCACCTTTGGATGAATGATGGCTAACAGCAAACCCTTCTGAAAGCAGGAGAAACCCTTGACAGGATGTCCAGGGATGGGAATTATGATATGTAAACAGGAAATATCCCATATCAGAAATGGCAATAGGTTTTGTGCAGGTAGGTCTCACTGCATTGTATTAATCAGTTTCCTACACACCTCCTCCTGGGGTAACTGTTGTGGACTTGGCCATGAAACCTGGTTTGAGGAAAGCAGAGGAGCAAACTTTTGTTATTCACTGACTTCCAGTCCAAATTAGGAAATGGTGAATTTGGTTCTCCAGAGGAGCTAGGAAATTAATGGAAGGAGGTGCAGAAAAAGAAATTTCTGCTGTTAGAGATGCAGCTGGGGGGGAGGGCAGCAGTCACTGAGCCCCGTGCGCTTCTGTCCCACTTCATTCCTCAAGTACTTCTGGGCCCTAATGAGCAGAGTCTGCCTCCTGTCCTCTGGAAATGCTTTGGGCTTCTTTGAAGGTGTGTTTCCATCCCTTGTGCCTCTGTGACTCTATGTGAAAGATAGTTGTTCCACCTTTGCTTGTTCACACCTCTGAAGGATTGTTTCAAGAGCCAGCTTGGAACAGGACACGAAAAACTGCAGGCATTTTATAGAATTAAGTAATTTCAAAATTACCATAGCAATTTGCATAAATTTCTGGGTAATCACTTTAATACATTTTCAGGCTCCCCAAGGCAATGTTTTAAGGCATGTTACATAGTAAAAGTGGGATGAAACAAATGAATGCTCATGCACGTAGGGCAGGATTTTCCGAAACAGTCAGTGTTAGTGGTGTTCTGACAGGATTTTGCATCACTGAAGTCCTTGATGAAAATCTCCCCAGATCCCTGCTGAAAGCTCTGCCCACACAGTGTGGCTGCAGAGGTGCTGACCCCAGAGCCCTGCAGGGTATGAGCACAGTCTAGTCAAGAGTTTCCTCTAGAAGCAGTCCATAGACTTCAATGTTATTGTTTGCACATTTCAGTTTCAAATGCTCAGGCTCTTAGAGGGCTAAGCCTCACGTGACCCCACAGTTTCCAAAGGTCATCTCACTGTGAAGGCTGGGAAGGGTGTGATTTATGCAGTTACATCTCCTACATGAAACAGCCCAAAAAATGGCCATTGATCCATGTGCACTGGCAATGCCTGTCTGGTTTTTAAAGGAAGGCTTCCACAGAGGAGCTTTGCCTCAGCCCTGGCCATTTGCTGGGCTGGCTGGTACCTTTTCCCATTCAGAGCACATGGAGTATTCTTGCCTGAATTCCTGTGGTGTTACTGGTCATGTCCAGCATATTTGTCTGCTAGAATGATGAGCCTTTTCCTACCCAGAGTCTCTTCCCTGTGTTGGTATGGGTGGATTGTGATCAGGCCAGCACTTAGCTCTATTTCAGAAAAGAGAATGGATGGAGATTCAGAAGCCTTTCACAATAAATCCTGATTTCCAGTCATTATGGCTCATTTCTGAACCTTATTCCGTTCATTTTATTCCGATTTTGTCACTAAAACCAGACGCAACACTCCAGGGTGCTGCATTGGGTAGCCATGCTGAGTGCCCCCTTTGCACAGAGCCCTGCTTCTTGATGCTTTGACAGCCCTGGCATTATTGAATCTGTTCCCTGAGCCATCTTATAGGTTGTGTTGGCTCTTCAGGTGGAGTTCAGCACTTGGCAGCCCTATAATTTGCGCTTTCTTTTGGTTATGCCCAAGTTTAGTGTAGCTTTGGCAGGAGGGCAGAGAGGGCTCCATGCAGGTGTCTGTACACTTGGTCAGTGCCTCAAGAAATTGGTATGACTCAAGAAATGCATCATGAGCACTGTAGAGCAGCTGCTCTATGCAAATCTGCTCTGGAATGGATTTTGCTGTGCATCACAAGAGTTACTGAAGATGATCAAAGTCACACTAAGCATTTAGAGCAGACTACAACAATTATTTATTTCATGTGTCAATCTCTTATTGTTCCTTGTTCTAGGCTGTCTTATTTTAAATCTGTACATTTTCAAGATGGTTTCAATGTTCTGTCACTAAAGATTCAGCTTTTTTAGTGAACCATCAAAGAATCAGTTATTGACTGACTTTCTTTCTTGGCAGAAGAAGTGCTTACCTTTCAGCTTCTTCTCTGTATAACAAATCTACTTCATTTTCCCTTTGTTAGGCTTAAAAAGAGTACAGTTTGGTAGGGCCTACTGTGCAGTAAATTAATTTCAAGTCTGAAACTGAGAACACTTTCAACAGGAAAGAAATTTTAAGAGATATACATCTGTGTATGCTCTTTTTCTTTTTTTTTTTTTTGCAAGAATTAGGGAAGGCATGAATTGGCCTCAGCATTATATGTTTATTTCTGTTGTAGTTTCAGTAGAAATTTCTGTAATATAAACTTCGTATGCACCCAGACATGCGCACACATGGCTTGTACTTTTAGAGATACTTACAAGAAGTCCTATTTAAGTTTAAAAGTGTTCAGTGTAAAAGCGAAAATGCATTTCTTTAGTGATGGGGAGATCTCATTTGCAATGTGATTTTCTGCTTTTCTTATTTGGGTTAGTTTAAGTCTCATATGCTAGCTATTGAAAAAAATCTGTATTTTAGCTTCAGAAGAAATTGAATTCAGCTAATTGAATAATCTCATCTTTTTGTTTATCCATGGAAAAGTTACCACTTTGTGTAGCATTGAATTCAAGATGAGGTTTGCATATTGGTGAGGTGATTCCACCATAGTGATTTGTGTTGGAGAAGTTTTGCTCAAATCCTCCCAGCAGCCCTCCACTAACACCCACAGACACTTTAATTTTTCTACCAAACAAAATACAGGAAGTGTGTGTGGGAAATCAGAGAAGTAATTAAAATGGCAAGACATAGGAAGCAATAGACCTCAGCATCATCAAAGCTTTACTTTATAGAATTCTCCAATTTAAGCTGGTGCTGGCAAAGGTATAACACCAAGGTAATTAAACTTGTTTTGTAGTTCGGTCACTTTGCCTGTTATCCTGCTTATTTGGGTGGTATTTTATTAATGATCCCTCAAGGGAAAACTACTGTAGCTGGCAAATTAATGAAATATTAATAACAACCGAAGCGATGTGTGTGTGATTCCACTCTGGAGAAGCCTGACCTGAATGTGCTCTGCACTTCTGTGCTCCGTGAGCAGGAAAGTCAGCACAGAACCTACCATGAGCCTGGTGTCCCCAGGGATGCTCCTGGATGAGCAGGTGGGGATCCACAGGTAAATCAGAGTCACGGGTGGGCAGTGAAGCAAGATCCACAAACCTGCTGAGCAGAAAAGGCTAAAAATGAGCTAAAAGAGCAAACCCAACAAGACTGGGCCTAAGTGAACAAAACCTCCGTGGAGGTCTGGAGGCAAAGAAATGGGACAGAGCTGTAAACATGATTCCAAGAGGATCTGGCAGGGAAGAGAAAGCGACAGAGAACCCCATCTTGGTCCTGAGATGACAGAAGCATCCCAGTGCAGCAGATACCCCTGTGAGCACCTTCCCTGATTTTTTAAAAAATCCATCCCCTGTTTCTGTGCAGGGGAAGAGTTGCTGTTCTGCAGTAAGTGCCAAATCTCCTTTCCCTGGTTATTTATCACAGGATATCTTTGATTTTGGCCTCTTCTGGTAAGTTGAGGTGAAAGCTATGTCTTGGAGTTCTTTTCCATTGGTAACCTTAGTTTGTTTGCCCTGGTCATGAGAAACATGTGTAAAGAAACTGCAGCTTTCCTGGAGCAGGCTTGAGGCAGAGGTGTAATGCAGTAACAGTTAAAATAGCCCAAACAGGGTTTGTGAAACTTGCTAGTTAAAATTTTTGCAAGGCCTCTGGCAAAACAAGAGCTTTTTGGAGTAATTCAACCTTATTAGCTCCGCAACTGTTTATGTACCTCCATGTACTTAAACCACAAACTGTTTAAAAATAACAGCATTGGGAAGATGGCCCAGATTTTTGAAGAATAACAAGTAATTTCCAATTCCTCTGAACCCTTCTCCTCTTTCCCTGAGTGTGCAGCATTTCCTTAGTTTAGAAGCTTTTTGATCATTTCAGAAATTAACATTGCAGAGGGTTCTGAAGGGATGTGCTCATCAAGGAAACCAATTCAGATAACAAAAAGGCACAACTGTTCATTGTCTCTATCATCATAGGGGAAAAAAAAGACCCTGCAAGCTGATCAGAGTCCTCCATAGCTGCTGGTTCCCAGATACTGCCTTCTGTCCTTCCCACCCTGTTGCAGTGGGGATCCTGCAACACGCATATATCAAACCAGGAGTCCCGTGGAAAGGAAATATATATGGACAGACAGATTCTTGCTAGATGTTTCAGAGATGTTTATTTCTCCAGCCGCAAGGCCGGAGCTCTGCCCAGGAACGGTTCCAGTCACGGGACCAAGGGTCCTTCTGCCCGCGCAGGGAACACAAACCAACCAATGGGAACGAGGCTGAGCAGGGGCAGGGAAGCCCCGTGTCTGTCCCCTCAGGGCCCCTCTCCCAGGGCTACACGGCGGGGGAGGGACCCCAACACCTCACCCGTTTTATTTTAATAAAAGGAGAATGAAAACAACTGGATAAACATAACAAGAACAGTTTCAAAACAAAACAAGCCACCCTCCTGAGTCTTTAAATGTCCAAACAGATTCTGTGGAACATCTTAGGGCTGACAGAAGGGAGACAGAATTCTCTGAGCATGCTTTGTGGGGAAACTGAGGCAGGAGAGGGTTTAACTTCTTCCCTCCCCCTTTTCATCCCCCACTCGGCATTGGAAAGGGATTTTTGGGGAAACAATTGGCAAAGGCATGGTTTTGTGAGGGAAACCATGGATGAAAAAACGGATTGGGAATACACTGGGGGTAATAGGACATAGGGTAAAAGGGAAAGGTGGGATTAGGAAAGGGAAACTGTAGGGGGGGCTTACAATGGAGATATTGTCTAACATGACTACGATTTTTTGCATATATACTGCCTTTTACAGAAACACCATCAGGCCCAGTGACCTGCGATGCTTGTAACCCTTTTCTCCCTAGTACAATATTAAATTCCACCACCTCTCCATCTCCCAAGCTTGGGATGCATTTTTCAGGGTTATTCTTTTTAATAGCAGTTCTATGCACGAATATGTCTTGCTGGTTGTCACACCTTGTTATAAAACCATAATTTTGCTTAACATTATACCATTTTACTATCCCTAAGGTCTTAGTTACTATGATCTTTTTCCGAGTGGCTGCTGTTTTTTGTCTCGCTGCGTCTTTGCTCTCTCCTTCGGTCGCTCCCGTGTTGGAATTGTCGGGGCTGCTGGTGCCTGCGCGCTCTTCCCGGGGTCGCGTTCGGGGCTGCGCGGGCCGGGCCGGGCCGCGCCGCTCAGTTCTCCGTGCGTCGCCTCCTCTGGTCGCAGCTTCGCTGCCAATGCCGGGCGCTGCACCCACGTCTCGGCCGGGCCCCCGAGCGATGACGCCCCCGCGCTCCGCTCCAGCGCGGGTCTCGGCTGGGCGCGGCTCCGTCTCGGTCGGGCATTCCCGGGGCTCGCTCCACCACACGCTGCACGCGGCCGGGCAGGCACCGCCGGGTCCCGCCGCTCCTCGCTCCGCCACCGACACTGCGGCTCGCGTGGCTCCGCCCGCGCGCGGGAACTGCCTCGCTGCTGCTCGCAGAGCGCTCGGTGCACGTGGCCTGGGCCGCACAGTCCCTGCGCCAGGCTTGCCTTCGCCAGGACACAGCTGACATTGCTCAGCAGTCTCGGTAACTAAATAATATTCACGAAAATATTCTTCCATCGGCATATATTTTGACTCAAATATTAACTGTGTCCAAACGGTTTTCCAAAAGCCCTTCGTAAGAATTAAATCCCAAGAAACATAGAAAAAGTTCTTAAACAACCATGCCAGGAAGTGTTTCAGTTCTTTCTGAGCTTGAATCAAGCTAAAATTTACAAATCGTTGTTCAAGAATCATTTTAAGTTTAAGATAAATGTCCATATGCGGCTCGGAGAGCCAAGAGTCTTCCCACTGTTCCTCCATAGTTTAGATACGGAATAGCAAAGCAAAACCAAGAAGAGGAATCCAAAGTTTCCAGGGTTTACTCACACAAATCAGTCGCTTAGGGATCGGGGATCGTTCTGCCCGCATTCGCCACCATTTGTTGCAGTGGGGATCCTGCAACACGCATATATCAAACCAGGAGTCCCGTGGAAAGGAAATATATATGGACAGACAGATTCTTGCTAGATGTTTCAGAGATGTTTATTTCTCCAGCCGCATGGCCGGGGCTCTGCCCAGGAACGGTTCCAGTCACGGGACCAAGGGTCCTTCTGCCCGCGCAGGGAACACAAACCAACCCATGGGAACGAGGCTGAGCAGGGGCAGGGAAGCCCCGTGTCTGTCCCCTCAGGGCCCCTCTCCCAGGGCTACACGGCGGGGGAGGGACCCCAACACCACCCTCCCCTTCCCAGCAGCTCTGTGAGCAAGGGCACCATGGAGATGTTTCCTTGTTCAATGGTGGTGCACAATAGGAAACATGGCATTGGTCACTGCAGAGCCATCTTGGGTTCCGTGATAGAAAAACTTCGCTTCCAGCTGGCCAGATTACCTGTAGGTGACAGTCTGAGGAAAGGGGAGGTCAGAGACGGAATGAATGTGCATGTTCTGGAGGGTTATTCCCTGCTAGATGGTTAGATAAATAAGGAAGTGAAAGGAGTCATGCAGCCTAATAGGTTTTCCTTGGGAGACCTTGGGCTCGTACCTTACTTCTGACATGGGTGAGTTATCTCTACTGCTCTTACCTTGTTTCTCCATCTGTAAAGCAAACCAGCAGTAATCCTTTCAGGATTTCCCTTTTCTTTTTCAGTGGTGGTACTCGTCTTTGGATTTCCCTTTTCTTTTCCTTGTGCCCACACAAGTTTGGGGTCAAAGGCTGTCCCTCTCTTGGGTTTCCTGTGGTGGCTGAAGCCTTAGGTTGCCCTGTAACCAGAAATAGCCTCAAGGTTGAGTTTTTGGGTTTTTCGCACTTCCGAATATGAAGCCACAAGACAAAAGGCATTTTATCAAGGGATATATTTGTGCAGGTACTTATGCACACACTCCCAGTAGCACAGGGAGTGAAGCTGCTGAAAAATAAGCTGTTGCCAGTATGGCCTCTTCACATGTCTTACACCCGAGTGCACACAGCAGTGTTAGTGACTGCTGATGTGGAAATGTTCTTTCAAACCAGGCATTCATAATTAAACTGGGATCAAATACTCAGCCTTCACTCTGGTGCTAATGATGTGCAATATCTCCCTTTTCTTGTATTATTTTTTCATGTTTGTCTGTGTGTGTGTGTGTATTTTTGCAGCAAGTTGGAAATTATATTTTTAGTCAAGAGGACTAATTAATAATTCATTCATGAATAATGATGAAAGTAGCTGATTAAAATGTATATCTGGCTTCAAAAGGAATAATCTTCAGAAGTTATAAGTGTTTATAAAGTCCATCTCACCTCCCATCTTCTCTTCCCAGCCTCTGTGCAACAGCTGTTGTTATTCCCATTCACAGGTATCAGGTAGTAATTATACTAGGGAATGGGATCCAAAGTAATAAAGTTGCAGTTACAAAAGGTGGAATATGAGGGAAATCAGCTGCAAACCTTCCTTTAGCCTTGTGTCTCTTGGTTCAGAGAGACAGTGTTGGATGGTGTTCTGCCTACTAGTTCTCAGTGCCTGTATTTCTCTCCTTTACTCTCTTTGGAAGGAAAATAAATAAAACCCTGAAAACACAACACAAGGAGAAAAACTGAAAAGAGAAGAGAGATCAAAGTCTTTCATGAATGTAGTGTGTGTAAAACCACCTGCAGGGGCAGATTTGTTATGGTACATTTTTGCAAAAATCATTAACTTGTCATGGCAAAATGGAAAAACTAATAAAACAGCAGTAAAAACAAGTTAAATTCTGAGCCTGGAGGACCAGCTTGTGTAAAAAAAAAAGACACTTCTTTTAGGGGTCAGCTCTTACTTTCTCCAATCTTGTGTGACCATGGCCCTTTCCCTTTTAGCCTAGCCCTTTTCCAGACCTCAACATTTCTGTAGTGTTTTGTATTTGACATGTTGAAGAACACTCATTATTACCCTTTCCCCTCTAGATGATCCTTTTTTTATTCTCCATCCTGTTGATGCAGTGGTGGTTGTACATAAAATTATAGCTTATTCTACTGTCCTAGTCCTTTCTGCTACTCTCAGCTTGCATCCTTAGCTCAGAAGTACTTGAAAAAGTTCCAACAAGTTTTTAGGCAGAAGAGCACTTACTGAGGCCTCTTCTGTTGTATCATGTCTTCCTGAGCTGCAAGTCCTTATTTTTTGTTAGTGTGGATATGGTTATTACTCCTTGTGAAACAAAGTCACATTACATGCACAGTTGGCAATGTTCAACTCCTAATAACTCATCTGTGTTTGCATTCTGAACTAAATGACCTGAAAAATTGTGGGTTAAAATGGAAAAGAGAAGGAGGAGAGGGTAGACGCATTAGAAAGAAGAGAGGTTCAGGAATGCATTCAAACCTGAGAAATCTTAATTTTCCAGCCCATCTAAAACAGGAAAGCCATTGAAAGTGTAGGACTAGATGTTCATCAAATGCAAATAGACATGGTTCACTGGTTATAAGCGAGCTATGCAAATATCTATCTGCTGAGGATACAGCCCACCTTTTTTTTTTTATAAAAAAGGCATTTAGAAACCAAAGGAAACCTAAGAGAGCTGTTTATTTCTAGAAGCTGTGCCAGGTTCGCTCCAGGTGAGCAGGAGCAGGACATCAGTGCTGGTGCCCTACACCTTCACTGCCCCACTCAGCCATACCTCTCCATTAGAATTTGCTCCTGCAGGAAGGTACCTGCTGGCATCACTCGTGTTCAGGCTGCCGCCACCACCAACACCCTTTGTGGCTTGGAAGAACCGGACAAGTCACTGTGGAGGCAGTGGTGGCATCTACTGCTCCTCAGCTTCTGTCTCATATGCTCCATCCTGCCTGGAACTCATTTCTTCCTGGAACTCATTAAAAAACGTGGGAAAAGTGGCAGTGAGTAGCACTACAGGCATTTAGCTGGAGTAGTGAAGCATTACAAGTTAGAGTTGCTCTTGTTTATTAATTGGCGCTTTTTTTTTTTTTCTTTTTGAAATATAAAACTTCTTTTGGTGAGAGAGCAGCAAGCAGGTAGTGTGATATAATGACAGAGTTGGTAATGAGTTCAGGAGCCCACAGACATTAACACACACAAAATCTATTGGCCCTCTTTAAAAACAAAATGTTCTTCGGGGTTTTTTTTTTTTTTTTTTTTTTTTTTTTTTTTTGCTAATTTGTGCCCCAGGGGTGAAGCTCCCAGATGTACTCTTGCAAATGTTAGTTCCACATCCATTGAAATTCCATTGCAAAACTCCCCTTTGCTGCTGAAGGATTAAATGTTACCTCTGCATTTCTGGTTTTAGCCCCTCTGGTGCCATGACATCTATCCTGTGCATTGCACTCCCTGTGTGATGTGACAGGCTGAATGTTTTTTGAAAAAAAATTTGGTTTTAATCTATCAGAGCCCTGAAGTGCATTAAAAAAGCTTTTTGAAGAGCTCAGGAGCACGGAAATTTGTTTGCTGTGCTTTGGGGTTTTGTCAGTCCATGTAAAGCAGTTTTCTTTGAACAAGTGACCTTTTTCTTGGTCATTCCACTGTACCATGCTGGCTGTCCTGGTAACACAGAGACAGGGTGGATTCTTCTTCAGGGTGAGGACTCTGAAGCTCCTGAGCTCACCAGGGACCGAAAAGCTGCTTTAGGACACGGGTGGTGATATTCACATGCACACGTAGATTTTGAAATGCTGAGGTGCCGTTACTGTGGAAGATGCCCTTCAGCACTGTGGGTGGGAAAGAATTTGGCTATTTTGATTCTGTACCCCAAAATTCTGAAGCAGAGCCTTAATTGATGAAAGCAGCACTTTACTAAAAGCAGTGGACTAATGATTGGCATCCATGGTAGCCACTGTTCTTCTTGCTGGCTTGACCATTTTTATTTTCTTCTTTGATTATCAGGCCTGGCTTTGATCCTCAGGAGCCTCCTGCCCATCTGCTACTCCTCAAACTAGCTGATCTTAGCCTCTGCTAGTTTTTCAGTAAAGATAGTGCTGCTTCAGTTTCCAGCTCTGCTCTGTTTTGGTGTAAGCACTTCTTGCCCTTTTTTTATTTTCATCTCTTCTTGATCTCTCTGATGGAACAGTCTTGGTTGTTGCCATAGTCCAGCAGTCAGAGGTGGTGTTGATCTGTCAGTCTAACATCTGTCTTAGTTAAAACCATAACCTGCAATATATTACAGTTACTCTTTCTGTGAGAAATAAAGCTTTTGGGGGTGTACCAAAAGAAGGCCTGCCCTTATGGTTTGAAGTGTTTAAAGCAAAACTGAAGCATGATTTCTATCAAACCAGCTCTTGTGGTTCTCCTTCAATCACACTGCCAGATTTTTCTTTTATTACCTAGAAGCAATTTTTTCCTCTCTTCTTAACTTCTCCATCCTTTTTATTTTCCAAGCTTTGCTTATGTCCAAGCTTCTGCTCAAATTCCCTTCTATTTGGTGGTGATCCATAGGTGGCCATAATCTGGAAAATGCTCCTATTGCTTCACATTCTTTTAATTATTAATATTTCAGTTGTTAATATTCAATAGTATCTTACTATGCAAAGCTTGTGCCATCCTGAAGAGCCACAGCTTTAGCAGGGTCCAAAGCACCAGAGTTTTCTTCTGAGAAGATAAAAATTTGTGATACTTACTGTCAATAAACTTGTAAGATGAAATTGTATCAGCAAGGGGCAGAAAAGCAGAAAATTGCAGACTAAGATGTGTGAAGGGCTTACAGAATAGAAGAATTAGTTAATTATTTTTCTAAGATGGGTAGTACAGTGTAAAATCTGCAGGGTGGGTGGCTCGTTTCATGTTTGCTTTCTTAACACTTAAAAAGAATAATTGTTTCTAATTGAAAGTGTGACACAAATAAACTGGTTCCATTGGTTTCATGTAGAAGAGAGAAAACAAAAAGTGATGAGCTCAGCTGTTTCTTCCTGCTAATTCCTGCATTCAAGATGGAGAAAGTTTTTCACAGAGAGGGTGATTGGGCATTGGAACTGGCTGCCAGGGAGGTGGTGGAGTCACTGTCCCTGGAGGTGTTTAAGGACAGCCTGGATGGGGCACTCAGTGCCATGGTCTGGTTGACAGGTTGGTGTTGGGTCATAGGTTGGACTTGATGACCTCAAAGGTCTTTTCCAACCCAGCTGATTTTTTGATTCTGTGATTCAGGCCTCACTGGAACTCTCTGAGTCAGAGCATTGCCTGGTCACTCTAAAGCAATCAGCACCCAGCCCAGTGGCCAGGAGGTAACTTGGGTAGTGAGGAAAAAAGCATGATACTCATCAAGTGACAAAGAGGCTGGGAAAAGAAAGACACGATGCTTTTGTCCACAGCAATAAATCCCCCAGCTCTCGATTCTTATTATCTGCAAAGGCTGCTGGTGACAGGGTTGTGATGTCCAGCATCAGTTGGCCTGTGGCTCCACATTAGCTGCAATAGGGGTCCTAATTGTTTTTTGATAAATCCTTAGGAAGGCTGCCAGAAGTCTTCTGGCACGTGCTAACAACCGGTTTATGGTTCTGCACAAATGTACAAACTCCTGATAGAGGTTAAATGTACTGCATTAGCAATTGTATTCTATTTTATTATATCATGGGAAGAGAGATGTGATGATTTAGTGACTTGCTTGGGAGCAGTTTGAAAATATTGCAAACTTGACAGATGGCAAAAAGATAGCTTAGCAATGTTGCATTATTCCTATAGTGTTTTAGTTTCTAACTCCTTTGCTTGTTCCACTTTAAAACGAAAGCACTAGACCAGCACTTGGCATGGCTCTTTGTTGCAGCTTTATCAAAGACACCGTTTCTCACCTGGGAAGGCCTTACCTTCATTTCCATACTAGAAATCACAATGTTGTCTTTCCATAACAAACTGGGAGTGCAAGCAAGTCATTCAACTCCACTGAGTTCAAAGTGCCAGAGGAACCCAACTGCTGCTTGGTTTCTTTGTACTCCACACAGGAGCTGAAATGAAAATGCGGGTGGTGGTGCACAAAGCCAGTTTGCTTCATAGCCCCTGTTCAGAACAGGCCTTCCTACACCTTTTGATGTGGAAGGCTTTGAAGATGTGCTAGGGGAACAGTTGGTCACAAAACCATGTGCTTTCCTGCAGGATCCCACCACAGAAGTGTACTAAATATGCAAGTCTCATTACAAACAGCCTTAAGGTAAAGAAATAAGGAATGGTGAGATCCCAAACTGGCCCCAGTACAACCAGGACAGAAGAGAGGCTGGGGCACTCAGCAGGCTGGCTGGTGGTCCTGGTCCAAGTAAGAGCCATTTCAGGGCAACATGGTCCCTTGGATGAGAGTCAGCTGCCATGGGCTCACTCTTGGTCTCTTCTGCCCACGTGGCTCAGCCTGCTGCCCAAAGCAAGGAGGGGAAAGGAGGGGAAGAGGCAGGGTTAAAACTATCCCCACACTCTTTTGTTCAAGGATTTCTCTCCTTCTGAGACCCGCTACCTACCTGTCCAGTGCACCTGTGAACATCACAGGTAGAACAGGGGCCTGAGAGAGGATGGTCTGGCCCCCACAATCAACTGTGAGCCTTCAAACTCTATTCTCAGGTGTGAAACTGGACAAAACTCTCAGCAGATTCCCATTTCTAAAGCTACTGATGTCTATAAGCTGTGTCACCATGCCTACTATGTCACATTGTGAGATGTGTCATTCATCTTTTTCTTGTTATTTGCACGTAGTCTTGGTTTTGCCAAAAGAAACATCTTCTTTTCTCCCATCTGCAGGGTTTTTTGTACTCTTTGCTTCTCTTTTTTTAATTCTTTCCTCTTTCCATCATATGAGGCAATGCTTTTAGTCTTATCATTCTAAAAAATAAATCCAAAAAAGGAAAAAAAATCGTCCATGTTTTGAGACTTTGTGTTATACAAACATATTCTTCAGGGCAAGCATATTTTATCCATTAAGGAAGAGAATAACTTCCACACTGCAACTTGCAAGCTGCTGTGGGATGATGGAACAAGTAGTTTCAGATATGGTAAAATCATCCATGTGGAAAACCAAACTGTTAAATGTTCCAGACAAGATAGCTTTTCAAATCCTGGCATGGAGACCAGTAAATATCCAGTAACTCTGTCACCACCTGATACATCAACCTGTTGCCTCAAAGGGCCATTGTGTCACAGAGGTGTCTGATTAAGATATTCTCTATTATTTGAACTGCAGCTGCTTACCAAGGGACTGAAATAAATCAGCACTGGTGGGAGTTTCTGAAGCAGCTGAGCTGGTATCTTGGAAGCATCGTGGCACAGAGGAGCTGAAGCTGTGGTCCCCCTGGCCCCAAGTCCAGTGAGCTGAAGTGTGGTCAGGGCACACGGAGCTGCTGGGAAGTGCCAGGCACTGCAGGGTGCTGGGTGAGGGTCCCCACAGTTACAGCAGTAAGGCAGGACAGCCTCTGTTCTATCTTCATCCTGGCTGCCCAAAGCTCCTGAGGAAAGGTGGCTCAGCTGAGGCATGTAAGAATTGGAGGGAAAGTGTTTGTGGTGGCTGTGCTGATCGTCCTTTCAAGTACTTGTTGGGGAGGAAGATTCAGGGGCCTGGAGGGAAAGGTAGTGTTGTATTGACAGTCAGAGAACCCCTGAGAGCTGTGGTGGGAAGATGGAAGGGGTCTGCTCTAGGGTGTGTTAGATGGGTCTGGGGAAAATGGAGATTTCCTGCTTTTTTGTTCTTGTGCATATGCCTTACGTTCTGAAAGACCATGGTGACAGGAAGTGGGAGGTGATACTCTGAAGGTATTTTGAGTAATGGTGGGGAGTTACAGGGTTTTCTGAGAAGAATGGCTCCGTCTCATTTTCTGCCTGGTGTTTCAGTGAAGGAGTGATGGAGGATTAATCAGATGTGACTCCTCTGGAGGAGATGTGCTTACACTGCTAACTGCAGGGTGGCTGGAGTTACGTCTTCAGCCTTTGGCAGCTCTGTATGAGTTTGCTCTGCTCATGCCCACAGCTGAGTCTGAACTGTCTCTGCTCAGTAACACTGTGTGTCAGAATACATTAGCCCAGGTCTAGCACTTGCTGAAGCACACACAGAGCTCTTGGGGGACTCGGAGCACGGATAAGGCTTGCTTATCTGTATGACAGTAGCACCTATTTAGAAAGGCACTAAACTTTTTAACTAGCTCAAAATGAGCCAGCTTAGCCACCAAGCACAGCCCAGCTGTGCAGCACAGTAAATTACCCCATTTGGAATGCCTGTGTGTGTGTGACAGCTTGCCAGCTCACAGCATCCACGAGCTGGTCCCTTCCCCTTGGCTACCAGCCCTCGGGAGAAGCAGGGGTTTCTGTGCTTGGGGACCAAGGAATCCTTTCTGATGCTGTGCGACAGAGCAAAAGCCTTTTGTCTGCACATCACTGTTCCCTGCAGATGCCTGAGATGGGCATTTGGGAGAGGGTTCAGCTGTGCTTTGCTGAGTGTCTTTGAGAGGCTGCGTGGGTCACGGGTTAAGGCCTCACATCATGCATCCAAAGGATGTGGTGCATCCAAAGGCTGTGGTGCATCCGAAGGCTGTGGCTCTGGCTGTGGTGTTCCCACAGCCACTCTGTCTCACTGCCCTTTGTGTCTCCATGCTTTTATTTCACCTGCCTTGTCCATCCTCTGTACCACCTGCCCCGGGCAGAGGCAGTCATGCATACTCTGTGTGCAGGAGTTCTTTGTGGAATGCAGAGGGGGTGATTTTATGCTATCATTGATAATAAACAACATGACAAGATAGCAACAAATTGATTTTTTTAATCATTTCATCTTCTTACCCTACTATTACATGGGATTATTCTGTCTGTTAACCTTTCAAGCTATGGTGCTAATTTGCTTTATTGCTTAAAAACCAATGTGAATTTCCCTCAGGCTGTTCCAGAAATTGCTTGCTTTGTTATCAAAGGATCAACAATTCACTGAAGACATCTGCTTTTTTTTTTTCCTCAAGCTGTTTTAAGAGGTATATAGAGATGTGTACAAGGAGGAACTATTGAAATAGTTTAGAAAGTACTGTCCCTCCTGTAACAAGCTGTTCATGGTGCTGTGCAACAGTAGTACCACCCCAAAAGGCTCACTCATCCCTGGAATGGTGTGTTGTCCCAGGCACCAATACAAATCTTGGCACAGAGACTTAAGATTTGTATTTTATTCTCTTTTGTACTATAAAGTGAGCATTATTTCCTGCTTTTTTGTTCTTGTGCATATGCCTTATGTTCTGAAAGACCATGGTGACAGGAAGTGGGAGGTGATACTCTGAAGGTGTTTTGAGTAATGGTGGCCAAGGCCAAGGCCAAGAAAAAGGTGAAAAGGTGCTGAGGGAGATTTCCAGTGAGTGCTGGGTTTTGGTTGGTCAATTTAGTGATGGTGCATGTGAGCAGACAGACTAATGCTCACTATAACTCCCCTCCTCACAGGTTTTCATCACACAGATGAGAAAGACTAACAGCACAAGCATGAAACGAGGAGTAATAAATACATTTGTAGACTGCTGGCTGGTCTGTGGAACTCCCTGCTGCAGTCAGGAGTGTAGCAGGCGTGAGTAATGTTGGTGCTTTCACCTCTGTAGTGCTCTTCTGAGCATGAATCTGCTGCAACTCCCCATTGGCAGGAATCCATTTCCCTTAAAATCAGGCACTTCTTTCCAACATTGTGTAACAACAGAAGAGGGAAGGACATAGAAGGAAACCTAGTCTGAGCTTTGTTGACTATTTCCATGCTCCTTTGCTGCTCATGCTTTGTGACTTCAGCTTTTGCATTTGCTTGAGTTTTTCAGAGTGCCCCTTTGACTGAAGCTGGGTTGTTTTCCAGATACAGCTGCAGGAGCAGTGTTTTGGGTACAAGCTATTCTTCCTGTCTTTAGATTTATGTTAGACATAGAGTTTTTCTGCCATGAAATCCTACCAGGGTTCACTGAAGACATGTTGTAATTAGTTCGTTTGTTTGACATGATACTTCTAAATGACCTTCTCTGAGAGCGGCAGGGTGCAATTGTCACCTGCTCAGGTCTGCTTTGCTTGTGTTGCTCTTCTCTTTGTTCTCACTCGTCTTTATGATTTAATTGGAATTCAGCAACGACCCTGACGGAAATGAAGAGAAGGATCCAGGCAGGAGAAAGCAAGAAATGTGAAAATGAAGCATAGTATAAAGGAAGCTTTTGTAAATTGGATGTCACAGAAGGTGAAATCTAAGCAAGTAGTTTTTCCTGGGAGCATCTGATTTCATTCTTCATCTGCTTACTGAACTTAATGAGTACGACTGTTATTAAGACTGAGGCTATTTTGCATGACCCATTTTGTCTGTCTAGTACCTCTGAGTCATGTAAACATCTCTGCCAGGGATATGGGGCTGTTGGAGACCAGCTTGCAAGGGCATGATGTCAGAACCACCTTTCCCACCTGGACTCTGTGGCCAGAACAACAATGAGAAGCTCCTGCTTCTCATTCAGTGATTTTAGCTGGCAGGGAACTAAGCTAACCCTTATCTCCCTGAAAAATTTAATAAAAATTTGAAATCACTTGTGCTATACAAGTGATCCACCAACCTAATCGAAGAGCCCTAATGAGATTTTCATGTTTCTGACAGACTACTTTACATACGGTTTTCGAAAGTCTATAACCTTCTTCAGTGAAATTCATGGGATATTTAATTTTTTTAATTAAAAAACAATTTCACTATTTTTGCGAGGGAATTTTCAGAAGTAAGAAGTACTTTCCTGTGTTTATAAACCAGGAATAGCCCTTTCCATGTGTGACAGTAATAACCTAACATCTGAAAAAGCTAAAATTTTCATCATGGGGAAGAAAGTCAGGCTCTGAGCTATTGGTTTTAGCTATATGGAAGCAGTTTATCAAAGAACTCCTTCTATATTTAGCAGATTTTATATATGTTATGTTTTACATTTATAAACATGCAGGAATATATATATATATATATGTTGTTTTTTTAATTCCGATTTTTCCTGTATTTTGCTTGCACTCGCTGCTGATGACTAATACATCTGTGTCAGAAAGAAAACATTCTCCATGTTCTCCATGTATGATTTCAGCTATGAAATGATAAAAGTGGTTTTATTATGCTCCTTGTAGAGCTATTTGCTTGGAGACCTAAGTCCTCCTTCTGATTCAGTGTCTTTGCATCTTCTGGAACAAACAAAAGGAAAAGAAAACCAGAAGAGAATTACAGAACAGCAGTAGTTTCTTTAACTGGAAGCAATGTACCAATTATTCCATCTGGCTATGTTGACACCTTTTTATAGTTTATTGCTCGTTTGGAAATGATAGTCACAATTCCCTTGTGCAGAATGCTCTCATCCTTCTTGTCAGAAGAGCTGACAAGAAAGCCCAGATCTCACGGGGTTTCAGGGCAGCTCTGGGCTGGGCTGGCTCCTGTATGTCCCTTCCCTGCAGCCAGGACAGAAATGTGTCTGGGAACAGGTTGCCACAGTGGCCCCTGCCCCTCCCCAGAAATTGTCAGTGTCATCAAATCAAAATTTTATGTCGATTGGGGCTGATGTTGATGGCTTTCTTTCATTTAATTGAGGGAATGGAATCATTGTCAACAAATATTTTAAATTAAGAAAATGAATGTCACCCAAACTCACCTTTATTTTCAAATACATTGTTCTAGTAGATGGAATGGAAATGCCAATACTCTCAATTCAAGTTAACAGAACACTTGGTATCATTATATCAAAAAGAATTATTTCAAAATTGATCTTCCAGTTGGCTTTAACCCCATTAATATGTATTTTTGGGAAAGCTCTAAAACCTTCAGAATCTCTCCTCCAGTATTCCCAGTTGGTAGTGTGTTGTAGTAGACAGCCCAAGAAGAGAAGTGCAGTTGTCTCAGCTGGAAGAGGGGGTGTCAGTGGGCCTCTGAGGAGTTGAAAATCTGACTCTGCAGGTTTTGAAGACCCTTAAAGGACACCAAGAGCCTTTAAGGATGCTGATGCTCTGTGCCTGCGAACAGGAGAGAGCAACACTGCTGGAATGGAAGCAGTTTGGTGCTCAGACACGGCTGCTTCACACAGATCCCACTCCCTTCCATGCTGCCAAGCTCCAGTATTCCAGACACTGGATTGTGACAGCTGTCAGTCAAACTCAGCTGAGTGTCAGCTGGCAAAATGCCACTGTACACTGCTGCCCATAGCACTACAGAATTGTGCCCAATTATCATAAAAGAGCAAATTTAAAGCCACCTCAGTGTCACAGCTTAATTTCTAAAGAAATGGTGTGCAGGGCAGTGTATGGAGCTACGAAGGCTTGGCAAGTTACTGCCTCTGGACCACGGAGCAACCCAAATCATCATGGACTTCTTCATGTATTTGCAGGGGGAATCCCACTCATGCTCTGCTTGTGTCTGTCCAAGCCAGTCCTGAAAACAGAAGGGATGGGAGGAGTGGGGGGAGCAAAGGGGGTGTGTTGCTGCCCCTTAGCCTCCCAAAAAGATGCATTTTCTCAAGAAGTTCTGGTTTAAACATTCCCCCAAGAAACATCCATTGGGTTAGAAAATTTCCAGAGAGCTCTGGTGCAGAACAATGTGATTAAATTTCAGAACTCCTTTAAAACTGCAAGATGGGGGGAAATGCTCACAGAGAGGTGCAGGCAGACACATGGGTTTCCTTTGGAAATGGAATTCAAGAAGGAACTAGTTTGACAAGTACTTATTAAAGCCATAACTGCAGAATCTTGAATTCTGAAATTAGCTTCCCTGCTCCAGTAGAAATGTCTTTGCTCCCTGTCTTATTTTTCCTTCCTTACATCTCTACAGGAGTGGTCTTGTGCAGGAATTTCTAACCAGCTATCTCTCACCATGTTTTGTGTATGTTTTGGGCAAAGAGGACTTCAGCCTAGGGATCAGATGATTTACAGAGTGGAAAAATACTGCTTTATAATAAAAGGAGGATATTGAATAAACCCCAGATTTAATACCCAACCTAACAGAACACCCTGATGAATGTAATTGCATTTTAAGCATTCTGATTGAATTTTTGATCCATATTGCATTTGTTTTGCTTGTGAATCTTTTATGGGAAAAAAAAAAGTGTCTGGAGATTAAAGGATTACCGAGTTCTTAAGAAGCCAAGGCAGCTGCTAAAGCATCTGAATATTCTTGCCTAAATTTGGTGGGAAAGCTGTATTAATACTTTCTATTCTAGCAAGCCCAAATAGCCCAGGGGAAGGGGGGACAAGGGAGAAGAGCTGTAAGGGACAATTGCTTCTACAGGTGAACAAACTGCAGGGTATTAGCAAGAGCTGGAACAAAACAGTGCTGTAATTGAAATAAGAACTCATCTGGAATGATTATGGGGGAGGATGAAGCTTTTTTTCTCTCTAATTTTCTGATGAGGTGGAAAGAGTGAGCAGTACACTTGGTTTATAAGAGTTACTCATTTCTGTTTTCTCCTAGTGGCAGGGTGTGTGGGCAACGTGCTGGAGCCTTTAACCCCTAGAACTAAGGTTCCTGCAGGAGAGATGGAGATAACAACTGCTTTTAAAAATGGGTTTTCAGGAGCAGGAAGGGCTTCAGCAAGCACCTTCAGCACAGAGAGTAAGTGATAGGTTTACCCAGAGGAAGTGATTAAATTCTTTTAGGGTCAGGGTGTGTCTTTAGGCAGGCAGTGAGCAAAGTGGCTTTGTTTTATACATACACAGAGAGCTGTGGGGAGCTGTGAAACTCTGGTACTGACCAGGAAACTCATCGTCAGCTTGTGCAAAACACTGCTAATTATTAGGTCCAAATGGCCATTGCATGTGCATGTAAGGAAAAAAAGCAAATAAGCTACTTTGATTTGGCTGCACACAGGTGCAAAGTCATCATCTCGCAAGGACAGATAAAATCCTACCAAGCACTGTGAGATCCAGGGAGGACTTTCTGGCTTTAGTGGGCTCTCCCAAATCTGTGGTGTGTTTTAGCAAGTGCTGGCTGCCTCTCGAAATCTGCTCCTAGCTGAACAAAACCTCAAAGCAAATCTTAAGAAGCCTGATCAAGGCACATGATAAGCAAAAGGCAAACTCAGCAGTGCTGATGGGGAATGGCTTTTGGCTGGTGGTTTTTGATCTGTGAGAGCAAGAGATCACCACATCTGTTGCAGCCGAAATTTGTTAACAAAATAAAGTGTCATTGTTTTGTTGCTCTGAAATGATACAAGCAATATTATTTTTAGTGTTCCAAAACTGTAGGTTTCATATTTTATTGGTAGCACCACTTTAAAATATGCTTAGCGTAATTTCTGTGCCAGTCAAAGCTTCACAAAACATTGGAAGTGAGGACATAACTAAAGAGCTGAACAACAAAAGGAGCATTGGAAAAAAATGCCTACGGAAATAACTTTTTAATTTCTTCTCTCTAATGCTTTTGATTAGACATACAACATGGGGCTGGGGGGAAGCTTTTTCTCCAAGTCTGGAGTAGGTGGATGAGGTTTGCAGATATTTCTAAATGCCAGACTTTCCAAATCGATTGGAGGCGGGTAAATCCCCTGAGAACATTGTAAAGCCCCAGGTGATTTTCTTCAGGACAAAGAAACCCCTTAGGCATGAGGGCAGGGGTAAAAATCAGCATTACACCTAGAGAGCAGTGAAACATTTCAAGGGGAAAACTGATGCCTTGGTGAAACCTCTGGCTTGGTTTAAAACCAAACTGACGTGAAGCAATTTGAGTCTTTCGCGCAGTTCACATTGGGCAAAACCTGTAACCAGAGTTGCAGGTTCAGGTCTGTCCCACCAGTCTTTTTTCTTAAAAATTCTGTGAGGTGTTTAGGGTTGAAATTTGGACTGCATAGTGCATAGTGGAGATATCTGAAGTAGTCATTCCATATTTGCCTTTGGGCAAATTTTATATTCCCAAGAATGTTGTTTAGGCTTGGTTGTCATTTTCTAGCAGCAGGAAGATAGACATGCCCTGAAAAAAGGACCAGCCTACTTTGGTTGTAACTGGAATATGAAATTCTCTAACCACGTGGCACTCTTGGTTTCGGTGATCTTTCCAAGCCAAGTGCAGGAATTTAAAATGGCTTTCTGTGTGTGCTGTGAATGTGTTTCAGGTGTGGTTATGCCTAACCAGATTACTTTGGTTTGATAAAGTGCACCCGCCCTTGAATTTTGTTCTTTTATCTATACACAGCTGAGAGTACTGGATGCCTTTAAAACTCCTCACAGCAAACCCTGCATCAAATGGCAAGAGTAAAAAGGTCCGGCTCTTGTGCCAGTCTTACCCACAGCTGTGATGGCCTAAGAGCTGCCACCTTCTAATCACATTTCTGCCATCTCGACCCTCTTTGTATCCATTTGGATGGGCAGAAGGATCCACTTCCAGCAGCCCTCTGGGTGCATTTATGGTCTTTTTTTTTTGAGGTTGTTGATGGATGGAAGCAATGAGCTCTGCAAATTTTGGCTGTCACATGTAAAGGGCAACAGCTGAGTGGGAAAATGCCATTCCATCCATTCCAGATGCAGTGATAGCACCTGGATAAACCCTTGTAGTCTCCTGCATGAGTCTTTCCTAGGGCCAAATGGGGCAAAGGTTTTAAAAGAAGGAAAAAAATGATAGAAAAAAGTGGTAGGTTGTTTCATTACTTTTTTTCCTCTCCATTATACATCCTCCTTCCAACAGAGGGGTGAAGCTCTCTGGTTTTTACTGACCAGTTTGCAAAGATAGAGCAGTATGAAGTCAATTCTCTACAAGTCATTGGGAATACAATTGAGAATACCCACAGTCCTCTGCTAGGCTCTAATAATTCCTAGTTGGATTTGCCTGTGTCTGTCATTGCTTTGCTTATGATTATAATGCTTACAGAAATGGAGCTTAGTATCTTTTTTTTTTTGTTAGAAGAAAAAGATCCTTAAGCCCCATGTATTGAAATGAACTTGTGTAATTCATAGGAGCTAAAGGATGAAATAATACAGGATCATAGTTATTTTTGCCCAGAAAAAAATTACATTAATCCTGCCATCCCTTCACTGCTAGCAGGAGTCACAAAAGGAAATCACCCAGGTCCTTTGGCAATAGTTTTGTAGCAAGCTTTTTGTGCTTCCCTGACCTCTGCTCTGCTGTGATGGGAAGGAAAGGGCAGGAACAGGAGATGACTGAGGGTATTGCTCCACAATGGGCGGTCAGAATGAATGAACCAAGCTGTTCCTGTCATGCTCAGAGCAAAGCCAGCTTAGGGACCTCCTTCCCAAGGGCTGGAGCTGCTCCTCGACTTCACTCTGCAGCAGTGGCATGGAGCAAACAAAACCAGCTAATGGCCCAGTTCTGATGGGTAAGACATGTTTGCTCTTGAAATGACCAATTCCCCTAGCATCAGTCTGCTGGTCATAAGCAATTTACAACATCTAGTGATCAAATCAACTGTTTTTCCATTCAAAATAATGCTGCCGATTCTACTGTAGATATTAGTGCTGTGTGAAATAATCATTAATAGGTTCAGAATGCACAGTGAGCACTGTGACATCTTATTAAAAGCCAAGATTTGCCCAGGCTAATGTTCTAATGTTAAACTTTTTTCTAAATATAATTAGATGTTTGTGTTAAACCAAGAAGTAAACCTGATGTATAATTTGGGGTTGCTGAAGTCAGTGAATGCACTTTATTAATTTCATATGGAAACTTAGAGGTCAGGCAAACAGCATGGGAAGGGTGCCCAAATAATGCAGTTTTAAAACACTGTGATATATATTCAAGTCCAAGTTTTTGCTGTAAGAGAACTGTGGAATGGAGTCTCAAAATGCCTGTGAAAGCAGTCGCCCCTTCCTTGTTGCCTGGACCCTGTGATTTTACACAAGTATAAAATGGGGGGCTGGTCAGTGAAGCCCAGGCAGCAGTTGTGGGGCTCAAGTGATGATGCTCAGCCTTTGGATTAAAGAAAGAGAAGGCTCTGTGGTACAGAAGGAACAGAACAGCATATATCTCAAAGGCTCAAAAACTAGGCAAGAAACAGAATCTATCTTCAATGAAAAGACAAAAAAAGAACAAAGCCAAACCCTTCAAATTTTTGAGCCATTCATGGGAGTTTGGGGGCCTTTTACACTGAAGAGTTCAGCTTGGCCTTGCTAACCCTATTGATGGATGTTGTTGCTCCATGGGCTTATCTTGTTCAGCAGGAAAGGAGGAAATGAAGCAGGCCAGAGGAGAAGCTCTGTAGGAAAATGGATGGGAGCTATGGCCTCCCTAGGAAGGGAGGAGGTAGCGGAGCCTATCAGTTCTCTGCAGATTTGATGCCTACTCTCAAACGTCGTCTGAATTTTTCAAAATGTCAGCTTTGCAAAACAACCTTTCTCCAACTTTCCAACTCCTCAGCTGTAGCAGGCAGCGCAGCATTTGTCCTTTTTATGTCTTTTTATGTCACAAGTTATAATACAGTTAGGGTGAAAAGAAGGAAAAGCATTTGTTTACTGGGAAATAATAAATGTCCAGGAATCAGAATATTTTAAGAGTCTCAGTCACTGTTTTACAGGAAACAGTTTCTCTTTTAAAGCTTTTGCTTCCTCACATAGATATGATTAATCAGACATCTTATGTTCAGGTTCCTTTTGCTACTATGATAGCTTGCCTTAATGCATAAATGGGCTTGTAAGAGCTCCACAAGTACTATATTTTGGTCCTAAACGTAATTTAGTTTGCAGAAAGGATAAAACCCTGCTACAGGGAGAGGATGTCTTGGAGCTGAGCCCACATTTTTTGCAGGTATAGCCTTGATCCTCTAAAAGGGTTCATTGCAAACTGTTGAAAAGCAAATAATTGTGGGCAAAAAAATTCTGTACTGTTTGGTTTAATTACTCTCCCTCAATCATACTGTGATATTGCTTTATACTGTAGGCTGTGGCCCCACTTACCCTGAGGTTGCTTGTTTAAAGGCATGATTGCCAAAATGTGATTTTCAAATTGTTAGACCTGGAATATCAGCCGTTCATCATTCAGGATAGCAGCCCAGGTTGTAGGATGTTTCCTGTCTTGTTTAAGCTTACAAGTAACAGCTATTTTCTTCAGAAACATTCAGCAAATCTCCTCTGTCACGAAACAGAAAATGTTTAACAGACAGAAAATAGCTTAACACAATGACCTATTTTGGGCTTCTGTTTTCATAAGGTACTTTAATATTTTGGAGGTCAGAATTTACATTCCTCAAAGCAGCTTGTGTTTTCAAGAGCAGTGGCTATTTTCCCCACTAGAAATGAGACCCCTTCTCAGTATGTCGATGTTCCTCCTTCTGGTACCATTTATTGCTCCTGAAAAATCTTGGCCCAGTGACATAAATAAGAATTCTTTTGAAACCTTAGCTCTAATTAAGGTCCCTTTCCTCCTTCTGCCGCAGCTCATTACTCCATGGCTGTTCACCATGGTCAGGGAAGGAGATTCTCTATGCAGGAATGACTTTTATCGCTTTCCTCCTCCATCCTCTTTTCCTTAGACCAAGCAACCCCATTTCTACCTGCCTTTGTAGGTCCCTGCTCACCTGATTTTTTCCTCTCTGGGTTTTCTCCATGGGTTCCCCATGTTTTGAAGTGCATTGCTCAAACTCAGCTGCCAACTTGCCATGGTGGAGCAGCATGAAAGGATTATCTCAGCCACTGCAGCCTCCGTGCCTCTCTGCACACTGCAGAGGGGTGTTCACCTCTTCTTGTGACAAGGTGTCACAGCTCGTGATGATATCTTAGGGCTGAGGATCAAAATGCTTTCCTGAAGAACTCTCTCTCTGTCACCTCTTTCTCATTCAGTGTTTGTACAGTGGATTATTTCTGTTTGAGGATAGTCCTTGGTACTTGTCCCTGCGGATTTTGTTCTTTTCAGACTATTTTTTTTGATATGTCAGGACCATTTGAATTCTAATTTTACTCCCCTGTATATTTGAGGGGTTTTTACACCTTGACATTGTCTGAAAACATATGACCATATGTTCTTGTCTGTCCCTCAGTAGTTGTAGTGAATCAGAGTAAGGCTCTTTGTAGGGCTCCATTTTGACCTCAAGACATCAGGAGCTGTTCCCTGCGCACAGCTACTCAACCAGCTTCCACCCACCCCTAAAGCTTCCCCAAGACCATCTTTCCACAGTTTGCTTATAAGAATACTAGGCAGGACAACCTAACGTTCCATCTCGAGTAGAAGAATGTATATTTGCTAAAAAGATGTTACTTTTTTTGAAGTGTTGGCCTTCCTCAGTGAGCCAGGGGCTCCTGAGCTGAGCACCTCTGTGATGTTCCATGCTACCCTGCTGGGCTGGCTGGTGGGAGGCAGCACTCCAGGCACAGCAACTCCTCGCATAGGCACCTGCAGAGAACAGAAATGTTTTAATCAGGGCTGGAGATGGGAGTGTGTCGTGGATTCCAGACCAGTGCTTCTGATCTCCCACAGAGCAGACATTCTAACTGAGGTGGCGAGTGGGATTGGACAGACCTGCTGCTCCTCAAAACGGGCTCACGTTTGGGTCTGTGTGAAAAGTCAAGCTGCAGGTGTTGGGAGGTGTGGGGAGGGACACATGGAGCTGGACACCAGGCTTCTCCAAAGGGGAGAAGAGAGAGAACCGTGAGGCACCCCTGCCCTCTGTGAGCATAGGTCCAGGCTGCAGCACTCAGGGCAGCATAAACCTGCGCACGGTGGCTTCTTCTCCAGAGTAAATATTTGTGTCATACTGAAGGTTCAGAAACACAAAATGAAAGACTGGCCAGCCTCACAAGGCCATAGTGTCTATCAGAAAATCAAGATGCTGGCTCTGCATTCAAAGTGGTACCTCCGGCTGTGTGAGTACAGGGAAGCATCAGGCTGTTACTGCATTTATTCCTTGTAAGAAAAATGGCCCATTTGGGTGTGGATGGTGCAATGCTAACTCTACCATCTGGGTCTAACTATTAGAAGAAAATGTTTGCAGCAGGAAATATTGAATCTGTGAAATTCCTGCTTTTGCCAAGTGTTTTCTTACTTTGGTGGGGAAGTTATCAGTGCTGCATTTCTTTAGAGGAACAAAGTATAGTATTTCCCCATGAGGCTCCAGCCCCGCTGAGAGGTCTGAAGCAGGCCTCAAAATTTACACTGCCCTTTTCCAGTACATCCCAGCTGACAAACATTTCCAAATAATGGTGTTGGAATTGTGGCTCCCACACGTCTGGGTACTGTGTCCCTTTGCCTTGCTGACACTGAACTGTTGCCTCCTGAAATCTGTCCTTTGGTCACTTTTTGTGATACATCCTGTGCTGTGGGGTTTCCACAGATGCTGTAGGTCTCTGTATTGCTGTTGGACACAGTCTGTGCTCCTGAGAGTCTCTGACTCCTCAAGTTCAGTTGCATGGCCCAAAATATTGGGCTTGCAGCAGAACCCCACCCCAGCGTGGACAGAGGTTAAAAACAGTGTTGTGCTGAGCAGGTGGAAGGACAGGTGGGCAGTTTTCATTTGGAAGGGTCAGAATAGTTTGAGAAAAAACCAGCCCATTCCAAGAGCCGTGGATTTTTATCAGTGCTTAATCATGTGTATGAAAAGTGTTATTTGTCAACAGCAGGTTGAAGGAAACAAGCTACTCAGGGAGCTGCTGAACAAGGAAACTGGGAGGTAGTGATGCAGATCAGCCATTAGTTAGCGTTTGCTGCCTCGAGTCTTTCTATGCCCTGCAACTGCCATCTAAAATGGTTTATTTGTGTAGAACACAATTACTCCTTTTTTTTTTTTTTATTTTTATTTTTTTTTTTTTTTTTATTCTTGGACCAGTAATTTCAATGTCTGTGGCATCATGTCCCTGATTTGGGAAGCAGGGTGACCATTGCTTCTAGGCAGGTGCTGGTGAAGCTTTTTTCACTGACTGTGTGGATCTGTGGCTGGGTGGGATGGTGCAGGAGAGCCATGCTGGAGAGGTGCCTCTCCTGGATCAAGGAACTCTTCTGGAGCCTCCAGCACTTGTTGAATTGCTTTCCCTTGCCTGATGCTGAAATACGTTCATCTGATTACCAGCCTTCACTGCAGAGGCTTTTCCCTTTCAAGGGGAAAAATGAGCCCTTACCCCTTTTTTCAAGTTTGTGTAGCTTTTCTTTCCTCTAGTGTTGAGGAGTTTTTTCAATTTTCTGTTTGTGTTTATTCTTGTTTTTCTGAAAAAGCAGCAGAGGATTTTGTGTATACAGCAGCAGAGTTAAAACAATCCAAACAGTAGGACTTAATTACAGATTGGCAAGTCAGTAATGCTATTTATAACACATGTGTTGTATGAGCAGTTTCTATTTCTTAGTCAAATGCTCTTTTCCTACCTGTCTGAAAGTCATTCCTGTATTTCCAAATTCTGGTTTAGCTTACTAATGGTAAGTTTAACAGTTTTTATTTGAAGGTTACACCAATATAGGACTTCTAGTTTCTTTCTTCTTTTGCAGGCATGAAAATACTACTAATAAAAACATTTTAGATTTACACTGTTAAGGGTGTTGATTCATTTCTTCTGTGAGAACTGGAGAAAAAAAAGACAAAAGCATCAATTTCAAACTCTAGCCCCTAGGACAGCTACAGAATATTGTCTTCAATTTAAGAAGAAAAATTTTAGAAATTCCCAAGGGAAGCTTCAGTATTTTATGGACTGAATCATTGAAGTGGGATATCAGAGTCACCATTCTTTTTTTTTTTTTTTTTAAATTTTTAAATAAAAGAGCTCCAAAGATTCAAGGAAAAAGAACATGTTAAATGTAGAAAAGAGTAGGGAATGCTATAAACATAGCAGCTCTAATTTAAACCCAACTTTATAAAAAGAATATTTTTATGTGTATTTTTATTCCATTACCTCTTGCTCCAGTAAATACTCCTGCATTTCTCCACATCTTGTACAAAAGTCTTCAGAAACCAAATGTTTATGCATGTATTGGATTGCAGCCTGCTTTGAGGTGGAAATCAGCTTTTGAGAAAGACTGTGCAACACTGAGTGTCTGTTTGGTGGAGGAAGCTTAAGGGGACATGGCTTGTTAACTGAAAGTGCAAGAGGTGCATTGTTTCTCTTTTTTGGTATTGGGAAAGAGCTGTGTCTGCTGCTTTGTGGTAACTTGGTTTTTTTTGAAAGACAATGACTGTTTTTTCTCCTTTGCTTTTTAAGATTTGAAAAACCAATACCAAGAGTAAATACGTATTTATTTTTGAAAATACCTGCTGTTACACTTTTCATAGGCTGTGCACACAGATGAGTAATCAACATATTTTAAAAAGAAAAAACAACCTCTGATTTTCCCATAATGGTAGCTAGCTTTAATCAAAACTTCAAAACCTTAATGTTATATTAAAAGCAATCACATTTGCCTTCACAGAACAATGTGGGTATGAATAAACCAGTTTCTTAGGGAGCTGAAGACAGCAAGATCCCTCCTGGGGTGAGGAGCCAAGGTGCATATTAGTTGTTTAGCCAATGAGCAAACTTGCAAGTTAATAAGAGCACTTAATAATTCTGTTTTAGTGCTGAACCTCTGCTGCAGTGGTGGGAGGCCCAAGGTCTCGAGGCACGGCAGTGCTGGAGCCACGTCCCTTGGAAGAGCAGGCAGCAGGAAGATGAAAGATCCTCCCCAGAGCCGCCGTGACGTGTGCGTCCGGAATGGGAACAATAAATAATTACTGGGTGGTTCTCGCACAGATCTCCAAGTGCTTCTCAGACAGCAGGAGCTGGAATTTGTTCCCCCCACCATCGCACACAGGACTAAGCATTTTTCTTCTTCCAGCTCCACTGTAGCCTGCAGAGCAGCCTTTCCCCAGCCAGAATGTAAAAGAGCACCTTATGATTTGAGTTTAAGATAATGTTCTTTGTTCTCCTGGTGCTGGGGAGCCTTTGACAAATGGTTTAAAATGGGAGCCTTTAAGACTTCCCCTGCTTGCCTGATGAAGCAGCTGTTATTTTTCTATCTGCTGGTTTTGGCTGACAGAGGATCTCATATTGTCAGTGTCTGTAGCTGTGCAGCACCCTCAGGAGTCAGAGACGTGCTGCTGTGTCTGTAGTGCCAGTGGAGGCCAGGATAGGGATAAATTGCCCAAGGGAACAGAAAATTTTGTGGCACAGCAAGAAAATTATGCCTGGATCTTCTGGGTCCCGGATCTTGCTCCAGCCACCAGCAAATTCTGCTCTCAGAATTATAGCTCTCCTCTCCTGTTGTAGCATGGTTACTGTATTACGAGGTGTGTGGTAAAGTAAATTTAAAAAATACCACAAGAGACCTAGGAGTCAATAAATGACAGGGCTTCTGGAAAAACTGGGGTTTTAACTTGGGAAATAGGGTTCTCTTTATCAGGTAAAGATCAGAGATGGTTTGGCTTTAGTAGATGAAGACCAGGAATGCAGGAAACATGTATCTATTTCTTTTTGAGAGCTGTTCCATGATACACTTTGTGCAGTACTTTTTCAAAGGCAAGTTAGTTCAGCTGGACCATTCAGAGCTATAGTTAAGAAGCGAACTTACGGTTCTGGTCTTACATCCAAAGAAGGCTGTTGTAGAATTACAGCAGGTTCTGAGGAAGGCAACTCAAATGATCCAGGTGCATGGAGCTGCTGCCTTATAAGGAGTGTCTAAAAAGTCTGAGACTTCGCTTTGGGGAGCTGACGGCTCTGTGATTTTCGTGTGAAAAATCAGGAAGGCAACGGATGAGTTGAATTTAGAATTACTGATCAGTAAATGCTGCAATGCTAGAGCAAGGGGCACTCGGTGAAATAAGTACAAGGTTGATTTGTAAAAGAAAGGATTTCTTTGCACAAGAGGTGGTGAACAACTGGGACTCACTGCCTTGTGAGTCTGGAAAGACAGGTACTGCCAGCAGGCTCAAAAGGGTTTGGCCAAGCCCAGTGGAGGACAGGTTCGTAAATGGCTAGAAAGGGACCTGACATCCCCAAAGCAACGCCTGTGGGTTGAGGGGGATGTTGAAGGAGAAGCCAGGCTACCTCCTTGCCCTAAGGACCATTGCTTTTGCCATACAGACTGGACTGCCAGGCCACTGGCATGTCCCAGCCAGACATTACCGGTACTTAATAGACACACTGGATACCTTCCACAAGTGCCCAATTCACATTCAGTTAGTGTTGCAAATATATGCACTACTGCCCATAGCATTTTCTTTGTGAGGTATTTGTTTTACACTGGGAAGGAGACAGAAGCTGCTTAGAATCCTGAAAGTTTTCTGATTTTCGGTGTAAATGCTTATCCATGCCACAATCCACCAGGAACCCTGTTACCCATTACCCTGCTTTGGCAGAAGTGTTGCAGTTGCCCACACAGGGAGCAGGAGGTACCACCAAGTGTCTCAGGTGATTCAGCTGTCTCAGGAGGCTCCAGCTGTTGTTCTTCTCGTAAAAATGGAGGTGAATTCAGTGATAGTGAGAACAAATTACTCTCTAAGTTATTAGGGCCAAAAAGGCATCATCACATTAGGAACTTTCTTAGCTGCCCTGACAGCTATTTTGTCTGTCTCCTTGAAAACTTGAAAGCTTGCTGTGTAAAATTGTTGTGTATTATCTTTAACAAGTGGCTTGGAATTCACTCAGAGTGAACACACCAAACTTCCTAAAGATGTAAAAGTTTCAGGCAAATATCACGAAAATAAGTATTTATCACACAGTGCTGTCATCCCTTGTCTTAAAAACATCAGGAAGCCCTTTCATGACCTTTCTTGTGAAAAGGTAATGAGGAAAACATTTCTTGGCTTTTTATGCATTTCTAATCAAAATGATAATGTGAAAAAGCAGTTGACTCTCTCATAGTATGTTTTATTTCAGTCTTCTCTGCTAGTTTTGTGCAACTGCTAATATCTCGTTATCATCATATTCTCCTGTCAAGATTTCAAGGCAGGAGGGAGATTTCTGACAGGACAACCTTGCTATTGCCTGGGGAAGCATATTTTGAGTTTCCCAAGATAATGCATACTTTCTTTTTAGATTCTGCATATTTTCAGAAAAGATCTTAGAGTTAGTTCTGAACATGATGGAAGTGCAAAACCTGTTTGTTTCAGTTTTCATGCACTCCTTTTTTTGCAAGACATTTGAGTACTGTAAAGTAGCAAGAAAGAGCAGAAAATACTCTTCTAATTAAGTAATATACTAAATATTCCCTTTGCAGTAATACTCCTGTTTTAGCAGTTAGCCCTTTTTCTCACTCCCAGCTGGGAACATGTTCTTCTGTTTTTCATGATGCTCTAGAGAGTGTTTTGAGCCTAATTGGTAGAAGGACAGATCATTTCAGGGCTTGTCCTGTGGGCTTTTTTTGGGGCATGAGACTGTCTTAAGTGGGACCCTGGCAAACCTGCAACTGACTCGTTCTCAGTGGCAGTATGTGCTTCTCTCAGAACTGGAATGATTTTGGAGGGGAGGCTGTTTCAGCAGCAGTTACTTTGGGGATTTCCTAACTCTCCCAGGACAGTTGCTGATGCACTATCCCAGCTTTTTATTTTAAAAATACATTTTGCTTTGAATATTTTCCTTTGTAATATATATTAAATTTTTCTGACGGCAAATCAAAAGGAAATATTTACATTTGCTGAAATGAAATGCTTCAAGTGATCTGAAAAAGGGATCTTTTTTTGCCAGAGGAATTTAAATTTTTGACTTTCAGCTTAAAAGACAGTGAAGTCAGACTTCAGATTCCCCAATCTCCTGAAAACAGGTCTTGCAGGCTTCACCTAACATGGTTATGAAACTATTATTTCCCATGTTTTCTCTCTGTAGCAGCTCTACAGCTGGATTATTTTCTCATCTACAACAACATGTCTTCACTTACTGGTTCAGGAAACTAGGCCAGATAATACTAATGATTTAATCCCAAATCAAAATATCACTTACAAATTTATCTCTCTCCTGCAGCAATTTAGTGCTGTGCAGTGGAGATACTTCATTGGCCAAACCAGTCAGTGCAGAAAACAGTGTTGGGCCAGCAGAAATAGCATAGCTATTTTGGCACTCTCTGGATGCAGCAGGATTTGTCAGAAGAGCTTGTAAATACATAATAATGATAAAATCTCCCATTCCTTTGGGGCTGTGGTCCTCATACTGCACCACTGAAGTTTGTTAGGGCTTTGGCTAATAAACAGTACCTCCTGTTTTTAAATCAGGTGAGCCCTGGGTAGTTTCGCTGTGCTAGTGGTAGTAAAACTGACAAATACCCGTATTTCTTGCTGGAGTGGCCAGCCTGGGAGTCCCTGGAAATGCTGTCTTATCTGCCTCCAGATAAGATGCCTTATCTGCCTCTCCTTGGTTTAGGAGAGACATTCTCTTCTAAGAGAGTTTCAAGTTTCCTACATCATTTTATTTTCTCTTCCCAGTGTTATAATTGATTTCAGGAATTAGTCATCTCAAGGTGGCTTGTCACTGGAGTGATTTGTTGGATTTGAATCTTCTGTGATGTCACATTGAAGAAGTTAATGAGTAATGTGCTTCTTCTGTTGTGAGAAGTAAGAACACGAAGTGCGCTGTGACAGTAACATCTCCCCTTCCACTGGGGTCAGCAGCACAAGGTGCAGCACTGGAGTCTGGGCAGTCCTTGGACAGACCATCAGATCCAAGCCTGCATCTCCCAATGCTTTAGCAGGATTCTGCTAAATTCCACAGGCACTCAAGAAAAGCATTTTTTTAGTGCCAGGCCCTTGACTTTTACCATGACCTACCCAATCCACTTTCCCAGAGGAAGCTGCAGTTGGGCACAATGCATGGCATTCTCCAGGCATGCTCATCAGGTTTTGGACTCTCAAGAGGCCAAAACTCTGGCACTCTGCACAGACCCCTTCTACCAGCTGTTAAAATCCGAATGAACACAGAAGACCAAAGGAAACTAAGCTTCTGTGAATAAAATGGATCGAACCCAGAAAAGTTTGAAATATACCCAAAAAAAAAAGATGAAAACCAAATGAGGTTAGATATTGGTACCAAAAAACTTAATATATTTTATTTAACAGTAAAAGAGGTAAAGAGAAAGAGACTAGGAAGGAAGGAAGGAAGGAAGGAAGGAAGGAAGGAAGGAAGGAAAAGAAAAAAGAAAAGAAAAGAAAAAAGAAAAGAAAAAAAGAAAAGAAAAGAAAAAAGAAAAGAAAAGAAAAGAAAAGAAAAGAAAAGAAAAGAAAAGAAAAGAAAAAAGAAAAGAGAAAGAGAATAGGAAGGAAGGAAGGAAGGAAGGAAAAGAAAAAAGAAAAGAAAAAAGAAAAGAAAAAAAGAAAAGAAAAAAGAAAAGAAAAGAAAAAAGAAAAGGAAAGAAAAAAGAAAAGAAAAGAAAAGAAAAGAAAAGGAAAGAAAAGAAAAAAGAAAAGAAAAGAAAAGAAAAGAAAAGAAAAGAAAAGAAAAGAAAAGAAAAGAAAAGAAAAGAAAAGAAAAGAAAAGAAAAGGAAAAGAGAGAAGAGAAGAGAAGAGAAGAGAAGAGAAAGAAATAGAAAAAGAGGTGTGTGTGGGTGGGGGGAAAGGGAGAGAGTGATGGGTTAGGTAGAAACATATCACCCTTCCAAGGGTCCCAACAACCTTTCATTGTTCCCCTCCATCTGGTGTTCTTGGTGGTGAGGGTCCCCTGCATCCCTGCTCCCAAAAAGTCTAGAATTCAGTGGATTAATATACATTTGGGCCAGGTGAGAACACCCACATGCCTTCCCTGGGGAGGGGAAGTTTGACACTGTCGCTTGCAACACTGTGGATCTGTCGCATCATGTTGCAGTGCTCTGGTGCAGGGTCTGGGGACCCCTTTGGGGAGGCCTTTGATGGGCCATGTCACCCCCTCTGCTGTCCTTCATGCGGCTTTTCCCGGGATGAAGGGGCCCCACAGCTGAGCTGATCTGCACAGTGGAGGATGGGCGTTCACTGCCTCTCACCAGAGGCTTTTTCACTGCACACCCAAAGCCTCTCTCCCCCCAGCCTTTGGTGGAGGGTCTGTGTGAACCTGGCAGCTGACAGCCCTGGGGCTGTGGTCTCCACTCTGAAAGTGCTAAGCTTGATCCCTCTGTGAATGTATTCTTCTCCCAAAGCCCAGACCTGAGTCACTTTATCTTATCAACGTGTAGTCCAGCACCCCACTCAGGTGGGTTTTGGTGGTTTTCTCTCCAGCTTTTATATAGTTTTGCTATAATAGGCAAAAATCCGTAATGAAGATGTTTAAGCCATAAATTCTAACGTTTCAATCTCCGACACCAGCGGCCTCAGTTCACCTCAGATTTCACGTTGTTCTTCCTGAACTTCACAGGGATGGAGACTGCACGGGTACAGCTTTCCCTCTGCTTGGTCCTTGTTAGAGCTGAAACATCCTGCAGCACTAAAATTGGGTGTTTGTGATTACTTGACAGGAGCAATCTCTCTGCTGGTTTATTTCTGACACCATGTCATCAAAGCTCTCCTGAAACAATATGCACTCACGTGGGAGCAGCAGCATGTTCCCAGTGCATGGGCACACTTCTAGTCCTGACATGCTGTGGGGTTTGTTCTGCCTTGTTACAAGGAAATACAAAGCAAGCAACCTGCCATTACATAAATGGGGTGGCAGCAGAGAATATTAGTAACTGCTTCCTGTTGGTAGGATTTTTCCAAGTAAGAAAGAATCCACATTTGGAAGGTCTTCAATTTTGCATGAAATACTGTGGAGGAGGGCTGTGAATGCTGCAGCAACAAAAGCCTAACTTCTTTCTTTGCTTTAATTCTGAAAGGTAAAGCCCAGACATGGGGAATGAGCTATTACTAGAAGTAACAGAATAAACTGGGCACAGAAAAATTTTGGTAGGAACATTTTTCCAATAATAATGCTGCAGCCTTCAGAAGTGTCAAAAATTCTTTCTCCTGATTTACTTGAATTTGCCCAGAGAAAGCAGTTGGGGAAGGGACTGTTCAGATTGTTTGCAGGTGTCAGTGTTATGCCAGCTCCATCTTCTAGATGGCCTTTCTGTGCAAACTGGCATGCATAGCTTGTTCCAGAGCAGAAAATTTCATGTTCAGTTATGCTGAACATTACTGTTTTTTCTCCAGGAAAGTGCTTTCATGAACCATTAAGTTGACGCTTACTTTATGTAGCCCTTTTGATTCTAAAAAAACCCCCAAGACCCAGAAATCAAAAGCTCTGCTTCAAGCAGAGTGTATTGAAAATAGTCCATGTGTTCACACTGCCTGTGTGCCCAGGTGTGGCATCAGGCAGTCCTGCAGCAGAGACCACTTCCAGAAGGAACGCAGGGACCATCCAGCACGAAAGCAGCTTTGCTGAAAGTATCCCTAAAGGGCAGTTGGCATTTATCCTGATGGAGCTTCTTTCTCCTGAGTGGTGACTTGTGACCTCTCGCAGAGAAGGGTGAGTACCTTGAAAGGCAGAAATAACATGCCTGGAGGGCAAAGCTGAAGATGTAGGGCAGGATTTGCCAATGCTGTAAATAAGCACAGCTCCTTGGGCTGGAGTGCCATGCTAAGTCCTCAGCACTGATAAAGTAAGGGCACTCACGTGCTACTGGTTTCAATGGTGCTCTGATTTAAGCCACACGTTGCTGGCCTCTAGTGGGCCAGGTGTAGCCCAACCCTAGTGAGCCACCAGAGCTGGCTCCACAGCCCTGCTACCTGGTGATAACGCTTGGCAAGTGTGGGGAAAGGTGAAGGATAGGGCTGCCCTGGGAGTGTTGCACCACCTGAGGAATCCCTGTGAAACAGGCATCTGGTGTGAGATAACAACCTAACCTCTATGGGACAGGCCTGGCAGGCACAAGTGTTTAAGGGCACCCTAGACACAGAGCAGAAGGTCTTAAAATAGCTCCCTTGGCCTTGCGAGCCAAAGTTCATTGCTCCCCAGCCTCATGGTGACAAGACCACAAAGCGTCACCTGTAACTGAAGTGCAAAGGCAGACTGAGGTTTGGAGAAAGTTGGCCTGTTACTGATACTTAATGACCCCTTTCCAATGCTTGGGGCATTTGGGGAATGAGTAAGGCATGGGCCCTTTGTTTTTTTTTTTTTGTTTTTTTTTTAATTTAAACTTCCTTTTACATTGGAAAGTGTCACTTTTGATTCTGGGTGTAATTTCTGGGAGAAACTTAAAAACACCATGACCCCTCAGAGGAAAAGAAACCTCAATCAGAATCAGCAATATCAACAGAGGAAATTGAGAATGCAGTATCATGTCTTCCAAGCGGCAAAGCATTGAGACCAGATGGCTTCAACTCAGTTTTGCAAGCACTCACAAGAACATCTGGTTCCTTGAATGCATCAGCTGTTTCACCTCTTTCTGAGCTGCAGTAAGTTACTTGTTTCTCGTGTTGCCACCTCTTACACAGAGTCCTAACGAAAGGCTAAAATCAGTGTGCAATCCATAACTACTTATGCCTGTGACTCGTCAAGAAATTGCATCTTACAAGTAACAATCAGCTGTATTTCCTTCAGTCAGTGATAACATCAGGAAAACACTGTACCTCAGCTGTTGGGAAAACTTTCCAAGAGCCTTGCTTTGATGAGATTTGTCCCTGGCTATACACCCCCCCCCCCCCCCCCCCCCCCCCCCCCCAATATTCATGGCACTGCTGACTTTTCAGGGGGCTATTTTAATTGCTTTGGATTATAAAATTCAATCTGAATTTTAAGAGGGAGATGGGAAATTCTGTGTGGAAGCTACTTTTTGTAGATTTTGAATGTTTTCTCATGATCTCTGCCTTCTTTCACTGTTCATCATTGTGTATTATGCAATGAAAAGAATGCTGAGAGAGCTGGTGGTACTAGAAATTGCCTTGGATTGGTTCTTATCACCAAATGCCTTTCCTTTGTGGCCTTTGCACCAGAAATATCATGAGCAGATTGCTGCCAGTTTTGGTTTCTGGCCTAGAAACCTCACGGCTGTGCCAAAACCAGTATTAAGCAAAAAGCCTAGGAGTGTCATATACTGTAGTTGTAGCTTTCCTGTTTTAAATGTGCTGTCTTGGGTGGTAATGGGATGGATTGCAGATCGCCCTGGGCTGAAGTGAGAACACACTCATTTTGCAAAAGGAGTGTATATACAAGGGAGAAGGAAAAAATGGGATGTTTTATGGGGTTTTTATTACCTAAAAACCTGCAGTCATAAATAATGGGTATGGTATTTGATCCAGCAGTCTGTAGGAAGTAGGAATCAAGGTGAGCTTCATTCTGGAACTGCATCCTGTGGGTTTTCCCTGTCTGTGCTATACAAATGCAGAGTATTTCAGAACTCCGAGTTCCCTGCATTAATACCATTTTCTCTCCCTCTTTCTGTTTTGGTAGATGCGAGTTGCTCTTTCTGCTCATTGATATAAATAAACCAAGGAAAATTGTAACAATTGATTTGAAAGACTTCTAAGGTGTCATATTTGATTTACATATTTGATAGAGGGCGTGGGCTTACATCCTTTGGACAATATACTTTTAGCAGAGCTTACGACATTTTGGGTTGTGGGGGTTTTTTGAGCAGTGGTATTTACTCTTGGAATAAAGCAGAGCACAAAATCGTTCATACAGCCAGGAACTGATCCAACAATCTATGAAGGTAGCAACACTGGCATGTGTAAGTGCATTTCATCCAGTCCTTTTGTTACAGCAATAGTGACATCTTAAACTGGAGAGGTTTTGGCAGAAGCTCCCAAGCACTGGGTGTTTCTTTATTTTGTTGTTATTTCTCCATTTGTTTTTAATGACAACCTCTGGCACTTTGACAGATGCCTTCTGTTTGCTACTCCAGAGAGCAGGCATGGCCCCTGAGAGCTTGGCAAGACAAGAAAGGGGGTATGTGACAGGTGCTAGAGCAAAGGACATCATATCTGTACCGAGGTTATCTCTACAATATGAATCCCTTAGAGAAGTAAAGCTTTGGAAAAGACCCCTTGCCTGACTTAACCAAAAATGGGCATTCAAGCCCATGCCAGAGGCTGTTGTCCTAAATAAACTAGTGCTTGTGTCTTCTCACGTCATTTTCCATTCCCAACAACTTTTAAATTAGGTTCAATCTATTTATATTTTTTTTCCCCCTTGCTTAGACTTTTTAGAGGAATGATTTTTCATTCTTCTCACACAGCTGAGTTGGAAATGGACTTTTGAAGGATGATGGTCCTGTCAGTGATGGAGAAATATGGAGTGTCAGAGTATGATGAAATATCTTCCAGTTACTCTGGCTTTCTCTGTGGGAAGCTGGCTATCAGCCAATTGCAGTAAGCCCTGGAATATTCCCTAATGAGTGAAAGCTCCCACCCCTGAGAAGAGGCAGCAGGGTAGCACATCAGCAGGTGTGGCTTAAAATCTGTCAGAAATGAAAATACTGTGTGCTTCTGTAGGATTGGGGGTGTGCAGAGTGGTCAGGAAAGAGAATTTGAATTCACTGAGAAGAGGGGACACTTTACAGTGACCTCATTTTGAAATCTAACCCCACCAGTGCATTCTCCATCTTCCCCAAATCTGAGTGGTTCTGAAATTCTGGATTGCCAACTGATTGCCACTAAATAGTCAGCAACGGCTTTTAGGGAGAGGCAGCTGAAATTTTCTGTAAGTTTCGTGTCCCATAAACTTGCAAACTCTCTGGGATTGATCATCTGGCATTTCAACTTCTGTGTGTATACAGAGATGAAATGCCTATAAAAAGAGCCACTTTTAGTAAAGTGAAACAAACTGAAATCCAAAGAAACCAACTCTTTTGTGGTATAATAACATGCCACCTAGGCCCTTTCTAGGTTTTTCTCCTTGATTATAGGTGTTAGCTGCTTCATTAATTTAATTGTATCAATCAAGTACTTTTCCAGTTCCTAATTGCCAGGCTGGGAGCTGATAACTAAGTTATCTTGGCTAAGAAACCGTTCAGGAATGACAGTTATTTGGGTATTAATTAAAATTTTTCTAAAGGCCTTGATTATTTTAAAATTCACATGAGTCTTGTATTTTTATTTGCCTTTTGGAGCATTTGATTGGCCTTTAATGGGTCACTTCATTTTGTACTAGTAAGTAATATATTAATAATATATGTAAGCACTGATTTTCAGCAAATAAGAAGTTCAGTAGTGATAGAAATATTTTCAAGTTACCCAGGATTATTTTATATTTGTTTCAAATGAAAATATTTTAAAGAGCAATTCAGTCAAATTAACACAACAGGTATTTCTGCAGAAGGTGATGATAAAACTGTTGCAGTAGAGTTAAATCTAGTTGTTATTTGAAGGATGTGGTGGCTGCTTGTGCTGCTCATGGTATTAATTGTTGGTTCTTGGTGGAAACTCTCATAGGCCAAAGTAAGAGAGACATTTCAGGTCATCCACATGGATTTTTCTGGTTTTAAGTGATACACAAGGAATTCACATGTGCAAACAATCACAGCAAATACATGAAAACATTTGAGAGCAACAGCAAAACATGTTTGTAGTCTTTGAGAAATCTCACTTGCATGGAGAGTGAAGAAACTCAAAGCCTAGAGTTAATTTTTCACTGCAAGTTTCACCCCTTACATATTACACCTATTTGGCACCACCAAAAGCCACACTCAGGCCAAAATATTGACTGTAATAATTTGCATAATTAGGCCAGGCTTTGGTTGTTAGTACAATACCATGTAAAAAAGACTGGATGTGTTTTATTTAGAAGGATGCTGACACATACACAGGGTTTTCTAGCAATTCATCAGTTCCAAGCACAAGGTTAATTACACAATGTATCAACAAACAAACAAACAGAAACTTCTCAAGTCAGTACATCTTTCTGCAAATCCAGAACCAAAAGCTAGACTCTTCTCTCTTTAATATGCATTTTTCAAACAGTGAGAGAGAAGCACAGAAAAAGTTCATGTTAACATCCCATCCCGTTTCTGCCACGCCTCCTCTCTGACCCAACAGGCTCTTCACAAGAGCCAGGCACTGTAATCACCCTGAGTAAAGCTTGGCATGACCCTCAGCCAGGGGAAGCACATGAAAGCTCTCAGGGCACGTCTGCTTTTTAGTTCAATGTCTTGTTTGCTCAGGCAAAGAGTATTGGATATTTATGAAGAGTTCAAAATTACTGGAAAAAATTCTGAGGGAAAGAACAGCATGCTTTTTGTATCCCTTATTTATAGAGCCCTATCTACTCTCCAGCTTCTCTGCATCCAGGATACTTGCATTGAATTAATTTCTGAGCTAGGTATTACTGGAGGAATAATAATAACAATAATAATAATAATAATAATAAAGCGTAGTGCACCTCAGAGGGAAAAAAAAATCATCTTGAAGTTGCCTGTATGGAACATAGTTCTGTATTTTGTGAGATAATGGCACATGCTGCTGATAAGCAAAACTTCCCTCCATCAGTGGGATGTGGGTTTATCATTTTCTGATAGGCGCAGTTGGTTGTGTATCTGTGTTCATAGCTGATTGATAGCCTATATAAAAGCTGTACCAAGGGAAATGCTTTTGCCTATGGTGGCTTCTTCTTTATTGGATTTTTAAGATACAAATTTAATAAATCTCAGTTTTAATTAACAAAGTAAATATAAAACTGAGTTATGGGTTTAAAGGTAAAATTTGCAGGAACCCCATGACTGCACAGAAGATCAGATTTTTTTTCAGCCTTGAGACATATTTAGTCTTCTGTTTGTTCTTGTCTGGCAGAAACATTTCATATGCTAGGAAAGGTTAATTGTTTCTGAAAAGGAATCAAAATCACTGAAGAAAAAAATCCTTAATTTTTAATTATAAGTGGTTGTTTATTATCATAAGGTTGTTCTCCTGTGTATTTGATGGGTGGCCATATTCTTCCTCTGTCTTATTGTAAAAGAGTACAATGGGGTTTTATGGGGCTTTTTTCTTAACTGAGATTTCTTTAGATCCCTCTGAGTCCCTAATATGCATCTGGCAGATTTAATTTAAATTTACAGTGAGGGTGCTGCTGTGGCCTGCTGGCACTGCTGTGCTCAGGAGAAGCAGCTGGTGTCTGGTGCTTGCATTCCTCTGCTGAACCAGCTATCATCTCTGTGTCAGAGTTAGGCAGCTAAACTCAAAGTTCAGGTTCAGACCTGCTTGGACTTAAGCACCTCTTCCATAACTCAGGAGCAGGTGCAGAAGAGCAACTGCAAGAGAGGTGTCAGCACCTGTGGCACGGTCTGTTGGATCCTGGCGATGCTGCCAGGGCACTCTTAGAGCTGCCCAGAGATAATATTTCACATCCCAGACTGGTGAAAGTGTGAATCCAGAGATCTCAGAGTAGCTTCTGGAGCCCTGGGCACTTTGTCCCTCTTGTGCCAAGTGCTGGCATGCAGTCAAGGCCATTTTCTCCTTTGTTCACATTACGGGAAGGGGCAAGGCTGGAGCTGGCTCGGGCTGAGCTGACACTCCTGCCGGTGGAAGGGCTTGAGGCAGGGAGAGGAGCCTGAGCTGAGCTTGCTTGTCCAAATTCTTGCTGTCACCCAATTCTTCTTCCCCAGTGAACCAGCCTAGCCCTTCCCAGACATTTTGACACAAGGCAAAGTCACAGGAGAGATGCATACTGTGGGAGATGATGCTTTTCTGCTCTTGCGCGTCCTCAGCTGGGGCCCTGCTTTGGTTGAGACCTGTGCTAGGCCTGAGCACTGGCCCCATCCCAATGAAAGTGCTGCTTCTCTAACCTTGGGAAAGGCAGAGGAGGAATAGTGCTTCTTATTTGCAAAAATTCCTCAGCACTCCTAAGCTCCCCTGGAAGTACCTGGCAGCTTTTGGGTGAAAAATAGCCAAACATCTAAAAACTGTAGAGCAGAGCTGGCAACACACAGGCACCCTGTGCAGTGCCCCAGTGGGAGTTTTGCTGAACCATTGAGGGGTATTAAGCTGGAAGGGTTAGAAGGGTTAGCTTTGCTTTCAAAAAAAAAGTGTCTTACAAACGCCCAAACTTGTAATTAAGTCCTTAATTACCAGGATGGGTTTTAAGTGGATGTTGGTCCAATTCATGTGAGAGTATGAGCTCTTTCCAAAATGCACATGTACCAGCACCATCGTTTCCAGAGATCACTCAGACAAAATGAGGAGACAGCTTTTAAGAAGGTGTGGGGAGGGTGATTTGGTAGCCTTTTTATTTTCTTCTCCTGTCACTGTGTTCATGGAATTGATTATTTTCTCTGAGCACCCACCGAGGTGCTCAGCGTGTGTGGGACTGTGTCTGGGAGACTGGCTGGTAAATCTGACAGGCTTTTTATTATCTTTATTTTCATTTAAACATTGGCATCACTTCTCATTGCTTTCTATTGGCTGTAATTAAAGATCCTGTGGAATTAAGAAGCATTAAATTCCTTGAGATTTCAGCCTTGGGAATTTGCCCAGAGGCACACAGCTTACAGGCCTTCACCAAGCTTCACTTTCCTGGAGTCTCCTCCCCCTCCCCTGCTTTATCCAAGCCTTTGTAAAAAGGAACCATCTTTTCAGTTTTTCTAATTAATTGCTCTTGCCAGCCAACAGATGTTTTGTAGCCTTTGAAGACCAGGCATAGTCAGGTTTATAACTTCTGTAGCCTTACACTGCCTATGCAATTTGAACAAGGACACCTGAAGCTCAAGAGAAAGACAGGTTATTAAAGACAGATAAAGAGTTACTATAATTCAAGAACACCATCCCTCCCTGTATTGGATTGGATGAATATTCCCATCCCTTTACCAACATTTTTTTAAGTTCTGGGCATGGTGCTTCGTGGCCTCAGAATGAAATTATCATTCAGGAGATCTAGTAGAATTATTTATTTGTTTATAATTTTTGATCTTAAAAGCCGCGGTAAGAGAAGCCATAAAGGTAACTTTGGGCAGTGCAGGGGAAGAGATTCAGGTGAGAACCTGACTTAGCTGAGCCCTGAGGCTGGGAGACGAGTTGCTTTGGTTCCCCCTCAGTGACTCTGCTCACACCCTGTGGGCTGTTTAACTGTTTTCACTCTCTTGTGTAGGGATATTTGGGAAGGCCTTTGGCAAAAAAATTACCAAGAATTGTTCTTATTGCTAAGGATAGCAGTTAGTACAGCAGATTTGGTGGGTCAGGGCACTTGATCTTCCCTCCTGTTGTCTACATTATTAAAAATGATCTCACTGAAACAAACACCATCAATCAGTGCCAGCTGCAGTTTAGCAGGAGTGTAGGCAAGGACAAACCACACATTTGCTGCCTGCAGAAAGAAAGTGTTTGGGCTGGTTTAACTGCAGTAAAACACTGGAAGCAAACTGATCCTTTTGCCAGGAAGAATATATATTCTGCTATCAAATATGACCAGGAGGGCAACCCACACTCCTGGATACAGAGCAGGAATGGGTCAGAAAATGCCACTACTGAGAGCTGGTATGTCCTGTTAGCAGAGACATAGATCTCACTGCAGTTTTACTTCCATGTCACAACAGGCCACAGCATCTCTCCTGATCTACTGCAGCATCACTGAGAGCAGTTTGGGTTCACTGCAATTCCTCTGCTGGGGGAAGAAAGGAGTGTCTTGGGAGAATGTTTGTAACCATCAAAATATTGATGGAAGGAAAGAAAGAAGAGGGTTTTCATTGTTGCTTTTAAAAAGACAGAACGGAGGGTGAGATGTTGCTAAAATTAGGATTGATGGAAGATGAGAAGGGCTCCTATTTAAGAGCAGGCAGAAGAACTAGGGAACACTTGAGGAGAGTGATGGTGGTCTTAAAACAGTGAATGAACTCAACCTGAACTATCTCTTCTGCTTAGGACTTTGTCACCCATTGCTTTAGCTCCCTGTATCCAAAGGGCTTATTTTGGCATTAATTCACATGTGCTTATTTGCCTCACCTGAGTATCTGGTTGAAGGTTAATAGTTTAAAGAAAATTGGCCAGAATTCTGGATTTCTTTTACATAGCAGCCACATTTTAGTGGCTTCACTATTACATTAGGACAGATGCACAGAAAATGGCCATAATAAGGTCAGAAAGGTGTGGTCAAATATGACTATCCCAGAGAGCATGTGAGCTTGGGGGATGGAGAACTGTTACCAGGACCGGTTACCTGTGTTACCACAGGGTCTGTGGCTCAGCAGCATGGACAGGCTCCCTGACACCCCATCAGATCTGAAACCTGTTTGAAATGTGCATTCAAAAGCAAGAAGCAGGACTGACAGTGACCTCTTAGCAATTATAGCAGTTAAAGGGGAAAAAATAGGAGTTGGGCTAGTAGAGGCTCAGACCTTCTCAAACGCATGAACTTAAAAAGAAGGCCTTACTGATTACTGTGATTAACATGCATGTTCCTCAGTTTACAGGCCTTCTTTTGGTTATCTGGCTGTTCCCAGACTCAGCACTGGGAGGACAGGTGCAATCCAAGGTCTTACAAATTGTAGGAGCCAAGGAAGAGTCCCTCCAGAGTCGTCTGTGCAGGAGGAGGATTTTCATGTCATTTGCCCAGTTTCAGCACAGGGGAGCCAGGGAATGCAGCGGCACTTCCTACCTCTGACAAATTTCAATTAAAATTCCTCTTTGAAGAGTTGGCACTGTATCTCAGGAGAGGTTAACAGCGTGGCATAGAAATGTGAGAGCATACTTGAACAGATCCCATCCAGAAATTTTAAGCTCAGCAGACACAGACTCCCCTTTCGAGCCCAGAGAAAAGATTAGTTGGGTTATGCAATTGCTGGAGCTGGCATAAAACCAGCTGCATGCCAATTACCAGCCTGAATGCAAATACTTGTACTAAAACTCAGGATGCAGCTGGACGTGGGTTTGGGCACCCTTCCAGGATTATTCCAAGCCACATTATGACAGTTTTGAAAGAGAAGGGCTCTATGGAGCCAGTAATTTTTTACAGCCTTTCAGAAAATGGAGTAAAGTACCACTACATCCAGATCTTGACTATTTTTTTCAGAGAGAAGGAATTTCTGCATGTTGATGCCAATCAGGATGTACTTGAGGCACTTGCACTGATGACAGAAGGCCATCAGTCTGTTTGCCAAGTTTAAGGCCTGAGTGCCAGATGTGCCTGGGATAGAAAGCAGCCTGCTTGGTTTGTCAGGGGCTGTATGAAAAGAGTTGGAAAGTACACCACCAGATAATGCCAGAGCTGAAGCTCCTGGGGGGACTGCAGGGAAGTCCTGCTGCATTCAGATGCCCCTGGCCCTGCTGAGGTTTCTGTTCCTACTGCCGCTTGACTTCCCTGTGGAAGGCAGGCCTGGATGCAGCAGAAATGCCAGACAAACTGCCATGCAGAATTTAGTCTCATAGAAAGAGCTGATGCCAGGAGAACAGGGACATGGCAGTCTCACAGTTACGTATCTCAGCTGATGGAAGGGATAAACTGAGAGCTGCCACCAGCATACATGAAACATTACACAATCATTTGATCAAATTATTATATAGCATATGTCCTGACAAGGAGAGGCTTTTAAAATGCTTGGGTCTGTCTTGGCAACAGAAAAGTGAATCAGTCAAAGAATGCAGCCTCATCCTGGCTGAAGAAATGAGATGAATATCCTGTGAGGAGAAAATTTTGTGAAAACAAAGAAGGGGAAGAAATAAAAGCAAGTTCTCTCAGTGCCATTTCTCAAATTTGGCCCACAGAGATGATGTGAAATGTAAGATAGTCTTCAGAAGAGAGGTGGTTTCTTTATGAGTTCTGTTTGGCTCAATGGACCTCGTAGCTATTACGTGAACCCGAACATGAGTTGCCACTTTTGCTGTCCTAGAGTAGGACTCTCTCTCCACTGCTTCCCCATATTTCTTCAGATTCCCTTGAATGTTATCTGCCTGCCCTTGACATCAGGGAAGGCAGGAGGTAGGGTGAGCCCATGTTGGAGCAGAGGGACAGTAAGGTTTAGGTTCCTGTGTCTTACACCAGAGCTCTGAGTGGCAGAACAGCGGGTCAGAGGTGGAGGAGGATGGCTGAAGGATGCCTCTGCAGTCTTACTCCCTGGAAACCTTGACTGGTGGCTCACTGAAGAGTTTGTGGAGGAATCTGCAGCCGGTGGAAATGACGTGGAGGCACTAGGAAGCTCTGCTGGTAGTAACTCATGTTGTTGTAGGGCCAGCAAGTAAACACACTGCCCCTCAGGAGCAGAAGCCCCTCACCTGGAGAAACATTTCAATCACAGCAAAAGCCCTGGAGAAGTTATGAGGAAAAATGAACGTGAAACAATGGTGGTGAGTCAAGAAGGGCGGCTTGGTTGTGTGTCAGCTGATCAGTGTGACACTATAGGGCATAGGTAGCATTTCAAGAGGGCACACAAACTGACACCAAGGTCTGCTCAGCCTTCACTGAACAAATTTGGAGGGTGCCTGATGCAGAAAACAAGGGTCATGTTGTGAAAGACACAGGCAAGGCAAGCGCTGATACAGCTGCTTTGGGTCATTACACCAGATTATGTCTGATAGGATGCTCACTGTTAAAGATAACCAGACAGCAGAAAAAAATTCCGGTACTGGGGTATCCGTCAGAGCCTCCAGGCTTCCTGGAGCCTGCTGGGACACCAAGGAGACTTTGCCCTGTTGGTGCACCCGCTGAACAACACATCACCACCCCTTCTGCTCCTTTTGTGAACAGGGCAGAGGAAAGATGATTTGGTTTGAATTCAGAAGGTTTTAATCATGCTTGAATACTCAGATGTCCACAGCTGAAATCCATACTCAGAGGTGTGTTTTCTTGAACAACTGGAAGGTAAGCACTGCCCAGGAGTGGTGTGTCATCAAAGGACTCTGAAGAGGCACACACCAGTAGCCTGCAGAACCAGCTCACCTCATCATGAGTGTGCTCCTGTAACTGGGACACAGGTACCCCCATCAGGGAGGTCTGGGACACCTGAGGATCAAGTCATGGTTGCTGTGAATGAAATGAGTGCTCATTCCTGGCTGTTGGCATATTGCTGCTCTTACTGAGCTCAAGAATGTCTTCTGGGGTGAGCCAGTGATGTGTCACTCTCTCCCTAGACAGTAATTTGAAACTCATCACTGATTCACTGCAGTGACTTAAATGAATACAATTTTCTTTTTGCTACCAAAAATCAGAAGATTGAAGGGCAGCAGTTTTTTCATTCATCTTAGTCCAGGTGTCCCCTTTGCACGAAATGGGGGACAGTGACAGTGACATAGGTTCTGTATTTCAAATACTGGAGCATTTCTTTATACATGCACGTGACGTGCTTTTTAAATATCTTCCAGGTGGGCGTTTTGTATCATCAAATGCTTACCAGTAGATAAAAGTTTAAAATTAAGTATACTTTCATAAAAATTGAGAGAATGGATTGCTAATGGAGTGTTGTGAGTACTATGGTAGTAGATGATTAATAATTGTAGAAGGACAAAATAATTTGGTTTGAAAAGAGTATCTGGAGGTCATCTGGTCCAATCTTCTGCTAAGATCAAGGTAACTTCAGACAAGGATCAGTTTGTGCATTGCTTATTAGAATCTCTAGAGATGGAGATAGCACCAATTCTCTTTCTGGGAACAATATTTTTCTGAACTCTAATCAGAGTTTCCCATGTTGCAGCTGGTGCCTGTTGCCTCTCGTCCTTCGGCACTTCTGAGAAGAGTCTGTGTTCCTCTATAGTCTTCCTTTAGGTAGAGACAGGCTGCAATTAGAGGTCCCCCCTCTCCAGTCATCATTTCTTTAGGCTTGTTCTGCCTCTTACCTTGACTTGGAGAAACACACAGGAAGCCCCTTGGATTGTTCCAGTTGTAAGGTTTATATCTGTTAATGTACCTGTCAACCCCATGAATTATATTGAGTAAACAGTAACTCAAGGCACTTGGCTTCTAACACCAGGTTCAGAATTTGACTGGACAAAGGGAGGCAATTAGCATCTCGTCCTGAAAATTAATATCCCTGTAACAGAGCCAATATATTACAGGAAAGCTCCTCACCTGCAAAGTCAACAGGGTCAAACAGCTTTTCAAAAGCTTATGGTGGGAAAAGAATGAGGTGGGTAAAGCTGTAAACTGGTAGTGCTGTTCCTGCAGTTACCATCTGCAAAGGAAATGGCAGAGCTGGGGCTGGTCAGACAGTGTTTTGTCTGCCTGGTTATTTAACATCAAGGACATGTAATGCTGATGGCAGGGGTGTGGTTAACAAAAGTAACCTTGATTTGAATCTCCCTCATCAAAGCAGCGTAATTATTACAGAGCAGAAAGCCTACACCAGAGTGGAGGGGAAGGGAATGATTTAAATGTAAACCTGGGCCTGGGTACTTCAGAGAATCAAGATCCAGGTAGGCAGAAGCTGCTGTGGTCACTGGAAGGTGGTTTAAATGGAGAAACCACTCAGATCAGTGAATCTAGCAGGATTAGAGACAGAGACCATTTCCTTTAGCACAAGCCAAGTGTATTGAGTAAAAAAGCCAATTACCCTTCAGAGCAGGACTGTTTCTGAGGAGCAGAAGCACATCTTAAACTGAGTTCACACCCAAGTGTTTTCTTCCATTTGGATGGGTGGAGGGGTTTTGTGTTTCTCGTTGGGTTCAGCTGTTGCTACTCTCTTCTGTAGTATTTTGGATCACTTTGTCCATGCACAGAACCCTCTGGGGCCATGTGTCTGCATCTTGTGCCCAGTGGCCTCAGGGTGCAGGGTGAAATGGTGTCCAGTAGCCTGATGCAGACTTGCACACACATACAGGCATTTCCCAAAGAAAAAGGTGATCATGGAACAAACCTTGTAACTCTAGGGTGTTCATCCCAAAGGGCTGGATATTTTGCAGCATTTTTTCCTTTTACAGCGTTAATCTGGTAAATGATTTGGTGTCTTACTTTAATATGGCCATGAGAAGGAAGAATTCAAGGCATGCACAGACAGAGGAATAATCCAAGTACAAATGTGTACTCTGGCTGAACCTGTTCATGAAACAGATATTCCCTTTGGGGAGATGGCTAAAAAAGAGTGGCCCAGAGCCTGTTGTCCTCTAATGAAGTAGCTGAATGGTTGCAAGAACCCTGTGAGCCTCTCTTCACACATCTCTGTGGTGATGAGAGTACCCCATCCAACTCAGTGAAAGGTAATCAAACGATACATTTTTACTTAAGCAGCAAAAGAAGGGGCTAGAATTAGAAGATTTATGCTCAGGTTCTACAACTCAATGTTTGTAGTTATTGAGCAGTTGGAAGTACAAACCCACAGGCTGCACATAACACTGATTGCTTTTGATAGAAAAAAAGAATATCTTGCTGTTACCATCAAGCCTTGAAACTGACTTCCAGCTAATGACCCAAATAAACTGTACTTGAAATTGTGTAATTAAGATCGAAGGCTGTCTGGGGCTTCTAGTTGGGACACAGATTCCACATCCATGAGCTTTTGAGTGTGGTCATTGAGCTGAAATGGAGAAGGTTAAAACTCTCATTTTCATTACCAAACTCCCCCCATCTCGCAATACAAATGTGACATTTCAATTTTGCACAGTCCAACTCTTCTTAAATCATCTGTATAAAAACTTCAGATCTTGATTGATGATGGATGAGCTATTGTCTCCTAAAGCACCCAGTTCTCATTACCCTTTAAGACAGAGCTAATTAATGATGGACCTGAAGTGCTTTCCCAGTGGGTCATCAGCAGTGAACTGTGCTGAGGGATCAAAAGACTTGGTTTGGCATGAAATTTCCAGGCCAAAGCTGTTTTCAGATAATTTATTCAGCATCTTGGGTTAAATAGGAGAAGAGATCTCCGTCACTGGGGTGCTTATGGTGAAGATGCAGCACTGTCAACCTGCAAAGGTGCTTCAGCTCTAGTGAAGCTGACCTTGGAAATTCAGGTGTCGTCAACATGTGTTATATAATACATACATGCAGGATATACCTGTATGTGGTGTGGTGTAAAAGACAGCTGCTTCCTTCACAGCCAGTCAGCTGGAAAGGTGTGAGATATATTCTGGTTTGCTTTTGAAGTGGTTAGAGTGGACATGCCCCACAGTTTTTCCTAATTAACTCCCTCCCCTTTCCCTGCCCACTTCAGAGCTAGTTCTTTTCCCTCTCACCATGCCATCTTCGAGTTCATCGTGCCAGCTGGTTTTGTATCACCAGAGAAGAGCTTTTAATTTGCAACCTTGAATAGCAATAGCCGTTTTATAACCAATTCTGTAACAATTTTGGAAACAGATTCTAGAGCTAAATAGACGTTTACAACCCCCACTGCATATAAACATACATGAGTAACTTTCACTCCAGGATACATTACAGAATGAGAACGTGTTTTGCCAATTTAACCCACATTAGAAATTGAATAGCAGACCATGAGGGATTACACTGTACACAAAAAAATGTCAGCTCAATAAAATGCCCTTTTAACAGATGGAAGAAAAGTAGTTTCCCTTTCTGGTCTAAGCAGACACTGCCCTTGCAGAGCCAGGGTCCCTTTGCCTTATTTGCAAGATCGTATCCTTCAGGTGGCTGATAATGTGTTTTCAGTGACCCCAATCAGACTCTGAGTACCTTTTTGGACTTGGCAGACTAAGTATGAACCATGTGTGATGTACATGTCTGTGTTCCTGGCCCTTTAGTGTGAGGTGCTTGTGTTTCTTGGTTGCCAGAGACCTGTATGTTTCCATTTCTCCTGTTAGTATTGTATGATAGGTTACCACAGTCTGTGGGAATGATTCACTAGGCTAATGAAAGCAAGAAAATAGCAGCTATAACAACAGATAACACATTTCTGATTTAGCTTCCTGAGTAAATAACCATTTAAGAGAATTTTAATAATATGCAGATGTAAGTTCCCCACAATAATTTGACAGTAATAAGCAAAATAATCACAGAAGTCAGTGGCAAGGACACATGCTGATTTATTTTCATATAACTTTGGTTGCAGAATTATACTGCTTTTAGACCAGTAGAGTAGTTACAATAAGGAAGATGATAAGATTTGTCATTCTCTTCAGAATCAAGTGACAAAAGCCCTTGGTGCTACTCCTTTGCTCAGGGCACGGGCTGCAGCCCTGGTGCCAAAATGTGAGATCGTGGTACTCTAAAGTGGGACACCTCCCAGAGAGATGTCCAAAGCTGTCTGGCACCTCTAGGAACTCTTATCCCAGAGAAAGCAAGGGGGTCTTGGGCTTCAAAATCCCCTTTTGTACCTTGATGTCCCTGAGCAGGGTGGAAGCCCAAGGATAGCACTTGCTGCTAGCGGAGTCATACTTGGATTAACAGTTTTCCAATGTCACAAAAAATTGTTTTAGAAGCCAAAAATACTCACCCTCAAATGGTATTTAAAATATGTTTGAGCAGGTTTGGGGATTCTTTGTCTGGAACTGGCTTCTTTGTTCACAAATTCGCTCAGGGACTTGGCATTCTCTCTTCTGCTCCAGCATTGGAAAGAGTTTAGCAAAGAGGCACCTCAGGTGTTGCACACATGAGAAGAAACCTCCTTTTGCCTGGCTTCCATTGCTAGCTCACCTGCACAGGCAGAGATCCTGCCTTTCTCTTCCTGTTCATTGTTTAACTTTATCTCTCACTTTCAGGGCTGTAAATTAAAATGAGATGATGACTTTATGATGATGAGTTCATTTTACAGCAGCTCTATTGTATATTGATTACAGTTGTGCTTCATTTGCTTAACATGTAACAGGGTTTATTAGCTCTTCCCAGGCATTGTTCTTGCTAAGAGAGGGCAAAGAAGTGCAAAATGCATTTTGAGTTTAAGTCAGTGAAGCCAATGCATCTGTGCTGATTTACACATGTTGAGGACTTGGTGTAAAGAAAAGTAGATAGCAGGTTGGATTGGGAAGGTGGAGTGGAAATGAGTCTGGGTCCCAGAGAGCAGGGAGAGTCAAATACAAGTGCTCTAAAGATTATACTAAACTCTGAACTCTGTTTTACTTAATATCGACAAGAGCCCACCTTTGATATTACTCAGGTTTATTTGCACCTCAGCACGTCAGTAACCTGGAAACTTTAATTCTGTCACCAGTGAAAAATGGTGCAGTGCAGGGCAAATGAAGGTACTGTATCCCATTTTTGGGAAAAAGCAGCAGAAACAGCACTTGCTATTCAGTGATAAGGCAAGTCAGAGCATTTTTTGTGGTTACTTTTAGTAAATCACTGTGGGAGGTGTTGGCTTCCCTGAAGTATAGCTTTCTGGTTACCTTTATGCTGAAAAAAAGTTCTTCTCCACAAACTGAAACTATTAAAATTACTTTTAGTTTGAGGTCCTGCTATACAAGAATGCATCGAAGTTCCTAGCAGGAAAGAAACTTGGATAGGTATTGTCATGAGAGGATGCTCTGAAACCCAGAAATTATGCCAGTTCAGTGTGCCAACTGATAGAGGAACTATGTAGAATTGTGTGTGTGTTTAAGAAGCTATAAATGCAGATTTTACAGGTTTTTTAATTGTTTTTATGTTATCTTTAATCAAAATCTGGGCCATAATGGATTAGGTAATCCGGTGTAGCTGGGACAACACAGAGAAATGATCACTAATCATGATTTCGGGTGTTCTTCTTTGAAGTCCCCCTTTCTCCCCAGAGCAAAATTGTTAACAGATGATGTATGGTTTTTTTCTGTGATCATAAGACTATCATACAGACAGATCATTGCTATATGTCTAATCTGGACTCTTTTTCTGTGTAAGATTATTATCACTGTTTTCATTTATAAGCCCCTTTTCAATGAAAAGCCAAGCTTTTAAACCAGAGGTTTCTAAGAAACACTAATACTGATTAATATGGCAGAAAGATGTATTTACAGATGATCCTTTATTTAATACATTCCTTGATTGGGGGCTGCCTCATTTACATGCTGTGGCCTGTAAACCCTGAAATTTAGAAAAGAAATAAAATGCAGTAATTGTTGCTTGGTGTGTGTAAATGTTTGCATTGCCACTACAGCTTTTAAAGGTTTTCCTGGCGTATGAGGACTATCAGACCACCTTAATCATTGCTGCTACCACAGTCAGGAATTACTCTCCATGTCTCTGTGAGAAATGTGGCACTCTTGGCTCTATAGCAGCACTTAATGCCATTCCGAGGTGCCATTAGTAAGTGACCTTCAACATTCCTCTGCTGAGGCTTGAATCTCTGACACTGAAGGTTTTAGACTCGTAGATGCTGTTAACTTTCATGAAAGTCACATGCATTTTCTCCTGCTTTGGAAATAAAAGAGACAGGTTAAGTAGAGGAATTGTGAATTTGAACAAGAGTTTAGAGGGTGAAAAAAAAAATTTTTGCTCCAGAGGAAACCCTGGTGCTACAACCAACAACTGTAAGATCATTTTCTTGTTGAGACTTGACGAATCAAGTCTTTAGAGACAGGGCAACAAAGTGTTTCTTTTTTCAACAAACTGCTATAAATACAAAAATAAAAAGAAAACCCAAAAAAACACACAAAAGCCCCACAACCTAAGAACCACAAAACTTTCACCTGTTTAAAAACCATCTCCCTTTAACACAAAGCTTCCAGCAAGGCCTGTCAATAGGAGTTTTGGATCATGGTGTTTGAGAATTGGACCATTGCTATGGAGTAGTTGGGTGTTTTGGATGATGGTATTACAGCAGCACAGGCTGCAATTAACATCTTCTCCAGACCTCATGCTGATGGGCCCCTTCTCGTGTCTTGCGGGCTCAGCACAGCATGGTTCTTTATTATAGGTTTTAAGCATTTCTGCAAATTAATTAAATGCAGTATAGTGTGATTGATTGTTTGTGTTCTTAAAGTCAGCTCAGTGTTGAAGGTTGTTTTACCCACAAAATACAGAATTGTTCCATACGTGATCCCACTGGAACAAAAGGTAAACAACTGTGTGTCAGTCTTCGTCAGGTTCCTTCTGCATGTGAATAAAGGGTTCCTGTTTACAAATACTGTGAGCTGCTTGTCCTCCAGTTTTCAGATTATTAAATCAGATTACAGTGAGAAATTTTTTTTTGCATTTAAATTTCATGCCCTCTCTCCAATACACATTTAGCAATAGATTTAATCAGCTGTCTGAAGTCTTACAAGTATTTATTCTCTTGTTCTTCTGCACAGAGATACTGAATGGAGGGGTGTATGTTGGCCAGAACAAATTTCTCTGCTTTGCAGACACCATTCACTGGCAAGACATCGTGCGTAACCCCTGGGCCTCCAACTTCACTCTGGTTCCGACGAATGGCAGCTCAGGATGTAAGTACTGCTTTTATTCTCAGCCTTGTCATCCCCTCAGCATGAAACAGGATAAATATGGCCACAGGTTTTCCCTGATCCTCTGTTACGGAGAATTATATTGGTAAATTTTCCTTTCATTGTTCCCTGCATTTTTCTAAGTTTGTCTACTGCTTGGAGGACCACTTAGTCTGTTCTCAAAAACAGTGTCTGTAGAGGGTATTTGTGAACATCATAGATTCTCTGAATTTTCACTCATCTGCTTTCTCTCTTCTGCATTTTCTTTTTCTTCTTTATTGCTAAAGCCACTGTGGTGCTGCAGAAGCACAGACGTTCTTGTTTGCTTTGCATTTGTTCCTGCTGCTCAGGCTGGTCCTTGAGTCACAACGATCTGTCTCTGTCATCATAATTAGCTGCTGGAGTAATTACGGTACAAGCTTACGGATATTCTGACTTTAGACGAGAAGGGAACCTCAAAGAAATAGTTATCCTGTTGTGTTGTGTGTATATCCCTGAAGAGAGAGAGAGAATTTGCAGAGGATGGGGTGTTCTTCACAATATAACCAGTAATTCTCTGGTTTTTTACTACATTCTCTTTATTTTAATGGTTTCTGTTCCAAACGTGAAATATCTGTGTACCTAGAGTTTCTCTATTTCCCTTCCCTAGAATTGTTCACCTTCAGTGAATCACTCTTATGATTCTTGCAGCAGTAACGAATTGTAGTGAATGGTGGTGACAGGGATACAGAGTGTTTAAGCAAAATATTCTATAATGGACTAAAGTGCATTCAGAATGAATGCTGTGCGATTAAACAGTACCCTTAGGATGTACCAACACTGAAATTCCAAGACAGGCTGGGAAGAAGTTTGTATCAGGTGTCAAAGGTGGCACCACAGCAGATATGTTGTTCTGAGCATTCTGGATATAAGGACATTCTGTATTGCTTTCTACATCTGAAGGTGTCCCTTGAGGATGTGTAAATGACTGATGGCCTCTCTAGCTTTCACTACAGCCAAGAAACAATTCATTTCTTCTGTTGTGTGCTGGGAACTCAGGGGAAAAAAAAAAACTTGAGACTCTGGGTAGGGACCATTTGATGAGTCCCAATAATTTCTAAGCAGCAACTTGTTTTTAACTAGGTGCTTTTTTTTTGTGGTGTAATAGATTTTATAGAAGGCTGACTTGCTCATCTGCTCCCCTTAATACCAGAGCACAGGTACTTGAGATAAGGCTTTCTCCAGGAGCCTGCCAAGCTGCACTGCTCCTCGACGTCCCAGCTCCTGAGCTGAGCCTCATCACTTCTGCCTTCTGGCTGGAAACCTGACATAGTTGTAATGTAGCCAACTCTCTTATTTGCATTTTAAAAACCCTCATCACTGCTGATCATCAGTTCTAGGCAGAACTGATGAAACCTTTGAAGGTGAGGGAATGCCTGTACACTTTTATGAGTCATTACTTCAAGAAAAAGACTTGGTTCTTACTCTGTTTTGTTCTGTTATTGGGTTTTCTTTTAACCTTTCCCAGTTCTTCAAGACAAATGCTTCTGCTCTTTTAAAAAAGCAGCCAGCCTCAATACTATCTTTTTGAGCTAACAGAAGCTTTACTTGTGACTCCAGAGGAACTGTAACAAGATCCATTCTGAGTGCTTTTAGAATCACACCCTGAAAGCAAAGAAGGCAAATATTAGCTCCCACACACAGCTAGATGAAAGAACGCCTGTAGCAAAGTCCAGTTTTCTTCAAATGTTTTTTGATTCCTTTTGATTTGTTTTGAAACATAGGGAAGGAATAATTTGTGCTTTGCCATATGCGCTTGATAAATAAGATAAACAGCATTATTTCAATGATGATTGAGAGCTATGTACCAAGGCAGCTTCATTAAGATAGCCACCCAAATTTTACTCTATTTTTCTTTACTTGGGATGAAGCAGTGTGCAACTGGACTTTATTTAATTTAATAATTAATAAATTAATTTAATTTAATAATTCTCCTCTGAGAAACTCAATCCCATCTCAATACAATTCATGAGTCCTGTGAAATTTGATTAAATTAGTTAATCCAAACCATTTCTGTCTTCACAGCTTACATAGGTGAAAATATAAGCCCCATTATACAAAAAGCCAACAAATACTTATAAAGGTCCTAAGACTTTGGATAACAAAGAACTCAGGTACAGAAATCACCATTTAAAATAGCTGGTAATTAAATACCTGTCTGTGTGTGGGTGCATGCATGTACTATGCACACACATAGGACTTGGAGAAATGAGCATTGAATTTTAACCCTGGAAATGGGTGTAGAATGTCATTAAATAAGGTATATGCTTCTCAATTTTGGCTCACATGTCACTTTTCACAACCTGCTAGGGAGCCTGAGTGCTTGCTGTGCCCAACCTTGCTTTTCTCCACTGCTGCAAATGATGCTCAGTGCACTACAAAGTTCTTTTCTCTACAAACTGTGACTCATGCTTTTCTGGATCCAGCACATGCATGTATTTACTGTTTAAGTCTCAGGTGTCTCCTATCCAATGGAAATTTTGGCTAAATCCACTGCAACTACAGAAGTACATGTTGCTTGGCATTACTGAGAATATCCCAATGTCAGAATATTTTAAAAAGAGCTGTTTTACTGTTTATCTAGAAACCTTTGTAGGAGGGAGTGTGAAGCAACCAAATCTGCTGTGTGAAGCTAAGCAAAGTCCATCCTAGCAGTAATTTAGGGAAGTCTGTGGAAGTGTGTGATCCTGTAAGACCTGGCTAGCAGCATCACATGCCATGTTTAGCCATAGCTGGCAGGACTGGAGGGTAGTTTATGCCCCAGGAGTTGTGAGGGCTGTTCCACTGAGAGCACCTCAGTAGTGGTCCCTGGCAGAGAATATTTCCAGGGACAGAGGCTGTGAACTGCCATGAGTGTCAGAATCTGGTACATCATCATTCCAGCAGGAACGGCCTCAAAAACAGTTTGGTGCTTTGGCACCACTGGTGTTGTTTCCAACCATCAGTAGAAGACATAAAACCTCTCCAGAGGTGTCTGCATGTCCAAAAGAGCAAGTGTCCACCCTCAGAGAACCCCCATGCTTGCTGGGCTTTGGCCATGACCAGAGTGACTGCAGCAGGTTGATGTGAATGCAGTGTCACACCAGGCGCACCTGGGCACCAGTGTGTGTGTGAGCTCAGGGCACAGCCTGTCAGGGAGCTGACACTGCAGGTGCCCATGCTGTTCCTTTCCCCAGCCAGCTGGAAAAGCTGATAATGGCCTGACTTCAGGGATAATTGCACTTGAACTTCCCCGGCTGCTCCAATGCAATCAGCAGAGGAGGAAGACAAAAGGGCGGAGTGAAACGAAGATGCTCAGAACTAAAATCAGTCCCCTGCCTCTGTGCCTGTTTCATACCTTGGATCTGCCAATTCTGGCAACTTCCTTCATTCACATCAGTGCTAGACAGAAGAGAATATGACCAATGAACTCTGGGAATAAAGCTCCTCTGATTCCCTTCTTCGCAGGTGTTCGTTGTCACATCGGTGCTAAGGAGCCACTTGAAAAGGCCGTGGTGTCTTAAACCCTGACAGAAATACTGCAGACATGCGAATCCTGAGTGCTGCTTCTCCTTTTTTCTTCAACTTCTGATCAAATGCATGCAGAAAAGCTCGTGTTGGAGGCCTCTGAATGACACGGTGTCACCCTTCAGATGCACAGAGGCGGTGCCTGCCAGTGCAGCACTTGGATAAACAAACCCTGAACCAGGGACCACCCGTGCTTCAGCTCTTCCAGGACACAGCCTCTGTGCTGTGCCATGCTGTGCCTGGCATTTTGACTCACACACTGAAATATTTACTGCTTGCACTGCCTTCCCATACTGGTATCTTGTAGCTGAAGCTTTTGGCATTGGTTGTAATTTGAAAGCAGCCTTCTCTTCTATTTACCTGAATTCCGCACTGCCAGCCTGGGGTTTTAAGCTGAGCACCTTGCAGTGGGAATCTCAAAAGCACTTAACTCTCCAAGGACCTAAATTTTCCCTTTATGTTTACGTTACCGAAATTGTTGCTGCAACGCTGAAAATCTATTTTCTCTCCTTCCAAAAATCAGCCATGAATTCAAGCATTGGCCAAGCATGCTGAAGCCTTGCTTTGCAAGAGCCTATTCCTGTTAGCACATCCACTTTTTGGATTCAGTTCCTTAACAGAAGAGCTGGAGCTCTGCTCTTCAAAGGTAGAAACGCAGGGTGCAGTTCCCAGCAATAGTGCAAGAAATAAAGCAGGAAAAAAGCATTAGGCTTCTTGCCTAAAATGCCTCAAGATTAGTAGAGCCCTCTGAGCAGCTTCTGGGAGAGTCCAGTGAAAATCTGGCTGCTTTGATCTGTGTCTTCAATGTTCTCCTCAGTGTTGTTGTTAGCAGGAACTGGAAGAGCCTCACATTTTGTCAGGTGAGCTCTTTTACAGGATTTGACAAAGACTATAGTATTAAATCAGAATTTTCAGAGGAACTTTACTTGGAGCTTTTGTTTCACAGAAAAGCTTGTAGAGTTTGAATTGTTGCATTGAGGTCACTTCCATAGCCAATAGCCTATGTTCAAATCAGTCAATAATGCTCTTAAAAGTACTGAAACTATGGATGTGTGTTCATGATAGAGCTGGTAACTGGGTAATACGGATGCAAAAATCACTCTCCATTTTATAGTTTAAAAAAAAAAAAAGTTGCTTTTCAAGGAGTTACTAAAAAAAAAAAAAAAAAGCAGTACTGTGTTGGCATGTGCCCAGAGTTCTGCAAAATAAACTCTGTGAAAATTAAATCCATTTTAAAGTATTTTCCTGAGCTAAAGTTTCTGCTTAGACTCTGAAGTGCAGTGAGATCTCTGGAAAAAATTCCCTTTGTCGATCTGGCTTTTCAACTGAGTGCCTGTCAGCTGTGAATAAAGCCAGAATTTTTGGCAAGGTACTTTTTCAGACAGAACAACTTCAGTTCCTTGCTCTTCACAGCGTGGTACTCCTCTCATTGCTTTGTATCTAATTCAGCCTGTGGTGTGAGAACACCCCAGTTCTGAACTGTGCAGAAGCACTGCTGCAGAGTTACAGGGAGAAAAGACTTGGTCTTCAGAGGTGTGCCTGTGACTCAATAAATCCCTTGGTGTGCCTGTGACTCAATAAATCCCTTGGCGTATTCCAGGGAAACACTGCTTGAAAACTCCGCTCTTCAAAACTTCACACTTTTTTGCCTGTTGATTCATAGATTTTTCAAGGGCAAAAGGAGCCTTGAAACATCATTAGCTCTATTTCCTGTATGCAGAGGCCTGAAATATCATCAGCTTGCCTGGTGTGGATCTCAGGAACTTCCCTGGCCTCATCTTCCAACCTGGCTCTGAGGTTCCAGTGACCGAGGGATGGGCAAGCTCAGGGCTCTGGTGCTCTGTGCACTCTCCTCGCACTGCTCTGGAGCTTTTCAGAAGTGCAGCTGTCCCTCCAGAAGTTGGTTACTTCCCAGTATTAAAAGGAATAATACCAGCTGCCTTTATCTCTAATCTGAGCACAATTTTAAATCCCAGATGTTGCATCTCCCGCTTTCTCTGGCTGGCTCAAAGAGCTCTCGTAGCCAGCTTTTTCTCCCTGTGTACTGTGTCATCAGCTCACCTCCTGATCTTCCAAAAGCTAGACAGATAGAGGCTCTCCTATGTCTCACAAGGAGGAATTTCTTTCCAGCCCCAGAGTAATTTTAATTGCTCATCAATGTAAGCTGTGTATTTTTCAGTTTGCATTTGGAAGGCAGAAGCCAAAGCATGTGTGGCATTTTATTACCGATAGAACCAATGGAAGTAAAAATTACATCCTTTGTGTTTCAGCTTCATGTGAGGAGTTTAGTGTTCAGGCAGTTCTGATATCTGCGTGTTTTAGAGACTCCCTTTTTTTCCCCATCAAATACAGCCTGTGTGTTCTATTCTGAAACATGCAATCTTATGTTTGGCTCTATAAAAGTCATTTGGTGTGAGTGACTCCAGCTTACTCACCAGCCTGGCTCGCTCTCTGATACTGGATGCTCCTCACTGTAGTTTGTTGGGATTTCACTCTTCCTGTCACCTGTACACTTTAGTGCCTGGGATATTTTAATAATTTCTAAACCTCTGTCTGGAATATTAAGAAGTGCCAGTCCTGGGGATCCCTGGGGAACAACACCCCAATTGTATTATAATTGCTCATTTACAGCTACTTTTGGAGAGTCCCCAGTTAGCTGGGTCTTAATGCATTTTTCATGTGTTTTATTAATATTGAAACATAGAGACAAATCTAATTAAATGTTTACCATTTAGCCAGTGCTTTGCATTTTAATTAAAGGAACAAAAAATGGACTTCCCACGTGCGTAGCTGCTTATGAAGTCAACCCTCTGTGCTCCTGGCAATCCAAGCTGCCAGTGACCTTACCTGGGAGAAGGTGTCTTTGGAAGCATTACAGCTCAGTTTGACATACTTATCCCTGTGTTTGGTTGATGGGAGTCAGTGCTGGCTCCATAATTGTCTTTTTAAATTTTTTTTTTAATATTTTTTTTTTTTTTTTGGAGACAGTGTTTTGTGAGTTGCTTTTTCAGGTTAACCTGCCCCACAAACCCCAATAACTGAGTGTTTGCTGAGCCATGTTCTACTGCCAGTTTTCCACATGCTTATCAAAAGGAGTAGTAGGGTTTCTAAAATATACTTCTTTAAAATATTACAGAAATTGGAACAATCTGATAGAAACTTAGTTTAGTAGAAATGTCTTTATGTCAAACTAGTTTAAGGCCAAAAGCTCCTTACATTTTTTTCTTAATTGTTATAGCAGAAAATCAGACATGTGGATATAGGTACATTCTTTTCAGCATATGTAGTATATTCTTGTACTGTGTTTCACAAGAAGCATGAGTTGATACGTGCATGGAATTTTGTATAAGTGATAAGCTTTATATTCTCCCTTTGGTACTAAGAGTCTGTGTTTGGAGTTGCTGGCAAGGTATGTGGATGAATTTGTGTACAGCCATTTATTGCAGATACAGAACAAGGCCTGACAGGTGGGCAGCCCCTTGATTTAATGTTCAGTAGTGACCTTGTAATTCTCCACAGAGCACAGTAACTCAGCTTTTGTACCAGTAGTTGCAATATTAGAAAAGGATCATTTTTACACAAAGCCACTTACCTGGAAATTTATACTCGGGTCAGACCATTGGGTGTTTAACTCTGAAGTAATTATGTGATAGCTGTGAAGAATAGGAGTTTGTCAGATCCTTGCAATCAAAAGTCCTGACCTTACACCAGTTCTCAGGTGTGCTGTGCCTAAACTGTATAAAATGCTGTTCCATGTCCACATCAGTGTTTTGAACTGGGCCACCCAAACCAGACTTCCGCACAGGACCCGTCCTGCTGTGCTTGGGAAGCCACAGCCACACTGGTGAAATATGGAGTCTTGGGTCAGACTTGGGTCAGAGCAGGAAAAGGATGGAGTCCTTTCCCTCAGGTGTAAAAAAGCCATTGGTTAGTAAGGGTTGAGGAGAGGTGAATGCAGTGAACATAAAAGTACAAGGACAGCTTTCCTTCAGACCAGTGGATGCTTCTGTAACAGGAGACAATTACATGTAAATCATGAGTATTTGCAAACCCACTCCCCATTACTCAGAACCAGGACACAGATGAGATAACCACGTTTTGTCCAGTTATTCCTGCAAGGTATTTTGTGTTTTTTTCCAAGCACAAGGATTTTGCTCTGTAGAAGGCCAAAGTAACAGCAATATATTTATGTATGCCGGTGAAAAGAAAAGAGGGAAGTGACTAATTCATGCTTAAAGCCACCTTTCAGAATAGCTAGTGTATCATTTTTGGTGTACATCTAAATTGGAAACTACCTACGGAGAAAATGGCATTGCAGAAAGTATACCCTGAAGACGTTTGTTATTGCAGAGTTTGTTAAATTATAGCCTTTCATTGAGGTTATTACTTGAAGTTCAATTAACATTTTAAATGTATGGTTGGAGACCAGCAAACGGGGCCTCAGCAGACAGGTGGTCTGGGTACAGAACATGTTCCCTGCCGCCAGCATCACCATGGCAAAGCCAGGAGGAGAAGCTGTTCTTTTCCATAAAAAGCCACAAACATCTCAACCGTTTTGTGCAAGCTCCTTCCATGTGGCACACGCTTCACAGGCTTACAGCAGTGCACTTCAGCAGCAGTGCACGGTTTCATGGACATCTCAGTTGGAAAAAAAATCTTTTATCAGCCAGACAGAAAGTCCCACAGCTGCCTTTTGTTCAGTCTACATGGAGGTTGCTTCTCCTTCCATTAAGGAATCTCCAGTCCAGACAGAATTCATTTATTTACCTGGAATTGAAAGACAAATACAGTAACAGAAAAATTTGATTTTAAAGAATAGTTTTTGCCAAGCAGATATATCTGAGGATGGAGGAGTATGTGAAATCTAGTGGTACAATGAACTTGATTTGCATTGGAATGGCAAGCTGAACTGCTTGAAGTTGCCTGTAATGTTTTTTCCTCAACCCAGAACAGTGTGTTTTAAATAAAGGGAATCAGTTTAGCTTTCTAATAAATACCTTCAGCCAGCATTTTCAGAAGGGATTTGTCAATTGGTGACTGCCCTTGAAACCGATTTGAAAGGCAAGCAGACGTGGCATCTAATGGAAATACGATGCCTCTCACAGTTGAGTTACTGAATAAAAAATAAGTAACGAATGCAAATAAGAATAAATAATGCTGTGAGGGACAGAACTTATGCTGCCAGAGCCTAGCAAAGTAACTGCTACACAGGTGGGGATTTCTAGAAGTCGTGAGCACAGAGAGGAGAGCACGGAGAAAACCAGCATTAACAGTTTCTGAAGAATCTCTGGCATGGGCATCTCTTGGCGCTGAGAAATATATTTTTGCAAAAATACAAGCAAAAATACACAAGTGCAGAACCATCCCTGTCCCTGCCAAAGTGCTGACCAGTTTCACTGAGTATCTTCCTTCCTTCTTGTAGCAGTTGCTGGGTGAAAGTCACCCACCCAGTGGCAGAGGTTACCATGCTGATGTATAAAATATTGCAGTGGTTCTCTAGATACAGCACTGAAGTAGGGCTCCACGTAGTGGTGTACAGCAACTGTTGGCAAATGCTTATCTGTTAATGGCAACCTGTGTGTGTATAATGTACTACTGCACAGCACCTGTTTATGGCAGATTGGTGTTTAAGCAGTGTATTGCACAAGGGAGAGACTTTCAGGCTGAATGAAAGCATTCCTCTCCATTACAGGCAGCTTGTTTATCACAAGCACCGGTGTTTCTTGAAAGTAGGAAACAACCCCCAAATACTGGGAATATTTAAAACAGCCTAATTGCGTGGTGATTGCCAGATTTGTAGTGAGTGGGTGGGTGGGGTTGGTCTCTCGCAGCAAGCTTCAGCTGCTCTCACAACCTGCCTTCGAAGAGCTGCTTAGGGAAAGGAAAGAAAGAGTATAAAATCAGTTGCTGAATAGTGTCTGCAGGATCTGGAAGCTGCTGTGTGCCTCTCACCCCGCATGTCCCAGCCCCCCGCTCAGATGGGCTTGGTTGGTGCCTCACAGGGGTGGCTGCAGTGTTGGAACTATCCAGGTGGCCTCTCCCAACACACTGTTCTGCTTCCTTCATCAAACACAAAACCACCCCAAGCCTTTGTTGCTATCACATCTGTGTTTTTTAAGGATTTTGTTAGGTCTGTCTGTTCTGGCAGAAACTCTCAGAACTGTCACGCGAGTTGCTGTCCTGTGGACAGCCTGGCTAAAGGGCTCTGGTCACAGGTCTGCCCGAACTCAGGGCAGCTTCAGGGTCTTCCTTCTGGTCCCTTCACACCTCCTGCAGTATTAAACCTACATGACAGTCCCATCATGCCCAAAGCATCACCTCCTAGCAGGTCTCTGATAGCTGAAGATTGTCCAGGAAATTGCAGTTTGAAATTTGTATTATTATTTTCATTAAATTTTTGTGTGTAGCAAACACTAAATTTAAATATCAGCATATATGTCCAACCATTGTTTTCCAACAGAGAAAGGGCTTCTGTGGGCCAAGTATTGTTTCATAATAATCAGTTTTGTTTCAAGTAGCCAGAAATACATTTTAGATAATCATATTAAGAGGCCTACCCAAACTTCAAAAACTGGCCTAAAACAGGACTCCAGATTTCATGGGAATGAGGAATTCCTTTCTAGTATTTACATATAATTAAGTCAAAAGTTGATTACAACATTAGCACTTCTAAATACACCCTGCCAGACTCTAGGAATACTACAAGACATCAAGAAAGAATAAAATGAATTTTAAAAGCCAATTCAAGTTCTGATTTCCTTTCTTTGAGGTTATTACTTTGTTTAAAAAATGAAAACTGTATGTCCCTCTGTTTGAACTTTATTACTGCTTTGGCTGCATTACAGGAAATTATAACGGGACAGTATTTTGACTTATGTGGTATTGACTGACTTGATCTGTTTGAAGAGCTGCTACTAAATCCACACAAGAACACTCCCAGCTGTGTGTTTGAGTTTGTTGAGAGCCTCCTTTGAAAATCTCCTCTAACAGTGCAGGAATTTTTCTCCCAGCACTGCACATTGTGTCCCTGAAAAAAGCAACTTATATCTGCATCCTTCCATTCTCAGCCCCGTTATCCATCGGGCAGTGAAGTGCTGCTGCTCCTATGGACAGAGACCTGGCTCCAGATTTATTCCAGGCACTGCCACTGGTGCCCATGGGATCCCCTGCTGCTGGCTTGTTTGTGGGTTTGGATTTCCTGTGCTGTCACACCAGGAAAGTGCCAGGACTGAGAGCCACGGGGTAGTGACCTCGGGAAGGGAAGGATGCAGGTGTCAGTGCAGGGCATGGCAGTCACTGCTTCTTAGACAGGAAATGCAGGCACTTCCCAACACCTCCATGCAGGGGGAAATGCTGAGGTGAATATAAAGGCATAGAAGATGTTGGCTTTCTATGGTCTCTGTCTGCTGGAATCTGCAGTGCCTTCCTCTCACAGACCCGTCTTCTGCTCACACTCAAAATTTCCTCAGTAAGACGGACTTTTCTCCCCTTTTTATCCACATTATCAGCTCAGGAGTTCTTCAGGGTGTGGGAGGGCAGGGTTCAGTTTCCTCCTTGCATCAAGGCATTCAAATCTGTACATCCTGGTTCTCGCCTCCCAGTGGAAACTGCCCCAGGCTGGTCTTAGTTGGGGTCTTTTCTATTTTTCTGTTGAAATTCTGAGTATTAAGTAATCATTAAGTTAAATACAGATATAGTCCTAGGGGTGCTCTGATCCATGGCTCACCAGTGATCACAGCCACCGAGCTGTGGGGCATGAGCCCAGGAATGGTTGTGTGCTGTGCCCCGCTCTCTCCCTTTGAGGCTGAAGAGCTCCCTGTGCCAGGAGAGCTGTCCTGGGGAGTGATGGCTGCCAGCTTGGTGCTCTCCCCTTCCAGAGAGCAGCCCCCAGACTGTTTCTTGGCTTGCTGACCCAGGAGCACAGAGCCTTCATCACGGGAAGCAAAGGAGAGAACGAGACGCCTAGCTCCACACCCTGGGTGAGAGTTCACATACAGGTGGCAGAATAGCACCCTCTCCTTCCCCACAGAGGAAAGGGAAAATAAGAGTTATTCCAGTATTTTGAAGGGGCCCGTGGTTGAGATCTCTGTGCTTTGGGGATGGTCCACTGAAGGGACTGTTTCATTCTGACCCCAGTGTAGACCCCCATCAGCAGGGACCGGGCTGCACTTCTGCTCCTGCTGCACTGTGGGAGGAGGGGCAGTTACCTATGGATGATTTTTTTAACAATAATGATTACAACAGAAGGATTCCTGAGGCTTTGTTGTTCTTGATGAGCCTGCCAAGCAGCAGGTATGACTTGACCTATCATTTTAGCCTTCTGGCTGAGTCTCCCCATTTGCTCAGCATCCCTGTGTGCATGTTCAGGAAGGCATTTGATGCTGATTGGAACTAATTCACCATCACAGTGGGGGGAATTCACTTATATTGCTCTGTGCTAACAGCTATAAGCAGTGATAATTAATAGCTCCTAATTGCTTAATCAGTGTAAAGTTTTAGTCTATGTCATATGTGAAGGTTTTTATTTTGTGTGGATGACTAAACCCCCAATTAATGCATCGAGTCACACAGCCTTACCAGCACTGTCTGCTCCAGACAGAGAAAAATAACCAGTGTCTTCATTACCCCCCTCAGGTCCCTTTCTGTAGTCATTACCGTGGCCTGAAGACATTTTTCTGTAGCAGCTGCAGTAATGTTACAGTGAGCTCCCTATCAGCTCAGAGCTGTCAGCAACAGATATGAATCCACCAGCCTGAGCCCGTTCAGTGCTGCTGACATGCTCTTCTTGACTTTCCATTTATTCCTTTACCTCTGGTGGCCAATCTCTCTTAAAATCAAAACTGTCTGCCACCAGCGTATCTGGCAATACTCTGTAATTTTGCAGTTCTCAACAGATGCCCAGTCCCTGTGCACACGCAAGGATTGTCTCCATCCCACATTACTCAAGGAAATGCATCCCTCTTTGGTATTCAGTTTTTGTTTTCTTCAGTGCTGGCTGAGTTTTATCTCTGCTCCCTCTCCCTGCTCTCCCTCACACTGTCCGTGTATCTCTTTCCGTGCCTGTCTTTCAGGGCATATCTCTTGGATTGTTTTCATTTCCCAGACCTGTTTCCCAGGCCAGTTTCTTTTCAGCTGCCTGTCCCTGAGTCCCTCTCCATTTGTGTTTGTCTCTTTTCTTATCTGCTGAGGAAGATGAGGGGGAGATAGAGGTGTTGACTGGCAGAGCTGGAAGTCCCTGTTGGAAATGATTGTGAGCAGGAGTTTGCTTCCACCCTTACTGAGCTCCAGGCTGGATGCACCCTCTTGGCAGGTGGGGTTGGGTTCTAGGGAACTGTTGGATGGATGGATGGATGCATGGATGGATGCATGGATGGATGCGTGGATGGATCCACAACAGGTGCTGTGCTTTTCCACAGTGTAAGTGCTCACTGATGAACCCTATGAGAGTTTTGTCTGTAAAGGGATCCCATTAATGTTTGTGCAGGGTGTCTCCATTGGGCATGGAGACTTCAGGAGAGAAGCAAACATGCAGAGAGGAGACAGAAAGGTCAGCTGCTGCCATTTACCATAATAAAAGTAACAATACCAATGCAGGTACAGCTTGTTAAAGAAAAGCCTGAATTTTATGGGACTAATCCTACACTGGAAAACTATTTGGTGATAGATTCTAAGGTGAATTCATCTGACATGAGTGAAAGCCACATAGTTTTTTAGCAGTGGAATTGACCCTTAGATTTCTGTATCCCATAATGCGTTACAGAGAGGGAGAGAAAATGAGCACTAGGTATTTCTATCACATGTTTTCTTCTTTTACGGAAAGTTTTACTTTTTCTTGCAACGTGTCTCTCCTGCCATAAGGGAAGGAAATCCTGGGAAGTGTGAGACTCTCTTAGGTAATTAACTTTCAAATTGATACGAGAGATCTGAAGGCTAGCACAGGGCCGGTAGGAAATGCAGAATTATTTTTACCTAACAAAGAAGTGTGAGTGAATGAATGAATGTGTGACTATAGGAATAGTCAGACAAGGACAGGGAAAGCATTATGGCCTGATAAAGGCGGAACAATCCATCACAACAATAGTATCTTTAATTCTCCTTAATGCTCTGCTGAGGTGTTTGAATTACATGCTGATTTTGTTATCTATACCTACATAGAACTAAGGAGTTTAGCTGCCTAGAAAAACACCACACAGCCATATTCAAACCTTCTGTCTCACCTAAGCCATGCAAAGAACAGCCTGGGACTCTTACCACAGAGTATACCTGGAATTTCTTGGACTTCAGGGCTGGTTATGTCTAGAAACATCTCTATGGTGTCTCTAGCATTTGTGCAGGAGTGAATTTTTCAGGTAAAGGATGAGTTTCTAAGCAGCTTACAGAAGCTACTAAATGATTTATAACTATTTTGATAGTTAATCAATTATTTTAGATTGTTAGGTAAGTAAAGAGGGTGCTTAAAACTATGGCTTGTAACCATCTAAGCCACTTTATTTTGTTTACTTGCACTTCAGTATCAGTGTGTTGCAGATATCCTAATACTGAATGATGATTTATTAACCTGATAGAAACCATCTGTAAATGTAAGTTTTGTGCAAAGTGAGACACTTCTCTTATTTCTGCTTTTCTTTGTCTTGGTTTGAAAGACAGGTATCTGCTAAGGAAGGCAGAAGCCTCCCTTGGAATGGCAGATGCAACCCCCCTTCCCTCTGAGTTATTATAATTTTGAAATCAAGGGCTTTTAGGCAAAGATGTGGGAAATAGGAATAACAGTTCTTTACTATTATATATCTATATGTGTATAACCAGTCAAACAAACAACAATAACTATGGCAGTAACAGCAAACAGAACCACAAACCCAGTGCCAGCCTTCTCGGCTGTCAGGCCCTTTCCCCTCGGGTGCAGTTCCGCTCGCAGCCGGCAGGGGCGCTGGCGGCTCCCGGTGAGCAGGGCAGGTGCGATGGTTCCCCCGCGGCTGCAGGGGGCGCTCCGGAGCGAGCTCGGGACACACGCGGCACCAGTGCCCTGGGATCCCGGGAAGGGATGGAACAAAGGCTTCACAAACCGCTGGGCAGCCGATCCCGGACTCTCGGGAACAGCAGGCTGGAACGGCAGGGATGAGCACAAATCCCGGGTGGCAGACGAGGTGTATCCAAGCAGGGAACCCCCCGGAGGTCGGGGCAGGTCGAGCAGGGCTACAATGCAGCGAAGGCTCGAAGCAGCTGCGGGGCAGGGCGGCCACAGCCCGGCTCCCAGTGGGGCAGGGAAGGCGGGCTTGGGATCCCGGGGCTTCTCCAGCAGAAGGAAAAGTGGCTGAAGAAAGCAGCTTCCCTCTCTGTCCTAACACCAGATCGAACTGCCCACACACCCGGGTGAAACAAAAAGAGCAGCCAGGTCTTTTGTTTTTCTGAAGTACCTGGCCATTTGTTCCCCATGCAACATGTATTGGGGGGGGGAAATTCCTTTAACAGAAAAAAACCCAAAAAACCAGGAGAGCTCCTAAAACCCCAACATCCTTCTACTGAGAGGGGTCTGCTCAAGGCAGCTGGCATAGCTGATGGGGAGGAAGCAGTGTTTCTTCTCTGTATGACACTGAACTTAGAGCTAAGAGGAGGACTTCATTTTTCTTGTCTCATCAGTAACTTAATCCTTTGCGGTTTTACTGTTTCTGAAATAATAAAGTCAGTCTGGAGTCAAAGGAAAGCCCTTCTCAGTTCTCAGGAAAACACAAGGATGAAGTAACCTTGGTCTTTCCCAAGCTAGTGAGCAAACATTTTCTGCTGGTGGCTTTCCCTGGCTGGGAAAACAGAAGCGTCTCTCACAAATAAAACTCTATCCTGGAAATGACAAGGAAGGTGCTCTGGCCAGAGTCTGTAATTCAGATCTGTTGCAGTAGTTTTACCCAAGGGAAGACAGCCCAGGAGACAAAACATTGGTTTTCTGTGTGCAATTTGCCAAAGCAAAATTAATTCTCATGTTCCAGTGGGAATCTGCCCTTTCTTAACCTAGATTTCATAACAAAGCCTGTGAAAATTATGGAAGCCTCCAAACTGTCACTGTGTGTGCAAAACAATGCTACTATTCAGGAGCAGAAATGTACTCCAGTGTCCCAGCTGTAATGGGGAGGAGAATTTTGTAGGTTCTTCTCTTCCTTATCTTGCTTGGAAAAGGAAAACACAGGGTTTCCTAATGTGCCTTCACTAATGTGCAAGAATCAAGTGAATGGGCCAAGGTTGTGCCCTGCAGAGGGGTTTTTTTGGCCAAATTCTTTTAGCCCTTTCTGCTGTATGCTGGAGGGGTTTAGAATATTTTAGACACAACGAATGACAGGAATGATTTATGCCACAAATTGTTTAATAATTTTTTTTTTCAATTCTGTTGCCTCACAGTCTAAAAATCTTAAGAAATAGATACAGGAAGATCTGTGAGTAGTGGTAGAATTTCTCCAAGGGCCTTGTCAACCTTAGGGCCAATACATTTATTATCATTTAAGCCTGACATAGAGATAGAATTGTGAGATCTGCTCCTCACATGAATGCTTGTTATGCTCCTGAGTGCTTATGTTGACTTCCACAGGACTATTTTTGTTTTAATTTTGCAGAGCTGGTCTTTAATGTGTTTCAATCTGTCCTTATTACAGGACAGATTTTCCCTTAGTGGGGAAAACCAGGTGAAATACAGAGGCTTGTGAGGGCAGAATCTAGACCAGTTCATACTGAGAGCAAAGAAAGTTATTTTTCTCTTTAAACAACCAAGTCAATATAGATACACTGTTTGGAGGGAGTTTGGTTTTTAATTCTCAGTATATTTGACCTTCAAAAGGACACATAACAATGCAATTCAGAGGTGTGCTGCCTACAAGCTCAGCTCCTGGTTGTGTCTGTACAGCTGAGAAAAGTGAAAACAATGAAACAGACACTTTTGAGTTCCCAGTGAGAAAAAAGGAAACTGGCAGCCTTTTCTTGCTTTATTGTTAAATATCTCTATTTAAATGCAAATCATCATCTGACACTGCCAAACAAAGTCATGTACCAGGCAGCAGGCATGCAAGTTAAATTTTTTTTTAAAATTATGTTTTGAAGATGCTGAATTGCTTTTATTTCCAGGAGGAATAGAGGTGGCTGAATAAATTTTTGGCTGCGTACCGAGGATCAGCTCAGCACCTAAGAGCTTCAGATATGAAGATTTCTATTTTAAGAGCATCTTTTACAGAATCTCTAGTTAGGAATCACTTGGAGGTGATGCCTTAGGTTTTAACTTTTATATTTTTCGAATCCTGTACTGCCTGGTGTGTAACTCTGAAGTTTCATGTGACCTGTTAACTTTTGCTCTCTCGTGCTAGGCAGACATAACAAGCCTCTCTAGGTTTCTACCTCAAGGACACCAGGTGCCAAAATGGGTAAACTAAAGCCTAGAAGGGGGGCAAACTTGGGGTAGTTACATCATTAACTGAAGTTATAATTGGAGAATTAACCCTGATACACAAATGGACCAAACTTATAAAAGTGTGAAGAACCCGTGACCCAGAGTCCATCTTGGGTGTAGCCTTTTGACTGCCCAGGGTGTACCTTTGAAGGCCCTTCAAATAAATACCTACTTTTATTCTCTTATTTTTGTCTAGTCTCTGTTTTTACGCGGCCACCTCAAGGCATCAGAGGGATGCTGAAGTTTTCTTCTGTGTTATCCCACAGCACATGTTGCAGTGGAAAGCCCAGTGTTTACAGTATGGTTTGGAATGGGGTGGAATCCAGGGACAAAAAGGGGAAGGACAGCCAAACTGCAGCCTTACTGTGCCTCAGGAATGTGTGGTTGAAAGTGATCTGTGCAGTGCTTTCTGGTGCTGGATGCAGGGCCTCCAGCTTTCTCCCTGCACTCCAGACCTCTGAGCCTAGAGAGGCATGAGATTGGACCTCAAGGAAGGATTGGGATAGAGGAGACTCTTGCAAGAGGAGGCCCCTTTCTGGGTGGGTTGTGGCTCCTCCCGAGCTGCCCCAGCAGGGATGCTCCGGCTCAGGGGAGGGCCAAGCATAGCCCACAGTGGTGAAGGTTCTCTGAGTGTGCATCCATCCCGCTCCTCCTGCTGATCAGGAATAGCTAGTTAATAAAACCCACTTCCAGGGGAGCATTTCTATTCAGTTCAGCAAGTACCAAAATCAGCTAACAACCTGTATCTTATCAAGCCTCATCTGCTGAAATTCTTCCTTTAATTTGCTGTTTACCTCGCCTTTTTAAACTTTCATTCTTATAAATCAGTGTGGATATATTTGCTTTCTGTGCAGGGTTCCAGTAGTCTCTTAATAATCATAATAATCGTTATTACTGATTAAAGTTTCATTATTCATGCCAGATGGAGTGCCCTCCCTGTCAGCCAGAATGAGTTTGCATTTATGTAGGTACAGTACATTTGTGATCTAAATAAACATGTGGTAGAAGGTGACAGCAAATTATGTGCTGGTGATGTCAGCAACAATGTTTCCCAAGTATAATTGCTTTAAATGAACATGAATGCAACAAGGAGCTGGTAGTTTTAACAAGGTAGTTGGCATTCAGTGTGGTAATTACCAGTCAGCATCATCAATGGCACCAGGAATGCCAAGGGAGGAATGCTGGCTTTGAAAAATTAGTGACAGAGAGTCTGACTTCACACAACCATCACGGTGGGTTTGCTCAGCTCTGTAACATCTTGCAGGTGTGAGCACACTGCTAGCAGAGGAGCAGTGTTTGTCTTTAGGGTGATCCAGCCTTAGCTGAGAGACATTTTGCACTTTCTCTGACACCGTCTCCCATCAGGGCATGTGGCAAGTATTTGATTTAGTGTAATGGAGCAGTGTTAGCAGCAGCAGCTGTTAATACACGATTAAAAGGATTGAACCTGGATCAGGTTCAAAGGAGAAATTCACTTAGCAGAATCTCAGCAGTATTCAGTGATGGATAAAAGTTTAATCAAACACTAGGTTGGGTTCCTGCGATCAAAAGCGCAGCAATAAGGACTGTGCATAGTCTTCCATAAGCTTTACATTGGATTTCTCAGCTCATCCCGTCAGCTCTGGCTTTGTGAAGGGCTTTGCTGCCTGCCCCTCAGGCACTGCCACACCTGGGAGTGCACCTAGACTTTGGCCATGTCCAGATGGCAGCCATGGAATGGGGTCTCCATTCCCTCACAGCCCGGACTGGCGTGGGACTGTCTGAGCACTCTCTCCAGTGGTGTTGAACTGCAGCCAGAAGAGAACATTCCAGCTCTTCTCCTTGCTTGCCATTCCCTCTCACAGGGGTCAGCATTTTCCCATGACATGGACATGTGAACTCAACTCCCACTTCAGTCCAAGTGGATTTCAGTCACTAATCACTAGGTAGTTTACAAAACCTACCACTGCTAACGCTTCTTCTTCCAGCTATATTTTACAGTGAAAGCCCCTACAGTTCTTTTTCTTCAGGGACTAAACCTGTTAGCATGTGGAAAGATGATGCAGAGCATCATGTCCAAGGTCTGAAGGAACATGAGGTTCCTTCTGAAGCACAACCACAGGCAACTAAAGAACCAGCAGCCAGAAAACAGAAGGTCCTGTGAGCTTTGCTGGGGTTAAGTAGTTGTACAGGGCACATTTCCCTTACCATAATTTGGACACGCAGACCATGCAAGTTTGTGGGGAAGAGGGGTGGCTTTTAACCAAAGGCATTGGGTAGAGTGTCCCATTGTTCAGATGAAATTGGACAGGAGGTAGGTAGCTGTGTAGCCTTTCCAGCACAGCCATCTCTTCTGCTGTGGAAGAATCAGCAGGTCTTAAAGAGGCTGGGGAAAGCAACTGCGATAGCACTGAGTGATGACATTGTACCTCAGTCCTCCAGACTTGCTCATACTTCTTTTTGTTTTAAAATGCCCCAGTCATAATGCATACCAGAAAGGTATTTAGGGTATAAAACATTTAGATAAGTATCTGTATTTCATATAAGTTTGACACCAGGTCTGGTTATTTAGGTGGGCCTTTTTTACAGGCACTGCTGCAACCTTGCTAAAGCATAAAAACCTTCCAAAGACAAGATGGACTCTCCTCTTCCGCAGTTGCTGGATGTTAAAGGAATGAAAGGAAGCCACATTTCCAATCTCTCTCTTTCTGTCTGTCCTGCAGGTGGTCGTTGCCACAAGTCCTGCACAGGACGGTGCTGGGGACCAACAGAGAATCACTGCCAGACCTGTAAGTGTGTAAGAGTGAGAAACAAAGGATTGGAAAACAATGTAGCAGACATCCTACATGTTTTTTCTTTCAGTTGTGACGGGATGCTACAGTTGTGACGGGATGCTATGAATTCTGGGTTCAGTATAACTCTAAAATATACAAGGGGTTTTTTTTTCCAATGTTTTTACCAGTAGATTATCTGTTTTATTTTCCACCCATGTGAATGATATTTTTCTTTCCTCCCTTGTACTTTCTAAAACTGCTTACACTAACTTGAATTTTCGTTTCACTACTTGGTAGCAACATGGAGCACAGCTCTTGAGAATATTGATGGTTATTTTGGAATGTACTGAAATGAATACTGCAGGAATAGAAAAAAACTACAAGGCAGATTTGGAGATCTTTAATGACCACCTGACACTGCAGAGTTCCTGATGCCAAAATACTCTGTTAATTTCAATGGCAGCCTGGGAATATTACTGATCTTGCAGAACTGTTCTGTTTATAATAACTTCAGAATGTATTTGAGTTGTACTGAAAGAGAGAATAATAGTTTTTTTGTGAAGGAAGTAGTAAGTGAAGGTTTACTCAATGATGTTTGTCCTCTTGAATATAGAGAACATTAAAATGAGTTTCTTCCTTGAGTGTTTTAAGCTCCTTCACATAGGCACTAAAGAGCAAGAAGTACAGTCACAATACTAGCAGATAATAAAAGAGGAGAAAATTGAGAGCTTTTTCTACAAGTTTTTTTCTTTTTCCTGCTTCCAAGAGGGTGAAAACCAGTTGCTTTTACTGGAGTCACTCTAGCTGGGAAATTAAGTGGCTGCTGGGAGCTCCTCGGCTTCTTCAGCTTGTGCTTGTTTTCTTGGCTGAGTTGTAAATGGGTGGAAGGACTGTGACAAATGAGCCACTCCCAGATGAGCACCTCAACTGATCTCTGTGCTGAGGAGAGTCAGCCCAGTGTCATCTGCCTCTTTCCTGGGACATGGTAGGAACAGTGCAGCGATCCCTTAGGACATGTTGTAGGACTAAGTGATGCAGAGCAGATTCTTCTTTGTCTGAATTGAGCTAGGACATCTCCTTCCTTTGCTGGCAGTCTTTATGAAGGCTCCAAGGAAGTCAGTGCTCCTTACCAAGAAAAGAAGTAGGTTCTGGGTTGTGTGCTTAAGTAGATAATGGAAAGTGACTTAAACCCTAGCTGACCAAATTATTTTATATCATGGTTAGAAGTAATCAATGTTTTGTTTTTTTCTCTGTCCTAATAAGAAGCTTGTTTGTCTATTAAAACTTTGTAAACAGCTGCATAATCCATCCAAGCATGAGTAGATTTATTCAGGCCTTCTGTGGTTAGCCTATCCAAGAATAGTTTAAAATCGTGGCAGTTACATTCCATAAGGAGCCCATGATCCTGGCTCAGGCCGTGTCTCCAGCCTCATGGTAAGTCCAACCGTGTGGCTGCAGAGGTCCATGTGGCAGGATCAGCTCCCATGGTCTCAGCCTCTACAAAGCACTGCTCTCAGATAAGTGAACTGATTTGGTGGATTAATGTAGTAATACCAGGGAGAGAAAAGCTTATCTGCAGTGCTGTGAAGGCAGGAGCTCAGCAGGGCTGCACGGAAGGTTGGCTCCAGGAGTGACAGCTCTCCCTGCCTTCACAGTGGCTGCCCTCGCAAATCCAAACAGTGGGGACAGGCTAAGGCACAACCATAGGTTAAAATAATAAACTAGGAAAAGCCATAACCCATCTAAGTTTCAGGGACGTACACAGATCACACTCTTCTACTCGAGTAGCTGCTCCACATCCTCTTACCTTCAAGCCCACTCCACAGCCTGTGATTGTCAGGGACAGGAATTAATTTTACATCACAGACTTCCTCTTTTCCTCCATGACCTCACTGCACCTTGGACAAGCAGCAGGATTGAAGGAAAAGGCTGGCAGAGGGTATTTCTTCATTGTATTCTCACAATGTGTTTCCTGCGAACTTTGGGAAGAAAAGAGGGAGAATTTGAGTAGGGACTCAGAACATAGAAGTGCAAGTGGGACTATGCTTTTGCTGCCTTCATTTCTGACTTTAAAAGATGTGCTTGGCTTTCAGGCTGAAAAATGTTAGATCCAACCTGGAGATAGGATGAGTGGTGTTGTGCACATTGTGCCCACCTTAACCCTGTCACCTTGGGGATGCACGTCTTTCCAACACTTGTAGGAAAATACTCCAGCAGTGCTACATCTGAGTGCCAAACCATTTTGATCCTAGAAACAACTCAGAGCTGCATTTCAATAATTTCTTTTTTTTTTCTTGATTGAGGATTGAAGCAAAATATTCTAATGGGCCCCCCTCCCAAGATAAGATATAAATTATTTTCCTGGGTAAGGATAAAAAATGAAAGATCTTAATCCGTGTCTTTCATTTCAAATTACATATGGAAAAAAAATCTAAATCCCTTTGTTTTTTTCATGACTATCATCTACCTAGCTGCTTCTTATGTTGCCTTCCAGCAACATCTTTGTTGCTAACTCTGTCTGAAACACCACCTGCATCTAACTCTGTTCTAATGTCTAAATGTGACAAGAAAATTCATGTATTTAAGAAGACAATTAATAGGAAATTTAAGGCAAGCTGTTCTGTCAGGAGGTAGAGAAGATGAAATTCCAGGGTACTGTTTTACACAGTTAACAATCCTTTATTCTTTTATAATTAAAATATTAGTAGATATTAATAGGAAGAATTTGAAATCTAGATGATATAACTTGTTTCAGGGTCAGGAAAGGCTAATGTGAAAATACTTTTAAAAAGACTATTTTTCAAGGATATTGGGCACACGCTGAATAGAATGTAAACCACTATAAATAAAATCAAAATAAATGGTTTGGGAAGGCAGTAATCAAATTTGAAAATCTATGGTTAGGTTGTTAAAATTTTTGCTGTTCATGTCTGTTGAGAGTTTCATGTGGAAATTGAAACTTTTACAATTCAATACATTATTAAAGTGACAGATTATGCACTTTTCCCAGGAGGAATGTAACTGAAAAGAGAACAATCTAAATTAGAATATAGACCCAACTAAGGGAATGCAAAAAGACAACTATAACCTATAAATCAAACCTGGAACATGAAACATTTAGCAAATGTCAAGTGCTCCATGACTGTGTGTGTGCACAGGAGTGTGGTCTGAGCACAACTGTATTTATACAGTCCTTGTGCAGCTGGTGTTGCTGAGGAGAAGGTGCTAAATTAGAGCAGCAAAAGGTGAGCAGGAGCCTGGAGGGGCACACAGAAAGAGCTGAACCAGCAGCTGGGATCAATCAGGGAAACCCAGCATTCCTGCTTGGACCCAGCATCTTTAATTAAAACTCTTGTATTGCTCTAATAACTTTGCATGTTTGTAACACTTTCATTGATTTCAGTTACTTCCCATTTTTTCCTTCATAGATTTATGGTGTCCTGACACAATTAAAGATGAGGGGAAAATATAAAGGAGACTGATGTTTTGCACACGTACATAAGGTGGTTATTTCATCCCATCCCCAACACAGCTTATTGCTCTGAAATGCTGGTAGAGGTTGACAGTCTCACCCAGAAATCCATCTCCATGCACAGCATGTTTTTCAGGACTTTGGTGTTTGTCCTGTGGTCCTGGTCCTGACTGTGACAGTTCTGTGTAGTTGAACCCTCCAAATTCTTGGGGTCATACACATGATCTGTAGGAGTCCAGGCAGGTAGTTGTGCTGACCCTCAAAAGATCTGCTTTGAAGCTTGGGGTCTCAGCTGTGATTAGTGAGGGCCTCCTCATGGTTGTGTTGGGTGAAGATGTGAGTATCTAGCACCCGAAATGCCACATTCTGGGTGATATTTGTAATTCACTCTTTCACATAGGTCTTGAGTTACGGCTATAAAATCAATTAATTGTATTTGGAGGAAAGTGTTTAGGGAAAAAAGCTTGTTATCTTTTTAAACCAGTGCAGTTATGTGTATTTTCTGTGGGGTAACCCCCTGAGAATGATTGCAGGCAGCTGAACTGGTGAGTGATATTTATTTGCATCTGAGCAATCAGATTGTTTCAGGCCTGCAGACAATACACAGAATTGCCCTGTGTTTGTTTTGTGTTGGGGAAAAACCTTCCTTTTAAAGTGTCTTAAATGTGACTCCTTAAGATTATTCAGAGCCCTTTAAGCTCATTAATGTCTTGGTGTGTGTGGTGCCACTGAAGACACCTGACAGGTTCTCTCAGACCTGGACCTTTAACAGCAGCTATAATGCAAATATGGCATACAGTGAAGCAGGAGATAGATATGGTATGTTCTGGCCTCTTCCTAGAACAACATGTTGGCCTTTCTGTTGGCATTGTTTGTTCTCCCTGAAGAATAAACAACTGGGGAAGAACAGCAACAAACCTTTGCTGTAATTATTAGTTTTGCTTCAGGAAAACCCACAGTGTTCCCTATCCTGAGCAGCGTGGTAGAGACCCTCCTTGAGCAGGTGTCTAACCAGAAGCAAAATATACTTTTTGAAGGCATCCAGTTCAAGTATTGTGTTGAAGACAGGACTGTGTTCCTCCAGATCAGCCCTGGTGTGAATGGCCCATCCCAAGATTAAACCCAAAACCTTGGTGTTATCAGCACCATGCTCCAACCAACTGAGGTGTGCCACTGTCCCTCCTCCATGGGGAACCAGTGGCTCCATGGACAGGGTGGACATCATGGCCCACACCCAACAGCAGCTGGTTCTGGGGTAAATAAATCGGAGGTGAATTAGTTAGGTGGCTCACACTGATAATCCACACAGAGGGGCTTTACACCAAAACTTCCCAGGTTTAAGCAAAACGTCCAATAGCTGTGGGCCAGAAGCAAGGAATATGGTTAACAGTGGGCTCCCTGCATGGCCTCAAGGCACAGCCACAAGGCAGAATGTGGCTGTGGCCATGACAAAACACGAGATGCCGTGGCGAAGGCAAGGCAGAGCATTTGGGTGGTGTCCCCTCAGCTCTGGGACCAGCTGCTCCCCTGGGCAGTGGCACGGGTGAACGCAGAGCGTTTGGGTTGTGGGGTGCAGTGAACTGAACGGCCTCTGTGCCCCTCCGCTAAGGGGGAGCTGCTGGGAGTTGGTGCCCTCCCTCAAGTCAGGGTAAGGCTGGGCTTCACCTGCCTGTGAGGCAGACAGTGCCCAGTCTACTGCAAATCCTGAGCTGGTAGAAAACAAGACAGTCAAAGACTAGAAAAGGTATTTGTTCATTTTCATGAGCGAAGACTGTCACCACGGTGTGCTGGTGGCACACAGCCACAGGTACCATTGTTTCACATCTGTCTTAATGTTTATCAATACTGTCACTTAAATAAACAAATCTTTTTAATGTGCTTCTCAGACAGTATTGGCAGCAAGTGCCTTCACAGAATTTCCCAAATTTCTCAAATTAGATTGCACAAGGCACAAAAGCCTTTTCTGTTTGGGAGTTTCTCTCTGGTAGCAGCAAGATGAAATTGCTCTAAAAGCACATTGTTTCATTCCACAGATTATAAACAATCACTCCTCTTAAGTTATTTACATTTTTATGTCTTAAATAAATACTGTATGTAGCAAGATGCTTCAGCATTTCCTTAAATATTTCTGCTAAGCTGTGAAGGGATTTTGGATCAGAATGTACTTATAAAGAAGTTACATATACATTAAAATAGAATCAAGCAGAAAGTTGGATGGAATTTTGTTTTTTCTTGCTTCCTGAAAAGTGTTTTTCATAGAGAAGTAATTAAATGCTTTTAACGGCATAGATGTTGAAGGTTAATTGCAGAAGTGTATCATCCCAGCTTTTATCAAAAGACAGCTGACAGCACAGTAGGCAGTGGTGGTTGGTATAGTTGTTTGGATAATACTAATTTATTTTTCCATAAAATAAGGATTAAGGTTATAGCTGAATGAGGGAGAGGAGGCGGATGCTCCACTGGTTGACCATTCTTGGCACAAAACTAAACCCCAAGTGGTTTGGTGAGAGGGGGTGTCATATCCTGGTGAAGAAAACTAATGATTTGAAAGTAACATTCCACATGAATTTTCAAGGGTAAGAGGGCACACTAAAAATTCCTTCTCCACAGTCCTTGAGCAACATGTGTGTTCCTAAAGAGGGGATTGTGCAGGCATTCTGGATACAGGTATCGTGCAGATGTTCTGGATACAGGTATTGTGCAGCTGTTCTGGATGCAGGTGTCCTGCAGGCATTCTGGATGCAGGTGTCCTGCAGATGTTCTGGATGCAGGTGTCCTGCAGGCATTCTGGATGCAGGTGTCCTGCAGATGTTCTGGATACAGGTGTCCTGCAGGCATTCTGGATACAGGTGTCCTGCAGGCATTCTGGATCCGAGTGTCAGCACCGTTGAGGCAGTTCCCTCACTCCTTGGGGCTTTTTCCAGCACGCTGTGGGGGTTTTGCTTGGGGAGCACTTGGAGAGCTCTCTGCCTGGCCCTGTGTCTGACGCTGTCCCTTTTCCTGCCCCGTGCAGTGACGAAGACCGTGTGTGCAGAGCAGTGTGATGGACGCTGCTATGGGCCCTATGTCAGTGACTGCTGCCACCGCGAGTGCGCCGGCGGCTGCTCCGGACCCAAGGACACCGACTGCTTTGTATGTGTGATTTTTTTATTCTTCCTGCCAGTCACTCTGCAGATTCTTAATGCTTTAATCCATGAAATTCACAATTTCATCCCTTTTAATGTACTATATGCACACTCGCAGATTCAGGATGCAAATTTTAGCATTTAGTGTTTTTCATATTCTATTAACATCATTTATCTACTTAATATTACCCATTAACAGATCTATGAGATTTGTAAATACAGTTTGGGAACCATTAATGTGCTTGTCTCTGTGATTTTTATCTTTTTCTTTTCCAAAATTGGCTTTTAGAGGTGATAGCAAATTTTTAGAAGTATTTGTCATTACATTTGAACATGATTTTTATTAGTGCTCTGTGTGCTTTTCATATGAAAGTTAAGAATACTATTTAGCTTCTCTGTGCAAGGCGTTCCCTGTTTCTGCCAGACTTAATTTAAATTCAGCTTTTTAACTGGGCATGCTTCTTTGTGGAGATGGAAGGAAAGTGGTTCCTAAACGCTCTCCCTCAAATGCATGTTACTACATGTGTGCTTCAGATGGAAAGAAGAAATGGCTTTTTCTTTAAAGAAAGACAATCTAAACATCCAGGCCATTAAAAAAAATCTTTTTGTTTCTAATCCATTATTTCTAAGAGTTTTAGCAGCTTTAGAACCCAAAACTGATCTCAAAAAAGGTGTAGCTCATCACACTGGGTCGATGAGAAAAGTTTTGCTAATGGTTTCAGGGGAAGCAAACCTAGGTCTAAAGAAGCCTGGAATTAGAACCTGCATAGAGAGGTGGGTTTTCAAAGGTACCCATGTGACTGAAGAGACAAATACCTGTGAAGTTGACTGCCAGGTGGGGTTGGGAGGAGGGTATGCAAAATTGCATATGTTTTGAAACTGTGGGCAAGTGGCTCATAAGGAACTGACAAAAATGAATCTTTCTCTGTCTGGCCCTGACTGTTTGACAGTGACAGGTTTTGTGCTTCAAAACCACACTCTAAATGCTGTTCTTTGGCTGCTGATGAACTGTAGTGGTGGCTTGACTTAGCCACCAACAGGATTTACTAAAACTGTTTTCTGTGGCTTTTCTCAAGTAGATGCTCAGCACATATGGTATGGTTTTTTTTTTTCCAGTCACTGGAAGTTCTCTGTTGGCTTTGAACTAGAGAGATAGGAAAATAGCATTCTTTCTTGTGTCCTGTACAGTATAAATAGGTAAAGGGAAGATGAAAAATGCAGTCATTGTTCCCAAATGAGCACTGAGGAACATCCTCAGAACTGATGTGTTGATGTGTGCCCATTTTCAAAGGTTAAGGACAAGTTATTGGCAGCATAAGTTATGTAATGCTGCAGCCTGAAAGTTAGACTTCCTGAATTGTGGCAGCCATGGAAATATGTATGCAAAGAATCAACTAGTATGTTTGTTCTGATACAGCAGAGAAGCACTCAGGGTTTATTCTCATTCTCTCCTGGCCCCAGAGCAATGTAAAAGAAATTCAGCAGGGGTCTGGCAATTTTCAGGACTAGTCATTACTTGCTTAGACACAGTGGGTGAAAAGTGTAATGCTTTAGGCTATAGACAACGGTGCTTAGCTTTCAGCGGAGACACAGAACTTTGTTTTTTCCCTGTGTATTTCCCCATGCTTTTATTGACAAATTAGCAGCATTTAGCACAAAATGCTACAAATTTGCATATATTATTGAAGCAATTACGAAAGTATATAAAACATTTCAGCCATAAATTAAAGGCTCCCAGATCTTCTAGATGAGCTTTTCCTGAGAATTGTCACATCTCCAAGGAGTATTGGTGTGTTTTACTTTATGCATTTGCTAAACTGTTATCAGAGAATTGTCATGTACATGATGGAGTACCTTTTAAGTCAACATGTAAGAAATGAGTTGAGGAAAAAAACTATATTAGTATTTATTAATAAGCAAAAGTACAGCTTATGAAGCATTACAAATCCTTTAGAGCATTATGGCATCTTGCAACAGCATCCTGTTCTAAATATGGTATTAATATCTGTAGATAAAATTCATCCATCCTCCTCCATATGCTGCCATCCAGTCATTTGCATATTCAGTTCTAAAAGCAAGACAGTAATCATCATCTGACATAAATGCAAGCCAACATGGTAATGCAAAGTTTTATTGATGTTTTAATCTCAGATTCAAACTGGGTCTAGAACTTGAAATGTGTAGGAGGGCCTGGTTGAGTGCCTAGTGGAACCAGAAGAGTGACACAACACTATTCCTCGGGTGGACTTCACATCCAGTTCTGAGTAAAGTGTTTATCTTTGTAAAGGGAAAAAAATCTGTTTCTGTGAAAAAAATGGCAGGTTTTGTAATTGGCATTTGAAAGAACCAGGAAAGACAGGATCAGCAGTTCCGCTTAGCACATGCTCCATGTAGGATAGTGCTTTCATCACGGATCTCCCTGCTTGTCCCTTTCAGCAGCAGATTTTGTCCTTGGATATATTATTATCCTCTCCTTTCTGAAATCTTCTGGCATGACAGGTCCCATGGTCCTGCTGGTCCTGATCCAAATGGAGATAAGGACTGCTAGTAAAATCAGCAGAAGAGAGGAATCTTGTTCTCTTTTCTCTCAGTCCCAGCCCAGGAGGGAAGGGGACAGGACATATATATTATTGTTATACTTGTTGACTCTTTAAAGACACAAAACCATCTGTATTTTAACAACCTGGAAAAAGACCAGAAGGATTCACTCCTAGACTAACACTTCTAAAGCAACCTGGATTACAGGTTAGTGGGGAGGCAATAGCCAGTAACAGTGGCTGCTTAAACTGTTAGAGGGATCCAAGCCAGGCTACAGCTTTCATATTCATACAAATTTTTCATTCACGGTATGCTCTGTGAAAATTGCTCCAACAGTTTTCTTATAATCTGTGGTTAAAACCATAGACATGATGTGTGCTGATAAGGAATGTCAAAATCGGTGGGCCTTTCTATTCCTAATTACCAGCCTTGCATGGTCAATTGTTTTCCCTGCATCCCATTACTTTTGTTATCCATACACTCCCCTCTTCATTTGTCAGGGCCCTGTCCTCTGTCAGCTGTGCGTGGCAGAGCCTGAATGCTAAGTGGGACAAAGTCCTATTTTCCTCTCTCAGTATGTGAAGCAACTGACCTTGTTAAACTCACCACTTAGGGAAATGGCCCCCTCCTGTGCTAGCTCAAAAGAAGATCTTATCCCTCTTGCTTCCTAATTGGGAATTCCAGTTTTCAGCTGGATGATGTACTCATGCTATAAGAGATCTAAAGGGTTGGACCTCTGTAAAAGTCATTAGCATTTGCTTAGACAATGATAAACAGCTGCTTACTCTTGGCAGTTTTAGAATGTCCTATCAAGTCGAGAATTAGTGGATTGTGAGTAGTTATGAACAAATTACAGTGCTGTTTTGGTTTTGTAGTAAGTGTTGTAACAGGCAACTGTTGCCAATTAAGGGGACTCACCAAACTCCCTAATTTGAAAAGTCACATATTTGCCAAGATCCTAGCAAAAATCCAAGTAGCCTAAGTGAATATTCGAGAGCTCTGTATCACATTCCTCACCGTCACAGCAAGTCTGAACAATCAAGGCCATCTTTTACACCAAAAGAAAAGCCCTAAAGCAGCTATGATTTAAGTCAATATTTTTTGTCTCGTTTTGCAGGCCTGTATGAATTTCAATGACAGTGGTGCTTGTGTCACACAGTGTCCCCAGACCTTTGTGTACAACCCCACCACCTTCCAGCTGGAACACAATCACAACGCCAAGTACACCTACGGGGCTTTCTGTGTCAAGAAGTGCCCACGTAAGTGCTGTGTTATCTGCCCTGCTACCTGCCTTCTCCTGCAGTGATGGGGAGTTGGAGTTGCATTTCAGGAGCCTTAGAAACAGTGAGAGAATGAGAGCTGAGTGCAGAGCACAATCTCTCCAATCACTCCGCATGTGCTTGCAGCCTGTAATAACTCAGTCAGGTGTTAACTAAAGACAGTGACATTCTGTGCCGCTGACACTTCCCAAGTATCCTAGAGTGATTTTCCTGAAGAAAGGTGGTTTATGTGTTCATGGTCCACTGCTTGTTGCATTCATGCTTTAAGTTCAGTATTTGCAAATTCCAAAATAGTGGAAATAAATAGTTAAAATAGTGGGATTGTAGAAGGGTATGAATTTCTGTTTCAGAAAAATAACAGTCCACAACCAGCACCTGGCACCAAATGCTTTCATGATATTGTTACCCTTAACTTGGAATAATGATGGTTTGACAGAAAGTTACCCTGAGAAGTTCTGTCCCAATGAGGAACAAACTTATAATACTGACAACAATGCAGTCTTAAAACTCCAGAGTAAAATTAGAGGGGGTTAAAAAAAGAAGAATCCCATGCATGTAAAACCCACATGCTTCTGAGTTACCAGCCAGATGATGACAAGTAACAGAAAAAATTACAGGGTCATCACTTACACAATCTTTGAATCTGCTGGTTTAATTGGAAAGAATAATAAAGGAGATAGTATTCTTCCTCTCCCTTTCATTCCATGAAGGTTTATGGTTGTGCTTTAATTATTTTATCCTTAAATTACATGTAAGGAGGATGGGCTATCTATATTAAATGGAGCCATAATTCAACCTAACCCAAAATCCCAATTTTGAATCTCTGTGGAGGACTGACAGCAGCCGAGGGCTGTGACCACCAGGGCCTAGTTCTGCCTGTAACAGTGGTGGGTTTGTTGAAGCAAAGATTGGTTTGTTAAGAACCTGATATCATGCTCTATAAGGGATATAATTATTTGCCCAAATACTTCATTGAACACTTACAATTTTTTTTTCCTTTCTTATCAGTATTAAGCTTTTAATTAGATAGGATCAGTCTACATTCCCTTTGGCAGTTGTTGAACAGGGAAAATTTTGAAATACTTGTTACTGTCATGTGCACTGTTTTAGCCCAGATGTATATTTTTGTGGGTGCATGAAAAAGACAGGACAGACCATCTTGCTTTATTTCTCTCCAATTACTGTAACTTTTTTTTCCCTACTACTAATAATAATAAGGCCAAATGGGGGAGAAAGAGGGATCAGGCTTGACAATTCATGGATTTTTGTAAGTCTCTGATAACGTGCCTACTTTGCTTATACACTTCTGAAAACACAGAGCTTTGAATGTTGATGTCACTGGGAAAGTGCTAAGGTAACAATAGGTATTGGCACAGAGTTCAAAAACATGTCCCAGCTTTTATTCACTTTCTGCCAATATCTCCTTTTTTTTTTCAGACAACTTTGTGGTAGATTCCAGCTCTTGTGTCCGGGCATGTCCGAGCTCGAAGATGGAGGTTGAAGAAAATGGTATTAAGATGTGCAAGCCCTGCACTGACATTTGTCCTAAAGGTAGGCAGCGGTTCAGTATAAATTTTCTTGAATGTAGTCTACACTGGGTGTTATTTTGGTGTGAATTGCCCTTCATGGTGTGTTATAGAATATTAATAGCCTTTGAATATCCACAAAACTTTGAGCTATGTAGGTTGTGTGTCAAGCACATACAATAGAGTGAAAAGTTATTAAGTTTTAATGGTAATGTAACCAAACAAATTACTTTTTTATTAGATACAAATGAAGGGGATTTCTCTGTTGGTTTTGGAGAAATCTGAAAGAATTCTTCATTGTGTTATTTGAATGACAAGTATCTCCTGGAGGTATTTTAGCATTGTCCTTTTGTCATTCCAAAGGGGGCCATGCAAAAAGCCCTGACTTCAATGTGTGGGATGTCTCATATTTGTCCATACAACATTAGGTTTCTATTTCCCTCCTCTGTCTCTGCTTTCCCAGAACCTTCTACCTCCTTTCTCAGTGTCTACACACACTAGTGATGGTTCTGTTGTGAGGACTGAAATCTGTAGGTTACTTTGCTGTTCTAGACTCCAGCAGGGAGACTTTCTAGTCCCTGCTTGAAGGTCTGTGGAGCAAAGCACCATAAGTTTTCCTACATGGGCCTATGCCACTTTTCAGTCCCGATGGAAGCCACATCTGGCTTAATTGTGGTAAATAACATTGTTGTTGAATAGATAGTTTTATGCAGGAAAACACAGGAATAGAGTTCCTTACTTTCTCAGGAGGAAAGCTATCACATGTTTGTAAAAGCTTCTACTGGTAGTTGCCATTAGAGGAGCCCAGTTTGGAAGACAGAATACATTATGTGGTTGAAGTCATGAGGGATTTGTTCCTGGATGCATCCTGTGTCCCAGAAAACGCAGCTCAATTACACAGAAAGGCTACACAGAGAAGTTTCCTCACTGGTTGCCAGAGTTCCTCCAGGCACCAGTAACTTGCTGGTTGAGGTGATAAATAATGAGTTATTTATACAACCATTTGAAAGGCCTTATGGCAAAGATGGTTAAGAGAAGGAGGCCTCTGGAGCCAGCAGAGTTAGAGCCCCTCAGTTTCTGCTGTGTGTAGTGCACCTAGAAATGGCATGGCTGGGCCGAGTGGGATTTTGTGTGGTGGGATTTTGTGTGGTTGATACTCACCTTTATATCCCATGTGAAATATCTTAACCTGTGTGCCAGGGTTCTGTGGCAGGTACTTTAGCTCTCTGTTTGTTTTAAATTGGCATGTGCTTCTTTTGGAATATGGATCAAGGGTGCTGTTTTAACACCTCTCTGCTGAATGAGATGAAGACTCGTGTCTGTAAGGCCAACATGTTCTGTTCAGTAATTGTTTTCCCTAGTTCTTCATACAAGCTCCTTGTTTTGGCAGCATGTGATGGCATTGGAACAGGGAGTCTGGTGTCAGCTCAGACGGTGGATTCCAGCAACATTGACAAGTTTGTAAACTGTACCAAGATCAATGGCAACCTTATCTTCCTTGTCACTGGGATTCATGGGTAAGTGACAAAATGTTAAGATGGTAATGTCATGGTGCCAGCTGAAACCAATTGCATCCACCTCTTAATGATGGCTGCAGGCTTCTTTTATGCAATAGCAGATCCAGGATAAATTAGTTTTCTGCCTTCCATTGTGAAGAAAACTGTTTCCTTGATTCTTAAGATTCAAGCTCTAGGAAAAGAAAGGATGGATTAATTGTTTGCACTAAAAAGAGAAAAGACAAGTATGACTCTCTGGTTACTTTATGAGGCCCTCAATACTGGCTCCCAATAAAGGCTGATCAGAGAATGGAAGGGAGAAAGGGAAGTTACCTTCCATGAGTTTAAATTTTGTATGGCCAGCAGAACAATATGCAGAATATGCAGAGAAACAGCCTTGGTTAACATATCTTGTCACAGTCTGGGTGGCTGTCAGTGCACACACGTGCACAAAAACGGCCCTCTTGTCAATCAGTTTTGAAGAATCTATTTAAGTTTCAGTTGCAGAGGCACACAGAATTCACTGGTGTATAAATCCAGTATTTTGGTTTAAATTTTGCTCATTGTAATAGGTCCAGAAGAACCTCAAAGTGTCACATGGCTCTGCTCTGGCCAAATGACCCACTGAGAGGCTGGATGGAAGCCTGTTAAATAGCACAGGACAGGAAAAAATCGAGTAAATGCAAGACAAGCAGCTAGAGCCCATGAGCAATTTTGTGTGGATTAATCCAGTGCATTACATGAAATTTAATTTCGTGTATAAGAACTGCTTTTGCGGGAAAAGTTACATTAGCTCATTAAAAAATCTGTCTAAATTAAAAGAACCAAGCCCAACCTTGAATAAAATTGTACTTGTCTGAAAAATATCTGAATTTGGACTATAAGCAGTAAGTTAAAATATTCCGTTCTATTTTATAGAAGAATAAGACATGTAATTTGAAACTGTGTAGCACTTTGTGTCTCATTCTTGATGAAGAAAACTCATTTCAGCAAGCCTAAAGTATGAGGGCACTGAGTTCTGCAACCCGAAATTTTTCTACAGCATGAATTACATTAGTATTTGTTAAAAGAAGAGAAGATTTGAGAATGAGTGAAAATATCTGTATTTCTGGATCAGCTTTTTTATTTAAAGTTTCAATTACATTTTGCAAACCCACAATATGAAAGGGAAATTTAAAAAATGACGCTGGCTACACAAGTAGTTTGTTACATAAATGGACAGTATAGAGAAACAACAATCTTACTTATTGCCTCTCCAACTTTTACTTAACTTTTGTTACAAATTCATTTATTCACAGTGAACTTCAGCTTTTAGAGTATGGATTTTTAGTGTTTTAGATTGTAGGGACTTAAAGTCTGGTTCTCTGGGGAATTGGAAGACTTGTGGTAGTGACGGAGAGTAATTTTGGTGAAAGATGCAGAGTATATTTTTATTGTTGTTTTCATTGGAAACCGTGCTGTTACAATTGATCCTGTCCTATTTTTTGATCCTGTGGTTCTGTAGTCTGTCTCTTTCCTGAACACTTGAGCTTTAAGTCTTTGTGAATTTGTAATAATTTATGTAAAATATATATGTAATTATGAATTGTTTTATACACAACTATTTATAATAATTAAGATAGACATTATTCTGCAGTTTTATATGTTGATAAAACATCAGACATTTAGCTGTTTAAGGGGTTTAAGTGTATATCTGCATCTTTAAAGCTATTTTATCTTCAGAATTTAGAGGTGAAATTCAGCTACCTCATGTATATTGCGGGCAAGGGTTTTCCTTTTTTGATGGTAATGCATTTTGAATGTTTCTTTTAGGTAGTCAAAACTTATTATTTAGTGTTCTGAGAGCCCCAAATTGTTAAAATAACATGTGTTTGATGCCTCTGTGGTCCACTGGGCTTTTTTGTTAAGGTTCTAGAACTCATTTTGTTGCTGCTGGGCTGGAGTCACCTCAGGGTGGTTAGAGGTGACCCCATCAGTCTGTCACCTCATAGACTTGTGAGGCCTGTCCCCAAAGACAGCCAGGTGGATCACCTGCATGTTTCAGTTCCAAGAATGATGTGTCCTGGAAAGGAGAAGGAGGAGAGGAGGAAACACACACTCCATATTTATTGAGGATGTTTCCTACTCTCACAAAACCCACAAAAATACCATGACATGCCATTGCAGAGGAATTTTTGTTTGGTTTAAGCTTCTGGTTGACTTCTTTAAATAGGGGAGGAAAGTAACATTTACTAAATGATGGCATTCTCAAAATCGAGGTCAGCTTCATCTTTTTGTACTATAGCATATCTAGCTTTAAATTTTAAGGTTTGGAGGTTATTTCATTTCTCATTGCCAGACTTGCTTGGCAAGGATCTGTACTTTTAGAGGTTCCTTGTTCAACACCTTCTATAAAGTGTGCTCTTTAAATGCCATGTGTCAGGAACTGCTGGCATGCTCTTAGCTTTGTCTTGCTTATAGGTTGTCACTCCTTTCAGGAGCAGCTTTGTTAGTCCTGGTATACAGCATCACAGCTGTATCATTCCTGGAAAAAACACTGAAAATTCATCTTTCCTTTAGGAAGGTCACTCATGTTTAGAATTCCTTAATTTTCCATAGCATAAATATTTGCTAAAACATGAATGAGTTTTGAACCTTTATGTTCCTTCAAAATGATGTGGGAGAAGTTAGACACAAATCTGCAGGAACAACAGGTTGAAGAAGCCTGGTGCATATCCTCATAACAGCAGTGTTCAGCACCTTAAAGCTGTTTCCTACATGGTATGGCTTTGAGAACCTGATCTTTTCTTATTTAGAGTGTCACATGACATGTTTTTAATCTTTCAGAGACCCGTATCACACAATCGCTGCCATCAATCCAGAGAAATTAAATATCTTCCAAACAGTGAGAGAGATAACAGGTAACACGCTTTTGATCTCCTATAATCTGCATTATTTAAATAATTAATTCTCATTTTGCATTTATAGTTGTCATGTGTTGGGTTTTCTGAAGAACACAAGGTACTTGTTTTCGTTAAGCTCATCACGCTGTAATTTTTATAAAAGTTTAGTGCAGAAAATTTCAGTATCAGTTGATTTTCACAAATGTGTTGTCCTTTGCTCATGAACACAGGATGCCCATTATGGCAGATGTTAAGTGGACAAGGGATCTTGGTCCCATGTTAGCAAAGTAGGACAGGTGCTGCAAGGGAGGGAAATGTGAGGGAAGTGGTGCTGAAATGTGGGAAAGCATTTTCTTCACCTGAAAGCATTTGAAAGTTCCAGTCTGCTTTTACAGCTCCTTCCCTTTGTCTAACAGAAGATGCTGCTGCAAGTTAGCTTTGTAATTTAAAGACAGATATATAATGTGTGGGGTGGTAGTAAGTCCCATTTTTTGTGACTTTTTAATGAGGTCATAGAACTGGAACTCAGTACTTTGTTTTCTTGCATCTTGCTTCTTGTTTCACCATGCGGGGTACAGGGAGGAAGATACTACAGCTCTGAGTTCTCATTTGATTTCTGATTATGTATAGGTAGGAAAATGCAAAAAGATTGTTCAATTTCATGCACAAAAAAAAACCCCAAAAACCTTTGGGCACCACAGCTTGTTTGTAGCTGGGTGGAGCTCAGCATGCTTCACCTCTCAAAAGTTTTTAATTTCAGCAAACCCATGGGATTAAAAATGAAAGTAAACTCTTAATCCCTTCCTAATTAATGTCAAAGATCATCTGGCACCTGGGTGAACACTATTTGCCATTCCTAAACACATTAATTGACAGTCTCAGCCCTGCTACAGAAGTGGAATTACCCCTGTGCTTAACTAAGTGTACTGCATTTCAGCCCAGTGCTGAGTCAAAAGCATGGGGAACTGCCCTCTCTGGGTGTCTGTGCAGCTCAAAACAACTTGTGCAGAGAGTGAACAGTCCTCACCTCGGAAATCAGAGTGAGTTCTCCTTCACTTTCTTGGAGGAGATGGTGGTGAGCAGCCTGAGTGTCTGCAGCTTTCCTTATTTATTTCTTTTCCTCAAGCTGGCACTGTCTTTCCTTTATAGGCTAAGCCTGTCCTAACTCACACATGGCTGAAATAATTGGCATTCATGTGTTTGCCTTTTCCTCCTTCAGGGTATTTGAACATACAGTCATGGCCTGAGAATATGACGGACTTCAGAGTGTTTTCTAACTTGGTTACCATTGGTGGGAGAGCTCTCTATAGGTAAGATACTACTTCTCTGTTGGTGGAATAATTTTTTATTAGTGTTCTGTGATTCTTTGTTCAGTAGCAGAGAATGCAACATCCTTTGGGAAGGACATTGTAAATTAATATATTTTTTCCTCTGTTACCAAGATGTTCATTACCAGGATCTTTGCTAATCAGTTGTTTATAACGGTGTAGTGGTTTGGTCCAAAATACTCATTACTGTTTATCTGCTGTGAGATAAGAATTAGGAGAAATGCAAAGCAGGCACCAAACTTGAAAGAATATAAAGAAGTTTATTAACAGACCTAAAAGAAGAAGGAAAAAAAAATTATACCACCTTCAGAACTCTCCTCCTCCCCCCACCTTCCTCCCTTCTCCCACTGACAATGTGAAAAGACAACCCTTAAGATGTTCAATCTGTTTACCACTTCCATAATAACCTTGTTCAGTCTATTTAGAAAGAGAAGTCTCTTCTTGCTCATGCTATGAAAACATTATCACAACGAGACAGCCGCCCACTTCCAAATATTGTTCAGTCCATTTAGGAAGAGGAGTCTCTCTGCCTGCGTGTGAGTCCTTTCCCCCGACTTGCAGCTTTTCCCGCAACTGCTTTCGAGGGTCCACTCTTGAAGTTTTTTGGGGTACAATTTTAAGGTTGAGCCGTTCAGAAACAAAAACAGAGGCCCTTCTCCTTCCCTGGGAGCAAAGGGTCTTCCTCATCTTCATCATTAGGACTATCTCTGGGAGCATCTCTAGGAACTGAGGTTTTCTCCTTTCCCATTTGGAGCAAAAGTCCTCATCTGGTTCATCTCTACGGACTGAGGTTTTCTCCTTTCCCGTTTGGAGCAAAAGTCCTCATCTGGTTCATCTCTCCCTGTCCAAACTTCTCATGAAATTACAGCTGCGTCAGCATCTGCCTATCTCAACGCAGGTGCTTTTGCTTACGAGTTGAACACTCCACCCCCCAGATCTTCATGAAATTACAACGGGATACTCTGATATATCATAGCTTCACAAGAGAATTTCAGCTTTAAGCATCTCCTCTCTCTCTTCCCTCAGGTTTTCAGCTCTTCACAGCAATAAAAGGGTTACTCTCACCTCGGCCTTGCAGCTTTGCAGCTGGAATGTTGAATTTTTCTTATCGCAGTGGAGAGGGGGGAGAGCCGAGCCGCTCCGGCTGCCCACGGCAAGGCAGTGGGGGGGGGGGTCCATGGCTGGAACAGGTCCATGGCTTCAGGATGGCCGTGGCCCGCTGGCCCCCACACGGGGCCCGCAGCCACCTGTCCCAGCACCGGAAACGAGAGAGAGCTTGGAGGGGGAGTTTGCCTGTTCTTAAATGTGGATCACAGAGGTGGTCACAACTTTAAGTGGCTCAGAGAATTGTCCATATTCAAACTGGCCAGCTGATAGGTTCTATCAGGTCCCAGAGGAAACTGTAAGCACCCCTTAGCAAGGACGTCCCTTCCGGGACTATGCTTGCTAACCTATGACAAACGGGTAATACCTTCTCAACATAATTATTCTTTTAAAAAAAGTCGTGGTTCATGGCTGTAGCTACTACCTCATTGCCTGGAACTTACATTTATGGTTTAAAATACCTTGTGAAGAAACATAGTTTAAAAGGAATGAATAGTAGAACTTAGCCTCATTATTAGGGGTTTGTATGGTTGTGATTAGACGTGCGGGCTCCAATGCCCAGACAACAATGTGGTTTTAAGAAGAGATAAAAGGTCATGGAAATCACTGAGGCACCCTGCAGGTGAGCTCTGTAGTGCCATTTTTACCAGAGATGTTTCTGTGTCAAAACTCAGATGGAGAAATTGGCTTGAAGATAAGAAAACATGGTGAAAAATGCTGGGGGAAGCACAAGGAGGTACCTGAGCAATTTATACAGCAACCCCTGGATCCCCACTTTGCAGATGGAGTCAGTCAGGCATGGGATTCTGCTGGCATCTTAAACAGCAACCCGAGCAGAATATGAATAGCAGGGAAACCTTGAGGTTGAATTACAGCCCAGCATTCTGTTCCAAGGCAGCAATTTTTATTTGGAACAGCTGGAAAACAATTATCATCATTAAAATACAATAACTTAAAGGATGCCCAGAAACTGGATATTGTCTTCACTAATCTTCAGTCATAAAATATGTGCAGTCATTTTCATGTTGCACAGACAATCATTTACTGTTCCTTTGATGAAGAGCGGCGATAACCACATATTGCAACAAAAGAAAAATGAAATGTAGAAAGTGGGCTGGAAAAAATTCCATGAAAATAACAATTTCTTCCTGTATTACTTGAAATGACATTAATTTGATGCCTGGCAGAAGATGTTTTAATACATTTTGCATGATTTTTGTCATTTTCTTCTTAGCATATAAGCTATCATGGTATTAATGCTGTTGAAAGAAAAACCTGAATTTTATTCAGTTTTCCTAACAGCACATTATCTCAAAAAATCTATTAATGGATGAAATGAAACTGGTTGAGGAGTTCTGCTGGTCTGCTTGGCCTAGTGCTATGAGCATCACACCTTGTGGTATCTCGCTCCTGACAAGACTCATAATTTTCTAGGCAGTAGAACTGGATGTTGACTCAGAAAATATTTGTGTTACCACAAAATAAAAATTTTCTGAACAATTCTTAGTTTTTCCAGAAAGGTCATCTTGACGTTTGGAACTAATTCCAGTGGGCAGTTCCCTACCAGATATAATAAGTTGTGCCTTCTGAAGCTAATTCCTATTCTCTCCTACTTTTGTTCTCATCCCAGTGGCCTTTCCTTGCTCATCCTAAAGCAACAAGGCATCACCTCCCTGCAGTTCCAGTCCTTGAAGCAAATCAGTGCTGGCAACATCTACATCACAGACAACAGCAATTTGTGCTACTACCACACTGTCAACTGGACAAGCCTCTTCAGCACCCCCAGCCAAAAGACAGTGATCCACCGGAACAAAAGGGCAGAGAACTGCAGTAAGTACCTGCTGCTCACTGCCACAAACTCAGCTGGGGGCTCGTGGAACTCCATGGACAGCAGGGGAACTGTGGTCATTCCAGGGATTTGGCCCAGTCTGAGCAGGAAAATGAAATGTTTTAAGGTGTGAACAAAGGAGAGGGAGCAGAGAGAGCGCGCTGCTTACTTACCTTGTTGGGAATGTTCCAGTTTCACAAATGTGAATTCCAAAGGCTGTGAATGGAGTGTTCATGACTTTACAGCCCTTTCCTTATGGAGTGGGATTAGCATCTTCTGCTTCCCCTACCCTAAGGGGCCCTATCTTAATCCAGAAAGGTCACTTTCAGGACTGTTTTAGGTCACCAAGTTCTCCCTTTCCTTATTTGACCTATCTGATAAAAAATACTACTACAGGAAAGCTTACATGCCAGTACCTAGGCTGAGATCATAGTACTGAAAAGCCAAGAAAGCTCTGTAGCAGATAAAATAACTTGTTTATATAGAAATCAGGCATCAAATTGCATTAATACAGGCATACTGTAGCATCAAGGCAGTTCATTTTGAGCATCTGTTAGACTGCTTGCAAGAGAGGAGATTCATTAAATTGCTGTATGTTTAAGTGATATTGCTGGAGTTTGTGCTCTGACCAGCCAAGAATATTTGCTTTGGGTTTTTTCAAGCTGTGGTCCTATTTTTGACTTGCACTTTAGTTCTTTCTTTCTGTTAGTTTGGGGGTTTTTTTGTTTGTTATTTTTTGAGGGGTTTTGTTTCTTTTTTTTTTCTTCTCCCCTCCCTTTGAAGTGCTGTTTGGCTCTGTTTTGAGAGTGTGAATGGCTGTGCTCATCACTGTAGTGTAAGTGTACCTTCAGTGTTAGGTGAAATACAGCTGGAGCTTTGTCTCTGCTGCTCAGTTACTTTTCTGATCTCTCCTACCATGGAAGAGCGACAGGAAGAACAAAGTCTTGCTTGGTCGATCTCCACGTGGTTTTGTTGTGTGGCACTTTAATTATTGTTATTATTAATTTTATTAGGCTATTTCTTTACATGCAAGTTAAATAATTGAAGGTTAAGGAAATTTTCTGTCACTGCAGGCAGTTTTTACTGTGACTGTGTCCAAGGGTGTAGAGGGAAAGGGCTCTTTCTTAACTCCCAGCAGAGCAGTGCCGACTTTCAAGCTGCACCATATTTTATCCTCCGGCACAAACTTTGTGTTACACATGGCAGAAGGATGTGCTGAACAGAACTTTTTGGGACAGATATTTTTTGTGTATTTTGCAAAAGATGTCCTTGGTGTTGGCTGTGAAACCATAAATTAGACCATGATATTTTGGAGAAGGTTATGTGGGATCAGCACAGAAGGAGGAGAGATGCGGTGGCTGCTGCTTCTGCTGTGGGGAGGAGGGGCCCAGGGTGTTGGACATCCTCGTGCCCTGGTGTCCTTGCTTCTGTCACCCAGCCAGGAGGTTACACAGCCTGGGTGGAAGAATCCAGTGGCTGGCTGAAAGAGTAGCAGAGCGTGCTTCATCCTCCAGAGACAACTGAATATGTGGTGGGAATGTCATGTGGGAACAAAGCTTGGATGAACAGTCCAAAAATAGTCCTGAATTGTGGAGTTAACCAGCTGCAGGACAAAGAAGACTGCGCAGTTTCTGTTTTCAACACACCAACTTTACCCAGTTCATCAGCTCTAGTTGCTCAACATCCATGAGCTTTGTATCATTTTCTTAACAGCTTCTGTTCTCCTGGTTTTCCTTCTTTCCATCTCAAGGCTTTTCCTTTGCTTTTAATTCTTGTGAGGGTGAAGAGTATTTGAACACTTCCAGTGTGCAGTCTGTTTTTCTTCTGCCCCCACATAGAAAGCCAGCTATAAAAATTGAGTATTGATTGGAAAATAGAGGTGCTGCCAAGAAGGAGAATTGTATCTGCCCAGGGGTGTGGCACTGCTCTTTGCTTTCCCCTGCAGTGTAACAGGATCATGTGGTGAGGAACCACCTAGTTCTGTGCTACTGCTGTAGTAACAACTGTATTTTGTATGGCATGAAGAAAGAATTAGCCCTTTGAGATTTCCCATATGGAATTTTTGGGCTGACAGAACAGAAGAATGAAGAAGCTCAAAGTTTTGTTGACCATGCAAGAGTCACTAAGGTTATATTCCCAGATTCTAGTTGGTCTCACCTTGCCAGGAGTTGCGTGAACTTGTGAACTGTCCAGAGAGCACAGGTTTCTTCACTACCACATGAAAAAAACCTGCTTACCATGGGAGAAAAATCATGGTCTTGGGGCTCTGATGTTTTCTCATGTCACATTGGCTCTAGCTGTCTGATTATCATGCAGCATTTAATGAAAGAATAATCAACTTTCCTTCATTCCTAGGCATTTAATGTGAAAAGAAGCTACACAGTAATGAGGTGGAACACAGGCCTCATGTCTCACACAGTAATGACTCCTCCTTGCTTCAAGCTTTCTATAACTTCCCATTTGTTAGGAGACAATGGGAAATTACTCAGGTGAATTTTGTAAGGTGCTTTTTCCCTTCATGTAGTAGTGTCGCAGTTGTTTCACTGTTTTTGACAGCTTCAGGACATAGCTGAACACAGCAGTTTGGAACATATTCTTGCATTATTTGTCAAGGCTCCTTTGTCAAATACCTCTTTGCCCTTTCCTGGGATCACTCAGTTTGAGTCCCTTTGAAGCTGGCACAGCTACTGAAACATGGGCTTCCAGAGCAAATGGAAACTGGGATGTACTGTCATATCATCCTCTCACATGGAATGTCTTGTCACTACATTTGCACACAAAGGGACAATGTAAACTTTATTTCACCTCTAGCTTGGTGAGGATTTATTATAATAGATACTCATCATTTTCCAGGAAGAAAAATACTCCTAAAGACATTTTAGGAGATTTAACACCACAGGAATCTTAAAGAGGAAAACAAATCTCATTTGTTTCCTTTTAAGAAGTCACAATGTAAGCTCCAGTACCAAGGGGCTGGTTTTAAAAATGGATTCTAACCCGTGTTCATTAAATGCACTGTGTATAATGAACATGGGCCAGGGGCCAAGTAGCTTCAATTGGGAGGCAGTGCAATCCTAATAGGAACAGTGGCTTCTTCTCTCTGAGTGGAAGGCAGTGCAGTTCCAAGAGGAACAGTGGTTTCCTCTCTTTGCACATCTGAGTGAGTGAATTGATTAATTTTTTGTGGCCTTTTGAGAGTCAGCATTAGCTGAGAAGAGCTTTGCTGCTGCTTCAGCTCTGCCTGTCAGCCGGCACCTCTCTGGGGTTAAATGGGTTCTGCTGAAGGTTGGATGTCTCATTAAACTCTGCAGGATCACTTGGAGTAAGGCAGCACTGGCCCATGGAGCCAGATGCAGTTCTCCAGCACCCTTTGGATCATCTGTCATTTCCAGGATAGGCCAAGAGACCGGGGTTTAGGAGAGTTTTCCCTGACGGTGTGGGATCTGAGGGCAAGCATCTGGGGTTTCCATTTCTGCCTTTCCCCTATTTCGCTTGTTCTGGACACTGATCCTGCAGATGTTTGGGCACATGCCCACACCTCTTGAATGCCAAATGAGCCTCATCAAAATGGGGAAGGAGATGTGTAAGTAAATATTTGGAGGATCAGAATCCATGCTCTGTGGCAGAAATACTGTCTGTTTGCTTGCATGGTAACCAGCAGGCTGTGACTTGTTAATAAAAATATCCACCAAAGAGTTTTTTTCATATGGTTTTCAGTCAAGAAACCAGTCTAAACAATGTTAATTATTACAGCTACTCTCAGGTATTTATTATTACTTCTTTGTATATTTTGAGCCACTATTAGCATGGGATTTTTTTCCTTTCTACCCAGTGGTTGTTAATGGCTTAAAGCAAATACAGCAAACCTTTTCTGTCAATGTGTAGCTTTTCTGAAAACTCATGTAAGAGCTTCTGAGATCTTCTAGTCACCATTGTATTTAAGTGACTTTTATCATCTATCACAAGGTGATGATATCTTTTCCATGCCATCTAATGCTGTGTTCAGCTGACTCTACATCAGTGAGGAAATACTGAAAAGTTGCAGCGGGAGTAAAGTTCATGTGGAAAAGTTTGGTCTGTGTTAGTGCTTCATCTTTGAGATAACACTGGCATAACAGAGTTTGGCAAAAACTCTGGGTTTTTTTTTTTTCAGTGGAGAAGACAAAGACAACAGATGTCAGCCAGTGGAAAATGCCTCAAAATATTCCAGCGTGCAAAATGTACTTTAAACTCCTCATACCCTCAATTATTTCATCTTGCTGTTTACACCACTTCTTAACAATATTAAAATAGTCCCCAAATTTTTCACTGCCTCCATGATGGTTTTTTAAATAGGTTAAAAGCCTACGGCTTTTTGTAGAATGCTGAAAATACAGGAGCAAAATATATGTGTGCTTTTAATTAAAAAAAAAAAGAAATCCATAAACCCCCAGGATGCTCTAGGTCTTTGTGTTGTTTTCCTAAGATGGTGCCATGCAGGGCCAGAAAGGGGGTGTACATGGAAGGAATGTGGCTTCTCCCTTCCCCTACACACTTTCAGGGATAGAAATGTCAGTATCCAAGCTCGTATGCACAGGGAATGGAAGAAATCACCAAGGCAAGGGTAGGTAGATTTTACCCTTGCTCCATGCTGAAGTGAAAAGTCTGTCTTTTTCTTTCCAACATGGTTTTCTTTTTATGGAACAGTCAGAGGTGACTCATGTGAAATATGAGTGCACACAAAATAAATGCAGAAAAAAAAGTTCTTTTATCCAAAGTGACTTAAACAATTCTCTCAGCTTTAGTGACACCTGCAGTGTAAGGTGAAACCCTTCTAGGCAAAGGTTGTTACAGACGTGATTATTATGAATGATATCAATCTAGCCACCAATTAATAACGAATAAATGATTATGTTCATTATTGGGCGTGATGTAAAGCTAATTGAAGTTTGCAGGAGTTTTTCTATTCAGTGTATGGAGCTTTGGATCAGGCCCAGAAGTGTATAGCCAAATAACAATAATTCTTCTTTTTTTAGTAGCTAATTTTCTTGTGTTCTATTTAGGCTGGGGAAAAACCATGAACCTTCTGCTTGTAACCTGTGTGACCCCATTCATAAAGAATGAGCCCTTCTTCTAAAACTCCTGACAGAACCCAGTTCCTGTCAAGAGCATTATTCTTATTTCCTTCCACATAAGGCCATGTGATGTGCTGGAGCTGCAGAACATGCTCAGCCCATGGAAATGCCAAATAATGTGTCAAAAATTGAAACATTTCTTTAGCCATCCCCACAATTAAAGAAGAGAAAGGCGAGAGAAATGAGTTTATATAAGCTGTCAAAACAACCACTCCCTCCTTGCCAAGATTCATTCATGAAAACACTTCAGGAGGAAATCCTAATTTTTTTGTTTCTGTTGCTTTTTTCATAAGGCTACAGGCACTGTGTTAGCTACATTTCAATAGGGTAATCATGATTTTCTTTATTGAAAAGCTCTCTTTTTATTTGTATACAGTCACTGACTGTATCTTCTGAGCTATCTTGTAATAATATCCCTTGTTATTTGGAGGGATATTTTAGTGAAACCCTCTATGTGTGCACATAAATTCTGATCCCAGGGTAGTTTGATGGGTGAGAAAAATGAAAAGAAAGGAAATCACTAGTAGTAAACCACAATTTCAAGTTAAAAAAGAAGGTGAGAAAGCAAACAGGAAACTGCCTTTCTGTTTTGAGTGTGGAAAACAAAGTCAGAAGAGTTAGCAATATCCTTAAAATTAAAAATGAGAAACAAAGCCATCTCCAAACCAGGTAAAGATTTTCATTGTTGTGTGACAAAGATTTAAAATGATTCATTGATTACAAAACAAAAACCATATGAAACTATAAAAGGTCTTTGTATTTGTAACTAGGGTAGTTTCTGGGTTTGTGGGTTTTGCTTTTGTTTTTATTTGTAAGTGCAGGCAGTGGAAGTATAGTGGAACTACTGACATCTGATAGTTATAAAAAAGTCACTATGCTTAAAAGAAAGTCAGGTTAGGACAGTAATGAGAAGCTGAATTTTGTGTCTCTGCTCATCCTGGCTGTGCTGGTGTGGCTCATTTGACTGCAGCAGCAGAACTCAGGGAAGGAGGACAAGGCATCTGTCTGAAATGGCCTCCTGAGTCCCTCTTGCTGCGCTGAAATCTGTGATAATTAATACACTTTAAAGCATATTGAGCACCTGGAATGTAACGTAATAATTTTTTATTTGGCTGTACCTGATTTGAGCTTTGAGGCAAAAGAAAAACCAAAAAGATACTTCTAAATACCTTTTGGATGTTGGCATTAAAAAAGTCTATGTGATATAAAAAGAAAAGAAACTAAATCCCAACCTTGATAAAACATGTGCACACTTCTCATGCCTGAGGTTTTTTGTGGTGTATTGAATAAGATAGTGTTGGAGGGGGTGGTAGAATTCAACCAGCACAACTCCATTTATTATTCCTCCTAAGTTGTTTCCAATGGTTTAAAAAGCAAACAAGTGTCTGTATTGTTGCCATCTCTGACATTTCAGGTCCTTGCTGGGTTTAATTTACTCAGCCCAGTGTGTAATCCATTTGTGTAAAACACTGCATTGTGCAAAAATGAATTCAAATTAATTCTGTCCTTTCACATGCCAGGGTTAGGCTGAAAGTGCACCCAGATTTTCTTCAGATGCTGGAGAGATAATGTGTTTCCTTTTGCTCTTCGCTCATTTTCTCCATCTGTCACATCATCTAGATATTTACATAGAGAATGATTTACATAAAATAAAAATACAGACTTACACTCTTTGAAACAAACTTTCCCTCTAACCCTTAGTTCATTGTGTAATTTGGTGTGGGCTTGAGGGTTTTAATATAAAGGTTCTTTGGTTCTTCAGGTGCTTTTGCAATAAATAATTTTAAAATCACAATTAATGGTGTCTTTCTTTCAACTTTTTCCCTGCTGTCCATAAGTTTTATTTCAGGGAGTCCTCAATTCATAGGTAGCACTTTATATTTTAGTTTAACAGAACTTTTGTGGATTTGGACAATTGATTTTTTTGAATCCTTAAAATTTTTGGCGTTTACCATATCCTGTGTCAGGGAATTGTACAGGTCGATCTTTACTTTCTATGAAGAAAAATCTCAGATTTGAACCCTACTGGATTCCTGTCTCTTTGAATGCCCATGAGGGACTTGGAAGAAGCAGTGAACAATTGTTTCATGCTTACTCACCTCCTCCTTGCCATTCACATTTTTGAAGCTTTAATCATGTCCTTTCTCCGCTGTCTTTGAGGCTGCTGCTCTGTTTATTCCTGGTTTAGAAGCTCCTCTCTGCTTTTGATCATCCTTGCAGCACTCTCTTAAATCTTTTTCCCACTGGTTTTTTTTGAAAGGAGCAGACCAGGAGTGTGTACAATATTCCAGCTGAGGGCTCTATTTGTGTTGTGGCATGATGATGATTTTATTCTTTTTTCTGTCCTGTTTCTGGAAGATGGGGACATTCCGGTTACGTTTCCAAGTGTATCGGGATGCTGATGGAGTGTTTTCCCTTGGATTTGGGAGGGCTAGGTGCATTACTGACAGCATCCCCTCTCTCTGCAGCTGCTGATGGGATGGTGTGCAATGAGCTGTGCTCCACTGATGGCTGCTGGGGGCCAGGGCCAGACCAGTGCCTGTCCTGCAAGCGCTTCATCAGAGGGAGGACCTGCATAGACTCCTGCAACCTCTACGAGGGGTAAGACATTCCCCTTGTGCTTTTCCCTGAAGTTGCTAATTAACATTGTGGAGGACTTCAGTGAGCAAGTCATTTTGGGTGTGCATTAATCAGTATCTGGCTCCATTGCCAATATTACTGATTTTGGGTGACACATTTCATGGGCCAAGATTTAAGGATTTCTAAGTCTGAACTTGTGTAGAAATCTTTCCCTGGTATTTTGCTGACTAAAGTTTTCATGCAGCATCATCACCTTGCACCTTTTACATTGCTGGTAACATGAACAATTTGATTTAGGTGAAAAGTTACAAAAAAACCCCTCACCATTTATCCCTACTTGATACCCCTGCTCAGAACAATACAGTTAAGTTCTTTCAGATGAGCTGGATTCAAGCATCTGATAAAGAAATCCTCTGAATAAGGCCCCAAAGTAGAAGAACTCACTCTCTTTTTCATAATGCACTGTGTAATTGTACACACAAATATAAATTTAAAAACCCAACAGGAGTTCTTCCCCCTTTTCCTTCTGCTGCTTATGCTGGGGGAATACCTGCACAGCACAAGGTGGTTGAATCTGCCTTACGACAGAAAGATAAAACTGAACTAAGCCAAATGAACTCCCACATGTGCATAAAAATACTCTCAACTCTTCCATCTGGAGAAGGCATGCAAAAAGTACCTTGTCAGAGCAGTTTTATGTGCATAAAAGCTCCTGTTCTCTCCTCTCCCTTCACCCCCCAATAAGAAGAAGAGTTGCAGACCCCAGTTGTGTTGTCACTGCACTGGAATAAGTTAGTCCCCCCTTGGTGTCTTTTGCTGCCATGGAGCCTGTCACAGTAAGAGCATGATGAGACTCAATCAATATGTTCTGTTCTGTATCCATCAGTGAATGGTATTTACACCTTCCACAGGCTCAGTTCTGTCCTAAACATGTGAAAATACTTGTAACTGGGCTTGGGGAGAAGTCTTTTGTTTGTTGGAGAGCTCTGCACATTCACATTGTAGGGCAGCAACAGTTCTTCAGGATGGGGTCAAGCTGTATTTGACATCTGTTTTAGCCCTCAGTAGGAAAAATCCAGAGCCAGAGAAGGTGAGCTCCCTTGCAGCACTTGAGTGAGGTTTTCCGCAGCTCAGTCCTGATGTCCTCAGCAGATCCTAACAGCTGTAGAGGAGTGGAGGGTGAGCAGTGACCAACCACCCTTTACCTGGATGCTACTGGAGCCCACTAACATGAGTGTGCAGCACATCTGTAACTGGTTAATGCAAATATTGTAATTGGTTAATGCAGCAAGATGGGATCCACCTGCAAAGCTTGTGTTGGTCCCCTCTGAGTCTACTTCAAAGATTCTGTCTGTCTTTAGTGGGGGAGATACAACCTGCTCAGATGTGAATTCATCTTGGCCTAGTAGAGGGTGGGATGAATTGTGTTGGGAGAATGTTGGAGGTTTGTGGTGAGGGGCAACTGACAGCTGAAATGTTTGAAGGAAGAAGTTCAACCTGCCATCACTACCTTTTTTTCCCCCTTAAAAGTGGTTAATAAAAAAAAGTCACTTGAGTAGTAGGTTCTTGTGGATACATGAAATAAATGAGTAAAAGGATTTGTTTTGACATTTTATAGATTCAGACCTCAGTCTAGAATTATTGCTGAAAACATTATGAGCCTTTTGGAGAACGGGCTTTAAAACATATGTTCATAGAGACCTACCTGCAACAAGGGCAGCTCTGTCATCAGTGCTCACATGTGACAAGTGGCTTCCTGAATCTGAGCCACGAGTGACAATCCTGTAGATGAAAATCAAGAAGTCAGCAATTTTGTGCTGTTAATGAAGTCTGTATTTCTTAATGAGAGGAAAGCCCCCACTATAATTTTATACTGGTGAAGAAGGTGTTTCTGCTTCACCTGGCTGTGGATGAGGTGGTGGCCTGTCCTCAGCTGCTGTGACAGGCTGCTGGCCTCAGTGCCCCTGAGATCAATTCCATCAGGTGAAGACCCAGCCAGGTGGGCTCAGGTTTGGGCTGGAGTCTGCTTTCTCCTAACCTGCCTGCAAAATATTTTCTCAGGGAATTCCGAGAATTTGCAAATGGTTCTGTCTGTGTGGAGTGTGATCCCCAGTGTGAAAAGATGGAGGAAAACATGATCACATGCTATGGGCCGGTAAGAACAAATTCTGTTATGTTCATTGGGTTTTGGTTTGTTTTGTTTGCTACTGTCCAGGGTAACTTGCAAAAATGTGCTGAAGGACAGGGTTTTCCTGCTTGCAGGCTTTAAAGCAGCTACTGCAAATTAGTTTTAAGAGAAACAGAAAATGTGCATATTCTGTATCTAGGGAAGGAATTCTGCTCATCTGCTCTGGGAATCAACTTCCTTGGATCTGCTTCCTTGAGAAAGTGATTTTTAAAGTTTTCTTTCCTGAGTTGTCTTAATACTTTAGTGGTACAGATGCACACAATTTTTACAGACAGAAAGCATGCAGCTGTGATTTGAGTGCCCTTTTTAATCCCTATTTTCATTCTTTGTACTCAGTTCTGTTCTGGTTTCCCCCCCGCCCCCAAAAAGTGGGAGAATTTGTCTGAGTCTCTCAGTTTGAACAATATGCTGGGAGGTTTTTTGTACTTAGATAGCCTTTAAGTTCTTTTGAAAGGTAGTGTTTTTTATGCATCCTAAATGACGGCTAACTCTTTCTCACCTTTACAATGGCCAGTAACTTTACTTTCAAAGATTTTTGCTCCTTTGGGAGATAGAAGTTGTGGCTTTCTTCTAGTTTACTGTGTATTGCCAAGATTAAAAGTCACAAGTATGCTGGAAATAAGGAGCTGTATTTTAAGCTCTTCACAATTGAGAAAATATAACCCGTAATTTATTTCCTTATTTCTGTGACTTACTGAATGGAAAAAAGAAAGGCATCATAATTTTTCTTACAATACTGTGTTTTTCTGCAATACAGCAGACACTAGTGCTTCAAGTGTTCAGCCCATCAGGGAAATTTGGATTTGTAGCGGGGCTTATGGACATAAAATCCTGGACCAATGCTCAACCTGAACACCAGATTTAGTTATACACTGGCTTATCATCACAGCTTTAAAATTTTACTTTTACATTGTCTAGGAGTCTTGGTTTGTTGTTCTTAACAATTTAGTCTCCATATGTATGAAGAAGAAGGAGACCTTGTAGTCCTTCAGTATTGCTGTGACTGAATGCCACGTGCAGAATGCTTGTGGAAAATAGTTCTGGACTGCAGAGGTAGGAGATCCCACTGAAGGGCCAGTGCAGTGGCTTGGCAAAGATGGTTCAGTACTGAATAATGTAGCAAGAAGATTCTCAGTGATAAGTATTTCACTGTGGACTTCACTGTATTAAGCGCACACATAATTTTAAGAAGCCCATCTAGAAGCTGGTATTTAGTCTTGCACTCTACAGAAGAAGTTAGTGGCCTAAAGCGCCAGGATTTATACATCTGCTCCTCCCTAACAGAGGCTGGAACCATGAAGGTAATTCACTGTTCCTTGGGAAGAGAAGCTGCTGCAGTTGTTGCTGAGTGTGTGCCAGTGCAATTCTAGTGCAGCAGGAAAGGGCTGAGTAACTTGAATGCACTGCATTTCTTTCTTTCCTGCTCTCCAGGGACCTGACCACTGCACAAAGTGTTTCCATTTTAAGGATGGTCCAAACTGTGTGGAAAAATGCCCTGATGGCTTGCAGGGGGCCAACAGCTTCATTTTCAAGTACGCCGATGAGGATCGGGAGTGCCATCCATGTCATCCAAATTGCACCCAAGGGTGAGTGCAAGCTCTGTGCAGGGAGCCATCCTATCCATGTACTGCTCATAGCACAGGGTGGTTTACAGGTTGTTTGGCTTGGTAAAGTGCTTGTCCCACTCCTGAAAAGAGAGTGTGCAGTAGGAATTTAACTTTCGATTTTCAAGTCTCTCATGATGTTCAGGTTTTAGTTATGACTGCCCAGCAGCTCATCACAAAAAGACCCTTTTGAAGACCATAGAGAAGAACTTTCCACAGCAATGCTCTCGGCTTCCCTTCTACACTGGTTTGTAGCAAATGCTGCCCTTTCACTTAATTTTAGGCCTGTAAAATGACTTTATTTTAGTATTTGCTCCTTGACAGAATCTCTGCTACTTGGTATTGGTGAACTAAGCCTGCAGCAGTACTGTGAGACAAAAGTGTTACTGCTCTCCTTTTCCTGCAGGGACTGGTGCACAGAGTTTAAAACCAGACTTTGTACAGAAGCCTGAGACTGAGCATCAATTTCTGAAGTCCTGTCAAAGTGCCCAGAATAATTTGTTACACTTGGAATAATACAGCCCATGCAGCTGAGCCGGAATTAAGAACCTGTGCAACACAACAATAGTCACACGCACACCTACAGTTTTGCACAGGCCATGTAAGTTATTACTGCCTTTCCCGTGGGGCAATTAGTAGTGTCCAGCACACAAAGGAAGGAAGAAGCAGACAAAGGAAAAAGAGAAAACATCAGCCAGTGAAATAATCTTCGACAAGAGGATCTTATTGTTTAGCAGCTAAAATTAAACCAGTAAATTATTCAGTGTAATCTTGATGTCAACAGCTGTTGCCATTCAAAATGCGACCTTTTGCTGGTTTTACAAATCTAATTACAATAGAGCCATTAGGGAAATGAGAGGGAGATCACAGAGACACAGCCAGGATCTGTTACAGATTTGTCTCCCCCCCCCCAGACCCTTTAAATCAGTTATGCAATAAGAAAAATGCTGCTCCTGTGGAAGAAGAGTGTAAGTAGAAATGACGTTAAAAGACGAGCTCACTCCAGGAGCTCTGGTCCTGGCTTTCATAGATGCAGAAGGTGCCAATGCTGATCTTAATCTGACAAGATCATGGATGTCTGATGGATTTACTGTCTACCCAGCATAGGAAGTGCCTTGGAGCTCTCCTGGCCTCCAGGAAGCAACACTTCTTCCTATTCCCTCCTCTTTCCTGAGGAGTTCTAACTGACCCAACTATTTCTAGTGTTTGTAGCACAACTGTGTTTCTTCTAGACCAGGAAGGGAGCAGAAGGTTTTCCTTGCCTTTCCACTTCTCCGTAGGCATTTGTATTTTACGTGTGGTTGTTTACTTTTATCTGCCTGGATCAGGAAGGGAAGTTTTTATGTCTTGTGCTGAAAATGTGACATTCTAGTTCATACACAAATAGGAAAGGCAATTCTAGCTGACCTTGGCAGTACTCAGTGGCAACCCCTGGTGGCAGGGTTACCTTATGCAGAGTGATGTTGTCTGTTAATCCTTGGACTTCCAGTCTACCCTCCTTTCTATCTTCTCCTTCCGATTAGGTGAAAGGATGTGCCCATCCCCAGAGAAAGGACAAGTAAAAGGGTCAAAGGTCTCTCCCCAAGTTACATACACAAAGGTGTGATTATCTCCCAGATGGGGAGCTATCCCTTTTCCATGACACTAATACTATTCCCTGTGGAAATCTTCATCCTCGTATTAAAGAGTTGATGTGTCTATTCTTAGGTATTTTTTTATCCCTTAGAAAAACAATGCTCTCTTCCCCCCAAGTCTGGGTAAGCATGGCTTACTATTCTTTTTCAGTGTTCCTAGAGACTTTGTGGCATGTGATTATGTTAATGAAGCTGTTAATGACTGTCCAAGATGTTTGGTGTTTACAGGTTGTCCATCTTCTTGCTGACATTGGCAGGGGCTGAATATGCCCACAGAGAGAAGGGAAACCAGTTCCTATCTTCTTTCCTCCTTCAAGGCTGAATTTTCTAGTTTCATACCGTTCCTTTAGAAAGAAGTATTTAAATTCCCCTCAGTCATGATTCTTCAGTGAAATAGGTTGTGGAGGGAACACATCTTGCTATTTGGCTCGTGGCCAAAAGGTAGAGAGAAAACGTGATTCTGCTTCATCCCGCACATCTATTCTCCTGACTGCCAGATCAAGTGCTGGAATAAAACCAGTGCCCCCTCAGTACAGCTGGGATACCCATCAAAAAGGGTTGAGCTGCTGCAGAGCAATGCTCCCGGGATGGTATTATCTCGTTCCTGCAGTGCAGCTCTCTGTGAGTCAGGCTGCTTGATAAAATGGGTTCTTAGTTCTCACCTGATGTGATGTTTCCAGTCGTCTCCACCAGTTGTCACCAAGGAGGGATCTGTCCCACCTCTGTTTCCTGTGTTCTGCCACAAATTCCATCTTGGCACTTGCAGAGGACTGCTTTAGTGAGGTTTGATAGCACCATTCTCCTCCCTTATTCAAATGTAATGACTGTTTCTCTTAATAGGTGTGTAATTATCCAGCCCTGTTAATGATCTTGCATTGACCAGAAGAACTGTCAAACAGTGGTGCAACAACTGTGCTTCTTGCTCTTGCATCCCCGTGATAAGTATCAGCTACTTGAAGCCAGTTTGGAGCAGATCTGAGGCACGTGGGACAGCCATCCCACTTAATTCAAGAGCTGGAAAGCATCTGGCACCTCTTCTTGCAGAACTAGCCAAAACTGAACACTTCCACAGAAATGAAATGCTAATTATGCAGTAGCTAGTGACAGCCTGCTTCCTTGCTGGGCAGGACACAAATGGGAGATCTCACTGGACACCTCCCCTCATCACACAAACACAGCTTTTTGAAGGGAGTGCATTACTCCTCACCAAAATGCTCTTTTCCTTCTAAGCCATGACCAGAGAAGATGGGGGAGCTCCAGCAACACCGTGTGGCCCTGAAGGGATTTGAGGGCAGAAGCACGGTTTTGCCTCTAAGGCTTAGGTGTATTTTTAGGAAGACAGTTTGAATTCCAGATGAAACAATATTGCAAACAAACTCTGAATAAGAGAAACTGTTACTCTTTTGTTTTGCAAAACTTCCTCCTACCCCCTGTATAGCATCCAGTTCAACTTTGCTCCTCTCACCATGAGTGAGACATTCCTTGTTAGCTCAGTAGCCCTTGGGTGGAGTTGTCTGACTTCATCCATAACAACAGTTGGGTGACCTTCACAACAAAGGTTTTCTCCTGCCCAGAGATAATCCACTTACACCGTTGTAAAATCAGTTTTATTTGTTTCCAGTGACCAAGATTTTTGAGAATTCACCTGGCGAGGAATGGCTTTGCTACCCCGTATCTGTTCAGTTAAGACCCCACCTTTCAATCTTAAAGAAAGTTGATAAAAGGCAGTATTTCTGGATTGTTTCTGGAAAAAAACCAGTTGTTACTGCAATTTTCAAAACCCCCCATTTCCTTTCAGAGGATGATTATCTGTAAAGCTAGGATGAGCTCCAAGTGTAATTTTCTGGATAAGCTGATTGAACTTTTGTAAGGTACTGAATATATCATTAATAAATTGGCATGTATCAATTAACCAGTTCATTTTACAGAGCCAACTTGGAAAAGAAAATACCATCCAGACTCCAAGCAGAAGGAACACTGGGTGTGAATGGGGTTACCAGCGTGATTGTGTCAGGCTTATATGGGTCAAAAAGCCTGAAATGAAGGGAGTTCCTTCCTGAGGAAAAATACCTGATGACTTGGTGGTACAAAATACCATGTTAATAAATATTGCCATGATTCACACAGTGTTGTACTTCCCTGCATGTAATCAGGACAGCCAGTCAGGGAGGAAACTGGGAATTGCTCAACTAGGAGTAATGGAATTGCACTTGGACAGAGTTTTCTCTTTGGGGAAGCGAAGTCCACTGAAGAAGATTACAATTTGAAATAAGAATCAATGATACTTCAACTTGCACTGGGTGAGGTCCAAACAGTACAAGTTTGGATTCAATCCTGTTCTCCAAATGTACAGGTGAAGTGTCTGAGACAACAGACTCTTGATACCAGTCTGCTAGTTCTCTAAGCTAGTAGCAGGCTCTTGGACCTCTATTTTGAAGATGCCCTTCCTTTTATTTATAGCAAGAGTCTGAGCTCAGGTTTTCTTGGCACAGTAGGAAATGGACAATCTGAGCAATTTTTCAGCCTCCTTCTTTTCTGAACTTGTTTTCTCCAAATTGCTGACAATGCCCTGAAAGGAAGAAACATTGGATGTGTTTGAGATAGGTTAGAATTCAGACAGTCCTGAATTCCGAAGTCCTGATGCCCAGGACAGCTGAAATTCCAAGAGTTCTCTCTATTAAGTTTTTGAACTGTGTTTAAATCAACCCCTTACATTTATGCATTATCTGGATATTTAACGCATCTTTTTCATGTCTGATTTCATTGAGGAAATCCTTCCAGTTTATGTTTGCATGTCAGAGTAAATGTCTTAGGTAAAAATAAAACTTCAAGTAAACAAACACAGGGTAAGGTTAACTTGGTCTGCTCTCCCTGATGAGCAGGTATAGGGAAATCGAATTCACTGACTTCATTTTATAATGGCAGAGTGATACCAATTTAAATGCAGCAAAAGCTGATGAGTGGCAAGTGATGGTGAAGCAGAAAGAAGATCTCATGGGAGCTTATTTGAACTCTCAGATTTTTTGACATGCATATCCTTCCATCAAAGCCAATCTGAAAAGCAGCAAACTTTAAAAGAGTTGAGGATCACACCTTAAATTTGAAATGCCTCAACAGAAGTAAGTTGCAGTCTACTGATGTGTCAGATCACCTCTCCTGCCCATAGTAGATGTACAGCCAAAGGGCCTGTTAATAAAATGGCTCTGAGATCTTGCTAAAGAGAAATAAATGGCTTGGTTTCCTTAAATGCCAAGGGCTAGATACTCCCCATGGCTAGAGTGCCTAGCTGGGCATACAGCACTGAAGGGGGCCAGGTTGTTAAAACCCCTAAAAGCTCAACTTTAGGTCTCTGAGAATCCTGACTTCTATGTAAACATGTAATTGACCTGCTGTTTCAATGTAGATGACCAGGAAACCAGTCCTGCTCTTCATGGGGGCAAGGGAAATCCACACATGCCCATGTTCTGCAAACCATTTTCCATGGTTGTGTTTTAGTGGTGCTGCATTTAGTGATTCCTTGCATTTCCAAAGCCTTTGGTGAGCATCAGCTGTTTGTGCAGGTGGAAGACTTTTGGCAGCATCTAAAGAAAGCAGAAGAAAATGTCTGAATCATCAGACCCCGTTTGGCTGTGGTTTTTGTTGCTGGAAGTTGGTCCTTGAGCTTCCCTGTTAAACAAGTATAGTCAGCTTCCAAAATATTTCTGCAGTCGCCCTTGCTGCTTAGCACAGGATGAACAATTGCATCAATTACAGAAAGAAAAGCAAGTTCTGGATTGTGCTCCTTGAGGTCTCAATTTGTAAGTGAACAGCTTTTGTACAATAATGACTGGTTTGATGACTCATAAAAACATGCAGGAAAAGCAACTCTGTTGTCAGGACTCCCACGTACGCAGGTGAAACCTGCCTTAAGTGCTGTTTGAGCCAAGATATGGCCTGCCTTGGAGTGCTGTTGCTATTATTGTTCGTCTTGTCACAAGCTATAATTTTTTTGGTGACTTAGGTCTCTCTTAGAGAGAGAAGAGCTAGAATTAAGAACAGAAAGGGGATTCCTGCTTCTTGGGTGTGTAAATAACAGATGTCTCTCTTTCTCTCCCTGTTTCCACTTTGGATTTGCTGCAGGTGCATAGGGCCACACCTGGAGGACTGCATTGGGCTGATGGATAGGTACTGGCTGCGTGCTGGCTGCCTGTGTGTCTCCATCCCGCACGTGTGGACAAGGGCGCATGCGTGTGCATGTCCTGGGGAGTGGCAATGACGTGGTTTGTTCTGTAATTGCCTGCAGGTGTAGAGGCCCCGCTAGTCATGACTGCATTTACTATCCATGGACACGGCAGTCCACTTTGCCACAGCACGCTAGGTAACATCCCCACCCCATCCTTCGTGCCCAGGGGCTTGCCCTGCCTGCCTCAGGAATGTCATACTATCCAGTTTGTCCACAAGCACTCATTTTGGGGAGAATACAACTTGTCCTTAAGTGAGATCTGCCTCTCTACATGCAAATTTGCTTTTCTGTTTGAAAGCCAGTTGAATATTCTGCTCATTTAGGCTGACTAGAAAATGCCTTTTTAAATTGTTTTTATTTTTACCTTAAATCAATAAGGATTAAATTCTGAAATTGCCCGTAGACATACATGTTTCCAGATTAAATTTTGTTAGATGGTGAAAATTCTGGTAAAATTGGAATCCACTTGTTTTCTCTTTATTGATTTGTTTGTTTAAGACAGAATTTAAAATCAAATGAACCTCTTTCTTCCATACACCTTGTCTTGAAAAAGTAAATGTTTTAGCAAAACCAAATTTCTTCCTTAATTCACATAACACTGTTATTTGATTTTTTTCATTTTCTGTTTAAAAGAAAAATTGTAACCTTGCAGCAGTTTTATTTTTCAATAATGACAATTGAAACAAATTAATGGAGGCTTTACTCTGCATTCTTTTTCATGAAAGCCCTGCATTGCCATTGAGTTTGTTAATTTTTGAATTCAAACTGGTTAATATGACTTCTAGGCTTTGGGATTACTCTCCTGAGCTAAGACTAGATGAAAAATGCATAATTTCAATCAAACCCACCTGATTCAGGATTTCAATCTGAGGTTTTTTCTTGTCTTTTTCAAAAGGTTTTAAGGTTGCCTTTCCTTCCTAATTGTGTATGTAATGTGAATATTCCTATTTCTAGCTTATGAGGGAGAACATATTTGGACTTGAAAAACAGTGCACTATAAATGCTATCCAATGGTACATTTGTTTATTAAATCAGTGTAAGTTCTGACTTAATTCATTAACCAATGAATAAGCAACACAAGATGAGTTTTTCAATATTTCAATGTTTTGTTTTAATCTTTCTGATCTGGGATATCCAGTTTGAGATACTTCTGTGGGGCCTCATTTTCAGATGGGCTCATCCAAACTGAGCTGCCCAGGTTTTAAAGGTCCTAATTTCATCAACTTTACTCAAAGCACAAATACAGAAAATGTATTATTATTATTTCCTTAAGTTTAAGGGCCTTACCAAACTACAGAAATGAAAGCAATTGTTTTGCTCTGTTCAGCTGTTTTACTCCTGCTCCATTTGGTCTGAGGGGGAAGACCCTCAAATGTTTCCTGTTTCCTTTGGATCGGATGGATATTTTTTTGTTTGTTTCAACCTTGCTGAATTTATTTTAGGAAAATGGCTGCACTGTGTTTAAATGTATTCTTTCACTTTCAAGGCAAAGGAAATTTCATACCTTTATATTAGATTTGTGAAATTGTGCTGCTTTTTTTTATTTTTTTATTGTGAAAATGGTTTATTCTGTTTGGGCTAAAAATGGGCAAAACTGCACTGGCAAAGTGACACTTTTTGTTACAGTCGGGTTGTAAATCCGAAATGGATGTGTTTGACATTAGATAGAAACTTCTGCATGACCCTCTGTTGTGCACCCTCCTGAGATTTGTAAATCTTAATTAATAATCGGTCTGACCCTTATCAATTGACTTGAGTTTTTTCCATTGATGTGAATTACCAGTGAGTTGAAGGGGACAGGGTTTTCTGCTGTTCAGGCAGCTGAAAGTGAGAGCAGGGCTTTAACCCAAACAGCAAGATATTCCTCATCTTCTCCTATTTCCATTTTCATAGCAGTGTTGCTTTTCTTTCCAGTTTTTTAGTTTGCAAATTGTTTATGCCATGATCCATTGACTTGAGGGCTTTTGTAAGAGCCTGGTAGAATAGCAAAGGAATTCTTTCTGTCGTGTTTAATAAAGATGAATCAGATGTGCTCACATGGCTTGTTTTCCAAATGACTGGTGAAACTTCAGTTTTTCTGCTTATCCTTAGTCCCTTCAAGTTTGTGGGAAAACAACCTTACTTTTGGCAATGCATTCCTTTCTGCATAGTTTGGTTTTGGTTTTTTTAACCTTCAATAGAGTTCTGTCCAAAAGAACAGCTCCTCATGCAGCTTCCTGTACGGATTATTCCTGTGGAGCTTTGGTTTTGGTTCCACCTTCCATACCAGCCTTTCCTAGAAATCACGAAAGCAAAGATGGAAAGCAGAAGGTGGCTGGAATTTCCCAGGATGCCCAAAGGAGTTATCCATCCTCCTTTCCTGCCTCTTATTACAACTCCTCCTTTTGCTACCTTCTGGCAGTTGCAGTCAATGTTTTTTTGTGGTTCGGGTAGCACACAATAGCACACAATGGCACATTCCAGCATATTCTAGAACAATCAGCAAAAAGATTAGTATGTCTGCTCCCAAGATTGGGATAACTGTGGTCTAAAAGGAAGGTTCAAAAACTGTAAAAATAATGCTCTGCTGTTCATTAAGAAAATACTCCAGACAGTCAGGAAAGGCTGGTTACTTTCAAGTTCACCAGAAGTTTGGTTAGTGCAGTTATTGGAGTGAGATTGTGGACAAAGTTTTTACCTAAAGTATGAATTTTAATTGGTTTATCCTTCCTAGGCTTCATTCACCTTAATACTAGGAGAGAAGAGATTATCAAAAGAGGAGTGAAGTTTCTGTTTTCTGGTGCATGTGAGATTGTATATCTAAAGACGTGATCAGGAGCATGTGGTGGATAAGATAGGAAAGTACCAGCACCAGCACTGATGTTCCTGGTCTGAGTAAGCTGTTGTCTCTGTTTATGCCCCAAGAAAATTTCATTTACATTTCCCTTTTAACTAACAGAAACTAATTAGCCAGGCCCACTATTGTCAAGTGCTTCAATAGAATGTTGTGTAGCTGTTAACTCAAATTACAATCCTATTGCTAGCTTTGTATCCAAAAACTACATCCTCTCAACAAATCATCACTTCCTCCACAGAAAAAAAACCTGGTTTTATGTACTGTGTATGCATACAAGAGCTAATTAACAGTAAACCCTGTGTAATGCAGGCAAATCCTTTCATAGCTGTTTTGTACCCCATCACAGTATGACTTCAATAGAATTTTACAGCAGCTCTCAGTAGTTGGTGGGGAAGGGAAACCACCTCTAATAAACTGCTTATGTTCATGGCTTTTATGGCGCTCAGCTCTGTTGCTTGGAGGAAAGCGCTCCATATGCTCTCTATTTTTATGGAATAATTATAGTTGTTCTGGAGGGGCAGAGGATCTCTGTATAAAATAAGAGGGAAAATAAGATCTGTGAGTACCAGCTAAGCTACATTACTTGGTTGGTAAAAGAAGCTACTCTCGAGAGACTTAATATGGAGCTTTCTGAAGCTGTATCAGAACAGAGCAGTTGAAGAAACAGGTTTATTTTTTAAGAATCCAGATTAGAAAAACAGACAGTTTCAGATCCTGCCTCTGTGTGTTGCATAGAGCTTACATATAATCTGTTTAGGACAAATTCACACGATCACAGAATCAGCTAGGCTGGAACACCACCTTTACAACGAGACCAAGGCACCGAGTACCACATTGAGTCTTTTCTTGCACACTTCTGGGGGTGGTGACTCCTCCACCTCCCTGGGCAGCCTAATCACCCGTTCTGTAAAGAACTTCCTAATGCCCAGCCTAAACCTCCCCTGTGTCTTCTTGTCCTGTTGCTCGTGTCCTGGGAGAAGAGACCAACCCCACCTGGCCACAACCTCCTTTCAGGTTCATGAAAAGAGATTGATAGAGAACTCCCAGTTCTGTGTGAGAACTTCCCTCTACTGAAGTGGTTCTGAAGCCAGACCTCTGCTGAAGTCACTTCCATTCTTGCCCCATGGCATTTCCCTGCCTGGAGCTTTAGGAGGAGTACATTTGGAATATCCCTGTGACGTGAATGAAAGTCACTGCAATGATCTTGTGAGCTCCTCCACTTTTTACCACTTCCACATTTTAAGACTAGTCTTCTTGTGGGAAGGGTGTACGTGGGTATTCCTTCTTTCCTGTTGTACAGATAGAATCCTAGAATGGTTGGGGTTGGAAAGGACCTTAAAGCTCATCCAGTTCCAACCCCCCCTGCCCCAGGTTACTCCAAGCCCCATCCAACCTGGCCTTGGGCACTTCCAGGGATCCAAGGGAAGCCACAGCTTCTCTGGGAAACCTGTGCCAGGGCCTCACCCCCTCACAGTGAAGAATTTCTTCCTCATATCTGACCTAAATTTCCCCTCTTTCAGTTTGGGGTCAGACTACAGTTAATAAATCTCTCATTTTATTAAAGCTTCTTTTCTGTACCATGTTCAGAAAGATTTGTCTGTGATCAGTGAGGGTTTGTGCTTCATCTGCTTTACTCAGCAGGGTTGGCTGGTATGGACTCATAGTATGGAAGAACTTAGTAGGGTACGCTACTATAGAGAGAAATAAACTGTTAAGGTTGGGAGAGTGAAAGAACTGGAAGCAATTCTCACACAATGCTGTTTAAAATCTGTTCTGTGGCTCCAGTAGTGTAAGTATCCTGTTGAGAGAACGTAGGACAGAGTAAGGTCAGAAATCTGCTGTTTCTAGAAGTTTTTTATATGAGGAGCGGAATGTGAGCAAAAAACTCTTACAGGATCTGTTGATACTCATTGACCAAGTTTCTCAGCAGCTGTGCTCATTTTTGATAGGAAAATTCTTTGTTTGGAAAACTGACTAAATTGTCTTTACTGAAACTATGAGCAGGGAAAAATTATGAGTAATAAGGCCAAATGTGATAGGTCACTGCCAGAAGAAAAGAAGCAATAGGAAGTGCAAATTAATAAATGGTTTGTTGGAATGGAAAACAACACACACAGCCATTGCAGAGGTCACTGCATTTGTTTCTCATCACCCTTGCGTTGTGTGTCTGTATTGATTTGGCTACACAAATAATATACAATGCAGAAATAAAATTGTGCTGTGGAGAAGTGACCTTATTATAAAGCAACAGTGTATATCTCACCACTCTCCAATGGGTTTCTCTCATGGCTGGAAATAAGGATTTAATTTAGATTTAATGTTGTTATAAATTAATTATCTATTATTAAATATACATTTGTAGAGCTTTAGAAATATGGAAGATATAGGGTTGTTTAAACCTCAGTGAATGGTTTCTTAATAATTCATTAATATTTAATATATAATAAATCAGAACTAAAGCTTGTGGTCTTACTTCCAATCTACCTGTGCAATGTAGGCTTTGTCACTCTTTCTTAGAAAAATTTACATGTCAAATGTATTTGAGTTGAGAGTCCAGCCCAGACTTAATTCTCTGCAGTCTGGCTTACTCCTTGTGACCTTATTCAGGTGTGAAGGAGCTGCAATTCCTGCGTGAAATGGGAAGCTCTTGGCTGGGGTTGTTTAGAGCAGCACATCCCCCCCCCCCTTTGCTTTTTATTGCATGTTTAACACCACTTTTCTGGAATGATGGAGTGTTGAACATGTGATTCAGACGATAATTTGCATTTTAAATCTGTAATTGACATTACCTTTTTTGTTTGTTTTACACACCAAAATGTATGCTCTACTTCAGTTAAGTTGCGACAGCTTTTCCAGCATTGGGTCAAAACTAGCAGATTACTTGTTAATGATGATAGTATAGTTGTCTGTCAGTCCTTTTCATTTGTTTTTGCAGGAATGGAAATACCACTGTTCAATTTGATACTTCACTAGTATGTAGCAAACACAATGGTAAATGAGTTAAACGAACTAAACAAAGCAGTAAGTTTCAAGGAATTAACAAACTCCTGACTCTGGTGCTATGTGTGGGAAGTTGTACCTCAGCATTTACCAAAGGTGGAAGCATTACCACAAATACCAGCAACCATGCAGGAAGAGAGCATTAGGAAATCAAGCCATCAGACCAAATTACTTAATCTTACTATAATTTTTTTCCATGCTGTAAAGTAACGGGGTGGGAAAATGTCATATAAATTATCTGTACCTTTGGGTAGTAGTTTCAAATAACTAAATTCAATTTCTAGTGGGAAAGGGGGACTAATACAAAACTCATTTCCCATGCCATGCCCTCTTTGTTAGTTCAGCTTCCTCTGCATCTCCTTTCTGTAAAGTAGAGGTATTTTGCCTCTTTTCTTCCCTGTTACAGTGGTAGTGGATAGAATTGAACAAGAATGAAGACCCTGTGCCTCTGGAAAGGCTGACTATTTTCCCAGGAAGGTGTGTTAGAGAGGCTTTAGAGAAGAGCCATTGGGAATAATACCTTGTGTCTTGGAGTGAAGTTTAGGAACTCAAACAGGTAAAGCTTATTTTGGCTGAAAGTGAAGGTGTAGAGCCAGATTCTCCTGTAGAAGTACGCAGGTAAGGAGACAAAGTTTGGTTAAGGATGGCACTAAGTCTAGCAGACTGAAAATGAGAGTTGGGTGTCTTTGAGGTATGAAATGGGTGAAATCTGAGGGACATTCAAAGCAGCAAAATGCCAGTGCATTTCTAATGAAGGTTATTAATCCCTGGAATGATTTTCTTTGGTAATGTTCTCTTCTCCAGCATTAGACTTGTAAAATCAAGACTGGGAATTTTTTTTGCAAGCAAGACCAGTTTGTGCTGAGCCTGGAGGCAGAGGGTGGTGTGGCTCCTCCTGCCATGTGACAGGACACTTCAGTGTCTGTGGCAATCATTTCCAGCTGTGATCAGCTCTTGGCTCATGGTCTAAACTAGAATGTCCTTTGAACTTTGGTTCTGAGTACTGAGTTGGACACAGACAAGCAAATCCTGGGCTTTGGCTCCTGTCAGCTGTGGATGAGGCACAGAGTGAGAGTTCCACATGACTTTACACAAGATTTCTGTTCTGTTCACATATGCTTGCTCATTAGCAGTTAGGTCAGGTGAAACTCTGAATTTTCAGACTGTCCTTTGCTAGGAGAGCTGAGAAACTCATTCAGATCTTATCTGTACTTTTGTCAAAAAGCTTCATGCCTCTTTTTCAATCTGATGTAAATTTTTAATGACGCCATCTTCACTTGCTGGTGAACAAGATCTTTTGCAGACATATTGGCTGTTTCATCAATAGAAGATAATGTCGAAAATAATTTCTGTAGTTATCTGAGATTGAGCAAACGATAAAACAGGCAAGGAAAGATTATGGGATAATGTGAAGAACAAGTGCTGGCTAGTTCTGATTGAGCTTTTCTTTGGCAGAGGGTTGTGAGGAGGTAACTCTATCTGCCTGTTGTGGTACATTTCTCAGCAGAGCTGGTAGTCTCTCATACTAAAGAGTTGTGGCATTTATGCTGAAATCTGAGAACAACTACAAGGACAAGGGCCAAGCTTTGGTTAAACATGGTCTAGTCATGATGTAATCCCTGATTTGTCAATGATACAAAGTTTTTCTAGTAATGCCTAAAGGAAAACTCTCTGAAATGCAATCAGCCTTTTTAATGAAGAGTGTGAACTTTTCCCTCAAACAATTTGTCTTGGACTCCCAGTACTCTGCCTGTGACATAGTGTGTCCTTTGGAAACACAGGATTTCAAAGCAGTATACCAGTGCTGGACACCTCTTAAAATGCTCACTTGGATTTTTGTTACATGTTCTTATTGTACTCACTATTCCATTTTAACTCATAATTCTCTACTTGTTGTAAATGCAATGATGTTTAGATATGTCACTGAAATTAGGTAGTAAAGATATGTCTTAGAAGGCTGTACTAGTTTGTAAACAAACTAGTGGGAGACACCAAGTCAAAATAACTTAATAGGGAAATAAAAAGAGAAAAAAATATATAAAAGCAGATAACACTGGGTTAAACTGACAGAGTTAGGATATAACGTGAGTCCCTGTTAGGCAGGGTGGTGGTAGCAGTCTGGTAGAATGGTGGCTGCAGTCCTCCTGAAGCGGTGATCCTGTAGAAAGGTCTGCTCTTCCTTAGGTCCAGTGGTGGCTGTGTAGCTCCTGTCCTCTGGAAATCCAGTGGAAAGGTTGTCTGTGGTGTTCGGAATCTCAGATTATATCCACGATGGGATGCTTGGTTCCTCCCTCTGGGTGGAGCATCTCACAAGGGGGTAATGAGTCACAAGGCCAAGTGTTGATTAGGCTCATTAACAGAAGATAGTCCGGAGGGAGTTATCTCTGAGTCAGGCGGCAGGACAATGATGGGCCATTAACAGAAAGATAGTCTGGGGGGAGGAGGCAAGGAAACACTGCCCCACCTGGTTTCAACAGCTCCTGAGGATGGTAATAGAATACACTGCAACCCAGGACAAAGGCACAGAAGCAGTAAAGCACCGTAACATGAGTGAAAAGAAGTGGTGACAGCGGAAAAGTAGAAGGAAGCAAAAGGATAGAGGATGTAGGGTTTTTTGTTATAATTTCTTTTGCTCCAAATAATCCTGCAAGGTTAGAATCTGTAGGCCTGATGTCAGTGTAGGTCATGCTGAAGAGGAGACAAGACACTGCAATCCCTGCTTTTGGTGTACAGTATGTTTATCTGCAAATTAATCCGAAAATAATGCTGGGAACATGGGCCAGAGTATGCATATCCTGTAGGCTGGTCAGAAGCAAAGAAACTGCATTGACATGGTACACTGGAGGGAAGAGGTCTAATTCCAGAAGGACAGTTCAGCAGCACGACAGTGGCCAAACCCATCTCCTCTAATTTCTCAGCAGGCTTGAATCAGCCATGGGGATATTTTCAGTTCATGACGGTGGTGTCTGTAACCATGGGCTTTGCTTGAGTGAATAGCCTTCCTTAAAAAAAAATGTGCGAATTTCAGGAGTAAATCACATCTTTCACTGCCCCTAATGGACTGATGAAGGGAAAAAAAGAAAAGGTAAGAAGTATTCCTGCATTAAAATAGACAACTAGTTGTTAATATGCGTAGTCTCAATCACAGTAAGGATAATAGACAAAGAACAGATTGAAGAGATAATATCCTTGCTTTAAAACTGTCCCATCTCCCATAGATACGATGTTCCCTCCCTTGTGGCAGTGATGTCCTCTGCATGTGAATAACCTGGATGCAGGCTAAGTTCACTGCTGTCTCACTTCAGCTCTGGGTGAATTCTCTCTACTTTTAGTTCCTGGATCAACTGGTGGATCAGGGCTGCAAATTCCAAACTTCAGGACATTTGAGTCAACTTCTAATCAATGGATTTTTAAAATAGGGGAGCAGTTTCCAGGAAACTTCCAATGAGAAGAAGGGCATCACTAAGAAAGCAAGCCAAAACCTATAGCTGTGTCAGTATGTTTGTATATACTCTCTCAAGGTTTCCTCAGCCTTTTTGTGCTGCTGATGACTTAAACACTTCAAAGTGGAATGAGAAGCAATCCCTTTCTCCCTCATGACAGAGGCAGGGAAAAAAGGTATTGAAGCCTTCTCTCCCCTTGTTTTTTTATTTTCTTGGCCCCTAATGAGCTTCAGACACTGTGAGACCTAAAAGGCACAAAGTGTCAGCAGGGTCCACTACCTGCCAGAGTACTGGTACTTAGGTTTTGGGATTTGCTGGGATGGGGAAAGGAAGGGGGTTGTGACTGAAAGGGGAAAAAGAGATTTTTAAATTGGATCACTGTTTCCTCAGATGCTTGGCCTGTTCTGTTCTGGGATTTCAGCAGCTGTTAGAAGATGAGTTTCTTTGACATTTAGAAGCTGTCTAGATAAGGCAGTAGATCTTGGAATGTTCTATCATACAGAAATTTGGGAGAAGGAGGAGCTGTTTTACTAAATTGTCATTTTCCTTGGTGTAGGCTGTACTGTACTACAAAATAATCCTAGTAAGAGAGCAGTTGGAGAGTCTGGGTTGCTCTGAGCAGTACCCTCACCATGGCCACGAGCTGCTTTTCTAATCCAGTCACATCTGTGACGGTGGAGATGGTGGGAGGTTGCTGTGTACACGAACGCAACCCCATCGTCAGCAGAGCTGAGAGCAGGATGATGCTCACAAAGGCTGGTTTCCCTTGCTCCTTTACAGCCACTGGGGTGGAAGAGATTCCTTTGGCTGGATGTGGATACAGAAGAGAGCAGTGACAGTGGGTGAGTTTGGAGCTTCTGTGCTGAGCTTTTCTTCTCAGAATGGCCTTTGGGGAAATTCTGGCAGTGGGATGGTGACTAGAATTAAGAGGAGTTGCAAGATACTCCAGAGTTTCTCTCTGCTTCATTTGGTAACATAAAATGACTGGGAGATGACTGATAAGTTATTAACATAGAAGAACTTTTGGGCATAGTATTGTATAAGGGTGACCCTGTACAAACCTGTGTCAGGAACAGGGTATCAGTTTTATGGGAGCTTATTCCCCAATAAGAAAATGAGATTTTCTAACAATTGATATAATTTGTGTAGGATGTTTAGACAGTATGCTATTCCAGTAAAATAATAGTGATAAATCCAAAAGCAGCATCAGGCATACTCAAAGAAATTCCTTATACCCTGCTCTTTATCTGCCTTCGATTTTCCTCTATATTTATGAGCACTGGCTGCATTTATTCACTGCTATGCTCCACAAAGATAAATTCTACATATTTAGAACTCAAGTGATGAGTAGCTAAAATCTGTGTTGAAGTTAACAGCATCGTGGCCATTACTAGTGTTGTAATAAATGTCTCAAATGCTATATGTGTAATGTTATATAAACATCTGTGCCAGTGCAGAGTGAAGTGTGACTATTTTGATTTAGGTTTTGAAGGAAAGATTTTTAACAGTAGGTGTGCATGAATGTATGTAATACATGAATGATAGATGGATGCGTATTTCCAAACACATCCTGCTACAAGTCCTCCATGCACTCTCATCTCAAACATAGGTCCAAAATATGCTTTAATGCCACCACTTGTTAAAAAATCTCAGCTGAAACCCATGTAAGCTCTTACTACAGAACAAATTATTGGATATGACAAGGAACTTGAAGATTGGGAACACAGTGTGATGGTTCTGTTCTTATCAGTTTAAAATGTCCCATTTTGTTATCATACTATGGTTTGGGTTGGAAGGGACCTTAAAGATCACCTCATTCCACCCCCTGCCATGGGCAGGGACACCTTCCACTATCCCAGTTGCTCCAAGCCCTGTCCAGCTTGGTCTTGGACACTTTCACAGATGGGGCAGCCACAGCTTCTCTGGGCAGCCTATGCCAGGGCCTCACCACCCTCACAGGGAACAATTTCTTCCATATATATAATCTAAATTTCCCCTCTTTCAGTTTTGATGTTTGGTTTTTCTCTTCTGCCAGTTTCCAGTGCTGAATCTTAGTCTGACTGTTTCCTTAGGTGCAGGGGCTTGTTCCCCTTGGAGAGGTGCTTGGGCAGAGGTTGGGGCTCTCTTCAATGTACAGAATTTGTTTTCATAAAGGAGAAACATAAAGCCATAAAGACTTCAGAGGAGGGAATCTGGTTCAGAATGTCAGACTTGGTCCCCAAACACAGTCCTTGAAGGACTGTAAAACAGTCCTGGAGCTTGAGAAAGCAAATGCTTGCTGTCCCAAATGACTTAAAGCTGGAACAGGGGGGAGTCCAGTGTTCTTAACCACTTAAACAAAATATCTGCTCTGTGGTCCTTAAATCTTCTGAATGATTACTTTCAGGAAAGACTGGCATTCAAAAAAAGCAGGCAGGTATAAAAAGAGAGATCAATGCATTTTCTGAAGAGAGATGATGATTTGGGAAATAAAGTAAAAATGAAGGACATGAGGTAGTGTTGGATCCCAATTCTTCGGATCTCCCGTCGGATTATTCAAGTAGGAGAGATGGGACTATGCAATTACTCAGGATTTATTGCTTAAAATAACAAATAAGGCATTGGTCTCGAGGCATGAGATTTGCAGGAAATCATAATAATGGTGAATAGTCGCAAGACTAAGGGTTACATAGCAATTTACAACTTTCTAATCCAACAGGCACTTAAAACGAAACTTTGTTTTGACTTTATGACCTATCACCTGTGGTATTCCCACTGCAGTGTGGCTGTGTCTTACCCAGTGATTTGTTAAGTCACGTCCACACACAGAGACCACTTTTACAGCATCTAAATTCTTAACTTAACTTACAAAGTCACATTATTATACTTAAAACCCTCCACCATAACACCCATTTACTTATTTTTACTTATAACTATAGAAACACAGGTTTGTGATTCTCTGTGCTTAAGGTCTATAAATCTCTGTCAATTATGCCAGATTTCTTCCAGGGTTGTAAATCAAATCCACCCTTAACTGCAGAAGTTTTTACTCCTCTGTAAGGGAGGAACAGAGAAGAAAGTAGAGAAACCTTCTTGCAGCTCCTTAGAGGTAGACAATCCACCTGTGCAGTCTACAGGTGCAGTCATGTGTGGGTTTGATTATTTCCTATGTTGAATAGCTTAATTCCAGCAAACACTTAACTGGAACTTGAGTGAATTACAGGCACTTTCCACCTGTGAAATTCAGAAAGTGTTTAAAAAAAAATAACAGAAGGAAGAGCACAATATTCAAACAGTTTTTATCCTGACAGTTATTTAAAATACTCATGAACATTCCTTCATGTTCTCTGTTCTTTGTGTTTATAAAAACCTATGGCAGAGCAAAATGTTCCAGTTTTGAGCTACAGTGTGTATTCTCTATGTGACCCAGCTCTCACTGGATGTTTTGGTACCTACAGATTTGATGTGGGCTCTGCCATATGTTTCTCAAGCGATGTAATAGGCCCTGCCATGGGTTGTGCTGCTCTGTGGTGCTCCTGGATCTGACAGTGAATGAACAGCAAACAGTGCCACCAAAGTAGGCCATGTTTCTACTGGAGAAAAGTGTGTTTTCTTGATAAATAATTTCGTGTGCACAGGCATGATGAGCCAGCTGACTGCCACTGGTTGCAGAGGAGCAGGCTGAGTTGATTGCTTCTAATAGGAATTCTTTATGCAGAGAGAAACTCCTTGAGCTAATGCTGGTAGTTTTGGTTTCAGAGCAGTCCATCAGCATCCATGGTCATTACAGCTCTAGTTTCCTTTATTTAAAGCAAAATATTACTGTTTCCAAAGAAAATGGGAAATATGACAAGTTTATAAAGGAGATTGCTCTTGCTGAACTGGCTTCACCTGAGTCTAGTGGGTTTAACTGGCTTTGTGTCACAGATAAATCAATCTACATTATATGGGGCCTGACTTGGCATATTTTACAAAGAATGCTAATCTGTTTGTTTAAAGCACAAGCCTCAAAGCAGAGTCACTGTGTGAGCTCTTAACAATAGCATTCCTTCTTTAAGTTGAGGCAGAAAACAATAGGGGTGCAAGAGATTTTATTGGAACTTTTCGGTTTTAGAGGAGGAGAAGCCCATAAAAAGACTTGATATTGGTGCTGTAATCCCAGAGATTTCAGTAGTTATTCCTAGTCAGATGTATTAACAGGGAGCTAAAATTGAGAGTTCTTCGTAATTTATAGTGAAAACATAACAGAGTGGTAGTTCTAAATTATGCCATTCAGACTTAAAACCAGTTTTAAAGAAATCCATTGTGTACTGTGTGTGGTAATAAAAACGCCATAGATTTTTAGTCAATACATATTAATGTGTAGAATGTTAAGCTGTAATAATTTTCAAAGCTGTACTTAGTATTACTATTTCTTTATCCTCATTTACTTTGCTGAGTGAAATGGGGACTCCTACATTCTTAAAAAAGAGGTGTGAGTAGAACATACCTTTACAGGCATTGATAAAGGACCCGGTGTGGGTAAGGAAGAAGCAGTTTTGTCAACAGGTACCTGTTTGTTCACATGAGCCTTGGCCAAAGTGAAAGCTGTGTCTGCTCTTTTGTGATGTTTAACTGCTGAGTGGACCCAGACACAGACTGCAATCCTGAGGTCATTTTGCATATTGAAAAGTTGTGGGTAGTTGACAGTTTGCCCATCTCTGGATTAAATGTGGAATTGGTAGTAATTGTGTAACTGTGAGATCAGCTGTGAATTAAAATTTGTGTTTACTCATGATAAAAACTCCTAATCTGCACATAAATAGGGCCATTTATCAGTATTCAAACACCCTCGGATTAGGAGGAGAGAGGGGGAAGGGTGCCTTGTTCTTGAAAAAGAGTATCAAGCAGAGCAGTCTTGGTAACATCAGATGAATCCTTGCCACTCCAGGGGGAGCAGCGTTTCGTGAACACCGGGCACTCTGGAAGTTGTGGCTGTCCAACTTTGCACAGCAGAGAGAGGCTGTTGAAACATCCACAAATTTGCTTTCCAGCCTGATTGTTTATCTTGTATGTTTTAAATACTAACATTACCGTTCCAGGATTAGCAGAATCTGTCAGATCTCTGAAAGGGAAGCTTCAAAATTGGCTGAACCCCCACTAATGAAAGGGATGAGGAATGCAGAATGTGGGAAGCGTCCATCAGGAAAAAATAATACCTCAATAACAAGGATTTACAAGAAGGAACTGCTTAGCAAACACTCAAGGTTGTAATGAATCCTGTTTGGATATATAGATAAAAACTCCAAGAAGGGGAAGGTTGATACAGGAACTTGCAGCCTTCCAACAGCTTGGCTTCAAAGCTCAGTTTCTTTACATCTCGTACCGGGTGGGTCAATGCCAAGGATGGAGAAACAGGTGGTGTTTGTCAGCTTTACTCCATGGGTCACAACTCAATTTCCTCTCTCCTTTCTGCTGCACTCTTCAGTCAAGAGTGTGAGACCAACCATGTGCTCATCTAAATCAGTAATTAGGCTTTAATACCTGGTCTTAGGGAACTGTGGGAATTGCAGATGTCCTGATGTTTTGGAGTGGATGGAATGGTATAAGCCCTGCTGCTGAGCATCCTTGCCTGTCTTGGAATGCTAACTTTGAGCTCAGTGTCAGGTTTGGTGTGTGGGAGTGGGTGTTACATGTTTCTAAATATGAAAACACAGTACACATTTAAAAAGAAATACGTATATATTATTCATGTCTCCTAAGGGAATACTGGAATCTTTCTTTCAACTTTTAGCCACAGATACACAGTTTCTAGTTTAAGAGGCAGGATTTTCATGCAGTGATTTTTTTTTTCCTCCCACAGCCACCCCAGCTGATGCCTTTTCCACTTACTAATTGGGTATTCTGTCCTCAGCTGAGGGAGGGGTGTGGGATAGCAAATTAATTATATGGGGTTGAATTATGATTCAGGGCCATGTTTCTTGGACTGCTAAGCCTGTTTTGATGAGCATGAATACCCAGAAACACGTTGCAGAGATTGTTTCCATCCTCTGGGGTAGATTTCCAGTGTGTAAAGGAAAGCAGTGGCTGTATCAGGAGTTTCCTGTTGGTGGGTTTGGGTTAGTGGTGGAGCTGTAAGAAATGTGAGCTAGGATTGACTTTGCCTGTCCATTAATTATGCTGGATGGGCAGGACTGACATGGAACTACCTCTCCTTGCTTGACTTTAGTTTTTCTGAGCCTTTTTAGTCCTCCATGCTTTTAAAAATTACTTTAACATGACAGGGGCTTTTGATAGTGCATTTTTTGTCTTTTCGTCCGAATTGCTCATGGAATTAGTTTTAAGTGAGCAGAAGTCTGAGGGGGGCAAACGTCAGGAATTGCAGTCATGGAGGTGGCTGTGGGACAAGTAATGTAACATAAATAAGTGGATTAAGTCCTTAATGCCACTAGAGAAAATGAGATTTGTGTGTCCAGCTGCCTGTGAAGCCAAACAGTTTGTTAGGTGCATATGCAAAAAAGGATTGAATTAAAAAAAACCAAAATGGTAGAAGGTTTTGTTGCAGCTGCTTTGGTCAGTGCCGCCTTGCAGGGATCCGTGTTGAACAACCCCAGCAATGGCCCAGCAGAAAGGTAAACAGCTTAATGGAATTCATAAGGGTATTAAAGGTAAGGCTCTGCAAGCATGAAAATAAGCAGAGAACTGTGGCAGGAGACCTGATGATATTAGCAGAACAGAGAGAAAAAGCAAAGTCAACCCAACAAACACAAGTGAAAATAACCCCAGTGATGGGGTGGCACCCTGAAAACTGGGCTTAGGAAATAATCCATGTGTGGTTGAAAGCAGTGGTGAAGTGATAACAGGGAGCTGTGGCTGCAGAGACTTGGCATCTGGTCCTGGAGCAAATAAACCACAGGGTTGTTGACTTTGGGGCTTAGTTCTGCAGCAGAGAGAGGAGAAGCTGCTGGGTATGTGACCACATCCAAGGCTGGGATGTTTGGTACTGACAGGATTTGATGCAAGGGTAGTGGATTTGGGAGTCAAGGCAACTGATCACTATTTGAGTGGAAAATACAGCTTTTTCTGTATTTCACTGATTTGTTTAGCATTTAAATATGTTATTTTATTGCACATTGTACTATCCCTTTCATGCTTCCTTTTTAAGCTTGCTTGATAGTATCTTTAGGTGGTACCGTCTGAAAATTCAGGTATAATATAGCATATTTCACATTAACAAGTAAAATGCTTGTTTGGTGAAGCCATTGAAAATTATTTCCTTTTTTTCAATTCCCTACTAAAAATTAGGACACTTTTAAAGTCAGTGAGAGTTCACATGATGAATCATAAAGATCCATTTTGAACCCCCCTTGTACTCTATAACAATAGAAGGGCTGCAAACTTCATTTTCTTTTCTTCATTACTTATGTCCCCTTTAGAACCATTTTTTTATTATGGTCTATCATGTAAATATTATTTGAACTACTTTTAGAGTACACAGTACTATAAAACTCCAATTACTTACTTTGACAACTGTTATGCTAGTTATTAATATGCACTTTAAAGCTGGGAGTTCTCCTGCCTGTTTAGTCAGTCTGTGGTTTGGTGGTGTTTGTTAAAAATTATATGACTGTTCATACAGCATAAAAATGAATTTTAAAAATTCCTCTGCTCAAGAGCATTAGTCAGTACAAGCTCCATAGAAGGCTTTTGGTGGCCAGTGTTTTTCATAATTGCCTATTAAAGAGTTTCTTGCATCAGCAATGTGGGAAGACATGTAAACAAAGAGGAGCATTGTTTGGGGTGGATATGCCAGACTCTTTAAGCTCTGCACTCAAAAGCACAGAGTAACCACTGGGGTTAGAAAAGGCAATGTGTTTTAGGGCCAGACTCCCTGGAGGAGCAGTAGGTGGTACTGGACTCATGTTCCCCAAACACCATAACCCATTTCTCAGCCAGACAGCATTCCCCTTCCTTTATTTGCAAGCTTAGAGTTTCCATCATAAAGTCTGTGAACTGCAATAGGCCTTTGTGTTAATGTGTTTACCCTGGTAGTGGTGCTTTAAATACTGGATGTGGAAGTGTGAGGCTTTCTCAGAGGTAATGTAGACACACCTTCAGGAACCAAACCAGGTGAGATGGCACTGCTTCATGAAAGGTTGTAAAAAGAAGAATAAAGGGTTGGATAAAACAATTTAGTAGGGAGACTCTTTGAAATTTTCAGTAGCTGTGTGATACATTTTTATTAATAGGCCATAACGTACCTTTCATCATCATTCAGCTGTAACTGAGGGAGGCTTTTAGCGCACAGCAGTGACATTTCCATGATCTTGACAACAGTTAATCTGTTTCCTGGGCTTACCAGGCAGTGGTTTCAGCACCATCTATACTCTGCAGTTGTCATGCTGTCTTTTTACCCATCTTTTCAGCAACTGTCCAGCCATTGTTGGAAGGATGTTAGATGCTCTGAGTGTGTTCATGTTGGTAAGTTGTTGGTATGGTGTGAAAATACCTAATTTAAGGTACTGCTTTGAGTTTTTCTTTGGAGGGAGCCTGATTTCTCCATTGCCTGTGTAGGTGATCTCCAAATCTCGCCTGTGAAGTTCCCTCTCACTTCCTCCATACTTGGGAAGGCATATTGTGTTGGTAGTTTGGGAATTTTTTGTTGGCTTCTTTTCCCCTAAATGCACGAGCCCATGAGTTGATGTGGATGGAGCCAAAATCAGCATAGGCAGAGCTCTTGCAGGAAACTGCAGATATTTGTGTTCTCATTTTGCCATTGCAGATTTGCATTTGCCATCAAAGTGCATGTTGTGTTTCCTTGTCCACACGACTCCTCACGTGTGCATGGGGTTTTGTAAACAAAAGTAGAGTTGGTATGATGATTAGAAACAAGCAAAGACTACCATGTGTCAATGTGTTTGCCTTGACTTCCCATTTGGGCTGGAGTTCTGGTCATAAGGCAGTTATGAGCTTTCCATGTGATTGTGTTTTATGTACCCAAGTTCTTTGGTCTCTCACCCTACCTGTGAAAGTAAAGTCTCTGATTCTGATTGCTAGAACCCCCCTGATTGCCGCGGGCGTTATTGGTGGCCTCTTCATCATCGTCATCATGGGCCTGACATTTGCTGTGTACGTTCGGCGCAAAAGCATCAAGAAGAAGAGAGCACTGCGAAGGTTCCTGGAGACTGAGGTGAGCCCAGGCTGCTTCTCACAGGCTGTTTGGAGAGATATGCAGGGCTGTTCTGCTTTTATATTGGAGATGTTCGGGTCTTACCAGAGAGGCCTGTAGAAATCCTTTTGCTTACTTGTGCAGATTAAACCAGTGGAAAGAATGAAGCTATTTCAAGATGCTGGTTTTCTGCATAAGTACAGATTCATGGCTTCTGAAGACCAGAAAAAATTCCCTATGAACACCGGAAGGCGTGTCCCACTGGATTTCTGGACTCCCATCCTGCTCTCCACTGAACTTCTATCCCAAGTCATCAATACCTTTAGCAGCTCTCATGCTTAAATATTACAGGGTTTCATTCTGGCCATATTTAGGTTGACTTCTAAGGCTGAAGTAAGTTCCTTCAGCAAGCTCTGAAGAAACAAACTTCATGTTTAAATGCAGAGGTAGTAACCTACTGTTGTTTCCAGTGCCTACAGTACCTTTGTAGTCCAGATTTTGTCAAAGCCTGTAGTAATGATCAGTAATAATAATTATGTATTTTATTAAGCCGAGCTTCACAGAGCTTAACCAATTGAAGTTCCCAGTTCTACTGGCAAAAACATATAACAGAGCTGTAGCAGAGTGCTGTGACCACTCCATCCTGCTCTTCGAAGTGTCATTAGAGGAGAGGGCAGTCTAGGAAGTATATTTAAATATAACATTAAATGTATATCTATCAGCTACTGCAGCAGTGATTACTGCCATCGCTTCAGTCCTATACTTGAGACACTTTGCAAATGATGGTGTTTTTAAAATAGGGTGTGCCTTTGTAAGATAATAAAGCTTGGAAATGCTGTTAGCTAGTGACTCTTTGATAAGGCATTATTAACAGTGCTGTTTTCTCTTCTGTTCCAAGAGTTCTTCTCCCACTCATCTCCTCTGTAGAGCCTGGGAGTAAATGATTTATGCATCCCCAGTCTGTTTGCACAAGTATCTTCATGTTTGGCTAGAATTTGTGTTGCTTGTTAAATACTGTTCAGCTGTATAGAAAGCTTAACAATACTCAGTGCCTTTAAATGAATAAATCTTGCCATTGTATCAGCCCATACTTAAGCATAAATTATTTAAAGCAGGTGGTTCTCATTGCATTGGCTTTGAAGTCCAGATTTCATTTTTCATTTGGTCAGATAAAAGCTGTGGCTGGCAATAGTCATGAGGGACCAGGGCCTCCTACTGAACATGTGGGGAAGCTGCTGTCTTGGCTGAGAAGCTGAAGATTAAATCAGGAGCATCCTGAAATAAACACACAAGCAATTAGCTTTAGTTGAAGTCTCTCTTTCTAGCTGGAGGCTGTAACAGGACTTATTCTTTCTGTAGATCATTCTCCATAAAACTCTACAAGCCTTGTTTTAGACCCCCACAACATGTCTCCACCTCTCCCTGCCATTCCTCTGTTGGTGGACTGCGGCACAGAACCTCTTCTCATCCATCACAAACTGAAAATACAGAAGTGTGCTGCCAGTGTGCCTAATTTTCTTTTACAGTAAACCTTTCTTTCATGGTATAAATACTGGACGTCTAAAGTGGGAAGGAGGAAAGAGAAATCCCTCTAAAATAAGTGCAGCTTGTAGATTATTTCTCGGATAAACCAACTTGTTGTTTGGTTTTATTATGTTTTCTTACCCCATTAATTTCCAGATACTGGTATTTTTACCTGAACAAAACTAATTAGTCTGGTCAACTAATTAAGTAGTTCATGGTTCTCAAAGAGCCATAGAAGTAGTTCTCAAACTGCAGAGCATGGTGCATTTAGCCTTGTAAACAGGCAGCTTTGAAATGCTGCAGTGGTTTCAAACCAATTAGAGTAGGAGGAGCCCTGAATTATTTTTCTCATCCTGTAAAGGAACAGAATGTTTTTCATGTGTTGTATTGAGTATTGTCCTCTACGTGTATTTTTAATTTATTTTTAAAGAAGCATTTTTTTCTGGCAGAGATAGTATGAGATCTAAGAGCATTTTTAACTGAATGTGCCATTGTGGCTCATTTACAAAGTTTCTTGGGACATCTTGAGCAAATTGTTTAATTGCAGTAAATTAGTGGCTGTTATAAATTAGTAGTCTGCTCTAAGGTGTTTTCTCCCTAAAGCTGTCCTCCTGTGTGGTAAAACAGAAGTTCAGAAAAATTGTCCCTTCCTCAAAACAGCATAAGAATGTGATGAGCCATTTAGTCCAGGCCATTAAAAAGAAATATGGTCAACTTAAAAGACACTAAAATGGGCAAAAATAGGATGTGGTACACTGATAATAAATGCTGTATTTCTGTCATGTAGAAAATATTTATACTGCCTCCATTATCAAAAGTCCTTGGATGTGTTACCCTGACACCAATTCAATTTCCAGCTCATAATTCCATCACACAGTTTCTGGTGGAAATTATTGCATGTTTTAGTGAGGACTTGCTTTATCAGGTCTCTTGGTTTCGTGGTGTTGCTTGTTTGCTTTTGAAGATGAAAAATCCCTCCAAGAATTGGCTGGGCAGTGGTCAGTAGATCCCCACCACTGTCTTGTTTCAGTATTTACTTGGGTTGGTTGCTCTCAGTATAAACTTCTGATGGGTCTTCATGTTTAGCAGTGTTTGAGACTGTTGGGCTTTCCTTCGCAGCTGGTGGAACCCTTGACTCCGAGCGGCACGGCGCCCAACCAAGCACAGCTCCGCATCCTCAAGGAAACAGAGCTGAAGCGAGTCAAAGTCCTTGGCTCTGGAGCCTTTGGAACTGTGTACAAGGTGAGAGTCTTCCCTATGCAGCTGTGAGTCCCCTCTTTTTAACTTTGCAGCAGTCAAGTTCTGCATTGCAGCAGAGCAGCCTGTCCCATGGGTGGGTTCCTGAGCCCTGGGAGAGAAAGGATACTGGAATTGTGTGCAGGGAACACATCCTCAGGATCAAATGGTGACATGCAAATGTTATTTCTTGGTGAGCAAAGACATGTCAGCCCCAGGCATTTTTAAGTGCAAGAGGGCTACACAGGCTGGACTGTCCTGCTGGCAAAGGGCAGCACCAAGGTTTGCCCTTCCTTTCTTACATGAGAGCAGGACACTTTTGGAAAGCTGGATAAATTTTGTCTTTCATTTCACAAGTGTCACGTGGGTCTTGTAATAGCAACAATACCTAGTAAAACAATGCCATTACCTAAACTGTAACACTTCTTGTTTCTTCCATTGAAATAGAAAAGATGGGTTATGTCAGGGCACCCTTTAACAACTGGGATGTGAGAGTGGAACCCACAATGGAAAAAGTACTTCTGTTAAAGAAGTATTTATTTTTTAAGATCTGTTGGTCATGTCCAGATCTCAGAGGCATGAAGTAGGGCTTAGTGGGCAAGTCAAACCAATTCCCCAACCCTTTGGGAGCAGCCCAAACCTGCCAAATCAAGGTGGTAGGTCAGAGCACCTGAATCTGTCCACAAATAAGGGAGGAAAGGAAGGAAGCACAGACCAAGTCACCATAGCTACAAGGTATGGGAATAGATTTATGAATAACCAGTTTGAATATACTTAGATGATAATAAAGTGATGGAGATGGATGCCATGAGGTTGACAAGAACACAGCAATAGTCAAGAAGGATGGAAAAGTAGCCCAAGACACACACAGTTTGTAAATTTTAATTTAAAATTTCCTTTTTAGCCACCTAAGTTTTTGATTCTCAGGTATTACATAATTAGACAAACAGCCCCAAAATGTTTCACTCTAAATATATTATTCTTAGGGTGTTCTGTTCCTTCATGATGTTATGATCTGGTGATAATCAGTTTTGAGAGTTTACTGATAGCTTCAAATTTGAGCATTAGAATCTAGACAGAAAATCCAGATTTTTGTTTAATTATGTCCCAATCGGTATCAGAATTTTGTCTGAGTCAGTAGAAAAAGTGCATCATGGCCATGGTGCCACTGCTGTTTAGAAACCCTGTTGTGCACAAGAAAATCAAGGGTGTTCACTGATAGAAAATGTTTCATTTTACATCAGAGTTTACTTTTGATGTAAGTAGTTTTATCGGATTTTTATTATTTTGTAACTTTGTGTATTCCCAGTTCTGAGTCTCTTAGCTGATCTGCATAATATGACAGAACGTGTCAAAAAGAACTGTAACTCTGAATCAAGTTTTTCTGATTATCTTATTAGTCTTCTGTCACCTTTTTTTCTTTTTCTAGGGGATCTGGGTCCCTGAGGGAGAAACAGTCAAGATTCCTGTGGCCATTAAGATCCTTAATGAGACCACTGGTCCGAAAGCCAACGTGGAGTTTATGGATGTGAGTAAGACACAAGCAATGTCTTTGGGTTTTGGCAGGGGCAGTGTCTTTCTGTAGCCCTCAGAGGCTGTAAAGACAAATTCCTGCCAGTTTTCTTTCCTTATATTTAAATAGCAGGAGGCTTGTACACAGCGCCTGGCTGGGCTGGGTTTTCCACTGCATATGCCCCAAGATACTTGGAGTTTTCTTATAAATTGTTTTTCTGTCAGTATCAGACTAAAACTCCTCTGTCTCATGGGCCAGATATTCTATCTTTCTGTGGCAGAAAAGCCATGGAAGAGAGAGGAGGAGTTTCAGGGGAGCATCTTACCATGCATGCAGGTCTGTACTGGTGCAGAACTCACAGGAACAGAAATTCAGCTCAGCTCTCCCCCACTTCGGTGTTCAAGAGTCTGGGAGCTGGCAGCAACGGCAAAGCAACAGGAGAGGGGGAAAATTAAAATATGCTGGATTTAAAAGCCCTTTTGCTTTACTAATCTGAAACACCATGGATAAGAGGTCAAGATGGTAATTTCCATGAATGTTCTGTGATCATAGAGGCTTTGCACTCAGTTTTCAGCTCTGTGTCAAGATCAAGGCTCACTGACACCATGAATCTCTATATCTTATTCAGTGACAATTTTTTGACAAGTCATAGAAATTTGCATTCATTTTGTAAGTCCCTCTTTGTGAACTTGAAAATTACATAGGACTTTTAAGTCTTGCAGATCTGTTCAGTGTATAGGCCTCATTTGTTCACATTAATGAGACTGTAAGCCACAAGGAGAAGATACTCCCATTATATAGTCTATTCTTCCATCTAGAAATGAACAGAAATGTGCAGTTATGGATTTATCTGTTCCAGACAGCTGTTTCATGTGTGAGTTCTTAGGCAGTTGAAGGAAGGCTGTGTAGAGGAAGGGATTTCCTGTGCTCTTTACAGAGCACTGCACATTTATGTTGGTTAGATCATTTCCAACCTTGATGATTCTATCATTCTGTGGTTCTATTGCGTTCAGTAATCATTTTGCACAAATAATAAATAAAAAGGCAGTTTTCGCCCTGTCTAAAAGGAATTAATTGTACTAAAGCAATAACAAGTATTAGATATTTTTGCTTAATGGACAAAGAGTCTTGCTAATAACAGAGCTGCCCAAAGAGGAGAGGTGGGATCCAGTGAACTGGATGTCAGTGGTCAGTCAGTGATACAGATTCCAGCCTAAAGGTGAGGGTATTGTTATCTCTATGTGAAAGTCAGTGGAACTGAGCAATTTGTACCAGCTCAGGATCTGACGCCTGATCTGATAGAGAAATAGTAGTAATATCACCTCCTCTAGTACTGACTAACCTTGAAGCAAAGAAAACATAAGGTGCCTGTAAAAGGCAGAGTTGCTTGTCTGACGTTTCACAGTTCAGCTTGGGTCAGTTTAGTTCACTGGACCATACTTCCCCCAGTGTTTGCATCAGACCATCTGATAATTGGCTCAGAAATGAAGAAGGGCTTTTGGGAACTCTGGAGATTTTGACTGTGCAGTTACACTAGGAAAGGTTTCTCTTTAAATTAACCGTTTCTTATGAGTCTCTGACCCTGTGGTAGCAAGGTGAGAGAAGAGTTAAAGTTGGTTTTAGTTCTTGAGGTTAAAAATAACCCCTAGGTTGTTTTTAATCAGAATAAAAAAGAATTAGATTTCATCATTAGTTGCTACAAGTGGCAATAAGGAGAAATAATATGTTTTCTGTCAGTGCTGCTTTTGATGTATATGCAATGATCTGTAATCCTTTTCTGTACTGCATTGATAAAGATGATTAAATTTCATTCTTGTGAAATAATTGCTCATCCAATTATACAGAGGTTCTTGTCATCCTTACCTCCTAAACTAGTTGTTTAGTTCCTGAAATTTAGAGAGAATGAACTAAGCACTATTTATGATTTTAATGTGACTAGTCCTCCCTGTCCCAAAAAAGACATAGTTTTTGACGTTTAAAAAATTTAGGCCAAAATTTTTATTATGAGGAGATAACCTAAATATCTTTCACTGAAGTGTAAGTTAGAGTAAAAAAAAGTTTTACTCATTCTCATTCCAAGATTTCAGTCAGTATAGCTATCCTGGTAAAACTGGATACTGTTTACTGATCTTATTTTATGAGGAACATTCAAATGTATGTCTGAAAGCAAAATGCATCAATTGTACTTCAGTAAAAAGAGTGTTATGAATAATGATTGTTGGTAAAAAGCATTTTTTAAAGGTAGATAGGTGGCTAAATGTCACTGTGAACATGGTGGGGTTAATTCTTTCTTAAATAAGGGTCTGACATGGTAGTGAATGGAAAGAGGAGGTTAGTGGGAAGGTGTCATTATATTAGTCACACCCTTGGCTTTTGCTTTTTGTCCTTGTCAAGTACAGGTGTGATTTTGTCAGCAGTTACTTCTACCTGGATTGGGAATGTCCTTGTACTTGTAAGTAAAAGTTAGCATTCCTTTTAGAAAGGCTCTGGGAAATGGAAAGCCTTTGGTAAACAGCAGTTAGTGTGCAAAGGGAGTACTTGGGACCCTTCAGTGTCCACGGAAATAGCTGGTATAGATGTTAGTGGCACTGCCCATAGATCTGGTTAAAACTTCTGATGTTGGCAGAATGTGAGTCTAAAAGTGCTCTATGGGCTCCTGAAATTCTGCTAAACGTTATGCTGAAGGAGTAAAGAACAGCAATTTGGCTCCTGGGCTGTCATTTCAGCAGCCTGAAGCCCTGCTAATGGAGCAGTAATGACTATAATGATATAATGCCTGATGTCAGCCCTGCCTGCTCTGGCCAAGCACCTCCCATCAGGGGATGATGAATTGGCCATCACCCGAAAGCACAGCCCTTATTTGGGATTTTTCTTGAGGGAGCTACAGCACAGTCTATTTTTCAGGCTTTCTCCACCCATTCCCAGCTAGCCCTTTCCCTTTGCTCCCTGCGTTCCTCCCTAGTTTTTAACACTGCAGTAGGTCTGCATCTGCTACAGCAATACAAGCTGGAGTCTGCAAAGTAACCTGGACCAGGGCAGAACCAGACTGCACAGGAGGCCTTCTTTGGAATTATTTTCACCACACACAGGTTGCTGTTACTGTTTTGTAAAATGTAGGTTTACCCTACTTCCCCACATATTTATGGGTGTATATTGTGTCTGGGATAATTACAGAGTCTAAAGGATTTCCCCCTCAGCATGGTTATGCGCTTAAGTCGCAGGGCATAGTTTCTATTCTGGCTGGACACTTCCTTGTCCCCAAAAGGGGGCTGGAGTTTGAATTCAGAGTGCAAGTTCTCTAGCTACTGCTCTGCCTGAAAGTGTGTCTGGGAGGGAGTCACCAGCAAGACACAGGGGCATCAAGAGGGAGCTCTATCCTGCTCCTCACCCGAAGGCTGGTAACAGAATATGTGAAGGTCCTGAGTTTTATGGAGGGAAGAGAAACTTGTAGTGAGGAAAAAAGGCAAATGTGCAGCTAAGAGGCTACTTGAAAGTAGAACAAGGACTAACAATTTCACTTGGGAAAACAATTTCACCTCCTCAGCCTCAATTTATTTGACTGTTATGATTGTCTGATAAGTCAAGTAGCCATTGGCCTGGTCAGATGATTTAACATCAACCCAGATACTCAACTGACAGTGTAATAAATTCTAAAGAAATGCTGCAGTTGGAGAGCATAGCAAACAGCCTTTGAGGCTGAAAACATGTACTTAAAAAACTTGTCATGGGGAAACAGGCAGTTGATGAGGGCCTTTCCTCTAAGCTTGATGTTTCCAGGAAGTAATCCTATGAGCTGTGGTTGTGTCCAGGATTTTGATCCACTTACAAGTTTAATCTATCCTCTCTGAGTTTAAATGCTCCATTATCTCTTAGAATATAATTAGAGGCTGCAAGCACAAGTCAGCATACACAGAGTTCCTTGGGAGTCCCTGAGCTCATTGAGATGAAGACAGTTTGACTGATGGTGGTCAGCTGATATTGGGCCAGAAGCTAATAATAGAAGGCAGCACTGCTTAGCTAGGTGAGAAAGTTAACTTGGGAAAAATTAAACTGAAGGCTTTGGGATTTATGGTTGGAAATAAATTTCCCATTCTCATTTGTTTCCTAGTAAGAGAGCTTCAGAGGCAGTTGGTTTCTTTTATGGTTTTATAATTAAGATCTAGGGGCTTCCTGGCTTGGTCTGTGCTCACTGCAGTTGCTGCTGTCTGCAGTGGCAGCGCTTAGAGCGTGGGAGGACATTTGTCACGCCAAGTGCAGAGGTGGTAAGTGACAGTGACCTCCACCAGACATGTAGCAAGCAAATTAAAGCTGCATGTAGGGGACTGACACCCACATCTTTTATTTATGTCTGGCCTAATGAACTAAATGAATAAATCACTCAGATGTGCTGCAGAAACAGCTTTTTCTAAATTGTAAGCCTGTCTTACAGTAAAGACAAGCCCTCAGCTTGAGGATATCAATATCAAACTTATCTTCAGTTCAGAGGGTTGAAGACAAAAAACATCATGTAAATGACTAGAGAATTCTTTCTCCTGTTCAGCTGAAACCCCACAGAGATATGGATAGGCCTGGATTCCTCAAGTGTGTCTAGATGGGAAGTACACTGGAGATAACAGCTAGCTAGCTAGTCAGGTGAAGAAGGTGAGAGAAGACTTACCTTTTCTTGGTTTCTGCTATTGGCTTGAGACATAGGAAGGTTCTAGGCTGAAGCTTTTGGTTCTTTGCTTGGCCCATGGTGGAATTCGCAGAGCCCTTGAGGCTGTGGACACAGTCTGTGATACACAATTTCTCAGCTGACACAGGTGAATTTGAGATTTGTTTCCTTGTAAGATCCTGTCTTATGTGACTATGTAGGTGACTGGAGAAATATTTTTTAGTATTTTTAATTCCTTGTACACGTCATGCTCCTACCCAGCCCAGTGTTTGACCCAGGTCTTCAACATACCATGTAGATGCTTCTGAAAGTCTGACAAAACATTGCTACTAACAGTAGTTGGATCCAGACACTCCACAGTCATTCCACTGACTGCCTGGCTGCTTGGGAAATACAACAGAGGTAATCCTGAACCTTGAAAGGGCAGGTTTAGGATCAAATTAAATCCTTTATGGCAGCAGTGAGACATTTTTCCTTTTCCTTTTTTGCTGTCATTTCTGTACACATCCTCCTTTCCAGCAGGCATAAGGGGTCTGTAACCACTGCCTGGCTCTGTGCTCCAGCTGCAGTTCAAACAGGTTTTCACTCCATCATGTCAAGTTGCGGGAGGTGGGGGGCAAGGGGTGACCTAACTCTGATTGTAGACTTCCTTTCGTGCAGCCTCCCCCTCCCTCCCACTCGTGCACACTGTAAGTGTAAGCAGACGCACTTAGCAGGGGGACCTGTCTGCCTATCAGTCCCAGGCACAGAAGCTCACTGTGACTGCAATTACAATTTCCACCTTGTCCAGAGATGCCGGAAATCAGGCTGTCCTTGGGAACACTGCATACCATGCACAGGCCCCGAGAGTGCTCAGCCTCTGCAGAAGCTGGAAATCTGATCTCTGCTGAAGGTTAACTGCTTTTAGTCATCTGAAGATTAACTGTTTCAAGGCTATATTTCTGTTATTTCCATCTCAAGCAATAATTTTGCTTTAAATGTTTGCTTCAGTAATTTTCCTCTCCATAGTCTGTGAGGGTAAGATGGTGTGTATGTGCGGGGGGGTTAATTTTCCATATGCAGGAGCATGTGGCTGTGTGGTGAAAGTACACACACAGAAAGGATGAGATACAAGCGCAGACAGACAAGCCAGGCAGCTTGGAAACAATTCTTCTGGCATAACACTCTAACTGGAAAATGCAGTGAGGAAAAGTGAGTTTGCCTACTACTGGTGAATGGGGGAAGTCTGAGCCCTATTGAAATCCATGGGAGCTGTGAATTGACCAGTGAATTCAGCAGGGCCAGGACCTCACCTCTGGAGTAATCCTCCCAAGAAGTCTGCCACAGATTTAAGAAAGAATCCCGTGCTTTAGTGAGGGGCTGACATTACAAGTTACTCCTAAATGAGTTAGGAAGTACATTCAGATGTTTTTGTTGTGGCAATTGCAGAACTCCTTATTTCAGGTTTGCAATGCTTTATGACTCAGAAACCCCGCGTAAGGTTGGGTAAATCTGTGCATGGGCAGAAGATCAGGTGAGAGTGTTCATTTATTCACTTGGAAATATAGCTGTGGATTAATTGAAAGTATTAACTATTCTAATCAAATTCAATAATTACTTTTGGCTGTTAAGTGTGTATGTATAAAGGAAATATTTTGAACTGAGATCTTGTATTACACTCTCTATTTCAATGTATAAGGTACCCCAACAACAGGGTTGATACTTGTCTCCTTGGAGTGAGTCTTTGGGCTTGGTTACTGAAACATGAAGTGAGTTGTTTGCTTGGCTGTATATGTAATTGTTCTGAAGGTCAGCATCCCGGAGTTGCCACTGTTTTATCAGGACACAGTAGGAGAGAGGTCTTTTGAAAAAGTGTCTAGAAAATGAACAAGCAAAGGATGGGAATATTAAAAACAAAAAAGAGTCAGAGAAGTGGTGCTATGAGTATCGTAAGTGGTACACAATAGTTTAATTAGGGGACTTAATCAGGAGCTGGTGGGATTTGTATTTCCATGATGAGTTTTCTGTTGCACTCAGTACCATGGGGGGCTCTTTCTTGGCATTGTGCTATATGTTTCCAGCCTTTACCATGGGTTAAGTCTGGACCTGGATCAGAAAGCTCTCTTCCAGCTTCTTCTCTTCCCTGGACTTACGTGCTTGTATCTGGATGTGGGCTTTTAGGAGAGTAAGCTTACAGACTTCAGTAAAAATTTCTGTTGGATGCTGTAAAGCCATGAATTTTGAGGACTCATCCCAAGAGGATAGTGTCTGCAGGTGTGGGTCTTTTCATCTGCACAGCCAGTAGTTGGTGGTATTTAAGGCAGTAGGGAAATGGAGCTCTGCAGGCACAGATCCTGCTGGAGTGGAAAGCTGTAGCTCGTAGGCTTATCATTACAAACACGAGCAAATCTTCCTTAAACAGCAGTGACTGGGGATACTGGAATTCTTCTCACAGTCTGTCTGACATTCAGATGCAAAGTGCAGAAATCAAAGTGACAAAAAATGATAAAATTATTAAATTAAATAAGGTTCTTTAATAACGCTTGATATGAGAAGAAGCTGACACAGATATCCAGTTTTAAAGCAGAGTTTGGCACTGACAACAGGGTGACATGTTGCCTTATCAATAAAACTGAAAACCTGTAGTTAAGAAATATCCTATTGCATTGCATTCTTTCTCTGTGCCTCCAGCTCCCATTAGCAATATAAAATAGGCACATGTTAATGTTTAAGTTCCTAAAGGGTACTGTGTATGCCAGAATGTTGCCAAACTGATAAAAAATGCAGGGTTTTATGGGACCCCTGTTAATAAAAGAGAGGTACTGTTTCCACAGGCTTAACTGTAATGCATCCCAAACAAGCCATCACTGGTTTGAGGTTAACAGTGAATCTAATGAGGTGCCAAGTCAACTTAAAGTTAAGGGAGAACAAGGCTTTTTGTGTTGTAGTGAGGAAAAAGAAAATCCATGTATACATACAAATGATCCTGCTGTGACCATTTTTAATAGGAATGTAAAGGGTAAAGAAGCACAGGCTTATAGGAGCCAAATTTGAAGTATCACTGTCAAAATATATTTTACCTCCAAATACTGTGGTTTGCAGAACTTCTCCCTCAGTGCTTTGTTGCAGATAACCCCTCAAAAATTAAGTGTTTTCTGTGCCTCAGCACCGATGCAGATACCTTTGATACATCAGCAACTGTCACAGATTTATAAAAATAATTAACATCTGTTTGCATTAATATTCTACCTATTATTTACAACTGACAATCAGATGGTCCTATTGCTGCTTGTCACACAGTTGTGATGGAAGAAATAAGACAGGGAAAGGTGGTTCCTGACTGGCTTGCTGATAATCTTTGTAATATTCTGCCAATGCTTTTAAGATACCAGTGCAATAACTGGGATAAGCAGATAGATTTGAGTTCACACTGGGGCTGGCAGTCCACAGAGCAGCAGATGCTGGTTTGAAGTGCCTGGTCCTTCAATACTGAAGCTGTAGCTCCAGAAATAAAGAGATTTTGCTGAGCGATATTTTCCATATTAACTTTGGTGTTGCTTCTTGTTGTGATATACAGCATCTCTTGGACCTGTTGAAAGTGTGGTGAGATTGTCCCTGCCCTGAAAGGTATTCAATCAAGATAGACAAAGCAGATAAAGGGGAGAGGAATTATTATTACTATAGCAGTTTATAGATGGAACTCTAAATTGCAACACAGATGCCGTGACCTCTAAGCAAATTACTTTAATTTTTAAATTGATTTTTAATTATCTTGGGGTTTTAAATTTCCTTAGGATGTCTATGTCGACAAGCAAATACTATATGAGGGTTTTTTTAAACAAAGCTGTTTTATCTACTTAGCCATTGAGAATGTGCCTAAAATGTTGTTTTCATTAGCTTTTGCCCAGGTCAGATGTTTTAAAGATGCTGAATGGCATTTGATATAAAAAGCAAATTGTGTATTAGCAACAGGAGAGAGAATAGGTATTCTTCCCTCTTAGTTACTTGCAAGGTGATGACAAGTGTATCCTGAAGGTTTCTGCTTCATATAGAATATCAGGCCTTTAATTACAGAGGCAAATATGCATTGTTCGAAATAGAATTGCATAGGTTTCTCATACGCCAGGGTCTGTTTTTATCTTCATGCTTTACATGACAAATGACACAGAAATGTTTAAGGAAGTATGGTTATGTAGATTTTTGAGCTATGCTGACAAATTGCAGCTTCAAAGGCTCTCCTTGATGAACTTGCAGAGGTAAATTCTGAATTTGACTAAATTCCATGCACTGCATGGAGCAGTGTAAAGGTAGGAAACAGCTCAGGTACAAAGAACAGTTTATCTGATGGAAATGTAAGACCTCAGAGAAGTAGGGGAATGTGGGACAGGGACTGGCTGTGGGCAGTTCCCAGGGCTTTGATTAACTGAGCCATGTCAGTGGATAGGCAGCCCCTGGGCTGAATCCATTTGGAAACATTCTCCAATGTCAAGGATGCTTTTGCTGGCTGGGCAGTGCCCTTTGAAGGAGTTCAGTGGGACGATTTGTATGCATAGAAGCAGAATTTAGCTTCTTGTTTTCTGAAGCCAAGCAAATTGTTTGGGTTTTTTTAAATGAAGTCTTGTTGGTTTAGATCAATAGCTAGAGGCACCAGCTAAAAACACAAGTCACTCTGAAAAGCTATTTTAATGACCAAAGTGTTTGGAAAAAATGGTATTTGGACTGAGGAGAGAAAATGAGTTTCGTTGGTGGAATTGTTTTCTTGGAAAAATCTTGAACAAATATTTCTTGGTAAAACATTTATTAACTTGCTGAAACTAAAAGAAAGTTTTTGCTGAAGGTTTTCAGTGGGAGATATATTCCAGTGAATTCCTCAGCCAGAAGATGATTTTTGAAATATGATAGTGATTGAAGCACCTGATTTTAACATTTTCTAAATGAACTCTGGTGAATTCCTCCTTTGAAGTCATTTGTTGTTTCAAAATTCAGACTACGTTCATTAGGCAAGAATGTTGTCAAATCCAAATTGGAATATTAAACATTTAGTGCATGTGATTAAGTTGTGGACAGCAGAGAACCATTTTCCAGAGCTAGGCCATTTCTGAGGATCTGAATGCTGTGTCCTGCCTGGTTTTAAGCAGGGGTAGGAGATGTGTCTGGTTGTTCTGTGACAAATCTCTTCATCAGGTGAGGGGCACAGATGGGAGTGAAAGTCCAGACCACAAAAGGTTATGAATTACCAAAATATGGGTAGGGATCTAATATCGATACCCAAATGAGACGGACAAAGACTCTCTAACAGTTTAGAGTTAAAAAGTGTATGTTTATTCCAGTGCCGGGTAGCTGCATGGAATAATTCCCTGATACGCAGTACAAGCCAATACAGAGTTTATTTATCTACAGAAGTTATGAATATCCAAAACACAAATGCATATTTATAACATTAACACCTCTAATTCTCCGCTTCGTATGGAAATTAGCTTAAATGTCATTAAGCATGCGTGGTATGCTCCCTAAATTGGGTCGGTGGTCTCATAAGATGAAGTAGAAGTGGTCTTCCTCAATTTGACCTTTCTGCCTTCCTGGATTTTTACAATACAAATTACTTTTGGTGACCTTCCTGTTCCTCCTCGCGTGACTTTGAATAGATTCTCAGATGAGGAGGAAATTGATAATTGTTTACTGTTCCCTAGATCTACTTATCAATGTTTCTGTTTCTCGTTCTAAGCACAGCTAAACAAACATAAAAGTGACAGGTAATCAGTTACTTAGTAATCAGTTACTCGCATCATTTCAGATTCAGCTCTTCTTAACTAACTATTAACTTTTAATTGATTAAGCTCACTTCTATTTTAACTAAATTCAGCACAGCTAACCTTCTAACTAAATCTTTATGTTTCTTCTAAAATTCTGTGTTTCAGTTATTGATGTCAGTGACTGCTTGGCAAGCTCTCAAAGTGTTCTGGAGCTCCAGAAAACACCTTAAACCACATTGTATCACCTTCCAAATGTTTGTAGCTCCACTCAAACTTGCAGATCAGCCCTCTGCAAAAAAGTGAGGGATGCTCCTCTCAGTGATGTGCTGCAGCTTTCTGGGGCTTTGGCATTTCACTGGCACAGGAGTCCACTATAAATGACCAAGGAATTCACAAGTGATGTTGTTTTGAGCTGCCCCTCAGAGGTGCAGCATCATCTTTGATCCCAGTAAGGTGATCACACCATGGTGGTGTTAGGTCTTTTAAAGAAACAAAAATGTGAAGGCATGCGACAAGGAATGGATTAATTATAAGTAACCATACTTCTGCTTTATAAAAGTCGTGCCAAATAGTAATTGTGTTGGTTAGAAAGGCTGATGGTGGAACAGCTATGGATACTTCTTCCTGCTTTTTATTAAATGTCAGCCGCTTGACTACTGATCTTGGCAGTAAGATGCAAAATAGGTACTGGCAGAAAAAAGTCTCCACAGTGTGGATAGGGTTACTGCTTTGTAATCAGGCTGCAAATGGACCCTGCTTCAGATCTGAAAGTAAGCTTTGCATGGCACATGCACACAGCTGCTGTGGATATGTCTCTAGCACTAACTTTGGCACAGTGGTAGTGCCTTGAGCTCCCAGGTTGCCTAATAGTTTACAGAATCACAGAATGAACTATGTTGGAAAAGACCTTCGAGAGCATCAAGTCCAACCTATGACCTAACACCACCTTATCAACTAAACCATGGCACTGAGTGCCACGTCCAGTCTTTCTTTAAACACCTCCAAGGACAGTGATTCTACCACCTCTCTCGGCAGCCCATTCCAATGCCCAATCACTCTTTCTGTGAAGAAATTTTTCTTGATGTTTAACCTAAATTTCCCCTGGTGCAGCTTAAGGCTGTGTCCTCTCATCCTGTCAGTGGTTGCCTGAGAGAAGAGACCAATCCCCACCTGACTACAGCCTCCTTTCAGGGAGTTCTAGAGAGTGATAAGGTTTCCCTTGAGCCTCCTTTTCTCCAGGCTAAACAACCCTGGATCCCTCAGCCATTCTTCCTAGGGCCTGTGTTCCAAGCCCCTCACCAGCTTTGTTGCCCTCCTCTGGACATGTTCAAGCATCTCAATGTCCTTCCTGAACTGAGGGGCCCAGAATTGGACACAGCACTTGAGGTGTGGCCTCACCAGTGCCGAGTACAGGGGGAAGAATGACTTCCCTGGTCCTGCTGGCCACACTATTCCAGATGCAGGCCAGGATGCCATTGGCCTTCTTGGCCACCTGGGCACACTGCTGGCTCATGTTCAGTTGGCTGTCAAGCAGGACCCCCAGGTCGCTTTATGCCTGGACACTGTCCAGCCACTCCGTCCGCAGCCTGTAGCACTGCAGGGGTTGTTGTAGCCAAAGTGCAGGACTTGGCACTTGGACTTCTTGAACTTCACATTGTTGGACTCAGCCCATCCATTCAGCCTGTCCAGGTCCCTTTGCAGAGCCCTCCTACCCTCCAACAGATCGACACATGCTCCCAGCCTGGTGTCGTCTGCAAGTTTACTGACAGTGGACTCAAACCCCTCATCCAGATCATCAATGAAGATATTAAACAGGGCTGGCCCCAGCACTGATCCCTGGGGGACACCACTAATTCTTCCTGTGCCTGAAGTTTCCCTGTCAGTATCACTTAGAAAGAGCTTTTTTTCCACCTTTTTTCCCCAGACAGCTGCGAGGCTGTTGAAAAGCAGATTCACCCCAGTTGGCCTTGTCAAAGTTTGCTGTAGGAAATGCTAGGAAAAAATGTTTGGGTTTTGATTTGTAAAGTCCTATTAGTTGGATAGTCCTTTGGAAATGCAGGATCTGTGATACCAGGCCATCTTATGAGCATAATTAATGATCTTGAGATTGTGGTAATTCACAAAAGAGGATGAAAGCATGACATAAATAATTATTTCACTCTCTGTGCCGGTTTGAGACAAATTTGGAGGAAAAGATCCTCTGATAAAAGGCAGGTTACAACCATCCCTCCCCCACCAGGTTTGGGAAATAAATATTCCTCGGAGGAAAGTGAAAGGGAAAAAACCCCTATTTATTTAACAAACACATGGGAACAGAATAATCCTAAATAATAAAGCCTTTCACTGTGGAGAGAACCTGGTAAAATTCAAAGTCCTTCTGTAGGCTGTTCTCTCTCCAGAGCTGGGATGTGGCCCCTCCAGGCTGTGGCGTGGGCCTCCCGGTGCTGGTGAACCGGCCTGGAGCAGAACAGTCCAAGGAAAAGTTCTTGCCTCAGATAGTGAGCCAGCTAAACAGCAAAGAATTTTAACTCTCTGTCTCTCTCCTAAGAAAAAGCCAAAAAACTCGGATAAAGAAAAGAAGGGTGCTTCTTCTGCTCTTGCCACCGTAGAAGCATGCAGAGCAGATAGAGTGACCTTGGAGCACAAACTGCTTTGGAAAGTTCATCTGGCTTCTTCTTTTTCCTTTTTCTTACAACCAGTTTTAAAGACACAGAGAGGCACAGGAGTCATGTCTGGGCATAGAGTGGTGATAGGGAATACAACATCATAGAGTCACCCCAAGACACCCTCTTTGTAGCATCTTCAAATCAGATCACTTATAAAATAGGCATTCCCTCCTGCAGTACTGCACGTTTGAATGGTGTTTGTCTACAACTTTCTGCTTGGCTTCTGTGATTCAGTGAGGCTTTTCCTTTTCAAGAGCATCCACACAGGCACAAATAAAAACTATTAAATACAGCCATACTTATGGATTTGATTGAGGTGTCTGTACTGGTAGCAGGCAGCCACTCATTGAAACATGTTTGGTTTGGGAGTTGTTTGGCTCTCCCTGACAGATGCCAGGACCTGAGCATGGCCATACATAAAAGATCTGATGTTGTATGTGATCTGGGAGTTATTGCAGATGCCAACATTTTATCAACATGAAAAAAAGAGTCATTATTATTATATTGTTACATATATCTGATTGTATTACCCTGACAGTAGGGTGCCCAAATCTTGTGGAAATCTAGGGGGGAATTTAGCTGAATTTATTGCCAATGAACATCAATACTTTAGAGCTGACCAGGTGTTAGCAACCCCAACCACACCCACACCTGCATGAGGCATGGGCAGCTCTAGCCCCTCCCTTGCTGTCCCCACCCTGCCCTTTGAGGGCCTTGGGTTCTTGAAAGAGTCTTTTTAAAGAGGTTTTAGTCTTATCTTCAGGAGAGGAGTAGGTCAGCAGGATGGTAAAAGAAAGTAGGGAAGAAAAGGTGGGAGGCAGAGCTGTAGAAACTTAGGAGGAAATCACAGGCAGAGACAGATTGATGTGACACAGGGAGCATGAGGCAGCATTTGATGACTTTGTGGCTCACTGGTGATGTCTTGGTGAGGAGAATAAAAGTCTAACAGTGAACCAAACAGTCCAGTGAAACTTTCCATGTTCAAATACCATCCCTTTGCAGTACCCAGGTCCTGAGTGTGAGGCTCTTGTGCAGCTGAATACAGATGAGGGAAAAGATGAAGATGAGGCTGATTTGAATTCTCAGTTGTGAGAAATTAAATACCAGGCAAAATGCATCTTTGATTAAAACAATTCTTAGTGTTGATTATACACTTGATGAAATCAGGTTTTAATCTGATGCTATCCCTTTAAATTGATCCTGAAGAAGGAAGGGGCTTTGAGTGTGTGATTATAAAGTCAAGCTTTTCAGTGATACCAGAAAATATCAAAGCAGTGACTGAAAACTCTTCAGAAAGGGGTGAGAACTTGATATATTTTTTTTTTCATTCTAGAGACCTTATCATCACTCATCTTAAATCAAAAATCATAGCAATAACTCCCTCCTTCAGAAAGGTATGTGCAGCCAAGGCTGAAAATATGCATAAGCTGGTCAGTGATAATATCTTTTTACCCTCCTGTTTGAGCACTGCTGAAATGATGGCTTTGTTAGACTGCATGGTTACAACTTCAAATATTTTTGCTAGTTGGATCAAAATAGTAAGAAACAAATCACTTTGGACAGACTGCTCTGAAATAATGACGTGTGTCACAGGCTGTAAGTAGAACATTTGTCAGAATGACATGATATTTTTACCATTAAACCACCTACTGATCTGCAAGGGGGGAATCCCCAGAATGAAGCCCAATGTTATTTCTCCCGACAGCTTTCAGTGGGAACAAGTCTGTTGCTGAGGTCCTTGGCTATTATGCACGAAAGTGAACTGAAAATGGGCTAGATTTTGCTTTCTCATCACTATGATCAGTGTTTCTGGGCAAGATTCACAGAACTGCTGGTGGGAGCTGAGGTTCCTCCTCTGCTAACTCAGGCTCTGATGAATTGGGAGACTTAATTGGCACAAAGCAGGGAGAAGGAAGCATGTGGCGTGGGGGTTCTACAAAATGTATGTCCTACACTTTCAAGCATTTCAGCATCAATTCTCAGCACCTGAGCCCTGTTGGAGTCAGCACAGTGGTCCATGCCCTCAGTGTTTGCAGGACAGGGATCACAGTACCACTTTTTTTCCTGATCTATTTTATTTTGCTCCAAAATACAAAGCGAGCCAGAATTGTTTCTGTAAGTGCATGAAGGTGTCTATTCCTGCATGAATAGGACCTACTGCTTCTCTGAGGTGGGCAGGAAGGTTTGATCCAGCAGTCTGCAAGTATGACCTTCAAGAGGGAGAGCTTTCACATCCCTGATTTGTGCTAGTTTCAAGTGTTTGGAGGAAAGTGGGGCATCTCTCTGATGCATTTGAATCACATGGGGCAATTGCTGGCTTTTGAATTCAGTGTCAACAATGCAGGCAGTGCCTATGAGGAGTCAGTCAGACTGGTACCCTCCATGCTGTGACAGGCAGGGCAGTCTCAGAGGGTTTGCCTGCTCTGAGAGATGCCGCACATTTAAAGACACATCACACCACCAGAAAAGGCTCTCAGCAGTGAGGGAGCAGCCATAAACCAGCTTTGATTGTGGGCAGTGGAGAGCACAGTGCTCCAGTGTTGTGCCATGCCTGGCTCCTCACCAGGCTGCAGGACACTGACCTGGGGCCATCTTCTGCTGATGGCACTGGCTTGATAGGAGTCAAGTGAGTGGCCTTTGTCTGTTGCTGTTTCCATCACATTTGTGCATGCATAGACTGCAGGGTGTGGTCCCTGAAGTAAAATTTTATTTTTGTTTTATTTTTTATTCTTAGTTTTTATCCTAGAGTAATGGCACACCTGACAGATGGATTTCCAGAACTTTCTGAACAACTAAGTTAGTCTCACCATTTAATAGTGCAGCACACTTGTACTCCAGTCTAAGTATGCAGTGACTCCACTGACTACCCAGTGAATCTCTGCTTAAGGTCCTCATTGAAAACTGAACTCAAAAAAGCTCATATCTCTTACATCCAAAAGATATGAAGTCCAAAACCACCCCTTAAAAACCTGTAGCCTCCTTAATCACAAGTGTTTGTCCTGGCTCTGAGGAAATACATGCAAACAAGACTCTAATGTGACCTTCTCTGTTTGGTTACATAGAGAGGTTCCTTAATGTGGCTTCCTAAAGAAAAACAGGCATGGAGGGAGTTTCAAGGAGATGGTGGTTAGTGCAAAACTCTGGCTAACAGCTCCTTAAACCCCCTTAATGACAGGGCTTTTGGACCTCTAGTTATTTTCTGCTGTGCCAGCCACATTCAGCATTTTTCCATAGGAAAAGCAATTGGCCAACTGAGTGTGAATACAGGATCTGGAGCTGGATGTGCACTGCTGCACTTCCCTGCAACAACCTCTGATGAACCTGTACTTCTGTAAGCATTCACCTTACTTTATGCTTGGAGCATGGCTTTATAGAAAGATTATTAATTTTTTTAATACCTCTGTTCATTTGCTCCTGACTCTTGCTTCTCCAGAGAGAAGTTGAGAGAATGTTGTGCACAGCCTGGGAGTGGCCACTGTATCCCAGGAGGATGCAGTCACAGAAACCTGTTTCCTCAGGAGTACTGGCACAAGGCAGGCTTGGGTGTATAAATCACAAGAGTTGAGCTTAATGGTGCCACATTCAAAAGGGACAGAAGAGAGAAATGATCAATGTGACATGATTTCTTTATACAAAAAAGCATGTCTGAGAAGGGTAGGACTGAGTGAACATGGAAGACTCAACTGAAGTCACCTGTGGTGAGGCTGGGGGGACACAACCATGGCCCTGCCAAGCTGCCTGTGGGTTTAGCTGCCTTCTGAAAAATTGCTTGAAGTACTGTGTGTAGTACAGCAGTGCTGGAAAGCCATGAAAGCAACATCTTGCATCGGCAGTACAGAGGAAATACAGCGATGGGTGTCACTGTCATACCACCAGTGTAGGCATGTGTGTTGTTAAACGTATATTTGTGCTGTCTCGTAGCTTAAGTAGTTCTGCAGACTGCCCAGGCTAAGTCAGCTACCACCTAAACAATTTTAAGACCTAGCAGACAAACAAAAGGCTTTGAAATATATTAAATGCTGGACTGTAATTGGAGCTGCCCTGCAGCAGGTCAGACGTGCATTCCAGACAGGTGTTTGCCCCAGCCACTAGAAGAATTGTAAAATTAATGTAAAAAGCAGTGTATTCTGTGTAGTTAGCACTCTCCCATTAGCACAGCTGTGCTTTCAGAAAAATGCACAGCGCAGTATGAAGGCAGCTTTTAAATACATTTATTTACTCGAGAATTATTAGGCAAAACAGCTGAGTTGTTCTTTTCTGGCATCTTTTGTTTTGCTTTGTTTTGAGAGCATTTTATGGCAAGAACAGTTAGAAGGAGAAGGTTAGGAAATCAGATTTTTCAGACTTTGTGCTTACTTAAGTCTTTATAAGGTGGATATCTTCATCTGGGTTAAGAGGAGCAGTAACATTTACTCTGGGCTTGCCAAATTGGGGAAGCAGATCTGTGATACTTCCCTTGAACAGGGGGCACGTTTCTCCTGCCCACGCTCTGAGGGAAGCATGTGTGTGTGGAGCATTGGGAGGGGGCAGTGGCTGCTAGTGCTCTGTGTATGGCCACTGGTACTCAGGAAGCTTTTGTGTTAAAGAACAAGCCTTCAGAAGGAGTTCCTTTTCCTTTCTGCCAGATATTTAAATTTGATAATCAGTATTGCTTCAAATGGTCATTCTCTTGTTAGATTAATTCTGCAGCAGCAAGTGGGGGAGGTGACCAAGTGCTGCATTAGGTGCTGGAATCCCTTATGGGGCACAGGACTCTGAATGACACAAAGGTTAGCATGTTTCAGAGCCCCTGTAGGTAGCCTGGAGAAGGTCTTTGAATGATTCTTATGTCCAGATTTCCTTCAGAGCATGGTGTTTGACCCAGCAGGGTGATGGCTTGCTGTCAGCTCTGCCTGGTTCCAGGATCTCAGGGATCTCAGGACCTGCCATCTCCAGCATCTCAGGAAAAGTCTGGCCAGAGGTGTTTGGCCATGCACTCAGCTGGTGTACTAATGAATGAGGGCATGAACTGAAGAGAGTTGTGCCCTGGGCCACTCTGGGTGGAAATAAATTTTTAACGTGGACCTAAGGATGGCAAAGTATGGCATTATCTTACTGCTACTGACACATGCACCTTGCTGAGTCCACTGGTTTACAAACTGCACGGTCAGAGAAACAAAACCTGTATCAAAGGCTGTTCTTCAGGAGCCATCATGCTGGCTAATATTTATGTTCTGTTGTCAGTTGTAATTGTTAGCAATAACATATCAAAGTAGGAAAGGGGGATGTTAAATGCCATCTTGTAGGATGTCCTGTAGGTGTACTTCAGAGCACTCTTTTTTTCTCACAGTCTTGAGAACTGGGCTTTTTTACCCATCCTGGAAGGCCAAAATGAAAATCGTGTTTTAGTTGAATTTTGAGTTACTTTTCAGAAACCGCAGCCAAATTGAAGATATTTCAAACATGACTGCAGAGTATGGATAGATCAGGAAACAGTTTTAGGTGAGATTTTCAAATTGCAATTGCACTGCCTCAGACCCCTTTTGACATAGCTCTGCTGACAGAAACTAGTCATAGGTCTGGTGATTGCTCACTGGGACCTGCAAACTCACCCTTCTTTGGGCTGCTGTCTTGTTACTTAGTGCACATGGCAGGCAGATCAGTGTGAACCATTAAAATAACATTAATGTCATTATTTAATGTTACTGTTTAAAACAGGCTTGTGTGTATAAATCACAGGAGTTGAGCTTAATGGAGCAATAATGTAACCACATTCAGAAGGGGCAGAAGAGAGGAATGATGGACGTGACATGATTTCTTTATACAAAATAGCACGTGTGAGAAGGGTAGGACTGAGCTGAACACAGATGAACTGAAGTCACCTCTGGTGAGGCTGGGGGGACACAACCATGGCCCTGCCAAGCTGCCTGCAGGCTTAGCTGCCTTCTGCATCAAGGTCTTTCTTTGCCAGCCTTCCCCTCAGATACTGTGGCACTGCAAGGGCTGCTGTGAACAGAACATACAAGCCCAGCCTTGCTGTGAGTAGCCCATTTGAGCCCCTGCAGTAACCCAGCCCCAGCTGGGCATGCTTAGCACAGGCTGCATCGTGAGCAGGCTGTACTCCAGAGCTGTGCTGTGTGTGGCTGCCATGCACTGCTGTAGCCCATAATACCTCAGCAGCAGCAGCATGAAGAAACTCCAGAACCAGTTTGGCTGGAGAGTTACTCTAGTGATAACTCACTGCTGCTGCTGGCAGGCCAGGGAGCGTGTCGGGTGACCAACAGGAGCCTTTCAAAGCTGTCACTGCTGCTGTTGTTTCTCTGATGCCACTGTGAGCACATGATGTTACAGAGACTCTGGTTCTTGGGGGAAGATGAAGTGCCAGATCTTAATAATTTCTCTCCCCTCCATCCCTTTAATATTTCAACCATCAAAGGAATTTTTTCAGGAGAGAAAAGTAAAGTGATCTGGGGCACTGTTTCCACTTGTGCTCCAGACTTCCCATGTAACTCTGGACAGAAGGTTATACCCTTTTGGTACCTCAGTTTTTTCTCCATTAAATTACAATTTCAAACTCATTCCTGTAATTGTGCCAATTGAATGTAGAGACAAGAGCTGCAGACACAGAGCTACCAAAAGGTCCAGGCAATTGCAGAGGCTGGTTTTGAGAGATGCCAGTGCCACCAGCCAGGTTTGTGAATTTAGGTGCCTCACCTGCTTAAATGTTTTAGACAATTATATTAGGAACCAAGCTGCCAACTTGTATTCCTTGTTTGCTGAACAGATTCTTAAAATGCTGCTAAGTCATAATGTTTCTGTTGCTGTTGTTTGTCTATTTTGTCCAATTAGTCTCTAGCAGAACAATTGCAATCTCTTTAAGTTTGTGTTTGTGCTGTGCTGGATACACATAGCCCTGGATTTAGTTCTTATGAAGATGCAAGTTCAATAAAAATAACAATAGTTTTACTAATGAGGGTAACTATGTGAAGCCAGGATTCATGCTAAATTAGTATCCATTAGTGGCTTCAATCTATAGTGAAGATTTCCTTGCTCTCTGTTGTGTGTCTTAATTCATTACGGAGAAGTCCGTAATATTTTATAAACAACATTTTTACTTCTTTTTCCTGAAACTCTTGCCCAAAATTATTGGAAAAGCATGTGCTTTCCTGTAACATCATAATGAGACAAATGCACTGCTTGCTTTTATTATTGTGCAGAAGTGTTTTTCCTTTGGACTTGGATAGACTTGGCAATGGAGAGTAGCTGGAGACTAATGGACACAAGCTTCAAAGCTTTCCGTCTGGGCCCTTGGTAGACCAAAAAACAACAAAAAAATTCTCATCTCTGTTCTAATCAGTCCAGATGATAAAGAAAAGAACTCCAGCTCCAAGCTCCCAGGGAACTTCTTACCTTGACTCAGAGAGGGAGTGGGCAGCAAGTGCTATCCCTGTATGCATCTGCAGGAGAAAAATGAATGGGGTAAAAAAGAAAAAATGAGGCAGGGTAATTTTGTGCTCTGGAAACTGAATAATTCACCAGTCTGCAGGTATTTATTCTGTTGGCCTTTAGGGACATTTTCAAGTCACAACAGAAGAAAGGATAAAATTTTCAAGGAGTCCCCATACTTAAGAGTTAAGTGAGTAGGAACTGTATTAATTTGAATGTGAGAAAAAATAGTTAAATTCAGATCCTTTTCTAATTTGTTGCATCAGAATCTTTCTCAGATCTGCTCCTCCATTATCCCATCAAATAGCCCCTATTTATTCATTTATTTATTTCTTCACATACATTGAGGAAGAAAAGGGAAGGAGTCGCTCCCCCCAGTGAGGACCATCTGCTCTTTTCTTACTGGAAGGGAAAAAACCCTACAATTAGTGTCTTGTTCATCTTTTTGTTTTACCAAAAAAAGAGGGGGAAAGAAAGTAAAAGAACTATTATGCAAATATCTGCAATTTGGTTTCAAATATTCTTTGTACTATGATGAGCAATTTCCTTTAATACAAACTCAGCCTACTTGCCAGAACCCTTTTTTTTTTCTTTTGCCTTAATATAGGGAAGGGAAAAAACCCCCCAACTTTTATGTTCCTCTAGTGGCAAATTTGTCTCATCCTTTTTTTTTTTCCTTTCTTTCTTTGGCACTATTACAGCTGTTATTCTGTAAGTTGTCAGAAAGATGTTAGATAGGGTTTTTTGAGGAAAAAAAGATGGCCAAAATACTCTTACATAGCCACAATTTCATCTCACTTTTCATTGTTCCATTGCCATGATGAAGTGGCCTTGGAATGTAGGACTCAGTGAGAGAGAAGAGCTTTGTCCTTGCTACATTTGAATGCCAGTTGCCTGTGATGGCAGCGTTACCTCTAAGAGCACTTCTGTACAGTTTTTATAAGGAGCTCCTGTGCTACTGATCAGGGGTATGAACTTTAGGGTCAAATAGCACAGCCAAGATTAAACCTGCTGGTCCTTGGTCCTGGACCAGCTTGGTATCTGAAACCTAGCTGAAAACTTCATATGGTCTGTAAAAGGGAAATAAAGTCTTTTCTGTGTGAGAAGCTAAAGTGTGGAAAAAACCAAAATGAACTCATCTAAGATCTGTTGGGAGAGGACATGGAAGAATCAGAAGCTGAGCTAAGAGGCTCAGATTTAGAAAGCTGCTGCTTCCTGTAGTGATTTACTTGTGAGTGAGGAAAAAGGGAGGAGTGCTGCTGCCCCTGGGCTACAACTGCACAGTCACAGCCCCGGGTTTAGGCTCTGCTGTGCCTAAACCTAAAGAGATGGTCATGTCCCAATGGCTTCACTAGTCTGCTGACTTTCAGAAGGACTTAGGAGCATCAGGCACATTGGAAAAGCCACACTAAACCTCCTGATTTTTAACCCTTTGCAGGCTGAACTTTGGAAAGCATCAATCAACATACAACTTCACATGCTTAAATCTCTAAAACACTGAGAATAAATTCTCTGATGTGTGCTCTGATTTTAGCACAGTTTCATCAAATGCCTTGCCACAAAATCATCTTGCTGTACGCAAGGGGCATAGTTTGCTTGCATAACATGAAGATGATGCCCGATGGATTGACCACGAGTTGGGAAAACATATTCAAGAAGCAAAATTAGGGAAAGTAAAACCAGACGAAGGAGACCTTTAAGTAAAGTGTGTCACACCTACATCTTTGTTTCTGTGGCTGCAACAGGACAGGGAACGTGGGGCAGTGCTGAATTTTAGATTTGTGCAGATGGTCTGACTCTTGTTTTTTGGGACTCAGAACATCAAGTATGCATTACATCAGACTGGAGGTTCCCTAGGTATGCCTAGCACTGGATAGACAGGAATTCATGGTGCTCAGGGGACACTGATCCCCTTCAGTCACTGTTGTGCGTCAAGTCTTTGAGCACACTGGGGTAATGTTTGGGTCACTTTTATTGTTGCAGGAAGCTCTCATCATGGCCAGCATGGACCACCCACACCTGGTGAGACTCCTGGGCGTCTGCTTGAGCCCGACCATTCAGCTGGTCACTCAGCTGATGCCTCATGGCTGCCTCCTGGATTATGTCCATGAACATAAGGATAATATTGGCTCCCAGCTCCTGCTGAACTGGTGTGTCCAAATAGCTAAGGTATGTAGTTCATGTTGGGTTTTTTTAATCATTTCTTATCATTTTCATAACTGGCTTTAAAACATGACTTTGGTTTTTGTTTGCGTTGGGTTTTTTTCAGGCCTGTTTTTGTTTTCAAGAAGGTTGGGTAGTTCTTGAAATACACGCTATTTTGGCTGCTTACAGTGTTATAGATGACTTGTCAATATGTGAACCAAAGTGTTTTTCTTGACTGTCTTTCCAACTCAGCATTAATGAGGGATGGGGGTTGTTTTCAGGGGTGTGAGTGAAGGAAGAAGCCCCTGTGTGAAATCTGGGACTGGACACAGGGTGATTTTTCAGCCTGTTCTGGTGTTCACTGTTCATATGTACTGATTTTCAGCCCTTCTGGATCTGCATTGGCAGTTAAATTCTGATATGCCATCAATTGTCTGCCCCCACGCTGCCAAGAAGATAAACATCTCCTTCATGTCACTCCTTGGGTGGTTGATCCCGCTGTGTTTGGGTCACAAACTATCCTTGGCACAATGTTTTACAGCTGGTTTTAGGTATGTTTAGGTATTCAGTGTTGTACTAAGAACAAGTACTCAGTGCTAAGAAAACCGGTTGCAAAGAATAACAAGATCTGACAGTGTAGAAGGCCATAAGTTATCCATTTTAAAGGCTCTTTTGAACAACTAGGGTTGTTTACAATGAGGTTACTACAAGTGACAATCTGGAGACTGCTTTTTGCATTGAGTTATTTGGAAGTTGTTTAAAGTTTTAGATTATTTTGATGAAAATGCTTGTTATAAATATGTGCCACAGGCTGCTATCTTACATTAAATCTGCAGCCTTAACTGAATTTCCTACAACATCTTTTACAAACTATTACTTCAAGTTGTAATGTTACTCTTTTAGCACTGAAGAGAAACCTGGAGATTCAGCAATTGTTTTGCTGGACCAAACATCAAGTAAACATTTGCCTCTTTTAAAAACTTAAATACAAAAAATGTTCTTACAAAAGTAAGAAAATGTAGAAATTCAGCTAGCCCTGCATTGTTCTTCAAGAAGAGCAGAAGTTTGAGAAGCATCATGAATAGGGACTGTTTTCTTTCCAGAATCAGATCTGTTGTTAAACCTTCCTGAAGGAGGGAGTAGATGAAGCAGCCGTAGTGCTGAGTAGAGGGGCTGGTCCATAGAAGAGGTGGGGAGAATGCAAACTCCACAATCTGACATTGCAGCATTCTGTAGATGTGTTAATACCTTGTGCTGTGGTGGTAAAGCAGCCAGAGTTTCTGGGGACTACTGGAACACACCGGTGGGATTTGCCTGTATGGAGATGTGCAAAGGTTTATTTAGGGCTGATACCGGACCAGGGAAGGTGGGAGAGAAAATCCATATTCCTGTTTGAGTCCTTTTTCTCAACACATCCTCCTTCCCATCTGTTCTCCACTCTTTTGATTGATAGTGGCTGTTATCATTTAATGCAAAACATTTACACAGTGGCATCCGTGCAGAGGTAACCCTCCATCATTTTCACTTTGTGTGTGTGTATGGCCCTTGACTCCTTAGACCAATGGCTGTGCTGGCTTTGCTGTGGACCCTGTAGTGGAGCAGACAGCCTGATCCACAGCTTACAGAGCTGACAGATCAATGGGAGGGCCTGTGGAAGGCGGGTCATGGCTTTCCCACAGTGATTCTTACCGAAGTGAAGCAGCTTCTAAACTGATGGCCATTATAAATGGTTTCAGCTTAATGCAGGGTTTGGATTTATGGACATGCCCTGGAAAGTTGTTGCCTGCTGCTTTTCTGTGATGTGGGAGGAGAAGATGAGGTATCACAGATACGTGAGATCTGATATGGTAACCAAGCAGTGCAAAGAAGTGAGCTCCTACACGTAATAACAACTGATAAGGCATCAGGAAGGGAAAGGGAGTTCCTTTATAATAAAAGGTGGCCTATTATTGAGACAGTTTAGTGAAGTTCAGCTAGTTTATTGAAAATTAATTAAATTTATCTTCTTCTGCATCACAATAATCGTGTCAATTGGCGTTAGAGGGTGTACACAAAAAATTGTTTCAGAGATGGTAAGAAGAAAAATCTTTGAGATCACCAGACAGGGAATCCCCGTGTCCCAGAAAGTGGAATAAAAGTAATACTCGTTTTCAATTAATCTGACACATTTGACAGTGTCTAGGAATCAGTCTGCTGCCTGCAAACAGGAAAGGTTCAGTTTGCCTTGAAATAGACTGATCTCCAGAGGAATGAGTGCAGAAGGCAGCAACAGGCACAAATTTGCATTCACTGCAGGAAAGGTCTATGTGTGTATCCCATATTCACAGTGTATCCACTGTGCCTGTGTTTTAGGTGCTGCTGTATGCTTGAGAATGTCTCTCCACGTGTTGCTTTCCTAGGCTATGGGGAACGATTCGTTGTGTCTTTCTGAAAGGTACCAAAAGCATGATTAGCAGAGTAGTAGGAGACAAAAATTGTCAGTGACTTCCCAATCCTGTTCTCTGCTCCCTGAAGCAGCTCCTGGTACCTTTTGCTAGATGCACTGCTCTATCTTCACCTTCCCTGTTTTTATGGAGAGGATTTTCCCCAACAAGAAGAGGACTGAAGGCACTGGAAATGCCTCAGATGTGAAGTTCAGGCTGATTTTTACGAATTGTTTAAAATCAAGTTGCTGCTGCAACACAGTCCCTCCCTAACTGCGCTTTTCTCCATCTGCCAGTGTGCAGGCACTTATTTATCGAAGTCATTGCTTCAGAGTTCACTTGTTCTGCCAGGCTGTTCATTTCCATATGTCTCTACTTCTGTACAACTAGATACAAAACTAGTTAGGCACTATGCCTGGTTGCCAACCCACATATGGCTCTGGAGATAGCTTCTGAAGGTTGATGACAGGGCAGTTTTAAAGTATTATCTACTGCCAATTGGAAAAAGCTTAGGTGCTTTTTCTCTTTGCTTATACAGATTGTGTTGAATTTATTCTGATGTTACATCATTGTAGGGTAATTGTGTTCTCCTTCCAGAAGCTTTAGCTTCTTATTTTATGGATGAAAGCTATAAAAATAGAGTAGCCCCCAAGCATTCTGCATAAAACATGGTTGTTAGACAGCAGCTGTGTCTAAGGGGGCTCTTCCCTTCTGCTTTCCAGATACACAAGGCATCTCCTGGTGTCTCACTTAGATGGGGACTGTCTTGCTTGGAAATGAATGTTTAACCTTTTAGCTCTGAGATCAGCACAGCAATTTTTTGTGGAGTTTGCTGTCCAGTAAAGCAGTGAACTGTGCTCATGTATCAAAATACTTTGTAGTGGGAGCAAGAGTGTCCACCTTGGTGACCTCAGGGTATGGAAGGATGGAATAATACTTCATGAACACCCATAGTATTGGCTACTGGAGAAATTGATTGAAACTCAAAATCTGTAAGGATGGCACAAGCCTGGAAATGAATTCTCAGTAGGTGAATCACATCCTTCTCAGCCAGGGTGTGACAGGTACACATAAGTCAGGAAGATTCCACAAACAAACGGAAAAAAAGTGCTGTGTGCATTGATATTTCAATGTGTTTGATGCAGTTTCTCTCAGCAAGGGCTGTCCCAACACACCCACACACACAGCTTGGAGGTGTGAGGATGAGGACATTCTTATGGAAATGCCTTCAAGAAGGGAAGACACATCTGCAGGGTTTTAGTCAGGAAAAGTTGGTTACATTCTGCCACTGGGTGAGGTTACCTAAGGGACCTGTATTTTAGGCTGTATCCTCTCTCTGTTACTCTAGTGGAAAATAAGCTGGAGTTCTGTTGTAATTATGATAGTGGGCCTTTGTGCTGTGCTTAACTCTGTCTCTCTCAGGGTTTTACAGAAATGCTGACTTCAACATAGGCCTGGGCAGTCCCATCTCCTCTTTTACTGGGTTTTTTTTCTGCTACAATTACGGTTTCATTCTGCTGCTGTTGATTTGCGTTACATCTGCACTCCTTTTGCTGAGCAGTGTTCAAGGGCAGAGGAACTTTTCCTGCCCCAAAGAAGGCAGAGGAAGCAAACTTCCTAACATGAGGCAGCTTGCCTCTGATCACCTAGTCTGTGGAGGAGAGCTCAGCTCTCCTGGGCCTTAGCTGGGGCCCCATACTGTTCTGCCCTGTATCCCCCAGGGGCTGCCAGACGTGTTTTTTGTGTTCTGAACTATAATAATTCTTTTATAACCCTTTAGAATGCTAACAAGGTAAAGCATAAGTTACAATGGAATGTCGTGGAAAGAAAATCAAGTACTGCAGGGGATTACTTTTTATACCTTTTCAATATAAAATAATTCTCAAATTGCCTTAACTAAAGCCCTGCACAGCATCGGTTATCCAGGTATGCAGGAAAACAATGTTTGAAAACACTCTAGGAAGGAAAAAGAGAGAGGAACTTGGGGATCAAATTTTAATGAAGCAGTTGCACGTTTTCAAGTCTGCTGAGTGTTATTCCAGCACACTTGGAGTCATTGCTGTCTCTAAGGTTTCCCGTCCAGAGGTACAGAGCTGCAGCTGGAAGCCTCCAGGAGCCACCAAGCCAAAGGCTCTTGCAAAGCCTCCTTGCTGCTTCTTTCTGCCGCCCCATTACCTGTCCTGTGTAGCTGGTGTGCATCCCAGGGCTCTGTGCCCTCCTGCAGTTCTCTTGGCCAAGGAGGGCTTGTCCTGAAGGGGCCTCTCTCCATGCCAGGCTTTCTGGGAAGGTGTATTTATTACTGCACTTCTCAGCTGGGTGTAAACTCACAGGCTGTGCGAAGTTCAAAGGATTGATGTTGATTTTTGCAGCTGAGAAGCTGATCCAGAAGCATCCTAAATCCAGTGGGTTTGGGCCTGCACTCCTCAGGTCAGGAGAGAGGGAAGCTCTGAGCAGGGAGGGCAAGGGGGCAAGTGAGGTTGCACTGTGAGGTGAGGAGCCTTTCTTCATCCAGACTTGATGGATTAGGAGCAACTTGTTAGAGACAGCTTTTGTTACTCTGCTACAGATGGGATGAGAGAAAAGCTGTGTGAAACGAGAGGAATTGGGGGTAACTGGACAGGTTGGGAAGAGGTGGAGGACAGTGGCTGTGGTTAAAGGTCTTTCTTTTTCATTAAAGAAACCTACCCTACAGCTCAGTGGCTATTCCATCCTGGAGTGAGCAAAGGAGCTTAATGACAGTCATCTATCAGCTGTCTACATTTTAAGCTTCAAGATGTCACTCTTCCCAGAGCTCCTTGCTATGACAAGGCTAATTGTACAATCCTAATGCCATTCCAGCCCCTCCTGACGTGCTGATACTGGCCAGGACCAGGGCCAAGGGCTGGGATAATTATCGCTGCGAGCAGGTCCATTAGCATAAATGTAGTTTGCTAATGGGGCTGTTCCATGAGGAAGTGCAGTGTACAGAAGAGTATGATCTAAACCAAGGGCTATGAAATTAAAACCATATTGAAACAAGGCTTTAATTTTGTGGAGGAGCAGAATCAAAATACATAGGGGAAAGTGTCATTTTCCTCTCTTGAATCCCTCTACAATTTCCTTTTCCTATCCCTATTCGTCATGACTATTTTTCTCACTCAGCTGGAAAGCTTGGATATTCACAGATGGAAAGGAAGGATCCTTTTCTGGTATCATTGGAGAGCTCTCATTCTCAGAAAACATTACACCATCAAGTCTCAGAGGGGCATTACCCAACCTTGCCCATACCCAGGGACTTTTTGGTACCCTGCTGAGTGGCTCCCAAAAGTTCATACAAACTTGAGAAGCCCATGCAGCAAAATTCAAGTGGATCTTGCAGAGTTATTCATCCCAGCTTTTAATTTCTAAGTGGTGGAAGGGTTCAGATTTCTTTCTTGCTGTGATGAACTGGGCTGTCTTGGGCTTATGTGAGACAATGAGGAAGTTTCTTTTGATCCTCTCAGATATCTTTTTTTTTTCCATGCAAGGCAGGGCAGTAAGTAAATGTTACAACTTTGGTCTTCACGTCTGATCTGCCATGCTCAGATTGATGTGGGCACCTTGAGTGCAGCTATTGCAAGTAGGCGGAGACAGAGCATCAGAGCCTGGTGCCCTTGCCTTGGCTGTGGTTGGAAATAATTCTCCGAATAAATCAGAGAATTGATCCCATTAAAAACAATTGCAGCATCTGTGTACTTGTGTGTTTCCTTGACGGGCACAGTATTTCATGTTTTTCTGCATAACTCTGTGCATATTTACAGAGAATTCTGCACAGTTTTCTTCCCCTTTGTCCACCACTCATTTCTTCTGCAGTATCGAACTGGTTTAGTAACTTTTCTACCAAACCCAGTAGTTCACAGAGGTTTCCTATATGGAAAGGATTAAAATGAAGGCAAGCACGAGAAAATTAATCAACTTAAAAGCTGAACAAGTTCTCATTTCCCTTTCTCCTTTCATATCAGCCAGACTGTTCACTCACTAAATTCCCAGTCTTTCTTTTGCTGTAATTTTCTTTTACTTTCTTTACTTCTGGTTTTCCCCTACTTTCCCAGTGCTTTGTGTCAGCGCCTCTTTCCTGCTTTTTCTCCAGTGTCACCATTTCTCCTTCCTTCTCATTCCCTGGCTGCTTGGCTCCGTTTCAGTGGTACCTGCTCCATGCTCTGAAGGAGCACAGAAGCATCGTCTCTGCCACCCATCAGAGTTCTTATGTTGTCTTGTCTCACTCCAGGGTTTGGAAAGGACTCAGTTCCTTCATTTGTCTCATAATCATAAATAATAAAGCGCGGGGTTTTGAAGGTTTAATGCCAGCTAACTGATGGCTGCATGAACCCCATGTGCCATTCTAGTTTGTGGGGGATGGATATTGGAGGCTGGAAGATTGCATCAGAACCACAGGAACAAAAATGTAAGATTGCCATTTATGAAAATTATAAATAAAAATTATAGAGGTACCTTACCCCCACCTTTGTGCTCTGACCTCTGATTCTCTAAGGCTGTTTTGCATGTGCTGATAACCTCAGTGTGATAGTATTTGAGTTCTTTATGGCCTCCAGTGTGTGTATGTGTTTGTTATTAGCTCCAGAGCTGGGGGGAATGGCTCAGCCTTGGAAGGGTGACTCCCTCTCTCCATGACAATGTGGTGAAGACAAGTGTAGGCAAACCTTGAAGCTCTCCGACAGCTCAGTTTGCAGGGGGATGCATGTGAAGGGTGTGGGTGATGGCAAGGGCACAAATGGAGTCTGGGACAAAGCAGGTATTGGAGGACTAAGGTGAGGTCAGAACCACTAACCCAGACATGGCTGGATTTTACCCCTGCACAGTGTGGCACATCCTGGAAGCGAGCTGGGCCCTTTGTGCTGCTCAAGGTCCTGGGAGCAGGGATGGGTTTATAGTGGGTTATAATCCTACTTTCTCCAGTCTTAATTTGACTCCTGGATTATCTAAGTTCTCTCTTCCCTTCTCCCTAAAAATCCAGGGTTCCCAAAAGCGTGGTTCATGATTGTTAGGGAAAAAAATCAAAGCAGAATTTCCAGTCATTTACAAATCACATCAGCCCTTGTAGAGGCACAGAAATGAGCGATGTATTGCACAGAGATAGAAAATTTATTGTTTTGTTAAATGAAAGGTGCACTTAGCCCTGACATTTATGGGGTTTCTAATATTAGAGACCTGACAGCCCCGGGCTACAGAAGCTCTGGAGGCTTTGCCTTGATGCCCCAGTGTTCTCATCAAGCACACTGAGCTGCATTTGGGGACATGGAACACACTCAACATTAGATTTTCCCTAACAGTCCCCAACAGACTGGCTTGGGAAAGCATTATTGAAAACCATTCTTAAATCAAATTCAAGATATTATAGGAGCCCCTACTAGGGTCTGTCAGGATTTCCATTATAAGCACATATTTTTCACGTTTATAACTCAACCATAAAACTGTGCAGGACTGTGACTTAGCATAAAATGTCTCAGCCCAAAGCTTTTATTATTATTCCAGAAATATATGTATTTCGCTGTTTTTTAAGTTGCAGAAGTTCAGAAACAAAAGCTGGATTATTTTCTCTATATACCCATAAATTAAAATGCATTTTCCCTAGTGAGTACCTTTCTCTCAACATTGTATTTTATAACAAAACTTATGCTGCTTGGATAGCTACAAAAAAAACCAAGGGCCAAGGAACAAGGAATACACACACACACACACATATATATATATATAGTGTTATATAACAATAATAATTATTATGATATATAGTTATTATATATGATATGTGTTAGTCTATACAATAGGTATTAGTGTATAATACTAATATAGTATGTATTATTTTATATATATAGTCCATGGGCCAGAATAAAATCCTCGCTGCTTCTGTTTTTATTTACTGTGTGTTAGCAGAGGGGATCGTATTCCACACTCCTGTGACACATTAATATCTTCTGATTAGAGGGGAAATAAAACTGGGTTATGTGTCCCATGGAAAATACCAAGCATTAAAAGAATGCATTAACCTGAACTGAAACAGTTCTGAGCAGTTCTGAGTTTTCCAAACAAAGATTTTGTTTTGAGACCTTTGAAAAGTCGTTGGATTTGTATTACCTTTTTTTAAAATTAATGCTTAAAATTGTTTTGAAAGAAAAATTACAGCTGTCTTTCAGAACCATTTCTGAGCTATTTTTTCCAACATGTTTTTTTGTCAGGTTGTTTCATATGAGTAAACCAAGTCAGTTTTAGAGAAGGCAACTTTATTTTCCAAAATTTAGGGTTAATCTCCTAGCCTTTGAACAATTTTTTATTTCCACAAGGCATAGATGTTATTTCTATACACAAGACAAATAGAGAATTCGGTGTTTCTGGATTGTAGAGTGGCTCTTTCTTCAGTGACTTTGTAGGTTTTTTTTGGTGGTGTTTTTTGTTTGTTTGGGGTTTTTTGTTTGGTTTGGGTTTTTTGTTTGTTTGTTTTTCACATTTTTGGACTTAAATACAAACTTTGTAATCTCACATAGAGGTAAGTATAGTCTAAATACACCATCCAGGTCACTTTTGTTGTAGACGAGGTGTGTTGTCATCACTATATAAAGCTCTGACTTTACCTCCTCTAGATAACAGTGAAAAGCATCCACTTATACCCAAAAAGTGAAGTCAAATTGTAAAAGGTGCAGGGGGTATGTGAGGTTCATCAGAAGAGAGTTTAAATGCTTGGGTATATTTAGTCGAGCTAAATGCAGTTTTGTATGCTGAGTGTTGGCTATAAATTTAGCAGGTTAAATACCCAAGAGGAAAACAAGTGTGTAAGGTGAAAAACAGCAGTGGCATGAGAATGAATGAGTCTTAACTGGCTATGAATAAATTTAGAGTGGAAATTAGAAGAAGGTTATTAGCCACTGTAAGTGGTAAGGTTCTCAAAGCCAGTAGAAATAATGCAAGGTAATTAATGACTTTTAAGATGGAGCTTGATAAGTTTATGAGGCAAGTGTGGGCAGAATGGCACAGTTGCTTTCAAGGGGCACAGTTTGATGGCACAGTTGCTTTTAGTTCCCTGTTTTAAAGCTGCGTAGTGACAGGACAAGAGTAAACAATGAAAGAACGTGTACCCCACTCTTTGCTCAGAGACAGCCCAGGTCTGAAATTTGGAGCCTCAGGAGATAGAGATCAAGCAGTGGTTTGCATTTTGGATTGTTTCTTGTTTTTCTGTTTCTTACTTGCTCACCTTACTCCTTCTTAATCCAAATTAAATCAGATTCTCATTCCATTAGCTGAACTGAATAATGCATCACTCAGTTTTCATTGAAATCAGCCAGACTATTCATGCAATGATGATGCTCTTCTTGTGAGTAAACACATCAGAATCAATCTTGTGTGTTCAGCAGGGTTCACCCTAAGAAAAAAAATGAAGCTTTCACTTCATCTCTTTTTTTTTCCCTTGCCTTTGCCTAGGGCTTGCTATCAGTAATTCATAAGTATGTGTACAGTAGGTGGAAAAAACACATAATGGAATTATTTAATGAAGACTTTATTACATTTAAACATAAGGGTTCTAGTTTATGTTGGAGACTAATGACTCAAAACACTCTGCAAAACTAACAGTTCAGAGTAAAGATGAAGTAACAGTCTCCGATTTTGGCTACATTTAAAAACACATCATTATAGTTCAGAGCTCACCCACCTGGACAATATTTTAGTGAAGAAGGAATTTATTCTATGTTTTCCCAGTCTTTTCCTATCTATCTTGCCTTCCAACTCTCATTGTTTCTGCTGAGATATTCAGACCTAGACATCTTTTTGGATTACCAGTATTAACAGGATAATGTCTCATTTTGTCTGTCACCATTGTTGCATCCCTCCCATTAGTTATGAATTCTTTTCTACTCTGCTTCGTACAAGTACAGCTTGTTACCTCCTTCTCTGTAATCTTTCCAATTTTGCTCTTACTTGACTTTCTTTCCCATACACTGTTCTGTCTTTCTGAAACTAAAATCTTAATAATGGTGTTATGCTCTGTACAGTTCTGTGTATCTTGAAATATAAGACTAAGACTAATAATAAATCTTTCTACAGCTCATTTTTAAACCACGAATGTCAGAAAGAAAGGAAGTTTATTCATAGAAATGGTAGGAAAACTTTGTTTTGACAGCTCTATATTGGGACTGTGTTGTGGGCTTTTTTTGCATTGCCTCCCAACTGGGATAAGAATAGACTTAATTTGTGGCATTTTATTTTGTTCATAGAAAACAAAAGGTGAAGGTGTTTGGGTTTGGTTTAGAACTTGCTTCTTTGAGGACCATGGCAGAGCTAAGTGGTGGTCAGCCAGGGTATGGCGGTTTGACGCTGGTTAGGTGCCAAGCACCACAAAAAACTATTCACTTACTTGTCTCTGCTATAGCTGAGCAGAGGAGGGGAACTAAAACTTCACTTTCATGAGGTGAAATAAGCATTATTGAGGAAAAAGGAAAACTCCAAGGCAAAACACATCCAAACTTAAACAGTATAAAGAAGATTTATTACTAACAGAATTAAAAATAAAAAGAGTAATGAGAAACCAAAGCAAACTTTCAAAACACCTTTTTCTTCCAGTCTCTCCCTCTTTCTATCAACTGTGCAAGGGAACAAAACACGGGGTTTTGGTCAGTATTTAATTTCTTAGGAGTTTTCTTTATGTTTAAGGAAAAGAGTTTCTTCTGCTGTGCCATGGAAAGATACTTCTCTGCGAACTTCTCCAGCATAATTTCAAACTCCACAAACAAAATCCACCCGAATCTGCTGCAGTGAAAAATCCGTCCCACGAATCTCTCCATTTTCCCACAACTGCCAGCGTGGGTCATAATAGTTCATGGGGTTTAGTCTTTTAAGGATGAGCTGTTCTAGCCTGGAAGCAAAGGCTCTCTTCTTCAATCTTTAAAAGCCTCTCAGCATCTATGCGCTCTGGTGTGAGCACTCCTTTTCACGGGCTGCGCGTGGATCTCTGCACCCCCCATTGTTGCAGTGGGGATACTGCAACACGCATATATCAAACCACGAGTCCCGTGGAAAGGAAATATATATGGACGGACAGATTCTTGATAGCTGTTTCAGAGAGATGTTTATTTCTCCAGCCGCATGGCCGGAGCTCTGCCGAGGAACTGTTCCAGTCACGGGACCAAGGGTCCTTCTGCCCGCGCAGGGAACACAAACCAACCCATGGGAACGAGGCTGAGCAGGGACAGGGAAGCCCCGTGTCTGTGCCCTCAGGGCCCCTCTCCCAGGGCTACACGGCGGGGGAGGAGACCCCAACACCCCATGTACCTCATCTCATGAATTATAGGGAAAACAATTCGCTGTATTATAGTCCTCACCACGGCTTGCAGGAGAATTTCAGCTCCAGTGCTGGGAGCGCCTCCGCTCTTTCCCTTCCCCCACTGACCTCGGTGTGGCCATGTTGGCCTCCTCACGTGACCTCACTTTTCCTTTCTTTCTGACTTGGAAGAAAGTTGGCATCTATTAAGTTGCAGCTGAGAAGTTGATCTCGTCCGGGCTCTGCATCGGGGAAACATTCGCCATGTCTCTTGTTGCCGGCTGCGTGGTGTTTTTTGCCCGGTTCAGCATGGGCCACACCGGCTGCGCCGGCTGTGTGGCTGCTCATGGCTGTTCGTGGCTGCTCACGGCTGTTCGTGGCTCCTCGCAACTCCAAGGTTGGCTCCTCCCAGTGGGCCGGCCTCAGCCGCCGCCTGGGGATGGCCCGAGACCCACTGTGGGATGGGGCTCAGGGGCCTTCCTTGCCACCCCTCAGCAGGGGAGCAGGAAAAGGAACTTCTTGCATCTCTTCTTTCTTAAATATGTATATCACAGAGGTGTTTCCAGCTTGTCCAATTGGTCTAGCAAGCTGTCCATCAACTGTTGGCTCTGTGCAGGTCACAGAAGTTTCGAGCAGCTGTTTTTCCATTTTTTTCTCTTTTTTTGTCTGCCCCTACAAACCAAGTTTTTGCTAAACCACCACACAGGGATTGTATGAAACACACTTATTTTAGGGCTAATTTGCTGAAAATTGTAATAAATTATCTGTAAAATGAATGGGCTTTTGGCCCTTTCTCTATGCAGTCTAAAATGATACTCATTTTCTGTGTTCTCTGTCTCCTCCACACGAGTTAGGAAGGCTTCCTCTATGGGGCAGAAGCATGTCTAAGATTTTGGGCGTTTTTAAATAAATTGTGGTTTAGCCCAGTTCACCTGGTGATTTGTGCTATTTGTGCTTTTGTACAAATCTCAAGGTTTGTCTGCATATTGTTTGACCTTCCTTGGAGCAGGTTTCTAGCTTGACTGCCAGTCTTTACCTTGGCTGCTGCATGAATGGGATTAAAAAAAACATATGAGGAAGCTCCTTTTGCCTGATAGAGCTGGCCACTGATCAGAATTTTAACATTTGAATAGTGAACAAGATTATACTTTCCAAAAGAAGCTGCAAAAATGCACTTAGCATATTTCATCTAGAAGAAAACTCAAGCAAGTTAGTTTTAAATACATCCATAATTTTTGCTTTATTTCCTGAAAGCTGTACTATGGAATGTCAGGCAGATCATATGATAACATACTTGCTTCTGACAGAATATATAGTAAAATAAAATTTAAAAGCCCGGGCTGGGCCACAGCCATCCTGGAGCCATGCGGCCCTGTTCCACCCGTGGTCCCCACATCCCTGTTATGTTCAGATGGCGCGGCCTGGCTCTACACCCCCCTTCTCCAGTGTGGCTGAAGATTCAGCTGAAGCTGCCCCACTGCCCGGCAAAGATCATGTGACCAACAGCGATAAGCGAAATTCCAGCTGTGGGGCCAGGTGAGATTAACGCTTTTAGTGCTGTAAGTTTCCTCTAGAACAGATGAAGCCTGCAGACATTAAGTAAAGAAAGAAGAGCTGAAAACCTGAGGGAGGAGAAAGAGGAGATGCTTAGAAGCTGAAATTCTGTTGTAAAGCAATGGTGGTGATGGACTATGATATATCAGAGTACCCGTTGTAATTTCATGAAGGCATGGGGGGGTGGAGTGTTCAAACTGTACTTGTGAGCAAAGGTACTTGTGCTGAAATAAGCAGATGCTGAAGCAGCTGTAATTTGATGAGAAGTTTGAACAGGGAGAGATGGAAGTGATGAGGACTCTTGCTCCAATCAGAAGAAGACCTCAGTTCCTAGAGATGCTCCTAGAGATAGTCCTAGAGATGAAGATGATGGGGACTCTTTTTGCTCCCAGGGAAGGGGGAGGGCCTCTATTCCTAGAGATGAAGATGCTCCCAGAGATGGGTGAAGAGAACCTTTGTTTTGAACAGCTCAGCCTTAAAAAATGGTAAAATGGTACCCCAGTAGCTCAAGATTGGACCTTCAAAAGCAGTTGTGGGGAAAGCTGTAAGTCGAGGGAAGGGACTCTCACATGCAAGCAGAGAACCAACCTGGGCAGCTGTCTCGTTGCGACATTGAAGCCACGAGAGAACTTCTTGTGGAGATGTCTCCATAGCATGAGCAAGAGAGACTCCTCTCCCTAAGTGAACTGAACAAGGTTATTATGGAAGTGGTAAACTGACTGAACATCTCAAGGGTTGTCTTTTTACATTGTCAGTGGGAGAAGGGAGAAAGGTGGGGGGGAGGAGAAGTGTTCTGAAGGTGTGGTCTGATTTTTTTTTTTCCCCTTTCTTTTAGGTCTGTTAATAAACCTCTTTATATTCTTTTAAATTTTGTGCCTGCTTTGCTTTCTCCTAATTCTTATCTCACAGAAGGTAAATAAGTAATGAGTATTTTGGACCAAACCACTACACGTCATAACAATATAAAATAATGTACAGTTCCTTGAGGAAAGGGAGAGAAATTAAAAAAAAAAAAAAATCAAAGCCCTTTTCTTAGTGCATGCACATGCATGTTTTTTTATAGGGCTCTCAGGTGTTTTGCCCAGCAAAAAAAAGACAGAAATTATACATGGCATTCTTGCATTCATTTTCTTGGTAAAGTCCAATGTTGTGTTTCTTCCTGTGATGAATGTATCTAAACTGGGAATCCGCAAAATGAGAAGCAGAAAAGCAGTTGCATTGCAGGGAATATTGCAGGAGTGCCCAGTGTCTGTCTCCTGCTCATGCCGTGCAGGAATTGTTCTAAAGCAGGTGGGTAGTGGCTTGTAGCTAAAAAGTGAAGCTTGTGAAGTCACCTGGCACTTTGACTAGAGGTAACCTCAGAGAGTTTTTCATTTCACAGTCAGTTTGTGTGCAGGACCTGTTAGGAGCTGCCTTCTGCTTCCTCACTGCATCCATGAATTGATGGCCTTTCGCTCCATCTGGGCTGCACACAGGGAGAAGAGACACAATTTTTGATCTTGAGTTTTTGCCCCAGAACAAATTAAGGTGAAGATCACTTACATTTTAAAGCAGTAGACAAAAAAATGCCATTTTAAGCCATTAAGCTCAAACCTACCTTAGCCTAACATGCCTTCTTCGGTGGCATCTGCACCCAATGTTAGTTCAGAAGGCAATGATTCAAATGGGACTCTCTGTCTTTATGGTAAAATACAAGATACAAGGTTAGAAAGGGCTGGATTTTATTCCTGGCTGTTTCATAGAATTTTTTCTTTAGTTTTTTTGGGGTTTTTTTAAATGAGGTTTTGACACATCAGTTGAACTCTTTTCAGCAAATGGTCTTGCAGCCCTTAATGAAATAAAGCATTTGGAGGATCTAATGAAAGGCACTATACACATGCCAAGTGTTACTGTTCAGCTGCTTCTAATTGAATTTCATAAGATTATGTATTCCAGACCTGTCACAGATTTGTTTATTTACATCCTCCTGAAGTGCAGGAGTCAGATTCAAATTTCCAGACAAAGCATTCACCTTGGTGGTTACCTGAGAGTGTGCAAATTGGCATATCTTGATAAATTCAGCTGTATGTTACAGCTTTCTTGGCTTGCACCAACAGGGTGGTTGTGTGAGCTCCCTTTTAGGTAAACTTTTTAGATGCAGGTGCTTTATGTTAACCAGTTCTGCTGTGCATTCACGGGTTGTAACAAGCACACACAGGGTTTTATCAAATCAGAGCTGGCAGGTAGCAAGTCTGAGACGTGACAATGCCTGTCTAAATAAATGTGGAATATGCACAAAAGTCAGGATGAAATCTTTTGTCTCGAATACTTCACGTAGCTGGTATTCTCAAATTACAAGGGCATACTTCTATTCCCACCTCAACCGTTTTTAAAAGTTTCATTATCTCTCTATTCACACCGGAGGAACATAACTTGGCAAAGTCAAAAGTGTTTGAGCCAGTTAAAATAGTCACAAGTACCATGAGTAAGAATGATTAGGAACACAGATATGTGTCTGTGAACTCGCACTGTGTAATTTAAATCTTTGGCTTTCCAGATTCAGTTGACATGAGACATCGCATCATTTATGGCCTATAGTTGGTTTATGAAGCCAAAACTTAGCAGAAATGGATAGTAGAGACTTACAAGCAGTCTTCTTTTTATAATTGATAACATAAGCTTTCACTGCCCTGAAGAGAGACAGCTAATGGGTATTTTGAGCCCAGCAGCAATTGGACATTGTTAGAAACAGCAGGTATTTTACCTTCAGCAGATCTGCAAACCACTACTTTTTCTAATGTTTTTAATAGTCAGTACAAGAAAAACAACTCCGTAGGTGTTTTCTGTATCATTTCTAAAACAGAATCCCTGGCTTATTGCCAAGTACGTCCTGTGATTCTTTAGGAATAAAGCAAAAAAAAAAAAAAAAACAAGCTAAAACCCAAAGGAAAGCCAGCCCTTTGTATGGAACATCAGCAATCTCCAGAAGAGTCACACTTTTTGCTAAGCCATATAATGAGTCAGGTAATTCTGCCTCGAGGGTGCTAATGTGCTTGGGTACCATATGGAGCTGGATGGCACTTCTTTTCATTCTAATTAGCAGTCAGAGGAAAACTTCCTCTGAATGTTTACATACCCAAAGCTTTTCCCATTCCAGGAAGCAGATTTTCCTGGCCAGCTACGATCTTTTGAAAGTGTCTGGGCTTAAGTGTGGTGATCTAATAGAAGGACTGGAACATAAGAGCCCAGGTAAATGTTATGTAATTGAATCTGTCTCAATATTCTGACATCTGCCTGCAGAGTACATTCCTTTTTTCATCCATCACCTTGTTGATGCTCATTTACCTTGGCATTTGGAAAGGCTTCTTCTCAGATAACATCACAATTAAAGAATGAGTTCTGAAATTGAACTAGCCTTAGTGGAAACTGGTAAAAGGCATGTAAAACCATTTTATTTATTAGGACAGCATGCCATTTACATGGAAAACTATAGATGGCTTTCCAAAGCTGCCATGTCTCATTAGGTTCAGTGTGGCTCAGACTGCAGTCTCTAGGCTTGTATTGTCATAGAAGCTTGAGCTGAAATTACAGCCCATAATACTGCTCCCCACAGGGACTAATTTATGTTTTCTGCAGTAACAGGCTGTATTAATATTGCCCAAATGTGTCATTATTGGCCATTGGTGTGTTTAAGTGATGCTAGTGAGTGAGTGACACTTCTATAACAGAGTTGTTGGAATATCAACAAAGTTTTAGTGCCTAAATAGCTCAGACTTTCATAAAAACCTTAGCCTGGAGTAGGAGAAAATGTGGTGTTCTCAAATGTTGCCCTATTGTTTTGTTGTAACCAGTTATTTCAGTGTCCAGTTCTATTTCGAGCAGATTTTGGTAGGAATAACACAACTGCAAGTGGGAGTGTTGTTTTTTCATGGTTTCTGCTGAGTGTAAGTTAAAGTAACAACTGGTCACCTCGCAGATCCAGTGAAAGGCCTTCTTATAGCTAGAGAGAGATGTGTGATCTCTTTGTACCTCCAGGGATGGTTTTATTCACAGATCTTTTACTCATTGCCCATGAAGAAATTAATTGTTTAGAAAACGCAATGTTTGCCAATTGCTAGTTTGTTTTAAAAACAGATGAAATATTTAAATAGTAGACTCAGCACTGCTGATAGTCTTGCTTTGAGAAGGAGGTTGGAGTAATGACCTTGAGAGGTCCTTCTAACATTTTTGTGTCTGTTCACAGCTATTCACAAAGAACACGTGGGCTGGTATAAGTTTCTTTGTTGCCTAATTTCTGTATTCCAAGCCCAAGTAATGTCCAGTAACAACCAAAGTAAGATTCTGTCCAGGATTTTTCTAAGTGTTAGGTCTTTGTTGATTGTGGCTTGCGACAGGCATTACCCTCTACTTCTATTATAAATACAGTCATTTAAGGTGAAGTAAAGAAAGGTGAGAAAGTGGAGTTCCAGCCTGAGTAATTCTGACTGTTTAGTAAAAGGGCAAGCAAATATTTCTGTGAGGAGCACCATGAGAAATAAAAAACAGAAATTTCCAATTCATGGAAATGATGGGGCACATTATCAGAGCTACAAATAAAGTCTAAAAAGTACTCCTATGCTTTCATGCCTTATGCTGGCCCTGCATACTGAACTACTAATATTGCTTTACCTTTGTCTGACAGCAGCCATGTGCAGAGCACAAATCTCAAAGTGAAAATTAGGAAAGGAGCAAGTGTGAGGTGAGGAACACTGGAAAATTTAAAGAGCTGATTGTACACAGCTTCAAAGGAAATGTGATTTGCTTGGTAGCAGTTTGAGTTCCAAGGACCAGCTCATAATACCTCTACTCATACATGTGCAGTGCGTCCTAACCTGGCTGTTAGTGTCTTTGCCCCAATGGCAAATAGGGGTGCAGTTTCTAGAATTCTTTAGCAATTTTGCCATTGTTCAAATTTTGCAGAACACAGTACCAGCTCCCAAGCAAGATGCTCTCCTGTTTCTCTCCTGCTTCAGGTGTCTCCTCCATTCACTGTACAACAACCTCTCAAGCAGTGACAGAACACAGGGAAAGTAACCTCCCCTTGTCTGTACGTGTGGGATTGTGGTTGCAGATCCCTCCTACACTGTGTAGGAGGGCAGGATAGCATTGAAGGGGAGGATAAAAAGCCCTTGAGTGATGCAAAGAGCCAGTTAAGTACAGGTCATAAGCCATTCCAGATGTACTCGAACAAATAATGGCCATAAACAGATTTTTCTGAGTCCTCCTAACTAATAGCGAATGGGATCTCTGAGATGGGAAAGCCAGTCCATTGCAGTGTCCTGAGCATCAGTAAATTCTCTGCTGGCTCAATTGTCTTTTGCCCATTCTTGATAAAAAACACATGTGAACATTTATTTCAGCTTTAGAAAGAAAAATGCACAACTCCTTTTTTCCATGCAGTTGCCTACCTTCTCCCAGAGTTATTTTAAGACCACAAGTCACAAGTACTTGGGGAGTCAGAAGAGAATTTACCAGCTTCCAGAGATTCATGTGCTGCTGGCCAGTGACCCAATCTGGAAAGTGGCCCTTTGGGAGGAACTAAAGCAGTGGGATGTTTGGACAAGGAGATGATTTTGAATTGTAGCCAAGATAAGGAGCCTTCTGGAGAGAACTGAGCAAAGAATTCAATGTATAACCTATTAGATTAATTAGGGCCTTTTCTCCTCAGCCTTGTGAATTAAGAAAAATAAGCAAATTCTGTCCAGCTGTCGTGTTTTCATTGACACTGTGATGCTGTACCTGCAGGTGCAGAGAAATCCTGGAGCTCCTGTTTGCTCCAGGCAATTCTCTTGGGTGTATGGGTTTGGAATGCATGTTCCTGGGGCTGTACTGTGGGAAGGGCTTGGCTGCTGGAATATTCATCCAGTACTGGGCAGTGCATAAATATCAGCTGGTAGATGTTTTTCACCCTATGGCACTGAAGGCTATTACACTGCTAATGTTTTAAAAGTAGTGGTTGCTTTTGGTTTTCCTTGACTCTTTAGGCAGCAAGGGGTCTCTATAAGGTAGTAGACCTTAAATCATCCTCTTCCATCTGCTTTGTCAGACAGTTCAGTAATGGCTGCTGCAGACAGGTCCACAGAATAGCCATTTCCTATTTTATCTTATTCACCCCACCCTTGTAAATATATCTGAACAGAGGGGAGAATCTGTCCTGTTGTTTGCATTTATTTTGTGAGTTTTAATTTACTTTCTGCTGGCATTCAGGTCACTAAAACACTGTTATATTTCTTTTTCTATTTTCCATCATATAAAAATAAATGTCAGGATAATAATTTGAATAATCTTCCTTTTTATTTTTTTTTTCTGAAAGGCTAGGTACTTTCCTTTCTCTAGTCTCCTGTGTGTCTTCTTTCTGTTTAATGTAACCTTTCATAGATTAAAAAGGCAATGATGTTAATAGAATTGCATAATTGTCAGGAGATAATGTTCTCACAGTGAAATATTGCTATTGAGGCTTAGCTAAAGCATTTAGAGCAAACAAGCGTGCAGAAACAAAACAAAGATGTTTATTTTCAAAGTGACACATCTTTGTCATCACTGGTGTCCTCAGATTCCTCATTCAGCCTCTGCAGGACTGGGACTCCAACATTCCCAGGGCAGCACTTCCTGCTAGTAGGTCTGGTGGCTCACGTCCTGTCATGACCAGAGAGAAGCAGAAATTTCAGAATTCAGCCCCAGATCCAGCCTTCCCAGAGATCCAGGCATGTTTGGGGGCTTGCTTATAGTGTCCACCTTGTATCTTAATTCCATGCCCGTTCATCCTGTGCCAGTGCAATTACACAGGGGAGAAAAAAGGGGTAAAATAAGAGCAAGTGTGCTCATGCCTCACCACTACAAAAAAACTCCTTTCTACCAGGTTAGATTTCAAAGGTGTTTGGGGCAGAGACCAGTCACTGCCAACTTAATTTCTGAATGTTAAGTGCAGCGTGGTAGTGGATGATGGAAGTGAATTGTACAGTATTTAAGAAAATATTTTGCTAATGGATATTGGTAGCAACAGTGGAAAGGTCTGTTTGGAACTGAGCAGAGGACTGACAGCATGGAGCAGTGTGGTCTGTAAGGAGAGGGAACAGAAGAAGGTGAAGGCTGTACATTTGTGGAAAGCCAAGGCCCAGCATGTTCTTTTCATCAATAAGAAAAATAAGCCAAGTATTATCTCTGAAAATGCTTTTGAAAGCACTCCTACATTTCTCCTTTCTGGATCAAAGTATGCTGAGCATGTAGTTGAGAAGCAATCCCAGTTACTGCCACTATCTAAGCAACAATTTAACGTATAAAAGTTTATGTTTTATATAAAGATATCTTTAATATTGCAGAAATATTAATATCAGAATCTGCAAAAAGCTGAGAAGAACTGCTTCAGTTTCCTGTTGGCAGTTTCATGAGTGAAACCATGAAATGAACCTTGAAGTGGTTAATGGTCTTCTTTTATTGTACCTTCTGTGGTTGTGTTTGAAACACCGTGCCCAAATGACATTAAGAAATTTGAGCTAGAAATCCATCTCAAATGCAAGCTTCCAGGTGGATTTGTTTATAATAGAACAGATGATGCCAAGTGCAAGGGTTGTCCCTCCACCTCATATTAGGGGTATTTTGAATTTCAGACAAAGCCAAACAATAATAATGTAAGGTTGCATGAAGGTTAATGTTGTTTAGGCAGATGGCGAATTGCAGATTCAACCTGTTGTCACAATAATGAATGTGTTTAAAAAGATGTTTATGTGGCAAATGAGAGAAAAATGAAACAGAATGTGCACATGCTTGCACACACAGACTTAGCATTGCTCCCTGTCACTCATCTATCCAAACCTATACATATATGTACCTTTTTAGGGATTCTCTATTGACCCTTTGCCATAAATCAATATGAGAAGTAGGACTGCAAATTCAAAGGAATGCACTGTTAATACTGATGCCATAATTTTGCCTGACAGCAATGACAGAAGCATTTGATCTGAGTCAGGTGAAATTTTATATCCCTATTAAATATGATTTCCCCCCCTTCTCCACCACGTACATTTTTTACCATTTTCTCTTTTCCCATTTTACAGCTTCATAGCAAAGTAGCCCACAAAATACGTGTTTTACTGGGGCCTGGAGTGCTCAGCCAAGTGTTTCTCCAGCTTTGAAACTCTGTGTTTTTTTCTCCTCAGGAGAACATGGAGTGGCTTTTTGATGAAGCTGTATCTCCCCATTTAGTCAGGTATTTAGTTAAAGTAGTATAGACCCAAAGCTTTGTGTTTTATTTTAAATCCCTCTGAAAATAGGTGAGCAAATCCCCTCTAGTTGCAAAAAAATCCATTGGAGTCAAAGCACCTGTGGGGATTTGTTCAAGCTAAATAAAAATAATATGGGAGGTCAGCTGTAGCAATGGTGTTAAATCATTTTGTTTATTACGAAGGACACTGCTTTTCAAAAGGATTCCTGGCCAGCCATACTTGATAAGTAGTTATCCAAATTATCTGAGCTTGTTGGTAACACCTGGTTCAGGACCCTTGTACACAAGAATAATGTAAATAGGCAGGAAGGGGCATAGCCCACTGCTTCAGAATTGATTCTGTACCTGGAATCAAAAGGAGATTTAGGATACTTGCAGCTTTTGCAGGCTGTATCAGTTACACATGTCCCTGTAATACTTCTATTTTTCTGCAACTTTCACTCAGAATAAAAGACTCAGGGACATCATTACTGAAAGTTTAGGACTCACATAGAAAATGCCCTTTGTATTTGTACAAACCTACCAATCCTTAGCTGAAGAAAAATGCATTTTCTGTAGAAAGAGGCAAAGAAGAGATACAGAGGAAGCCAAAACTCTTAATATAGCCTTTGCAAGGATTGCAACTTTATCAGGCTAGGTTATGTGTCTACTGCAGAGGTAATTCTCCATTTGGACTTTTAACAGACTCTAATCTTTTTTTAGTATTTTTTCAATAGCTCAGTGTAAAAATTAAAAATAGTTTGCCCTTCTTCCAAAAGCCATTAAAAAGCCTTACTTTTTCCACCCTTCTTTCTGCCCATGAGGAGATGTCATTTTCCATCAATTCCATTTTCTCCAAACTGTGTATTCAGCTCTTTTTAAATATTCATTTTTTCATTATATTTTTAACCTCACCATGATCATCTTTTGCCTAATTACTTACCTGATTGGTTTCAGCTATATCCTGAGGGGGAATGCCAGACTAAAACCAGCAGTGTCACTAGATAATGTCTGGAAATTGGGAAGCTAGACATAGTTAACAGGGACCCATCAGGCTCCTTTGGGGAATGGCAGTCACCAGAATCAGTGGAGGCTGGAAAATGGGAGGGTTTGTTATTATTATTTTTATTTTACCCTCATGTATTACTTTGTCATGGCACCAACATTCTGTATGTAATCGTACTTGCAGACAAAATCGCTCAGACTCTCCGAACACACAAATCTGTGCTGTGTTTCTGCCAAAAGGTCTCCAGAAAAAAACACGAGGTAGTGACTAGGAGTTGTGCTGGCAGCTGCAAACCCTCAGTAGGGAACCTGGGCGTTTAGCACTGTGTAACCCAAAAAACACCTTTTAGATGAAAGTTTCTCATCTTATCCCTTCCATTATGGCAGAAAAACAGGCTGGAATAAATAGAAATAGCAATAGTTATGTTTAAACTCTCAACTGTCTACTCTCCAGCTGCAAATATTTACCTCCAGTACAATCCAAATGTGCAGTGAATTGGAGAATCAAAGGTGTGTTAGCTGTGTAGACACGACTGCTTAATTTCAGAGAGCAGATTAAACAACCTGGAATGAAATTTTGGGGAAGGAAGAAAGTATTTGAATTGATCAGCCTCATTAGCAGACTGCTGCAATAACCCTTTTTTCTCTGAAATTTTTGCTGTGTAATTAATCACACCTTGTGTGAGGGGATTGCTGGTATTTATACAGGTACAGCTGTGATGAGCAAGATATTTTTTGGCTCTCATGAATTTCCAGTGGTAGACATCGAGGAGGCAGGGAGAGAAAGAATGGCAGAGATGTTTCCAGCTTCCCTGAGGACTCCTGGCATTGCTCTCTAACCGTACATACTCTTTGCTGCCCAGCAGTATGGAGTTCTCAGAAAAACCTTTAATATGTGTCTGTCTGTCTGTCTATCTATAAGAAAGCTGCAGGTCCTAACCGCTAGGATCAGTTTTAATACACGTTTTCAGGCATGGTGTCAATTAAGGGGGACAGACTTTTAGGCTGATTGATAAAGAATGAGTATGATACAAAGGTCACCCAGTGAAGGATGCCACAAGTCTGGCCCAGTGCTGGAAAAATAGCCCTTGTCATGTTTACCTTGGCCTGGAAGTATTGGTCTTTTTCCCAGATGACACAACTGCACCCCTCTGCAGGAATGCTGCTCTTCAGGAGTCACACCTGAAGCAGCAGTCTTGCATGGACTTCCCTGGCCCTTGGATGAGGGCTGTAGCGCTGCCTCTTTCACCAAATCATTGGATGCTTGTTGGATCCAGAAGTTCCTGTAAAAGCTTGCTCTTTGCGGACCTGACTTTGTAAGGAGATTTTACCTGCCTTGTGCCTGGCCCTTGACTTTCAAATTCTCTTTTTAGTAGGGATGCCCGCTGCAGATGTGGCTTCCCCAGTAATAGACTTGGGGAGTGCCTGCGCTCGCTTCTAAACACAGCTTTGTCTCGCCTCAGCCGGCAGAGCTTTGTTTGGGTTGGTGTGTGACAAAAGGAAGAACAAAAGCCTTGCGTTGTGACGCGTTTTACTCCCTACCAAAACAAAGAGGAGAGAGAGAGAGAGAACAGGGCTGTTATGGAGATTATCATCATTCTTTTGAGACACGGTGGTATTTTCCCAAGGAGGCAATGACATTTCTTAATTACTCTCTTCATGGGTAGCCATGTGTAGAGATTACTGGGGGCTCAGCGGGGCATTGTTTTGCGAGCCTTGGAGGATGATATTGCTGACAGTACAGCACTGCACCATCCACTGCTCCTCTCCTTCCCTCTCTCTTCATTACACCAGCTAATTACTTCAGCTCCCGGTGGCTGAACAGCGTGGCTTATCCCCTCTCCCCCAGCAGCCCTTGGCTGTCAGGGTAATTTACAGGAACAGAGCTGCTCCCGAGCTGCCGTCATTCTCCTGTCAGGCTTGGCTGCCAGAACAACGTCCTTGGAGGGGGAGGCAACCTGTGCTCTGAGCTGGGGAAAGGACATGAGCAGCAGATAATGCTGGGGACTCCTTGGAGCTGCCGTGTCCCAAAAGGAGATCTTCAAAGAATTTTGTTTCTATCTTGGCCTTAAAATGCACATAACATGCGTGGGTTCATTTCTGCTCTCGGGTGTTCTTCTCCACGTCAGGAGTAGAGCAAGAGCAGGCAATTTTTTTCAACTCCCCACTAGCTCACTGCTTCATTTCTGAGCAGAAAAGTTTGAACGGGCTAGACAATTCAAGTGTTACAGATATCTTTTATTCAATTGTGTATACTTTTCTCTAAAACATTTAAGTGCATAGATATGTTTCCACTGTATATAATATATAATTATATATTATCTAATGAACAACTAATTTGTCTTTGTACCTTTGAAAAAGCTCACTTCCCTCCCTCCCTCCCTGTCCCACAGATACATATTTCTGCGGCTGTGTGTGGTTAGAGAGCATGAAAATAAATCCTACTGCTGTCTAGCAGTGAATTCACATTTTGACTCCACTGACAGCACACTGTGATGTTATCGTGTGATATTAAACTTGCAGTTGATAAGAAGTCTGAACACTAGTATCAGCTCTGTGTGAAATATGGTTGATTCTGGGTGTACACCAGAAAAACTGAAAATAGACTTGCTTTGAGCCACAGCCTTAACAGCTTGGTAGTTGCAGACACAAAACCAAAGTCTTAAGAACTTGTCAGCTGTGACATCCACCATCAGAGTCCATCAGACGTTATGTTAATAGAAAAAACAATTTTGAATATATATAAAAAAGCAAGTCAGTCTTCTTGGTTTAAATAAACTAAAGTTGGGGTGTTTTTGTAACAGATTTGTAAACAAATATGCATAAGATATACATACTCAAGTATTTACATAACTGGGTGTAATTATATATGTACACTTACGAACTGAACATAGAATGAGAAAAATGGTTTATTGAATGTATTCGCTGCTTAGAACCATGTTTAAGTAGCCTGTGATCCTTTTCTGAAGGTAATCTTGTAAATCTGGGGTGCAGAAGTTTGCTTTACAATTAAGCAATCAGTCTCTGTCCTGCCATTCTTGAAGATGGGAATGGCCTCCCAGCTCTCCCCTTTGCAGTCCAGTAGACCAGGACATGCCCCCCCTTCCTAATGTATTGAGGTGCTGCATTCACAGGTCAATCAGATCAGATCAGACACAGGCAGATGACATTTGATATATTCAGCGTGTTCTGGGTAGTTTTGCCGGCCTGTCAGACTTCTTGTTACTCTCCTAGAGATTGTGACTCTAAATGAAGATTTTCCTGTTGTTTGGCTGTTCTAGGAGACAGCCTTCTCCCAGTAACTGTACCCTGTGTATTTACTTTCTTACGTTTATTAATGAATGATCTGTCAGAGATGTAAATTTTAAGGCATTTTTGTAAAACCTCTGTGCTGGAAGGGATGGCATGTCTAACAGAAGAAAAACCTGGGAATAAGTCATTACTGGGCTTGGAAATTGTGGTGTTAGAGAGTTAACTGCTCTTACACTTGCCTGAGGCTTTAATCATCAGACTTGGTGGTAATGAGTGATTTCATGGGGCCTATTGCTTAATTCCAAAACATGGAGCTATATAAACAGCTCTGCAGTTCATTACAAAGTCAAATGTGTTTTGCCGTTTAAATGGACAGAGGTGACTGTGAGATATAAGTGTTTCTATTTATTTCAACTAAATATGCTGTATGTAGCAAGATGAAGGAACATTGAATAATTGAAGCTCAGGATTCATCTCGGTCAGTGTTTATTTGGTGCCTGGGCTTTTTTTAGCACATTATTTTGTTCTGTTTGGTTTGGTTTGGTTTTAATCTGATGCCATGAGGAGAGCAGTAGTCAGGCAGGAAGAGTATAGCCCTGTTTCCTAATGTAAAAATTTGAAGCAGTACATCTGTTTGAAGAGGAATTTGAATGCACTGTCACTTAGTAAAGTGTTAGAGGAAATAAAAAACAAAGACAAGTTTACAGTTTAATTCATAATTGAAGTCCCCTTAAAAGAGTATATAAGCCTCCTATTAAATACTGTTGAGTCAGTGAATATGCTGTGAAAGCATACTAAAAAGTTACTAAAAAGTAAAGTTACTAAGAGTTACTAATGTTACTAAAAAGGAAACTACAGTTTAAATCAAAAACAAGGATCACATTATTTGTTATTTACTTGCTGTAGAGGCCATTTTATCAGAATGTACAGTCTGTCTCAGAGGGGTTTTCCATAAAGTTGCTCTTTTCTTCAGCCAAAAGTGCAGGAATGAAGCCCTTGGAATGCTTGGATGTATGACTGTGTGTGCATACCTGAGTATGGGGCAGTGGAGAACGGAGAGTTGCACCAAGGTGTTCAAAGCTGTGGTGCAAGTTCCCAAAGATTCCAGGAGGTGTCAGAAAAGGGAATTCAAGCTGAGGCCTGTAGCTCTCTTGCTCTTGTTTAGTTAACAGAGATGATAATTCCAGAGGGGCAGGAAGAAAACAGAGGAGAGCTCTGAGCAATGCCCGTCTCTTTTGGTTTTGAGGAGAGCAAAGAGACAGGAATCACTTTAAGATACTGTCAGTGAGTGACCTGCTAAGTCAAGAGAATGCAGAGAACCATGTGGTGATGAGGAATAAGCCATGATCTCCACGGGCTGGGAATGTCACTCAAAATGGCCCAAACACTCCTGGTATGGAAGAGGTGATCTGGTTGGATGCCATGGATGTGAGAAGAGGATGAGCATATTACAGCTTGTGTGATCTGTTTGGGGGATGCTGAGGGTGAGTGTCAGAGACCCCTTGACCATGGGGGATGGTGACAGCATGGAAGTGGTGTTTTTGTCAAAACGTCATCACCACTGGCAGATTTTCCCATGCAGAGCACTCCAGGGAACATCTGCCCTAGAGAAGTGTGGTCTTAAACCAAGTTCTGGTGGCCAAACTTGTTCTGGACAGGGAAAGTTAAATTGGCATGCAGGTTGATGTTTAAAAGGAGTAACTCATCTTTCCAGTGCAGTGTTCATTTTTGGTTTGCATTCTGATTGCTTAGTTTTGTTGTAGTTCGTGAATTAACTAATTATATCCAGGGAAAGGAAACAACACTATGGTAGAACAGGCAGAAAGAGAGAACAGTAGCAAAATTGAGCAGAGCCAGAATGGACATGAGAATGGCAACTTAGGGGTTTAGTTTCATGATGGGCAGTAAAAAGCACATGCTAGGTCACCTAACTTAGTTAAGTCTTTCAGGCTGAGCAAAGAGTTGTTGAAAATTCCCGTTCCCTCCCCTCTTTCAAGTAATTTTGCAGTGCTGCTAATAGAAATAAAAGGATCTCACTCAGCACTTTGAAGCGACGCTCTGCATCCTTTCCCTTTCTCAAGCATTTTCTAGCTTAAGCTATTGGTGAGTCTTCATCCTACTGCCTTTAAAGACTTTGGACAGAGGAACTTCATGAGAAGCTGCCTGGGGTGAGAAGGTGCCAGGGCTTTGGAGCCCATGTCATCAGGGTCAGTGTGAGTGTCCTGTAGCACAACCTTGGGGCTTTGATGGAGCAGCAGAGACCTGGCCATAATCTTCCTTTCTGTTCTAGCACACTGTCTTTCCCCAAATTACAGCATATGATAATACCTATTAATTTTGTCAGAATTATCATAATCCTCATACAGATCCTCCTCACCACAAGCATGAGGCTATAAAATCATTCTTTACTTTTCTGTTGGTATTTCTCTTTATTGTCGCACAGTGACTGATTTTAATTGAGGCACACTGGACACAGAGGAATGCCAATGAGATACTTTCCTTTAAAAATATGCATGCCAGCAGCATCTCCACTTGATGCTGACTGGCACAACTGCCTTTCCTAAGGATTTCATGTGCCTTCAAGTGGTGTTTTTATATCACTACTTCGCAACGCCATGGGAGAGATCACACGTCAGAGCAGATACAACCCAAAATCATGTCTGTGAATATTATGCAAAGAATAAACTGTGTGTTCCTTCTCTTTCTCTGTCTCATCTCGATGCTCTCTAGATCTGTGCAGATACGTATGTGTGTGTTTTAATATACAGCTCTGTGTTTATTAATGCCATCTTTGTGGAGGTGGTACAACCATCCTGCAAAACACCCTCTTCTGCAGTGCTGCCAGAAAGGAGGGCGAAGATTCCAGGTTCATGGAATCCTAGGATGGGTCAGGCTGGAAGGGACCACACTGGCTCATCTGGGCCAACCTCCCTGCTCAAGCAGGGTCAACCCAGAGCACATGGTGCAGGATTGTGTCCAGATGGGTCTGGAATATCCCAGTGAGGGAGACTCCACAGCCTCTCTGGCCTCTGTTTCAGTGCTCAGTCACTGCACAGGAGAAGTTCTTCCTCCTGTCCAGGCAGAACTTCCTGAGCATCAGTTCCTGCCCATTCATTCCTCTTGTGCCATTGCTGGGCCCCACAGAGCAGAGCCTGGTTCCCGCTCTGAGCCCTCCCTGCAGACAGGAACACACAGGGATGAGGGCCCCTCTCAGCTGGGGCTCCTCTCAAGGCTGAAGAGCCCCAGCTCCCTCAGCCTTTCCTCCTCAGGGAGATGCTCCAGTCAAAGTTGCCACCTCAGCCACATTTTCTGGGTTGCCTCACCTGCTGGGAGGTCATGAAAAGTTTATATCTTCCTCCAGAGACTTTTTGGGACAGCATTGGCTGGAGTAAAACAAAGGATTGATTGTGTTTGCTGTGTTCAGTTGTGTTAAGTGCCTGTGTCCGGTATAGTTCCACAAGGAATGCAAGAGAACTGTTACATGGGTACCAATTAATGCAGAATTAGACAAACCAAATGGAGTATTACAGCAGCTATATTTGTTCCTTTTTTCTTTTTTTTTTTTTTTAATTTTTTTTTTATTTAATGAGGCCTAATATTCTCAGCTAGCCTGGTGCACAAGACCTTCAGCTAAAACTGTCAGCTAATGAGGATTTTCCAGTGTGCTTAACCTGAGGCATAAAAGAGGAGCATAGATATGTCAGTATTTCCTTGATTTGGCTGTCTATTCTCTGAATTTTCGAGTAAGACACTGTGAGTGCAGGTTGGGTTTTTTTAATGTGATATAATTGAATGCCTTTTTGCGGTGCATTTCTGGCAAGCAGAACCCAGAGGTTTTGGTTCCCCTGCTCCCCCCAGCACAGCCAGGCTGTGTTTGTGCCAGGGGCTCGGCAGCAGCCGGGCTGTGCCTTCCCTGTGGCCGGGGAGGGATTTTGCCTTCCAGCTCTGCTCTCTCTCTCATTACATGCAGGATCAGGTCTGTGCTGTTCCAGACTCCTGCACAGCTCCTCTGGAGAGCTGTCAGCTTTCTCCTCCCTGCCAGGCTGGTTGACAATGCAGCACATGAAGCTGTGGAGCACAGAGCTCTGCCACCTTAAGGGTTGTGGGTTTTTCGTCTTTCCCTCTCTGGTTGTTTTTTTTTTTCTATTTTTTGCCAAGAGAATTGTTTTCTAGAGGAGAACAGCCTGTTTCTTATTCAGATGCAGTTGTAAATTATCTAAGGCTTACAAAATCAAATTGGTCTTACTAATAAATTCCCTGGTGCATTATCTGTTGTTTGCGCAATATTTCATGTATACAAGCTATTCACCTGATTATTTTTTATAAATCTCATTTTTAATCAGTCAGTCACTACCATTGATCTCCCTAGTCATTTGGTGTATAATGATAACTTCTTACAGGATACTTTTTTTATCCATGAGTATTGTAGCTACACCTTCTGTCCAACAAATAACCACAGAAGCAGACATCCTTACGCTCCTTCACACCTAGGAAATGCTAGTGCTGGCAACCAGACACCTGAAGTTGTTGTTATTATTATTGTTATTTGGAGAGTACTTTCTGCTTTTCATACAAAACGCCTACCAACGCAATACTTATTGTCAAAATAACCTTATTATTTGAACATCTTCTCCCTGCTCCACATCATGGCAGGAATCCCACTCACAACAGGGTGTTCTCTGATCCTGTTGTCATTTTTTTTGTCTATTCTCACAGGCAAACATTTGATCCCCACTTCTAAAGCTGAATGTTTTTCAGTAATACTGCAGGGTTTTTTTCTGTCATTCCTGGTTTTTGCTTCTGAGTTTTGTCCTCTGGGATGGCTGTGTATGTTCCTGTGGATATTTGTTGTTTGCTGCATATTTCATATGTGCAGCTAAGTAGAATTAATAGCCCTTTGTCTCTCTTTGGGAAGTCTTGTCTGCTGTGCATCACCTGAGTTGCTAACAGACATTTATGTAGTTTAAGCAACCTCTTTACTAGGCAAGTTATTCTGTGGGTGTTTGCAAAAGTTCATGTGCATGGGACCAGAGTACAAGAATTAAGAAGAGAGGAGAAGGCAAAATGCTGAAATGTATATGCTGTCTACACTGTAGCTTTGCAGAACTAATTACTTAAATTACTCAGATTTCTAGGAGCAAAATGCAGAAACTTTAAGGTTAGTCACCTCTTCAGAGAGCCTGTTGATAGACCAACTTTTTCCTGGAAAAAGGACAAGCTATTATAATGTTATAGCCATTATAATGCTATTGAAATACATTACCACATTTTTACTGAAATTTTATTTAGGGGGATATCACCTAAAAGAGCACTCTTCTCCCCCAGAGTGTAAATGTGATAAGGACCTGAAGATTTCAGCCTCTCCCTTTCCTGATTCTGCAAATTGAGGTATTTTTAAAGAAGAAATAGAACATAACTTAAATTGCTGAGAAAGAGAAGGTGAAATCAAGACCTTGTTAAATGTCTCTCACTGACAAGGAGATGACTTATGCCCAGCTGGTGCAGGGGCAGGCAAGAGGCAGAGCTGGCTGCAGGCACAGTCTCTGTTCTCTGCCTCAGCATCCTCAGCTGAGATGAGCTCCTGGAGTCAAGGGAGCTCCAGACACAGCATTTCCCTCCTCAAGCTCTGAGTGAGTTTGTTCAGAGCCCTCAGAGTTGCACTGCAGCTGCACATGAAGTGCAGCACGTAAAACCACTCATGTCATTGCAGGCAGGTATTTTCTCTTTCAGCTAAAATGTTTTATCTACTTAGCTTCTCGCAGTGCTGGAAGGCACCTTTTTTACCTCTCACAGGAAGGCTGCTGACCCTCAGCTCGTGCTAAGTGAAGGCCATTGTGCTGAACAACAATGCTGACTTACAAAGGGAAAACAATTCTGTGTAAAGGTTTTATAAAACCTTTTTCAAGGGCTGCTAAACCTGCCTTGCTGTAATTCTGGGTTGGTCTTTTTTTTTGTTCATGGAAAGATTGGAAGTAATCCACACAGACTTTTACAATTTCCCATCCTCTTGCATGACTTGCAGCTTTCAGTCTTTAGACAAATGTCATGAAAAGCACTTTTGCACAGGCCAGTACTTTTGCAGGGCAGGGTTCCCAGGTAAAAGGGATCATGCTTTTCTGTCTGAAGCTGGATTTGTGAACAGTAAAGTCTAAAACTGTCATGACAGAACCTTCATTTGATGTTGCTTTTTGGAGATCCCCATTGCTCTCTAGAATATTCACATATCTAACAAATGTTCTTCCTCAGAGGCAGAAAGCTGAAGTTCACTGCAGAGTTCACGTCTTCTTGGAAAAGGCCATCATCTGACCACTCCAGTAACTCTTTAACAGGTCCAGCTTTTAACAGGTTCTCTCTGTGAAGTATTTCATTACTGTTTACTGATTTAAATGTAATTCTCATGTTAATTTTTGATAGTAGCATGCTACATAAGAGTGAAAGGTGGGTGTTTGGTTGATAATAAGAATGATAAGCTGATGCTTTTAGAGGTTCTTGTTGACTATCACTTCTTTGTGTCAGAAGCTATTGTTTATCTGCAGTGTTTATTCCTCACTTGCAATGACTTGGGCATTGCAGTATTTCTCTTTTTGTAATTCAAGTGATATCAAAGTCAGCTTCTTGTTTCAGCCTAAGGATGATGTTCTGTTCTAATGGCAGCTGGTGAGTAAACACAGAATACTGGGGTGGGTTTAAGCACAAAGAAGCCTGCATGATTCCTTGTTCATGACAGCTCTCAACCTCCATGTTTGAAAGCCAGAACAACCAGGGATGCTTCAAAGAAAATGTCCATGGTGGCTTAAATTGCAAACAGAAAGGTTTGGGGAGGCATAGGAATACTTTCTTTTAAATCACCTGAAAAACTTGTTAAAAATAGGTAGCCCTGCAGGTAAGAAGAATCCATCTCAGGGCTCTTCTGCAGGTTGGCAGCACAGTGCCATACCATGCACCGACTGTGGGTGACAAATATGCACAGCTAGGCCCAGAAATGAGGGACAGGTTCTTTCCTCACTCCATGGTAGTCACACACCTGAGGGCCATGCTCTGGAAGTTTCTCCGGTTTTTTTTGTTCCTCCTCTCATTTTTTGATGGACACTCTGTTGATAAAAAAATGACATTGCCTGGATTAAACATTTCAGCCCCCCTCATCTCACCAATAAAGCAATCTATAAGGGGGAGGTAGCACAGAATTGCAAACAGAGTGCCTCCTTCTACCCTGTGGCAATTCCTCATTTTGCAACTTGTACAGAGGTCTCTTGCCTCTGTAAGCTCCTGTTGGCAGTGGAAGTGTGCAGTTAGGTTGCTACATGGACCTCTTCCTCTCCAGGGTGGACAAACCCCCATTTCTTTACCCTCCCCTCGTATTTTGTCTGGTTCTTTCCCCTCCCTAACCATCTTAGCCATCCTCTGCTGGGCTCTGTCTGATCTGCGAACGTCCCTCTTCTACTATTCAGGCGTCTCATATGCAATTCCAAATAAACAGAGGGGAATAATCTCTTCTGATGAACTGCTGGCTATTTCTTGCTGTACAGCTCAGTATGGGACCAGTCTTCAGGACAACAAGAGTGCACTGCTGACTGCTGTTCAACATTGTCCTGAAATGGACACTGCATATTCCTACCACCTGAATTGAGTATTTTTCCAAAATCCAACTATTTTACTACGTGGCATTTCTTTTCAGTGGGAATTTTCCTTCAGGTGAGAATGTAGGAAGGACTGTGAGTTCATGTCTGGAGGCTGTATCTGTCTCCTTTCATCTGGAGCAGAGAACATCAATGATGATGTAGCATAACTAATGTTGGGACACAGCCCTGACAATGAAACTGTACTGGCAGCATACTCCTTTTCTGTATTCCTGTCTCCAGGTGATGCTTAGCTAAGGGGCACAAAAGGAAAAAGTGAGACTAAGTGTGCTTTGGCACACATTCCTATGGCAAAGGGAGTGAGAAGCCAGAGAGATTGAGATTGCTGTTGAGCTTTAATATTCCCCCTCTGTCTAGTGGTACAGGAGTGCCTGTGATTCCAGCTGGTGATCCCTGTCTGTCTGTCCAGTCCAGATGCCTTCTCCAGCATCGGAATCCCAGCCAGCACAGATCTCACAGGAGAATGCAGTGTAGGACAAGTAGTAAATTGCCACCTCCGTGGGTAACACTGTACAGAGCTTATGTTTTCTGAAGAATTGCATAATGAAAAAACATGCAAACCTCACTCCCATCATAAAAATTTACCATGGGTACTAAAGTTGAGTATACAGCAGGGATCACGCGTTATTTATTTCCATGCTAAACTCTGACAAGATGCCAAATGCCACAGAGCCGAGTCTGTCTGAAACATCTTGTAAACCTGAAAAATCAATGTCCTGGGTTGTTTCTTTATTAGCCTTGATCTCACCATCTCCTGAAATAGTGTGGTAGATTTGCCATCTTTTGAGTGGGCCTGCAGCTGCATTCGAGTGGCTGTTGTGTTGACTGTTGAAGGGAGGGACTAAACTCCCAGTCACTTGGAAGACCAATATCCCTGCTGTTGATTTGATGTTGTTAACATCACACTGTATCAAGAATAGGGAAGTATGGGATGTCTTCAGACAGTGATAACAGCACAAGATTGGGGGCAATGTTTGTGATAATCCCGTGGACTTTCTGTCCCACCTTTTGCAGGCCTCCTAATTCCTCCTGCATTTCATATTCCCTGCTGTGCAGTACCAGTGGAGGTCCTAACCTAATTAGTATATAAGCATAACGGAAGTGATTAATGACTTGGGTTTTTTCACTTTCTCTGAATTCATTTGTGGAAGACAATATAGGAATAGAGTGTTGCTGCCAGGTTAAATTGTCTGCTGTCCTTTCTCAGATTGCCCCCCACTGTTGCATTGGTGCACAGGTCAGACCTGAATGTGCATTTCTTTCCCCTTCTGTCACTTTCTTCTGATCCGCTTGATATTTGATACAGAGACTTTTCCCAGTGGCATCCAATGTCTGGCTGGCAAGGTGCCTCTAAAGAGTAGGAAAAGCACATTCCAGTCCCAGTCCTGCACAAAGGCAGGGATGTGGAGTGTGTTAGGAGGGTTCCCATTGCTGGTGCTGGGGGGCACAGTGCTATAGTTATCTTAGAAGTGCCAGTGGACTGGGGGTCAGTGGCTTTTAGCAGTGTGATATTTTAAAATAGATACCTTCTTCCTGTTACTTTTGGTCAAAAATGAGAAAAAGAATGAGAAAAGCAATTTTTCCTTTTGAGCTTACCACTGTCAGTTGGGTCTGTGTTGATTCAAGTTCTCTTCCTCAGTGACCTTCATCTTCCCATGCCTGTGAGATGTGAAAGATGCTGTTGACACAAGCAAAGGCTCAAGCTCCCTCAGCTCATATCCCAGATAGCACTTTAACATGGCATGTTTGATGCTGCATATTTCTGTCTTGCTGACAAAGTGGCAGTGAAAGTTATTGCATTCATCTGGGAAAGGGAATGGAGCAGAATGAAAGGCACAACAAACAGTAATACCTTTCCTTTCTTCCCTGTCCTTGGTCACTAAGACCTCTGAATGCAGAGGGGTTTGGGCACTTTAAACAAGGTTTAGAAATGCACTCCATGGAAAATTAAGGCCTAAAATTAAATTATCAGGTGCATAACAGCAAAACAATCCCAGGTCTTCATTTTCAGGAGCAATGGCTTCTGCATTTGCACTAAGAAATCAGCTTATACACACTAAAATGTGATTGCAGGGTAGTACTAGAGGTAGTAGTAACCTTCCCCACTCAGATTTGTCTCACTGTACTTTCCTCAAGTGCATTACACTGCCAGAGAAATCTGGAGGAAGAAGAAACCAGCCTGTGTTGCTTCACACACGTATCAGGGCCACTGCAGATCTTTTGTTGCCAAATCAGCATGAAGTAAAGCAATGAGGTATGAAAAGGCAGTACTAGGAAAAGTACTGGATAAAGTGCTAATTTTTAATTGCAGATTTGAGTCTTTTTATTCTTTGGTTAAAACTAGGTCTGCCTCCCAAAATGGCCACTGTTAGCCATGCTATGGTGGATTGTGGTTTGGACAAACAGCCCTCTGCCTTGTGCAGAGGCATCCAACAGACAGCTGCTGTGCACATTGTCATTTCTCTGTCATTGCAAGTGAGAGCTCATCTTCATGTCTTCTGCAGCCTTTTCTTCCATCCCTTTCTGTTTCTGAGGACCTTGGTGTTGGACACAGTCCCCTTTGGCTGTGCTTGTGCTCTTTGAAGAGCTCCCTCCCCATGGGGCTGTCACTGCTGCTTGTGCTGGTTTTAGGCTAAATGAGCCAAGACAGTTGGAACACTTTAGGAAGGTGGTGGTTACCGTTCCTCGGACCTGAGAGAAATTCGGGAGCTTCTGTGTGAGTTATACAGGTGTAACAGGTCACTGAAGGCAGGCTGGAGACACAGCCAGCAGCTAGAAGGGAAGCATGTGGAAAGGCTGAGACAATTGGGACTTTTCAGACAGGACAGAGAGGAGTTTCAGATTAGATTAGGCCCTGGCACAGGTTGCCCAGAGAAGCTGTGGATGCCCCATCCCTGGAAGTGTCCAACGCCAGGTTGGACGGGGCTCGGAGAAACCTGGGATAGTGGAAGGTGTCCCTGCCCATGGCAAGGAGTTGTAGGTAGATGATCTTCAAGGTCTCTTCCAACCCAAACTATTCTGTGATTCTATGAGGAGACAGAGAGTTGGTACAGAAGGAAACATGCCCTGTTCCCTGCTGTACATGAGTAGTGGGACATCTCTCTGCCAGAGTGGGAGAATAATAAGGACAACATATGCTGTGCTCTCAGTTTTCAGAGGCAAGAATGGTTTATTGGAGCTCATTCCCTCTCCACATCTCATTTCCTTTGGCCTGTAATCTGTGTAAGCATTACCTGTTACTGCTCCTCTGTTTTCACTCCACAGGTGCTGCAAGTGAACTACAAAGTTTCATGGCCTGATGAATATGTCACATTGTTTTCTTTTTATGGGATGAAATAAAGCTGTTAAATAAGAACTAGCAAAGAGACAGTTTCTCAGTTCTCACTCGCCCTGAAAGTCTTTTTAGCAGAACAAGCTGAGCATCACCTGCTCTGGAACAGTGGGGCATACGGAAAGATTTTTGGAAGGAAACCGAGGTTGTAACAACCAGGGGTAGGGCAGGGAAGGAGGAGGGGGAAAGACTTTTGGGAAGGAAACCGAGGTTGTAACAACCAGGGATAGGGCAGGAAAAGAGGAGGGGGAAAGACTTTTGGAAGGAAACCGAGGTTATTACAACCAGGAATAGGGCAGGGAAGAGGAGGATGTCCCCATTGTGGGGAATGAGTGGAAATGAAGTAGGACCGCAGAAGCCGAGATCCTCTGGAATTGCTTGGCTAGCTGGAAAGTTTCAGAGCTCTGGGTGCTGCCATCTACTGTGGAAACCTGCCCCCGGCTGGAGCCGCAGCATTCCTGCCTTCCCAGCCCGGGGACTGAAATCCGAGCGTGCATTTCTCTGTGTGCCGTCTGAAGAACAGCTCTGCCAGGTGAAGTACTGAAATAATTTCCCAGGCCAGCTGGTAGGAAATCATGGTTATAAGTCTATCAGGGAATTACAGTTTAATCGCAGCCTGTAGCAGAAAGACTGCACTAGAGTTTAGTATTTTACATGAAAGGCTGCTATTGAAAAACTGTTACTGTGCACTTCAATAGATCTTTGCTGCCAACTGCAAGCAGTTTCGGCTCTGTTGAGCTGGCAGAGTTCATTAATGACAGACTAAGAACTGACATTAAAACGTGTGACAGTGCATTGAGGAAGCGTGCTGGAGGGGATTTTTAAAACAGTCCAGGAGAGGCAGACAGAGGGGTGGGAGAGAAGAGAGCAGGCAGGAGAGCTGGGTCCTGCTCAGAGTCTGGGCTGGCAGGGGAGAGGTGAAGGGACCATGCTTTTCTGCCTTGGAAAAATGTTTTATAAGCAGTGAGCAAACATTGATGGCATTCTTCTGCCAGCCAGTCAGCAAATAACTTAAGCAAAGGAAGGGGACAGAGCAGCTCATGTGGATCTCACAAGCCCTGTGAGAACTGGTAGCTGTTTTTGTTTGCCTAACAGCTAGAGTGATTACTTCTGCCACTCACCCTGAGAAAGCTCCCAGGGGTCCTGAGGACCCCTTCCCACTAAATAATTGCAATTACTATGGTCCTGATCAGAAGTGGGGCAAGGGGAGAAGAGGAAGCTGTTTGAGATTAATAAGTACTTCCTGGTATATTACCTTTGCTCGGCCTTTAAGTTCTTCATTTCCATGTTCCTTGGGAGCTCAAAACCGAAAAAAAAAAAAAAGGAACACCAAAAAGCCCCAACCGGTATTCTTTGTGTAGCTGAAAATTGGTCATGAGCCCTGAGATGCTAAATACAAAATCAGAAAGAAAAACCTCCTTTACAGGAGAAAGGTGAAAAGAAAGTCTACATTCTCCCTAACATGTTGTACTTTAGTAAATACAGCATAAATAAGGTCATGGAAGGCTCTTCTGCTAATTTTATCAGTGGCTACAAAACTGTGGGCTTTTTCTTACTACATCTCTGAAATAAGTCCTTTTCTTTTGATACCTCAGGCTTCAGGATTTCTGAAATAGTCTCTTTTAAGTTTTATTCCCTGCTAGCTTTCCCAGTCTCTGCTTATTTGTGAGCAGCCTCCCTGGATTTTGTGAAACAGGGTGCCCATGGAAAGAGGTGAGCAGCTGCTCAAAATACAGGCGAGCAGGCAGAGACAGCTGAGGCCAGAACAAGGTTATTTCTTTAAAGAAATTATTTCTCACCTAGTGAGGTGGCCTCATTGTACAAACTGTTGCTCTTTCTGGAGCAAGTCTCTGTCATCCATCGTCCATGAAAAGTAATGCTCAGAAGTTGGTTTAGGCTGCAAATTTTGTTTCCTGTCCAGCAGGGGATGGATTTTGTTCCATGATTTCAATTGGTGTTCCATCCATGCTAAAAATGCAGTTGCATGTCTTCTCTTCGAGTCTCGGGAGTTGGGTCTGATCAGCCTCTTGATCACAGTACCACTGCACAGAATTGGGATGAGGATGGAGGGTAAAGCTGAACCTGACAATTATGCAGTATTTGAAGGTATGCAGGATGTGAAGATACATTCTGCTTCTTCTCAGCAGCTCTCTGTCTTTCTCACTTTAATCCAAAGGCCATGGAAGTTGAAAAGATTTCATTGCTGACAGGTCAGAAATTTTCTGTATCAGAGTAACCATTTCATATTTGCTTTTTTTTGGCGTGTGTGTATGAAAATAATTATTCAGTGAGTTGTTTGGATTGGCCACTTGCTCCAGATTTTACTGTTAGAATCTGTTAATCAGCAAAGATATATGCAAGAAGTTTTTCCCTTTCTGTGTTCTGTAGAAGATTGTCCTACATCTAATAATATGCCTGCTAGATCTTTCAGTAGTTGAACTGAATGCAATGAAACCAGGATGTGAACAAATAGAATGTCCTGGTACAAGTACTCATTAGTTGTAAAAATTGATAATAGCAGAAAAATTTATTTCTTTTAGTAGAAGAATCTATTTCTCTGGTTCTGGTTTTGCTTTAACTTGTGAATTGATTTTGCTTTAATTATTATTAGCATGAAGGCTAGGTTTTCTTGTTGTCTGCTTCTGTTACTACTCTTTTAAAATAGTCCTGAGTAAGCAGGAAACTTTGACCATTAACAAGATCTCTAGAGTTTCTTACCTATTTGTCTAATCACATCTATTTTCCCATATTGGAAGACTTAGTGGTTGGAAGCAAATGAATTTGAGTCAGATGCAGCTCTCAGACAGAAAGTTTTGGGGCTGGATTAGGAACTGACACAATCCTCTCAGTTTGGATCTGTATCTCTTGGACTTGGGTGCTGACTCTGGTCATTTGTGTTGCCTCTTCCAGATTCAAAGAGAGAACAGTATTTATCAAAATCCCCACCTGGAGGAATTCTTAGATTTTGCTGTAAGGTTGTAGTTTACATTTAGATTTTTCCCTCACTTTACCTCCTTTTGGCTAATTCTCACCACTTTGAAATGTGAAATATCACAGTTTATATCACTGATCATTAGAATTAAAACAAACAAAAGAAGCTCCAGCCTTTCAGTCATATACATAGAGTGCATTCATCCACATCACCTTAAGCTTTCTAAATTTCCTAGTTTACATGCAAACTTGTTATCTCTGAGGTGCCACAGAAACAGAAACACAGCACAGGCTGGACTCTAGATATTCCATTTTGGGAATGTGGACATGCAGTTTCTATGTTGTAACACTTGTGTCATGCTTCAGTTTGAGACCCAAAAGCCACTGGGTCGAAATGTTCTTAATTAAGGCTGTTCATACCTTTGAAAATCCCATCCATCTTAGATCTGTATTATTACAGATGTGCTCTGGGTTTATTGATTTGGCTTCTGTTGTGAAAGTAGCTGAAGAAACCAGCCCAAACTAGAAATGAGACAAGTTCGCATCTTCATCAAAACTTTCCCCACACTGAAGAGCTGTTCGGGATTAGAATCCTAGTTCATGCTCATTATAGAAATAGTTCTTTTCTACATGTTCAGAGCTGACATTTCCCTGAACTTTTTCAAATTAAGATATGGGGATGTGGTTTGAACTCATTGTTAGGATGGTTTTAAGGGCTTCGTTCTTCTGCAGACAGATGTGATGCAGTGAATTTCAGTGGTTTTAGCATAAGACCAGCTCAGCAGAGGGAAAAATGAATTTCCTACCAAATCTGATCTTTACCAGAACCTGACTTTAGTGGCTGACTTGTCTGGTTTGTACCTCGTAGCTTTGTGTTAAGATTTGTATTTACAATGTCATTATCTTCCAGAGAGAATGGGTTTTTTTCTTTCTCATAATTAAAACAGTAAGAATTAATGATGGACCGGGGAGGCTTGCTTTTCTGCAGTAATGAAGTGGATCGCTTTCAGTGGCTAAGAAAAAAAGTTAATACAGTGATTATTTTGGTCTGAGCTAAGTCCTATTGTAAAAGACAGCAGTATTAAAATTGTATTAGACATGTAAAAAGTCACAACCCAGAACAGTAAACACATTGCAACTAGGCAGTATAGCTTTGATTCTAATGCTCAGCTAATTACAAGAGAAAAGATGGTAATTTTTTTCAAAATTTATCTGTCTCTCCCCATTTTTACCGCCCTCTCCCCCCGCCTTTTTTTTTGTCACCTAGGAATATTTAAACAAAAGTTACAGTCACTTCTGCTGGCTTTGCTGAACCACATCCCTCTACCCAAACCAGCAAATTCTGCCCCTCCCTGCCTTTCATTTGCAGTTCTTCAGCTCTCACCATTCCTGGAGGGACTGAGGCACCTCTCAGGGATCAGCTGAGGGCTGCAGGAGAAAGCCCAGCAGTTATGGCAGAACCAGGGCTCTGAGTGCCCAGCATAGGAGAGGAGAGAAGCTGGGGAAAGGGGCAGTGATTGCCCTGCTCGTGTCATTAGGGAATAGCAGCTCGCTGAGAGTCTGCACTTCTGTTTGAGAAACCCCATAAATGTTGGCAGCTCGGGCTGTTTGTATTTAAAGTTATGTCTCTTCTGTTTCTGAAAAGTATTCGTGTCTCACTCTCCCAAGAACAGTGTCTCTTACTGTGTCACGCTGCCTTGGAAGCACAGGGATATGGAAAGGTGGAGAGTCAGTAACTTCTGACTTACATGATCAGCCAGAAATTGAGATCTCTTATGCTGTTTTCATGAGCCTCACAAAGGGATAATGTGTTACAAATTTTTCCTTAATGATTTGTAGTTAATTTAAGAACATACGGAAAAGTCCTTCTTCCTTGGAGACAGATCCTGACTTCCCTCTGCCTTGGATTCAATGCAACATCCATCATTCTGAGGTTTGCCTACAAGTCATACTGAAAGTCCTGTTCTAACTTTGTCCCTCCTGCATGTCATCATGCAGTCTCATACAGACATCCAGTTGGCTTTATGTCCTTCCCCTTTTGCATGGCAGTGTTTTCACCCCACAGGAGACATCTGGGCTTCCTGGCTGGCCTCCCGGGGCTGAAATCCCCCCCTTCCTCAGCCACTAATCCATTCAGCAGACTGAATGTCTTCTCACTCTCCTGCTGAATGAAAGCTGGTTTTCACTCCCATCTGGTCCCTTGTTGTTTCACACAGCTCCTGGAATAATATTACTCATTCTCCTTTGCTGCTGTTAATTCTTTCATAAGAAATGTGCAAACCAAATTCCTACTTAAAATACACGTGCTGGGATGTTTCCAAAACATTTGGTGCTTGCTAGGCCAGATGCTTATTGTGATGTACCTGTTTGTTCAACACATACCAAGACTCTGCTGTTTGGGTGTTGGAAATGTAAACACAAACATTAATATTGGTCTGGGATCCTGTTTTCCTTGGCAGATGAAAGCGGCCTGGCACTGTGGGGCCACGAGATATAAATTATCCACTGACGCTGTGAATACTGTAGCAGACATTAGAATAGATTTAAAAGATGAACTAAACTTTTGGATCTTTCAGGAGGAAGTTTGAGAGTCAGATGTTTGGGGAATGTCTTCCTCTAAATCTTCTTGCACCTCCACCCTGTTGCCCACAGTTGTACTGTAAACCCCCATTCCTCAGGGGAATTCTGAAGTCTCCAGCTTCATGAGCTCTTCTGATTTCATTTAAAGCAAAACCAAAGAATGGGTGTGCATGCACACAGAGTTAAAGTATATCCTGATGTCTTGATGGAAGGCCAAAAGGCAAATAAGAACAGAACCCAGTAAGTATTTCTGACTTTTTTCCTTTTTTTCAAGAAAGAGACTTTGGCCTTGATTTTTCAGTGTTTAACATTGGCAGTACTGTGTCTGTTATGTTGGCTGTAATCCCAGTTCATACCAAGACATGAAATATTAAGTGTATGTGTGTTATAACATGTATGTTAAGTGTAAAGGTGAACTTTCGGGAGTACTGAAGGACTTAGTTCTGTGGCAGTCTGCCTTCTGGGGGGTTACAGTATTGCTGCTATTATAGAAAAGATCAGAAAGATCTGCCAGGCTTGCTGTCCTGGATGTGCCAGAGTGGTCCCGTTTGTGGTATGAAGGTGTTCTAGTATAGTCTCTCTCCTGAGCAGTAGCTCACACCTCAGCAGGAGCAGATGGCAGCTATCAGAACTATGTGAGGTTTGCCATCCATAAATAAAGGCCCAAAGTGTATTTACATAGTGCAGGGCTTTTCCCCCTCAGGACAGGACTCGATGGTTACTTAAATCTTCTTTAAAAAATGGAAGGGAAGCTATTTTCCTGTAAAAGAAAGATATGTGTAAGGGCTTGAGTTTTCTTAGAACTTCTTGGACTTAGGCTGGTTTTCTATGGAAATTACCCTCATTGCAATCTCTGTGTCTCTCTTCAGTTTCCCTTGCAATAGCTTTTCAAAATGTTGGTTGAATTTATTCAGATTTGACAGGGGAGAAAAGGTCTCAATGATATTATCTTTGTATGAGTTTCATAAAAATAGGCATCTAGATAGATGAGACTGTGATTAGTACTGCCACTAAAGGAAAAAGAGGCACTGTAGGCTCAAGACATTATTAAACAGCTGAGAGTCCATGCGGGAGACTGACAGGGAAAACCTGCCTTCGGGCTGTGTCGGAGAGTCTGGCTGCTCCTGTTTCCATTCCTTTTGCCACACAGATTGCCCAGCATCCCAGTGCTGAGAGCAGCAAAGTAAAATGAGCCTGTGCTTTTTGTCCTGGATGTATCTGCAGTAGGATTTGGAGTAGGATAGGAGTGCACCTGAAGCATCAGCATGACACATCAGGACCTTCAGAGAGGACTCAGTGTTGGAAAGGGATCTGAAACCCCCCAAACCAGCTGTTCTCCAGCCCTCCACAGTTCACAGGGGGCTTTTGGTTGGTTTTAGTAGAGATCCTTGAAGAGGAGTAAGTTAGTCTATGATAAGCTTTAGGAAACCTTTTTGTGGCTGGGGATGTCATCATTCCTACAAGGTAAGGTCTACAGGTCAGTCACCACTGCAGATGGATGGGGATGCAGGAATGTCCAGGGAACCTGTGACCTTCCTGTGGGACTCTGCAGTGCCCCAAACAGGACTGACCAGCTGGGTGCAGATCCAGTGTCCTGGCTTGCTGCTGTGGTATTTCCAGGCTAAGGAGACCTGGGCTACCTCCATAGCTACATAGGAGGCTAAAGTATCTGTGCTGCATCCAACCTTGGCCTTTGCTTTGTAGCCAGCTTAGGCTTTCCTTAGATGAGTGACCCACCCTGCACTTCCAGCCTCAGAGTTAGTAAGGGAAAACTTCTTTGGTTTTGCTTTAAATGAAATCAGAAGAGCTCATGGAGCTGGAGACTTCAGAATTCCCCTGAGGAATGGGGGTTTACAGTACAACTGTGGGCAACAGGGTGGAGGTGCAAGAAGATTTAGAGAAAGACATTTCCCAAACATCTGACTCTCAAACTTCCTCCTGAAAGATCCAAAAGTTTAGTTCATCTTTTAAATCTATTCTAATGTCTGCTACAGTATTCACAGCGTCAGTGGATAATTTATATCTCGTGGCCCCACAGTGCCAGGCCGCTTTCATCTGCCAAGGAAAACAGGATCCCAGACCAATATTAATGTTTGTGTTTACATTTCCAACACCCAAACAGCAGAGTCTTGGTATGTGTTGAACAAACAGGTGCATCACAATAAGCATCTGGCCTAGCAAGCACCAAATGTTTCCCATTCCTGAGCATCTTCTGTCCACAGGGGACTGTGTCTGTCATGAGTTTGAGGCCAGGTGATTGTCAGCCCATCATGGGCAAAGACAAGTGAGGCAATGTCACAGAAGTTCCCATATGAAGGACAAATCTCTCAGCAGTTTTCCTGAGGACAGGGTCTCTCTGACCCCTTTACTAGCACCGCAGTAGCTGTCTTTTAGTGTCATTCAGCAATTCAAGCAAAGATGATCCAGCATCTCATGGGTAGTGGTGTGCTGGTCTGCAGCTCCCCAGAGCAGGCGCAGGAAGCCCTAATTTTTGTCAGGATAAGTGTATGTAAATAGGGCTGCATTCTTTCTTCCAGTAGAACTTCATGAATTTGAGATCAATGAGGCCCCCTGGAGCTCTTTGGAAAAGCAGTTCTGTGAGCAGTAGAGCTGCTGAGAGCTGGTTGCCTATGATTTGTCTCGTGATTTGGTTATCTGGAATTTAATATGTTCCTAGTGCTAGTTAAAGTATCCTCAATAATATCTCTCTCTTACATGGAGTCTCTTGTGCCCGAGAAAGACTGTGATCACAATAGCAGGAAAATACTACAGCCTTACTCCTATCCTTGCCTACCTGCTTTCAGGAAACTTATAAGAACACAAAACTCTTGAGGCAAGTGTAGTGCTAAATCAGATTGAAAACACTCATAAACTCTCAGAGACAGAAAAATAAATATGCACACAGTCACATAAATATGCAGTCACAACTGCATCTCCCTGATTTCTTAGGGAGCCAAGCGTGGCAATGGAGTGGCAAAAAAAAAGTAAATGTCAGTTCCAATGAAAACAGTAATGGTCATGTGTGAGCAGATGAAGTACAGCTTCTGAGAAGCTCTCCCTACCATTCATTCTGTCTGTGCTTGGCTAGGAATTATCAATTAATATTTTTGGAATCAGTGTTTGGAAGTGCAGTGTGTCTTTATGTGCCAGAAGAAATTTTATTATGGTGAGATTTGGAGAGGTTGTGCAAGTTTTCTGGAGAGTAAGAGCCAGAATTACATATGGGTGTGTTATGATCCAGTCATAATAAGTTCATAGGAGTCCACCTGTGATCCCAGGCATGCTCATCCACCTCAGTGCCTCTAGAAAAGCTCTTTCCATCACAGTCCATAACACCTGGAGACTGATGGGCAGCTTTTATTGACCTGATCATTCTGTCCTCAGAGACAACTTGATTCTCCCTGCCTTGCTCCTAAAGAACCCTTACTGTAAATGCCTTCTTAAAGGTATTTCTGTTGGGGGGTCATGTTGTGCTTCTGCCTGTGTTTTAATCAGTGTGGTTCAGTCAAGGTAGAGAAATATTTTGAGCCTGGTGCATGTTCGTTTTAATTGAAGAGGAGAAAAAATGCAGCATGGTTGGTTCCTTGGGGAAATGGTGAATTTCTACAGCTGATCCTTTGAAAGATCTCAGCAGTTTTAAAGAGAGAGGGAAGAACTGTGAATGAAGCAGCCAAGAGATGGAGGAACAGCTGAAGAATGCCAGCCAAGAGAGTGTGGGAACTGTGCTCAGAGATTTCTCATGTTTGGATCTGATCCAAATGAACCAAAAGCAGTGTGAGACTTTTCTACTCACTGCAATGATTTTACTATTAGCAGACCCTTTTAGGAATCTTCTCATTTCAGTGCTAAGAAGAAGATGGTTCCTGTTCTATGTGGCTATTTGTCAAAAACAGTTTTGGCACATTGGCAGTGCTGGAGCAATAGTCTGGAGCATGGAAATGCTGCTGCAGAATCGCAGGAAGAACAGGGACAGCTTCTTTGCCAGGGTGTTGGTGGCTGATCTCCAGAAGGTCTTGGTCACAGGTTAGAGGAAGAGGCTGGGTCCTCTTAAAAGCCTTTGGCTACTCCAGGCCAGGTCCTATGTGAATTCCATAGCCAGGGCTAGCAGTTTGACACTGTAAATCATAGAAAAGAAATCATGGCTATCAATTAGAGTGAGAGGCATAGCTGGGGTCATAGCTGGGGAGAAAGCTCAAGAATGAGTCTTCTCAAAGAAGATTTGGGATTTTAGAGGAGCCCAGGGTTGCTGGGTTTCCTCTGCTTCCCCAGTGAATTACTTTGCCAATGGTTAAAAACCATTTCAACCTGATTCGTATGTTCCATCTGGGCGCTGTGCAGTGGTAGCAGCACTGACCCAAGGCTTGAACCTGTCTCAGTTGTAATTAATGGAAAAACTCCCTTTAAAGTCAGAAAATCAGGAATTGAGTCTTAAGACACTTGAAATGTTACTATCAGTGGAAGTACACCTGCCCTGATTGCTCTGTGTTCCACTCAGGTCACATGTTTCAGCTCAGCAGCTCTCAAAATTTCCAATGTATTCACCACCCACATGCTCAGATCTCGAGATGTCAAAGTCATGAGTACTTTTCTTTCTTTTCAAATAAGTCATGGCCTCCCTGGCTCTGGAAACAGCCTAACAAAAACATAGCTGTAACTGAAGTATTGGCTGTAGCTGGGAACTGTACAGAGATCAATTAAAACAGTCAGTTTGTGCTCACTGGGAAATTTCTCAGATTTGGGAACTAAAACCTGCAGTGCTGGGATTCACCTCAAAATAAATGGATTTCAAAAGCTTGAGCCTAACCTCATTCAGATCTTTCTGGGATGTAGGAAAAAAAAAAAAGAAGACATCAGTTTTATTTAGAGGCCACGATAAAAGTTTCTTTTTAGATATTTACCACTTTAGAAGTAGTTTCTCCCCTGAGTAGGATTGTGGTCTCTTGGTAGGTCTGCAGAACCACTTTACAGGAGGAGTGAACCAATCTATGGCACAAAATATCACTGCAGTCATCAGTGCTCCATAATTATCCAAGTGCACACACCTGAAGGGTAGAATTATACTTTATTTTCTGTGAGTATCCTATAACAAAGTAATGTGAGGGCTTGTTTGAATTGCATGGCCTTGGATGTGTTGCCCCCACATCTCCATGGAGTCGGTGTCTGGATAGGGCTGAGCTGAGGGACAGAGGAGCAGGGGAGGGAACAGACCATGCACTCCAGTGCTCAGCTGTCCTTTACTTTGCCACTGCAGAGTCTCTGGCTGTGGTCTGCATTCCCAGCACCGTGAGGTGGCCAGGCAAAGGTGGCAGGCTGTGTTTAATGATCCCCACCGAGGCACGGAAGGAGGTTCGGTCTGAAGGCGGGGAGCTCGTGGGGCACAGTGGCAGCTTGACTCACACTCTATGGGCTCTCACTGTCAACACAGCAATGCTCTGAACCATTAATAATAATGTGATGTTTTAGCTGGGGGGAAGTAAGTGTCTCTTGAAACCACATTTCTGCCTTCCACGCACCCCATTCCAGCACTCATCTGTATTTACTGAATAAGGTTAATGGATTATTTAGCAGGTTTCTCCAGCCATTATCAGAGAGCACACTCTGTTTATGTGGCTGGCCTCTCCTGTTCTGTCAGTGTCATAAGCTACTCAATTAGAAAAGGGAAATAAAATGTATGTAATAGGTAACTATGGTTACCTGTGATGTGGGTTTTTAAGAAGTGCTCAGAAAGCTAGTGGCAACAGAGTTTGGAAGTTCAAAGCTGTAATTTATTCAAGAACTCTCTTGAATCAGAGTATCAAAAGCATTTAGAATAGATTCAGAACATTTTCTTTTGTGGAACAGTGTTGCAGTCCTAAGCAGAAGCTCTTGTACAGACCGACTGCTTGCTCTGCTCATGTGAGAAGAAAATAGGAGAGGGAGAGGGTAAATATGCCCTTGTTCGACTTTTCTCTTGCAGAGCCCAATAGCCCTGGCACTGGAATAGCTTGTGAAAGTGGTGGTTTCTGGAAGTAGTGCTTCCATTGTCCTGTTGTTTCCCTATTTACCCTGGAACAGTGATTTTAAAAGTGGTAAAAATACAGAGCCCCAAAGCTGCATGAGCTTCAGGGGCATCTTTCAAATAAAGGTTCCTACCTCAGAAATTCAGCCCCAATCATGCTGTTTGCTCAGAAAAGAAAATAAAATCCTCCATGTTTAATTTAATGAGGACACAGAACAGTGCTAACAGCTTTTAAAAGGACTGAAAGTGCCATATGAAACACGTCTTAAGGTCAAAAATTTCACCTCTGAAGTGTTTCAGGGGGATCAGGTGAATTCTGTACATACTTGCCCTTTGCAAAGCAGGGAGCTGTTGCAGGCTCTTCCTGTGGGATTTTTGTGTGAACACACAAGACAGTGCCACCACAGTGTTCCCTGTCCGCTCCATGGGCACTGCCCAAGAGAAGGGGAGGGTAATTTCAGCTGCCCAAAAACACTGTCTCAACCAAACCAACCAAGTACACAGGGTGCAGGAAAGACGTGTTCTGTCACATATTTTATTGTCATAACATGCAACTACATAAGATGAATACTGGAAAACCTTGCATCCAGTGCATGACATGCCAGTTTAGCAGCACACTTCCAGAGGAAAATTATCTGCTACAGGGTCAGGAGTCATTTCCCAAGAAAGCTGTCTAAAAAAAGTTTGCAATTAAGAGAAGACATTGGACTCAACCCTCTGTTAGATGTTTGCTGGATCCCACCTTTACACAGGTGGTTTTGCTCTGCCCTAAGTTCACTTTCTAGTAGGCCAGCAGAGAAATTCTGAAGGCTTTAAATGCTTCCCCCAATTCCTCCTGTTTAGCCGACTTGAAACACACAGCGTGTAATTTGTTAAAGCTGATATTTGTTAATATCCCCAAAGCTGGGGTTATTGCAGTTCAGTCAGGTGCAGGGCATGGCTGTGAAAGGTCAGGGTGTGGTATGGTTTGGAGTGCTGGAGAGTTTCCAGTGTGTTTGCACTGGGGCTGTGCTTGTTCTGAACCTGAGGGAAGGCTGTGCTTGTATCTGTTAATCTGGAGGTTCCTTATTAATAGGCTGCACACTTCATTGATTTTTAATTAATTTCTGAAGAGACACAGAGGATAAGTGCTGCAGCCCACAGACGTCTCTGTACTTACTGCAGTCCACATCTCTATTGATTGCCTGCCTAAGGAGCAGAAGTAATCCATTTTAAATACACTTTCTTGGAGAGACTGAATGCACTGCACAATACACTCTCCTGACTGTAATTGCATTGGCAAGAGGTCAGTGGTGGGGGAGACGTAGCCCATTGTTCAAGTGTGCTGCTGTGGGTTTCCTTCCAGGAAGGTGGGCAGTTTGGAATTATAGCATCAGGAAAGCACTGGTCGCAACTCCCCCATTACAGTTGCACTGGGAACTCCTTTATGGGCTGCTTTTAGCCTTCCTGCCTCTTCAGAGGAAGGAGCTGGAGCTGGTCTAACTGAAGCAATTAATGTAAGGGAGAAGAATAGCATTCAAAAAGCCTGTTTGAATTGATACCTCTCTTTGGTTGCCACTTCAAAAAGCATCAAACACTTTCCAGGAATATATGATCCACTGGGAGCTGAAACCTGAAGTCTCTGAGCACTCCCCAAATCAGGGGACAGGTATGTTCCTTCTGCTGGCACATGTAACACAGATTACTATGATTTCTTTTGAAACAGCAATTTGAAACAGCCTTTGTCATAAGGACTGTGATTCTGCCAGTCTCTGAACTGTAGCTACTTTGCAGTGAGTGTTATTGCCCAGCAAGGAGAGTTTTGCAGTAGTAAGTTTGTTATTTAGGCAGTTAGTTCTTGTTTAAAGGCCTTTTTCACAGAAGAAGGTGTTGTTGGTACAGTTGCAGCCAGAACTGCACAAAGTGCACTGGTGATACACTTACTGTAAGCACAGCTACAAGCTGCAATTTCTCACTCTTCTTTGGGCCGCAGTCTCCTGAGCTGTGGTTTTCTTCAGAGCTAATGGGAGAACATCCCTGTCCTTTTGGGCTCTTTGGGAATAAGGGAGAGTAACGTAGTCTGTCCACACAGCCCAGGAGGCTGGGACACCTGGTCCAGGTGAAGGGGTACCACAGCCAGTATGACCCAATTTGCCCACTGAATGGAGAATGGAGCTGGCACAGGAGAGCACCTTGTGCCCAGCTGTCTTAAGAAAGCACCTGAGTTAATTGCAAAATAGAGATTAGATACAACTCCACAGCTCCCTCCCTCAGGAATCTCATGCTTGGGAATGAACTTTGCAGCAGCTGCACAGATGTGGCTGTAGGTGGGACCAGAACTCAGAGCTACAGCCAGTATGGCCAGTATTGAAATAAATACCTGGTCTGTATCTCATCGCTTATGCTACTTAATATATTTATGTAACATCTTTCATCAGAAGAACATGAAGTGCTTCCCAGACTCTTTATATTCAGCACCACCTAATCCAGAAAGCTGTACAATTTGAGGGAACCTGGGAGACAGCTCATCTTTCCACAGGAGTTCAGACTAAGGACATGTTTGATGATGCAGTGGAACTAAGGCCACTTCTGGTGTTGCCCGAGGAGCTTCAGCACCTACCCAGGATAGAGAGCTTCATTTTAAGGGTCCCACAAGCCAGAACTGAGAACCAGTCAATTCAGCAGTGACCCACTTATCTATGCCATGAAGGGGTGAGATGGCTTTCCTGAGATGTTTATTTAGGATTGGAGTAGGTCTGGCCCACCAAAATGTCTGCTTAGTCCAGTCAATTAAGTATTGAAATGTCATAATCTTATGAAATTGCTTCTCCTCTCATTTCTTTCCACTCTTTCTCCCTTTATGAATCATCTGTCATTTTGGAATAGACTGCATTTTTCCTGTAATTCTCATCTAATCAGCCTCATAGCCTCTTTCCCTTCACTTTTGCTTCTTGAGTTTGTTTCAATCTGTTGTGCTTTAGCATCATCTTTATTTTGTGTCCTGGGATAGAGTTTAGCAGTGTAGTAAATCAGGCTTTTGGACTCCTATTTCTGGAACGAAAAAACTGCAGCTGCCACATGGTGCAAAGCAAATATCTGGTGCTGACTTCCTTTTATTCAGACTTGTTCTTTTGATGTGCAGCTGGCACTTTTATATCGCCACAGGTAGTGTGTGTCCTTCTGTGGTTGGTATGAACCCAACTCATCCCAATTTTGTGCTTCAGCTGAGCCAGCCCACATGTGAGCAGACAGAATTTATACTTCTGGGTGAGCCACAAGTGGAGAGATGTAAGACTGACCTATGTTCAAAACATCACCACTCTTTTCACAGCAGAACTAGCTCAAGTTACCTGTGCAGGAGTTGGATTTCCACTGGTTGTCATTCCATAGGGATAATAATCCGGCTGCACTGAGATCCCATCTCTCGAGTCAAGTACAGATAGTCTTGGTCTTGCTTCTGTGTACTCTGAACTGTTCTGTCTGAAAACTTTTAGCAAAGTCACAGCAGGACTGGGAGGAAAGCGCTGTTGTCAGCAGTGTCCCCTCTGCTCATGTCACACCTGCTCAGATGGCAGTTCTGGCAAAGTTTCCATCATCTGGCCCTGCTCAGGTGGACAGGACTAAAGCAACTGTAGGAAAATCCAGGTAGTTATATCAACTTTGTGTCCTAAGTGCATCTGAAGATGGTCAGCTTGAGATAAAAGCACTTTTACCCTGAGATACAGTTTGCTACACATTAATAGCACATTGCTTCAAACTTAAACTGAAGAGAAGTGAAACCTTGAGATAGTGAGCAGGAGATGGGAAGAAATACATTACTATTACATAAGCTTTCTTTGTCTACCCTTTACCAAAGAGAGAGAGATTAACTTACCCCCTAAAATTGAATTGAACTCCTAAATACTTGGGCTTATAGCACAGCACAGGATCAGGAGTGGTTCTCCCTTGCCAGCTTCACCAGGGCTGGCAGAATTCCAGGCATTTTCAGAAATGGCAGGTGACCTGGTGGAGATGTGCTTAGCACGAGGTGTGAGTCCCCAGGTCAGGCCGGTAGCATCGCTCTTCCCTCTCCTTGGCTGTGAGGGTGACCTCCAGTGCCAGCTCCCAAGCCGACCTACACAGGACATCACACCTCTGCAGCTGAGTCAGTGGATTTCAGAGCAGTGTCAGTCTTTCTCTCCCACAGCTCTCTCTGGAGGAACAGCTACCTGGATGAGTCTGGTTGCTCCTGACAACAAAGGGCACAGTGTTTTCCTTGAAAATGTATTTAGCCCCAGGCAAAATTACACCTTTTCCATGGGGTATGCAGGGGAAAAGATGATCATTTGAGGCTTTCTGCAGTGATTCACATTATTAAGCAAGCCTCGAGTTATTAGGATGGTAAGAGAGCAGTCTCCAAAGCTGCAGATTAATGTCCATGAGACTTGAGTTGGACTTGAAATTTTCTTCCTTCATATACCTGAAGAATGAATTTGATGAATCTGCCATGTGTGCTGGCTTTGGTGGGTGGAAGTTATTATCGAAGAAAGACAGGCTGCTCTTAATTTCTGGGTGAGATAAGATCAACATGCCCTCAGTTTAGGGAAACAATTATATTTAATGTAGAAAACAACCAAAAGTCACACTGAAAAAAAGTATTTATAGGGGGTTTGCAGTGGGCTGGTGCTGCTGAAGATCTTGGAGCAGGTGAAGGTCTTTATACTTACTTTTTTAACTGGATTTGTTCTTGCAAAATGATGTGTTGCGTCTTGCAAGACAGAAGACATATGTTAAACTTTAGTTAGTGATTCAACACACTTCAGTTCATCTTTAGCAATTATCCCAAAAGGACTTTGCATTTAATGACTTACATACCTGTTTGAATTCTATCCTGAGTAATGAATACCTTCTTTCTGGAGATGAAATCCAGGCACCTGAGGGAAAGAGCTTTCAGGCAAGATTCATGCAGTTCAGAGTTGGGCATTCCCTGCGCAGCAGCTGCCACTTTTGAAACAAACCCAGAAGCATCCTCAGCAGGGAGGTGGGACTCCGAAAAGTCCAGAAAACTGAAGGAAACCAAATTACAGCATCTGAAATAGTCTGTGCTCATATCTCTTACACTCTGACCTGTACAAATGGAGGCTGTGCTCAAAAGCTTCCCCCAGAAACTGGGAGGCAAATTACAGCAGCAGCAGAAAGTAACACTGCTTATAATAAAGTAAGGAAACAGCAAATTATGACCACAACTTCAAGGCATTTCTCAGGGTACAAACCCGTGATTTGCCAGAAAAACTTCATTTTCCTTTTTTTAAAAAATCCTTTTATTCTCCTATTTCCTCCACCAGCCTAGCTTTGGTGATACTTCCACAGCACTGGAAATCCTAATACTTTGTGAACCTAATTCGATGTTTTGTACACTGAAGTTCAGCACTTGGAAAGATCAGAATGCTGTCCAAGATCATTGTCTTCTCTTGTCCCATGGGTTTTTTGACATAAAGTCTCCTTTCCACTGTCCCACTTCAGTTTATTCCCAGCACATTATCTCATATTCAGGTCTGATATTTTTCTTGTGAAAAGAGCAAACCTGACTGTGCCTGAAGTGACCATTCCAAAGCTGTCACAGTGCCAGAGAATTTATAAACACTCCTTAATAAAATTGCAGAAGATATTTTTTTCATAGCTCTTATCAAATAATTTTTAGTCTATTCAACTAATAAAATGTCTTCCTGGTATTCTCTTATGGGCTTTTTTACGGGGGATGTGTATTTTTTATCATACTTCTGTATCATGTTAAAAGATTAAACATTCATATAGAGCTTTTTTCCCTGCCAAGTTCAAAAATGTCTTCAGATGGTGGTTCTCTGCATAATATATGTTTAGACAGTATTGCTGCAGTGAATACTATAGGATTCCCTTTTTTAGATTCTTGTCCTTCTACTTGGATAGTCTCATTTATTGAAAATATATACATATCTACCTTTTCATTTATACTTCTGCCACCCACATTTAAAGCATGTTGATGGAGTATCAGGAAAAGCGAACATGTTTACCCTGGGTATTCCCAAGAGGATTTACATTTCTGCAGACCATGGGCTCTGCAGAGGATTTTGTAGCTGCCAACCAACCCTACAGGGACTGGTTTTAGCTTTTATGTAACACAGGTGGGAGAAAGCCCTGGGAAGGTTGTTTGACAGCGGTGAAGCAAACTGAAATGCAATGATACACAGGCAGTTATTTCTGCCCTCTTTCTAGATAGAATAGAAAACCAGCTGTGGTATTGCTGGGGTGCAATACAAGGTGTTGGGTATTACACATTTTCTAGTTCTTGAGAGAGTGTGAGGTTAGGATGAATAAAATAGAATCTTACTAAAATGATACTAAATAATAGCACAAAATTGGAGTAAATGGATGTGAATGAATAGAGTAAGCAGTGAAACATCCTAAAGTGTTAGCCTACAAGTTTAAAAAATGCTTGAAATTAGAGACAGTAAAATAAGACCAAAGAGGCATGGATAAAAATTTGGTTGTGTAACTCTTTCAATGAAGGATGGTTTTGCACACCTTACCATCCATTCCTGCCATCATTAACTAGAATCAGGAGGCTAAAGCCTTGGTACAGGTCATCTGTTTTGATTTTGACAAGACAAATTCTGTATTTTCATTTTGGCCAAAAGAAATCTGCAATATTTTCATATTGTATCAGTGCTGATAGCTACAAGTTAATCTATTAAAAATTATAATTTTATTTGGACCTGATATATTCTGGTGCCAGCAGAATTCTCTCATCAGCTGGTATCACAGTGTGATTCTTGTGTGATTCACAATCGCTTAGCCCATGAAATTTATTTGTCTTTTTTTCTAGGGGTTTTAATTTGATGTCAAAAACCATTGCTGTCAAAAAAAACCATAATTCTTTTGGTCAAAAACATAATTCTGATGGTCAAAAGCTGAATATATTGATTTGCAATTGGCAGGAGGGTGTTTGTTTCAACTAGCAGTGCTTCTAAAGAATAACTTCAGTTGCTTTGTGCCAAAGCATCCCTGTGTTTTTCAAACCCCCTTCATGTTGACTGCATGAAATAGTGTTTATGCCAAACGTTCTCCCACATATTTTCAAAGCTTTTACTGGTGTTTGCACTGAAATTTTTCACCTAAAACCAGCTTAGGGCTCCATTTGATGCTTTTTGCATAGACATCCACTTTCATAGAATCCTAGAGGTGGAAGGGACCTTAAAGCCCATCCAGTTCCAGACCCCACCATTTGCAGGGACACCTTCCACCAGACCAGGTTGCTCCAAGCCCCGTCCAGCCTGGCCTTGGACACTTTAAGGAATGGGACAGCCACAGCTTCTCTGGGAAACCTGTGCCAGGGCTGGGTCCAGACACCATGAGTGGCAGCTGGTATGGGGACAGGTACCTACGAGCTCCTTAGGCTGTGAAGGGATAATAAAATCTGGCCCATGGCACTGAGTAATCTGGTTATTTTAATCACTACATGTGACTCTCTGAATTATCATCTGTATTGTGGGATAATATGATCTCTTTGGTATTCAGCAATGACTTTTTAAAAATTACCATATATATTATACAGAGCTAATATACTGAGATACCTTAAAGGCAATTATCAAGTGTGTGATTTCATCTGTAGGTTCTAATAATGGTGGTTAATGTCATAAATGCCTTTTAATGAAATTATAGGCTTGTAACCCTGCCCAGCTATCCTTTGTGTGTCATATAATTAATAAGACCAAGCTTTGGTGTTGGTCTCAGTGTCACAAAGCATTGTGCAAATTTCCATACTGATGGTAGATGGTTAGTCTCCCATCAGAATAAGAATAAGGTTAAGGCCAGGCAGCTTGAGTATATGTTACCTTATCTTTAAAGGCAGCTGGATGGACTTGTTAACAAAAGTACTTCTAACAGAATATATATGCTCATAAAAAAAGGGCCATTGATCTAATGTCTTATTATAATACCACAGGCAATATTTTAAGGGAGTGAAACGGTAAGGGAGTTCCAGCACTTGGAATAAAGAATTGTTTTCCTTCTAATTCACTGAGGGTAGTGAAAATTTGTGACCAACTTGAAAACCATTTGAAGATGGACAAGAATCTTCATCTTGAATTGAAGATACTTGTCTAGAATGTAACAGAGCTGGGATTGTTTCCCAGTGTGGTCTGATTTCTGGGGGGCTTTGGCTAAATTGATTATTTTTTTATGGTCATCAGATTTCCTGTCTGAAGAACAAGGGCCGTAATATTTCTTTTCTTTGTCTCACATTTCCAGATTTTAAGCCTGCTGAAGCAAAAGAGTTATCTATGTGTTATTTTGTTGGGTTTTTTCCTTTTGGTAATTGAATCCTATAGAATCATTCATACTGGAGTAACTCAAGGTCATCTAATACTGCCTCCTGCTCAGAGCAAGAGCAATGTTTAACTTCTGCCCTCTAGGCCATTTTCTCATTATAAATACTCATCATTGAACCAGACATTTTATATGTCACCAGTGGAAGTTACTTCTCAAAAAACATGTAAGACTTATTAGGATTATTGTACTGTTCTTATTCCTTCAGGGAATGATGTACCTGGAAGAGAGGAGACTCGTCCACCGGGACTTGGCAGCCCGTAATGTCCTGGTGAAATCGCCAAACCATGTGAAAATCACTGACTTTGGCTTGGCCAGACTTTTGGAAGGGGATGAAAAGGAGTATAATGCTGATGGGGGGAAGGTGAGTACTGAACGTGTCTGGAAGTAAACTACCATACTGTGACAAGCCTCCTGAAGTTACTCCTTAGGTCAGTGTGTCCCTGTGGGACTGTTACCTGTGCAAGAGAGTCTGTCAGTGACGGAGCAAAGCCCTTGCAGAAAAACTGTGTTGTGAAAGCACACATAAAAGCTGCTCATTTTTTGCACAGTGAGCTTATCCAGGCACTGAAATATAATTGCATGGGCAGTTTTCACACTCAGAATTAGGTTTTGTTCACGTGCTCCAGTCTGTGTCTTGTTTTGAATACTTCTGTTCGATGAGTGATGGATATTCTGGGGCATTCCTGCCCAGCTTCTTTCTCTGGCCAATATACACCTCAATAACGTGCAGTCCCATTTTCCCAGGCAAATAATTTTTGTGAAAACAAAAGGGAAGGCCACAGAACATGAGAATTTAGCTCTTCTATCACACTGGACGAGCCTGTGTATGTTACGTCTTGCATCTACCTCTCCAATACCATGCTGAATGCCAGGCCACTAAAAGCCAGCTTGAGGATAACTTTGAAACCAGACATTTTCCCCTATTACTTTCCAGCAAACCACACAATGGCCATGTAGTGCCTTACCTCATTTCTGCTAATTTCAGATTAATGCATGATAAAATTCAGAAGGCAGTAAGTACGTGGTGCTTCTGGCTGCTCCCTAAATATCTTGAAATTCCCCATTTCAATCTGTCACTGAATCCCAAGGGATTCTGCTTCGCCTGTCATTCCTTTTCCTGGATGTTCTGTTTGCTTTCTGTCTCCTTGCTGTCTGTGGTTTTTTGTTCTCACTCATGCCCTTGTCTGGGACAAACAGCTGTTGCCAGTGTGTGCTGTTCTCTGGGATGAGCTGCTGCCTTGTTTGTGTGGCTGCTGCCCTTGGATCACCTGGACAGGTCAGTCAAGGAAGTGAAGAGCATCAGAGGAGCCACCAGTGCTTCCTCATTTCCCCATGGAAAGAGACCTCCTGTCAGGGAAGGTGGGATTTTGGCAGCTTTCCCCGATTCCTTAATTTCTGTAATTCTCTTCTCGGTAACCCCTCAGCCTCTTCCCTCCATCAGAGAGTGAATGACAGAAAATGAGTTGATCCTTGCAAACAAGCTGTTCCCTGGCAGTTGTGTCTTGGACTTGTTACCCTGCTGAGAGCTCTGGAGCAGGATTTACATCAGATGTATCACTTCCCAGGTCCAGAGAAGCATCCTGTGAACTCCAAAAGGCATTGGCAGCGTCAAGTTGTATTGAGAGCATGCTAAGGGAGGTCCAGACTGGACTATCAAGTGGTTGTAAACAGAGGTGGTGCAGTTTCCATCCTTGAAGGTTTTAAAGTCCAGATGGGACAAATCCCTGAGTAACTTGGCCTGATCTCCTAAGTAGCTGAACCTGCTGTGAACCTGAGGTGGGACTAGAGGCCTCCTGAATCACTTCCAGCCTGAGTTGTCCCATCATGAACAAGGCAGCTTTGCTCCTTCAGCAACTCTTCATGTCTGGAGCGACCCAGCCATATACAACGGGAATGAAAGCAATGCACTTCTGCAGAGTTTAGTGGGGGAGGATGAACTGTCTTTGCAAAAGTTAAAACAACCTTTATTACAAGGGGCTATTTTTGCCATAACTCTGTAGGTTATGTTCATTAGTGAACTTCATGGAAGGCAGTTTCATAAGGGTTTAAATGAAGACACATCCTCTGCTTTTACACCCACCATCTGTTCAGATTTTACCTGCAGTTACGCATCCTTTTGGTTTATTCCAGTACCTCTTCCATAGTTCCAAATTAGAGGCAACCCATACAAGTCCCTGCCAGGTAAAAGTCTTCTAAGTGTTTGTCCATCAGAAATTCACAGACTGCAAGGCTGTGCCTGACGGGTTCAGCTCAGGAATGGGAAACACCATGAATCCCATTTTAACACTAACTCAAGAGGGTGGGCCCTAGTGCAGGAATGAGGTTTGGTTTGCCTGCACACCCTTGTCTGTCGGAATAGATAAGCTCACCCCGAGGGTGATTCACTGACATGGGAACATGGGGCTGCTGGCTTAGTTTGGGGAGCAACTTTTCTCACTGCAGTGCTGATACAGAGAAGTGGGATGGCTAAGTTCCTGACAAATATTAGGAGTTAACAATAAAGCACTGCAAATTCTCCTCATTGCCTGTTTACCCTGATGACGATGATGATGATGGGGACAGTGAAGTGTTATGGTCACTGCATTGTAACCTGGCCTCATTAGAGAACAGTTGAGATAGCAGTGTTGCTATCTCAGATTGCAGAGATTGCAAACTGTTAAGGAGAAAGAGCTTCTTCATTCCACTTTCTCTGCTGCACTTGAGATTTAGAGGAATTATATGCAATTTTTGCGTTGGTTCCTCTTCACACAGCTTTGATGAAAACACAAGTTGTTCTACTACTTCTGAATCAATAAATATCAGAAGTTCTCCGGGTAACCGGTTCATCTTTCTCACCTCCAAGTTTTATGAGGCACAGCCCCATTCTAGAGGGCAGGAATAGCCATTTCCTCTGTGGGATAGTGCTGCTTTTTTCCAAGCTTGCCATTGAAGGAGACAGGGAGAAAGCTGGTGTCTTCATACAGGATCTGTTTGTATTGTTTTAATAATGTATTTCTAAGGTTACGTTTCTCTTGTCCTTCCCTAGATGCCAATTAAGTGGATGGCTCTGGAGTGCATACACTACAGGAAATTTACCCATCAGAGTGATGTGTGGAGCTATGGTAAATCTTCATGTGATTAGTTTAAAAAGTTGTGTCTTTTAAAGCATTGAACTAAGTTGTGTTAGTATGTTAAAGATACCCTCTTTTCCCAAAGGAGTTAATTCCAGAAGCGTTTGCTCTTCAGGTTTTTTTTTTTTCCTTTAAATGTGTAACTCTGAGCAGCAGTTTTTACTGTCTCCTGTGTTACTTCCCTGCTCACTGAAATATATTATCATGATGTTCCCCTCTGGGGTGAGTGCTGCAAGGTCTGGTCTGGTAGCAGTTTGGCTGATTATTATGACAGAAGAAGACCTCTTTCAGCTCAGGCACAGATTCATAAAAATACAGCTGCAGGTCACAATTTTCAGCAGTCTTTGAAAAGCTCAACTCTAAAAGCCATGAATGTCAAAAAACATTTTCAGGCTTATGGGACTTTCTCTACCTAGAGTCAGATAAAAGGGAATTTGTCATAATACAAAGCAAATATGGCAAGAGAAGGAAAAGGAAGAGACGAGTTCTCCAAACTAACTAGAACAAGCATCTATTTAATTTCACAGATAGCTTGGGAATTGGTGAGCTACACACACAGAGAAAAAGTCATATTTGAGAAATGAGGTGTTCGTTCAGTGTTGCTAATGGTTATTCAGACAAGCTGTTTGCCACATCTGCTGAGGTCTTTGCCTGTTTATCTGGTGTAGCTATTACTAATAAAATGATGTATACCTTTGTAAATAGAATTTTTCAGCAGTATCTGGGGCTATGGAGTCCTATTTGCATTTCCTATTGTGCATTTGAACCAAAAGGGTGTACAGCTCTATTCATTACTCACTTTTACCTGTGGGTAGCAGCAAAAGACACTGTTTGCTGTGGCTGGGTGGCTGCCCTCTTCTAGTCAGCTGAGAAAAGCTTTGGAGAGTTCAACTGATCTTGTAAAGCTGCTCTTTCTCTTCAAATCCTGTATTTCCTGGATCACTCAGGAGAAAATATACCTTCATTTATGAAATTCATTTTAAATGCAGGAAGCCCAGAACATCTATAAGCAGAAAGGAAAAGTCCATAAATAATTGACAAGTTATATTTATTTAATGTCAACAAGGAGACGAATGAGGGTGAAATAAATGTGGTTTACTCATGTGGTAATTTTGCCCATCATTTTTCACATTAGCATGACATTTGTCAAAATATGGTACTGATCTGGAGGCATGCTTAAAATGACCTTTGCAATACAAATAAAAGTTAAAGAAGATGGTGTGAGAGCAGCATTTTCAATATTTAAGATTCTGTTTGGGCACAAATTCTTTTACTTATGATATATGATCTTTATTTCCAGCTTCGAAGCCAAAACAAATCCTATGGCTTTTCAAAAAGAGAATATTGGGTTTGTAGCACAGCACTATCATAAACTCAAATCCATAAGGTGATTTAAGGGAAAAAATAATAGCAGTGGCTGTGAATGACTTACAAGGCAAAGCCAACGACCTAATGTTACTCAGTGCTGTACCTTTGTGGGAAATTGATGCTCTAAGCTCGGGAACATCTGCGCTTTCCCCCCTTAAAATAATAGAGTACATCAGCCATTCATTTCCCTTTTTGATAAAAGAGCATGGTGCATTCTTCTGTTATTGCACCCATTTACTTTACCACCCTTCATTTGTCTCAGACCTTTCTTGTGTGCCTCAGGTCTATCACGCCATTTCTTACACCAATAAAAATGAGGGAAGTTGCTTTTGAAGATTACCACAAAGTGCTGTTTCACCATTTTCCGGAGTTTTCAAGTGGCAGACTGTCATGGTTTAAGCCAAGACAGCAGCTAAGCACTGTGTAGCCACTTGCTCAACTCCTCCTGTCCCCCCAGTCCAAACTTCAGTGTTTTTCCAGGCACTCGTGAAGAAGAAGAGATTGCAGTCCAGAACTGGGCCAGGATACTCTGCTGTGAGAGACTGGGGGGGAACCTGAGTAGTGTGACCTCAGACACTAACACTCTTTCTTCTGCCTAGGAGTCACCATCTGGGAGCTGATGACCTTTGGTGGGAAGCCATATGATGGAATCCCAACTCGAGAGATCCCCGACCTCTTGGAGAAGGGAGAGCGGCTGCCCCAGCCCCCAATCTGCACTATTGATGTTTATATGGTGATGGTGAAGTGTAAGGAATTGTCACTTTTGATACCCCTGCACTCACTGCAAGAGGGACACTGGTTTAGAATATTTGCATAGGCAGTCTCTGACAGAGCTGGGAACAGGGCAAGCTGCTGCTGCAAAACAAAAGCTTCCCATGATACTGTAAATTCCATTTAAATACTCCCTGCACATCTTTGGCAATTTTACAATTGTTAGCCATGAAGGGCCGAGTTAGCTCAGCTTCTTATTACTGTCAGATGTTATCTCATATACTTGCTGTGAAGTCAAAATTGTATGGTTGTTATTGTAAACCCTTGTCATTTCCATGACAATTGATTCTGATGTAAAAAAGATAATACTAAACATAATTATGGCACATGGATACCCAGCCAGTGAAGGTTGTGAGGAGAAATCCCATTTCCAAATATTGAGGAAAGAAATCACTAATGTTTTATTGTAAGTAGCAAGAATGATGATTGCAATAGTAATAATAAAAAGTAAAATTAATAGAAGAAATGCTACAGAGAGGATTATTTTTTATCATTCTCAGTCCAGTACAAAAATTTATGATTATTTTTACTTTAGTAAAAAAAGGGAAACAGTCTGCACATGATTTCTTCCAACTTTTTTATCTCCAAGATACTCCCACTAATGACAGTATCCTCCAAGGTTATGCTTCTAATTTAAAAAGAATTAGAAATATCTCTCTGATATTTCTGGCTTAATTTAAGTGAGATTAACATACAGACATCTCATCCATCATATATACTCCTTTCCCTTTTGCTTTGTACACAAAAGCCCTGAAAAAAAAAAGGAAAACTAGAAGAAGTAAATTAAGTATCTTCTGAAAACAGTTGTACTGTGCATGGAGGTGTGGAAATTAAATCATGCAAGGGCTTTGTTAAGTACAAAAATATCCCATCTGGTAGGACACATCCTTAATAAAAGACAGTCAGTGCTGATACCTAAATGTGCAAGATGAGAAAATTGCAAGATAGTGTTGCTGTCTCTGGGATGGAGAGGAGCCCAGCAAATTAAGAAAAATTCCATGCAGTAAGGAACAATCTAGTCTGGCCAAAACCAGGTGTTTTCCATTTTATGCATCATAGAATTCTAACTTTCCATTATTCTGGGTTTTTATTGCAACTTTTCTTTGGGCCAGAGTTATCAAGGACTTGAAACTTGTACATTTAAAAAAGGAAAGATTTCCTCCCTTGACATTTAACCATTTTCTTTCTTGTCTTTCATCCAGGCTGGATGATTGATGCTGACAGTCGGCCAAAATTCAAGGAGCTGGCTGCTGAATTCTCTAGAATGGCTCGAGACCCTCAGAGATACCTGGTAATTCAGGTAAGCAACCCTGCAGCATCACAGGGGTGGGAAAACCAATTGTCTGCAACACCCAACTGTTAGGGGCATTGCCTTTGAATCTTTTGAAGTTCAAGATGCCTAAAGCAAAAGAGCCTAAAGCAAACAGTGACTACAGTGTTATACAAGCATGAAGTAGAATGGGCAGTGTCAGTATCTCAAAAATAATGATATTAATAATACAACAATCTGAAATTAATTTCCTAAGCTCATGTTTATGAGCACATACACAATCTCTGGCTTTGCAAGCTGCTCAGTGCTTTGCATTTCCTTATGAAACTGGGGACAAGTTTTGTCCATAGGCAGACAGTGGATCTATATTTAGACCAAGGACTTCCTTGGTTTTAAAATTGATTAGGCTGAGTCTTTTCCCTGCATTGCTGAGATCACAAGCAAGTTTCTTTTCACTGCCTAAACATGAAAGTTTCTTAGAAAACAGGAAGTTGTGTCATACTGGTACCTCTAATGCTAGGGAGGAGCTTCCCTCTCTGTTCTCCTTAAGCTCTGGGGCTCTGGAGGCTTCACAACCCTGTGACAGGGTTGTGAAGGGTTCATCCTTCATGGGTTCATCCCATGAAACTGCCCTGTGGCAGCAGGGCGATACCTGGTGAGTACAGGTAGCTGGAGCTGTGTGTGCCTGAGTACAGGCATGTGTCCTTCCCTAATTTTGTGGCAGCCTAGACTTGTGCATGTGTTTATTACAGCTCAGACTCAAGCCACAGAAAGCATAGGGTTCTTAGGTAAGGGCCCAGTGTGTGAGCTGTTCAAAGGAAAATGAAAACTTCAAAGTGAGGTGATGGTGAAACACCAGAGACCAGAGCATGGGAACAGTTTGTTCCAGGTAATGATTCTCATGCTCTGTCTCATGCTGTATCTGCTCCACATCATGAAACACAGGGCAGAGGTGCTGATCCTCAGCTTCACATTGACATAAGAATTCCTAGTGGAAGAGCCTCCAGCCAGTGCCACTTCATGTCTCCTGAGTGGTCTAGTGCCAGTCCCACAGTGAGGTGTTTGATTTCACTGGGTAGAGCTGCCAGGTGACTTGTGGTGTGTTGCTGCACACTGTGAATCATCCTGCTCTCCTTCCGCTTCAGCACAAGGAAGATGTGGTTGGAAAGTGAAATACTAGTCAAGAGGATTTTTGGTCCTGAATGTGGAATTCCTCTTGCAGTATTCCCCACTGTGTGAACTAAATTATAAGTTCAGCTAATTCGGGAAAACTCAGTCGGATTAAATGACTTTGTTAGATAGGACATACTTCCTTATTCCAAATACCTCTTTCCTCCATTTCTCCCCCTGCCCTTCCCTCCCCTGTTGCATGGTCTGGCCTGTGTTTCATCCTGTGAGGCTTCTCTCCAGCACTCCTTGCAGACAATACGAGCTCCTGGAGGAGAAACCAGGGTCACTGCATTGCACTGGTACCTCTGCCATCACCACTCCCCATCCCTCCCAGGTGCAATCAACAATGACAAACTTGCCGTTGAGCTTTTAAATGGGTCTGTATGCACCCCACAGCACAGCCATCATTCGCTCCTGGATTCTACATGTGGCATAGTAATTCCTGAGGAGTGGGAGGCCACTCTCCAGCCATCCAGTGGAGTTTAGCATTGTTTCTATGGGCTGATAGGTTTTTGTGGCATGGGATTGCCTTTTGCAATGTTTTGTGGCACCAACAAAATGCAGCCCAGATTTGCCTCTCCAGCTCATAGGTGTTATTTCAAGGTCCTGTTGTTTCCCTGGTTTGACTTTCGTTGTTCTCAGCTCTCATACATTCCGCAGAATAGATGGGAGAGAAATTTACCCTCTAAGTCCCTTAAAGTACAAATTAAAGTAAAGCAAACATCAAGACACAACAGTTTCCTTGTTATTCCCCACCCCTCCTATTTGAGCCTAAATAGTTGAGATATTTCACAAAATATGTCAGAACTTGGGTCAGAAACTGATCTTGTATGGGAAAAAGAGAGAAGAAAAAATAAAAGCTCAGTCATGAAAATGCCAAAAAAACCCCCCGTTTTGCTTGATTCATGCAGTTACTCCCTTTTTGTCATCATATTCCCAGTAAAAAATAAAAAAAACCCAACAACAAAACAAACCCACAAATTATGTGGATACAGTGCTTTTGAACAAACAAAGCAGCATGTGTGGTCCCTGCAGCCTGGGCTGCCAGGGCATTAGGAAGGCTGAAATTCTCTCTTTGGGAAATTAATCAATCTTTTGATATTTTTCCTCTCTCAATACAATCTGTTTAGGGAGATGATCGTATGAAGCTCCCAAGCCCAAATGACAGCAAGTTCTTCCAAAATCTTCTTGATGAGGAAGACCTGGAAGATATGATGGATGCTGAAGAGTATCTTGTTCCTCAAGCCTTTAACATTCCTCCTCCCATCTACACCTCCAGGACAAGAATTGATTCCAACAGGGTAAGAGCAAGCTCTGACAGAAAATACTGGTTATTATAAAAGCACAGGTGGAGATTTAAGTACACCAATCAAACACAGGCCAGCACTGCCTTGGGAATTACAAGCTCCCATTGGTAAAGAAAGTGGCTATAAAAATGTTGTCACTGGGCTGCCTGTTCATTGTGCCTCAGTGAATTCTAAATTAATAGCCCAGCCTTGAGTGAACAAAAGCTCAGCTTGAGCTGCCTGTCCTGAAAGCACAGCTGAGGCTGCTGAAGTCAAGCAGTGTTGCTTCTGCACTGTAATGTGGCCAGGAAGTACACAGCCCTGGTGCTCCTATCCCTGCCATCCTGATGTCTTGGCAGGGTTGGCACTGATGTAACTGAGGGCAGCTGGGATATACAGATAATGTTGCTTTTGTGTCTGGAGCCAGATTTCCAACCCAGCCCCTTTTCCTGTTTGCATGCGATGCTTTCACGGCCGCCCTTCCCAAACGTGTGTTTGTACTGAGCACGTGGCAGGTATTGGCAGGCTGATGTTTGCACCCTCCCCATCAGGGGAGGAAATGCTCTTCATTGTATATGGGGACCTGAGGCACAGAGAGTGTTCGGGGGGAATTCAGCTCACAGAACTCCAACCATCTAAGGGATAGGGATACAATCTAAGCTTTTCCCCCAGACTTCATTTGGTGTCACTGGAGTAGCATGGGTGAACATTGCTGCCTGTCTCGGGCATTTCCAGTAGGATAAGTTACTTTCTGGAGGTGTCTTTCTCTATCCACTAACTCCTGACAGCTGCAGAGCAGTCTCAGACCTGCTGTGTGAGCTCTGGTATGTTGAATCCTGTTCTACATGCCTGTGCCCTGCTGCAGGTGAGGAGCTAAGTCAGATGTCTGGAATCTGTTTTCCCTCCTTCGACAGGTCTGACCTCTGCCTCTGTTCCCGTGCTTGGCTCCAGCCTTTTAACAGTTCAGTTGCCACCCCTTCTCACATAACTAAGAGATGTTGAAATGCATTACTAATGTGAGGGCATTGACATGGGCATCAGGTGTGTTTTAATTAGGGACTTGTTTTCTCTCCAGGCTGCTTTTGGTCAAAAGCCGCAGTTTAAATACTAAGTATACCCTGTGAAATGCTGGTGTTTATTCCTCATGGTTTAGGCACCTTTTGGACATTTATCCTTAGCTGAGGTAGTTCCAAATTCATACCCAGGTGTGAACTGATTACACCATGTGAGACAGGGAAGAGGTGAGTGAAAGAGCCAAGAGTGTATAATCTGAGCCAGTATCCATGCTCTGACCATACCCTGCAGGAAGCTCCTTACCCTCTCCTGAGGAAATCAGTGCTTTTTGGGAATAAGACAAAATCTGATCTTAATAGTCAGTTTGGAAGGAAACTGCTGCTGTTTTAAATGCAAGGAAATGGGAGATGTCTGGATTCATGTAGCATTTCTCCTGCATCACTGAAAGACAGTGAAGTGGGGATGATGCATGATTGAGCAATAAGTGAGAAACTTTCTTTTTATGGCTACTTAATTGATGGTGATCTGAAATACGTCAGGTTTACTACTAGCTGTCTCTGGAGAGGTTCTGTTTCCTTTCCTGCCAACTTCTGAGGAGAGAAGGGAAAGACAGCAATTACCTTTGGAAGGTACTCACTGTCACAGGGATGTAAATCAGTGGAACTTAGTTTGACACAGTGGGGTACTGCCATTTACACAGGTCTGAGGAGGCAGAATCTGACATTTTGGGTTTGTTATATTCATCTCACTCCCATATTTGCTGGAAACACTGGGACACATTTAAAGGAGAAAGGCTTAGTAGAAAAATGTACTTGCTTTTTCAACAGTTCCTTTTGCCATCTGTCTTTGGTACCAGCCCAGCTGAGGACCCCACTAGAGCTGAGGGAATTCCGGTAAAAATCCTAGAGTTAATATTCTGAAAGATTTATTTACAACGTGTCATTTGGACAACCAACATGGTCACTGCTGTATTCATGAAATGAAAACACAGGCACTTATTTTTATTATTATCATTAGTGTTGTTGTTATTATTATTGTTATTGTTGTTACTATCATAGTTATTATTATTATTGGTGTTGTTGTTATTATACAAAAATTAAAATAACTTTCACAAAGCCTTTTCCCAGCTTCAAAGCACACCATTGCAACTGCTTGCACACATGTGATCCCCTTGAAGCCAGCAGAGCTGCAGAAAGAGACCACGGGCCTTGTTTTTGGGATACAAAGGGACTCCATCACATTCTTGATGTGATGTCTCCATTCCTCAGCTCACAATTTCCCATCTTGGTTTGAAACTGTGATCTTGTACCACCAAAGACAGTGGGAAGTTTGCTTTGCAATTCAATTTAATGACAGTAGCAAAACCGTATCCTCCTTTCAGTAACTCCTGTTGCTGGGAATTTTTCTCTAGCATTGTACAAACCTGGAATTACCCTTTGCAAAAAGTTTTCAGTTTGTGAGCCAAGTTGCCTGACCCAGATCAGACCAAGAGGTCAGAGAGGGCTAAGCTGGAAGCCCTGCACCACTGTAGCATTCCTGGTTTCCTTTGCAGAGAGGTGTTTTCTGGAGGTAGTACATGTGTGCAGAAAGCCACATACATCTCTGTTGCCTTTGTGAAGCACTCAGTTTCTCGGTACGTTAAATATTCTTTTAGTTTGATTGATTTAAACAAAACACAGTCACTCCTTTAAGGTAATAGTGCCTCTGCTGTGCATAGTTCAGTACAGATGGATGTCAGCTACAGGAATCACAGGGAACTGAAATGCTGTCAGAGCTCTCTGTCTGCACTTGTCTAATTCTGTTTGGGTGTTTCCTTTGGATAGTCTCTGATTTATGCTTGTTTAGCATAGTGTGTATTGATACTGCACAGACCCATTATGGTGCTGCTGCAGCCGTGGATGCCAAATGAATGGACACAACTTAGGTAGTTTGTGTTCACCATGTCTGGCAAATTGCTTTTTATGGGGAGATTGTGAGGCAATTTGGTGAAGGAAAACAACACAGACGAGCTACATGATCTCCATGTCATTTTCAGGGATAAGAAGCATGAAAGATACTGTATTTCCCACCTTAGCTGTTCCAGTGGCAGTTTTAGTGGCCAAGGAGTTAGTCAGGGCACTGTGCTCCTTCTCTGTGCTGACAGTGTTGGGTGAATGTTCCAGCAGCATGGCTCCATGGGGACAGAAGTGGGCAGAAAGAAAGCAAGGAGATCATGAACCTTCTCACACATAGTCTTTGAAGTCAAGGAATGAAGGAAGAACAGGAGTATTTGCTTGCTCAGGAGAGCCCTGAAGTTTCTCTGCAGTGGTCTCAAGTCTAAATCCTTGCAGCTTCTTGCCTGGGAGGCACCACTGGATGAGGTTTGTGCAAAACACTCCCGCCCGTGGGAGGAAAAGAGCTGTGTGGATGTGCATTAACAGCGCAGTGCTGCAGCCCATGGGTAGAAGACTGGAGAGAGGGAAGGCTTCTGGGGAGTTGCCAGCTCCCCAGGAAGTCTCACATCCTTCTTCCTCCAGGGTTTACAGAGATTTGTGAAGCTGCAAGGTTCAGACACAGGTTCAGCATTTCCATCACATCCACACTGACTCCTGCTAGGATGTCTTTGGGACCTACCTGTGCTGCTGGGAGCAGAGCCCTGCACAGGCTCTGACCCTTAATGGTGGCCTCTCTTGTGAAGTTCACTCTGAGACTGCTGCAGCTTTTAAGTAAAAATTAGCATCCTAAGACAAATTGAATTCTTCCATTGGATCCGAAACTCTTCAGTTGCAATTTTGTCTCTTCAGCTTTTTCCAGTTTTTATTTTCCGCTCTCTAGAGATACTCTGGAAAAATAGAGTTTTCAAAGCTCTGTGCTTCTGAGAGATAAGCTGAATCCTCAGCAGTGTTTCCATGAGCACTGGACCCCAGCTAGTGCTCAAGTGTCCTGCATTCACATCCATTAGATGATTCATTCAGGTATTTGTAACGAGTGCTGTCCTGTGCATGCAGAGATAATGCTAATACAGCAAGCACTCTGTGTGCCCCACGATTCTTTTTGCTCTCAGTCCTTGGCTAATTCCTGCTGAAAACTGTCTATACTGTTTATTGCTCACTGATACTGTCCCTGTAGTTTTGTTCCATACACTGTATATCATGGAAGCACCTGCCAACCCTGCACTTAAATACCAAGCAATTTTTTTTCAGAGATGTCTAATCCATATGTCCATGGAGACTATCCTGCTTGGCTAAAGCAGACTGTGGGACACTGGAAGCCAGTTTTCAGTTCTCTGAGCAGTATCTGGTGTGCCACTGCAGCAGTCCTGGTGTGGCCTTAGGTCTGGTAGTGCAGCATCCTTGCCGCTTGGCAAAGCAGGAGAGGGGCGTGGTTTGACCATGATTCTTTTTGTGTCCTGGGCTTTAGTAGCACCTGATCTCCATTTCTTTTCCTGTAAGAGAAGGCAATTAAGTGTTCCTGCCCAAGTCATTTCTCCAGGTGTGTCCTGGCCTCATGGGACTGATGGCAGTAAAACTGCTTCATCTTAAAGTTAATCCAAAATGTTTGTGAAGAGATCTCCAGGCTACATGGGGCCATTAAAAGCATTTTGTCCAACTTTCTGGCATAGCATAGACCAGAGTCTCTTGTCTCTTAATTTCTGCATCAAGTGCAGAAATTCTGTGTGAGGTGGAGTTTGTCTTTTATAAAGATTGTCTTGATTGTATCAAGTGGGATGGAAAATACATCACAGTGTAGAAAAGTCTCACTGGGCAGTTAATGCTGACTCTTTAGCAGGGTTGGATCCTGTTCCTGTCTGCCATCCACACTTTTTGGTGCTAGATTTAAGGAGCTGCCAGCTCTTAGAAATCTCTGGTTATTGTGGTGTGATTCTTGGGGTGTCTTGTGCTTGGCCAGGAGCTGGACTTGATGATCCTTGTGTGTCCCTTACAATTCAGGATATTCTGTGATTCTCTGATTTTTCTGCTTAAAAGGCTAAACAGGATATTACCATTTGTATGTGTTTGCTGTTAAATGATGACAACACAGATGTCTTTTTGTTTGTTCGTGGTGTTTGCCACCTTTCTGCTTCTGCAGTATCTTCCCAAAAAATAGTATGGCCAAACCTTTCCCTAAATTTGATACCTCTTAGGGCAGTCTGTCAGGTTGTGGTCTTCTTTAGTTATTTCTATCCCGTTTCTTTAATTGCTTCTCCTTAAAAGGTGATCAAAAACTTTCTGAAAATCTTAGTAGTCTTTTTTTTGCCTCTGTCACTTCCTTATGCAAGTGTGGCCATAAAATCTCCAATGCCAGAACAGATGGTCTTGTAAACAAACTAGACATTGATTCAAAACATTTCATAGCATTTCAGACTATTACACTGAGTAACTCTATATTAGCTCTCTTGCTTCTTTAAAACTGCATGATTAGTTAGAGAAGTTTGTATGAAGCCCTTCTGTATGTCTTTTGCTAAATACTGCATTTCATGTGTTTTCTTAGGAGAGTCTAGGCAACTGGCTGCATTTACTGCCTTCAGACCTTTAGGGTAATTCTGAAAGTCCACCAAGCCCCCTTTCAAGATGTCCAATTCCCATTTTCTGCTTTTCTAAGTTTTAATGACATTCTGGTGGTAGGAGGCTCCTGTCTGTTCTGCTCTGCCTTTTGCATTAAGCACTTCCCAAGAGCTGTTAGTGTTTAATTGGTGTCTGGAAGACCATCACAAGTATTTTGCCTATTTTCTTTTCACTTCTGGAAAATTCTTCTGGGTCTGTTTCTAGTCTTTGTTGGAAGTGTGGATAGCACCAGGCCAACCTTGTCCAGGTTCATAAACAGGGCAGAAACACCAATTTAGTGTAGTGGTTTGGTTCAAAATATCCATTACTTATTTTCCTTCTGTGAGATAAGAATTAGGAGAAAGCTAAGCAGGCACAAAACTTAAAAGAATATAAAAGAAGTTTATTAACACACATAAAAGAAAGAAAGAAAAAAAATCAGACTAAACCTTCAGAACACTTCTCTTCCCTCCACCTTTCTCCCTTCTCCCACTGACAATGTAAAAAGACAACCCTTGAGATGTTCAGTCAGTTTACCACTTCCATAATAACCTTGTTCAGTTCACTTAGGGAGAGGAGTCTTTCTTGCTCATGCTATGGAGACATCTCCACAAGAAACAGTTCTCTCATGGCTTCAATGTCACAGCGAGACAGCCGCCCAGGTTGGTTCTCTGCTCGCATGTGAGAGTCCCTTCCCTCAACTTACAGCTTTCCCCACAACTGCTTTTGAGGGTCCAATCTTGAGCTACTGGGGTACCATTTTAAGCATGAGCTGTTCAGAAACAAAGGTTCTCTTCACCTATCTCTGGGAGCATCTTCATCTCTAGGAATAGAGGCCCTCCTCCTCCCCTGGGAGCAAGGGTCCTCATCACTTTCATCACTAGGAATAGAGGTCTTCTTCTTCCCTGGGAACAAGGGTCCTCATCAAATTACAGCTACTGTCATTTGCTTATTCCAGCACAGGTGCTTTTGCTCACAATTACAGTTTGAATGCTCCACCCCCCATGCTTTCATGAAATTACAACGGGTACTCTGATTACAACGGGTATCATAGTCCATCACCATAGCTTTATAACAGAATTTCAGCTTCTAAGCTTGAAGCATCTGCTCTTTCTCCTCCCTCAGGGTTTCAGCTCTTCCTGCTTCACTGACTTTGGTGTCTTTATGGTGTTTTCTTCACTTGCCATCACCTTTCCCTCTTCCTCTGACTCGGGAGAGGATTGATGTCTGCAGGCTTCATCTGTTCTGGAGAATCTTACAGCACTAAAAGGGTTAATCTCACCCAGACCCTGCAGCTGGAGTTCACATATCACTGTTGGTCACATGATCTTTGCCAGACAGAGGGGCAGCTTCAGACGAATCTTCGGCCACACTGGATGCGGGGGGTGTGGAGCCGGGCCATGCTGCCTGCACGGAGCAGGGCTGGGGAGGGCGTGGATGGAACAGGGCCGTGCCACGGCCGATCCAGCTGGGCCAAGCAAGGCCCAGCCCAGCCCAGCCCCGCCGGGCCACCTGCAGGCCCCCTCCGCCCCACTACCTGTCCGAAAGCCGGAAGACAAGAGAGCTTTCCTGGGGTTTGTTCGTTCTTAAATGTGGATCACAGAGGCGTGTCAAGCTTCTTAAGTGGCTTAAAAAGTTGCCAATATTCAAACTAGCCAGTTGATAGGTTCTGTCAGGTCATAGAGGAAGCTGTAAGCACCTCTCTGCAAGAGAACCACTTCCGTGGCTGATGGCCTCTTTACTAAAAACCCAAACTATACTAAACCATGACACAAGGAAAAGCAGGAGGTAAGCCCAGACTGATACTAGTCAGCCTAATTTCATTGCTCAGGGTGAAGAAGTAGTGAGAATAAACATTCAAAAATACAATATAAAATATGTTACATGAAAAATTATTTTGGTCTTAATATGTTACATAAAAAAGAAAAGTTTCTTACAAAACACATGTGTCTAGAATAGGTGTATTTAAACACCTTTTAAAAATGTGCTAGGTTTGCCAGAGAAAAAAGGAAGACAATTCCTATGGAGGACTCAAATGGAATAGATGAGTCCTGGGTCTTCACAGAGAATTCTTTGAAAGTGCTTTATGGCAATTAGTTTCTTGCTTTGCAGCCAGGCTGGCTGAAATCAGTGATATCTCAAGGAGTAAACCCTTCTCAGCCTGAACTGATTATCAGGATCAACTTGTCAAATTGCCTTATGATTTTGCAGGGAAGTGCCTTAAAACAGGGATTTTATACTGCATTAGCTATTTTCTGTCACATTCAGGCTTCTGCATCCAGACATACAGCTTTAGAGTCAGGCATAAAGAGTTAGAGACTTTCCCGAAGTGTTGGATGGCATTTTGGCTTCTACAAACTGTAATACGGGTTTAATAACAAAATCACCACCTCACAGTACTTTCTGCAAGCTTGGTGGAATTGGTGGGAGAGACGGTAGCTGTACATTGCTTCCATCCTTGATGTGTGGCATGTAAATTCATTGAGCTTTAATATAAACTGGTTTAAAATCAAGCAGCACCTGCTTAATCCACGAATAGCTGCTGGCTGTGTTAACAGTAAAGAGAGCTCACAGCTGATCCGTTTTCTTTTTTCTCCTGAAAAGAAAAAGTCAATAGACATAAAAAGAGTAAGTAATAAATATTTTTACACTGCACTGATGAGGCATTCTTGGAAAACAGCAAGCTAAACAACTCTACATAATTCAGTAGATGGAAAAGTGGACTGAGAGTCAGGAAATAATTATGAGAGCTGGGAGAAAATTTTCCTTCTGTGATGAGATGTGAAGCAGAAATTGTTAGTGGAAAATACCCATTTGTGAGGAACACTATTTGTGGTTTTCTTAAAATAATAAAAGCACCTGAAAAATACAAGGGAGCATGATTTGGAAGTGCACCAGGTGGAGCTGCAGGGAATTGCCCCTTAAACACCTGTCTGGCCCCCAAGCTGGGAGAGTGCTCAGTGTCCCAGGGCAGTGGGACTCCTGGGATAATGCTTTGGAAGGACTCCTGGGTGGCAGGAGGTCTATGGAGCATCCTGTAAAATAAATACTAAATACTGTACTTTCTAAACATAGATGCAACGGAGCTAAATGCCAACACAGCCTAAAAAACGCCCTTTGTTAGCCAGAGTAAAGAGTCTGTCTTTCTTGTTGAATGCTGCGGGAGGGGAGGGGAAAATAATTTTCAAGGCTATAAAAAGACTCTCCAAAAGATGCAGTTGGGAGAAGTGGGAGGAGGCACAGATGAAGTGTAGATTTAGAATGTTGAAAAATGATTATTTTATCCAAATCAGCTGGATGGTTAGTTCTTTTAGACTATTACTGCCACCAGAACCTCAGCCCTGCTCTAAATCAACTCAGCATTTCATCAAGAAGCCTATTCTTTGCTATAAGAGACCAAGAGTGCACAATTATGGGTTTCTTTTCCCCCTTGCATAATAAAATTGGGAGATTATCATCAAGTTTCTATTCAGATTTTAGGAAGGCTTTTTTATTTTATTTTTAAAACCCATCTTTGTCTGTAAGAGCTCCCTGTTCAGGCCAGCATGCGGCAATGATTACTGCAGTAAAGGCTTCGATGGAGATGTGCTCTATTTCATTCTCAATGAGGGTTGATGGCATTTTGAGAGGCTCAGAATATCCTTTGATTACTGTAAAAAACAGGCTGGGGAAGATGGCAGTGCAGCATGCACATAGGAGGGGGCTGCTGCTCCCAGGATTGCTCATCAACTTTCTTTTGTGCTCTTTTTTTTTTTTTTTTTTGTCTTCCATGTCACAATCACAAATCATGGGTGTGTTGTGGGTTTGGCCCTATTCTCCATCCTTTCCCTGTTTCGGGATTTGAAGCTTGAGGTTTGTACAGAAAAAGAGATGCTGCTGCTCCTGTGTTTTGGACAGCACAGGAGCAGGAGCAGTGCTGACCCCTCTGTCCCACAGGGAATTGTTAGAACAGGTGGGAAATGGTACCTCGTCCCTTTCAAATTGTGGGGAATTGGCTCAGTGTTAAAAGGTGCCATTTACTGTAAAGTGTCTTGGAGAGTGTATTAAAAAAGAGAATGACAGAAAGCTATTCATGGGTGACAGGAAGGATGGGGGAGTCAAGGAGATTGAAAGGAAAAGATAGGCAATGCCAGCTGTCTCTCTTCCTGCTCTGCTCTCTGTTTAACACTAAGTTGCATTAGCACAAGGTAACAGGCAAAGGGAATCCTTGCATTTTCATTCTTGTGTCATGCTTAGATCAAAGTGTATATCGTGCCAGCTGAAATCCGTTTGCCAGCCCCTCTGAAGGTAGGAAGGATGAAGGTTTCTGAGGTCCAGAGAACAGGTAGGTTTCCAAGCCTTTGGTGCCATACAGCAGGAGAATGCTTTTATTTCCAGCCCAGCTATCAGGTTCAAAGAGGGGAGGCTACAGAAAAGCATTTCACCTACCTTTCCCTGTAAGTGGACCTGGATACTGAATTTTGTGCCCAAATTATGCATCTCTTTAGAGATTATTTTCATTGGTGGTCTTGTCATCTTTGACTTCTCTACTTGGTGAAGTGTTAGATTGAAAATACATGGTTTATACCTGGTATTTTCCAGTAACAGCACAAGAAATACTCTGTGCAGTGTATGAGTATGTTGTTTCCCATAGCACTATGCCAAGATTATTAGGCATGGGTTTTTTGTGATATATGCCATTTACTGTTCACAGTCCAGACTAAATTACTCCTAGAAGGCAGTTTGGGTATCCCATTGCATATGGACTGCTCTAAAAAAGTTAATGAGTATGAAAACAGACAGTTGTTACGAGAGAATATTATGCAAGAGAAAGTGGTAATGAATTTTCTGAAGCTAAGATGTTGGTCAGTACTGACCTGAACCCAGGGGGCCAGTGAAACATCCATACTGACTTTGGACAGGTTCAGGGATGTCTTAAAAACCCACCATTCTGCCAGGACATGGGGTGGCATATCCAGCTGACACAGGCAGCCTATGGGAACTGAGTTAAAGCTCACGCTGCCTGCAAATCTCACCTGTCCTCTAGCAAACAGCAACCAGAAAAAACTTAGGTGTAGAAAAAGACTTACTCATTGTTTCTTCTATTTATTTTTTCCCTCGCTGATCTAAGCTGCTTGGTTTGTGTCTCGATTGTAGAAGAAGCAGTTGTTGGAGACTGAAACAAACACTTCACACAGACTGATGCTTACATTGTTTTTATACTTGTGATCAACATTTAAGTTAAAACGTGTGACACATTCTGAGAAAAGGTACTGCTGGAAAAGGGCCTGGGCTGTCATCATTTCCCATAAAGATTCCTCGATCCCCAGTGGAACCTTATGGCCAAGGAATGCCAGACTTGTGTCAGGTGCTGTGAGCTGTAGGGACGGATATGCTTGAACCTTAACAGCCCAGGAAGGTGTCTAATCCTTTCTTTTTATATCACAGGATCACAGAATCACGAGGTTGGAAGAGACCTCCAAGATCTTCAAGTCCAACCCATGTCCTAACACCTCAACCAGACTATGGCACCAAGTGCCGTGTCCAGTCTTTTTAAAACACATCCAGAGATGGTGACTCTACCACCTCCCTGGGTAGATCATTCCAGTACTTTATTATTCTTTCTGTGAAAAACTTTTTCCTAATATCCAACCTATACCTTGACACAGCTTGAGACAGTGTCCTCTTGTTCTGTCAGTTGCTGCCTGGTGGAAGAGACCACCCCCCGCCTATGTGGCTCTTCTCTGAGCAGGGGCTGGGACCAGAAACGCCCAGAGGTCTGAAAAGCCTTCTAGCAATTACTATACAAACAGCATTCCATTTCTGTTGAGCATTGCACAGCAATCTCATGGTGCGTGTTTTTTCCTTTGATTTTCATCTCGGAAATGTTTGCTGTCTGGAGCAGGGCAGAGTAATCTGCAAATTCTGTGGAAGCAGGACTGCAGCCAAGCAGATGTGGCTGTTCTCCTGGAATGGTCTTTCCTATTAGAATTTCAGTTCAGATCAGTTGTAAATACCAGGCTGCTCCCTTGGAATGTAGCTGGAGTTTGCTTGGGGGCTGGTGGTACACTCTGTGTTGTGTGCTCTGCCTGCAGCCCCGCCAGACCATCACAAACATGATTCAGATCCACTCACATAAATCAGCTGTCCTTCCTGGAGAACTGCTGAAATTTTGGTGCTTTCAGTAAGATCTCATATCTTATGATGCTTTGGTTTAGTGACTCATGCCTGGATACTCCCTTGGTTTGAAATTAGGTAAACAGTTTCTAGGGGAAGGCTGAGAGTGACTTGTTTCTGGGGGCACATAGCCCAGGACTGATGAACTGGTACAAAGAAGTGTGTTGCCAGAGCTTGCTCAAAACAGGTAACCATTGGGTTGCCTGAGGCATGAACCACAGGATGCCCCTGAGCAGGACTTGGGAGCAGCATCCCAGTGAGAAGGCAGGAGTGTTTTACTCCTGCTCTCTGTTTGGTGCTTTTTGTGTATGAGAGCAGAAGGAGAGGAAGAGGGAGTTTGGGTTTTACACAGTTTGAGCAGTATCAGAGTGGGTTCAAATGTGTGTGTATATTCATGCTGGCAAAGCCTTGTCTTTAGTAGAGAAAAAGCTTTCAGTCTCATGAGCTTAGGAGGCTGTTTAAGAGCAAGAAACAGCAATGATTGTGCAACCCTATCAACATTTCTGTGGGTGGTAAGGAAAACCAACTCGGCAGCAGCAAGGGGGCTCTGGGGAGTCTGTGCTGGCAGCAAAACATGGAGGTACCAGCTCAGGCTGTAAAGAAAGTGATGCTTATTTTCTATGTGGTGGCAGCTCTGTACCACTCATAATCCCACAGCAGCACTGAGTGCCTCCAGCATTTCTTCCATGAAATGTGCTCTGGGTGCAGCCATGAAGGCAGCAGTGGCAGCTGGAGTGGGATGAGCTATGCCATGGGCAGCAGGAGAAGCACAGCCCTGGGTGCCAGGCTCAGGGCACGACACTAGACCCAAGTTAGAAGAGACAAGGCAGAGGCCTATTCACAGAGCTACACAAATATGAGTGGCAGGACCCAACAAGGCTTTGCTTTCATTACAGTTTAAGATGCAGCCAGAAAATATTATGTCCCTGATATAAAGGAGGAGATATTTACATTTGGGACATTTTAGAAGCAAGGAATTGGAAAATGAAATTAATGAATAGAAAGCAATAACACAAGCCAATATTCATGGAAATGTTATTTACCACTCCTTGATCAAGGCTTATTTTACACAAACATTAGCTGTCCTAACAGCTGATGTGTCACTGGTATTTCATACCAGAGGGCCTTGGGAAAAGGCTGTAGGAGACATTTTCTTGTGTTTTATCCTTTCTCCCCATTGTCATGTTTTTGCCTAAAATTCAATCATGAACCGAATGAAATCTTGGGCATTTCTGAGGAGGGCTGCTCATGGGCTGTTAAAAAAGTGAGGCTCCTTCTGGAGTGTGATGAGTTCCCCTGTCAGTGGATGTGTGCACTCCACAAATAATGGATATAACACACATTACACCATCAAAAGGGAGCCAGTATTGATTTTTTTTTTCCAGTATACAAGCTGAGACTTCTTAAGTTGGCTTATGTAGTGAGGTTTTCGAGTAACCAACTGCTAAGGTCTGTCTATCTCAAAAAGACAGAGATGATAATTGAGGCAAGAGTTTCAGGATCGAACCCCAAAATTCTAGAGCTTTTCAGTAAAGGAACACCCTCTAATTTTTTCAAGATAGTATTTAAGATGCAAAAACAACAACCCTCCCCCCCCAAAAAAAATCAACAAAGTAAATTGAATTTCACATACAAAACAAGCTATTTAAGTTTTACCTGGTAAAATTCAAATATATTTTCTCCTCACAGTGTGATTCATGTCCTGATCAATAAGAGTTGTCGGAGGGTAATCTTGGATGCCTACAGAATTATGACCTCACATTGCAACTACCAGTCAATTTAAGGACACTTAATTATATTAAATTTTGAAGCCCACTAAATGGCACCACGTCTGTTTTCTTTGCCTCCTGTTTTAATGGAACAGTGGCCACAGGGTATCAACTCCTGGGGAAAAACAGTAAAGAAGTAAAAAAATGTGCAGACACCAGTGGTGGAGAAGAGTCATGTGTAAGGTTCTATGGTAAGGGGTGTTGCAAGACAGATATGTTTAGTACAGTGCTAATGGGGAGGCATGAAAAGACACAATTATAGTGATCTTAGTTGGCAGGCCACTGCCTGGAAAGTGTCTTGTCAGCAAAAATAGCAATAAGTGCATTAATGCCAGTCCATTGTCTCCTGACATCTTGGGACAGGGCTGTGCTAAGAGGGCCTGTTACTGTGTTGTTATAGTTGCAGAGTATGTATTTAGAGTCACAGCCAAGAAGAGCTAAAGATAGGATGGGGGGTTTAGCCTTTTGTGCTGAGGGTGGAGCAGAACCCACAGATGCATAATGTGGCCATCCTAGAACAGTACTTTTTTAAGCTGCTAATCTTCTAAACATTTACTGGCAGAGGGGTAGAGCCCTGTGTGCTGAAGTCAAGCCTATTGGCAAAAGACTTGCTTTTCTAAGTTGTCTTCAAGACATCACTGAAAGATGTCTGAACTGAAAGTACTTCAAAGACAGCTCTGCCCTTTTTCATCCAGAATCAATGAACCAACCTTGGAAGTTCATGGGAGTGCCTGTGTGGAACAGGGAGATGTAAATGAAAGGGGTGTGATACATCCCGGTGTGGCACGGGATAGAAAAGGAGTGGTGACAGTCCCTGGTTTAGGGCCTGTAGCCCTGGACAGCAGCCAAACACTGTGTCCTGCCACACAGTGACAGCACAGCATTGCCACAGCTCCTTCCACTCCTGCAGGCTGGGGGGCTGCAGCCACCTGGGAAGACAAAAGCAGGAAACTCTCTCACCAGTGTCATAGCTTGCAGATGTGGGGAAGGAAGCTGGGAGCTTTAAAAGGAGGGTAGATGATTCCCAACAGAGCTTTGGATTCCTCACTGTTGGGAGTGTTGTTTCTCTCTAGTCACCACTTTATATTCCTTCTCTGGATCCTGCATGTAACCATGAGTTTGCCTAAAACTTTACCACACTCCATGGACCATAGTTTACTCCATTCCTATCTTCAGTCTCCTCCATCTTTTCAGAGTAGATGGAAAGCTGGCCTGAATTCAAGTAAATACGAAATCAGAGGGCAAGGCAGGCTAAATTTCCTGCAGTGCAGTGTCTCAGAGCCATCAGCAGGGCTTTAAAGTAGCATCTGGCAGGCTCAGGAGATGTTTTTTATCCATTTGTCTAACACATGCTGCGTTGTAACCTGTCATTGCCCATGTGTCATTACAAGTGGACTGTAAATCCGGAGGGGTTCGGAGGCAATCACAGCATCTCTGGTTTTCAAGGTGTTCCCTGATTATAAAGGGACCTTCCTGATTATCCCAAACAATCCTCTTGCACAAGCCTGTGAAGTTGGAGGCTTGCTGCAAAGTGTGTATCCAGTGTGTGTTGGTGTGTGTTCCCTTTAAAAGGTAACATCTGGTAAAGTGTCTTATGTTCCCTCTTCTGTTACGGCCTTCACTCACAGGGAGCCCAAGTGAGATCAGTGGCTCTGTTTAACACTGGTGAGACACACAGCTTGTTGTTGGGGATGAGGCATTTGCCCTGATTGAATTCTTTGAATTTTGGGTCCAGTTAGGAAATCTGACTGATGTGCCTGTTTCTCCCAATTAGCTCATACAGCTCATGTGACTTGTTTCATTCGTGTGACCTCTTGTTACGTATCCATCACCCATTTTTCTTTCCTATTAGAGTGAAATTGGACACAGCCCTCCTCCTGCCTACACCCCTATGTCAGGAGTAAGTATTTCACATTCAGCCTTCATCCTTCAGGCTTTCCTCCTTTCTTCACTACTTTTTTTCTGTTTCAAACTCCTTTTTCCTGCATAAATGACCCAAAGGCAAACAGGTAATGATGTGTGTATATAAGGAAAAAAATAGTTAAGATCTCCAGACTCAGCCTGGATTCGTGTGCAAACTCGAAGGACCCACACCCAAAATTCTGACAACTTTTCTTGAAAAAGCATTTAGGAAAAAGGCTTGAATGAATCTATACATCTTTCCTTCCTATCTGTAGGTCATGATTTTGAAATTTCCTTGCATGCCCGTGCTGACAAGCAGAATGGTAGGTTGAGTTGAACCACTGAGTTGAGGTGCCAATACACAGTTCACCAGCCTGAAATGCACTTCCTGATGGAATTACACATGGTGTGGGTGACCCCATGATTCTCACCACGGGACACACTAAAAGTATCACCCCAGGAATAAACAGAGGTGATAGTGGCCTCTATCCCCAGTCAGCAGGAGATTTCCCAAACATGAGGTTTAAGGGGTGTGGTCAGAAATCAGGGGAGGTTGCCAGAGTAATAGAAGAGGAAATACCACGTTCACCTCTTGCAGCTGTGTGTGTCCAGCCTCCACATCCCTAGTAGGAGACAAGTTTTCCTGCCCCATTTCTATCCCCACTGAGCACCACTGGGCAGATGGATGCTTTGTGGGTCGACACCAAAGCCTGGAAGCTCAGGATGGGCAGGGCTTCCCCTGCCCAGCGTGGCAGGGCAGGCACAGGAGGCACAGCGATGACTTGCTGTTGAAGCTTCTCCCCTCAAGATCCTCCTTTCCCATGCTGTGTTCTTCCTTCCAACAGAACCAGTTTGTGTACCGGGATGGTGGCTACACTGCGGAGGTGCCGATGCCGTACAGGGCTCCGGGCTGCATCATTCCAGAAGCCTCAGCTGCTCAAGGGGCCACAGCAGAGATCTTTGAAGACACTTGCTGCAATGGCACGCTGCGGAAACAGGTGGCAACCCTGGCAAAAGAGGACAGCAGCACCCAGAGGTACAGCGCTGACCCCACCGTCTTCATTCCCGAGCGGGTCGTGCGGGGAGAGCTGGATGAGGATGGGTACATGACACCGATGCGAGACAAACCTAAAACAGGTAAAATACTGGCTTTCCAGAGAGGCTCCTGGTCTAGCCTGGCTGCATTTTTTCTCTTTGTACATCAGCAGCTTTTCATCAAAAATGGCTTTATTTAGTTACCCATCAAGGTTGAAGCATTCTGACTAGGTTAATACTCCTTTACATGGGGATTTGGTTTTCTCTCCTTAACTTTCTACTTTGAAATGCTCAGATGTGCCAGTATGTCAAAGCTGGTAGTTCCCCCCCTTTTTTTTTGAGAAATAACAAGTGGAATGAAAAAAAGCCAAGTCCCATTCTTATCCAAACACAAATCTTCAGTTATTTCCAAGGAAAGGATCTATCTTCGGCCAGCCATAGTCCCAACTTTGCTTTGTTTATTGATCTTCTTATTCTTGGCATTGTGCTTGGTAAATGTCATGTTGAACCTACCACAGAACTGATACACACAGCTGGCATTTTATACCCAAGAGAAGTCTAGGATTGAAAGAACAAGATGTGCTTTAAAGAGAGCATCACTGCAAGGGGAAGATCGCCTAAATCTGTGCCAGCTCAGCATGCTGCACTTCCCGGTTTGCCCTCATTCATTTCTTCCTCTTTAAGTAATGATAGCAGTCATTTAGATGTAAGGGGATGTGTCATTATTAATTTGCATCCAAAGCTTTGCATTAGCTGTAAAGAAATTAATAAATGCAAATGTAAATGACAAGTCACTACTGTGTTTGCTAAGCCACTTGTCCTTTGTGTTGCATGACAGAGGAATGGTGGGAGACCTTGGGCATGACCCATGGCAGTAGCAGTTGTGGGAGTCTCCCTTGCAGTGAGTTCCTTTCAGTGTGAGCCCACATGTATGTGCCCACACAGGTGCACCCTGGAGATCCTCAGAGTTCTGCAGGAGCCACCTGAGCCCTCGGGGATGTGGCAGTAGCAGCTCAGGAGAAAGCAGCTCCTTCCTGACTGCCTGGGCACAGACACAGGGTTGTCATGGTGTGGCCACACGCTGTGTGTTCCCTGCCAGCTGCAGGGTTCAAATCAAAGCACTGCTTGGCTGTCGTCACTGAAAAAAAATGTTCCCACTATTCAGCTCATATTCAGTGACAGCTGCAGGTTCAAAGGTGTTCACTGGGTCTTGAACTTTTACCTTTAATAGTTCTGGCCTCATTCTGGGTAAAACCAGATGATCCCATGACAGCAGGCAGGGCCTTTTTCCTTGCACCAGGACTCTGTGAGGTGTGTGCAGAGCCCTTGAGCAGCACCATGCTGCTGGAAATGGGGTGTTAATCCACAGCAAGTGATTTGAGGCAACTGCAACCTGCTCCAAGTCCCGTTTTGCAGCTGATCTAAGGCTCTCTTGTTCCCTTTCCAGGGCTCATTTGTATAACTTTTTTTTCATAATGCTTCAAGGCCCTTTGTCCTTCAGGGACGGAAGGTTTTTAATCAGGCAAATTGTTCTGTTAGAAATGAAGCTGTCTTAAAAGTTAGCCCTTGGGGATAGGCTTTGTGCTGAGAGGCTTAACTAAGATTCCTGTAGAGTTTTGTGGATGGAAGGACTGCAGAGCAGAGGGTTTGCTAATAGGTCCAAGGTTGCAGAGGCAGGAGTCAGGCAGCATGTTTGGCTCTGTAGATCATACAGTGAGATGAAGTCCAGGGGAGCACACAGGCTATGGCTCAGTAAGAGCTGTAGTTTAGTTGGCCAGTGTGTTTGGTAAATCAGTCTTCCAAGGTATCTCTTTTAACCCATATTGTCTGTTTAGCTTGTAAGTACTTCATTTTTCACAAGTGTGTGTTCAACATAGTTGGCTCCTGATCCCATCTGGAGTTCTAGCAATGGCTGAGGTGGAGGGTGCTCTAGTCTAAGTGCTGCTTCTGGTCACGTGATGCTACATGGACGGATTACTACCACTCCTGGCTGACTTATTTTTTATCTTTCCTTAGATTACCTAAACCCAGTGGAAGAGAACCCATTTGTTTCCCGACGAAAGAATGGAGATCTCCAAGCTGTGGACAACCCAGAGTACCACAACGCTCCCAACGGGCAGCCCAAAGCAGAGGACGAGTACGTGAACGAGCCATTGTACCTCAACACTTTCGCCAACACCTTGGAAAATACCGAGTACCTGAAGAACAATTTGCCGGAGAAAGCCAAGAAGGCCTTTGACAACCCAGACTACTGGAACCACAGCCTGCCCCCACGGAGCACCCTCCAGCACCCGGACTACCTGCAAGAGTACAGCACAAAATACTTTTACAAACAGAATGGACGGATCCGGCCCATAGTGGCAGAGAATCCTGAATACCTCTCTGAGTTCTCCCTGAAGCCTGGCACTGTGCTGCCCCCGCCGCCCTACAGACACCGGAATACCGTGGTGTAGTGGCTGTGCTCTCACAGAAGTAGAAAGGCAACCCCTTGTAGCTGCCTCACTCTTACTCTCTTGCTCTCCCTTTCTCCTTGCCGTTGTCCGTCCTCCCTCCCTCCCTCCCTCTCTTTCTCCCATGAGCTTCCTCTTCTTGCCAGTTCACTCATTTTTGATACTTCTAAGTGAAAGGATGTTTCGGAGTTGGTTGCAGATTGGGTTTGGAACCAGGAAGGAAGGAAAGAGACTGAAAGAAGGCATGTACAACCTGGCCTTTCCCACTTTCCGCAGATGCAGGGGGTTGGATGTCCAGAGAAGTCAGTTGGTACCAGGAAAGGCCAGTGACAGTGCTGCTGTTGAGCTCATTCTCAGTGATTCAACCAGACAGTGTAGAGAAAGCCACAGAAAGGCTGATTCTTTCAGCAGGAACTGATGAGAGTCTGTACAGCACTCCTGGAAATCTCCATGCAATTTCCATCAGGGTGAAAAATGGACAATTTTTATATCCTGTGTGATAGCGTAGTAATTGAGATTGAGAATCCAATTTCTTTCTCTAACACTTTCTATCCCAGCAACTGAAAATGGCTAGTGTAGCTTTTCAAAAACATTCAGATCTTCATTGTGGCTTTCCAAGAAATGATGATGTGATTCCCACATACAGCTGAACCCTTCTTCTGAGCCACACCGTGATTTTGTGCCAATTCCCAGCCACAGAGACTCCTGCTCAGAACTGGTACCCTGAAACGACCATTTTTGTATGTGTGCCAACACAACAAACACTTTAAACACAAAATACCTTTCAGAAGAGAGTAACAAAACCACACCTCCAATATGTTCCTTTTGAAGCTAAAAAACAGGCCAAGAAATGAAGATTTGTATGCCAAAAGCTTTGCTTTCCTATTTTATACCTGCTGACTATAAACACTTCGAACAATCATCACTAATTCTTCCCTCTTTTTCTTCTTCATGGTCATGAAGGGAGCTGGGGATGCTGTCAGGCAACACTGAGGATAAGACAGAGAACTGAAGAGTTTGGTAGGGGTCACTGATGTTCTGTGGGGTGGGGTGGGAAGGGTCTTTTAAACTGGAAGACAGACACTGGACTGGAGAAAACGCACATAGCGGTTCACTGGAAAGTTAGTTTGCACTTAACCTCTGATTTTATTTGAACTGTTTTCTGGATTTTGAATGAAGCAATATGGAAGTGACCAGCAAAATACAAAATAATAATTTTAAATTAAAAAAAGAAATAATAATTATATGTAAAGGATGACTGTGGAAATGCCAAAATGAAGCAAATCAAGTCTTTGGAACAACGTCTGCCAGTTCTGAGAGGCTGATGCAGTGACTGCTTTAGAGAATACAGTGACAGAGCAGCCAGCTCTTCCTGCTGCTGTATGAAGGACAGCAGAGCAATCCCTGGAAAGGATCAGAGGAGGCAAATGTCCTGCTCTGGCTTGCAGCACAGTACAGAATACCATTTTTCTAAAAGGAGGATTACTCTGGCACAGAAGACAGTGCATATGAGGTTTGAGAAGTTAAAATGTGCATGATTTGCAGAGCTTTCTGTCAAAAATGTAAATAAGTATGAGTCAGTCTCCTTGCACTTAGTTCTGCTTTTATCAACCTCATTTTTTAGGTAGACACCCCCTGACCTGCTCCTCTTTGGAAATCTCTTTCAAACCAGAGTTCTGGACGTTTTTAGTGACTGGGGGCAGGTGGAGCTGGGAAAGAAGGCATAAGGGCCGGAGACACCGAGGCTTGCTCCTGGCACACCAAGACCGTGTGTGTAAGAGCATTTGTGAGCCTACTTCCCACCAAACATCTTAAGGAACTATTAGGTACCTTTGGAGATCTGCCTGTCTCTATCCATCAAGGCTTTTAAAGTGAAGAAGCAAAACCTGGTGGATGGCAATCTTGGGTGGTGCAGCAGTATTTCAGTTTATGTGCTTCAGTTCTGTTAGGGTTGAGATCTTTGGGGTGACCTAACCTGGCAACAAAACCAGCAACAACCAGTGGTCTGGAAACGGCATCATCCTCCTCTGAATTCCTGCCATTGCAACAGCTTGCCACCTTTAATCTTAGGGAAGCAGAGGAAGGAGTAAGAAACAAGCAATAGTTACCCAAAGCTTGGTGGCTGAGGGTCAGCTTGACAAAAGTGTGAAGAGATTTCAAACCTGAGTTGGTTGTTACCCTTGTAGATGGAAAACAAACTCTGTGATCACAAGGCTGTTTCAGCCAGTGAGCTGTTTGTGCATCAGGTGTGTCCCGACCAGCTGCAACCAGGTGTACGCTGAGTACATATCTGAAGGTTCTGAAAGCAGCAAGAACAGGTACAGATCTTTGAGCTGTTAAAAGGAGATCTTCGGTCAAGTCGTACCAAGGTGGTTTGTAGTGACAGGACCAAATGGCCAGGAGACCACTGTCATGGGATAGATGGATACAATCCTGCACTGAGGGGCCTCTTCTGGTGCCTCTGGTAGCTCCTCACCATCTTAGTGGGACACGGGCAGGCACTGGGCAGGGGCTGGGGCTCAGAGGGTGGAACGAGGCCCTGGATGGCTGCTCCAGGGAAGGTTTCCCCACAGGAGTGCTCACAGGGTGTCGTCTGATGCACAGGCCAAGGTCTGCCAGGCTGGGACAACGCTGCCAAGCTGCCTGGGGACAGAGACGGGCACAGGAATGTGCGTGTCCCGTTTCAGCACAGCAGCTGCCCACAGTACCATAGGTAGGTAGAGGAGGGTTGATTTGTCCCTGAACAAGTCTTGTAATAGAGTAACTCCTAATGGAGAAAAAACATAAAATAAAATCCTGGCACAGCTCACATGTTTGAATTCAGAGATGAACTCAAAGGCTGCTGGGGCAGAGGCAGGCACACCTCCAGAGCCAGGCACTGGGATGGAGCTGCTCACACAAGCTGAGGCCTGTTTGTTCCTCTGGTAATGAAGTCGTGCTCGTGTTGGAAACAAGCCCGTGGAGTAATCCAAATGTAAATACTGATGGGGTTTAACAGTTTAATGTTTTATTTCTTACAAGGCTTGAATTATTTATTAATTTAATTTGTTGACTGTGGGTGTGCTATAATACATTAAGTAACATGGAAATGCAGAGGTTCCTGCAAGTGGGGCAGCAGAAAAGCTGGAACAGGAGCTTGGGCTCTGCCTGGCAGCCAGGCTGAGCCATGCTGAGCCGTGCTAGTGGGGTCTGGGATAGCAGAGGACAGGCAGAGGCTTAATGAACACAGTGATTTGGGATGAGGGAGAACTCCTCACACTGCAGCTTCACAATTTATTTTTTTTGCTATTTTCTGAGCTTCTGGTTTGAGTTGCAGTTGCCAAAACTGGCCCTTGTGTTTTGTGCCATGCTAGTCACTACCCTTGCCCAACTTGGCAAGGGTCAGTGTGGTTTTGTCAGATTGGCCTGTGTGGTGCTGAGGCTGCTGCTGAACCAACCTCTTTTCCCTGGTGAGAGAAGCAGTTATCTGAACCCTGCTCCTTTCCTCTGGAAGAGAAGTTCTGAGCTATGCTGGCAGGTTTTGCCTCCTTGAAACAGATAGTTTAACCATGGCTAAAGAAAAAAAGGGGAACTGACATAAGAACTGTTTGGCTGCTTTAATCTGATCAGCAGAAACACCTGGCTGTCCCTAACTTGCATTTTTGCCTTATTGGGTATTGCTGCTGGCTTGGTGAAAGAACCTGGGCAAGTGCACGTGGCAAAATCATGGCAAGCATTCAACTGGGATTCATATGGGATGAAAGATGAGAGCCAGGCTCTTTAATGCATAATGACAGATTTGGGGGAAAAGCACATATTTCCACACACAAACTGCATTTTGTCAGCACAAAGTAGCAGGTGAGCGCATCAGCAGAAGTGCTTTGGGTGTAATTCACTCTCTAATGCTACAGAAGTATCTGTACATGGCACACTTGGGTTTTGTGGGTTTTAGAATGCAGTCTCCTGTTTATAAATGCTCTCCTTCCTCCTTTTGTGGCCTGTGTGACAGGAGAGCAGTGACCAACTTTTCAAAAGCATGTTTTTACCCGAGTGTGGATCGGCCTTTGTCCAAGGCACAAAGCAACGTGCTAAAGGAAAGAGAACAATAGCTTATTTTTTCCTGGTCTCTTTCAGTGATACTTGTCTTAGCTGTTATTATCTACCTGAGGGTTATTGCAAGCAGACATGGATGCTGGGGCCGATTGACTCACTGTAACACAATTGGCTGAAACCAACTACTTTTGAGTTTACTTCTTCAGCTCTTTTCAGATTTTTCTTTTTCTGCAAAACAGCCAGGAGGGATTCTTACATGGCGATTGGCTCAGATGTAGCAGAGTATTTACAACTATATTTCAAACAGGTTGTCTCTCTCAGGTAGCAAGAGATGGAAATAAATCTGCAATAGGAGCCACCATGTGGGTCTGTTTCAGGTACCCTGAAATCCTTTTCCATGTACAGAGAAATGTTGTGTTACCTACCCCTGGATGTACTGCTTACTTGGTAGGAAATGTGCTTCTTGACTGCAAGGCTCATATGCAATGATCTGACACCTGTTTCCAATAAAGATTTGAGAGGGAGAGCATTTCCCTCACCCTCAGCCACCATCAATCCCAGCCCAGAAGGAAGGAAAGTGGCAGTTCTGGAACAGCAGTTCAGCCCTGACTCTATGGATCCAGTCTTGCCATAGCTTTAGGTAGAGCTGAGCAGCACATGGGAGAAGTATGAGCTGTGAGGTGAGTCAGCCTAGAAACACAGCTTGGTTTTGGGGATGGAAAATCAGATATCAAAGAAAAAAATCTTTTTTTGTTTAATGGTGTGTCTGTGTAGGTGTTGTGTATCATGGTGGTAGCTAACGGAATGGTGGGATTGTTTGAGCTCTTTTATTCCATCTGGGAGATGAGGAGAGACTGGCACAAGACAGAATGAGGCTGTTGGTCATGTAATTCCCCAGGATAACTGGAGGCATCCCTGTGGGCTGTGCTTCCCTGGCAGCCCAGGTATACAGAAGGGACAGCAACCACTGCAGCACCCATGAGCACACACAGGGACACTCACACTCCAGCGTGCCAGCCCTTTAGGGAGGAAGGAATGGGAGCACCAGATGTGCCCAGGGCTGGCAGCTGGGCAGTGCCCGTGAGTCAGGGTTGGCTGCTCCCCTCACCCTGCACAGCTGGTGTCTCAGGTCGTCCACCTTGGGTTTCCCAAGCACATTTTGGAACTATGGAGCTCAGATAGGTGCTTACATGCTTGGACGGCTGTTTGACTTGAGAGTGAATGGTGAAACAGAGGCTTTAGAATAATGAGAGCTGGGCCTGCAGTTTTCAGTCACCCCTTTGGCTCTTAGAGGGCATCTCAGAGGGGATGATGTCACCTCAATTTCCCTTTGGGAAGGCTTTTTCAAAACGTGGTGGCACATGAAGTCTCTGCACCTGCTCATTTCCAGCTCTGTCACTTGCTATAGACTCATTCAGGTGGATCTTCGACCTCTGCTGCTGACAAAACAGCTCATCTGTGGTTAGATAAAAATCTTGGATTTGGCTTCAGATTATTTTTCAGAAAGCCAGGGCTGGGTGGGGTAGGGTGGCTGGCCGTAGTGCTTGTGCTCCATCAGGCAGGGAGCTGCAGTTGTCAGTGCAGCCTCAGTGCAGCACCACTGTTGCAGCACCACTGTGTGTGCAGGATTCCCTCTTTTTTATTTTCTGCCGGTTGCTAAGCATTTGTTACAGAGTTGGAAAAGGTCAGTGTTACAAATGGGGCTTTCAGATTGGGAACAAATAACAGAAATAAAGTTATGTGGTTAGAAGCACCATTCTAAAATGTCCAAAAATCATGTCTCCATGTTAGTTTTAATGTTATTTTAGCACAATTTTATTTTACCACTGTGTGGAATAGTGGTTTGTTCCGATGGTAGACTCCTTGCTCTTGAGGAAATCAGGGGCAGCTGAGGCTGTTGGTGGTGGTGCTGCAGTGATGGCTGGGATCTGCCTGTAAGTTTGGACAATGCAGAGCAATTTTAGGGAACTTTGTGAGTGTTCAGGTGACTGATGGTGATGGCACTCAGTGGGGCTTGAACTGTAGCCAGTCTCATCTCCTAACCAGAGCCAGAGAGACACCTTCCGCCCAGGGGTCTGCAGCAGCAATACAGGGAAAGGTGTGAGGGGGAAGTCCAAGGACATCCCAATAGGAAACAAGAGGAGTCAAAGCTGGGTTTTTTTCCTTTTTTTATTATTTAATTTTAGAAGTAAGTTTTGTGGACCTTGGCAGAGAGAGGTTTTAAGGGGAGTTTTGTAAGGCATTAGACAGTGTGAGTAGTTATGTCCCAGTTCTTCTCCCCTCACCAATAAAAAAGCCATGAAATCATGCTCCAGTGGTGTTCTGGATGAACCCTCTGGGATGAAGGTGCATCCTGCCCAGCACCCTCGGGCTGCTGGCTCAGGTGTGACCAGGGCCACAGGTACACAGAGCCATCGGCTGTCACTGAGCACCGCTTGCAAGCAGTTTGGTCCCCAGCCCAACCTTTTAGCTCTCCTAGGGGGGAAACACTGCATTGTCCATAGCACTCTGAAGACTAAACCCTTTTGGGATAACCACAGTAGGGAACTGTGACTGGTATTTTCCAAGTGTAGATATGTATGCCGTTCTTTCGAGGTAAGGTACTCTGACATATGTAGCATAAACTGGTCCTGCTGTTAAATGGGTCGATTATTAACTGAGCAGCTGTGTAGGGGTAGCTAACTTTGAATGCATGAAACCACTGTTCCTCTGGACATGGGACAGGAGCTAGGTGCTGGCTGCTTGTGGGGGTACTTATGGTGGGGTAATGCAAGAGAAAAATGCAGGTGAATGAGAAAACTGGTAATTTTTTATAGCATTTTAATGATGGAAATTGGTACCCATTTGATACATTATTCACAATGGTTTTAATCCCTTCTTTTGCCCAGTTTTTGCTACTTCCCCAACACTGTAAGCTGGAATTGCTAAATAGGTAGCAGCCCTAGTATAGGGAAGGGAAACTGAGGGGAAAAGAAGTCTCTTTCTAAGAACGGAGATAGCCAAATTGTATTTCCTGACCTGGTGGTCTTGAATGACTGACTTTTCAGATGAGGCTCAAATTCAGGCCCTGGGGGATGACATTATAGTCCCCTTGGAATCAAAGGCTCCCACCTGTGAAGTGACACTGGGATAGCACTGAGCTCCTGGTGACTCCTGATCACGGTGCCAGCATGGCCTGGCCCAGAGGAACCAGCAGCAGAGATGGGGTGGTCTGGGTTTTTGTCAATTCTCCGTGTTCTGAAAGAGCCACAACATAAAACAACCATACTTCTGCCTTATGAAGTACCTTCAGAAGAAGAGAGGTGTCAGCATGTTGGGGAAGACACTCATCTCTTGCAAAGTGATGCATTCAGAGTTAGCTGCCTTTCTGAAACAAAAAAAAAAAAAAATTCAAAACCTACTGTATGTTACTTTGAAAATGTGAATAGTATTTTTATAGCTTGTTAAAGACACAGCTAGTTGCATTTGTAAATAAGGATAATGTTGCTTTTATTTTCCTTGTGGACATCATTGTTTGGAACATAATTGTCCTTAGGGTTGATTTGTATATAGGTAATTTGCTTGTGATTTAAGCCACTCCTCCCCTTTCCTTTCTCTCCCTTCCCACCCTCTGGTTTTGGTTAGAAGTACCATTTTCAGCATTCTGTGTGATTCTGTGTTTTAGCACTATTGTGGTGTGTTCAGACTTTCTGCACTTGCTTACACAGTAGGGTATGCCAATCGTGTGTGGCGTAATGTTACTTTAACCTTTCGTTTCTCATATTTTAGCTGTCGAGAATTAAACACTGTTAAAATACTTACTGACCTGGGTTAATATTAGGTACATATTTTAGCATAATTTCCCCTCTTTTCATGGTTTCTTGGGTTTTTTCTTTTTTTCCTTTCCATTCCCTTTTGTCTTGTTTGGAAGCTGGGAAGAAACCTGTGGATCTTCTCTTTGTGTGGTTCTATTCCCCACTCCCGTGTGCAGCCCGGAGTTTCTCCTCATGGTCCTTGGGGTAGAGCTTTATCTGTTTGTTAAGGCAAATGTAGACTGCGACCCACCTTGCATCAACCCACGCTCATCCCAGCTGAACAATTTGAAAACTGTTCTGCCTTTTTGTTACATGAATCTGTCAGAAATATATTTTTAATTTAATATAAATGAAATTCAATAAAATATGAAACAAAGTCTCTGTGCACATGTGAAATCTCTTGGAAGGTGGCTTGAGTGCTGTCAGTGCCACAGAGTCCCTATGTCCATGGAAAGCCCTGGCATGGCCCTGAGCTGGGGCAGCCACACACACCCTACACACACACACAGAACCTCACACACACCCTACACACACACAGAGCCCAAAACATTCCACACTCCCCCCCTCCACACACAGACAGAACCCCTCACATCCCACACATGCCCTACACACAGGGATCACAGCCTACCTGACCCCAGTTCCAGCAGCCAAGTTCCTGTGGAGCAGCTCCTCCAGCAGCACCCCTCTTCCCTGAAAATCCCATGCCCCTCCATGTGTGCCCTACCCCCACAATCCCAGGGTTATGCAGCTCTGAGGTTTTCATTCTTTTTAAAACAAACCATGGCCCACGAAGGTGTCAGTGCCTATGCCCTGTGCCCCAGCTCACTCACTGGCTGTCCAGTTGCTGCTCATTCACCCACAGCTGCCCTGGCTCAGCTGGGCTGATTTATCCCCCCAGCTTCTTTGCTGGAGGCAGTGGAGGGTGGTGTGGGGCAATGATGCATCTGTATATTTAGACACATTAATTCAGTGCATACATCAGATCTAGCCCCAAGAACCACACACCCCACTATGCCAACAGGCACCCTCTGGGCATGCACCCCACACCTGCGTGCCTTCATCTCACCCCAGCTCTATAGCTTGGCCGTGGCTGGCTCTGCCTTTGGCAGCTGCACCTTTAAACCCAGTTTGAAAACACAGAGATGCTTCCCATGCTCTCAGACAGGCTGAATAAGCCCCCCCAGGTGCTGCCAGGTGCCCTCAGTCCAATGCCCACTCTGTGTCTCATTTAAAACCCATGATTTGCACACAGTCCTGTGAGATTTAACTGAGGCATTCCCTGCCAGTGCCACCGGTTAATTCCCATGGGGTCTGGCACATGCCCTAACTCAAACTGGTCCCACTGCCGCCAGTCTGCCTTGCTAGCTGGTGAGCATTGCCCTGCATTGCCAGGCCTCTGGAAAGCATTTTAAATTTAGCTAGAAACTCATAAAGGTCATTTGGCTCTTTGAGGTGCATTTTAAAACACTCCAGTCTCCCTGGATTGCAACTCTTTGTTTCATGAATGGCTTCAACATTTTATCCCCAGCAGCCTGGAAAGGTCGTTGCAGACACACACAGTTCTCAGTGTTAGAATGCTGGAATGCTGGAACATTCCCCACTGCCTTCAGGGAGTAGAAGCACAAGCTGTGTGTACCAACACCACTTTCTCAAAGCAGGCATGGGTGATGTTATTAAGCATTCACACTTTGGAGCTGTCAGGAATATAAACTCCATTTTCCATAGGAAGGGAAGGGGAAGTGAAAGAGCCCTGCTGCAAGCCCACCCTTCCACATCCAGCCCCACACCACAAGGCCCTTCCACAGCTGGAGCACACCCAGGGACACACACACGCTGCAAGGCTGCAGCTGATGGAGACCCACACATTGGAAACAGTGAGATGCAGGGATTTGGGATCACTGTGATCTTTACAACATAATAGGCCACAACAGAACTTCAGCAACTCTTCAGAAGTGGGCAATACAAGTTTTATGACACATGCATACACACATGCAAACACACACCCCTTTTCCCCAAGTGGGTTTACTTAACTGGCCAAAAAAGGAAGGAAAGAAAAGAGTAAATCAACCACCTATTTTTCTAGTGAAATATATTAATTTAAAGCCCTCTGCTACTCATTCAGAGAAGCTTGGCAAAGACCATGGGGTTCAGGTGTTTAAGGTGCCACTAAAAAGCACAGTTTAGCTTTTGCAAGCAGTTTCATGCCGTATGGCTGGTGATCAAGTTCTTGGAAGCCCTCTGTCACTCATGAACCACATGGGCACACACATATGGAATTATTCAAACCTGATGCCTCATCGCTGAAAAAAGTTGATCTTGTACTGAAAGAAAAAAATATCTACAGGGGTTTTTTGAGGAATCTGTTTTGGTTTTGTAGTAGTAGTAGGGGGGTCATCCCCATTTACCCCAGCTGGCCCAGGGTATCCTCACCCTTCACAGTCTGGCTCATGACTGCCCAGTGTTCAGCTTAGTGAGGTTTGCAGAGGCAATGCTGGCCAGCTGGCATATTTTATCCCACTGCAACAAGCCTGTGCCCTGAGCACTGGTTTTGCTCCCTCCAAATGCAAAATAAGCAGCCATTGCTGGCACTGTAACACCTCTGTTAAGGCCTGGGACTTTCCCAGCAGGAGAGGCTGCTTTACCAATTTCACTAACAGTCCCAGAATTCAGACAAATCTCTTTAAAGCTTGCACTCAGTTTGCAAACCATACAAGGACTGTAAAGCTACTGAAGAGGCCAAATGAACATCTCATTTAAAACAAACCTTCCAATAAACTGAAGTAAAACAGGAAAGTAAAACCCATCAGCAGGTAAAAATCAGCTCAGCTTCACTGATGAGGCTGAGGCTGTTGCTAAGGTTCAGGGGTGTTTCCTGTATCATCTCTCAAAAACTGGGCCAGCAAACATTTTGGAAGCTGTTGCCAGAAGCTAGAAAAAGTCAGGAGAGAGAAAACCAAGCTTCCCTTTGGCTCCTTTAACCTTTAAGCTATAACACACTGCTTGTCCTAACTTCTCTGCCAGGCTTACAGGGAAGCCATCATTGTGGTGGGACAGGCTGTACCAGGCATTCTCTCTGACTGGGCAGAAACACAGGGCTCTAAGAGTCAAGAACAGTACTGTGAGGGCAGTTGAGTCGGGAGCTTACCTGAAAAGCTGGATTTGTTCCCTGATCCATTTGTTTTGGCAAATCCTCTCCTGGCACAGGAAGGCTGAACCTGAAATGTGTCCTCCTGAGGCATTTTAAGACCACATCACTAAATGTCTGCCAGATGAACAACTGGGAGCATTTTGGCTTCAGTCAACTAAACCATTTGCATGGTCCTTTTGAAAATTTGGTGGAGGGCGGTGTAGGGGCAGTGGTGCTTTCTTTGGTTTGTGTTATTGGGGGAGCTTTTGTTTGGGTTTTTTCTTTAGCTCTCTATACAGATTCCCCCCAAGCAGGTTCCTAGGGACATTTGGAGTGTTGGTACAGCACCAGTGCATTCCCTGCTCCCTCCAGCCTGTCCCAAGTGGATAATCTGCTCTTCTGCAGTCAAAGTTTGTTCCTTCCTGGGGCAAAAATTATTTTAAAGGTTGGCCAGAAAGGAGGCTAAACCATCTCACAACAGCTCAGACCTTTGCTCCTCCCTCACCTGGGGTTTTGCTGTTTGAGTCCGAGCCCTCTCCAGCCTCCAGTGCAGCCACCAAGCAGATCTTCCAGTCCATGGTTACCACATAACACCCAGACTGTCTCAGCAGCCACAGAGAAAATTGACATGGGACAGGGGGGTTATGACATGATGGGGAAGATAAAGGCAAATTGTCTGGGCAGTCATGGATACCTGTGACAATAATTTGCCCCTAAAAGAGCCCCTGAGACCACAGGCAGCCTTCCCATCCTCCAAGAGATGATACTGCTGGGAACAGCCGGGTGAAGACCCCCAGCATGCCCACAGCCCAACTCAAGGAGCTGGCATGAGTCTTTAAAGGTGATTATTTAGAAAAAAAAATTAAATTATTATAGTTAGAAAACTGTTTCCATGCTGTCTGCAACCCTCCATTCCAGCCCATCTTCCCCATCAGAGCAAGGAGTTGCTGGGTTTTTAACCCTGACCACACAAGCCTTTGCTCAAGGGGACAGCCAGCAATTCCAAAGTAGCAACCACTCCACAGCTCCAGCCTGTCATGCCTGCTCACTGCTCCAGAAGGAACAGCTGGAAAATAGCCAGCACAACTGCAAAATTCTTCTCCCTATGAAAAATCCTCCCCACTACCCTCTGCTTTTTTCACACCAAGAAGTCTTTACTATTGTCTCGGTTTTGAAAGACAGGTGTCTGCTAAGGAAGGCAGAGGCCCCCCTTGAAGTGGCAGATATAACCCCTTTTCCCTCCAAGTTATTATATTTTGAAATCAAGGGCCTTTAGGCAAAGATGTGGGAAATAGGAATAACAGTTCTTTACTCTCTCTCTATATATATGTATATAACCAGTCAAACAAAACAACAACAACTATGGCAGTAACAGCAAACACAAACCCAGTGCCAGCCTTCTCGGCTGTCAGGCCCTTTCCCCTCGGGTGCAGTTCCGCTCGCAGCCGGCAGGGGCGCTGGCGGCTCCTGGTGAGCAGGGCAGGTGCGATGGTTCCCCCGCGGCTGCAGGGGGCGCTCCGGAGCGAGCTCGGGAAACACGCGGCACTGGTGGTCTGGGATCCCGGGGAAGGATGGGACAAAGGAGCTTCACAAACCCCTGGGCAGCCGATCCCGGACTCTCAGGAACAGCAGGCTGGAACAGCAGGCTGGAACGGCAGGCTAGAGCGGCAGGCTAGAACAGCAGGCTGGAGTGGCAGGGACGAACACAAATCCCGGGTGGCAGACGAGATGTATCCAGATGGGAGAACCCCACGGAGGCCCAGGCAGGCAGGGCGAGCACGGCTACAGCGTAGCGAAAGCTCGAAGCAGCAGCGGGGCAGGGCAGCCACAGCTCGGCCTCCAGCAGGGCAGGGAAAGCGGCTTTTGGGGTCCCGGCGTTGTTTCCAGCAGGAAGAAAGAACGGCCAAAAAGAAAGAAGCAGCAGCTCCTTTCTCTGCAGCTTCTCTCTCCGGACGCTCAGAGCAAACTGACCCCACACCCAGGTGTAGACAAAGGAGTAGCCAGGCCCGCCCCACCCCCCTTTTTGTCTTTCTTAAGTACAGCTATTTGTCCCCTAGCAACATGCATATGGGAGAAAATTCCTTTAACAGGAAAAAACTAAGACTAAACTAAAACCCCAACATTATCCACCCCGAATTTTTTCCCATACTAACATGTTACATGAAACTTAACTTTTTTAACGATATAAATCTATGCATTACTCAAATTATATACAAATATACATGCTGATACTGATACAAGTACCGAGCCATGGGTAGTTCACCCTAAAACAAGGTCCCCTTGAGGTAAGCATCGGGTCTCTCCATCCTTTTGCATCACCCACCAGGTGCAACCTGGTCCCTGAGCAAAAATGACCCCACGGATGGGTCTGTCTTTGCTCAAGGCAGACTTTACCCAAACAGTTTTTCCAAGCATATCTCTCACATGCACCACTGGAACCTTATCCCCGTCTGTTGTTTGTAGGGGTTCGGATTGGGCAGGGCCTGCTCGGCTGGTGGAGCCTCGAGTGTTAACTAACCAGGTGGCTCTTGCTAAATGCACCTCCCAGTTTTTGAAAGTCCCCCCACCCAGTGCCTTCAAGGTGGTTTTAAGCAGTCCATTACACCACTCAACCTTCCCAGCTGCTGGTGCATGGTAAGGGATGTGGTACACCCACTCAATGCCATGTTCTCTAGCCCAGGTGTTTATAAGGCTGTTCTTGAAATGAGTCCCATTTTCAGACTCGATTCTCTCAGGGGTGCCATGCCTCCAAAGGATTTGCTTTTCCAGGCCCAGGATGGTGTTCCGGGCAGTAGCATGAGGCACAGGATAGGTCTCCAGCCATCCAGTGGTGGCTTCTACCATTGTGAGCACATAGCGCTTGCCTTGGCGGGTTTGAGGCAGTGTGATGTAATCAATCTGCCAGGCCTCCCCATACTTGTATTTGGACCATCGCCCACCATACCACAGGGGCTTCACCCGCTTGGCCTGCTTGATCGCAGCGCATGTCTCACAGTCATGGATAACCTGGGAGATACTGCCCATGGTTAGATCCACCCCTCGGTCTTGTGCCCACTTATAGGTGGCGTCTCTGCCCTGATGACCTGAGGCATCATGGGCCCATCGAGCTAGGAACAGCTCTCCTTTATGTTGCCAATCCAAGTCTATCTGGGACACCTCTATTTTCGCAGCCTGATCTACCTCTTTGTTGTTACGATGTTCTTCATTAGCCCGGCTCTTGGGGATGTGAGCATCTACATGACGGACCTTCACGGATAGCTTCTCTACCTGAGTGGCAATGTCTTTCCACTCTTCAGCAGCCCAGATTGGTTTTCCTCTGTGCTGCCAGTTTGCCTTATTCCACCTTTCCAGCCAACCCCACAGAGCATTGGCTACCATCCATGAATCAGTGTAGAGGTAGAGCTTTGACCACTTCTCTCTTTCAGCTATGTCCAGAGCTAATTGGACAGCTTTGAGCTCAGCAAATTGGCTCGATCCACCTTCTCCTTCAGTAGCCTGTGCAACTTGTCGTGTGGGGCTCCATACAGTGGCTTTCCATTTCCGGCTAGCGCCTACAATTCGGCAGGAACCATCAGTGAAGAGGGCATATTGTCTTTCACTCTCTGGTAGCTCGTTATATGGTGGGGCTTCTTCGGCACGTGTCACCTGCTCCTCTTCTTCTTCAGAAGATAACCCAAAAGTCTCACCTTCCGGCCAGTTCGTAATTATTTCCAAGATCCCAGGGCAACTTGGGTTTCCAATTCGGGCGCACTGCGTGATGAGGGTGATCCATTTGCTCCAAGTAGCGTTGGTGGTGTGATGCGTGGAGGGAACCTTTGCTTTGAACATCCACCCAGCACCGGTAGTCAGGGTGCCAGGAGGAGTTGTGCCTCTGTGCCGATTACTTCTGAGGCAGCCTGGACTCCTTCATAAGCTGCCAGGATTTCCTTCTCTGTGGGAGTGTAGTTGGCTTCAGATCCTCTGTAGCTTCGGCTCCAGAATCCCAGTGGTCGGCCCCGAGTCTCACCAGGCACCTTCTGCCAGAGGCTCCAGGACAGACCATTGTTCCCGGCTGCAGAGTAGAGCACGTTCTTCACCTCTGGTCCTGTCCTGACTGGGCCACGGGCTACGGCGTGAGCAATTTCCTGTTTGATCTGGGCGAAGGCTTGCTGCTGTTCAGGGCCCCAGTGGAAATCATTCTTCTTGCGGGTAACCAGGTAGAGAGGACTCACGATCTGGCTGTACTCGGGAATGTGCATCCTCCAGAAACCTATAGCGCCTAGGAAAGCTTGTGTTTCCTTCTTGTTGGTCGGTGGAGACATTGCGGTGATCTTATTGATGACCTCAGTGGGAATCTGACGTCGTCCATCTTGCCACTTTACTCCCAGGAACTGGATCTCTCGGGCAGGTCCCTTGACCTTGCTCTTCTTGATGGCAAAACCAGCTTGCAGGAGAATTTGAATTATTCTCTCTCCTTTCTCAAACACTTCGGTTGCGGTGTTCCCCCACACAATGATGTCATCAATGTACTGCAGATGTTCTGGAGCCTCACCCTTTTCTAGTGCAGTCTGGATCAGTCCATGACAGATGGTGGGACTGTGCTTCCACCCCTGGGGCAGTCGGTTCCAGGTGTACTGCACGCCCCTCCAGGTGAAGGCAAACTGAGGCCTGCACTCTGCTGCCAGAGGAATGGAGAAAAATGCATTGGCAATGTCAATAGTGGCGTACCACTTCACTGCTTTGGACTCCAGCTCGTACTGGAGCTCCAACATGTCTGGCACGGCAGCGCTCAGCGGTGGAGTCACTTCATTCAGGGCACGATAGTCCACAGTCAATCTCCATTCCCTGTCAGACTTGCGCACAGGCCAGATGGGGCTGTTGAACGGTGAGTGGGTCTTGCTGACCACCCCTTGACTCTCCAGCTCGCGGATCATCTTGTGGATGGGGATCACAGCATCTCGATTTGTCCGATACTGCCGGCGGAGCACTGTCGAGGTGGCAATTGGCACTCGTTGCTCTTCCACTTTCAGGAGCCCAACTGCAGAAGGATTCTCTGATAGTCCAGGCAGGGTGTTCAATTGCCTAATGCCCTCTGCCTCCACAGCAGCAATCCCAAATGCCCACCTGAGTCCTTTTGGGTCTTTGTAATAGCCATTCCGGAGGAAGTCTATGCCCAGAATACACGGGGCCTCTGGGCCGGTCACAATCGGATGCTTTTGCCACTCCTTCCCAGTCAGGCTCACCTCAGCTTCCAAAAGGGTCAACTGCTGTGATCCCCCAGTCACCCCAGTGATGGATACAGGTTCTGCCCCCACATGTCCCGATGGCATTAAAGTACACTGTGCCCCAGTATCAACCAATGCATCATATTTTTGTGGCTCTGATGTGCCAGGCCATCAGATCCACACCGTCCAGAAAACCCGGTTCTCCCGTGCCTCTTCCTGGCTAGAGGCAGGGCCCCTCTAGCCCTGGTTATCATTCTTTCCCTGGGCCGTACATGCTCGAGGTACCTTCAAGGGGATCCGACATATCATCCTCCCTTCTGTAATACCTGGCAGCTCGGTCACGGGAAGCTGAGGCTACTTTCACCTTAGCGGAACCCCCTCGGTTAGTGCCTCCCTCCTTGAGTTCACGCACCCGCGCTGCCAGGACAGAGGTGGGTTTCCCATCCCACCTTCTCATGTCTTCCCCATGCTCACACAGGAAAAACCACAGCTCAGCTCGTGGGGTGTACCCTCTCTCTCTAGCAGGGGGACGACGGGCTCTGACTTGGGGGCCTGTGACTCGCACTGGTGCCACACTGACCCTCCTCATCTCCTCCCTCATCTCCTCCCTCATCTCCTCCCTCATTTCCTTCCTCATCTCCTTCATCTCCTCTTTGAGGTCCTGGACCACAGCAGAGACATGAGCTTTCAGCGGGCCATTGATCATGCTGTCATAATGCCTGAGCTTGTTGGCAACAGAGCCCACTGTTTCTCGGGTATTGTCAGCATCAATCGTTGCAATGAAGGTGGTGTATTGCGATGGCCCTAGCCTTGCCAGGTTCCATATCATCTGTCCTGTGCACCTGACCTTATCGGGTGCTGTCCATCCCTCCCAAAGAGTACCTCTAATATTGCCACCTCTCTTAGCTGTTGGATCCCTTGCTCGAGTGTCTTCCACTGCATTCTATGATGATACTCCTGCATTCTTTCTTTGTGAATGAACCTTTCTCTCACACTCCTTAAGAGCCGCTCCCAAAGAGAGAGAGGCCCTGGCTCCCTCACAAATATCTGGTCCACACCTGGGTCCTGGGTCAACGATCCCAGATACCTTGCCTCACCACTATCCAGTTGCACACTTGTGCCCATAAGGTCCCAAACCCGAAGCAGCCAGGTGGTATAAGGCTCACGCCCCCTTTGCACAATGTCGTTTCGCATAGCACAGAGACTGTCGTACAACAGGGACTCAGTGATGATTTCTGGCTCTGGCTCTCCTGCTGGTTGTGAGGGCCCTGGTTGCCCACCATCATTAACTGGTCGTACTGATTTGGTCTTCCACTTCCTCCTTTGCACAGGGGCGACTGCTGCTGGCTGTGGTTGTCCTTGTGGTTCAGCTGAAGCCTGGACGGTTGTAACATCCGTGAGTTCCACTGCTGCACCATCGGACTCACCCTCTTTGGGGCAGGGAGAGGGTTTTTCACTAGCTGAGGAGGTGTATTCCCTTAGCAATTGGCATATCTCCTGGTGCACCTGGCCCATCTCCTGGCACATCTCCTTGCACACCTGGCCCATCTCCTGGCACATCTCCTTGCGCACCTGGCCCATCTCCTGGCATATCTCCTGGCGCACCTGGCCCATCTCCTGGCATATCCCCTGGCGCACCTGACCCATCTCTTGGCACATCTCCTGCATCCCTTTTGCCAGTACCCCCACCCAATTTGGGTAGTCCATTTCTGAGGTGGACTGTTGGGCGGTATCAGTCTGTGGGGCGGGATCTCTAGTGTCTGGGGCTGTGGCAGGCTCTGGCTCTGGGGTAGGATCTCTAGTGTCTGGGGCCGTGTCAGGTTCTGGGGCAGGATCAGGCTCTGGGGTAGGATCTCTAGTGTCTGGGGCCATGTCAGGTTCTGGGGCAGGATCTCTAGTCTCTGGGGCTGGTGTCTGGGTAGATATCCAAGCCAATCTCAACTTATCCTTGAGTGCTAAATAGAGTAGGCCTACCAGCAGCAGATGGTTAGTATTCAGAGGGAATTTAAACCCTTCGAAAATTGATGGGGTGGGCCCAAAGAACTGGTTGAGGGGTTGGGAGAAAACTTCCCCTGGTGTCATTTCCTCACAGAAGGTACCGTTGTTAACATAACCCCAAAAACATGTGCTCAGTGTGTGATAGCCGTTTATCCATGTGCCCACATTCCAGAGGAAGTTAAAAACCCATGAATTCCTCACCTTCTCGACCCATAGCGCAAGCTGGATAACAGCAATGGTAGCCTTAGTCAGAGGACCCATATTCCAGCAAGGAGCTGCAAAGGGGAAGAATATAGCCACGGCCACATGCCACCCGAACCAGGGTAAACTAGACCACATAGTGCTGCTTAACAAGGTTCCAATATCCAGCACACAAAATAAAGTTATCCAGGAACTGTTATTCCTTTTTCACCTCTCTCTCTTAATGCCCTCGTGCCCCACATTGGGCGCCAAGATCTGTCTCGGTTTTGAAAGACAGGTGTCTGCTAAGGAAGGCAGAGGCCCCCCTTGAAGTGGCAGATATAACCCCTTTTCCCTCTAAGTTATTATATTTTGAAATCAAGGGCCTTTAGGCAAAGATGTGGGAAATAGGAATAACAGTTCTTTACTCTCTCTCTATATATATGTATATAAGCAGTCAAACATATATATATATACATATATATATATGTATATAAGCAGTCAAACAAAACAACAACAACTATGGCAGTAACAGCAAACAATCACAAACCCAGTCCCAGCCGTCTCAGCTGTCAGGCCCTTTCCCCTCGGGTGCAGTTCCGCTCGCAGCCGGCAGGGGCGCTGGCGGCTCCCGGTGAGCAGGGCAGGTGCGATGGTTCCCCCGCGGCTGCAGGGGGCGCTCCGGAGCGAGCTCAGGAAACACGCGGCACCGGTGCCCTGGGATCCCGGGAAAGGATGGAACAAAGGAGCTTCACAAACCCGTGGGCAGCCGATCCCGGACTCTCAGGAACAGCAGGCTGGAGCGGCAGGCTGGAGCGGCAGGCTAGAACAGCAGGCTGGAGCGGCAGGGACGAGCACAAATCCCGGGTGGCAGACGAGATGTATCCAGATGGGAGAACCCCACGGAGGCCCAGGCAGGCAGGGCGAGCAGGGCTACAGCGTAGCGAAAGCTCGAAGCAGCAGCGGGGCAGGGCAGCCACAGCCCGGCCTCCAGCAGGGCAGGGAAAGCGGCTTTTGGGGTCCCGGCGTTGTTTCCAGCAGGAAGAAAGAACGGCCAAAAAGAAAGAAGCAGCAGCTCCTTTCTCTGCAGCTCCTCTCTCCGGACGCTCAGAGCGAACTGCCCCCACACCCAGGTGTAGACAAAGGAGTAGCCAGGCCCGCCCCACTCCCTTTTTTGTCTTTCTTAAGTACAGCTATTTGTCCCCTAGCAACATGCATACGGGAGAAAATTCCTTTAACAGGAAAAAACTAAGACTAAACTAAAACCCCAACAACTATTGTGCAAGGAAAATTTGTAGCAGTTTCTTCGTGCAAAACACCAACAAGTCAACAAGGTTGTGGCAACAAGGGAAGAAGTCATATTTTCCTTTCAGCCATGCCCACAGCAATCTGCTTTATCCCTGTCACACAGGGCACTTGTTGCTGTGCCCCCTGCAAGGGACTTGCACAAAGCTGCACAAAGGAATAACAACAAAGGAAATATTTTGTTCCCACAGAATAGAAATCACCATGATCTTTCAGACCTCCTTACCAGGTGTGTTCCTGGCAAAGCAAGGACCAGGATTAGGGAAGGGATGGGCAGAGGGGAGGAGTGATGAACAAATAACTGTACTGTGTGAGAAGCATCTGAACTTTTTCATGCCCTGCTGCTTTGGCACCTGTGTCTTTCTCTGTGTCTCTGCCTCTGACCCTGCTGGTCCAGCTGGAGCTGGGGACTGCAGGACTTCCCCTGCTTTCGTCAGCAGCTGAACCATGAAGGCATCACACGCTGCAGCAGGGCACAGGGAAGGCAACCTGGAAAGCCAACAGGACACAGCTCCAGCGAAATCCAGCTTGCCAGCAGCAAGATCCAACTATTCAAACACAGATCAGTCACCAGTGAGTGGTCCTGCACACCATTGCCTCTGAGAGACACAAAGCAGCACCTGGGGATGGAAACCACCTGCCCTTTGCTCCTCCTTTGCTATGGATGGGAGTAGTTTTCCACAGAGGAGTTGTTTCCTTATTCTATTACCTTCTAACATGGCAGATATGGCACATTTGGGTTCCCCAGCTGTGCTGGATGCCAAATCATTGCTTTATGTTTCAAAGGAGCTGTGACACCCCTGAATCCTGCTAAAGCAAGGAAAACAAACCTTAGATAGGGATACACACCGATTATGACTGAACACTGAGGCCACCCTGCCTGCACTGTTGTCTGTAGGATGTGATTTACAGAGGAGAAACCCAGCAGGAGCCTGTCCCTGTCAGGTGCTGCCTGTCTGCAGGGAGCTGTGTCCTGGGCACACTCCAGCCCCCCAGCACGGTGATTCCCTCAGCTGAACCAGGCATTTCTGGAGGCCCTGACCAAATGGACACACAAACACAGGCAGGGGCACCAGCCCACGAACAAAGCCATTTACCCCCGCACTGCCATGCTGTGCAGTTTGGTCTGAGTGACCTGAACAGAGAGCAGGGAAGCAGGAAAGAGGAGTTGTTTGAGAAATATTTTCTTGACTGAATTTGCTGCTTTGCTAAAACCAGTGTTTGGTGGGGTGGTGGTGGCTTCCAACCAAGAGCCAGGAGTTGTGGAAGGAAGTGGGGACCAGAAAGCCTCTGAGGACCCCAGCAAACATGATATCAGCCAGACTTAGACAGGAGTTTTTTGTGCATCTGGGGCAGACTGCCATTAGATGTCCTGCCATTAGATGTATTGTCTTGGCCAGAAGAGAGAAATGAGGCAAGAACTTTCTTTCTCTGCTGCTTTATCTGCCCTATGCAGAATTGTCAGATTATGCAGAAATACCAAGCATCAGACAGTGAAATGTTTGCACTGCATTTGCGTCGTTTCCAGAGCAGAGTAAAACATGCTCATTTTGATTGACAGTATCTCTAACCTCAAGGGAGAAAATGATTGTGCACGGAAGGCAGAACTAATGACTGAGGAGTTTTCCAGTGCTGGTCCACAGCACAGTTACCATGGCCTGAGCTGGCTCCCAAGTCCTCAAGGGCAGCAGAACTATGAGCTGACCCTGCCAGGCGCTGGCTTGCTGGCACCAACACCCACCATGTAGTCACTGACCTCAGGGGATAGGCACAGAGCAGACAGACACGTCCCTACGGCACACCAAACGTGCTTGTGGGTGTGCTCATCAAGGCAGCTTTGGTGAGTGCAAAGCTCTGCACACCAGTGAGGCTGGAGAGATGGATCATTTTTCTGGAAGAGACCTTAGGTGTGCTGCCACTCCCCTCCCCACAGTCCTATGCTCTCCAGCTGTTTTTAGCCCTGTTTCTGTACCAATGCCGTGGTGGCCAAGTGACCACTTCAGCATACATGGATATGTGACATGGAAAAATAAATCAGTGTCAGGGACTTTACTGTTCCTGCTGGTTTTTTGTTCTTTGAGCCATAATCAGTGGCAACCAAAATCTGTGAGCAAGCAGTTTCTGATGGGTCTGATGTCACACAAATTTATAAAGAGTTTTCAGGTGGATCAAAGCAGGGGATTTGGAATGTAAATGATTAAGAGCAGCTATTTGTGTCCCAGCACAGAGGCTGAAACACCTGAGGCTGTAAACCCCAGTACTGCATGGGTCTGACTCCACCCCCAGGGTGCATCCCAGCCAGGGTGGCAATAGCAAGCTTTCACCTCCTGAATCAGGGCGACACTCACCAGTTTGTTCCCAGCAAAATCTCACTGCTCCAAGTTACCTGTATCCAGACTGCAGCCTGGCTTTCACCTGTCCATCACCTCTGTGGGAGAGCATCAGCAGCTGTCCCTGAACACTGCAGGTAGGATGGAGAGGCCTGAGAGCACAGCCTGCCACAGTGATGCATGGGGACACATCCCATCCCAAGGGGATGCTGGTGCCCTGCTCCCCAGCAGCTGGGGGAAGCCTCACTGGGGACAGCAGGGCTCAGCAGGTTTTGCTGGCACCACATGGATCTGATGTCTGGTTCTAAGGTTCCTGGGCAACTTTTTTTGTTTCTTATTACATCTGTTATCCCACCACCCCTGGCCAAAAGTGTGATGGAGGTTACTGCAGTCTGGTGGGCAGAAAGATCTCAAAGCATCTAACCACCAAACATGGGAGAGATGACAGAGACATTAATCTCCTAAATTATTCAGCTGACTGGATTTTTTATTTCCTTGGAATACATGTACTGTTCTGGGTCTTTCTTGGTAAGTGAGGCAAAACCCCACTGAACTTTAATAGCATGGAAGAACTTTACTAGGTGGGTCTCTGAAACTGCAATAGTTAAAATAAGTTAGACTCCAAATTTATCAGAGCTCAGAATAGTGAACTATTCAGTGGGTACCTTTGTGCAGGGAAGCTGCTTCATTTCAGTCAAACAGAATGGAGAAACAGTGGAGCATGTTTCCTGTCATACTAGAAATATTCTTTAGCTTTTAATAAAGACAAAAAGAGGAGGAGTAGGTGGATATTTTAGAAGCTATTATTCAATAGTTTCTAATGGTATCTACAGTAATTTGGGAATAATCTTGAGGAATGACATCCATATCACAAGAGAGGGGCTATGTCTCCTGCTGCTCCTTGCAACAAGGGCAACACAGGGAAGAGTAGGAAATCTTGGATGGTACAATGGCCTCAGCCATCCCAGGTTTAAGTGCCTTTCTGAATAACAGATTTAAAATGCTTTTGAACTTATCAGGAGAATGAAGACTTGAGAGACTTTGGATTAAAGTCACAAGGCAGGCAAAAGATGGCAGGAGATGCTTTGCCTAAGCTTTCCCAAGCATGCCAGTGCTAGAGCCAACAAATAAACCCTGACCTCCTAACTCCCAGGCCAGGGGCCCACTGAGCAGGATCACCTTGCATTGCAGCCCAGCATGGGTGCCTGGGGCTGCACAGGAAGCTGGAAGGGGACACAGTTGGGACAATTGACCCCAACCAACCCAAAGGATATCCCAGACCATGTGACCAGATCGTGTTCAGTATATAAAGCAGAGGGGAAGAAGGGGGAACATTCAGAGTGATGGCATTTTGTCTTCCCAAATCACTGTTACGTGTGAAGGGGCCCTGCTCTCCCAGAGATGGCTGAACACCTGCCTGCCCATGGGAAGGGGAGAATTAATTCCATGTTTTGCTTTGCTTGTTTGTGGCAGATTTTGCTTTACCTGTTAAACTGCCTTTATCTCAACTCACAATTTTCCTCAGTATTACTCTTCTGATTCTCTGCCCTGTCCCATCAGGTGCAGCTGAGTTTGGGTTAAATCATGACACACTCTGTTGTGCTTACACTCCTTATTGTCAGATCTGAAAGCTGGGTGAGAAGAGATGTGAGACTGCCCTGAATTACATTACTTTTTAACTCATTGAAGCAGTGATATCTTTTTGGTTTTCATACCATCCTTTCAAAATCCACCTGCTGTGTCACAGTGCTTGGCAAGATGGCAGTGAGATGCTAGAAGACTGCATTGTGATGGCAGACAGCAAGCCCAGACATCAATATGCCCCAGATGCCTGTTAAGAGAGGGCTTAGACCTCAACCCCAGCAGGGTCTTGTTGTATGCTAGGCTTTGGAGAAAGCAGGGAGGTACTAATACAGTCCTGCCACATCAGATGTGGAGACAGGAGGTGGTCACAGCCACAGCCACTTTCCAAGTCCAGCTGGAGACCAGAGAGGATTGCTTTCTTGAGGAAAAGGAATCATTTGTTCTTCATGTGTACCACTAAATGACAACAGAAACTTTAGATTTACCATACCTTCGCGTGTAGACAGTTCTCCTCGTGGTTGTGACTGGCACCAGTTTCACCATGTCTGCAAAACACATCATTGTGAACTCATTTCCTGCCCTGCCTCATTTGTGACAGGAGGCTGAGACTGCTGTTAAGGACTAACACAGGGGCCTCTGAGGATGCTGCCAATCCAGCACAGCCAGAGGCTTTCCTTCAAATACCAAGAAATTCACTTTTCAAGAGCAGCAGTGTATGGGACATTATCCCAAATGAGAATTTCTGCAAGGTACTGTGCCTTGTGTACTGGAGGACCTCCAGGTTGAGCTGGAGTAAAATCTCTCCCCGGCTGAAAAGCCACAGTGCTTGGATTCATGCAGCAACAGTGGAAGATCCATGCAGTCTGCAGTGTGTCTGCTTGTCCCACACGAGGCTGTTATCCCCAGATGTCACTGCAGGGTATCACAGGGGCTGGGCAGGAGGATTGCACAGACAGGGCAATTCCTGTCACTCTGGACTGGTGCCTTCTCATTAAAAGTTGAACTTTGTACAAGTAGCTGTAATTTTCTCACTTCCTTCTGGAGCTTGACCTGAAGGAAATAGACACATTTAGGATACCTGGCTTAACACTAGAAACTTTCTGGTCAGATGAGGGCACTGACAGCTCAGTCAGAAGAGGAGACGAGAGAAAATGTCCTTGTTCAGAAAGACTTTGTGCCCCTTTGCTATACTTGTGTGGTCCCACTGAGCCCATATGGATCCCTTGATCAACAGCTACTTTTCCTTTAAAATAAGTCCAGAATCACCCTGTCAGGACACTTCCCCACCATGAGGTGAATGAAGAGTCCACCAGATGGACAAAACAGGGAAAGTCTCAGTCCTAAAGTTCATCACTTAAGTATCTCTTCACTGGAAAGCACTAATTGTTGAACAGGAAAAAAAAATTGAGTCTACTGCCATATATAAAATTAGTTATTCCCCCCCCCATGCACATAAACCAGGACAACAGAAGCAAAAGCTGGTGACATTTATATCAGAAAAAAAACCCAGAGGTGTCTATTTTCCTGTGCCCCACAGAACCCAGCCTGAAAAAGAGAGAGGGATGATGACTTTTCAACTTATTTAATAATGCAAAACCTGAGGAAAGGGCGTGCTGCACAGAATACCGAAGAGAGATTGCAAATAGATGGACTTGCTGATAGTACACTACTTGCTTCTGCTATTCCTCTCTTGACACAGCGTCTGCTGCCTACCAGAGCAATCATATCCAAGTGTAATTGTCTAACAATTGTTCCGCACTGAGGAAATAGTTCTGATTACAGACATTAACAAGTTTAGGCATTAAGCTTCCTCACTGTAATTACCCTTGAGCTTAGTCTCACAAATGAATTAATGTGCTGATTGCTTGGACTAATAGAACAAGCAAAAGGGTGATGAATTGCTTCCAAATCAGTTAAAATCAAGCGTGACATCATTTAATTAATTTCAGGCCTTGAGGGGAAGAGAAAAAGGGTCAGCATGATGCTGAAAAGAAAGGTCTATCTCCCTTAGTGATTTCTTTGGAGACAGAAATATGCAAACAGGGGAGGATGGGGCTGGGGAAAGGGAAGAGGTGCACCAGGTGGGAAGGTGTATGCTGAAGATGGAACTGTGCAATTTCTGTGTTTGAGCAGGCAGGTCCAGGTGGCTGCGTGACCGATTCACTGCAGCTGACAAAGGTTCAACACGTGGATTTCTTCTGGGTATGAACAGGTGCATTGGTCACCTCACTTTGAGTTTTAGTCATTCCTGAATTCATATACAAACCCTGCTTCTCCCCCAAGCAGAGAGCCCACTACTGGCCTTCCCAAGGGTCACAGTTCCTCTGAGAGAGCTGAGTGTCTGATGACAGCATTGTCAAAACCCCTCTCCTTGGTCATGTATTCTGGCAGGGGATCATTTGCCAGGCTGACAGCACAAGGCTTGGCTGGCCACTGCTACCATAGATAAGACTGTTACCCTCCTTGACTTCTCCTCCCAGTCAGGTTTTTTTTAGAAAGGAACAAAAGGAGTCAATGGAAAGGGTATGGCAGGGCTTTGGACTGCTGCTGTGAAGTACAGACTCTCTTAGGCTAAAGTTCCCTTCACATGGCTGACCACCTGTAAAACAAAATGGCATGGCACAAGGAGCTTATACCTGACAGGGTTCCATGTGGAGTTTCTCCTTGCAGCCCAACAGATAATGACCCATCACCAACTTGGATTTTGTATCACATGGATATCCTACACAAACAGCCACCAGTAGAGAAGGTTTTATAAATCAAAGATCTCCATTGCAGCTCACATCTAGAATAGGGTTCTGCAGTAGGGAGCAGACTAGTGGGGGATGTAGATGCTGAAAAAGCTGGCAGAGAAATTTTCCTATTTTTTACAGCCGCTTATGAAAGTCTCCTTTCTCACGCAAGCTAGCTTTAAACAGTGTAGAGGGTTTTGTAAACCAAGACTTTATCTCACAGGAGCAGACTTGTTATGCACAATCTTGTTTTCCACACTGAAGAAAATATTTTGAAATGGGCGTCGTAGCATTCAGCCAATCACTCTGGGAGGTGTATGGTCAAGCACCCAATAATGTTATACCACTTTTGTGAACAAACCTATATAAATGAGTCTGTAATTAATTAAATAATTCCATTCTATCCTGGACTCGAATTCTGTGTCGTTCATCTCGCCGTCCCTGCAGACAGCAGCAACAGGGGGATACTTTACAAACACAGTTGTGGCCTGATGACAGTTTAAACATGTTAGCAGCACACACAGACATACATCTACCTGTACACAGACACTCCAGGATTTGCGCCCTGGAAACAAACAGGTACTCATCTCTCCTAAGTGTACATATGTGACATAAAATACACCTTCAGTGACACACACAGACAAGAAAGCACAAAAAAAGTATACCCAAACACTTGATTTCACGTAAATGGTAAGGACTTTTGTCACTGCTGATTTCAGTGCGAGCTGCATAAGGCCCACAGTTCTTTCACTTTAGGTTTAATCTACATTTTGTTTCCATGAATTCTGGAGCAGTGAAGGGAAGGAGGTGATGAGACATGTGAAAACTAAATTTGAAGATAATTCATTCTCATAAGAGTGGAGAGCCAGCATGCTTTATGGCAGAGCCTGGCTGCCCCTTCATTAGAAAAGGGACCAACTCCGCTCTGTTACTGAGAACAGTAGTTTGGGAGTCTCTCTGTGACAAGACTGTTTCATGGGATTTGCCAGAGACCAGAAGTCCAGCAGCCCAATATCAACACCCTCTGGCAGCATTCATCATTTTCTTGGCTATTTTAATCCATCCTGTCACCCTGGTGACAGTACAGCTTATGAGTCCATTTGTTTGATACAGACCTGCAATAAATCCAGTTAGTGGAGCAGACTACAGGTGACAGTCACTGTGATATAGAGCAGATTCCTTATTCCCAGAACACAATCTTGCAAGGCATCAGGCATCTCCTGAGATGGCCATAGCTCTATTTGCTCTGTTTTTAAATGACAACCAGCAAACAACAGCAAAGAGCACCAGCAGCCTGGCACTAACATTCACACATGCAAAAGGTTTGAAAGTCCTGAATTTCCTTTTCTAGTGGTGACCTGACAAATTCTCTGCAGCCTCACCAGTGGCACCTTCATGGGCAGTCAGAGATCTTGAAGAAGACCCAGCTGTCCCTTCCTTGTTCATCCAGCTTATCACAGAGGTGCTGGTTCTGCTCTGACAGCTCTGGCTACTCTGCACTGTGAGTCTCACTCTGCTCTGCTTTACTCCTAAGGAGGAAAAGCTCATCACACTTGTTCTTTCATTAAATCAACACATGGTGCCCATGCTAGGGACCAGTTTGGCCCAGTAAAAACAAAACCAAACACTGCAACCAAATGGTGGCAGAGGTGCAAATAATTGGCACTGATGCATTTTGGAAATCTGGCCATGCACTGCTGGAGACCCAGCTCTGCATTTGGTGGGCAAGCTACCTTTAGGGCTCTGCAGAACTGGAAGGGAAATCAAAAAAGTGGTCTGGTTGAGAACTGATTTTTAAGGGTAACTAAACTTCCAGCACAGCCCTCCTGTCAGTCGCTTCCTGAAAGTCTGGTGGGATGAATTTGTGACTGAGAGGGATTTATGCACCTTAGCACTATAGGGGATCTGGGCCTTTTTCTGTACTTCAATTCTCCAGGTGTAAAGAGGAATAAAAAAACCCCACTCATCTCTGAGGGATGAAAGGTTTACAAAATGCTCACAAACTGTGGTACAGGGGGGTGCTCTCCTGTTGGGGTTTTAGTCTAGTTTTAGTTTTTTTCCTGTTAAAGGAATTTTCTCCCATATGCATGTTGCTAGAGGACAAATAGCTGTACTTAAGAAAGACAAAAAGGGGGGTGGGGCGGGCCTGGCTACTCCTTTGTCTACACCTGGGTGTGGGGTCAGTTCGCTCTGTGCGTCCAGAGAGAGAAGCTGCAGAGAAAGGAGCTGCTGCTTCTTTCTTTCGGCCGTTCTTTCTTCCTGCTGGAAACAACGCCGGGACCCCAAAAGCCGCTTTCCCTGCCCTGCTGGAGGCCGAGCTGTGGCTGCCCTGCCCCGCTGCTGCTTCGAGCTTTCGCTACGCTGTAGCCCTGCTTGCCCTGCCTGCCTGGGCTTCCGTGGGGTTCTCCCATCTGGATACATCTCGCCTGCCACCCGGGATTTGCATTCGTCCCTGCCGCTCCAGCCTGCCGTTCTAGCCTGCCGTTCCAGCCTGCCGTTCCAGCCTGCCGCTCCAGCCTGCCGTTCCAGCCTGCTGTTCCCGAGAGTCTGGGATCGGCTGCCCAGCGGTTTGTGAAGTCTTTGTTCCATCCCTTCCCGGGATCCCAGGGCACTGGTGCCGCGTGTTTCCCGAGCTCGCTCCGGAGCGCCCCCTGCAGCCGCGGGGGAACCATCGCACCTGCCCTGCTCACCGGGAGCCGCCAGCGCCCCTGCCGGCTGCAAGCGGAACTGCACCCGAGGGGAAATAGCCTGACAGCCGAGAAGGCTGGGACTGGGTTTGTGTTTGCTGTTACTGCCATAGTTGTTGTTGTTTTGTTTGACTGGTTATATACATATACATATATATATATATATATATAGTAAAGAACTGTTATTCCTATTTCCCACATCTTTGCCTAAAGGCCCTTGATTTCAAAATATAATAACTTGGAGGGAAAAGGGGTTATATCTGCCACTTCAAGGGGGGCTTCTGCCTTCCTTAGCAGACACCTGTCTTTCAAAACCGAGACATCTCCTAAGCATCTTCCAGGGACTTCTTGGCAGCATGACAATGCCATGGTATTCTAATGGCAAGAGAGGGATTTGCTTTTACAATATGACATTTGCCAGACAAGGTGAAGAGCTGTGTGCTATAATCATTTTTAGTATTAAACACACACAGTAAAAAATGTTTAAAGGCACATGGGGTTTTTTATGAATATAGGACATGATGCTTTGCACATTATTGAAAGAATCCTTGCTGCTACCATAAGCTTCAGTTCAAACTGTGTAATTACAAGGAACTTTTTTTTCTCCCATTATATATTAACTGCACCTAAGAGATCCAGAATTGAAAGGATCTGAGCTTTCCTAACTAAACGGTTGCAGAATTTTTTCTGTGTGTTCCTTCTTTTACTTCTGTCATAGTCAATCATGGTCTGAGAGATTGAAACAGATAAATAAAAATGTGTTATGCTCTTATTGTCCAGTGTCATAGAAACCTGCATTACACTCATGAACTACAGGGAAAGACAGGAAATCATATAATGATTCACAAGTCTTTTTCTATTTCCACAGGACTGCTTTCATCATTTCCCAGAATGGATTTAAGGTTTCGGAGGTAGCCTCCACTGTCATCATGCAGCCCGCAAACATCAAATAGGAGGCACCCAGGAAGATGCCACGGCAGCAAAACCAGACACAGAGGCCCTGCCTTCCTATATTCCCCTCCCTTCCTATATTCAGAGAGTGTTATTGTATTCATGTTAATTTTTTAGATCACCCCAATGCCAACAAGATTGCAGAAAGGATGTTTCCTGTACTTCCTTTTTTCAAGAATATAAAACCAAAATCCTTGAGGCCCTGGTCCTGACCCCAAATCAAAACCTCACCTCATCTCCAATAAAAACTAGCTTCCCAAGACAAGGTCTACTGGGAACATAGGCTTTGGCACTACCACCAGAGCTGTGGGGGATGAGATGCTGGACGTACCATGCAAGAATTATGTGACTTGGACCTGGTCTTCAGATCAGATCATATGGGAGGCGGGTAATCTGGATTTCTAGTTAGTCTGGACCTGGAGTCATGTCCTACTGTGCAAACCCTGCCTTAGGAGGTTTAGAAGGAAATGCCCCCAAACAGGAGAAAGCCCTCAAAGCTGAAGTCACATGGAATGCAGGGTCCTATCCTAGCAACCATCAGCGGAGTGTTTGCATTTCTATGTTAATATTCATGGATATGCAAGCAAACGTCCTCTAACTGCAACTTCAGCCTGGTCAAGGTGACTGACCTTCTTCATTAAGTGCTTCCAAATTTCCCATCTAGCCATGGATGTGAAAAATCTCTGCTAATTACAGGCTTGTCAGGTCAGAAGTGCAGAGGGGAGATAAGGGGGTTTCTGATAGTTATTTAAAGGCACAGCACCAACTTCAATAGGGTTTTGGGCTTGCACTAATACACTGTCCTGTCTCTGTTATTCAGGTCAGGTTATCCAAATATGGAGCTAAAAATCTGGGAGAGCTTCAGATACTGGGAAGTATCTGAATTTGATTTAGATTCAGATGACCTAGGTAAAGCTCCTCAATAGTAAAGGAGACACCCTCTCTGTGCCTCCCCTTGATTTTTGTCCCAGTCCATTCTGCATTCTGAACACCCGGTACCCTTGTGGACACTATAATACTATCCCGAACTATGTGTGCACAACACTTACAAACAGTGCTTAAAACATAATGGCTTGTTAACATAACATATGTCATCAGAGAAGTGATATGAACTCTTTCCCTTTTATATCCTTTTCAGTAAAGCACATTTTGAAACTCACTGACCTTTATTCTTTCTTTCTTTTTTTTAAGTTCACTGACATTATGTAGAAAAAACCATCAGTGTGAAGAAGAATATAACGCAGCTTATTACCACTAACAAGGGAATGGCCCATAACTCTACAGAGACAGAGCCTCAAGTGAGCTATGAAGGTCATCTTCTTGCATCCAGAAGGAAAATGCAATACTGACTCTGTCGTGCTTCCCATTTCAGACAAATTGTAGTCTTGTTTTTTTATTGCAGTTTTGTTGCAATAAATAGCAAAACTAAAGTGTTTTTCTTTCAGACAGAATCTTACACACTAGGTCCTCTCCACTTTGGGGGGGATTGAAGGTAAGTGTCTTTCTGTATTTTCCAGCACTATTCACATTCCTCTGGATTTGCTGGTTAGTTTGTTCATGAATCTTTAGGACCTGATTTCATATCCAGTCACTGCTTCTCCCTGCTGGAAATACTCAAACCTCTCAGTGGGTAAAGGCACAAACAGCAAACTTACAGGCTTGATCATTTCCAGGGTTACCTCCAGAGCTCTTCTTGGAAATCAGTCTTTCCTATGATCCCCCAGTGCTGCTTCATGCAGCTGTGAGCCTTAGAGCAATGTTAAAAGATGACAATGCTATGCTAAAGCCAATGTGGCATGAACAGGTCACTGGAGGGACCAGGCTGTAGATTATGTACTGGACAAATACACAAGGCTGAGGAAGACAGTTTAAGCCTTAGGTCACGAATGAAGATAAACAGCAGTATCCCTTCCCAGTCCTTACTGCGTCAGGCATATGCCAGAGCCCTGCTGTGGGTGAGCACTGGGAAAAAGCATTGCTGCCCTCTAAGAATGGAGGTTTTCGTTTTGTCCCTAGAACAAACACATCAGTGTATGCTGCAGCTCTCGGGTCAGGGCAACTGGGGTGTAACTGGGATAAGATATGTTTTTCCATATCCCCATTCCGTGGTCCACCTTTCTACAACCCTCAGAGAGCCTGAGAAGCTGAGTTGCACCTTCCTCGTCTGTCTCAGTGCTGAGAATCTGATATTTTGGCCTTGCTAAATGTCTCAGGGTTTGTGCTCTACATCTGCAGTGACCTGCAATGTTTTCCTTGAGTTTGTTTCAAAAGGAATATATTCTTTGGGTGGCATGATGCGGAAAAGGAAAAGCTAGTGTTTTCCCTCACATCACTACCCTCTTTCCAGCTGCAAATGGTGCCGTGTAACACGGTGTCAGGAAGTGTTGTGGCACTACCAAAACTTTGTTTTCAAAATGATGACAATGAAACATTGTTGATTAAGAAGTTCTTGATCCCACTGTTTCACTTAGTAAAAGAAGGGGCACATGCAAATCTGTGGTCATGCTCAGGCTTGAAAGAGAAAAGTGCACAGCAAAAAAATATTGGGCCATGCTGGGCCACATACCTGAACATCAGCTGCTTATCACTAACTAGATCCTCACTAACTGATGAACAGTTAGCAGCTTTGCCAAACATTTGACCCTTCAAGTAGGAAAGACAAATTGCAATGTTGCATAAACAACAAAACCCAGGGGGCGTCCTCAAGGCTGATTTAATGATGCAAAAAGCCAAAGAAGCCAGAGCAGAAACTGTGGTAGCACAGTACTTCTGTCCATTCCCAGAAGACCTGATCCAAGAATTGAGCTAATTCGTCTTTTAAGAGTGGCAAAACACAGCTCCAGCCTCCAAACAACAACCCTGCACCTCCCAGCTTGCCAGCCTAGAGCCACAAAACTGTTTTTGGCTGAGGAGGATAATGTTGCCAGTCGTGCTAATTATACAGCAGCTTGGACAAAAGCTAGTCCTACTGAAGGCAGCAGCTCTGCTCAACAAAGGTGAGCTCTTCCAAATCCAAAATTTTGGCCGTTCTTCCTATTTGGCCACATCCCTCACTCGCAGACCATGCTTAGCCCAGCCTGGTCTAAGTAGTGACAGAAGGAAATGACTAGAGAAACTGCTTCAGTTTTTAAATAACAAGCAACACTGTCAACGAGTAAAAAAAAATATAATTGTGTTCCTGGTATATGTAGATAACTTCTCCTTTCAAAAAACCACTATGTCTTCCTAGGTACTCTCCAGACTTCAGTGTTCTGTGCCAGTCCAGGCTGGGATGAAGTTTTGCAGAAATACAATAGAGAAAAAAATGCTTTTTATTCTCTATTAAATGGATGGATGAATTAAATCTGTTAAAATGGGTTTTAACCTGCAACCACTCTGAGACAGACACAGGAAACGTTTCCAGTACAAAGTACCAATAGCAGCACTTACTCTATTGACTTGCTAAAGGTGTATATTTCATATGCTTAGTTCCATATGCTGAGAGATGTACTAATTTTTTATAATTATTCCATACTTGCATCTCTATATGTCTTAAGTATTGATCCATTACTGAAAATCTGTGCTTTTGCTCTCATTTCTCCTTCTTCCTTAGAAACTGAACTGATGGCCTCTGGGAATCAGAGGGAGATCTAAGCTACAAATCTGAAGGGAAAAGGCAACAGTTATTATCCCTGCTTCACACACAGCTAGTCCGACAAATGCTCCCTTGCCAACTCCTTCAGCCTCCTGCTGCTTTTCATTTTAATTCTTTTAAATTACAGCTAAGCAACCCTGCAAATTGTCTGATGCCACATTTCCTCCTAGACAAGCCAGCACAATTTTCACTGGTGCAGTTCTCAAAGGAGAGCAGAACTGGGGTATCACACTAAGCACTGAATGCTCCCTGGTTTGACAGGTTGGTGCCACATTCCCTTAGAACAAAAGAAACAGCCAAAAAAAACCACCTGTATTTGGATTTCTGCACACCTAAACTGTTTGCAGAGGGAAGAGCGATTCAGCTTCCTCATCACCCTTTCAGACTTGACCGCCCCCTCCTTCCCACAAATGTGAGCTGCTCCTATTGGAGGTGTGGGGGATCCACCTCCTTTTGCTGGCACTGCAGTGGCCCAGTTCTCGCACCAGCCTGGCCAGGGGTCAATGCCAGCCCCAGGCTGCCTGCCACAGGCACAGGAACCACACCAGGATCCTGCACCAAAGGTGCTTGGGACTTTGGGTATGTGTGGCACAGGACAAGGTGAACATCCCTGTTACAGTGGGGATACTGTAACACGATGTATCAAACAACGAGGCATGTGGAAAAGAAATATATATGGACCCATTCTTGCTAGATGTTTCAGAGATGTTTATTTCTCCAGCCGCATGGCCGGAGCTCTGCTGAGGAACTGCAGCAATCACGGGACCCGAGGGTCCTTGCCCGTGCAGGGGAACACAAACCAACCAATGGGGAACGAGGCTGAGCAGGGGCAGGGTAACTCCGTGCCTCCCCGCCAGGGCCCCTCTCCCAGGGCTACATGGCAGGGGGGAACGAACCTCAACACTTCATCCATTTGTTTTTAACAAAAGAGATTTAAAACTTAACATTGAAAACAACTGGATAAACATAACAAGAAAACAAAACAAGCCACCCTCCTGAGTCTTTAAATGTCCAAACATATTCTCCGGAACATCTTAAGGCTGACAGAAGGGAGACAGAATTCTCTGACTATGCTTTGTGGGGAAACCAAGGCAGAAGAGGGTTTAATTTATTCCTTCCCCCTTTTCACCCCCCACTCAGTATTGGAAAGGGATTTTTGGGGAAACAATTGGCAAAGGCATAGTTTTGTGAGGGAAACCATGGATGAAAAAACGGATTGGGAATACATTGGGGGTAACAGGATATAAGGTAAAAGGGAAAGGTGGGATTAGGAAAGGGAGACTGTAGGGGGGGCCTACAATGGAGATATTGTCTAAGATGACTACGATTTTTTGCATATATACTGCCTTTTACAGGAACACCATCAGGCCCAGTGACCTGCGATGCTTGTAACCCTTTTCTACCTTGTATAATTTTGAATTCCACCACCTCTCCATCTCCCAGGCTTGGGATGCATTTTTCAGGGTTATTCTTTTTAATAGCAGTTCTATGCACGAAGATGTCTTGCTGGTTGTCACATCTTGTTATAAAACCATAATTTTGTTTAACATTATACCATTTTACTATTCCTAAAACCTTAGCTACGGTGATCTTTTCCTTTTTCTGAGTGGCTGCTGTTTTCTGTCTTGCTGAGTTCTTGCTTTCTCTTTCGCTTGCTCCCGTGTTGGAATTGCCAGGGCTGCCAGGGCTGCCAGTGCTGCCAGGGCCGCCAGAGCTGCTCGTGCCTGCGCGCTCTTCCCGGGGTTGCATCCAGGGCCGCGCGGGCCGGGCCAGGCCGTGCCGCTCAGTTCTCCGCGCGTTGCCTCCTCTGGTCGCAGCTTCACTGCCGCTGCCTGGGGCCACACCCGCGTCTCGGCCGGGTCCCCGAGCAATGACCCCCCGCGCCCTGCTCCAGCGCGCGTTTCAGCTAGGAGCGGCTCCGCTCCACCGCCCGTGCCAAACGGTCTTCCAAAAGTCTTTGGTAAGAATTAAATCCCAAGAAACATAGAAAAAGTTCTTAAACAACCATGAAAGGAAATGTTTCAGTTCCTTTTGAGCTTGAATTAAGCTAAAATTTACAAATCGTTGTTCAAGAATCTTTTCAAGTTTAAGATAAATGTCCATATGCGGCTCTGAGAGCCAAGAGTCTTCCCACAGTTCCTCCACAGTTTAGGCATGGAATAGCAAAACAAAAACAAGAAGAGGAATCCACACTTTCTAGAATTTACTCACAAATCAGTCACTGTAGGGATCGGGGATCGTTCTGCCTGCATTCTCTACCATTTTTACAGTGGGGATACTGCAACATGATGTATCAAACAACGAGGCTGTGGAAAAGAAATATATATGGACAGATTCTTGATAGATGTTTCAGAGATGTTTATTTCTCCATCCGCATGGCTGAAGATCTGCCGAGGAACTGCGGCAGTCACGGGACCCGAGGGTCCTTGCCCGTGCAGGGGAACACAAAACAACCAATGGGGAATGAGGCTGACCAGGGGCTAGGGAAACCCCATGCCCCTCTCCCAGGGCTACATGGCAGGGGGGACGAACCCCAACACATCCCCATGTGGGTGCAGACAACATGCCAGTGTGGATGGGAGCAGGGACAGGGACACGAGGCATGGATGGAGGATGGGGGGATGAACAGATGGATCTGAAGGGTGTTCAGCCCTGGGACTTACTTCCCAGCACAGCAGGACAGAAACACTGCATGCTGTGGTCTGCCCCGCTGGCCATCACGTCCCTCTGCTCCCCCTGAGCAGCCCAGAGGGCACTGAGGAGGCTCTGGGTATCTTTCCTGCCCTACCTGCAATGGCTGCAAGGTGTTATTTGGCGATAGAAGGTTTGGGGTTTGTTTTTTAATTTCTCCTTAGCTCTTAAGAAATCATCTGTGGGACACAGAGAAGCTTTTATTTAAATATGTAACCATTTTGGTGTTAGAGATCTGAGAATGGGGCCCAGATGCTATAAATCCAGCTTTATTTGCTTACACATGGCATTTCCCTGACTACTACCATTCTGAACCACCCAAATCCATCAATCTAATGGAGATATATGGACAGTAAAAACATACACTGGAAAACTACTGGCACGCTGTACAAAATGATCAGATTTAATCAGCTGATAAATTATTCACTTCAATGGAGAGTCAAACCTATGACTTGAGTCTATTTATGGATGTCCGATTAGTGCAAGCAATTTTCCATTGCTTTATTATGTTTGCTAATACATTATGAAAACCATGTTGTGATAATGCTCTTGCTTAAGTCATTTTGTTGTATGAGCGCATACCAGAAAGCTCGTTCCAGCCAAGGCCAGGGACATGTTCCAGTGGGCACCATGTAGTCACACACCACTGTGCTATTTCCAGGGGCTTCTGCAGAGCCAAGTTGCCAAAAGAGTAGGAATTTAATTTAAGGAAAGCTATTACACTGCCAGGCTCTCTAAGTGGCACTGCACTGTTTTCAGACCCAGCTGCCACTGTGACAAAGTGCAGGAGGAGGGCTGTCCTGGCTGCCCCCCAGACCATGATGGATGTCTCTAGTGCCTGGAGGGGAAACACAGCAGTAAATTGCATCACACTATGGAGTATTTTTGTAGTAGCACAAGGACACAAGAAGCAGCAGCAGCAGCAACCGATGCAGCACCAGCACTGATGCAACAGCTTGGCAAATCAAGTCCTTGAGGCTGCAGGCCTGGGAGCCAAAGGAGTCTTATGGACTGTCATGTCCAACTCCCATATGAGAGTGGCCTGAGCATTTCATCCCATTAGCCTGTACTGAGGTCATCCTTATACAGCTGCTTGCAGATACAAAAAAGGAACAGGCACAAGGCAGCATGATGGAGAAAAGCCTTGACTCCATCACTTTGTCTCTACTGCTGTGGACTCACCACATGTCCAGAAGCAAGGCTTGCACCGCAAAAGGCCTCAAATTAAATTTTCCTGACTTTGGGGCGGATTTAAAGGAATGCAGTAGCACATGTCACACCTGTAGAGCCCCAGGTACTCTGCCCTGGGTAGTGATGCACTTTTGAAAAAGAGCAAGGAGGAAAGAAGCCAGAACTGAAGAAGAGCTGGATGGCATGGGCCTGCTGGCCAGGTCTGCCACCAAGCCCATCCTGGGGCATGATTTTGAAGAACGTTCATCTCAACAACCCATGTCAAAAGGCCATGGCACCAGAGTGCCCTGCCACCAGCCTGACTCTTCCCTGCTCTTCTGTCCCCTTCCCCATAGCACAGAGCTCCCAGCTCCAGCCCCCTCTTACCACTATCCTTTTATTTTACACAAGGTATTGGTCTCCCTTTCCTGCAGTCCATGGAAAGCACTGGTTGCTGAAACTGCAAGAATTGTGCCTGAAAGAAATAGGTAATTGTTATAAATGAGAGCAACTGGAGTAAGCAGAAGATGAGGAACCTGAGTTCAGCAGGCTCTTAGGTCAGTCTCATGGCAATTCCTTTTCTGCTGCAGGACAGGGAAAATTCTGCTAAACAGGCACTGTAGAGTTTACCCATTTTTCATCTCTCTGCTATGAAAGCCAATCTGGTCAAAACATCCAAGGCTTAACCTTGCAGTGACATCACAGCACTGAGAAGTCCCATGCAAGACTGGGCTGACACATGAGCAGGAAAAGGCCATGAGGTTCCCCATCTGTCTTGGTTTGAAAGACAGGTGTCTGCTAAGGAAGGCAGGAGCCTCCCTTGAAATGAAAAATGTAACCCCCTTCCCTCCAAATTATTATAATTTTGAAATTAAGGGGCTTTCAGGCAAAGATATGGGAAATAGGAATAACAGTTCTTTACTATTATATATCTATATGTGTATAACCAGTCAAACAAACAACAATAACTATGGCAGTAACAGAAAACAGAACCACAAACCCAGTGCCAGCCTTCTCGGCTGTCAGGCTATTTCCCCTCGGGTGCAGTTCCGCTCGCAGCCGGCAGGGGCGCTGGCGGCTCCTGGTGAGCAGGGCAGGTGCGATGGTTCCCCCGCGGCTGCAGGGGGCGCTCCGGAGCGAGCTTGGGGAGCACGCGGCACCAGTGCCCTGGGATCCCGGGAGGGATGGAGCAAAAGCTTCACAAACCCCCGGGTGGCTGATGCTGGTGTCCGGCCGGACCCTCGGGAACAGCAGGCTGGAACAGCAGGGACGAGTACAAATCCCGGGTGGCAGACAAGATGTATCAAACTCCAGAGCTGCAGTGGGAACTCCCAGAGGTCTGGGCAGGCAGGGCGTGCGGGGCTACAAGCAGCGAGGGCTCGAAGCAACGGCGGGGGCAGGGAGCCACGGCCCGGCTCCCAGCAGGGCAGGGAAAGGCGGGCTTGGGATCCCAGGGTTTTCCCTGAGGTACCGCAGCAGATGGTGAAAAAGTCCCTCTTTTAGTAAGGTGGGGTGTTAAATAGGGTCCCAGTGCAACAGCCGCTCCAGCGAGCAAGCTCCACTCACGGTAGAAGGAAGGCAGCCAAAAGCAGAAGCCTGCAGCGCTGACGAAATCCCTCCACAACAACAGCCGCCGTCCTCTCCCTCCGAACACCAAGAGAAAAACCAGCCAGTCAGGGGCTATACCCAACCCCTTTTTCCCAGTTCAAATCTCGTGGCATCCCCCCACCCTACACAAGAAAACCCCAGGTGAAAGAGAGTAGCCAGATGCACCCTCCCCCTGTGGCCAGGTCTTTTGTTTTTCTTAAGCCCCCCTGGCAACATGTATGGGGAAAATTCTTTAAGAGAAAAAACAGGAGAACTCCTAAAACCCCAACACCATCCCAGAGCCAGCTGCAGGCACTGGTATGGCAGGGACCTGAATAGTCTCAAATTCCTAGGCTAGTTTTGGGCATGGGTTAATTTTTAGCAGTTTTTCCCTATTCTCTGTACTTTTTGACTTTTGCATGTGCTAAAGCAGAGGGATCCAGCTGTGCCAGAACCCAGGATGGGGCTGTACAGCTGTCCTGTCATCCACAGGACAATTGCGGCTGGCACCTCAGGTAGGTACTGCTCCCCTTTTCCAGACACATCACTGCTACAGGGCCGTGCTTGGCTGTGCTTGGGTTTAGTAACTGAAAGGTGCCAGACTGACATTCACCCTTTTCAGACACAGGGAACCCCTGATCCCACACACTCTTCATCCACCAAGAACCAACCTGCCCAAGGTGCGAGGTAGCTCAGCTCACATATGAGAAATGAGGCAAAAGCACGGGTACAATCTTATAGCTAATGGAGGTTAACTTCACACTCAACAAGCACACTGCCTCCAGCAACAGCTTCCAGCTGCAAAAAGTCCAGGGTCCCTGGAAACGTGATCTCCCAACTGCCACACTGCCCTCTGGGGCACAGGTCCCTCTCTTAGCACCATGCAAATGACATTAAAGGAAGAGGGAGGCAGTTGGGAGTGAGGAGGCAGACGGGAACCTTTTGTTGAGACTGCGGAAATTTTCAGTAAAATGAAAACAAATTGCTCTAAGTAAACCATTTGTCACAGTCTGATTACTCTGCTGCCACTCTGGGAACACCAATTTGTCATGCCAGATCAGGATAACAGCAGGCTGACTGTATGAGATGGCATCCTGCCTTCTGGCTTTCCTTCTTGCAACACTTGAGAGCAGTGGGGATCTCCTGGCAGCTCCTTCCCAGTGCCCGTCCCTCGCAATGGACCAGGCACACACTGGGGTCCCTGCAGCCAGATCCACACTGAGGACAGACCCATCCTCCCAGTAGCCTACTCCACCTCCTGTTACTGCAACCTGAGACCAGTCTAGTATGCTGCTTTTACTTATTTAGCCTGGCATGTTTACCTGGACTACAAGGTGCCCATAGCAGGGATTGCTTCTGGCACCAGTGGTTGGCATAAAATTGCCCTGAACGGCATTTTGGCACTTAAGTGTCCTAGCATTATACTGGGCTCACCTGGCCCAGTCCTGATCCACATTTCCTTCTCCTTGGTGATACCTTAAGAGCTTCAACATTCTGCAGGTGAAACAATTTTAAAAGAACAAATAAGCAGAGAAAAAAACCCCAACCAAACAAAATGCTGCCAGATTCGCATTTAAAGAGGTACTTAAAGAAACAGGATCAATGCAAGCAAGCAGCAAGCAAGGATTAGCCAAAATTCATAAAGCATGGAAAAACAGCATAAAAAAATCCCAACTCTAAGAATTTATTCCCTTAGCTTCACTGTCCATAGCTAATAAACAATAATTTGAGTCTCCCCTGTTTGTGTCACCCTGAAATGATGCAGCAGTTTGTAATGCTGAAAAAAACCAATTAACTCCAGTCCAAGTAAAAATATCTTTCAGCCAATAAAAAGAAGGACAAAAACCCTCAAAATGTAATTTTGGTAAATGCTCCATTTATTCCAAAACAAAATCCTTCATCTCAGATTATTGATCTTTTTTCTAAACCTCTTCTCCTTTTAAATTGGTAGGTCAATATTTAAATAAAGAGATGCCTTTTTGAAAGAAAAGCTAAACAAGTTTTGTTTGCAAATCACAGGAATGAACTAGCTAAGAATTTCTTTTTATCTTTTTTTCCATTTAGGGGCTATTAGGGTTTGCCAGGTCCCCACTGAGCCAGCAAATTATGTCTTTTCTCTTCTTTCTTCTTTACTGTTATATTCACTATATGTCCTCAGCTTTTCCCACTGGTGTTCTGGGCAGTCTCCGGCCAGCAGCAGATGGCACTGCATGGACCGGTCACCCACCACACCGTCCTGGTCCAGCTCCTTCTCTGAAAGTCACAAAATCTGGGAGAAAGAGGTGAGAAGGGATTCTGAACACATCACCTCCACAGACCAGCAGAAATCAAAGCATTCAGTACTCACTGAAAGAACTACGGGGTATTTTAAGAGCATAGGAATATTCCATGGCAAGGAAAGACAAGATGTTCCCAAATTATATAAATCCCTCCTTGTTCTCAGTCACTGCACCCACAGCCCCAGGAACGGCCCTGAACCTGTAACCACAGCAATCTGCTCTGCCACGTGGGTCCCCAGCTGCAGAGCTGTCAGTGTGAAGTGAAGCATTTAATGGAAACTTGCTCAACACAGACACTGATGGCACTGGTTACAGTGCCACTGCTGGCCATTCTACTTTATTCCCTTTGATTTTAGAAACTGTAATGAATCTTCAATATTAACAATTTCTGTTCTGACTGAAGGGAAAGGCCTTTAAAAAAAAAAAAGGTGTCACAAGAACTGCGGAAACACACAAAGCAAGAGACCCCAGAGCTGTACCCAAAATGCACCCTGTACCCAGACCCCAGAACTGCACCCTGTCCAGCTCAACTCTGACTATGTTCCAACCCCAGAGCACCAGAAACATTATTTTGAGTACTAAGCACAAGGTGAGAAGTCTAAGGCTGAACAGAGAGCAGAGATGAGGCAGAATTCCCTCAGAGACCCAGTTATATTCTGGAGTTTCCATGTCAAGTGCTTTTTTGACATGTGCACGCAGACATTTACACACAGAGATACGGAGCTAATTAGACATGCAATAGGTCTCTGCTGGAGCTGATAGTCTTGTACAGGGGGTGATTCCTGCCGGCACATTTTGGATTCAAGGCAGGCAATATGGACACAGTACATTTATCTAAGGGCTTCCAGGGGTTGTAAACATCAGCATTATCTTTAGTAAGGATGGCAATAAGATGCAAATTTTTAACTTGTCCAAGGAAAAAACCTGACAGCAGCTCTACAATGTAAGGTGAAGCAAGTGAAAGGCATGGGAGGAGGGCAAGAGGCAGAACTCAGCCCATTTTGCTGCCTCAGAAGGAGCCTGAGGCACAATTCAGGATTCACACATCTACCTCCCCCACATTTTAAAATTATGGTTGAGTCTGCTGAGGTAAAGATTACATCCTAAAGAAAAGAGCAAGAAAATCTCAGCTATTCGGGAAAGTTAAACAGAATAGTAACTGTGCTTTTGTTTTGTTGCTCCCTGAGTAGTTTGGTTTAGTAGCAGAGAAAAATATTGATGGAGCAGAAAATACAGACTGGGACTTGTATATCTGAAAAACTTTTAACAGAAATGGACAGATCTGTAGGTATGTGTTTCAGCTAAATATTGTATAGCAGGAATGATAATAAAGTACTGTGCCCTTATTATGGCAATTATATGCAATGTGTTTTCATGTGTGGGCAAACAAGCTCTGGGATCACTTCTAAGGACAAGAAGTGGAGGAGTTTAAGGACACTTCTAACACACCAGAAGTAAGAAAGGATAGAAAGGGCATACATTCTCTACAGCAGTCAACATCCTTGCCATTTCCAGATGGGTCCACATTTCATATGAGATCCAATGTTCAGCGCTCAACAAGAAATAAATCCCTACTGATTTAAGCATTGATATTACTGCCTGTAAGGTAATAATACCTACAAGGAGATCATAATTTCTTAACTATTAATATTTTTCTTCATCCACTTTTATATAGCTTTAAGCAACTGCTTCCCAGTCAAGGGATGAACACGAACAGTTACTGCAGCTGAGAGAAAAAGTTTCATGGGGAGGAAGTTGCCTGATTATCAACAGTATTTTAGGTCCTAATAAAACAGCAAGAGCTGGTCTTATCATTCCATCTTTCATCAGTTCCAGATGACCACACATTCAAACCAACACAAGTGGAATGGGAGATCAAAGTACAAAGGGTATTTCTTTTTCCCGCAGAGACCATTAGCTCTGTCCAGTCACTCAGGAGCCTAAGTTCCCAATTCACCTTCAACAGATTGGTCAAATGTACCAACGAATGGTGAGCAGACCAAGGTAATGCTGAGACAAGTCTCAGAATTCAAAAGGCAGGTTCAGCGTGTGCTTCTCTAGTTTAAAGAGCACAGAGACTTTCCTCTTTACTGTGGCCCTGCAAATTTCAACTGATCCGAAACCAACACGCATTTTCTAAATGTTGGCTGCTGAGTTTGAATTTCAGAGAGAAATCCAGTTGCTAGAAATTAAAGTTGCCAATTAAAAATTAGTCTATTTATGTGGCTTAGGGGAGCTGAGAAGGAGAGAGGGAGAGAAAGGAAAAGCCAAATAACTCATTAAGTGATCTATTTTGTGCCAGTACAGTTGGCAATTATAATTATCCTAATAAGACTTTCCCACTTATATAAGTCCTTCCATTCAGGGATCTCAAAACACTTTGCAACCATTAATGATGTTGGATTCGTAACATTCCTGACCTCATTTACAGGAGAGGGAATTGAGGAAAAGAGAGAAAACACCATTTTCTGTAACAGAGAGCTTTCATTTTGTAACTGCCTGTAAAGTTTACACCTGAAACTAACCACCCTTAAAAATCAGGGTCTGTTCTGAGCTCCTGAGCATGGCAGAAGTCCTAGACGAACAATGTGAGTGCAAAAAAATCTCCCAAAAGAATAATGAGAATTGTGTGAACTGGGACAGGCTATCTTCAAACCTTCTGCAAAGAGCCTTTGGTCACCAGCATTTGTCACCCTGCACTAATGGAGAGAACTTCTTTCTGCCTCTGCTCCACACACAGAAGCATCTCTGCCTCTACCTGAAAGAGCAGTCACATGTGGAATGGGTGATATCACTGTCCACGTCTGCACACCCTTGGGTTTGGCTCCTTCTTTGAAAGGAAAAATGAAACAGAAACAAAGTGAAATCATGGGAAAAGAAAAAAACCAAAGTGGAACAATATCTTGGTTTTAAAGACAGGTGTCTGCCAAGGAAGGCTGGGACCTCCCTTGGAATAGAAAGTGTGACCCCCTTCCCTCCAAATTATTGTAACTTTGAAATTACAGGGCTTTCAGCCAAAGATATGGGAAAAGGAGTAACAGTTCTTTACTAGTATGTGTGTGTGTGTATATATATGTATGTATGTATATGTATATAAGTATATATGTGTGTGTATGGATGTATAACAAGGCAGACAAACAACCACAACAGCAGCGACAACAAACAAACCCACAAACCCAGTGCCAGCCTCTCTCAGCTGTCAGGCACCTTCCCCTTGGGTGCAGTTCTGGTCACAGCCGGTGGGGGCGCTGGTGGCTCCCGACCGGGTGGGGGGGGTGCAGTGGTTCCCCCGTGCCTGCAGGGGGCGCTGTGGCACGAGCGCCTCTCTCTTGCCTCTCTCTCATCATGTGGGTGGGATGGAAAAGGGGCTCCCTTTACAAACCCACAGGGGCAGCCGATCTCGATGCCCCTCAGGATGGCAGAATGGGCTGTAGCGGGAACGTTGGAGCAGCAGCTGGAACGGCAGAGGCAGGTACACCCCAGGGTGGCAAACAAAATGTAGCAGAAACTCCACAGCCTTAGCAGGAACTGCAGGGTTTGGGCAGACACGGAGTATCGGGGTGAAGTGTAGTGAAAAACCCGAAGTAGCAGCAGAAGACAGCGGGGCTGGGCAGCAGCAGCCGGGCTCCTGCAAGCAGCCAGGAGAGACTCCCTTGGAGGGGGGAGGGGTCCGGGGTTTTCCCCTGGGGCACCCGAGTAGATGGTGAGGGTCCTTTCCAGTGTGATCGGGTGTTACTAAGGTCCCAGTTCACTGGCTGCTCTTACAAGCAGAGGCTCACCCACAGTAAAGAAGAAGCGGTGCTGGGCTGGGCTGGACTCCGTGGTGGCAGTGAACTCTTCCTGAGGCAGCAGCAACTCAACCGTTCCCCTCTGATCTGAGAGAGATCCAGGAGCCAAGCCCAGCCCCTGACCCTCCAGCCAAAATCTCGAGGTATCTCTGCCCTTCCTAAGAGAAAGCCCCCTAGCTAAGAGAGTGCAACCAGCTGCACCCTTCCCCCTCCTCCCAGCCACATCCTTTGCCTCTGAAGTATTGGTCATTCCCATCTCTTAGGCAACAAATGGGAGAGAATTCCCTGAGAGAAAGAAAAGATAACAAAGGAAAAATCCTAACCTCCAACAAAGAAATAGCTGAACACATTGCATGCATGCACCTAGGAGAAAGCAGGACTTGAGCAGAAGCTACCATGGGTTTCTCAAGAACAAACAGTGTCAAGCCAAAATACTTTCTTCCTGAGACAGGGTGATAGTGAAACATAGATTTAGAAGAAACATAAAGATTTTAGTTATAGGCTAGCTGTTGTCTCAGTTTTGAAAGACAGGTGTCTGCTAAGGAAGGCAGAAGCCCCCCCTTGAAGTGGCAGATATAACCCCTTTTCCCTCTAGGTTATTATATTTTGAAATCAAGGGCCTTTAGGCAAAGATGTGGGAAATAGGAATAACAGTTCTTTACTATATATATATATATATATATATATATATATATATATGTATATAACCAGTCAAACAAAAGAACAACTATGGCAGTAACAGCAAACACAAACCCAGTGCCAGCCTTCTCGGCTGTCAGGCACTTTCCCCTCGGGTGCAGTTCCGCTCGCAGCCGGCAGGGGCGCTGGCGGCTCCCGGTGAGCAGGGCAGGTGCGATGGTTCCCCCGCGGCTGCAGGGGGCGCTCCGGAGCGAGCTCGGGGAGCACGCGGCACCAGTGCCCTGGGATCCCGGGAAGGGATGGAACAAAGGAGCTTCACAAACCCCTGGGCAGCCGATCCCGGGCTCTCAGGAACAGCAGGCTGGAACGGCAGGCTGGAATGGCAGGCTGGAACGGCAGGCTAGAGCGGCAGGCTAGAACGGCAGGCTGGAGCGGCAGGGACGAACACAAATCCCGGGTGGCAGACCAGATGTATCCAGATGGGAAAACCCCACGGAAGCCCAGGCAGGCAGGGCAAGCAGGGCTACAGCGTAGCGAAAGCTCGAAGCAGCAGCGGGGCAGGGCAGCCACAGCCCGGCCTCCAGCAGGGCAGGGAAAGCGGCTTTTGGGGTCCCGGCGTTGTTTCCAGCAGGAAGAAAGAACGGCCAAAAAGAAAGAAGCAGCAGCTCCTTTCTCTGCAGCTTCTCTCTCCGGATGCTCAGAGCGAACTGACCCCACACCCAGGTGTAGACAAAGGAGTAGCCAGGTCTGCCCCACCCCCCTTTTTGTCTTTCTTAAGTACAGCTATTTGTCCCCTAGCAACATGCATATGGGAGAAAATTCCTTTAACAGGAAAAAAAACTAAGACTAAACTGAAACCCCAACATTATCCACCCCAAATTTTTTCCCATACTAACATGTTACATGAAACTTAACCTTTTTAACCATATAAATCTATGCATCATCCAAATTATATACAAATATACATGCTGATACTGATACAAGTACCGAGCCATGGGTAGTTCACCCTAAAACAAGGTCCCCTTGAGGTAAGCATCGGGTCTCTCCATCCTTTTGCATCACCCACCAGGTGCAACCTGGTCCCTGAGCAAAAACGACCCCACGGATGGGTTTGTCTTTGCTCAAGGCAGACTTTACCCAAACAGTTTTTCCAAGCATACCTCTCATGTGCACCACTGGAACCTTATCCCCGTCTGTTGTTTGTAGGGGTTCAGATTGGGCAGGGCCTGCTCGGCTAGTGGATCCTCGAGTGTTAACTAACCAGGTGGCTCTTGCTAAATGCACCTCCCAGTTTTTGAAAGTCCCCCCACCCGGTGCCTTCAAGGTGGTTTTAAGCAGTCCATTACACCACTCAACCTTCCCAGCTGCTGGTGCGTGGTAAGGGATGTGGTACACCCACTCAGTGCCATGTTCTCTAGCCCAGGTGTTTATAAGGCTGTTCTTGAAATGAGTCCCATTTTCAGACTCGATTCTCTCAGGGGTGCCATGCCTCCAAAGGATTTGCTTTTCCAGGCCCAGGATGGTGTTCCGGGCAGTAGCATGAGGCACAGGATAGGTCTCCAGCCATCCAGTGGTGGCTTCTACCATTGTGAGCACATAGTGCTTGCCTTGGCGGGTTTGAGGCAGTGTGATGTAATCAATCTGCCAGGCCTCCCCATACTTGTATTTGGACCATCGCCCACCATATCACAGAGGCTTCACCCGCTTGGCCTGCTTGATCGCAGCGCATGTCTCACAGTCATGGATAACCTGGGAGATACTGTCCATGGTTAGATCCACCCCTCGGTCTCGTGCCCACTTATAGGTGGCATCTCTGCCCTGATGACCTGAGGCATCATGGGCCCATCGAGCTAGGAACAGCTCTCCTTTATGTTGCCAATCCAAGTCTATCTGGGACACCTCTATTTTCGCAGCCTTATCTACCTCTTTGTTGTTATGATGTTCTTCATTAGCCCGGCTCTTGGGGATGTGAGCATCTACATGACGGACCTTCACGGATAGCTTCTCTACCTGAGTGGCAATGTCTTTCCACTCCTCAGCAGCCCAGATTGGTTTTCCTCTGCGCTGCCAGTTTGCCTTATTCCACCTTTCCAGCCAACCCCACAGAGCATTGGCTACCATCCATGAATCAGTGTAGAGGTAGAGCTTTGGCCACTTCTCTCTTTCAGCTATGTCCAGAGCTAATTGGACAGCTTTGAGCTCAGCAAATTGGCTTGATCCACCTTCTCCTTCAGTAGCCTGTGCAACTTGTCGTGTGGGGCTCCATACAGCGGCTTTCCATTTCCGGCTAGCGCCTACAATTCAGCAGGAACCATCAGTGAAGAGGGCATATTGTCTTTCACTCTCTGGTAGCTCGTTATATGGTGGGGCTTCTTCGGCACGTGTCACCTGCTCCTCTTCTTCTTCAGAAGATAACCCAAAAGTCTCACCTTCCGGCCAGTTCGTAATTATTTCCAAGATCCCAGGGCGACTTGGGTTTCCAATTCGGGCGCACTGCGTGATGAGGGCGATCCATTTGCTCCAAGTAGCGTCGGTGGCATGATGGGTGGAAGGAGCCTTTCCTTTGAACATCCACCCCAGCACCGGTAGTCGGGGTGCCAGGAGGAGTTGTGCCTCTGTGCCAATTACTTCTGAGGCAGCTTGGACTCCTTCATAAGCTGCCAGGATTTCCTTCTCTGTGGGAGTGTAGTTGGCTTCAGACCCTCTGTAGCTTCGGCTCCAGAATCCCAGTGGTCGGCCCCGAGTCTCACCAGGCACCTTCTGCCAGAGGCTCCAGGACAGACCATTGTTCCCGGCTGCAGAGTAGAGCACGTTCTTCACCTCTGGTCCTGTCCTGACTGGGCCAAGGGCTACGGCGTGAGCGATTTCCTGTTTGATCTGGGCGAAGGCTTGCTGCTGTTCAGGCCCCAGTAGAAATCATTCTTCTTGCGGGTAACCAGGTAGAGAGGACTCACAATCTGGCTGTACTCGGGAATGTGCATCCTCCAGAAACCTATAGCGCCTAGGAAAGCTTGTGTTTCCTTCTTGTTGGTCGGTGGAGACATTGCTGTGATCTTATTGATGACCTCAGTGGGAATCTGACGTCGTCCATCTTGCCACTTTACTCCCAGGAACTGGATCTCTCGGGCAGGTCCCTTGACCTTGCTCTTCTTGATGGCAAAACCAGCTTGCAGGAGAATTTGAATTATTCTCTCTCCTTTCTCAAACACTTCGGTTGCGGTGTTCCCCCACACAATGATGTCATCAATGTACTGCAGATGTTCTGGAGCCTCACCCTTTTCTAGTGCAGTCTGGATCAGTCCATGACAGATGGTGGGACTGTGCTTCCACCCCTGGGGCAGTCGGTTCCAGGTGTACTGCACGCCCCTCCAGGTGAAGGCAAACTGAGGCCTGCACTCTGCTGCCAGAGGAATGGAGAAAAATGCATTGGCAATGTCAATAGTGGCGTACCACTTCACTGCTTTGGACTCCAGCTCGTACTGGAGCTCCAACATGTCCGGCACAGCAGCGCTCAGCAGTGGAGTCACTTCATTCAGGGCACGATAGTCCACAGTCAATCTCCATTCCCTGTCAGACTTGCGCACAGGCCAGATGGGGCTGTTGAAGGGTGAGTGGGTCTTGCTGACCACCCCTTGGCTCTCCAGCTCGCGGATCATCTTGTGGATGGGGATCACAGCATCTCGATTTGTCCGATACTGCCGGCGGTGCACTGTTGAGGTGGCAATTGGCACTCGTTGCTCTTCCACTTTCAGGAGCCCAACTGCAGAAGGATTCTCAGATAGTCCAGGCAGGGTGTTCAATTGCCTAATGCCCTCTGCCTCCACAGCAGCAATCCCAAATGCCCACCTGAGTCCTTTTGGGTCTTTGTAATAGCCATTCCGGAGGAAGTCTATGCCCAGAATACACGGGGCCTCTGGGCCGGTCACAATTGGATGCTTTTGCCACTCCTTCCCAGTCAGGCTCACCTCAGCTTCCAAAAGGGTCAACTGCTGTGATCCCCCAGTCACCGCAGCCATGGAGACAGGTTCTGCCCCCACATGTCCCAATGGCATTAAAGTACACTGTGCCCCAGTATCAACCAATGCATCATATTTTTGTGGCTCTGATGTGCCAGGCCATCGGATCCACACCGTCCAGAAAACCCGGCTCTCCTGTGCCTCTTCCTGGCTAGAGGCAGGGCCCCTCTAGCCCTGGTTATCATTCTTTCCCTGGGCATACATGCTCGAGGTACCTTCAAGGGGATCCGACATATCATCTTCCCTTCTGTAATACCTGGCAGCTCGGTCACGGGAGGCTGAGGCTACTTTCACCTTAGCGGAACCCCCTCGGTTAGTGCCTCCCTCCTTGAGTTCACACACCCGCGCTGCCAGGACAGAGGTGGGTTTCCCATCCCACCTTCTCATGTCTTCCCCATGCTCACACAGGAAAAACCACAGCTCAGCTCGTGGGGTGTACCCTCTCTCTCTAGCAGGGGGACGACGGGCTCTGACTTGGGGGCCTGTGACTCGCACTGGTGCCACACTGACCCTCCTCATCTCCTCCCTCATCTCCTCCCTCATTTCCTTCCTCATCTCCTTCATCTCCTCTTTGAGGTCCTGGACCACAGCAGAGACATGAGCTTTCAGCGGGCCATTGATCATGCTGTCATAATGCCTGAGCTTGTTGGCAACAGAGCCCACTGTTTCTCGGGTATTGTCAGCATCAATCGTTGCAATGAAGGTGGTGTACTGTGATGGCCCTAGCTTTGCCAGGTTCCATATCATCTGTCCTGTGCACCTGACCTTATCGGGGTCATTATCATGCTGTCCATCCTTCCCAAAGAGTACCTCTAATATTGCCACCTCTCTTAGCTGTTGGATCCCTTGCTCGAGTGTCTTCCACTGCATTCTGTGGTGATACTCCTGCATTCTTTCTTTGTGAATGAACCTTTCTATCACACTCATTAAGAGCCGCTCCCAGAGAGAGAGAGGCCCTGGCTCCCTTACAAATATCTGGTCCACACCTGGGTCCTGGGTCAACGATCCCAGATACCTTGCCTCACCACTATCCAGTTGCACACTTGTGCCCATAAGGTCCCAAACCCGAAGCAGCCAGGTGGTATAAGGCTCATGCCCCCTTCGCACAATGTCGTTTCGCATAGCACGGAGACTGTCGTACAACAGGGACTCAGTGATGATTTCTGGCTCTGGCTCTCCTGCTGGTTGTGAGGGCCCTGGTTGCCCATCATCATTAACTGGTCGTACTGATTTGGTCTTACACTTCCTCCTTTGCACAGGGGTGACTGCTGCATGCTGTGGTTGTCCTTGTGGTTCAGCTGAAGCCTGGACGGTTGTAACATCCGTGGGTTCCACTGCTGCACCATCGGACTCACCCTCTTTGGGGCAGGGAGAGGGTTTTTCACTAGCTGAGGAGGTATATTCCCTTAGCAATTGGCATATCTCCTGGCGCACCTGGCCCATCTCCTGGCACATCTCCTTGCACACCTGGCCCATCTCCTGGCACATCTCCTTGCGCACCTGGCCCATCTCCTGGCATATCTCCTGGCGCACCTGACCCATCTCCTGGCATATCCCCTGGCGCACCTGGCCCATCTCCTGGCACATCTCCTTGCGCACCTGGCCCATCTCCTGGCACATCTCCTTGCGCACCTGGCCCATCTCCTGGCATATCCCCTGGTGCACCTGATCCATCTCTTGGCACATCTCCTGCATCCCTTTTGCCAGTACCCCCACCCAGTTTGGGTAGTCCATTTCTGAGGTGGACTGTTGAGCGGTATCAGGCTGTGGGGCGGGGTCTCTAGTGTCTGGGGCTGTGTCAGGCTCTGGGGTAGGATAGGGCTCTGGGGTAGGATCTCTAGTGTCTGGGGCCGTGTCAGGCTCTGGGGTAGGATCTCTAGTGTCTGGGGCCGTGTCAGGTTCTGAGGCAGGATAGGGCTCTGGGGTAGGATCTCTAGTGTCTGGGGCCATGTCAGGTTCTGGGGCAGGATCTCTAGTCTCTGGGGCTGGTGTCTGGGTAGATATCCAAGCCAATCTCATCCTTGAGTGCTAAATAGAGTAGGCCTACCAGCAGCAGATGGTTAGTATTCAGAGGGAATTTAAACCCTTCGAAAATTGATGGGGTGGGCCCAAAGAACTGGTTGAGGGGTTGGGGGAAAACTTCCCCTGGTGTCATTTCCTCACAGAAGGTACCGTTGTTAACATAACCCCGAAAACATGTGCTCAGTGTGTGATAGCCGTTTATCCATGTGCCCACATTCCAGAGGAAGTTAAAAACCCATGAATTCCTCACCTTCTCGACCCATAACGCAAGCTGGATAACAGCAATGGTAGCCTTAGTCAGAGGACCCATATTCAAATAAGGAGCTGCAAAGGGGAAGAATATAGCCACGGCCACATGCCACTCGAACCAGGGTAAACTAGACCACATAGTGCTGCCTAACAAGGTTCTTATATCTGGCACACAAAATAAAGTTATCGAGGAACTGTTATTCCTTTTTCACCTCTCTCTCTTAATGCCCTCGTGCCCCACATTGGGCGCCAAGATCTGTCTCGGTTTTGAAAGACAGGTGTCTGCTAAGGAAGGCAGAAGCCCCCCCTTGAAGTGGCAGATATAACCCCTTTTCCCTCTAAGTTATTATATTTTGAAATCAAGGGCCTTTAGGCAAAGATGTGGGAAATAGGAATAACAGTTCTTTACTATATATATATATATATATCTGTATATAACCAGTCAAACAAAACAACAACAACTATGGCAGTAACAGCAAACACAAACCCAGTGCCAGCCTTCTCGGCTGTCAGGCACTTTCCCCTCGGGTGCAGTTCCGCTCGCAGCCGGCAGGGGCGCTGGCGGCTCCTGGTGAGCAGGGCAGGTGCGATGGTTCCCCCGCGGCTGCAGGGGGCGCTCCGGAGCGAGCTCGGGAAACACGCGGCACCGGTGCCCTGGGATCCCAGGAGGGATGGAACAAAGGAGCTTCACAAACCCCTGGGCAGCCGATCCCGGGCTCTCAGGAACAGCAGGCTGGAACGGCAGGCTGGAGCGGCAGGCTGGAACGGCAGGCTAGAGCGGCAGGCTAGAACGGCAGGCTGGAGCGGCAGGGACGAACACAAATCCCGGGTGGCAGACCAGATGTATCCAGATGGGAAAACCCCACGGAAGCCCAGGCAGGCAGGGCAAGCAGGGCTACAGCGTAGCGAAAGCTCGAAGCAGCAGCGGAGCAGGGCAGCCACAGCCTGGCCTCCAGCAGGGCAGGGAAAGCGGCTTTTGAGGTCCCGGCGTTGTTTCCAGCAGGAAGAAAGAACGGCCGAAAGAAAGAAGCAGCAGCTCCTTTCTCTGCAGCTTCTCTCTCCGGACGCTCAGAGCGAACTGACCCCACACCCAGGTGTAGACAAAGGAGTAGCCAGGTCCGCCCCACTCCCTTTTTTGTCTTTCTTAAGTACAGCTATTTGTCCCCTAGCAACATGCATATGGGAGAAAATTCCTTTAACAGGAAAAAAAACTAAGACTAAACTGAAACCCCAACATTGTGTCGAGATTAGTTGGAATAGGAAAGAACTTGGGCCCAGCTAGAGTTAATTAAAATAGTTAAGAGAGCTGAAACTGAAATGGGTTTTAAGATGTTAGTAACTGATTACCAAATAACTGATGATCTGTCATTTGTATGTTTGCTTAGCTGTGCTTAGAACGAGGAGCAGAAACATTGATAAGTTGGTGTAGGGAACAAGGACAATTACCAAGTTCTTCCCTTGGTGGGAACCCGTTCAAAAGTCACGCAAGAGGAAACTTAGAGGTCACTAAAGTAATTAGGATTGTTAAAGTTCAGAAAGGCAAAAAGGTCAAAATGAGGAAGATGAGCATTCTTCATCCTTTTTGGCACCACTGACCCAATTCAAGACCACCGACTCAATTCAGGACATACACTACCCATGCTTAATGACATTTAAGCTCATTTCCATACAAAGCAGACAATGGGAGGTGTAAATGTTATGAATATGCATTTGTATTTTGGATATTCATAATATTTGGAAATAAAAGGTGTTGTATTTGCTTGTATCGGGGCCCTGCATCTTAGGGAGCTATCCCACGCAGTGCCTGGCGCCAAATAAAACATACACTTTCTAACTCTAAACTGTTAGAGAGTTTTGTCTGTCTCAGTTGGATATTGATATTAGATCGATATTCATATTTTGGTAAATCAATAGGTTTTGTAGGTAGAAGAACAACAGCAGAAGTCACCTAACTTGATTTTATATATGGTTTTTTTTTTGTAGCATTCTCACAGTTGAATGAAGGAAGCGTGGGGATTTCACAGTGCGAGAGGAATGCAAAAGTGGTTGGAAAGCAGCACTTGGAAAGGAGTTATCAATGTTTCAGCATCACAATAGCAGTATGGACCTGTGTGTTCCACCAGGAGCTGCCCTGGGCCCAAGATTCTTCAATACTTCCACTAATGATCTAGTTGATAAAACAGAGAGCATACTGATTAAGTCTGCAGGTGATGCCAACTGAGAAAAGACCTGGAACTGAGAACAATTTTACAAATGAGTGCTCTAGCCACAACCACCAAATGCTCTTTAACAGGATCCAGGGCTTGTTGTGCCTGTGGGGTACAGGAAACTACCCTCTGCTCTCTTCAGCGGAAAAAAGGCCCTGGTGAGGCATGACATTCTGGCTCTGCATTTCCAGAAAATCAGATGCCATGAGGGAAGAGTTTAGATTGGAGCACTGAAAAGAATCAGAGGTCCAAAAACCACAATTTCTGTGGAAAACACTGAAAGAATCTGAATAACCCGAAAGAAGAAAACTGAGACAGAAAAGAATGGCATCCTTCAGCTATGGTAAAAATTCTGGTTTCTACTTCGTGACAGCCAGAACCTGTCAGAGGGTTCAGGAGGACAGCAGAGTCTCTTGCCCTGGATTAACACAGTAACTCTTATCCCAAAAATCCACTCCCCCTGGGGGAGAGCCTCTCTCTGTGGACCATACAAGGATCTCCCAGTGAGATTAGCCTTTTAAAGATAAAGTTGGTCCTTAGAAATAATTCACCTGTGTTATATCTGCAAACATGTTTGTGCTTGCTGCAGGGTTTGTGTCGGAGGAAAAAGACCATCAGGCTTGTGCAGTAGTGTGGGACCAGAAAAGGCTCAAAATTAAAGGAGAATTGCAGAACTGCAGCTTCCGTATGGGGGCTGCAAAGTGCTGCCAGCACCATTCACCCCACGGCTCTGAGAGTCTACAAAAACATGCTTACACTGGCAGCCTACATTTTAGAGTTTTACAGAATAAGGCTGTTACTTTTAAGGCATGAAGGAGCTTCCATAACTATTTTCTGCAAAAAGAAAAGAATTTTACTCATTGCAGAGCACTCACGAATCTGCTAGAGAGGAGAGTCATCTCATAAATTCTCCTTTGTGTGGCTCTTCTCCACCCAGTAATATTCATCTAAAAATGAAATTAACTTTCTTTCTCCCATCACTGAAATTCCCTGTCCAAACAGATACCCAAATAATATTAATACTAATTTTAATTCTGAAAAGTATATAAAAAAGGGGAAATTTTCTCATTATTAATGAAAGAAAAGCCCTATTTAGCATATCTAAATGTAAAGTGTAAGATTGATAACCCATACAATAGCAATCATGAAAAAGTTACAAGATAGAATTATTCTCTCAGGGCTTTTATCAAGGTAGTTACCATAAGTTAAATGTGAAATTCACACAAAAATCACTCTGAGAATTTGGTATTCACATACTTCTCTACTCTAAATAATTCCCCATACAACAGTAAAATTCTCTCTTTATGACTACATAATTCTGGTTGTGTCAGCAATTAGCACGGGAAGTTTTAGGAGTGTGCTACATTTTTTAAGAGTTAGAGGAAAGTGTGCATTGCAGGCAGCCAGGATGCTCTGGATATGCTGGATTTTCTGGCTCCTGGCTGATAGACATACAGAGAAAAGGGATGTGGAGCATCACACCTACCCAAAGCCCTTCCTCTGCTACAAGAGAGTTCCAACTGAAGGCATGAAGCTGCTTCCCACACTGAAAACACTGCTGGAGAATTGAACACTTCAGGAGATTTGAAATGAAGAGTTGCCTGTGCCAGGTTAAAGTCTGTCCCAGGGTAACGCCTTTGTCATGGGGAGATGAGAACCATCAGGCCCTTTATTCTCTCTGTTGCAAAAGTTCTTCTAATTAGGTATTACCATGTGTTTTTCATTGTGGAGAAGCTGTTTTAATTACTCCTAACAGTCACTGGAGGGAACTCCTGCTGTGCAGAGAGTAGAGCAGCATTCTCCTGCCTCATACCACGATAGGAAAAATGCAATGTGCCATACAGCTAGAAATACATTGTGGTATTTATCAGCTGGTCTTCTGCAAGTAAAATAGGCCCACTATTTTCCAGAGAGGAAAATAACCCCCTTTGTCCTTTTAGCTCTTGATAAATAAGTGTTTTCTGGAGGCAACATGCAGCATTAGAAGGGACAGGAGCAAATCTTTATTTGTTTCCCTTCTTTTCTCTGCCTCTTACTCACAGTAATTTTGTTGCACTCCTGGACTCTGGATCTGTGCAGGGAACATGCTGGGGAATGAGGTGAGCAATTGTATGTGATTTACAATTTGTCTGACTCCTCCATGTCCAGCACTAAGCCATATTTCCTAAGAGATGAATTTTGAAGACCACATATTTTTGTGTGCCCAAATTTTAATCTGTCTGGCCATTTTAAGATCATAGAAGTGGAGGGAGGAAAAAAACCACTTTTAAAATGACACACTGGAAACCGTATGAAAAACAAGCCTCCACAAACACAAGCTCAAGCCTTGTCTCAATGGAGCCAGAGGTAAAGCCCTATGGCTATCCTGGCCTCCAAGGGCTCTGTGCCGGAGCACGAGGTGCTGCGATCTTCCAAAAGCGTCTCGTTAGCGAAGCCGCTCGGCAGGACCACCACACACTCACACACACGTGTGCATGCACAAACACATGGATAGCTCCAGTAAGATGGGTTGACAGTAAAGAGGCAGGAAGGGGTTTTGCATAGAGTTCCACAGGAGCAGCTTATTGCTTCCCCACTGTGAAGAAGTCCAGGGGCAAAGACACAGAAACAATGCAGAGTCCAGGTTTAAGTACGGGGGTGGGGCGAGCGCCAGGGACCAATGATCTGAGGGCACAGGGCCAGTACAAAGGCGGGACTAGGGAATGGGAACCAGTGGGGAAGATCTGGGGGAGTGGCGAGGGGCAAAGGCCATCCAGGGAACCTGGAGTGGAGAACTCTCTAGGACATGAAACATATAAGGTAGCAACGGCGTGGGGTGGCCAACGGCCAACCAGAAATGTAGAACTGGGGTACATTACCATAACCGAACAAAGCATTCTGGGAGAGGCTTCTCTTCTCACCCTAACCTAGACAGAAGTCTCTGGTACTAGGGACTGTCTTACCCGAAAACTCTCTGCGTCTGTTGTACCACAAACTGACCGGCCACCACAAAACCCAGAATATAAGAATATCTGAACAGGAATAGACTTGGGAGCTAATTCCAATGGTGATACCACAGGCAGGGACCATTCTTCAAAGTCTGTATTTTGCATTAGCAGATGATACAATGTGAGTGTAGTAGGAGAGATGCTCTAATACCCTTAGGCAGGTTTGTGGGGTGCTGGCGATGCCGAACACCTCTAGTATGCAGCTTTGCTCTATGGGACAGACAGAAGTTGTTCCAATCATTTAATGCCATGAATTTACCAAAGAAGCCAGAAGAGTGGAAAATGGAGGACGGTGTCGGGCAGATAATGCACAACTATAATCTTTTTCGAAAAAGTTCCTAAGTCCGACATCAGAAGTCCGCATTAAAGACATGTGTTTCTTTCCATATTCATTAACACAATTGCTATTTTCATCACACTAGTGATACAAATTAATCACTACTGCAGAGTGTCTGTACATATTCTCATGAACTGATTTTATGCATTGTTTCAAGGTTTCTTTGCATAGGCAGATGAGGATTTTTTCATGTTCCTTAGCCTTTGTGGTTCAAAATTTTTGCTAGTTTTCTTTCTATTTTAATTGTTTCGGGAAAGTTAGTTGGAGCCATTTGGAGAAAGACACTTTAAAGAAATCTCACTACAGGAATGAAAATAGTTCTTTTTTCTTACACTTCTAAGCCATACTTCAGTAGAGGAACATGGGCACTCATGGTGCTGGTTTGGAGTCAGAAGAATGAAAACCCTCTGCACATGACCAAAACACTGAATATCTGAGTCACCTGTGACAATGTTTCCACAGGATTGTGACAGCTGTAGGAAGAGCTTTTCTGGACACAAATGAGGACCATATAAGGCCTTTTAGAAGAGAAAATTTATCTCCATTTTTATAGTGTGCTCCAGAGGTCACAGTAAAGGATTCAGAGAGTAAAATTAAATTTATCACAGAGATAGTCTCCTTAGGCTGCTTTTCCTATGTTGTTTTTGGTGGGGTTTTTTTTAACTTCATTTTAGGCTGGATCAATGGGCCAAGAGCAGCAGTATGATGTTCAACAAGGCCAAATGGCAGGTCCTGGACTTGGGTCACAACAACCCCAGGCAGTGCTACAGGCTGTGGAATGAGTGGCTGCCCAGGGAAAAGCCCTGGGGGCACTGGTTACAGCAGCTGAACATGAGGCTTGGGTTTAGATCACCTTAATATAAGCATCAAAACACTGCATTTGAAAATGTTTTGATGTCTATTGTGACTGTGGCAATTTGAATGTGGTCACCTGGTGTGCATTGAGCACTTCTTTCTGCTCTCTGCTAACCCCACTGTCGCGGGTTCAGTTTGTAACCGGGCGGAAACACCAATTTAGTGTAGTGGTTTGGTCCAAAATACTCATTACTGTTTATCTGCTGTGAGATAAGAATTAGGAGAAATGCAAAACAGGCACCAAACTTGAAAGAATATAAAGAAGTTTATTAACAGACCTAAAAGAAGAAAAAAAAAATTATACCACCTTCAGAACTCTCCTCCTCCCCCCACCTTCCTCCCTTCTCCCACTGACAATGTGAAAAGACAACCCTTAAGATGTTCAGTCTGTTTACCACTTCCATAATAACCTTGTTCAGTCCATTTAGAAAGAGAAGTCTCTTCTTGCTCATGCTATGAAAACATTATCACAACGAGACAGCCGCCCACTTCCAAATATTGTTCAGTCCATTTAGGAAGAGGAGTCTCTCTGCCTGCGTGTGAGTCCTTTCCCCCCCGACTTGCAGCTTTTCCCGCAACTGCTTTCGAGGGTCCACTCTTGAAGTTTTTTGGGGTACAATTTTAAGGTTGAGCCGTTCAGAAACAAAAACAGAGGCCCTTCTCCTTCCCTGGGAGCAAAGGGTCTTCATCATCTTCATCTTTAGGACTATCTCTGGGAGCATCTCTAGGAACTGAGGTTTTCTCCTTTCCCATCTGGAGCAAAAGTCCTCATCTGGTTCATCTCTACGGACTGAGGTTTTCTCCTTTCCCGTTTGGAGCAAAAGTCCTCATCTGGTTCATCTCTCCCTGTCCAAACTTCTCATGAAATTACAGCTGCGTCAGCATCTGCCTATCTCAACGCAGGTGCTTTTGCTTACGAGTTGAACACTCCACCCCCCATATCTTCATGAAATTACAACAGGATACTCTGATATATCATAGCTTCACAACAGAATTTCAGCTTTAAGCATCTCCTCTCTCTCTTCCCTCAGGTTTTCAGCTCTTCACAGCAATAAAAGGGTTACTCTCACCTCGGCCTTGCAGCTTTGCAGCTGGAATGTTGAATTTTTCTTATCGCAGTGGAGAGGGGGGAGAGCCGAGCCGCTCCGGCTGCCCACGGCAAGGCAGTGGAGGGGGTTCCATGGCTGGAACAGGTCCATGGCTTCAGGACGGCCGTGGCCCGGCCCGGCCTGGCCCGAGCAGGGCCTGGCCGGGCCCGCTGGCCCCCACACGGGGCCCGCAGCCACCTGTCCCAGCGCCGGAAACGAGAGAGAGCTTGGAGGGGGAGTTTGCCTATTCTTAAATGTGGATCACAGAGGTGGTCACAACTTTAAGTGGCTTAGAGACTTGTCCATATTCAAACTGGCCGGCTGATAGGTTCAATCAGTTCCCAGAGGAAACTGTAAGCACCCCTTAGCAAGGACGTCCTTTCCGGGACTATGCTTGCTAACCTATGACACCCACACAATCGAGAACACAATTCCAAATTACAAGTGGCATGAAAAATTTTCAAAATTGTCTAAATATATCACTAACCCACAGGCTGTTCATTGCAGTGTGTCAAGTCTCAACTCTCCATGAGAATAAATTTCCCCCCCCAAAGAGGAAAAACAGAATAAACACTAATACTTACCAAAAGAAAAAAAAAAAAAAAAGAAGAAAGAAACTACACACACAAAATGAAAGAAGAATATCCTTTCCCAGAACTTTGTTACAGCTGAGGTACCTGTGTAACCTTGAAGTCCAGGGAGTGAGGAACTGGAAACTTTTTGGCTATTTGTGAGCTTCAAGCTGGACACAAATTTAAGACTACACATACAAAATAAATACGTATGTATATTAAATATATATATAAATATAGACACAAGTCTAAATTTTTATCTGTATTTTGAATTAACAATTATTTAGATTAATAACACCTTGTTGCTTTCTTCAATTCAGCCATCTGCCTGCACCTACTGTGCTTTATGCTTCAACATCGAGCTTGTGTAGGCAAAACCAAGCTTTCAGCCTCTCCTAGCCTTCCTGCCAGCATCCTTTCCACCCCAAACCACTAGAAGGCACAGCATCCCAAAGAATAACCTCAAACCAGCAGCCTAGACCTGCGAGATGCCAGACCACCCCAAGGTGGGTTCGAGTGGGTGCAATGTGTGGAATGTATTTGATCTCTCGCCTTGGATCAGGCACTGGCAGTTCAGCACATCATTACTTCAGTCTGCAAAGGAACTGCATAAGAAAGTTGTTTTTTAACTCCTTCCTTCTCAAGATATTTGCTAAAATCCTGTCTGAAACTCGTGGAAGAACACAGCTGAGTGGACTGGGCACCAAATGCATTTCACTATAGTGCATTTGTGACTCTGCGCTGCCATGTGGACCAACATCAGGGGAAGATCAGATGTATTTCAATGTCCATGTGGATGATGACTTCCCCCCCTAAATTAATTAACTTTCATTAGATAAATCAGTATTTCTCTCACGAAGAAGAAAAGAGAGTTAAAATGTATGCTGTGCAGAAAATACAGTACAAATGTATTGAATAGTCTGAAGATAATGATATGTCCAGAGACTGTGATCATTTAAAAGCCGTCAAATGTAATTTTGAAAATTGCTTTACCAAGCTAATAAAAAGGGAACCAATGTAAAACCCCAGAAAGATACATATTTTTTCTCCATTTTGCACAATTACTGAAGGTTAGAATTATGTCTTATTTGCCAATAAAAGATTTTCTAGGACTCTTCAGGTACACATCACAGAGCAGTTACCCAAATGATCATAGCCAGATCAGACAACTTGGAAATAAACTGGCTGTATGTGTAACTAATACATTTAGCATTATCTGTAGTTTCCAGGCTTTCAAAAAACAGCTAAAAGAGTTATCCAGCTGGACATAAAAAATATTTACCGCTTCAAAAACACTGGCTGAGACTGTATATCCTGATAGATGTGGAGTCTTGACAAACCAGAGCCTCACCTATGCTTGTCCTGCAGAAGGCACAGAGCAAAACAACTCAGGACAAAGCGTCCCCAGGTATCCCAAACTGGGGACAGTGGAAAGCTTTGCTCTGGGAAAGCTCTCCTTGGAGTTACCAGCTCATGGAGTGGCCAGCGGGGCTGCTGAGTCCTTGTCCTTCAGACTTGCCTTTGGCCCCAAAAAGCCACTTGTAAGAGCTTTGCACTCAGAAAAGCCACAAGGTGATTTCCAGCTCTGTGGAGAAAGTACAAGCATAAATATCTTCTTTCCTCATTGCTCCAGCCTTCATAGCCTTAGCAGAGAGACTTCATTTCACACAGGTGTGATTTTACAAAATCCTGGCCAGTCTCAAAAGCAAAAGAACACAAATAATATTATCCAGTATAACATCCAGCCTCTATAGAAAACCAACTGCAGAAGCTACACAAAATCACAGACATGTTTAGATGCTTTGTTCATGTGTTGTTGGAACAGTCCTTGCAAACTGCCATTAAAATACATAAAACCAGAAGAAAGGAACATTGTTTATTAAGATTGCATATCCATTCAGCACTTTTGTAACACTTAAATGAGGTACACTGTAGAGCTAACAGGATTTTCCAGGTGTAATAAGAAAGGAGGCAAAATTGCAGGTTTACACTGGGGTGAGAAGCTCATCTCAGGACAGACTGTGTGCTTCCCTCTGACAGTGAAGGCCCCACTGCCTGGGACGACCCCAGCCCGCCTCCAGAAAGAGCACATTAGCTTCTGCAAAGCCTAGGAGTCTCATGCAGCAGGAAGCAGAAATGCAGGTCTTGTGGCATGAGATTTTTCACTGTGGGGGATCAAAAGCCTTCAGGGTACACATACCATGGTTTGCCCTGGCAGCAGAAAGCCCTGAGCCAAGCAGATCCCAGCCCCAGGTTTTGGCAGCAGTGTCCTGCCACCGAGGGCACTTTCAGACACAGACTCTATTTGACATATTTTGTCTCTCAACTCCTTACTCAGATTTCTCCCCTTGGAGGTATTTTGCAGTGCTCTTTGACCCTTGCCAGCTGGTGTAGTGTAGCATTTTTGACAAGATGTTGCTGGCAGGCTCTAGTGCACTGCCTACTAATACCGTCCCTGCCCGGCTCCGTGGGGTCCCGCGTGCCCCCACAGAAGCACAGGTGGGTTCAGTAATACAGTCGGTAGCAAAGAGTTGAGAAGGGCGTTTGCGTGCGTTCCGCCAGGAGCATTTATTGCTGCTACACTGTCGAAGGTGGCAGAGGCAAATACAAGCATGATCCTGAAACTCACAGTTTTATCTGGGGCCGGGGAAAAGGCAGGACTAGGGAATGGGGACCAATGGGGAAGCTCTGGGGGAGTGATGAGGGGTGGGGAGTGACGAAGGGTAGAGGCTAACAGCCAGCCGGCAAGTCCAAACTGGGATAGATTACCATCACAGAACAATGCATCCTGGGAGAAGCCCTTCTGGTCACCCTAACATGAAATGGTTCTTGTGGTACTAGGGACTTGTCTTACTGAAAACTCTCTGTCCCTTGTAATGTATGTTCACTGGCCACCACAGCCTACCTCCATCCTTAGGAACTTCTCTGACTCCAAGGGATGGCAAGGACCGTGCTGAGAGCTCTGGACTCAGACTGTACGTTCCTGGGTGCCACATGCACTGTGTAGGGCTGCCAGTCTCGTGCACACCACAGATGTCCCTGCAGTTTTCCTTCTCTGAGGGATTTATTCCTCCCCTTCACTTGCACAGCAGCCCCTCTGAATGAGTCTGTATATGCTTTAGTTTCTGCAAAACTCAATCATCAACTTGTCCCTGGGGAGTCTTTTCGAAAGGGGAAACTGTTGTCATTTACTGCAGAAACAGGCCATAACATTTACCTATACAAGTTTTCTTTGAAATGGCAAGCTGTAGTGCTACTGAGCTCCAGCAGCTCCCGTTGCAAATGACTACCAAGTGTGAGAGCTCCAGAGATCCCAGGCTTTGTCCCCAGTTCACCCTGTCCATCTTTGTAGTTCTTGCAGCCTGACAAATCTGCTGCTGCTCAATTACTGCTCTTTTATTATGATCTCATTTCCCTCCAGCACATATTGATGCTACTCTGCTGTAATCACAGGAGTTAAACCAGGGTAAACTCGGGGGGGGGAGGGGGGGGGGGGGAGCAGGTTTGGATTTGTTTATTGATGTCCTTTTTGTAATCCACTGCCAACGTGGAAGTGTTAGTACCTCTCAGCTTTAAAACCGAGCCGTAATGGCAGCACAGCTCTCTCTCACAGAGACCCTGCTACCTACCCTGGGGTAGGAATTACTGAGCCACACTGCCCATGTAAATAATCCAAGAGTCAATTGATAATCTGGAGTCCTGATAACAAACAACTCCTGATTCCAACCATGCCATGCCACTAAATGTTTGCATTTTTTGTTCTCTGGCACAAGCCAGAGCATCTTCAGAGTGACTCCTGATAACATCTTCTCCACCCAGACACTGTTTGGGTACTGTGTGCTCACTCTTTCCTTCATCACAGTCCCAAGGCTGACAGAGCACTCAGAGCTTACCTGTTTCTATGTCACTTCAGGGCTCCTCAATGACTGTTTAAGAAAGACCTGTTTAAGAAAGACCCAGGACAGACATCTGCAATCTGAGCCCTGTGTCTCATTTTGAGAGTATGGCTTGGCATTTTGGGGTCCAATATTTCTCATTCTTCCTGTGCCTTACCTGCCCCGCCTACAGAGATCCCAGAGAGTCTGAAGCACAAAACTCTTTCCCTGGAAGCCTTTACCTTTCTAACTTGGGCTTTTTCCTCTGAAAAGTCCTCTGTCTCAGTTAGATGGGCAGATCAGAAAACAGCAGGGGAATTGTGAGACTTGCACAACAGTTCAGCATTCCCTTAATCCTATTCTACTATGAAATATTCCAGATCCTCACAAGTGTATTCAGGAGTATTTTTTGGGAGGACCTTTCTTCAGAATTCCCCATCCAGTCAAGAAGCAGTAGAAAACCAGAGTTCTGTTTTCTTTTTTCCCTAGAATTTTAGTCTGACACTAATTCTAAATCTGAGTGGCTGATACCTAATTCAAACTAAATAAATAGTTCATATTTACCCTGTAAACCAAGGTCCTTACAACTTGGCAAAACCTTAGACAAGCAATAGGAAAAGGAAGTCCTCTCTACTGCCTCTGAAACTTTAATACAAACCATAAAATGTATTGCACAGAGAACTGAATCAAAACTACTTGTTCCTTACAATATGATTTTTCATCCCACACCTATGTTTTTCCCTAATATTTGCTTTTCAAAATGTTACTGCATTTAATTATGCATATCACCTAAATTCTGAGGAAAATAGCACTCAGGTAACAGCTACATGCAAAAAATAAAGATCATGGTCTCATTCTAAATTAGTCCTTGCTGTTAGCCAAACAAAGTTTCAGTGCAAAACCATTCTCTTAACTGCTTCTTTTCTGAAACCTGATCTCTATTGTGGACTTTGATGTGCCCACATGAATAGCATCTATATAGAAAATAAAGAGTATATATCCAATTCTACAAAGAATTGTTTCACATTCTAACATCAGGGAAAACAGCAGAAACAGATATTCTTCACATCATCACCTGTCTGAAACCCTACTCTGATGTGTATGAAACTTAATGAAAGCAATCCAGAGTCTACATTAACACTGATACAAAGCCATGCACTCCTGCAGATATACTGCACTGTTCTAAATCTATAGGACAGGGAAGAATTTGAGAGCACCTACTATGCTTAGAGTGTCTAAGATTGCAGCTCTAACACCAGCAAAACAAAACAAACCTAAAACAGCTTTTGGCCTCCCCCCCAGAGCCAAGAAACCCTTCCCATATCCATCCCTAAGCTGACAGCTGGTCCCTCCCGTCCTCTCCCCTCCCTTCCCCTCATCAGTATTTGCTCCTAGAAACCCTTTTGCTCCAAATCAAGCAGAATCAGGAGAAAACTGCTCTCCTGATTGCTCCTTTTGGAAACCAAATCAACCCAAATCAACAGAACTTGTGTAACTCCCGCTTCTCCAATGCAGCTCTCTGGGCAGAGCAGAAGCAGTGGAGGATCACTCTCCTGAGTGCTTTCTGCTAGAAAACCATGCTCCAGTGCTCCCTGTGATTGCTGCTGGGCAGCAACCCATAGCCAGTCAAGCATTGAAACAAATCTGAGGCCACTTGCTCCTACCAAACACCATTCTTCTTCTTAACCTCAGAATAATCAGTAGGAAACTGCATGCCTCATTGCTTTCTTTTTAAATGCCTGGCAACACCCCACACATGGGTAAGAACTGCCTACACAAAACAGTTACAGAAAGGTATTTGCCTCTACCAGGACTGTTCTCTAAACAGCACCATGCATGGGTGAAAACTGTTCTGCACATTGCTTTCCTTAAAAAAATGAGTAATACCTCTATCTAGACCAGTGGAATATTTATTTGGCCTTATAAGAGTATGTTGAAAACAATGTAATCTGCTTTTATTCTAACTACAACCCCAGGAAAACCTACATCTGGTTTGGCAGTACCTCTACATAAATACACAAGAAGTCATTCACTTCCATATTTTTCCCACTATCTTTATTGCCAGTACAAGCATCACTGGAAACCTTCCCTGTGTATTTCCAGAGGGTAAACTCCACCCATAACCCTCACTCCAAATACACCATCATAACCAATCTCTGACTCAATAACCAGAATGGTCCTTCTCATTGCAATTATAAAGGGTTAATGTATGCCCATAAATGTATATTTATATAGGTTTGAAATACCTGTTTTTATATATACATGAGCTTCCCCATGGACATACATACAGACATGTATATACTTATGGAGAAAAAGACCTTCTTTCTTTTTGAAATCCTATCTCTAACCCTTAACACCAGGTAAATGCCATTTCCCAGTTTAGCTTTTAAGGTTGGCAAAAATTTATTGAAAAATTGTTGTCCCATTACTTTCTTTCACAAAGCCTAGCCTTACCATGGTGGACCAGTCTACCATATGGGAGACTGCTGTAACCCTAGAAAAAGCTTGTCTCTCCTTACTGCTCATGAACCATCCAGAAGAAAACTACTCTTTTCACTCCTTATCTTCTGAAATCCTGAATTTACTATACCTAATGTGGTGTTTCTTGACAGTGGGAACTTTTTCCTGAAATCCAGCTTGAATGGAGAGTAAACTATGCCAGCCAAGTGCTACACCTCCACCAAAACTGGCCCCACAGCTATTCCTTTAATCCTTTCCCTGGTATTCCTCATCCTTTCTCATCTCCTGGCAGTGATCAAAATGAAACCTCTATGAACACTGCAAAATTAATAATTACAGTTTCTGCTGGTATGTTACATGTGAGCCAACCATCTACTGACACCTGCTCAGGGCAGTTTGGCTCAGAGACACTTGATGAAAACTGGAAACTCACACCCAGCGTTTGCCGTCAGGAGGAGACAGCCAGAAACCCTCCTAGGAAAGCACCTAGGAACTCTTAAACACTCCCAACTTATCAGAGGTTTCCTAAGTGCTAGAATTGCTGTGTTTGTTAAAACAGCTCTTCCTTTGATTTACATACTGCAAGTGAGATTAAGAAAAATTAGTTTCCTGCATGAGTTCCAAGGCTTTTGTGAATATAAACACAGGTGAATTCCTGTTGCATGTAAGTAATCTATGGTATTCAAACATTCTGACAACTCCAAAAATTGGATTAAATAATCAAGATTTTTTATTTGCTTGGGGTTTCTTTCCTGTTCTCCGAAGAGGGGTGAAATGCTCTGAGAGACCACATTCTTTGTTCTCTTCCTCCAAATTAATTAGAATAAAATAGAAAAAAAACCACCACAGAAAAACTAAGCCCATAATTCCTCACTCAATTATTTCACTTTTTTTCAGGACTACAAGCTGGTTGCAATCACTCTTTCATGTTCTGTGAATCAGGGGTCAAGCATGTGTTTGAAGAACTGGTTTGTGTATGTAAGTTGATTTTCAAATGTAATAGGGTTGTATCCCGTCCCAGAAAATCCTGCTTGCTAGTCCCAGGTAAGAGAAAATCTTATACTAAAAGCTTAAAGATACTATGGGTCCATGTTTTGTGATTAGATTTTTGAAACCTAAGAAGAAAAATGCTCTCTCCTGAGCTTTTCTCATGGTTCCCAACTCCTGGATGGCTATGAGGAAGAGTCCACTGCAACCTCTGTATTTGTACTGGGCAAATAGTTCTACACTCTTTCTACTTTATCCAGCTGTTTATATTCATTATGTTTGTGGAAATATTATGAGACTTCTGATCCCTTGAGAAAGGTTAGAATGAACAGCTTCAAAAGTCACTGTGGAAAGAATGACAGACTATCCCCTCCAGAGACATATTTTACATCTGAAGCCAGGCTAAAAGAGCAGGAGGAGATTTGGCATGGATTCACATAAAACTTGAAAGCAGGGTTAAGGAATCTGACTTCAAGACCCTCCCGAATGCTCAGGAAATCTGGATCTAACAGTTCAAAGTTGGGCCCTATCTGAATACAGAAAGCCCCAAACCATGGATCATCCCAATCAAATTTTCATTTGGGACATTTCTGTTGAGGAATTTTCATTTTTGTGTGCTGCTTCATTGGAGCTTCATGAAAATCAGACACAAAACAGTTACACTTAACTGAAGACTAAGCAAAAAGGCAACAGAATGTACTAACTTTGCAGTCAATTAATATATGAATATTAAATGTGTTTCCCCTCTTCAGCCCTCTTATTTTCACATGATTTTTGCCAAGGGGCACTGTGCTTTGGATATTCAGATACTTCTAAATTCCGTAATGGTTTTCTAGTTGAAGTCATGCATACAGGGATGGAAAACATAGCACGCTTTACTGAAATCAGACCCTGTGAGCACTGATGAGCTATTTTTAATATTCCTAACACATGAAGCCTCTGCTCCATGGCATTTATGTAATTCTTCTTTGTTTAGTACCACCTCCATCAGAACATAAGTATTTGCAGCTTGCTGAAAGCAGATCTCTTTAAAAGCATAAGCTACCTTGAACACATTAAATCTGCAAAAAATCAGTTTTATAAAAAAATAATTGAGTGATAGGGCCTTATTTGAAACAAACTGAAAAACTACCTCAATGTAAATTATTTGTCATTATCAGAATTTAACTTCTTCAGCTCCTCCTCAATAAATTCCTTGTCTTTTATTACAGCTGCTTGTGCTGGATTGTTGCTATCAGAGACTGGCAGACCTTGTTAGACACCCAGAATAGCTAGTTTTAATTTTTCTTATATTAGCAAGTAGGTAAAAATCTTTCCTTTAACTCATTCAGTGGAACACAACAAGTACTAGGCAGGGACTTTTGTCAGAGTGTCATCTAAAAAAGACTTCGTCTCAGACAGGGAACCTGTTTATTTGGTCCTGTGTACCACAGATCTTGGAGCCACAAGTGTGGGTGAACTCATGGTTTGTCAAGTTTCTAGGGAGCCTAAAACCAGCCTGGGATGGGCTGTGCAAAACTCTGTTGCAGAAATCACATTAATACTCACACCCTACCTCCATTTAAGAAATTGAAAATTTAACCTGTAAAGTTAGGATGCAATCTGGTGGCCTTTCAATGCCCATCACCCTCCACACCTGGCAAAGGCTGGAGTGGCCACATACCTGTTTCATAAGCAGGGAAGTGAGATAAAACCATTTCATCCCGGAAACAAGAGGTGCAGAGTAGTGAACCCCTTTGGGCAGCACAAACTTACCTATCACTTTCAAGCTCTTTGTGAGGGCTGGTTTTGCACGTGCTGAAATCAATGGCAATTTACACCCAATACCTTCATGCCAGTGGTTTATGAAGGACATGTTGGCATGGCAGGTGCCCAGCACCAGCCCAGCTCTGCTCTGATGATAGTCGATGTACTTTGCTGCTGACAGAATCACCTCTGCCCCCTCCTCTGGAAATTCTTCTTTAAAAATTCTCATCAGGCAATGACAGATAAAGCTTCCCCTGGCTGATGGGCTGTAGATTGGATTACCACAGAGGGAATTTCACAATCACACTAGATTCCAATATTTTTTCTCTCTTTATTCTGGCTAAGAATTCAATTTTCTTTTATATGAAAAAATATGGCCAGCATATTTTTCTCATCTAAGCTGAAGGTAACTTCACTTAGAATAGCTTTGCTAGAAGCCCTTCTCCTAAATGTAGTGCTCCTTGCAATGAACTTCGTAGCTTCTTTCCAAGTCACAGAATGCCCTCCATTTTCACTGGCTTGTCCTGATTAGACCTTTATACTTCTGACTGATTTCCTCAGTGGTTCATGTCCATGCCAGTCAGTAAGGTGGAAATTTTAATAACACAGTTCTTGTGTGCAATGTTATTCACAGGTCTGCATCAACTTCCATGGCTAAACTCCTGAAATTACCCTCTTCAATTATGTCTATTAATTTCTCATGAAGTTTAAGAGTCCTCCATATATTATGCCCCTAACCTGGAGCCACATCACATTGCTTTTCTAAGCAGCTTCTACTTCACTTCATCTCAAAATTCAAACAAAATATTTGTTATAATGTATTTTACTTTTCAGGTTTTTCATGCTGGGATTATGGCCAGGCAGCAGTTCAATTTTTTTTAGAGGCAGTGTTCCCTTGCAAGTAGAGTTAGAGTTACTTATGAGATTCAAGCAGTACAAGGAAATCTTTTCATGAGACTGATCTGAATTTTGATTCTCTAATAAAAGTTGGAACAGGAGACAAAATTGGTGTGATTTAATTTATAATCTCTGAACCATGCCGCAAATGTAGCCCTCCTCTGCTTTCAAACCAGTTCCAATTTATGCCTGTGTATTATTTACACAGATACATTTACTGAATAGTTTATTAAGGGATGTTCAGGTTGGGCTTGCTGCTTGGAGTTATTTTACATAAATTGAGGAACAACTGCTGGTTTGCTACCCCATTTAGTATACATTTAGCAAAGAGAAAGATCACCTAAAACACACAGTATTGTTTTTGCTCCATCAGGGCCTCACAGAAGAAAGACCCTGTACTGTCTGAAGAAAAATGTAGACCAAGCAATGAAATCACAGAAAACAATCAAGGAGTCATAGCTGAGTTTGTGAAGCTTGCCTCAGCTGCCCATGCTCAGCAAATTTCATATTATGAGCTAGCAAAGAAGACTGAAATCAAAATCAGGTATAAGGATGTTAGGCACTGTGAAGGAGCAGTCTGTTCATCTGAGGAATTCAGCACTTCAGTTTGCAAAATGTTGGACATGAACATGCAGGCATGTGGCACAACCTGCTTTCTGAAGATGAGCTGAGTACCAGGAGAGGCCAAGCCCCTCTCAACACCCACAATCATGGTGACTTGGCAGTAAAGTACTGCTAAATTCCAGTGTACCACCCAGTCCCAGGAAAAAGAGCAGGCACAGGTCTCTTTACAGAACACTTCCAACCCCAAGACAGTCCATAGAGAGCTCCAGAAAGGAAAAGCACAACCCTTCTGAGAGCTGTTAACCTAAGGACACTATTTTAATTACTCAAATTGCAATAAATATTACAGGTAAAATACTGCAGAGATGACTCAAAAATATCCACTTATGATTCTGGGATATGCAGGAGGAACATTACCATAATAAGCTCTGAGGAAATACAATGAAAACTATTACAGCTCCAGGAAAGACACATAAAATGAGCATAACAATATACCTGCCTGACAGAGAAAAAAGAAGAAAGGTACATAATTTAGAGTACTGCTGTTACTGCCTTTAAGACAGATATAAAATGAAGAGTACTGCAGTTACCTAATTCTGGCAAAGACACAGTGGAAATCATTAGTTATCTAGCTGTAAGGAAGATGTGTAATATGGAGTATTATTGTTACCTGTCCCTAAAAGACAGCAAGAAAGAGGGGGAGAGAGATATGATGGAAACCTGGACTGTTACCTGGCTCTGGAAGGCAGAAATTGTGGGAAGATTTGCTGCTGCCCATAGCTGTGCTTTACAGCAACTAATTCATGGAAGAAAGGCTGGAGAAAATGGAATGGCCTGAATTATACCATGGCTAGCTGGTACAAGGCCAGACTTCCAGCTGGGTGCAGCTGATAACACTTACTCACTTTACTGTGCCAACTTTGGGTCTGTGGAGAATGAGAGGATGGAGAGACAGGAGCACCACAGGAGCTCTCCTGGAGCCAGGATGGACTGTGCCAGGTGTCCTGGGGGACTGGACTTCCCCTTGATCCCCACTTGTATCCCCAGCTGCAGCAGCGTCCAAGCGGGCACCATTTCTCTATGCACTCCCAGGAGCAGGCAGAAAGCTGTGAGCAAGAGCAAAGGTCAGGGGAAAGGGATGGCAGAAATACAGCTGTTGAGAGCTCTGTGACACAGGATGTAGAGGTGCAATATATTTACATTTCTGCAGAGAAAAAAATGCTTGGAGCTTTCTGTAGCCTTCAGGGTCTATCCCTTCCCTGGATGAATGATGCCTACTTGCCTACCTTCAGAGCACAGGGACAACTGGGAAATATTTTTTTTTGCCTTTATCACAAGAAACAACCATGGCACAGATGGCACAGATGCTAAGTCGAATACCTCTCCAGTTTCTACCACACTCCTCTGTATTTTCCTCAGACTCAGGCTTTGAATTTCTTTTCCAAGGGTGTAATACTGACAACATGGAGGTAAGGTCCAGTGAAGTGTTTCATTTTAGCTCACTCAGTTTTCAGATTCCTTATTAAATTCTAGCTCAAGGAACACAAAAGAAACTCCAGTGCTGCTCAAATTAATCCTTTTTTTCCTGTTTTGACCACTATTTGCTGTCCACCAGATGGAAAGATGTGAAGTTCAGCTGAAACAAGTGAATCTTTTGATTAATTTGTAATACTGAAGAAGAAAGGCAGTCCAGAAAGTAAGGAAGGGAGCACTGAATGGGCACAGAACACTAGTCCTGCATCCATAATAATTCCACCCCTTCCTCTGAAAACATGTCATTGGATCTCATATCCTCCAAAGCAGTAAAATGGACCACACACCACCCTGAGACTTCCAGGCAGAAGCTGTGAGCCTACAAACACCTTCCAGATGCCTTCTCCTGGTCTTAAAATCAAGAATCAAACACGGTTAGAAGGGAGAAAGGACTTTTACCTCTGTATTTATTATAAGGATCCTTAGCTGCACCACACCCAGGTGGAATGGGCTGAAATGCGCCCCGCAACGCACACACACGATCGATCGAGTATAACATTATAGACCTTACTAATTAGCAGATCTATCAAAGATTCCCCAATGAGAGGCTCAAGTGAGCCCCCCTCCCCAAGGAGCCTTCCCCTGGATGGTTCTATCTTAGTTTACAGAATGTGTTCTGGAGAGCACCTTGGGGTCAGGGGCACACTGATCCCTATCTACGAAGCTTCTAAAACGTTTAGTCTCCTAGCTTAACAAAATAAGTCTAAGAATGTAGGCTAAAAAACACTAAGACTACAAAAAGCTATAAAAGGTATATAAAAGGGGTATAAAAGAAAAGGCAAAAAATCTTCATGGCATCACTCCAGCAAAGCCCTTCTCAGCATCTATACCCTGCATTAAGTAATGGTGCTGCTATCACCAGGGTGCAACTGCCCATTAATACATCAAAGATCAGAGCCTGAAATTGCATCCCACTGTATGCACAGTCTTTGAACCTTCCAAGCTGGAAAAGGCACCTGTGTTCTTCCCTCTGAGGAGGAAGAACAGGCAGAAATTAGCACAGAGTTTTGCTCCTGTACCTCCCACATGGATACATTCTACTGAGCAGGGGAAAGCTCCTTGTGGCAGAGCCATTCCCTTCTCTTTAATGAGGACAACTGGATACAAGAAGCCAGCTTAATTTGCAAATTACTTCAATTTTTGCTCCAGAGTCTGAAACTAAAAAAAGAGCAGTCATTTTTCCTTTAATATGATTTTTCTGTGAGTCCTTGTATTGACCTGAACTGGAAAAGATGACTTGCTGACATGGGCTGTTGCAGCGGGAACTTCTGCAACATCCATAGACAGCCAGGCCCGTGGAAAGAAATAGGGAGTGATTCTTGATAGAAGTTTCAGAGATCTTTATTTTCCAGCCACATGGCCAGCGGACTGCTGAAGAACTGAGCAATCACGGGACAACCAGGGTCCTCCCCCGGCAGGGGGACACAAAACAACCAATGGGGAACAGGATTGACCAGGGAATAGGGAAACCCTGTAGGCCATGCCTCTACTCCAGGGTCCCCTCTCCCAGGACCCCACGCCAGGGGGGAGGAACCCCAACAATGGGCTCCACTCTTCAGACACTGCCACGTGTGAAGCCACTGAGAACATCCCCTCTTGGGGACATTTTGAGGGTTAGAGACCTTGAGCCATGCAGATCCCCAAACTACAATCTTGGACACTGAATTCCTGTCCTTAATACTGTTTTACTCTGCCAGGCAATAGAACCTTCGTCTTAAACCATGTCTAAGGCTGTTAATCCTCAGCCATGTTTTTTGGGTCCCAAATTATTATTACCAAAAAAATTGGTGGTGTTAGAAGTGGTTCTAAGTTATGCAAAGTATGCAAAGCTTTACTCTCCTGGCTTGACCTTAGAGTCAGGAAGAAGCCACTTCAGAACGCTGTTCACTTGGTAAGAGGAGAGTGGCAGGATCTAGACATCATTAACTAATAAAAAATAAATATGAATTGTAAATATCTAGTTTGATGGTTATATGAAAAGATACAATACCCAGAACTGAGCTTCTCCTGATTCCTGGGATCAGTTATCTGATATAAGAAACATGGTGTTGTGGGAATACCATGCTGTTCTTTCATTGACCTACCTAAGTCTGAATATAATATTTAAAAAAAAAAAAATCCTGTCACCTCTTTCTTGTCCTTCCCTAGACTTTGTTTTTTCTCAATGTATTTTGTTTTCTAATTTTTATCTTTTGCTTCCATTTTTAATGAGTACTCTTGGCTAGATGACAGGATTTCTGCAGAATAGCTGGATATGTCACCATTTGTCTTCTTTCCAATACACACTGGCAAAAATACATTCAAAGACTGAGTTTCAGAATACCATGTTTCTCTTTAACTTTCATATTTATATGTGCATTCCACAAAATACACATGGCCACTACTGGCATGTTTCAGTGGAACAAAATTATACACTATATAAATAATCTTTAAAAAAAATTGTGCAGCTACTATTAAATATTTCAATTATCACTAAATTTCAATTCTCTGAGGAGAGCTGGATATAAACATACAACAATTCTATTACATTATGACGCAAAATAATGTAAAACTATCTAAGCAACATGCAAGAAATAAATTCAGGAAAATTCTCAAGCCCAGCCCTCATATTAACATTCTCTGCCAATCTCTGGGCAGGGGTCCTGCAGGGATATGAGGAATAACTGACACTTCATGGGGAAAGAAACCAAGGGTTTGTGTTCACTTAACCTTCATACCTTTTGAGCTCCATAGCTTGAGAGACTGCTAAAGGTTTTGTGGTTTCCCTAGCCACTTCTCCACTTCTTTGGTAGTAAGAAGTTATAAAAAGTTGTTGGTTCAATGCAAAATATTTGATTGCAAGGGGAGAAAAATCCCACCAGTTTCTCTCCACTCCAGCAAGAACTACACTCCCCTGTAAGTTATCTGTTCACTCATACATAGGGGAAAGGAAAGAAAAGAGGGGAGCTGAATGCCCATGTAGAAGAAGAGAAAACGAAGAAATTCGGGTAATTTTTGCAGATTTGGAATATAAGAACAACCTTACCTCTGGAAGCAATTTAATAAATTCATACCTAAATGTTCCTTTTGCATCTTTGTTTTCATTTATTTCCTGCTTGGTCCCAGCAACACCAATACTGAAAATTTGTGCATGACAACACAACCAAATGAGATATTTGTTGCAATAGCTAATTTGTTCTGAGTAAATTACCCCTACAAATGCTATGAACTCTTCTTTCTGCTTTACTGATGCTTTTTTTTTTCCTTTGAGAGTACAGTGAGTCCAACAGCCAAAGAAAATTCCCAGTTCCTTTCCTCTTGCTGTGATTGCCTTGCTTGAAGCCCCAGCAGTCTCCACATGGACAGAGCCAGCAAGGAAGGCTAGGGTTTTATTGTTCTGCAGTTTTCCTAAGGGTGCCTGGTACTTCTTAGCAAAGCCTAATGCAGAGTTCTTAAGAGGAGGAAGCTGGAGGAGGATTTTGGCTCTATGATTACAAAACATAAAAGGTGATAAACTTGTTTTCAGGTTGCTTTGACAGAGACATAACCAGAACATGATACATTCACATACTTGGCCTTTGCCCAGGCATAAATAGGGAGATAATGAGACACAGGTTTGTGCCACAGGGGCTGCCCTAGTGTGTGGCAGGTTTTGAGGCAGGGGACCTGTACTCAGGAAGGCTGGGCAAGGAACTCCAGGTGAAACAATTCCAACGTGACTGCTCCGATTTGGAGCCTAACCCAGGAACAGCACTGATCTTCCCTTTGAAAAGTCTTTGAAATCACTTGAAAGAAAGCAACAAAAGGCAAACTCCTGAAAAAATAAGCTATATGACTTTCTGCACCCCACAGTTCCTTCAGTGTGGGTTTAACTATCAGTTTAATTACTTCTGCTTCCAATTTTTTTTTCATTTTTATATTGATTATACCAGAAATTCATGCAGATTATGAATGCTTCCCTCAGCAGGCTACCTGAATAAAGATTCAAATAATAATACCTCAAACCTGTGAACATTTCACCGCTAACCTCATCACAAAGCACACGCTGCACTCCAACAGCTTAGATTGCTATTGACTTAAAACCAGAATCCTTTGGATTTCAGCCGTAATTTTGGCAAAGAAATTCAAAGAGATAGAAGGGAATAAAGTCAAAGTGTAAGTTCAGGAATGACCCCCTGAGTAAATTCACACACTTTCATGTACAACAAATCCAGCTTTATAGTGCCAAGGGTTAATGAAGATCTAATTAAGACTGACAAAGTTCCCATTCTTGCCCAGAGGAGTGGGGGTGACTCCTGCCAGCCCAGTCCATGCAGGGGGAGGATGCACGAGCCATGACAGGTTTGACCATACCCGCCCCTGGCACAGCCTAGGTGAGTAGCGAGCTGAGCTGTTCCGTGCCTGTAGAGATGTGCACGGCCCTGGCAGCACAGCCCAAGAGTTTGCCCACCCACCAACAGTCATTCCAAGCAGAGCCATGAAGGGAACTCTTTGGAATGCTCTAGAGAATGCATGCCTGTTGCCTTGCACTTCAGATCTCACTTATGCTATCCTTTGGATGAAAATGTTGAAGAAAACTTGTTCACAATAAAACAGAAGGGACTGGTTCCTTTTATCTTTTTTTTTGCAGGTGTTTTTTTTAACTGTGCTTGACTGACTCAGTTATAACATCAACACAGATTTCTGGGTGGGCAAAGAGAGAGACTATTCTGCATTATAGCAATTATTTCAAACAAAAGGTGTGAGCTCAGTCTAGTCACTATGAGAGATTAAGACAAAATTCTAGGGTAGCAGGTGACATATTTTGCCTTGTACCCTTAAATTCCTCCCTCCACAGCTGCCCCTGGGGTGGTATGACAGAAAAGACCTCAGACCAGCTGGTACCACTGTGCTCCCATGCAACAGGAGCACTCCCGTATGGACAGGGAGAGCACCTTATGGTGTTCTACTGTCCCTCTGAAAACAGTCACAGTTGGGGATTGCCCCTGGGAATCCAGGAGATGTGCAGGGACTGTTTTTTTCATGGAGAAGGCAGTCATCACTGAGAAGGAGGAAGGGGACAGAGGTTAAGGGACCAGCAGGCTGGGCAGGTGTCAGGATTTCGTCTAGGAGGGACTGGGTATTCTTATCCCTGAACCACACACAGTGCTGTCAGGTGGGCAGGAAACCTTGTTTTGAGAGGTACTTAGCCCATTTCTATGCAAATGCCCTCCATAACTAAAACCACACACTCAGTATTTTGCTGTTAGTCAGAAGTGAGCTCTAAGAAAGGCAAACACTTTAAACCAACAAAAGCAGTGAACTCCCAGAGGCACAAGACATAGGTAGGGTGTTCCTGATTCCACCAGGATCCAGAGTTCATGGCTTATGCGGTGCTGGCATTGGGTCTGCATCTTTCAAGCAGTGATGATCAGTGCTCAGAGAGAGCCCATTACCTACTTGTTCGTCCTTGTGGAGAGCTCTGGGTTCTGACTCTTTCTTGGTGTATCTTTGAAATATCCCCAGTTTTGTTCTCAAATTTCCATTTCAAGGGCATCACTGCTTCTCATCAGGTTTTGCCAGTGGATATTTCAAAGGTTCTTACATGAGATGAAGTGACTTGTTAAAAGCACAACAAAACCACAGTATTTCATTAACACGAGGTAGAAATGCAGCATACATCACCAATAAAAAAATGAATTTGATTTGCTAGTCCCTTTTAGCCCTTTAAAATACACCATAGCCCAAAGGATTATATCATGCATTGCACACACCTGCTGTGTACAATGGAACAAGAACTGAAGGCCCCTTTCATGGAAGATGAACTGAGAGGCAGTTTGCTGTTGTATTCTTTGAACCACTCTGTTCTCCAACCAGAGTCATCTGGAGTGGGAAAAACAAGAAAGCTCTATGGGGCTATAAAATAAGAAGACTTTTTTGTTGTCAGTGCATGTTTAAATCCCAAAGAAATGTCCTGGAGTACATGGATAGCAACTGTAGCACAGTTGCACAATGTGCAGGCAGTCCCTTAATAAATGGTTTTGGATGTAGTAATACATGTTAATAGATGTTTTAATAAATGCTTAATCTATTTTTTTAGACCAGGAGATTTCTTCAGCCCCTTTCATTCTCAGATCTGTTGAATAGAGGGTAAGAAAGAAGTATTTCTAAGTGCATTAGAAATACTGATTTTCAGTGACAATTTCACACAACCCCCCCCTTGTTCAGCACTGTCAGTGTCTCCCCACCCAATATACACTGTCTTTGGAAGCTCAAAGGATCAGTGAAATCCTGATCCACTTTCTGCATGCTGGTCCTAGTGGTCATGAGGGTGCAATCCTTGTTTTATATATAAAGTGGAGTGTTGGGGTGGCTCAGCCTGCTCTCGGGCTGAAACCATCAAATGTCAGTCACCAGAAGAGATCACTGAGGTCTAGGTTACCTCCCCCTGGGTGGCTCCCAATCCTAAATTACCTCCCCCTGTGCCAGAAAGTTCTCCCTTTTGTAGTTATTAATTGGTTCCCTGTTATGACTCCTGCCTCCCTGTTTTCCCCATTTGTTCTGAAAAATTGTATCCTCCCCTCTGCTTGTACCCCATTGGTTGTTTTCTCTTTCCCGGCCTTACTCCACCCCCCCATAAAGGGGGCTAGCCCGCATCTCCTCGAGGCTTCACTGGTCCCTGGTCCCTCCTGCAAATAAACCTGTTGGAACTCACACCAGAAGCCCCTCCTGCCTTCTTTGCCTCTGGGCTAACGCCAGCCTGATCATCGGCTGCCCGACGTGCTTCCTCTGAGGAGGAGCCAGGCACGCACCCATCTCACACTGATTCCACTGAGCCGTCCAGCGAGGACGCTGTGGAGGCCAACGCTGCGTCCCCTCTGCCCGAGGGCACGCCGGGGCTTGTGCTGACAAGCCCCCCATTGCGTTAGTGGAGAGCATTCGTCTCGGGCCTATTTATGGTATTATTTCACTTGGGCTAAGTAGTCCCTTCTCAATTCTGTGGCCAGTTTTGTTTATCAATTCCCACGAGATGTTTACAGGACAGACTGTAGCATGGAAAACAAATGTATTCCCTCCCAGATATTCCACCTTTTTTTTAACCCCGTTCATGCTGAACTGAAGTTCCCTGATAAAGACATGGGTATCTTTCAGGCCATGCAAATCCAAACCTGAGGCAGGATCCTTAGTCAGAAAAGACAGTGCCATTGTTTGTGTCATTTTCCACTGGATTAATGGGAAATTCCAGGCTGACTGACAGGAAATGCAGCAACCACCCACAATTCAGTGAACCCACCCACAGTTCAGTGTGGCAAGCACAGAACAACAGAAAGTTGCAGAAAAGGACTTGTACTGAGTATACAGCATGGGCTATATATATTTGAGCATCTCACAAATCCCTTTCCCAGGTTAAAATTATAGGTCAACATTGCATGTCCCATCTTAGCATTTTTTTGTAAAATTTCACATCTTAACTTTTTTGCTTCATACTCCTGCCACTCTTGTGCAGTGTCCTCCTCCTGTCCAGCCTGCTGATGTGGTATGAATGCCTTCAGGAGGAAGCTGCATTGCTGTGCCAGCAGAGGTTCAGCATATGCCAATTTACTTTGTGAGGGAGCTCAGCATAACCACCCCTCTTGTGCTTTCAAATTTAATTCTAGTTTGCAACAAATGATGATCCTTTGTGCCAGAGCTTCCCTTTTCCTGATCCCTGCTAATGCACTTAATCCGTTTCTGTTGCTGGTATCTGCAGGTCTTAATGTCTTTAATACATTTATTTTTTAAGCACTCCACAGTGGTGGGAGCAGAGCTATCTTACAGGGAGGAGTGGGGTTACATCATGTTCAGATCACTGCTGCCTGTATATCTCAGACTGACTGACTCCACATGATGTGCCCCAGGTCAAAGAGGAGGTTTGTGCTTGTGGGTAGAATATTATCTGGTCACCCAAGTCAGGCTGTAATACCCAAATCACTAATGGCCTGTTATCTTCTTAGCCCAGGCTTTCTCGTCTTAGTCTTTGAACTCCTCCTGGCAGAGATTTCTCTTATGCCAGGAAAGCATTTCAGCTTCTCCCACAACAAACCCTCTGCTTGTAAAACAGCTGTACTACTAGAGCTCAGACAATCAGACACAGAAATTCTGGAGAAGGCTGAGTTCAGCAAAGAACAAAGGCCTGAAGGGGACAAGGAAATAGGGTGAAAAATATGAAGGACATGAAAAATTTTGGAGAACATCACCCCAGTTCCTGGGAAATTGCCCATTATTTGGATATTTAGAAATAAAGTAGCTTGTAAGCACGTTACGAGTCAAATAACATTAGTTCAAAACTAAGGTTCTCATTTTTCCTGCAAACAGATGCAACATATTTCATTAGCAAGACTCCTCAGTTTTCAGCACAGAAATTCAAAGCTGCCAGCGGGAATCTCTCTCCCACTCTGCCAGTTCCCTTTAAAATGAACATGGCCGTCGGAGCTTGCCTTTGAGGTAGCACTTTACAGTGTCCCAGAGAGATGATTTCCCAGTCCTAAAGCAATGGAGAATTTTTGTAGCAGCTCTGGTCCCAGGACTAAGTGGCAACACCCACTCTGGCAGAGGAAGAACAGCTCTGGAAGGAGGTGGGACAAGCAGGGACACTGGTGCAGGCCCTGGGAAGGAGCTCTCTGGGAGCACTGCCCACACCCCAGCTCCCCAGTGAGGACATTTGCAGGAGCTAATGGAGGAGCTAGGTAAGTTTTTATCACAGCTTGGCCAGAAGTATGGGCTGAATTGCTATGGACTTGGATAGATGAAGAGCCAAAGGGCCTTCCTCAAATACCTTCTCTAATGGAGAGGCTTGCTTTGAGAATTAGAATAGTTTTACCACCATGGAATAGGTAAACAAAGAAAACAAAACAAGAGACATATTATTCTAAATTATATTATATATAAAAACTAAATCCAGATATTCCACAAAGGGTTATGTAAATCCTGCTAATTGTCATGGGAACTTCCACCATTTCATGGGACACCTTTAGCCAGCATAACATCTTTAACACAAATTCACATAGGGAATAAAAGTGATCTTTCCCTTCACTGTCTGCCATTTGCATTCTGTCAATAGCTCCTACTAGATGAGCATCTGTGTCAGAATATTTTTATTCCAGCATCAAACATTTTGACTGAAGTTCCCCATCAAACCAAGCTGCAACATGGGGCAACATGCATCACCCCATGTGGAGCAGGAATGTCAGAGGTGTTTCAACTCACTATCTCCTGCCTTTAGCCCCAGGATTTTTGGCAGGCAGCCTGAGCCTCCCCATCACATTGTGGGGACCAAAAAGGCATTTTGTGCCAACAGCACTTGCTGATGTAAAGAAGAGAACAAGAAGTGCATTGGTCTGATTGGACCCTCTACCTGGAACAAGAAGGGAATGACAATCCTAAACCAAGCATGTTTATATTGCTAGAACTCTGCCCATGGGTTTTTTTATTACAAGCATCTGGCTGACCACTTTGCACCTGTAGAGAGGCCTGTAAGATAAAGCAATGTCCTTCCTAGAAACTCTGGTGGGAACTCTGTCTACCTTCACTGAGGCTGAGTTCAGCTTTTTTCAAATCATGAAAAAGGACCTGAACACATAAATCTGTAGAATCATTATAAACCAGCATGGAATTTAATGGGACTGATCTGGGGCAGCCTGCAAACTCGTCTTGACTGCTGCCCACAGTGTTCAATTCCAAGTTGCAGTTAACCCTACTGGGCTGGAGCTGTTTTAATTACTGACCAACTCTATAAAATACTGCATTTCAAGGGAGCACACATTGTAAGCAATACACATTGTAAGTAGTTTATAGTCCCAAGCCTGCAGCCCTTTGTTTTCAGTTGAGGAGAGGTACTCATATGTAGTAACAGTGAAAGTGATGGTTTTCAACTTCCAGAGAGTGAAACCAGAGGTAGGAATGGGTTCTTTCCAAGGGTGCCTCACACCGCCTCTGCCCCGCCTTCCCCTGGGCACCTGCCAGCTCCTGGCAGAGCCCACCCTCTGTTCAGTCTGTATCTGGACCTGCAATTTCCATCAGAAAGAGAATCAAGTCCTGTGCAGCACAACTCCTCTGCCTGTGAGGAATGTTAAGTGTGGCATTAAGCATCGTTGCTTGTCTAGGGTAGTTTGCTAAAAAAGAAGGGGCCAGGACTGCTTAATTGTGACCTAGATCCACACACACATTGATGTTTATGCTCCACCAGAGTGTTTTGCATGCAGCTCTTAACGTACAATCTGTACAATTCAGCAATGACCTTTGTCCACAGGGCTGTACAATTGGAGGGAAGTATGGAGGGGGATTTTTTTACAGGGAAAAAAACACTTACCCAATAGAGAAGGCAGAATTATCTCCAGGAAGCTGGCACAAACCTGTGAGTGGCGGGTTAATTGATAAGAAAAATCTCACTGCACATCAGAAGCTGCAGGCTTCTGCCACATCAAGCCTGTGCTGTCCTTGATAGGGTTTCTAACACAAAATCCTTGCTTTTGACATCTGCTACCATCACCCAACAGATCAGATGACAGAGGAATGAAGAATACTAAACATCACTAGATAAAGCAATCAAGAAAATACACTGAGAAAACAGGACAGTTTCTAGCAAGTTTCTAGCCAGTTAGGTTACACCTAAAGATCAGCTGTTATAATTTTTCTTTCTTCTGGTAATAAATAGGTAAAGTGAGTTCACAGTGCTTCTTGAAGAGGCCCACAGCACCACCTTAATAGCCCTGGGCTGCTCCCTTCCCAGGACCAGCCCTTCAGCAGGGCAGGACACAGTGCCACAGCTGCAGCCCTCTGCCCTGCTGGGGTAGCCCAGACGCTCTGCAGAGATTTAACTTCTCCTTTTTACAGGGATTGGCCCAAACCTACTCAATTCTCATGTCCTCTAGCAAAAACTGATCATCTTTAGTCCAATAAGCAATCCCTATATTTGCATATTACTACAGAATGAAGTAGAAGTAAGGCAAATTGATCACAAAGCCAGCAAGTCCACTGGAGAGGACATAATCTTTATGAATCCTTTTATCTTTACAACCTTTCAGTAGAAAACCCTTCCCACCAGGCTTACAGACTATGCTTGTTATTGTATATGCAGACAATGGAAATGCAAACAGGACTGGAAACAGTCTCTCTTACTTCTTGGCAGAACAGTGCACACTTCAAGTGTGATACCATAAAGAAAGGCTACCAGACTCTGCAAAGGCCTTTCCTCAGCTGCATGCTTTCTATGGACAGTGTGTATTTTCCTCCAGACTTCTCAGTCTGCTATATTGCAACAGACTGAACAAATCTGGACTATTTTCTGCAGGTGCAGCTCCCCTACACAGGGGAGTGCAGAAGGCACTGGGCCATGGCACAGAACAATATATGGTCCTTGGAGATTATTCCTCACCTGTTCTTCATTTGCTTAACAACTGCATCTTTTACTCTGCTTAAAGACTTCACTAATTGAATCTTTTTTAAAAGTTGTGCTGAAGCAGTACCATTACAGGTAAATGACATAAGGATCTTTAAGGAAAAAAAAAGGCAAAAGCAGAAGGAGCCTGTGGGCTTTTATGAATGGTATTTAATCTATTAAACAGCTTAAACATCACCTACATTTTACCTACAATGTGCTAGATCTGATCAGGAACTTTGCACTTCACAATGGGTTACAGATCTCCAGCAAAATGGTGCTTGAGAGGTGTATTTGTGAATCCTGTATTCGAAACTCAAATACTTATGACTATATTTGTTCTGTCTACCTCTTTGGAAATGCCAGATTTTTAGTAACATTTCTGCATGTATCCTACCTCAGACTTAAAACACTCTGACAACTAGATGGTGGTGACAGCATTTATTGAGTGGAAAGCTGTATTAATTTTTCTATCCGCAAAAGAGAGAACTGACGTATGCAGTTCTGAACTGGTGTTATTCTGCACAACAATGCACAAGGGCTACAAACTGCACTGATCAGCAGTTACTGAGTCTGGAGAGTCAGAGGTAAACCAGAGCACCGACTGTAATACCACTGACATTTGGAGTTGCTTAAAATTACCAAAACTTAACTGAGAGCTTTACTACTTTGCTTTTTCAGATGTTCTGAGACCCTCACTTAAGAAGCTTTTAAACAGAGAAAGCTTTCAAAATAGCAGAGCTGAGAGGACAGAGGGAGTGCATTTTTGACAATCTAGGCCCTAGATTACAGCACTCAGAAAGCAGGGTACCAACAGAGCTTCTTAGCAAAACCATAGGCCTAAACACCCTAAAATACTCCAAGTATTGCTTTGAGTTCCTGTCTTGGTTTGGAGACAAATTTTAAGAGAAAACGCCCTGGAATGAGCACTTGCTCTAAAGAGAAGGGCACCAATAATGGTGTTTTGCCAATGAGAGGAATGAATACCCATGGGTGAAAGTGAAATAAAGTAAAACTGTTTATTAACAAAGCAAGATACCTGCAAAGCACAAAAAAAAAATATTGCACCTTACATCCCACCTCCACCTTGGCAGTGGCCACGAGGCACAGATGGCAGCTGCCCTTCTTTGTCTCAGGGAAGGGAAGGGAAGAGCTCACACAGCAGCTGGGAACCTGTTGGGTTTCTGGTGTGGGTCTCCTCGCAGCAGGTGAAGTTGGTGGAGTTTAATGTCCTTGTTCGTGTTGGTTCAGCTTCTGCGAGGTCTCGGGTTCAGGGTGGGCCCCCCGCGCTGGCTCCCCGGATGGACCAAAAACAAAAAGCCAAGCCAAAACAGTCCAAGGAAAAAAAAACAAAACAAAAAGCCACTGAAAGGATTTGCCAGTGAAAAGCCTCCAGGCCAGGGGAAGGAAAAAACCAGAAGCTCCTTGCCCAAACTGGCCAAAACCAATGCAGAGAAGGTAACGAAGTAACAATCTGTGCAGCCACTGACCACACCGGGCCAGGAGAGTTTGAACAGAGCCCGCGGTTCTCAGGCTCCGGCCCCGCACCCTGGTTCCTCTTAAACCTCCAGCAGCCATTTCTGGGCATACAGCAGATGATTAGGGAATAGAGTATCATCATAAAATCACCCCAAGACAGTTCCTATCTGAGTTTACAGGCTAGGCCTCATCTCAATTTAAGCCAGTCTCCTATTTTATTACAAGTACCGTCTCTTTTGCAGCTCGTAGCAGACATAACTCCTAGAACAGATACAGCAGGAGAGCCTCCATGCAGACAGGAAGGTGTTACATGATTAAATCGACCCACAATTTCAAACACATGCAAGGAAAGCTTTCTTTGAAGAAAGTTCAGCCATACCAGTTCTTGGTTCTCCTGGGGATAACTTCATCTTAAAAACAAACTACAGCCAGAACAAAAAGTGCACCTGCTGCTCACAGAGGCCACTCTCTCTCAAAGTTTCAAACCAGAGCCAACCCAGAAAATTTTCCCAAGAGTCACACCTTGCTCATACACTCAGAAAAACAAATTTAAAAACAAAACATAAACATCAGTTTGTGATGCACCCTCAGACAGCATTAATCCTCCTATGCCACACAGTACAAATGTTTGGAAGCTGCTCAACATTTTGGCTTTCTCCTTGTAGAATTATTTTTTTTTCTTCCCAGAAAGTCATTTTGAGTACAAGAGGATGGTCTAAGTGAGTGATAGTAGAGAGATGTTGCTGCAGGGCTGGACAACTCTCCTCAAGGGAGGGGCTGTTTGGGGTTAGAGATCAGAACCCAGATACCTCCCACCCTTTGTGTCTACCCCACCACACTCATGTCTCACTAAACTGTCTGATTCTCAATTACTGTCAGACCTTTACCCATTTTTACACTTGCCTGTAGCATTCTCTAAAAGGCACAGTATTTTTTCAAATAACTGTTCACACCCCAGATGGATGAAGCATAGCTCAGATCCTGCAGCCTGCAGCACGAAAAAGGACTTTGCACTGCAGACCCACTCATGACTTTCCACAAAGTCCCCTTTCCAGCATTCCCCCAGCTCCAGCCCCAGAGAACTGCAGCCCAGACAGGTGCCTTTGCTCCGCCCCAGTCCACTTGGCATCGCATCCTCTCAATTTTTGTGCCTGCAATATCTGAGCCAGCAGGTCCTCTACCTCAGCTTAGCTCCAAGCATTTTAAATCCACTGAATTAAGAGAAAACTATTTGGCTCTTTAATTAGCTGATTGCAGGGGTAAATCACAAAATAGAGCCAAAAGCTTTCAGGCCCAGAGCATGACAGAACCCCAACATCATTTAGGATGTCCTAAATGAGCTGTCACAGAGCCCTCAGGTTTTATGTCTGTTCCCATCATTATGGATCCTGCTACTTCAGAAAATCCCAAAAACTCCTACAGGTGACCTCATGAATTTTGAGTTTCCAGCCCATATAGGGAAAAAAAAAAAATTCCCACATCTCCAAATGTTTTCTGCAAGATGCTGTTAAATGACTTCCATTTTTTTCAGTGACACAGGTCTTTTTCTCACAACTGCAAGAAGGAATAAAATCAGGTAAGAATTTATTAAAAACACATACAGAGAAGCAAGCACGTATTTAGCCAACACTTTTTTACTGAGTCAGGTCTATGGTCAAGAATTTAATAGATGCTTCCCTCTGTCTGTACTAAACTGTGTTCTTCTGCACATTACTCTGAGGTACTCAGTACTTCTTCCTCTTTTATCTTTGTATGTGCATTGAACTTCCATTCTCCACTGCTTTTTCCTCACATAGAAACAGACTATTTGATTTTATAACAGTTTTGATGTCACAAGAAGGGAAAAAAAATGAGGGTATTAATCTCCATGTAAAATGAAACCACTAATGGTAGCTTCCCTTTCATAAATCCACTCATTACCTCTGCTTAGACTTGGCATCAGCAGCTGCTCCCCAAGAGACAGCCCAACTCTTCACCATTCAGATTTAACAACACTTCCACTCCTGCTTTTTTTTTTTCCCAAACAACAGCCTTAGCATTTGTAGGGGCTCCAGCAGCTGAGGTGTTCTCATTAGCTGTATTTTGCTGAGAAAAGCCTAAGCAATATCTCCTATAGTTTTAATCTCCATGGATTACCTTGCTACCACAGATTTTTGAAAGGGCTTGTTCTTACGTGTTTCTAAACATGACCACTTACGTCAAATGTTCTTTCAGAGTTGGATATTACATCCTATGGTCTGGGTTTGGTTTTTTCTTAAATGTTTGAATATGTTGTGGAAAATATTTCATTAGTCTTTTTAACTAAACACGTTGATTAGAGTAGAAATTGAAATTAAAATTAAAATATAGAACAGCAATAGAATCTTTCAGAAATTTAATCTCCTTTCTTACTGTATTTTGTAATCACAGAAGAGCACAGGTCCCTCAAATTCCAATAGAGAGACAATTCCCTGAAATCTTTTCACAGTTCTCATGAACAACTGAATTTTCTTGTGGGGGGCTCCTCTTTCTTCATTATTGATTATTTTTGCCATTTCCCTTTTTAATGGAGGTCTTTAAGACCTTCTGAGGAAGCACAATTTTGAGAGTCTTCTTTAAAAAGAGGCATTTAGCTACAATTAAAATCATATCCTTTGACTTATAAGAGATTAAATATCTGATTAATGCTGAGAAAATTAATTTCCATATGGCAGGAGCAAGATTGCCTACCTGCAAAGTGAATCATCTCTCTTACAAACAACAGGACAGATGCTACAAGGAGTGCATAAGTCAGGAACACTCTTGTTCCCCTTTCCCAAACTGCAAACGGAGGTTTGGGGAAAGCTTCACACCAACCTCCTTCCCATATCTAGGTTACACAGGGACATCATCTTGGGGAAGAAAGCTGGAAACAACTGCTCTTTAGCTAATGCTGATTTTTGTAAACTATTGGCCTCTGGGACTTCGTGCAATTGGAGCCAAATTTTACAGCAGAGGTGAAGGAAATGCAAGTATTGAACTGTAGGAGACTGGGAAAAAGTCAGGGTAGAGGGAAGAGACAGCACCACAAAGCCTGAGGCATTCCTGATTTTAAAGGTCTGAGAGAATCTGTACATCAATTACGAGGTGCTAAGAGCATTAAACAGACTTCAGAATTTTCATTGGCCAAGGCACTGTATAAAAATAGCTATAAATGCATCCTTGTTGCTGTTGCCCTCTGCCACCTGTTCAGGTAACAGTCCCCAAACCACAATCCTTACCACTCCAAATCAAATTAATGTGGCAGAGAGGGAAAGTGAAGAGAGGTAAGTCATTCCCTCAGCTGCTGTGAGTTGACACGCTCTGCTGAGGTCAGGCATCTTTACTGAGCCCTACAGGATCAAAATCTGGCCTTCAATCCTTTCTTTTTATTAATATATACTGCTACTGCCACAGCCACAGAAGTGCTGGTGGTGGAGCAGGTCTGGGCAGTGCTGGGGGCTGTGACAATACAGTCCCACTCCCTTGCAGGAGGTCTGCACATTGGACAGGTAGAGTATGACAAACTCTACTCTAAAGCTTCAATCATCTCCTTTTTTCTCACTTCCTTTGACAGCTTTATTTAGCAGGAAGCAAAAGCTTTAAAAAAGGAGGTGAGTGAAACTCTAGTTTGATGACATTGAGACAGAATGCCTCAGAGAGAGGTTTCTGGGAAAGAAGAGTATGATGCTTAAGCCCCTGCCCCACCTTCTATCAGTGACAATAAATAGGATGTTGGTTTTATGAACGTGATGCAAAACGTTGGCTTTTTCCCCACCTCAAACATCAAAGAAAGAACAGTTACAGTATTGCAGTGTTCATTTTGGGAGATCTACAACCTCACGCTCAGAGGTATTGACATAATTTTGATTCTGTTTACCAGTGAAGACACATTTCTTGTGTCTCTTTTCTACGGTCATTTGAGTTTAAGAAAGTCAAATGTTTCTTTTTTCATCGGTTCACACATCTGCCCTAGTAAGAACAAACAGTGGGAAACAATGAATTCTCCTTGCTAGCAGATGTCCATTTAAGTTCTCTGTGTGGACACAAGCATCAAGTAGAAACATATTAATGCCCAATAATTTCTGATTTTAATTTTTCTTTTCTTTAAATAGAAAAGGCTGAGGGGAAGGCACCAATGTAAAGGACATCAAATGACAAGATCCTGGAGAAGAAGAGTAAGAAGTGGTCCTCCAGTTCTGGCAGCTGCAGCTGCCAGAACAAACCCACTGGCAACATTCAAAGTGAGTGGTGAGATCCTCCTTTGGACAGAGCAGTGAGTCAATTTTTAAGACTGTGCTTTTTGCTGATGCCATATTTTAGGAGTTTATCTCTAATGTCTACATCCCAAAATGAGTTTAAATGACCTTTATCAGTAATTTGTATTATCATCTATACTGTTAGTCATGTCTAGTCCTGACCAGGGGGAGCTAAACAGCTTTGCTGTAGGAAAAGTACATGCTTGGATCTCACTTTGGGATTCAGACTGACTCCAAAATAAAGGTCTGCAAAATAACTTCTCCTCAAGTTCACATGCTGGATGCCATCCATGCCCCTATAGATAAGTGGGTGAGGTCACATACTCATGGAGTTACTGCACTGTGGGTTGCTATATTTGCCATCCTACACTGCCTTGAAGCATCTTCAACACCTGTTGCAAAAGATGATCCCAGGATGACGCTCACTCTTTCTTCAGCTGTTTTTTTTGCAATTTGATACCAACACTGTGAACACCAATTTAGCTACCCCTTGGACCAGATATTAACTATGGAGCAGCCAACTACAGAGGAGAAAAAACACACAACATAAGAGGGGAAGGACGAGCCATTAACTTTGAATCCATAGCATTAATAGGGTCTTGATGGACGCACTTTTGTTGTCCCTAAGACACACCAGGGATGGATTATATTTGCTACTGTCATCCTGCAGTCCTGTTAGCTTAAGTCTTCCTGAAAATATGAAGGGTAGGGAGGGAGGGATAGATAAGGAAGAAGTGGCAGAGAAGATAGCACTGAACTTTCCCACAAAACTCCAGCAGATTTAGAGCAAGTATTTTTGTTTGGAAAGCAGTGAGAATAGAAGAGAATGTCCTACTTGCAAGGGCCACAGGAGAGGGAAGGGGAGCAGAGGGTGATTCACTGGAGTGGCATTGTAGGATTCCTCACTGCTGAGGAGGAAGGCAGCAAAGGGGCCTTGAAAAGTACATCTGAGAAGTTCCTTGGTACAAGCAGTGACAGGAAAATCCTTCAGAAGTGATTGAAAGAAAAGTTCTGAAGGACACAGAAACAGCTAGAAAAGGATAGCCTTATTAAGAGGTATAAAATATGCATATTCAACAACAACAAAAAAATCAATAACAAGGTTACTCCATTTACCACAGCCTCAAGGCTATAGTTACTTAAGTACACAGAACTTACCAAGATTATTTCACTGATACAGTGCTTGATCAGTAGTTTAATTACTATGCACATGCCTACATCAAACAGCTACACATTCAGAAGATCTCTTTGGCATACTTCCCAAAGGTGAACCTTCATGCATCTTTCATATGGCCAGTATAATTAAATTTGCGTGTACATGTAGCAGAACAAGCACTTTAAGCAATAGGACATAATCCTAACACCAGTTTTTCTTTTTAAAAAAATAAGAGTAAAACCACTCCACTCCATGATAAAAAAAGAAAGCATGGAAGGAGAGAAGAAAATACAGGGGTGAGAACATAAAATGCACTGATAGTAATGAGGACTGGTCCAAAGCCTGCAATGGATTGTGGATATCCCTTACACTGCTCTGGGATAAGCTTTTGTAGCCCACCAAGAAGTCTGTGAGAACTAAACATCCTGCGTCCCCCTGTGACTCTCCCAGGTCCCATCAGATCTGTAAAACAGCTTTGCCCTGCAGCCTGGCTCTGCATAGCCTCGTCCTCCCCTGCTTACAGGCATGTTCCAGCCATGAACATGCTATGACATGGCTCCTATGGACAACACTCAAATCATGGAAAAAGGAGCACAGAGATGTAAATTCAAGGTTCCAGTTACCAATTCCATCCTCATAATGACACTGCATGTCAGTGCAACATATTTCAACAGAACTATATCTCACATTGTTAACTGAGTTAAATTCTGCCAAGAAAACCATTTGATTTCCATCTAGCTGTAGTGAACAGTGATTTATTTCACACGTATTTTACTTTAGCAATGCTGCATTTAGGCAGTTAGAATTTAATGGGAATATGCTCCTTCAAATTCTTCCCATCTGGATTATATAATCTTTACTACCAGACTTTAGTCTGCCAATCTGTAGACCTGAAAGTGATTTCACTACTTTCATCCAATGAGCTAAATCTTCTCTTTCCCTTTTCTTCAGTGTTCATTTTTTGTCTTCCCCCCCCCCCCCCATAAGGCAAGGGGTGAGCAGAGGGTTAATAATAATGAAAATCTGCATTTAATACTAATAACAAGCCTTGATTTTAAAGGCCACACTGGATAAAATTTATAAGGGCTGAAGTGCTCATAAATTTTACAGCCTACTATACACTCACATAGAAAGGGGCTAGTCATCCACAGAGCTGTAGCAGTTTCAGATGTACAGTCTCCATTAAGCAGATGACTTGTTCAGTATTGCCTGTGACTATGGGAGATGTCTATAGTCATATTTGTTTCCAGGTAATTACATGCACTAAGACAGTCATATGGACCTGAAGCACTAAGAGCCCGTTTTCCTCTGTCCTGCTTGCATGAGTTTCTTCACTAAACACAGTGAAGAAAAAAGAACAGGGCTATGAGTAAAGATTGTGGTGATCTTCCATGCTGAGAGATAACAGCCCCTTTCCTGGAATGCCATGGCTTCTTCTTGTCCAAATACAGCTGTCTGAAAGGAAAAATCAATAGCTACACTAGGACTTTTAAACTACCCATCTAGCTCCAGCATCCTGGTTGTCCAAAGCAACCGCTAGTCAAGGACTGTGCATTTATCAGGGACAGACTAGATGCACTCTTCTGTCTGTTTTTATTTTACAGAGGTCTTCGACAATATTAAATGCAGAATTTGGGGGTCACACTTCAGTGTATGCCATACAGTGCTCTCCTCTAGGCAAGTCTCTCATGGTCTGTAAGGACAACCACGCAAGGCTTTGACAGGGAGCACACCTGAGACTTCAAACAAAAGCTGATGGAGCTAGTACACACCAGCTTCTCCAGAGCAAAGCAAAAAAAGTGCTACAGAGAAAGATTCCTTGAGGAAGTTTTCTTCCTTACAAAAGAACTCTCTTACTTTGCCAAATTGTTCTGTAGCCTAAACCATGAAGGCTGTCCCTCCAAAATCTCCCTAGGTCCTCCCATTTTCTTACTCATGCACAAAAAAAGAAAAAGTGATTATTCCTCTTATCTTGCTATGCACTTGCTAGCCAAGAAATCTGATGGTCCTGACTTCTTCCAGGTAACACAGAGATGGCATATAATATTTACATGTCAAGAATAAATTGCAAGAGAATTATTGCAAAATTTATCATATTTAACCACCCCTGTTAAAACCCTGCTTTAACGGGATTTTTGTCCCAGAGAAGAAATGGACTTCAGGAAGCACAAAGCACCAGGAAGAGCCGAATCAAACATTTGAGCCCATCTCTCCACAGGCATGGGGGGATGATATCACTGGCTGACATCACAGGCTGACATCACTGATTGTAAGAGCAAAAGAAGATCCAGTACATGGTCAGACCAAAGATTTTTTCCCAAGCCCTTTTCTTCAGCAGAGGCCACAGAATCTCAAGCAGGGAAAAAATAAATAACCCTGTTACAACACTCCCCATCCTCCATTAAATATTTTCTTCAGGTGGTAGCTCCGCTTTACAGGGATGGTGCTGACCATGAGGGCTGCAGGAGCCTGTGCCCTCTATCTTCACTTATAGCATGTCATGCAGCAAGACTGCCCCAAAGTGCTCATGCAGCTATGCCATAAATAGGCAGGGAAGAAATACCCCTCCATAAGGACACAAAGAGCCAAGGAAAAGTAGGGCATGTTATCTGCATTTTACTGCAGGCTTTGTACTTTTGCACCCCAGCTTGGTCTGCAGTGCAGTGTCACACATGCTTGTGACAGCGAACCTGAGCTCACTGTGGCAAAGGTGATGGAAGTTGAATGGGAGCCAGCAGGAATTCTCCAGGTTAATATGATCCCTGTACATTCTGAATTATGCAATTAAAGCCCTCTTTCTTGTTCAGCAAATAAAATCAATGACATGGTAGGAGGAGCCTGACAGCAGCGAGATAAATGAGAGGACACACAGTCTATGGAAGTGATAACAGCACCTGCCAATCCACACCACAGCAACAAAATATTGCCTCTGCTTCTGAAAGCTACTGGTAATGCAAATGGTGCCACCTGATAAGAAGTTCCAGACATGGGAGCTGATAGCTCACCTCCTCTCAATGTTAACCTCCTGCCCCTCAAAAAGGCAGCATACCTTTTAAGGAAATCAACTCAACAATTGTAAAAAGGAAGGAAATCTTCTCTCCTGATGTATTTTTAAAGGGTTTACTGCAATGTGACTCAGATTTAATCCAAAATGTCTAGCTGATACTTAATTTGAGGCTTCCTCTGTGAGCTCTTCACCTCCCTCACCGTGGCAGCTGCTGCAGCACATAAGCGTTTCGTTGTACCCCAGCTTACACTTGCTGGAAAATGTCACATGACATGAAAGCTTTGCTCAGCAGCCCTCACAGCAGGTCCATGCTGCAGGACATGCTCCCAAGATGACAGCACGAAGCCTCACGTGAACAGGGCATTGCTGATCCTTATTACATCTCCCAGCTCGAGGACTCTCCCCAGACCAGGACCCAAGGAACTGCCACTTCTGCACAAATAACGCCTCAATTCTTCCCTGTTAAAAAGGCAAAAACAAAACCCCACAGAACTAAAGTTGCCTTCTCCTGCTGTGCCCTGCCTCTCTGCATAATGTATCACACTGGGACTCAGGACCTCTCTTGTACCCTGAAAAAAAAAGGAAAAGTATACTGAGTGCCACTGGAGGGAATGTGCTAGAATCAGCCTTTGAAAACAGGCTGCAGAGAGACAGCCATGCCAGCCACAAGACAGCCACCCAGCTGCTTGGCTTGCTGACCTTTCCAGGTAAACCAGGGACTGCAATTTACACAACTAGCTGTGTAGCTTTGAACATACACTTCCCCCGTGGCACTGGGCCCCACTGTGCTCTTATGACCACTCCATTTTCAGGAGTGCAAACCTCAGCTAGCTATCAGTTTGTACATTATGCTCATAGTTGGTGCTCTGACAATCTCTAGGACTGTTAACTGAGTGGCCAGATTCCCAGTGAGGTGAATATGCTCCAGCAAAGCCTTAACGCAAGAAGAGGCTGCTCCATAGGATGCTCAGCAAAGCATGCAGCCTTGTATTAACATCCTTCCCAGCTACCATCCCCCCCGTTAGCTGTTGTTCCTTTGCTGAAGAAGCAGAAAGAGTGAGTCACCTTTTTTCCTCAAGGTACACACGGGTGTGAGGCCACTCGCTCAGCACCACAGCCACACCTGAAGGACAAGCATGGGGCCAGCAGCTTCATGACTCCATAACTCCAACTTCTGCCAAGCAATAAGTGCTTCTACTATAAGCGAGGAGCAGGTAAGATGGGGAAACAAGTCAGAGAAAGTCCCACGAGCCAGGCTGGCAGGCAACATGATCACACTGGTGGTGTGGGTACCGCCAGAGGCAGGGGAGCCAGGCAAGGAAAGCAAGAGCAGCTCACAAGGCAATTTCTTTTTATTTAGAAATAAACACTGAAGACTAATTTAGGGATAAGCAGGAACTCAAATAAGTAGGTTTTTTTCCTTGGGATTGGAAAAAAGGATCTTCCTGCAGCATCCCATTGCAATGCAGAGTAGTGCCTGGGAAGCCACGCTGCCCACCACAGCTCTGCCTCCCTGAGCCCACCACCAAATTAGCAGTCCTATGAGCACCTAGATTTGCATAAAAGATAAAGATAAAAGCAGTTATCAGCAATTAGGCTTGCCAAGGCAAAATTCTTCAAGGCCGCTTTACAACTAGTGACAGATGCAGTATTCCCAAGTTTAAGCTATAATTTATGCTTAGACTGGGCAGGAACATAAGGAAAACACATTGTGCGTTTTGCAAAGCCTCTCATTTAGGCATCTGAAAAATAATAGAAAAAGGGGAAGGAGGGAAGATGAATAGTGACTAAAAGATAGAATAAACTGAAGGCACAGGGCCAGAATTTAATATTCAACAATGATAAGAAATATCCTGACTGTTTTGCTCCTGAATAGATCCACTTACCTGGTGTTCACATCAGAAAATTTCGTATTTCCCAGCTGTCCTGTTCCTTCAGGGTTTAATCACAGGTAACAACCACAGTGTGCAGGCCTTAACCCAGCTGAATTACAAATATCGGACCAAATGCCTGAGAGGAGCAGGAAGAAGGGATGGTAGTGAAGACCAAACCCATTTCCACCTTGGACATGGAACAGTGCTGTCTTCCCATGATTCCCCCAACTCTGCACGAGAAGGAAGCACAGGCTGAAGAACAACCACAGTCTGCAGGATATTCCTGTGGCTCTGGGTGCCAGGACATCCAGGACCTGGTGAAAGTCCCTTATACCTTGCCTGAAATTCCAGCTTTCCTCAGTACGATTCCATCTCTGTATGTAAAACCTGTAGCAGAAGAGGTGAGTGAACTGTGCCAGAAATTTCTGAAGCAGCTGGTGCATGTAGTAATCATAGGATAATTCAGTCTGGAAGGGACCTGATTAACGCTGTCCCTGGCTCATTTTCACAAGCTCTGAAGTGTCCTCAGTCAGAAGAGAATGCAGCGTTGCTTCTGTGACATCCTACAGGACCGGCTTCGGCAGCAGAAAGGCGCTGGCTGGGCGCGCGGGCTGACTCCTCCACGGAGGAGGCACATCAGGGAGCCGATGGTCTGGGCTGGCGTTAATCCGGAGGCAAAGGAAAAGAGAGGGGGTCCTGGTCTGGGTTCCAACAGGTTTATTGTCAGAGGTACCAGCAACCAGCAACAAGCCTCTGAGGGGGCTATTGCTTTCAGTTTTATAGGGGATTTGAAAACGGCGGGGAGAGGGAAGGCAACCAATGAGATACAAGCCAGGGGGAGGATACAATTCAACAAGAACCAATGGGGGAAACTGGGAGGCAGGAGTTACAACAAGGAGCCCATGAACAACCGAGTAACCGAGAATTTTCCTGAACGGGGGAGGCGGTTTGGACCCGGGCACTGCCCAGGGGGATGTGGCTTAGTCTCTGTGCCGCCCATTGACCCTCCCTCATTGTCACTGTCCTGGGTGGGGAAATCCACCCAAGGGAGGGCCCTGAATTGATTGACATTCCCCTGCCCCAGCTCAGCAGTGGGCTGGGTCACCCCAACAACTCCTCCATTTTTATTATATTGAAATGAGGGAGAGGACTTAAGGGATTTTAAAACCAAATGCTTAAAAAACAGAAAGGCAAGTAATATTAACAACACCATAACCAAAACCCATACAATGTCTTTGATAACAGAGGGAATCCAGCTGCTGAGGCTCCTGGTGCACAGGAGGAGCTGCAGCAGCAGGTGGGACAGCAGCAGATAGGATGTCATCACGCAGTCAAGGGTGGTAGCTTTAGGAAAAGTGTAACACAAATACAATTGACTTAAATAATGATGGCTCCCGTGGACTCCCCCTCTTTCAAAATAAAATGAGGGATCATTTTTGGGAAGGGAAACACATTAGAGAGATTAGGAAGGGGAGGGTTTGTCTTTCAGGCTTGGAAGAGAAGTCTTTATTCTAGGTAGTCTGGTTTTTTTCCTCTTCCAGGCTGTGTCAGCTTCTTTATTCTGTTTGGCATCTCTTGGTGGTTTCATAAAAGGCTTGATCCACTTCCTAGGGACCCATTTTGGACCCTCTGGGGTGGAAACACACCCATAGCCTCTACCCCAGGTGACCAGGGGGTATGGACCACGTATTTGTAAAGGGTCAGGATCCTTAATTAGGACCTCAGGTCTCTCAGTTAGTTTATTTTTAGCAGAGTTTGTGATGTGTCTCATGATAGGGGGGTTAGGTTCTTCATAGGAACAGTTTAAAAAGTTTAAAGTGAACAACGCTTTAGAGAGTCTTAGGATGGGGGCAGAGATTTCATTGCCGCCTCCTTGTTGTTCCAACAGATCTTTTAGTGTTTGATGTTTCCTTTCTACAATGGCTTGGCCTGTGGGCGAGTGAGGGATGCCAGTGATGTAATCCACACCCCACTCACTCATGAATCTGTTTAACTCTGCAGAGGTGTATGCAGGGCCATTGTCAGTTTTTAATTTATTTGGTGTCCCCAACACAGCAAAGGCCTGTACCAGGTGGTTGATGACATCTTTGGCCCTCTCCCCACAGTGGGCTGAGGCAAAGGTTGCACCAGAAAAGGTATCCACAGAAACGTGAATATATTTCTGGCAGCCAAATTGGGGAAGTGGGTGACATCTGTTTGCCATACCTCACAACTGCCTAGGCCTCGGGGGTTAACCCCCTGACCTAGTGATGGAAGCTGATGTTTTTGGCAGTTGGGGCACGTCGCCACAATGGCTTTCGCCGGGTCTCTAGTGAGGTAGAATATTCGAATGAGAGCTGGAGCCTTTTGGTGGAACATTGCATGGCTCAGCTGGGCTTGCTGGAATCTGTTAGGCAGATTTGCTAGCTCGATGGGCATAGCTAGGGCATCTGCTCTCCTGTTCCCTTCGGCAATAAATCCTGGCAGGTCAGGGTGTGACCTCACATGCATAACACAGAATTGTTGCTTTCGGTGGGAGATCAGTTGAATCAATTTTGAAAACAAATTGTGAATTTTAGGTTTGCAACCTCCTTTAGTAAGGTTGTCTCTGCCCTGAAAGCTACACCTGCAACATAGGCTGAATCAGTTATCAAATTAAATTGTTCACTGAACCGCTCAAATGCTCTGACCACAGCTGCAAGTTCTGCCACTTGTGGTGATCCTTCGACTACCTGCACATCAGACTCCCACTTCTGAGTGTGAGGATCCGTCCAAGTGATGACAGACTAACGGGAAGCTCCGGAGCCATCTGGAAAGACTGTCAGGGCATCTAAGGGTTTTCGGCTTTGAATTTCTTTTGGAATGAGTTTGAAGACCGAATTAAACAGTTTGTGTTTTGGGTTGTGTATAGAAATTTGGCCTGGGTAGCTGTCTGGGGTGAATTGGAGGTGCTCATTGTTTTGTATTAGGTGTTCAAGCGACTTGGTTGTCAGTGGTAGGTAGATGCATGTGAAATCACACCCTGCAAGGGTGCGGGGGCAGGATCTAGCTTTCATCACCAACTGAGCCATGAGCTCCCGTGGCGTTGTGATACTTTTGGATGGCTGGTGCAAGAGGAAAACCCACTCGATGATCAGCAGGGGATCACTCTGCACCTCATCCCATTGAAATATCAGCCCGTGGAGGTATAGCATTTCCCCTAATACAGTAAATTGAAAAGGCAGACCTGGGGTGCAGCGGTGTGCCTGCCGGGACAACAGCGCTTCCTGTACCTTACAGATGGACTGCCTCGCCTCCTCTGTTAGATGCCTAGGTGATGTGAGGTCGTCTTTCTCTCGCAAGAGGTTGAACAGAGGAGCAAGATCTTCTGTCGTCCGCCCTAGGAGCAGCCTCACCCAATTTATGGACCTGCAGAGTTGATGGAGTTCCTGCAAGGTCTTGGGGTCATCATTAATTTTAATTTGTTGGGGAACCACAGTCTGTTCATGGATTTTTAGTCCAAGGTATTTAAATGGAGAGGTTTTCTGGACCTTTTCGGCCTGGATCTCAAATCCATTTGCCTCTAAGGCCTCGATTACCTTCCCTGATGTCCAGTCTAAATAGGATTGGTTAGGAGTGCACACCAAAACATCATCCATATAGTGGAGCACTATTGCCTTTGCTGCTAACTTTCTGATAGGGGACAGAATGCGAGCCACATACCACTGGCAGATGGTGGGTGAGTTTTTCATGCCTTGCGGCAGAACTCACCACTGGTAGCGCTGCATGGGAACCTTTCGGTTGATGGAAGGTACCGAGAAGGTAAACCGGGGTGCATCGTTTGGGTGTAGTGGGATCTGGAAGAAGCAGTCCTTTATATCAATGACCGCTAACTTCCACTGCCTAGGGAGCATGGAGGGTGAAGGCATTCCGGGCTGCAGGGGTCCCATGTCCTCAATGACTGAATTTATTTTCTGCAGGTCGTGGAGGAGGTGCCACTTGTCTTTCCCTGGCTTTTTGATTACAAATACCGCGGAGTTTCAAGGGCTGTTGGAGGATTCAATGTTTCCCTTTTTCAATTGCTCCTCCAGGAGTGCAGCGAGCACCTTTAATTAGTGTTTTCTCAAAGGCCACTGATCCTCCCAGATAAATTTTTCAGTTTTCCAACTTAATTTCTGGGTGGGGGGCTGCGCAGTGGCCCCTATTAAAAATCCTGGGGTTGATATGGAATTTCGACCCAGGCGCCCCACTGGGACATGAGACCTCTGCCCCACAATGTAAACCTGGAGTTAATAACAAACGGGTGGACCGATGCTATCTGTCCCTCTGGACCCTCGATATGGACAATATCCCTGCTTCTCTGGGCAGATATTGACCCTCCCACACCAGTGACGATACCTTTTGCCAGCTGCAACTCCCAGTGTGACAGCCAGTCATTGGAGGGAATGACTGTCACATCTGCTCCTGTGTCCATCATTCCTGCCAGGCTGATGTCCGAGCCTTGGCAAGACAGTTTGCAGCCAAGCATAGGTTTGTCTTGCCCAACCACCTCAGCCCAGAAGACAGAGGGGTTACAGTTCTGTAGTGGACTGCTGGGCATGAGGATGGCTTGGCTGACAACCTGGTTAGCAGCAAGGAAAAAGGGTGGGTTAATACACTGGATGTTAATTGTGAAAAGCCCTTGTGACGCCACTTATACGATTTCAGGTGTTATACAGATGTCAGATGGCGCGTGTACAGCATCTCCCAATACAAGCAATATAGTCTTTCAGGTTTTCGCAACTCATGATGACTTTTTGGGGTGTTACTGAGTCCATTTGAGTTGCCCTGGTCATGGAGACAGTCTTTCTGGTTGCAGCTTTTTCATTTATTTCTACACGCGGGGCTGCAAATCCGTGCTGCTTCTTCAGTTTTTTGGCTGCATCCCAATGCAGGCAGGTGATGTCATTTACCCTGGGGAGACAGCTCGGAAATTTGGATTAATTGGAGCCAGGGCTCTGCAATTCTGGGCTAAATGCCCTGGTTTACCACACCTGTGACAGACCCAATTAGCATTTCTTTTGTCCTGAGATGCTGTTGCATCAGTAGCACTTGCAGTCCCTATAACATTCCCCCTCGTTTTTAAATTTGGCTGGTTAATTGGAACTAATGTCATGCAAGCACGAATCATCTGGTTCAGGGTCAGTGGAGGATCAAATGGAAGATTCAAAATCACTCTTTTACAAGGTTCATTGGCATTAGTCTTTGCAACTTGTGTTATAATATGCTCCTTTGTTTTTGGGTCTTCCACTTGTCTTTCCACCACGAGCCTCAGTTTATCTAGAAAATCAATAAATGGCTCATTTTGTAGCTGCCGAATCTCTACAAAATTCAATTGAGGCGCCAATTTAGGGGGCATCATTAAAAATGCTTGCTCTGCTGCTTGCTTTACAGCATTCAGGACCGGCTCTGGTGTGTTTTGAGCCTGGTTGTGTGGCTCAACCCCTCACTGGTAAGGTGATCCATGGAAACTCCTGCATTGTTTGGATCCTGCAGTAGAATCAGGAGAACCTCTCTCAGTTGCTTTCTCCAACCTTCTTCCCACATTTGGAATTCGGATGGGGAAAGCAAGCAGGAAAAAATGCTTTTGAGGTCATGTGGTACCATCACTGTAGTAGTGAGGGTTATTTGCAGGAGGTTCTTAAAATACTGACTCTCCCTCCCGAACTCCTTCTGGGCTTTGCAAAGCTCTTTGAGCCCAGAGGAGTCAAAAGGTTTCCATGTGGGGTTATTGTCTGCTCTGTCATAGGTAACAGGAGTGGCGAAGGGATAGGAGGGGGCTGAGGGGACTCCCAGACCCAATTTCAAGATGGCGTTGGTTCTGGTTTCTACCCCGTGGGAACCAGAAGGGGAGGCATGGGAACCAGGACGCCCTCCACAGTGCGCAGAAACTGAGGACAAGGAGGAGTGGTCACAGGATGGACGGGGATTCCCGATGCAGGGGGCGGTACCTGACGTGTGGGCGGAACCTGAAGACATCATGTCTGGGGGCGGAGATAGGAAAGGGTTGGGGGCAGGAGGGATTGTGGGAAGGACAAGGGGGAAGGGGTGGACTGTGCCATGTGGTCTCTGCCATCTGGTAGACATGTGGAGTGGGGGGGGCATAATGGTGGACGGCACTTAAAACAATTTTCTGGACTTACAACCAGGGAAGAGGGTGAGGGATACAGGGTTTGGGTAGAGGTCAAGGTAGCCTGGCCAGGGCTATCTCAACAGCGTAGTTGAGAAGACTGAGAGGGGTCAGAAAGAAGGTAGCAACCCTGTGCCTCTGGGCATGTTACCTCTTTTGGTTTTTCCAACGAAGGGGAAGTGGGGAAAGGGACACGACGAGAGGAAGGAGGAATATGGGGAGAACTTTGAGCTTTTCTTTTACTTTCTGGTTCATTTTGTGCAAGTTCCGAAGGACTAAAACTAGGGGGAAGAACTTTTCTCCAGAGGAATCCCCTCTCTACCTTAAATCAGCGATATTATCTCCTACAGCCTGCCAGAAAGCAGGTGATTTTAAATTTGCGGGAGACATCTGAGGAGAGTAAAAGAAGAGCCAGCGAGAAAACTGTTTTAACAAGGCTTTTGAAAATTTAAGTCTACTAACTTCAAGGGATTTTGCAACGTGGACGAATACCTCTCTTTAATGCTGAGAAAGTTTTGAATCCATGGCTCTCTCAACACTTTTTTCTACCCGCCACCCGCAAAAGGAAAAAAGAAACAAAAAAATCTCAGGGACCAGGGACACTCACACAAATTTCAGTTCAGTACAGGTACAAATTCACAGTTACAGGCGTCTGGTCGTGGAACCAAAAAGCACGGGTGGGGTCCTCTGGGGGTAGGCTGCTGTCTGAGATCAGAAGCTGGCAGCCTTCTCTCGGCGCACGCCTCTTAAAACAGAGTGTGCCACAGTGAGAGGCATTCGCAGCTCCAAGTTGTTTACTCTCACGGTCCACCGACAGCAAGGACGTCACGGGAACCCACGCACGTGAGCTCCTTGTTTGGGCGCCAACTTAACGCTGTCCCTGGCTCATTTTCACAAGCTCTGAAGTGTCCTCAGTCAGAAGAGAATGCAGCGTTGCTTCTGTGACATCCTACAGGACCGGCTTCGGCAGCAGAAAGGCGCTGGCTGGGCGCGCGGGCTGACTCCTCCACGGAGGAGGCACATCAGGGAGCCGATGGTCTGGGCTGGCGTTAATCCGGAGGCAAAGGAAAAGAGAGGGGGTCCTGGTCTGGGTTCCAACAGGTTTATTGTCAGAGGTACCAGCAACCAGCAACAAGCCTCTGAGGGGGCTATTGCTTTCAGTTTTATAGGGGATTTGAAAACGGCGGGGAGAGGGAAGGCAACCAGTGAGATACAAGCCAGGGGGAGGATACAATTCAACAAGAACCAATGGGGGAAACTGGGAGGCAGGAGTTACAACAAGGAGCCCATGAACAACCGAGTAACCGAGAATTTTCCCGAACGGGGGAGGGGGTTTGGACCCGGGCGCCACCCAAGGGGACGTGGCTTAGGTCTGTGTGCCGCCCATTGACCCTCCTTCATTGTCACTGTCCTGGGTGGGGAAATCCACCCAAGGGAGGGCCCTGAATTGATTGACATTCCCCTGCCCCAGCTCAGCAGTGGGCTGGGTCACCGCAACACCTGATGAGGTCTTTAGTGAAAGGACTGCTCAAGCAGGTCAGCAACAACTTACGATGAGCTTGCTCAGCTCAGCTCAGCTCATCTGTGCTGCATGCTTTCCAGGAAGTAATTAACTCTCCTCACAAGACGAAACAAAGCTGGGATGAGTTTTGTCTCATCATCTCTCTTTGAAGAAACAGGGACCCTTGGTGGCTGCCCAGCTAGCCACAATATGGGATCAAAAATCCTCTGGGGCAAAGTCTTCCTCATGGTCTGCAGAGCTGGGGGAAGCCAAGTGTCCTTAAATCTTGATGTCAAAGGAAGGAGAGGAGCTATGAGAGGGTTAAGTACCTCTCCTCACAGGGCAGCAGGCAGTGATCCTCCTCCTCGCTCCATAGCAACTTCTCAATATATGCCCTGTATTATGATTTGCATATTCCTGCTTTGAGGAGGGTTTCCAGATTCAGAAATGGTGAGGCCACTGCTCAATTCAACCAGCCCATCTGGAACATCAGCCAGGTGCACGCAGCAGGAAAGCCACAACTCATCCCAGCGCAGGCACGTGGCACTTGGGACACAGCACAGGGGTGTTAGAAAGGTCAGTCAGTGTTAACAAGTAAATAAATAACGAATGGAAGCCAGAAGACAGAGAATCTGGCCACCTTTCTGAAGCCTTTAAAAGCAAGCAGTATGTGTTCAGGACCTTTTCTGGGGATTCTGATGATACACAAAGGTAACAGAGATGGGTTCATTTGTTTCTGCAGGATTTGGACATTTGTAATTCAAAATACACTGCATATTTCAAATTGTTTTTCTATTTGATACAAAGGAATCCTTCTGCAATGAAATGTTTTTCTAAAGCCATGGTGGACAGTCCCTTTCTGAGCACCATCTGTTCTAAAAGGAACCTCAGCACCATCAATGAAGTTTTCACTCCAGCATAACTCTGTGCACGAGCTCCAAATCTTGGTAAATATCATTATTGGTACTGTAACATCACATGGTCAAAGGTCACAGAACACCAGCAGTACAGCTTTGTTTTTATGACCCTGCTATCCAGTCTGCATTTGAACAGGGCAGTCCCTCTGCCAGCCCTGTGCAAACACAAGGAGCATGCACAGATGAATGCAAGCTCACACGGTAATAAAAGTGTGAGCAGAAAGCTGCAGCAATCTCAAACTTGCACCCATCAGTCACTGCTAGAGGATAGGATAGAGAGGAATGGCTCATGATCCAAGACTTTCAGCTTATTGGAGGTTTTTCCATCCTAAAGTCAACAGGTCTCTCCACGATGTACAAACCTTTTTCCTCAAACACCTTAGCCTAACTTGGCAGAGCAGAAAGCAATGTGTTGAATGCAAGAGCCACTGCTCAAACAGCTGAGGAAAAGTTTTTCAGAGTTTTTAGAACCTACAGATCAAAGCATCATTCTCCATTCCTTGTTTTTAAAAACAGGTGAACAGGCTTGGATAAAACAGTAGCAGTTTTACAGTATCAGCCTTACAGCTGTGTTTGTACAGAAGATCAACCCAAGCAACTAAAGACTGAAAAAATTATCAGCAATTAAATACAGCCTTGCAATTTCCAGGAGACCAAGATAAACAAAGCACTATCTGACACATCTATTGTAATTCACACACAGTTGTTCACAGTGTTCTTCATATCCTGGATAAATACCAAAGCTATTTTTGCTCACAGGTTTTGTTGCCTAGCTGTGGCTGTCTCATTTTGCAATGAAAACAAGAAAACAGCTTCCTTACACGTAAGATCTCCCAGAGCTTAATATATGTATCTTGTAAATACAATTTTTCCTGACACAAAGACAGCTGTGTAGCTTTACAATGGGAAAAAACAGTCCTTAAATCTTGGTGTCAAAGAAAGGAGAAGAGCTGTGAAAGGGGCAGTACCTCTCTGCATAGGGCAGCAGGCAGTGATCCTCCTCCTTGCTTCTTAGCAACTTCCCAAAATATTCCCTGGCACCTACAGCTTCCCAGGCTACACTGCGGCCTAAGCAATAGCCTAATCTTTCCTCTGCCTCATTGCAAGGCTTTTTCTTGCTGCCTTTATCTGTACCCTTCATAAAAATCAGGAGCCAAGTCCCTAATGAGTTTACTGCAGCCCTGATCCTCTCTTACAGTGTCAAGCCCTGCACAGGATCAAAGCTGTTTCAATTGTCTCTGCAAGCGGAAGGCAGGAGTCTTGGGAATCAGCTGTGGGACTACAAGGTCACTTCATATGGGGAGATTTTCTCCAGGGGGCTGGCTCTGCACCCTCCTCTCATGATGCAATCAGATGCCATTTGAATAAATCTTCTTTTTCCCTGATCTCTATTTTTCTTTTCGTATTTCTTGCTGATGTGCTGATAATGCACACTTTTAACTGAAACAGGCACATCTAAGGCCTTCAGAGCCACCTATCCTCCTCTTGGACTTATACTGCTTGCAGTTTTCCCACTAAGCTTGTCTATTCAAATTTCACCTCCCTTTCCATCTGGCGTTATTAGGGCCCATTTGTGCTAACAGAGTAAATACATTTTTATATTATATGGAGGCATAGCCACTTGATAGGAAGGAAAACAAAACTTATGATTTAAAAATATTTTGTTACTTACATAAATACATGCATGCATGACTTCATACACCCAATACATGAATTGCGTGTAGATGGTTGACTCATGGCTTGCTATAGGGTGAAACCACTGCAGCTTTTGTAAGCAATGGGAGGTAAGGACAGCCCTTGAAGTCCTGCCTACAAGAGTATGACCAATGCAGGCCATGGGACATGAAACCTTTCTCTGTCTATAAGACCCACAAGGATATGTGTGGCTCTGCTTTCCAGCTTCATACAATCTCAAAAAGTATTTGTCCTTCAGAAAGAGAAGACCATCAAGGGACTATGAATTATAATGGCAAACTCCAGACAAAAGAAGCAGCAAAGGATGATGTGCTTTCAGTGGGAGTTTAGAGAGAGGACTAGTGGCTGAGACACAGCAACCACGGTCCAGCAGAGGCATAAGATGATCCAGTAAAACCAGGGAAGCAGGGAGGTATACAGTCACTGAGGTTGAGGCAAGCCATTCGGAAGAGCTGTGGTTTTAGTATCCATTTGCAACCATCCATGTCCCGATGTTCTTGTTTTGCACATGATGAGTGCACGTTGCAGTATCCTCTTCCGCTTAATTACATACAGTGAACCAGTAAGGAGGAGGCAGCTGACTTCAAACCTACCACAAAACCAGGAAAATTGGATTACCATTTCAGTTAGAAAACTGGTCGAACTGATGATTTGGGAGGATTTTTTGGAGTAACAGCTAATCCCTCCTCCTGCAATGATCAGGTATTTATTTGGGACACTGAAATGAGATTTCATTCCCAAAAGACTAATTACTCATCTCTGAAACTCCTAAGCAGTATTCTTTCTCTCGCAATCCTTGAAGGCATGCAAAAAAACCTCAGCCCACCCTCAACCTGTGTAGCTTATTCCTCACTATTTTTTCTGTGTCTGTGGCTTGTAAAGTGACAATAGACTGCACCTCAGTGAACACGGTACCAATGTTTCTGACTCCAAAGCTCTTCAACCACACTCACACACAGAAACACATCCCATAGTCAAGCATCTTCCAGAATAAGGGTCTCCAGTCAAGAGGGAGGAAGGAGGGCAGGAAGGTTCCATCATCTGTTACCAGTTAGTGGAACACTCTGTTTAATCCTTCCAAGAAAGTTGTCCACCAAAACCTCTGATGCTGCCAATTACACATCTGTCCCTTAAAAAAGAGATGGATTTGCATGGATTTTCAACAAAGTCCCTAAAATAAAAAATTTCTTACCCCAATTTAGCCAATTCTAATGCTGAAAATTGGGCTGGAATTGAGTCAGGGAAAATAGAGGATAAACATCAGGAAAGCCATTGTGCAACTCACATCTCCCAGGGCTATTGCAGTGCCTCTCAAATGGAGCAGGAAAAGCCCTGCTTCATTGTTGAGCTTTTGACAGGGTACCCTTCCTTCTCAGACCAGGGTAAGAGAGCAGAGGAGGCTGCTGTTCTGCTAAGTTCTTTATTTCATAGTTTCACGGCTTTCTTGAAGGCAGAGTTCCAAGGGGGTTACATGATAAAGGCAAGCAGCAACAGCAACAGCAGGCAAAAACAGCTTCTTCTTCTATATGCTCTATATGCTCCATATATATTTTCTTACAGAATTGTGGATTATATTTGTTAATTGACCAATAAGATTAACACATAATTCTAGTTTTTCTTTCCTTAACCTATCCTGGTCTAATTCAAACAGTCATAAGCCTTACACCAGTGTTACACAGGTATTACACAGATTTGTGTATACAGTTTCTATCAGCTCTTATTGTTTATGTGAACACTCTATCTAAAAAATATGAACAGTACAGTTCTATCTATATTTTGTCTAAAGTAAAGAATTCTGCGAATAGGTAACACTGCTGCAGCAAGAACTGTGTTTAAGGACTCTGCTACAGCTTTTTAATGTTTAAGGCACTTAGCATATATTTCTACTAAAAGTTAAAAAATCTATATTTCTATTTCACTTTGGTGTGACTTCATGTATCTCAGCTTGTCCAAAGGTTTTAATTTAACCCCTGTGCTTTGGCTTCCCTCTGGGCCTGAGTCCAGAGGAGCTTTCACTCCAACACTTCATGTCTTAAACAGTACAGCAAAAAATACTTGTCTGCAATGGAAAAATAAATCAAGCCAGCTTAGGCTGGCATGGTTTCAAAACCCTCCCAGCCACACATTGAAAAGTTCCTAGCACCAATTTCCACTCTGAAGCCTGGAACCATGCTGAGATATACTCTCACCATGTGCCAGTGTCACCAGAACAGAACAGTTTGCTTTTCCCCCACTGTACATGCCAAATTACATGTTCAGGCACAATTAAATTTACACCGTTCCTGAAAAAAAAATTTGTGGATTCACTCTGATTTGTTTTTCTCCAACTTCTGCCAAGATTCTGGATCTGCTGCCAAGGTTCTGTTACACTGCTGATACAGACTTTGCTTATTGATCTTGGTACAAGAAGGAATGAATCTATAACCCCATGCTCCAACTACCAAGCTGCTGGACTGCTGCACTTTTTAATATGGGAATCTAGTATTTGTCACATGTTCCAAACCACAGTTATCATGAAAAGCTACCTTCTGTGTCTAACACATGCAATTCACCTACAGCTATAGGTGACAAATGTAGGTGAGTGTACTGAGCTCTGTGGTGCTGGCAAAGTCTCAGCCTCAGCACAGGTTTCTGCATATGATATGTAGTTGTTGGACAAGTCTGGTATCAGACTTGCACATGACCAAAATGGTTAATTTATCACACAAAGGTTTTCAGAAGATACCTTGTTCTTTACAATACTCTCTGTAGCTGTTATGTGCCCCCCTGACCAAAAGCACTGTTGAGTGATTCCCTGCTAAAACTGGGAGAAAGGCTGCATGCCATAAAGGGAAGTGACAAACCATATCTTCAAAGCAAGCTATGAATTCAGGAAGATTTACACAAATCTGTGTTCTTATTTCCTCCAGGAGGCAAATCCTGCCCAAAGCAAGCTCACTGTGCGCATGCATGCCTGACAGTACCAATAGTCTTTGATGTCACGTTAATGTCTCTGTGCAAGTTATGAGGCAATTTCCAAAATTCACACTTAATCCCGGGGTCTGCTGTTGTTGAACAATTCAGCCTTCTGTCAGCAGCTGTCTGTGCTCAGTCATTGAATGGCTCCTAGTCGGCACAGCAAAGTCATTATTTATAGCCCAGCATATTTTTGGGACAGCCTCTTCACATTCGATAAAAAATTGCAAGCAGAGCACAGAGAGAAGAGGCGATCAGAGCCTGAACACATACCCACAGTACGCTGGGAACCACTTCCAGAAGGGTGGGCCTCTTCAGGCTGGTACAGGGTGCAAGTTTCCCAATAAAATCTTCCAACCCCGTATTTTGGTGGTGCAGGAAAAGGCTGAATGCCGCTCTCCCACACAAGCATGTGCCCAGCCCAACATCATCTGGGACACAGCGATCACTTGGAATGTAGTCCAACAGATCAACTTAGCTATGCTGGCATTTTCCCTTCCAGCCCACCCCAATCAAAGTGAGAAGGCTAAGAAGAATCTCTTCTCCTTCTAGCAACTGTGAAACTACTAGGATTTCTCAGAAGATACAGCCACATGTACACATATACAGCCACATGTAGCACAAAATGCGCAGCAAACTAATCAGTTTTAGATTAAAAGTATGCCAAAGATGTTCTTTACTTTGGTCTTTTCAGGTACTTCAGTAACTGGAGCACAGCAGAGAGTTCAAGGGCAGTAAGGACCTGAATGCATATAAATAGAAGGTACAGTTTCAACCAAATAAAGGAGGTCAGCAAGCTAGAAAGAGATGTCTTCCCTGTGGACTAAGTGGTTTCTGCAACCCAGACGTGGTGCTACCCCTTTTTATGGTGAGCTGTTCTTTATATTTTCCAAGTTGCAAACTAATGTGACAAAATGCTACTACATATCACAATACTGGAAAATAATACTGGCAGGTGCAATCCCAAGACTTTTCCTCATTTTAAGGAAAAAGTAACTTCGGTTGTAATCCAAAAGAAAAATAGAGATATAGGGGAAGCTCCTTGATAGCTTCTAGCCCCACTCAAGCAGGTTCATTCATTAATCCACCACCCTGTATTTACTTGCCAGCACATGGAAAAGCAGAGCTGCAAAAGACTTCTCTGGCTGGTAAACCAGTGAAGCTCCCCTGGCCAGGAACAAGGTACTTTACAGCAGTGACCCCAAGCCTTGCTCCAGGGAGAGTGTGAGGTTATTCCTCTGCCCAGCTGTCTGCAAGGACACTTTTGGCAGAGGGAAGGCAAGTGACATCTTTCTGTTCTAATTGAACAGGACAGCTGATGGATCACATGGGCTGGTCAGAGAGGCTGTACCAGTGAAAGCACATATCTCTCTCACTCAGGGACACTTGGTGTTTAATTGTGCAGCTTTAAAGGGAGTGGTCATTAATCCCTAGATTTTTTGCCCCTTGCACAGGTATTTTTGCATCAGGCTTTTCTAGTTTTTCAAAGCAAGATGGCTTCAATCAGTGCAAAATCCTGGGATGACACAGGAGATCTTCAGGGGCCAACCCTGTGCTTGTTCTGGGACCCCACTTTCCCAGGCTGCCTCTTACAAAGGCTGGTGATTTCAATGTCTTTAGAAAGTTACAGCTCCCACTGTACCAGTCATTGGCCATAGCTTTCCAAGTTAAAGCAAAGCATGTGGAAAGCGTGGTTAATGGCGGATTTCCTCAGAGACCAGGAATGTTTTAGAAAGGCCACTGAATCTCATAAGTCACATAACACTGTATAATGGCAATGCACATCTCAACAGAAACAGCAAGTATTCTTCTTCCAGGTATGAAAAATACCCCCCAAGCCCAAGTCTCAGTGCATCTATGTGCGCTTCAAGTCTCTAGAGTGTCCTTCAAGTCTCTAGAATAATCTCACATCTTATGAGTCATGAGTCAGCCCTTATGAGTCAACCCTATTATTTGTAAGCATCATTCCTATGCTTTTTCATTTGGCTATAAAAAGAGAAGAAAGATAACACTGCTGCCTCTCCAGCTGACATTATAGAGCTTTCTTTTCCAAAAAAGGAAAGATGGCATTTGTCTTTGGTCACTAAGAGTGAAATCTGTTCCCCAAATGTGTGCTCTGGGGCCTCAATCAGACTAAAGGTGAGCTTGTAAAAGCAATTTGTTTTAATAAGAATTTAATGTGATGCATCTTTGGTACCTCTGTTGCCAGATATGTACTTCTACCTGCTCCTTTCAGAGGCAGGATCTGGTGGTGGGACTCATGCTGAGTAGACCAGAGAGGGACTCATCTGCTTGATGGGTGCCATGAATGTTTAGTACCAGCCATGGAGCTCCAGTCAAGGGAGAGACTAAAGTACATGGAGACCAGGAGATGACTGAGAAGCAACAAAAGGAACAAGCACAGCCCAGAATCCTGGACGTGAAGGAGGATGCCAGCATGTTGGTGAGGATTTGGCTCTGTGGCCATGGGAGGACCACCCTGCTCTGAATCCCAGTCTGTCCCTAAGTCTTGCCCAACCACAAGACCTCTCAAGCTGGCTGCCCTCCCTCTAGGTTACAGACTACCTACAAATCCTGTAAATCTGTTCGGTCACCTGCACAGACTGTGAAGAAAACATACATTTTATTTTCACTTGAATTACAGGAGCCCCACTGCCCTCTGAATGATTTCCTGCATGTGACTAATGAAAAAGCTCCAAACAAGTGCTTCTCTGAGTCATGGATCTTTCCTCCTTTATATGCTAGCTACCTGTCAGATTACAATGACAACTCCATTAGTTTGGGATTCTGTTGGACGAAAGAGGAACAAATGCCTTGAACAGCAGAAACCTCCAATGGTCTGAATGCAGTGATCCTTTATTGCAGTCTACTTCACCAAAGCTGTAAACCACATACATCTTTTGATATAGGTGGAGTAAACTACTACCATTTATGTTCAAAATATCAGACAGCCTTTCCAAAAACCAGTTCTGCAGTTTACACTAAAAATAATCTCGTGTGACCTTTGCAGACCTACCTTACTACGAATCTCTAGTCATTCATGCACTCAGTTATTAGGGCTTTAAATGAAGCTGATCATAATTTACGTACTGAGAATGTCTCTTACATCACCTCAACCTACTAAAATGACACTTAGATTTTCCCCTAGAAAGTGACATGTTATGTAGGCCAAGTCATTTAGGTGATGATCATGCTACAGCCAGCATCAGGAATTACATTAGCAAAGAAAATGCACACAGGCATTTTTTTCAGGCATTCATTTCATAAAGAAGAGCAGGGTTTGGCTTTTCTAATGGTTCAAATTTTGGTTTCATTATAAGATACGACATTTTAATTTTAATAGCAAGTACTCCCTTCTCCCCTTCTTATAGCAGATAATGCAGACTTTTTATTATTTCCAAGTGTCCTGCCTTTGCCTGCATTAAAAACCCTCTCTCCTCTCCCTGGTGCTGAAGAGTTATTAGGCTGCAAAATCGGTTTTATGAATAGGTGTGACTTTGTATGCCTACACTGCAGATGTGACCTCAGGGTAAAATGGAAATGCAATGTCATCTGCTGGGAAGTAGGCAAAGAGGAGAGCTGGTGAGCAGTGAAGAGTTATCTGAAACACAGATGTGACTAAAGCCTTTTCTGCTCAGTTTGTTTTCACCAGGCCGTTTTAAAAATGTGGTCTCCTGCCTTTACATTCAGAGCACACTGGTCAGATTTACAGACACCTCGCACTACAGGTACCAATTCCATTTGACAGTCCTGGATTTTGAGAGGTCCCTCAGCACTGACACTGCAGGTCTTTATTGCCCGGACAATTTATTCTTGCCGCCCCTATTGAGTGCCTTATGAACCCGTGTTAATACAGCATCTGCAATTTGAAACTTTTTTATTTCCAGGCTGGGATTTCTGCAAGACACTTACATCATTAATGTGTTACAGGTTACCATGCCACAGTCCCCAGCTGTGGCCTAATTGTCCCTAGGTTTCTCAGCACAGTCCCTCTGGAGCTTTGCTGGCCTGAGACCAGCCAACACCCCATGGTTCTGCTGACTAAGGGCATGGGGATCCTGGCATTGACAGACAGGATTTGGATCCTGAAGGAGTAACAGATGCACTGAATGCCCCATGGCCTGGGAAGCAGCAACATATGCTGCAGTCATTAGTGACTGTTGAGCAACAAGGGAGTCTGACACATCGGATTTGCTTTACCTTTGGCAGCAAGTGCAATCGTGGCTCTTCATAGGACACAGAGCAATGTGCTCAACCAAAACAGTGAAAATAAATGTCATAATCAAACTGCAAACCCCCACTGTTGTTCCTTCTCAGCCACACAGACCCGTTGTTCATACCAGAAAGCAAAAGGCAAGAGCCAGCAGGGAAACATCTTGGAGGCACTATAAAAAAGGCACATAATAAAGAGCAATGCACACGTGACCCTGCCAGGGTTGTCACCTCCTGACGTGAGGCCAGCTGCAATCTGTGTCCAGCATCACCTGGAAGGCCCTGCTATCAGCCAAGCTCCTTCCAGCTCTGCTGCAATGTGTGCTGTGTCTGACCTGTGTCTCAGGTATGGGGCTGCGTTCTCCCAAAGGTCACCTTCTGCAAAAGAACACGAAAACAGGGGTCTCCCATTGCACTCCCATGATAAACATTCCTTGGAGAAAAGAGAGAAGATTATGCCCCTGTAAATGACAAACCGCATTAGGAGAAACTGCTTCTGTTCCTTTCGCCTCAGCTCTCCATAGACGATGTACCTCTCCTTAATTTCAGCTCTCTAACATAGACACCAACACTCTGGTTTAGAGAACACAGAGCTGAAAATGGACGGCTTTTCTCTTCTTTGGGCTTTGCTGACAATTAGCAGAGCTGAAAGCTGAGGTACTTTGAGCAGTATAAATGAACTTGGGGATTTGATGGTTGCTTCTTCCTGAATGAACACAAAAACATATCAGAGGGCTGAACTTTTGTTTTGCAATGTGACACTATCATATTTCTTCATAGCTTTATTTCATATTTTTCCTACCCCCGACTGACTTTAATGCTCTTTAAAGCACAAAAGAAGAGAGAGAAAAGGAAAAAAATATTTTGTGCAACTTCATGTCATATTTAATGAGAATATTTCTTTCTCCTTCTTCCTTTCCAGATATTTAATGTTAAGCAGAGACTGCTCCAAAAGTGCAATATTTTCAGAATAAAACTCACAGCGTTTTTTCTGTTACGATCTCAGAGGTCCTCAGACCTGACACCCCACATGCTCTCTTCTAAACTACGCCCTTAATACTTACAATCAGTGTACTTACAAAAATATGAAAAAAAAAATGAAACTTACAAGGGAAAATGAAGTTATCAGTGGGCTTTGGATGAGTCCAACTGTGGTTAAAATCAAGGATTAAGTGAAACATCCATCTTGTACAGGCAGATAGCTCATATTGTACCACCTTAATAAGCATCTGTCCAGAAGGAGAAGGGGGGTTTACATCATCAGGAAAACCCAAATGTATTCCTGGTCTGCAAGAGCTGTTTCCCCAACAGACTTGAAACAAATGCTTTTGCTTTGTTAAGCCTCAGCTTCCAGCTATCATGATCCGCATACAGCACATCCTCCCTCTGCTCCTCATCTGCCATGACTATTTGTGACCCAATTCTTCAGGGCCAGAAAACCCCTGCATCTCACATGTGCTTGTCCCGTATCAAGTAGAACTGTGATCAACCCTCACAGTGGGAGTGTTTGAATCCCTGCTAGAAACAACACTGACAGCTTTCCAGCCCCCGTGTTTTGCATTTCTACATGAGTTAATTCCTTGTGATGCTCTCAACATGAACATGATGTCCCAGCCATGTCGCATCCCAGCTTGGATCAGACACCATCCCATGCCAGGCACTTGGTTTGTGGCACTTGGACTCTGGCAACAAAGCAAGGAACACAGGTCTGTGTGTTTGTGTACACACACACCCCCCCACCCTCTCCTACATTTTTATCAGTGTTCAACAGAGAGTCATTTGGCTTTGCACTCTTTATGGACGAACAATTAACACCTACGTTCATTTTGTAGACAAAAGGATTTTGTATTCATTTTGTTGACAAACTGTCTTGAAATCATGGAGGAGACTCTGTTTGACAGTCCTGGCACATACTTGATTCAGTGGAGAAAATGCATTCAGCTAACTGTCCAATCAGTTATGTAGACAAAATGAATTTCATCATAATTCTGTCAACAAAATGCTAACTTGCTTAAATTATTCTCTCAACAAAATAAATTAACTTAAAATCCTTTTGTCCACAAAATAGATTTAAGTGTTTAGAGAAGCCTTGTAAATACTATAGTCTGTTAGCTTAGCATGTGCAACTCAAACATTTGGCTCAGCTGAGTCAGCAGGCCTTTTCTTATCAGGCAGGACTGGTCTTGACTCTTTCAGCTCTCCCATCCTCTGTGAGGTCAGTCCAATAAGACCACCAATCACCTGGGCTGCAACACATGGAGTCAACCAGAACCACGGGAGAGACTCTTTTCCTTTTTTTAATTTAATCACTAGCAACTAGCAGGAAGAATTTGACATTAAGTATAGCAAGCCTAAACAAATCAGTCTGTTCCTCAAAAGAGAGGCTTCATCCTTAGAGCTGATGTGGAGTTTCCATGACAAACCTGCTGATAAAATAGCAACTTAATGAGGGGCTGCAGCTGAGATGCCTCAGTAGATTTCATATTGTGACCACGAAACTGTAATTACTGTGCTTTAGATATCGTGTCTAAAGTCTATTATGCCTATAGAAAATTTCCTTTTGCCTTTTCTGTGTTGCTTCAAATTCAAGTTTAAGTTCAGATATTCACATCCTGCTCAGAACCTTACTCAGAGAATGGAAAGCAATCAAAGCACAGGCATTGCTACAGGGAGCCAAGTGCACCAAGTTCTGCCCAAGACAGTGGAAGTGCAAAAGGAACTGCATCAGAACCAACGGCAACCACCTGCCCTTGAGTTCATAGCACCATCACTAAGAATATTTCTGGTGTGCCTACATGGCACCAGCCACTGCAGGGGACTCTGTGCTGTCTTTCCCAGCCTGCAGAAATATCTACCTATCCCAGCCTGCAGAAATATCAGGGATGACACCTTGCAGCTCAAGTCAAAAATTTCAGTCATTTGGACTCACCTCTGGAGGATAAAAACCCCTAAGATAAGTCTTTTAAGCTGTTTTTAATGAGTTCCTTCTCCGGGCTTTACCAACCACTGCCTCCCCTATTGTTCAGCTGCATTTTAGTAACAAAGAAACATAGAGAGAATCATGCCTATATTTTTAGTGATGCCAGTCAAGGAATTTGTCAGGCTGGTGGAAAAATGAAACTCTTCCATAATCTTTTTGTGATATTCTTTCACTAGTATAAACAGGTTTTTTGTCCTCCATTGGGGGTTATTTTGGTTACAATGGAGTTAAATTCCAGGAGTCTGGAAGGTGTACAGTAACACAAGGAAAATACCATATTAATATTTAATATAACACTTTTTATGAGTGTGAAAAGAATAAAATGCATTCAAATGCAAATGCAGTCTGCAAGAGTGGATAAAGCTCTATGTTTTTCCAGCAATGCCTTCATTTTGCTAAAGACCAACTTAGTCTCGAGTGAGCTAAGAGTGCCTGCGTGTGTGTGTGCAGTTCCAGACCCTGAAAAGGCTGCCTCTGGCCAAAGTCTTACCCAGTATTTGATCCACTTCTGCAATACCACCTTGTTTCAGTACTCATTGAAATACAGGGGGTTTATTAATCCCTTCAGAACCACATGTTGTAGCCCCAAAGGGATAAAGCCTGCTGCAGTGTCTATCCTACCTTATGAGAATTTAACAGAGCAGCTAAAGCTGTGGGATTTTTCCCTACAGCCCTTGTGGGCAACATTTTTTTTTCTGTGACATGCTCTGAATATACCAAGCATGGCAAAAGGTCTAGCAGGGGATTTTCAATGAAATTTCTGTGTGCTAGACAACCAGGTCCTCCTGAATTTCAGTAGATCTGGATCTCTAACGCCCACAAAGCTCTTGACATTTCCAGCCTAAAAGAATGCATTCTGCCAACTGCATTTCAAGAAAACATAACAGTAGCCAGCGGGGGAAGCTTGTAAATAAATCCCTGAAAAAAAGCCTAGAAAATAAGCACAAACATCAGCCTAGTTAGAGGATTCCCTGGCAAACAGTAGGAGAGATTTAGGGAGCATGTGGCAGGGAAATCAGGTATTCCTTTACTGGTGTCACTTCTGACTGTCATGAAAGTGCTCTTGACCCACCCCATCTGATAGAGCACAGCACTGGCCAGGGCCACACCACCAAATCAGCTCGAGCACTTCTCAAGTTATTTGAGACCAATTTCTTCCTTTGTAATGGCTCTGCATCATGCACATCACTACCTTGTCTCCCAAATGGGTCCAGAAGGAGCAATGCATTAGAGTGAAAGAAATAACCCTGCAGGAAAAGCCAGGCATCATGATTGCCAAGTCTCTTTTTACAGACAGTATCAGAGAATATTCTGAGTTGGAAGGGACCCCACAAGGATCATTGAACCCAACTCTTAAGTGAATGGCCTGTTCAACACCCGAAGGCAGCACATACACAGGAGTTCATTTAATACAAGCAAAACTAAGAATATAGAGTAGAGAAAGACTTCAAGACACATAACACTGCTGTCCTGGGGGGGTCACCCCTGCACTCCTCTCACCAGGACAACCTGCAGGGGATGCAGCACTTCTGATTCTGCACTAGTCCTTTTTGAACCATGCAATGTAAGCAAAGGGGTCAAGGACCTTGGCTTGCCTTAATCTGTGCTCAGACTTGGGCAAAGCTCTTCATCCAGAACTTCAGTACATTCACATCCAAACCAGAAACACAACTGCAGGGGAGTCACAGACAGAGATGGCTCTGACAAGAAGACCGAGCACAGGGAGAGCAAGGAAATGTGGGAGTGGGGAGCTGAAAGGCACATGGCTTTTTGTTTGTTCTTTAGCTCAGGTATCTCAAACTCTCCAACACCTTAACCTGGAATTCCCCTTTGTGAAGAACTTCAGAGGACAGAAATAGATGGACATTTATATGGAAATAAACATCCAAATATACATGAGGAAGGGAGGGGAGGGAAAGGAGTGATTCATTATTAGGGCTTCCATATCATTACACATTCAAAAATTCCAAGGTAATATATTTTTCTTCATTGCTTGGATAATAAATCATCATTCGATTACAAAAGGGGAGTACCTGGATGGAACAGCAGGATTTCTGAAAAATTCTCCTGGCAGATGAATGACAGGAAAATTTATGGATAATTCAGTTGCCTGACTGTCCTGCCTCCAGGAGAGAAGTCTATGCCAATATATAAACCTTTCCTGACAATTCACACAGCAGACACTGTACTTGATGGAGTGAGGTTTTTAGACCTCCCTTGGCTTGATTTTTGTTATTCCTCCTTTGGCAGCCTGCACAATATGTCATAGCAGTGCAAAAGGGTTAGGAAAAAGCCATCTAAGATGCTACTGAGCCTGTACTAGCAGGACTGTCTCTAGGAGCTATGAAAAATACACTGCTGTGTTCCCCACTTAGCTGGAGTTGTCCAATCAATCAAAGATCCTTCAAAGGTCACTGGTATTTGTAAGACAAAGAGTTTTCAAGTACAAAAAATGACCATCCAGTCTATCAACAGCTTGCTGTTTTCTAGTTTATCTTCATTTCCTCTCCCAGGATTTTTTTCAGACCAACTCTTAATATTTTTCCCCTGTATAAGCAGAGTTATTTCACTCTTCATCTGGTGCCTTTGAGTCATTCTTCATTTTTCTCCCATTAGACTCATAGCTAGGGGTAAGTCTGAAAATCTGGCAAAATGTTGCAGGAGAGGGATGAGGCAGCTGAAGGAAAAGGTATGGCAAAAGGCAGCCACATGCAGAGGCAATCTTTACTGTAATAAGGGCAGACAGGCAGGAGTCAAGCCCCAGCTTTTCTTTTCACACTCACTTCTGAAAGGAAATTGCTGTCTTCTTTTATGAGCAGCCAAAACGAACCCACATCTCACCAGGCCTGGGGTCCAACCTTGGAAAAGGGTAACTCACCCCTTGCAGAGTACACTGCTTCTGGAGGAAAAGCATTAACAAGCACTTCTTCCAACAGGAGCATGCCTTGGAAACACATAGGTTTTCATCTGGGAACTGCCTGTTCTAAGTTGGAGGACAAATTACATTTCTGCACCAGGCTTTGTGTTTTTGCGCTGCTCAGCTTCCAAAAACCGCAGACAGAGTTTGACTCAGAAAAAGACTTCTTCTTTAGGAGGGCCAACTAAGACCATCAGGGGAAGCAGCTGAACATATGGGCTAGGTTCTCTGTCAGTGAAAATTAGACACCTACTTCTGAAGCAGACATGGAGAATCTCCCTTCACAGGTGGCAGAGTGAAGAAGTGCATCCCACCTCCTCCTCCTGCCAGCATGTGAAGCAGCTCACATGACTCATGCTCTAGGAATGCCTGTTCCTTAGCAGTGATTATAAGGAGAGCCTGGATGAGTAGCTCTTCTGCTGCCATCTGAAGTAGAAGGAAGTGGATTCATTACTTTGAAAGCAGAAATAGAAGGCTTTATTTCCTGCTGGTTTCCTGTTTCTGGTGGTAGTACAGAGAGAACAAAGCCAGTATGATGTCTGATTTCTCTCTGGGAGCTGTTTTATCTCCTACACCTGTGCCGAGATTTCAAGGGTTACACAAGATACAACACTGTGAAAAATCAACTCAAGCTCCCTTCCAAATTGCATTCCTATAGGGCACTAGTCAGTACTATACATTCAAAACATTAAAGACCCCCAAAGGCACCCTACACAAAGGAGTGTGAAGTGTTTTCCAAAGGAATCATCCAAGAATACCAATAGTTGTAAACCAGTTTGTCTTTTGTTAAAAGGGAAGACGTTTGGGCAATGAATGCAATAGAGCAACTTCACTAATAACATGAGCACAACACTCTGATGGGTCACATTAGTCCTGGAAAAATCTCAGTCTTCCAGATGTGCTGCCGTATGGAGAGATGTTCTCCAGGACTATTTTGCTCACTAACTTCTGCAGTATCCTCCCCAAAAATTTACTAGCCATAATTACACTGGGACATGAAAGGACTTATGCCAGTTTGAACATCTCTTATCAAGCCCCTCGCCACTGAGGTGCATTTCATGTTCTTGAATTCCCTGGACTGTTTTTATCACTGAGACTAGCAGGGCTAGGAAGAAATCGGGGTCTCAGCCTTTACCACCCTGTACTGTGTTTGGACCCTAAAATCCGCATTCCCTGGATGCCAAACAGCATATTTATAGCCACTTTGGCCTTACTGCAATTGCCTTTAGCTTAAGGATATGTATTTCCCTTGCCCTCATCCCCAGCTGAAATATCTTTTGTGGCTTTCACACATCTCTCCATTACCGTGTCATTTGGCAGGATTAGGATGTGAGGGTGTTCCATGCCTGATGCAGAAAAGTATCTGCTTTAGTTTTCAGCCAGCCATGATCTGTTAGTGGATAGAATTCTCATCTCTGAAGCCCTGGGGCCTCAGCCTAAGCAAGGTAATGTAACAGATTTTATTAGCAGTTTCAGAAAGGTAATCTAGATTAGCATTAAATGGTCCAGCAAAGTAGACACATGAAGGCATCTGTAAACATCATCCTGTGCCCTTGATTGCACAAATATCTGGTTTTTAGGCAAAGAGGCAGTATTTTATTTAGATGCTTTGAGGCACCGATTTGCTTTGTATACAAACTACTGAGTGCTTAATGTCTTGGTAAGTTCTTTCCCTCATCAAACCAAAAATGACATGATATATCCTATGACTTGCTAATAGATGACTAGATAAAGCTAAATTGTAAAATGATCAGTCCTGGTCTCTTGCTGAATACATGGCTTCCCTAATATGAGAAATGTGATCAGAAAATAATCTGCTACTAAGAAGGCAATCTGAATCCCCTTCGGGGAGCAGGCTGCAAGAATACAGCACTGAGGATGATATTAGCATTTCAAGAAGAGCCTGGCATCAATACAGAGGGTGCCACAGAGGAATAGCTAAAATTTCTTTATCTGCTAATATTTCTGGGGAAAATGCAATACTGGGAAATTGCAGAAAGACCAAACACCTTGCTTAAATTGAATTGGATCCGCAACTGTGCATGACCTGTTCAGAGGTATATGATTTTCTCCAATTAAAAGTAGAAATTTCAGCCCTGGATAGGGTTCCTTTGTCAGTGCTACTGATAAATTTTAGGGTAAAAATTAATACTGAGATCAGTATTTTCAGAAGTGAACATTTATGTTTGAGTGACCCACTAGAGACACCTTACAGTGGTTTAATTTAATACAGATGGGGCTTCCATCACTTACCTATCTTGGAGGCTGATTCCAAGAAGAGCCTCAGAAGCTTTGTCAAAAGATGCCACACGGTTTTTTGGTTTGGTGTTTCTGTTGTTGTTTTTTTAATGTGCAATATATACCCTTCATGTAATATCTCAAAAGTTTCTTCCATGAAAACAGACCAAGCAATTACAGGGATCTGAACCTGTTTTTCATAATAATGAGGAGTTGTAGGGATTTTTTTATATAGGATGAAATACTGCATAATAGAGAATTTTAGGATAGTAAACAAAGGAGCTTAGGCAACTTTCTAACGAGCTTGAATGATTTATAGCTTCTTGGGCTCTAGAGACATACTTGAAACTCCGATGACTTTCTGCCGTAGGCGCAGTTAATAAAACTTGAATTTCTAGTCTTGCATTTTCCCCAAATGAAAGTTTTAACTAATCAAAACATCCAGCTGATATACCAAAGCAAGTACACTATTGAGTGCTCCAAGTACTCACAAAATAAGACAGCTCAGGTTACACAGAGCCATCTGAAAAATGCATCAAAAGCATGTACCAAACTGTTCCCATTTTCCTTCTGAGTGAGAGATATGTTCTAGTCACCTGGCATTATGAGTAAGTCTCCTGGATGGTATACTAATACCGTCCCTGCCCGGCTCCGTGGGGTCCCGCGTGCCCCCACAGAAGCACAGGTGGGTTCAGTAATACAGTCGGTAGCAAAGAGTTGAGAAGGGCGTTTGCGTGCGTTCCGCCAGGAGCATTTATTGCTGCTACACTGTCGAAGGTGGCAGAGGCAAATACGAGCATGATCCTGAAACTCACAGTTTTATCTAGGGGCGGGGAAAAGGCAGGACTAGGGAATGGGGACCAATGGGGAAGCTCTGGGGGAGCGGCGAGGGGCAGAGGCTAACAGCCAACCAGGGAATCCAAACTGGGATAGATTACCATCACAGAACAATGCATCCTGGCAGAAGCCTTTCTGGCCACCCCAACACAAAGTGGTTCCTGTGGCACTAGGGACTTGTCTTACTGAGAACTGTCTGTCCCTTGTAATGTATGTTCACTGGCCACCACACTATATAAGAAAGAAAATTATCAAATACACACATAGTATCCTTTAAACAGAAACAAACATTAAGAAATAATTACTTTGGGAAAAAAAAATGAAAGGTTGCCAATGCTTTTTAAAGGTATTGGCTGTGTTTTCTACCACGGCACTGCTTTATGTCCCCATGCAAACCACTGAGTGAGCTTTGGCATCTGCATGTGGTGAGATGTGATCCCTGGGAAAGGCTCCCAGTTGAGACAAGAAAGAGGCTGACTTCATGTGGAGTTCCTGACCCATTCTGGGGCACCACCATGGAATGGGCATTGGTAGAACCCCAGCCTGGTGCTCCCTACACCCCATCCTTGGTTCTCAGTATCTCCTTGGAGAACACTGCCCATGCTCCCTGGCAAAGCAGCCAGCACAGCACTGTGATGTCCCTTTAAACAATTATTTTCCAACTGGCAAAGCACTTGGGGCCTTGCCAAAGCTCTCCTACACAGAATGGCTCAAAACCCTCCCAACATTCTACCTTATTGCATATGCAGTTGCCCTCCGCTCTCTCTCAAAGGCCATACCTCTTTCTACAGAAAACAAAGGATTTATTATTTTAGCAATGGAAAGCTATAATAATAGGCCAATGAAAATAGCTAAAATTGTAGCCACTTTGCCTAGCAATTACACATGTGACAAATTCATTTATCTGCTAGTCCAGCGGCTTAATTTACATCCCCAGTTAACAGTTAATTCTGGAAGTGCACTTCATTTCAAGAGCAGCAGGGAGAGCAAAGGCTGGACCCTTTTGAAAGAAAACCCCCTTTTAATAAATAGCTCTGCAATTAATTATGCAACCAAACCAGCCAGCGGCAAGCAACAAGAGTGAAGAGGGAAGACATCACGGTATTTACATGTGGAAATAAAACATCAGTGTGGTAAGAGGCAGATGATGTAGCTGACAGAAAATGTGAGACAGAAACCAAGCTAATATTCACAGGAGTTCAGGTGAAGGAGATTTAAAATGTCACTTACTAGGAGAAGGCTGATGAAAATTAATCGGAAGAGATAGCAGCACTGTTTCTGCATCGGGAGAGCAGAATTTTTCAGTGTCTGTAATAAAATGATGATATATAACTCTTCAGTGAAGAAAATTTACACACTGACCAAGACTTTGGTAAGGTTTACATCAGGTCAGGGATTTCCTGATCATATTTTGTTTTTGTCAGAAAGTGTTGACTCATCAAAACTGCATCTGTTATTTACCACTAAAAGTTTGAATGGTGTTTATTGTTGTCTGGATTCCTCAGGTCATGAATGAAACCTCTGGTCAAAAACAAGAGGGGTGCAGAGTAGAACCAGCAGCTAAAGCACTTGCCTGCTGTGTAAGAGACCAGGATGCTGAGCCCAGGCTGACCCAGGCAAATAGGAAAGCTGAATTTCAATGTGTAACACACAGGCAAAGGATATTGTCACAGTACCACAGTGGTGTCTTGCTCAGGGTCTAAGTGAAAAGGCACAGTGTCCCACTTGCTCTTTGCATGCAGAATTACAGGGTTTCCTAAATCCTAGTAAGTCACAAAGAATGGAAAAACAGTCCCTTGTGTGGTGTTCTTACACAGAGATGGACCAAAACCCAAAAGCAGCAGCAGACTAAATAGCCCAATAACTTTAGCAAGTCAAAGGAGGGGGTCTCCACTTCTCTTTATCTCTTTTTAAATTAAAGCCATAGTTCCCATTTTGGGAGGGCATCCAGTAGCAATCACTAGTTTTTCTATAGTTTTTTTCTGTAGTTTGTTTGACTGTGTTGTGTCCCATAATTCACCAGGCATGGTGCTAGGATGTGCTTCAAACAAGCCAAGGGCAATAGCGAGTAGATTTTCAGCATAAAGACAGCATTTTTTGGCATATGGATGAACCACCATAAGTTCAAAGTAAGCATTGAAAATGTTTGTCCTGTTATTTTACCAACCCCTGCATCCTGCATGACAATAAATAATGTGGTTTTGCACACATGTAGGTGGCTTTGGCTCCCCTCAATCAATTAGGATATAAATACATGGCATCACATGATATTGTATAGGTATCACATCTCATCACATCAGAGATTCATGCAGAAGTGATCAGACCTGTTGCTTCTACCAAATTTGAGAAGCCTGGGGAGTGAGCTGAAGGAATCCACACAAAGCTCAACAAGGACAAGTACAGTCTTGGGCAGCTGTGGGGAGGATAACCCCATGACCATCTTTGCCAGCCGAGTTGCTGCCCTGCTGAAATGCAGATGGGGTTGGGACAGACAAAGCTGCACCAGAGGCAGTGTGGACTCCCATTCTGTGCAAGGCAATCTGCCCACTGGAGTGCCCCAGAAGATCCAAGAGCCTGCAGGAACCATTATCATTCCCTACACTGGGGAATGCTGCTGCTGGTAAGGGTGCAGAGAAGTCCCCCAGCCAACACTCCTGTCAATTTGTGACCTCTAGTTTTGTCATGAGGCATTAGGAGTGAAAGATAATTTGTACACTCAGACTCAATCACCTGAGGAAGAAAGAAGCATGCTTAAACTATTGCATGAATATGAAACTTCCTGATGCAATCTAGACTGTTGATCACTTCTGGGGCTAATCACACTTTACCTATTACTGAGAGAAAATTTTAAAGAGAGAGACAGTAAGAGGGTCTTGAGAGGCGGCCTGATATGACTAAGCCCAACAGCTGCCTCTGAAAAAGAGAAATATTTGGCCATGACGTTGAGGACAGGACAGTGCAGGTACCCATCTGGAAGTTTTAGCACAAAATCAAAGCCTTCTTGGGAACAGGAACAACAGGAACACAAAGTTTCTTTATTTCATGATCTAGAGTGTGTCGTCTCTCAGCATTGCCCTTGTTATTCTGACTTTGTACTGCCTAAGGATAACTTTTGCCAGACAGTATAAATCCTTTCCTGAATGACTCACAATCTCTCAAGGTATAATTACTGTAACTGAGAAAAAAAAAAAAAAGAGAAAGATTTAATTTTTGATCTTACAAGAAGAATGTTCAAGCTGAGATAAACATATAAAGAAAAAGTTAAAATCACAAGGCCCAAATCCTCTCATGCAGCCAGGTTTGACAGACATCATGTGAGATAAGATCATTGAGAATTATCAGAGGAATTTTGTCAACCAACTGGAAATGAATTCCATCTGAAATCATTCTAATTGGCTGTTTTAATGGTAAAGCAATAAACATTTTAGGGGGAATCTGGGTTTAAAAACAAAAATGATAATTTATTTAGTCTGTATAGATTTTCTCAGCTGTAAATCACTGATGCATCAGATAATACTTTGCATTTTGTCTTGAAAAATCACACCAAGTAGAAAATACAATTTTTCTGTGTTATCAGGAGTGGCAGAGGCAGCTGGCTCTTTCCTTGTAATGCTTACTAACGTAACTGCATAATCACCTCACTAAGGACTGAACCTCAGCTCTGAGGGCTCTGTCTTCTAGCTGATAGTTTCTAAAAGCACAGGGAAGATCCTCCCCAGGTGGAATTTGCATCACTAATTATTATGGAATAATTAGGGAGAACAGATGCTGACTTTTGAACTCACTAAGCCTTGTAAAATTCCTAAGGGTTCAGAGTTTTAGTATCACTGAAATTTTGCTTTCTTTCTTATGGGAACTGGATTGCTGTCACTAAGAGCCATGTGATGGTACCAGGATTCCAGTGACTCACCATGTAACCTAAGTTACACTGACCCATCTAAAAACTCAGAACTAATGCATCTCTCCTAGTGATTTTTTTAGTCAGACTCTACAGTTTAATATTTTAATAGAGAATATCTATGAGTCAATAATAGAGCTTTCAAAGTATTATAAATGACAGAGTATTCTTCTAAAATACAGTGCAATTTTTAAGAGATGGATTTTATTTTTTTCCAGTGTAGACAGACACAAACAAAAGGTTTTGAAAGAACACAATCCTTTTGTAAGTTAAGGAAGACTTGCCTACAGTGAGTTTTGCTGTACTTGGAAATAGTATATTACATTAAGTATATCTTACAAGCAGGAAATGCCTTTACAGATGTCAAAAATTGCCCTGGAAAACTTAATTAAGCATTTTTAGACTCCGATGAAAAACCTAATTCAAGTTCCTCTACAAGCCACTGAGTAACCACCTGTCTATGACACCAGCAGAGTTTCATGTTTTCCTCAGACATGGAATTGTAGAATCATGGAATGGTTTGGGCTGGAAGGGACCCTAAAGCCCATCCAGTCCCACCCCCTTCCATGGGCAGGGACACCTTCCACTACTCCAGGTTGCTCCAAGCCCCGTCCAGCCTGGCCTTGGACACTTCCAGGGATGGGGCAGCCACAGCTTCTCTGGGCAACCTGTGCCAATGCCTCACCACCCTCACAGGGAACAATTCCTTCCTAATATCTAATTTAAACCTACCCTCTCTCATTTTGAAGCCGTTCCCCTCCTTTCCTGTCACTATATGCTCTTGTAAAAAGTTCCTCTCCATCTTTCTTTCTCTCCTTTCATCTTCTCAACTTAAGCTGGGAAATGCTAAGGAAAACAAGACTTGAGGTGCTGTATGCTCCATTATTTGCTCAAGTTTTCCTGAAAAAGAAGAGGGGGAAATTTTGCTGAACTCACAACCACACACCCAGTGACACTTTCTGAAGGTCTCTGCCAAATGGCATTGTGTGTTTAATGAACAAAAAAAGGGACTAGACTAAGGATAAATCTCAGTTTCTGTGCTGTTTTGGGATCAACACTTACAAGCAGCTCCAGAAAGTCCAAATCAGTTTGGGATCAGCAGAGGTCTCTGGTACATATGTGAAGGGAGGATCAGGACAATTTAAACTTAATTCCCTTTGGGAAGATCTGAACTTCTCCCTGGCAGCAAAACACTTAACAAAAGTAGGAAAACTGAGTACACTGACCTGACACCCAGTGAGACTGGTCTATTCTTCAGCAGTAAAACTGCTCATGAAAGGTAGTGGAAAAGAATTATAGCAAAGAGCAGGAGAAGGTGGTTCTGGGGAGAGTTCTCTTGGCCTGATGATGCTTTCCTTTAGGCTACTTCCACTGTCAGTTGGCAGAAATTAACTTCTTTCTGAAAATGAATCACAGACCCAAATTCCTTTCTAGAGGATCTTCTCCTGACAGATTACACTAACAGTGTAAATAGAAGAGCTTCCAAACCACTCACAAAGTGGCTGTAAAAGATGGCAAAGCAAATATCTGTGCACTTGTAATGGAGCCACAGATGATTTGAGATCAATTTGTCATTGATTAAAAGGAGACCTCTGCCTCTGGAAAGTCTGGATCAGTAAGTCTTGACTTGCATTGCTCCGAGGTTACTGCAAGGCTGCATCATTTACCTCTTCAGGTTACCAGGATTTTATGAATTAATATTATGGCTTCTTTGTAATAATTGAAGAACAATTACAAACTAACAGCAAAATCTATATAAGGCCAATCTTGATCCTGTGTGGGAAGCTTACTCCTACCAGCCCCACTCTAACCTGAGAAACTCCAGGCATTTTCAACTCTATTCCTTATCCAGGACCCCCCACTGCTCCCAGCCTTAGTTTTACCCTGACCTAAGCAGCTGCCTCAACAGCCTCATCTTCTACCTGGCCAGGGGTCCTCTTCTGAGCCCACACATCCAGCAGATCCCAGCTTGGTCTCTGGGCTCTAATTGCAGAAATAGAAATAAGAGTCTTTTGCAGAAACACCTCATTTCAGTGCCTAACAACCTTTTACTGGGTGGGTTAAGCCATGCATGGGATCACAATCAAGGCAGATAATTGAGTCTGTGGAACTAATTTCATTTATTAGGATTAAATGTCCCATTTTAAAAATACAATTTCTGCCCTTTTTTATCTGCAATAAATCTATGAACAAAATAAAATTATCCAAACACTCATATTTCTATCACTCTCTTTAAAGTAGTACTTAGACATTTGCATACCTCTGAAGTTTTCAGTGCCACCTCTAACTCACAATTTTCGATCACATGGTTCTAGGTGTATTTCCTAGATATACATATTTCCTAGAACTACATGCATCTGTGTTTCCTCTCTGCAAAGGGGCTTTAGGAACAATGGGTCTTCTGGTTCAGTCACTGAAGCACAAAAATACAGAGTGAAAATAAAAATGACAGAGATTTCTGGATCAAACTCTTTTTCTCTGCAGAAAAAAATTGCCCCACCAAGTCATTTCACTTGACATTCCATTTGCTCTATAATGCAATGCTTTGTTCCGCATGCTTGTGTGAAAAGGAAAGGAAATACTAACTCTAATAAAGGAGCAGATCAGGAAAACTTGCCTTTCATCCAGGAGTTTTCACATCTGTGTAGGTGACAGCACTCTTTAGGAGGGAGCTGGGGAGGTACCTACAGCCACCACATTCCTCCCTGCAATGGGAAGAGACCAGGACAGAGGGAGTGAGAAAGACTCCCTGCACTGTGAGTAGGACACTTCACTTGAAACTGCTACATCAACTGCAGTGAGTGTCTGCTGATCTGCTGGAGAAACAGTTCCAGAGGGACAGACTGGGGACACCTCACCTGAGATCAGCTTCCCAGAATCACAGGATAAGGTGAGCTGAAAGGGACACACAAGGATCACTGAGTCCAACCCATGGCCCTGCACAGACACCCCAACAATCCCACCCTGTGCCTGAGAGCATTGTCCAAATGCTCCTGGAGCTCTGGCAGCTTTGGGGTTTCCTGGGGCACCTATTCGAGTGCCTGAACAGCCTCCAGGGAAAGAACCTTTTCCTAGTGCTCAACCTAAACCTCCCCTGACACAACTTCAGGCCATTCTCTTGGGTCCTCTGCTAGTGACAACAAATGGAGCATTTAAGTCAAGCAAGAAACCAGCCTGAGCCTTGCTAAGCTGAGTCAATACACTATTTTGAAACCTCACAGCAGGGTATTTACTGTAGGAGTTTGTGTGTCTCTGTCAAAGAAAATCAAACTCAACTTCGAGGTGGCTGAAACTGCACTTAACATTTGCCCAAACTATGGTTGTCAACCTGTCTTACACAGTCACTTAATCCTGCTGAAAATCCACAGTAAAAAATCCGTGTGAGAGGCAGTATCTAGGGAATACAGGAAGACAGGCACATGCAGCCACAACCCTGTAAAAGGAAGTGTTGTCAGGAGTAGAACATCCAGGCAAGTCGCTGACAGCTCCCTGCGAAGCTCATATTTCCCAGGAAAGTTTAGTCAAAGCTCTGTCACTGCTGACCTCAGTCCTCAGCTGTAGCCACAGCTGGGACAGGATGGTCTTCCTCAGTGGAAGAAGAAAATAATAAAACCCAACACCTTAAGATCTGCCATTATGCCAAACACCAGTTAATGTCTGGTCTTTCTTCTGGCCTATTCTACTGCCTTATTGCCAGACAGTTTTTCACTGCCCAAGATTTACAAGTTTCAGTGTGCGGGCAGACCTTGTTTTTTCAGACTGTACTACGAGATATGTGCTATTCCCTTCCAGAGAATGTTGCTCTTTATAGGAGCTGAACATACACACAGTGGTCACAGCGGGCCTGATTGCCACAACTTTAATGACAGTTCTCTAAAACAGTTTTGAAACTTCAGCTCGTAGATTCACAGAATTAGGAAGTTACATTTTCATTAAAAAGGAGTTTCTAACATCCATGATGATGAAGGAAAACCTAGAAATGTAATTATCTAGTATCCCAAGAACTTCACCAAAAGGCAATGAAACTAGCTTTATCCAACAAATCACCTCACAGTACTTACAGCAGAGCACAACATCACCACTCGAAATTTCTCTTGGCAGCCTTGTCTCCTGATCAGTCAAACCTCTCACATGGGGAAAGTCCTCTGAATTCCCAAACTACACACACAAAGCTCAGAAAAATCAGGAACTCAGAATATATTTTTTACTTTCTTCTCCTACACACACACACATTTCATGTCTGCCTGCACCAGCAGCTGAAGATAACCTTTGGATAACATTTGCAACTTGCATACTAATGTCCCACCTATTTCTCATTATATCTCCTCACTGTGTGTTCTTCTATTCACAACAATTATTCAGATTATTTTGTCTTCTTTTACCAGCTCTCCCTGCGCATACAAACAAACCAAAGAAATTAGCAATTCCAAGAGGTGTTTTGAAACTCTTATCTCAGCCTCCTCCAGGCAGAGTCCCCTTCCTCAGATTTGCCCACTATTAAGTGTCTTATGGCATTATGCAGCATGAAAGTGCACTGAAAAACTGGGAGCACTGTCTTTATTTTCCATTGTTACTGTTCCTTCAGTAGTGAGGAGAGGGCACATCCAGCCAATTCTTGACATACTGACAATTACACAATTGTTCATCTGAACCACAAAAGAGCACATTTTGAAGGTGCTTTTGTTCTGCGCAATATTAAGATCACTACAAGGTATTTTTTCATAATGTGCTGTAAAAAAACATCTTTCCAGGACACTGAGACTTCAGTAGTAATTTTGTGGTGCAGATTTTTTCAGAAAAGAAATTATTTAGGAAAGTTCATTTTTTAAAAAAGAAAGAAGTATCAGTAAAACATTCCCTACAATGCCTCTCTACACATAGTATTTAATTCCTTTCTACACACAGCTTTTAGGTCAACAAGTCAAATTGCTCTGACAACTTGTGAGGCAGTGTTTAAATTCCTATTCCTTGTAAGTGGGATAAGATGAGTAAAAAGTTTTTATTACATATATATGAATTTAGAAATAGATTAATTCATTTAGAAATAGGCTATTATTTACTAATGTATAAATAACCACTAAGCTTTACAAGCAGTGTGTATCTTAATGAAAAGAAAGTAAATCAAACCCATCCCATTAAATCACTCCAGGTTTCACAGAGCTCTGTTTGCTCCAGAAGATGGGCTCCTTGTGAAGAATTTTAAATCAAACTCAAACCAATGCTATGAAACCTCAAGAGTGAAAGGGGTACAAATACCAGACTTCTCTCCCTGCGTTAAATTCTGCACATCTTGGGTAATTTCCACATCCAAACTAAAAGGGAATGACTTTCTTTCATGAGAGCCCTCATAACATTGCAAGATCGCAGCAGACTGCATTCTCAGCTCGCTGCCCTTAGGAGGACTTTGGGAGTCCCAGTTCAGCAATGTACTTTTGAGGAGTAACAGCTGCACTGATGCAATGCTGGGGTGTGTCTGAGCCTGCAGGGCTCCAGGAGAGGAGGCAAACCTGATGTGACACCATCCTCTGCACAAGAGTGAGTGCTGCACAAGGCGAGTGCCTCTTCCTGTGTGGGAGAGCTGCTTTCTTTACCTGCTGCTTTCCTCTCATCTAGGCCAGCAAACTGGCCAGGCTGAGAGGAAAGCAGCAGGTAAAGAAAGCAGCTTGGATGCTTCATCTGGTCTCATCCCACCAAAGCTCTCAGATATTCTTGAAGCATCCTGTTGTTTGGGATTGCCAGGTGTAACAGGTACAAACCTGTCAAATGGAGGGGTCTGATCATCCTCCTCTGCACCTGCTCCATTCCTTCCGTTTCCCAGGAGCCTCCTGCCCTGGCATCAGAGGGGGCAAATGAACACTTTCCTAAACACTTTTCTTCTGACAGCTTTCCCATTTTTCAATTTTTAAATTCAATGCAGAAAACCCATCTGAATAAACATCGTGGCATAGGATGAACTAATTTAAATGCTTATTCATTACATTTTTCTCTCTCCTCCCTTTTTGATACGTCTATAAAACTAATAATCAATATACTCATTAAATAGCTGCACACTTGACCCAAATACAATATCAAGTGAAATATATATGCAATAAAATCTAAATGATCATATAGTTCTGAGAGACGATGAAGACCTATGCTGTCAAAAGATTCTACCCCATCCATCTCCCAGAATCCTACATATTGATATCCATTACCCCCCACGAACATTACCAGACAAGAGCAGAGTGAAAATCTGTACAACAGAAAACCAGCATCTTGCTCAGTATTTCCAATTAAAATCATTGGTAAAAAATGAAATGGGTAACTGTAATGTGAATATACAAACCTGGATATGTAGCTTTATAGAAAATGATAGCTACAGATTAAAAGATAAATATCTCTCCAGATGCAAAACCAGAAGCATTTTTAGTATTATTCCCACAAGATCAATACTAATCATGCACTGTAGCCAACCAGGAATAGCTGATAACAGTCAGGAAGTGCTAGATTCAATTCTGCTTTAGTGACAGCAGTAGTAAGTCAGTAACTTCAAATGGCAGGGTTTTTTTAAATCTAATATTTAGAGAGGGATATACTAGGAGCTCATTTTTAAGTCAAGATTTTAAGCAGATATAAAAACAGAACATGGCCCTAGTTACCCTTCAAAGGATATTTTTGCTTTAGCTCAGTGCTGGGAGAGAAAATCTTTGTCTGTGGTACCACCATCAAGACCTACCTGGCATTTGCTGACATGAAAAAGGTCTACCAAACTAGAAACATGGAAAGAATTAAAATGAAAATTTTCCAAGGCAGGTAAATTTCCTCAGATGTGCCATGGACAACTGTGGAGAAACCATATCCTCAAAGGAGCAGTTCAGAGCCCACTGTGGCCTGGTTTGGTGGGCAGTGGGCAGAGCCTTGTTGCCCTGACTGCCACTACTCCTGTTTGCTCCTGCTGCAGAGTCTGTGTGGATGCTCCCAAGCCTGGAACTACAGCATTTCGCACATGCTGCTTGAGGGCTGCATTAGAAATTCCACATGAGCACAGCATGGCCCTTGCACACTGTCATGGGTTAGCAAGCATAGTCCCGGAAGGGATGTCCTTGCTAAGGGGTGCTTACAGTTTCCTCTGGGACCTGATAGAACCTATCAGCTGGCCAATTTGAATATGGACAATTCTTTAAGCCACTTAAAGTTGTGACCGCCTCTGTGATCCACATTTAAGAATAGACAAACCCTGGGGCAGAGCCCCTCTCTTGTTTTAGGTGCTGGGACAGGCGGCTGCGGGCCCCCTGCGGGGGCCAGTGGGCCTGGCCCAGGCCCTGCTCAGGCAAGGCCAGGCCGGGCCATGGCCATCCTAGAGCCAATGGGCCCTGTTCCACCCGGGGAACGCCCCCCCCCCCCCCTCCCCCAGCCCTGCTCTGTGCAGCCGGAGCAGCCCGGCTCCCCCTCTCCAGTGCAGCCAAGATTCAGCTGAAGCTGCACCGCTGTCCGGCACAGATCATGTGACCAACATCGATAAGCAAAATTCCAGCTGCAAGGCCTAGGTGAGATTAACCCTTTTAGTGCTGTGAAGAGCTGAAAACCTGAGGGAGAAGAAAGAGGAGATGCTTAAAGCTGAAATTCTGTTGTAAAGCTGTGATGTATCAGAGTATCCATTGTAATTTCATGAAGGCATGGGGGGTGGAGCGTTCAACTTGTACTTGTGAGCAAAAGCACCTGCGCTGAGATAGGCAGATGCTGACACAGCTGTAATTTCATGAGAAGTTTGGACAGGGAGAGATGGAAGCGATGAGGACTTTTGCTCCAAATGGAAAAGGAGAAAACCTCAGTTCCTAGAGATGCTCCCAGAGATAGTCCTAGAGATGAAGATGAGGAGGACCCTTTGCTCCCAGGGAAGGAGAAGGGCCTCTATTCTTAGAGATGAAATGCTCCCAGAGATGGGTGAAGAGAACTTTTGTTTCTGAACGGCTCAACCTTAAAATTTATACCCTAGTAATTCAAGAGTGGACCCTCGAAAGCAGTTGTGGGAAAAGCTGCAAGTCGGGGGAAGGGACTCGCATGCGAACAGAGGACCAACCTGGGCAGCTGTCTCATTATGATAATGTTTTCATAGCATGGGCAAGAGAGACTCCTCTTCCTAAATGGACTGAACAAGGTTATTATGGAAGTGGTAAACAGACTGAACATCTCAAGGGTTGTCTTTTTACATTGTCAGTGGGAGAAGGGAGAAAGGTGGGGGAGGGGGAGGAGAAGTGTTCTGAAGGTGTGGTATTCTTTCAGCTCTGTTAATAAACTCCTTTATATTCTTTCAAGTTTGGTGCCTGCTTTGCATTTCTCCTAATTCTTATCTCACAGAAGGTAAATAGTAATGAGTATTTTAGACCAAACCACTACACTAAATTGGTGTTTCCGCCCGGTTACAAACCAAACCCACTACACACACCCACACCAGTATCCACCATTCCTGTGTGGAAGCGTCCCTGAATTTGCCAAGGAGGCCTTCGCTGCTCACCAGAACCTTTTGTGCTGAACCTGCTGAGAAATTCCTCTGTGCACCCTGAGTCCTGTGCCAGCTCAGTTTGCTGACAACGAAACCTGGCTGCTGCCTCTGTGCAGCAGCTTTGATAGGAAGCAGATGTGGCAGGAGGGATACAAGCTGCTGCAGTACCAGACTCCTCGGTACTGAGCGTTTTTGTGTGTCCCAGAAAAGACAGAAAGGACAATGAAGATGCGGTGGAAAGCTGAACATCTTGTGGTTGCTGTTCTAACACTAAATTTCTACAAATTTATGTGCCCACACTAAGCATAGATAAGATCTGGTCCCAGGTCACGTACAAAGACAGAATGAGTGAGATTAATGTGGGAAGAGTAGCAAAGATCAAGGCACCAGGACTCTTACATACGTATTTGCACATGCTTGGAATGTCTCTCAGTCATTACCCTCCCTCTGTATCTCTGGATTCTAATGCTCCTAAATTCTCAAAAATATGACAACAGAAGTATTTTAAGGGCTTTTTTTGAAATGCCAAAGCAACTAAAAAGTATTCCAGTTTTTGACCACACATCTGTGTAGGCAATATTCACTGATGATTACTGTTACTCAAAATTTTCCCACTGTGTGATGATGTTCAGGTTTGGCTTTTGCTCTGTCAGACCACCCCCATTCAGACTGACATCTTCTGTGAGAGATGTTCTTCACAGTAGCCTTTTTGTCTGGAGGAAGAAAGGGGACTGCAGTTTTAATGGTGTGGTTATTTTCAAAATTAAGTGGGGTGGGGGTAGGAGGAAAACTGTTTTAAGGGTTAAAAAATAGTAACAATTAGTGGGGAAATGGTTCTCTTCCCTGCAGAAAATTCTGTCATCACCATACCAAAGAATATGGCTTCAATATCCTGCAAAACACTACTATGGCAGGGACACACAGCCCACCTAAATTTGTCAAAGATATATGAAGCACAGTGACTTAGGAGCAATCTAACTTCTAATTCTTGACCAACTCTAATTAAAAAACCTAACTAGCTCCATAAGAGACCCAAGTCCAACAGAAGTTTTTAAAATAATTTTATGCTACTGATACTGTAGCATGAATGATGGCTTTGCTAATAATCTCATCTCAAACATTTGATGTAGACCTTAATTTGCTAAAGCCCAAAGACAGGAGCTCAGAGTGGCTATGTTCCCTCAACCGGTCCTCACTGTGCTGCAATATGCAGTCACAACCATGTAAAACCTGCCTTGCTTACCATCAAGAGAATTACATTCAGACCAAAATAAATTTCTAAGTTTACACCTGACTACCTTCTGGACTTTTAACTATTCCTTGGCTTTCAGGCTTTTCTTCACAGTCCAGAGACTTAGTTTCCTTTTGTTCCCAGCCTGAAGTTTGAACATTGATCACTTGTCTCTGGGAGCTGGGATGCACAAAAAAGTCTCCAACAGGACGTTGCATGTATAACTGTACAAAACCACTCTAAATATATACTTATAAATAAAGAAAACTACTGAAGCATCAGCTTTCCCATACACCTGCAGATTAAACTTCTCAACAAAAAAGCCAGTTTAGCCAAGTTTTTTGGCAGAAGAGACACAACACTTTGCTTTCAAATACTCCAAGTGGTGAGTGCTAGCAGAGCCCCAGGATATGGTGCATTCCAAGCATCCATTCCACACTGGGCAGCTGGACAAAAAACACCTCAGCCCTTCCAAGGGCTGCGGGGCCATCATCCTGTGAGAGCCTGTCCAGAACTCCTGAGTGCACATGGGATTAGTCACATGGGCAATAATGCAAATCACAATTCAAGTGTTTCCATACAGATGAAATATAAGCAGTGAAATCAGAGATTTACTATGTCTGGGCAGCATTGCTTCCCAGGCACTCGGCAATATGAACCATTTCTGAGGCATGAAATACCCGAATGACCTTGAAGGGAGGGAGCTGAGGATTTATGTACAGGAAGCAACCCAGAACACCTTGCCACAGCTGAATTTTATTTTGACTCTTGGAAAATATAGCCGATCCCTCACATATGATAGCTGCTGCCTCCATTAAATGCTGCAACAGCAAACAAATCGTTTGGCCTGCCATGAAAACTCGGAGAGAACAGCCATAAAAAGTAGATCTCCATTTAATTGTCAGAGAATTTGCAATATCATCAGGTTCTGAATGAGTCATATCTCTGTGTTGTCACAAGGTGATGTAAAAATGGGCTGGAAGGCCCAAGATAAGAGTCCCAGAGGGTGTGTGACCACCCCTGGACAACCAGCTACTGGTGGCTCCAGGCAGTAGGTTCCCAAGGGCTGTGCAGGCACCCCAGAAAATAAACATCTCACATCAGTGCCCATGCAGACTGGGGAGCTGCAAGCACATGGCCAGCAGTGTTCCACCTTTGTGTAACAGGGAAAGAATGTCCTGAACACCTGGCAAACCCTATGGAAAAGCACTGGGAACTGAACAGTACGTGCAAAAAACCCACCTGCAGCAGTGGGAAAGGGGCAACAACAATGTGAGATGAATCTCTACCATGATGCCTTCGATGCTCCATTTCTTTACAAGGGGGGCATATCTGCCCCAGGAGGGAATCTTCAAGAAAACACCAATTAAAAGAAAGCTCCCTCCCTCTGTCTCCACTAGCAGGGTCTTCCTAGGAAGTGGCAATTGACTCTGAAGCCAATTCAGTACTTAATTGGCACAAGGAGATAGCAGAGGGAGAAAAAATGGCTGTACAGTGAAGTTGTTGAAGACCCTTTTATGATAAACTTCAAAAAGAACAGAAGTCCAGAAAACAAAACCACCTAAAGAGGAGTAAGGAAAAGGTTCCTAGCAATTTCCATGCTATTTTTCATTGTTAACTAAAAACATCCCAGAGCCAGAACTTTTGTGCTATTTATTCAGCTGCAAGAAGAGCTGTTCCGACTGAGGATTGCACAGAGCCTACCACAGGGGCATGCATCGGGCACTCGGGTAAGCCCAGGAAGGCAGTGCCATCTGCAGGGCTCGGAAAGCACTCACGACTCTCATTTTTTGGAAAACCAGTAAAACAGTTGCTGCCGTGGAGGAGTGGTGAAAGAGCACAGTGAGGGCTGCTCAACAAAGTACGTTACATCTTCTGAAGGAAATTACTGAAACTGATAAAAGACCTTTCAGCAGCAAAAACAAGATAAGAGATGTCACTACACAAGCAGCAAGAGACCCTTCAAAGCACTGAAGTGAGAGGGTTGAGTAAATTTTGATCACAGATCATCTGGTAAGTCACATCATCAGCATTTAGGGAAGTCAGGGCATGGCACTTTTATATTAAAAAGGGGGAAACATCTCCAGGGTTGAAGCAACAAAGATCTGGAATGGCCTCCCAGGGAGGGTCAAATCTGAAACCTCCAGGAAATCAGAAACCTCCAGGACAAGGGACTGCAGAACACAGGGCTTGTAATAACAAAGAGCTTTATTTGGTGACCCAAAACATCTTAATGAGTTTTCTATCTGTTTACATGCAATGTTTGCATCATAGAACAGATCTGGGAGGAGAAGGCATTTCCTGGAAAGGCAGTGTTAGTATTGGAAAACGACTGGCTATATGGCTTCCACACCTTGAGCATGGACAAGGAAATACTTACCGGCGCTTTTTTTCCTGCACTAATGCACAGCTTTAAACTATTTGTCTTCCACCAGGCTTTTTTTCCAACTTAATTACCAAACAGTTTTTCAGCCTGCAGTGTATTTAGAGTCTAATCCCAAAAGAATGGGTCTTCTGTTTCTGTCCCATCTTAATACAAAAATAGAGAAAAATACATCTGCTGCCATGTTATTATCAGGAAAATATATATATTCATTCTGTATTCTACAGTCCACTGTCCTGTTCAATTTTGCATTTCAGCTTTGTGTTGCTCTTCAGCAAATGTCTGAGATCCAGAGATCTTGGAATAGTGAATCAGGGCAGGGAAAAATTTCAGTACACAAATTCACCCACCTGAGAGTGGTGCCAAGATTACAGACTGAGCCGGAGGGCTGGAATAGTCAGTGTTCTCCAACTGCAAGGACTTGAAAAAGACCTCTCTATTAATTGCAGTTAAATACATTATGCTTGGCACCACGCTAGGCTGTCCACCAGGCAGGTTACTGAATAACTGGTAAGATAAATGTACCACTAACCTCTCATCATTTGAAGCTTTGCCCATTCATAAAAGCCAGTCCAACATTTTTTAATATACTTCTGTGCAAAAACAATTTACTGTTAACTGAAGAACAGGGGCTTAGCTGAAAAACAGCAGTGAAACAGGTCTGTTGCTGTGCTGGGCACCAACATCCTGCAGTAACACAAGCTTATTAATTCTAGCCTACCAAGCTCTTTGAATTTGCAGAAAACCATTGCCTGAAAATGCTATTATTTTCCTGAAATCAGCATCTGTTGTTTTCAGTGTGAGCTATTCACTGTCAAAAACAGCATCTGAGCATCCCTGCTCTCTGTTTATGAGAGAATCACCGCCTCCACTATAACATTTGTTTACTCCCAATGCCAGAGCAACTGTGGAAGTGAGAGGTCAATACCCTGCCATAACATCTCATCCCATTACCGGTCAATCATGCGAGGAGGTGCAAATTACAGCTGGCCTCTCACATGTGTTTGACTAAACACAGCCTCCTGAAAGCAAATTTTGGTGGGCTGGGAGCAGCAAGCTCAACATCCCTTGCTGCAATTGCCTCTTGCTTATCTCCATGGGCAATTAATAGCATCTCCCTTGGGTTCTTGATGGGCTGGGAGGATGTGCTCTTGAACACTGCACAGTAGCTGAGATTTAATTACAGGGCCAGACTGCTACTTTCACAGCCCTTTCACTCAGGTGGAGGACTGGGGACAGAGGAAGGTGGGTGACAGAAAGCTGCTTGGGGTCCTGTTGCCTGTTCCCACCATCCCACTGAAACACTGACTTCCCTTCCCATGCTGCAGTCTGTCTCTCCCACAAAACGGGAAAGAAACATGGGCTGTCAATGATTTCGGAACGGCTTTTAAGCCATAAAAACACCCATGGAAAGTGCTGCTGGAAACCTTTACACTCACAGTCTTTGGAAATCAGACCAAGGGAGACACAAACTGGGGTGGCCCTGTGTGCAGTGGTACCAGACTCTGGCTGTTTCCATGGGATCTGGGAGGAGCTGCAGTATTTTGGGGCAAGAATGGTCTTGGCTGTGCCTCTCTCCAAGCAGAGTTCATGAGTCCTGTGTCCACCACCTCTTCCTCTGCCTCAGCAGAGAGCATGGAGGTGACAGTCTCTGGGGATTCAGTATTACAGGCTGAGATTTAGCTCAAGCTTGGACACATTCTCCCTATCCAGGAAGAAATCTAACTTGGAAGTGGGGATTGTTTTCCTGTGTGACCTAGAATCAGCCACAGCCTTGTTTGATGCTGGACAGAAATAACAAGGACTGGTAAAGCGTCCATGGTGCCTGAGGTCACTCCAGCCCATTGTCCCCTGAGAAGCACATGAAACATGAATGACCCTTTCTGGTGAGAGACAATCATTCAGGCCTTCCACAGGTAAAAGCTGTTCATTACAAATTTCACTGGTGAATGCCCAAGCCCTCCTGCCACAGAGGTCCATGGTCAGCAAGCATGATGGACAGAGAGAACAGGACTGGAATTCAATTTCCACAGGGTGAGTAAGGTGGGCAACATGAAATTAAAGTTTTCTGAAGGCTCTTTCCTATTAAAAAAAAAAATTAAATACAAGAAAAAAGAAGTAATGTGGAATGGGAAAAAAAACAAAAACAAAAACAAAACCCCCAAAACCAACAAACCAACCAAAAAAAACCCTGGAAAAACAAGAGCTCTGTGCTAACTGCAGATATTTACCACTAGCAAGAGACTTTTCCATGGTGATTACACTAGCAATGACCATCCTAATAGCGCAGCAAAATGTCAGAATTATTATTACTTTATTTAATTATGTTACTATTGCAGATATAGAGGGAAAACGTAATACTCTACTGCCCAAAAAGAAGATATAGGTTCTATGATGAGATCACACACATTCTGCTGTGTATTGGGAATATCAGAGATTATAAAAAGAGGGCTGATGGGTGGGAAGGCAAGGAAGAGAAAGATGTAACTAAATTAGAATGAGGTTAAAATATATTAATTAATGTTGTAAAATAATTTTGGAGCTGTAATACCTCCTCATATTAACAGTTTTCAGTGTTACTATTTTGCCCAGCCTCAGGCAGCACTGATGAAAGGAAAAGTGGTTATTAAAAGAAAAAAGGCAAAGGAACCCCATTCAACACTTGGTCAAAGTGTAGGGAAAATGACAGGAAACATCCTTGGAGTCATGCCCAGTGACAGAAGAGCTGAAAGGGAGGCAGGCATGGCCTCACATGAACATCCACCTGCTCAGCTCTGTTCTGTAAATGCTGCTGGAAGTGTTCTCCACAAGCACAACGCTTACGCAGGCAGGAGCCACTCACCCCACAGTACCATTTTGAGAAGCTCTGAACAGTCAGTACTCTCTGTAACTAAGGTTGTCAAGAGAGAAAGGAACAACAACAACAACAAAACAAACGAACCAACAAAAAAACCCCACACCAGAATTTGGCCCTGAACAGCAAGACATTAAAAAACAGATTTTTTTGACAGGAGTCCATAATCCAGCAATATATAAAAAGCTTGATTGTTTCCAGTTGCAGAAAAGTAACAGTTTTGATGTTCGTGGAGTAACAAGAGTCTTAAGCTCAGAGATTCAAATGAAGGATTCAACCCAGAATCCATAGTAGTTTTATCAAAGGAAGAGGAAAGAAGGGGAAAAAACATGATGAAGAAGAAATCACATTCACACTTTGAAGATGCTATGTGAAAGTGAAAGAAAATTCATGAGGAAAAGGCAAACTGTAGACAGAGGGAGAGACTTGATCGACAATACCAACTGAATCAAAATGCCCCCTCTCCACGTCAAGAGAATAATTTGCCTGAAATTCCCTTAGTTTACTGTACTAGGAAGAAAATCACAACAGTGCTGAGATCTGCCCAGGGAACAGACCAGGTGCCAGGATCTGAAACAGCCCTCCTTCAAGCACTGTGCCAATGCTAGAGAGCTGTGTCCTCTCTGGTTCCTGAGCAGGTCCCTCCATTCCTCACTGCCTCCTTGAGCTGGTGGCTGGACTTGTACCTGAGACACTCAGCAAAAAATGCAGCAAGGTGCAAAGTCTTGCAAAGAACCCAAATACGAATAAAGTCCAAGAACAACATTTGGCCTAAAAAGTGATGTTTTTTCCTCTTGAATGGAGGACTGGACATACCTGTCACAAGCACTCTTGCTGCCCACAACACCCATCCTTACCAGAGAGCCTTGTTGAGTTTATGTATTGTCACTGGAGGATCCAAATAAAACCTCAGCTCTTGTCTTCCCCAGAAGCTCAATAATTATCTTAAGTGATTGATTTTTACATGTACTGAGTTCCCTGACAGTAGATCAGGAAACAGCTCAGAGTGGTTTCTCCTGCATGAAAACACATCATTATTATAAGAATGACTGAACCAGTTGGGTCACATGAAGTGCAGCAAACTTCTGCTAATTCCTCAGAACAGACCCATGAACCCAACACAAACAGTTGCTTCTTTCTTAAAGCTGAGCTGAGCTTTGCACCTCCTCTCCCTATTGCCTAAACAGAGTGGGCCTGGCTGCCAAGCTGCTCAACACCCAGCATAAGTCAAACCCTTTTCTTCAAACTTCTAAAAGGACCTTCACTGATCCTCAGAGCTGAGCCCTGAGGAAGACCCCCAGTGACTGGCCACCAACTGGGTGTGACACCATTCCCCACCACTCTGGTCCCAGACATCCAGCCAGTCTCTCAAGCAGCAAACAATGCACCTGTCAAAGCCATGAGCATCCAGTTTCTTCAGGAGAATTCCACGTGACATGGTGTTAAAGGCTTTACTAAAGTCTAGGTAAATAACGTCCACATTTTGCAAACTGGGCTGCAGAAATCAACCCTCTGCATTTTTGGCCAACTCTCCCATTCACAACTCTGTTGAGATGATCTGTTGAGATGATTGATTTCACTGTATTTATAGACTAAAGCTGACATTTCTTTGTAAAAATGAATTAAAGACCTGCTTTATTTCAGCTTATGTATAACTCCCAATAACACAATGACCCAGAAGAATCAGAAGCATCTTAGCCATCAGTTACCCTGGTTTTGCTGTATCTCAAACTTCAGAATCACCTAGGACCATGTCTTCATCATCCAAGGCTTGGGGGTTTTTAGAAATAAATTACATATGTTAAAATGTTTGTCATATCAAAACTAAAAAAAGAGAGGAAAAAAACCCACTGACATGAAAAAACTAAGCAATATGACTCATGACAGACACCAGATGCAGCCTTATCGCACTGGTTTAGCATTGGGGTGAACACACTGACAGCTGTAGAGACTCTCATGATCCATATTTATGTCAGCAATATCCAGACAGAATGGAACATAAGCAGTTTCTGAGCTGACATTTTCAGCCAGCTCCTCACAGCTGCCTTTAACTGGATCCAGAATTAAGTGTTCTCAGACACAGTGCACGGGAAATTCACTCTTCTGAAGGTGTGCTAACACTAAAGAAAGATTACAAGCTTCTAAATGGCTTAAAGGTGCCTTTATGGGCTCTTTCCTAGCTATCAAAATACTTGGGAAGGCCTCTCCCCCTGCATGGCAGTTCACACAAACACTAACACACCTAAGCAAATTTACTTTCAGGACTAGCTCTAGTAAAGCCAATGGTGCACTCAAATTCCCTGAAGTGCTCTCATTTACAGGATCAGAAGCTTCAAGAGCCTTTTAATTTTTTAACAGAGGGGGATGAAAATCAGGAAAAGTTGATTTCCCTAAAGCTGCTTACTTTAGCCCTGGAATTGAACATAGAAACAGAAAAACCAGTACAAGATGCAGGGTCAAAAGCTGACCCTCACTGCTTGCTATCACTTGCTGAAATCACCCAAGCACACATAGGTCGGCTGTTCATGCTGAGCAACAACCATGTATGAGGAGAAGATAACTTGTATCTTTTTCACTTTTGTCTGGATGAATGACCAGGTCCTGAAGGAGGGTCTCCAAAGAACAGTCACTAACAGAGACAGAACATGCAAGCTTTACTCTGCAGCCCTCTGTCATTAACTCAGCAGAGCTGAGGGTTAACAGTCTCCTCACCACCATTCAGAGCAAAGAAATGTACAGCCAACACTTAACTTTTTTGGAAACATCAAAGTTTGAGGCCTCTGCACGCAACATATGCACATGCTTTGCTTTGCTGTCAGCTTTTCACTGCTGCACCTGGCAGAGGCAGGAAAAAAGGAACACAAATCCACAGCACCACTTCTCCAGCAAGCTCTCAGAATAAGTTGTAAGAGCTACTCGGGCTACTAATCAACTTGCCATCTGGCCAAGCAGGAGCTGTGAAACTATGCAGAGATAAAATGGCAGTGGATGTTTTCAAACTCATGTGCAAATTTTTGAAGTTTGCATCCCCTTGTTTGGATAACCAGCTTCTTTTCTCACTTTCTTCACAGTCCTTAGAAAACTAGGCCCTTGCACTTCAGTAGAATCCTCATGGACATCCTTATAAATCCTCCAAGGGATGAGCCCAGGGCAGGGCCATCTCCCTACTCAATATGGAGTAACTGGAAAATCTCCCTTTGCATGAACACTGTGGGAAATCTGGAAATCTGAAAGTTGTATCTTTAATAAGCATTGAAGGCTCCCACGGATGTTGGAGGCCACTAATCTTGGCCACATAACAGGAGCACTCTCCAGCTGTAATGCACTGACTGGGAAACTTAAACCCCACTACTGATAGTGGTGGACTCGGAGGTGGTGGAGACTGACCAAACAGTCCCGAGGAGATGCAAAAAACTATGCATAGCTCATAGATCACTTAATCTACTTGAAATCTCAGCTTGTGATCCAGCATCACTTAGCTGCCTTTAAAAGCCAAGCTGTGTAGGATCTGAAGGTGTTGTCCTCCCATGCCTACAGGTGGATTGTGCACACACAGCACCCCCACACTGTCTCTGCACACAGGAAATTCAGAGGCTGCTTTCTCACCCTCAGCTGCACAGGCACACTTGTCCTACTAACAGCTTGCAGACCTGCTTTCTTTCTCTTGCTCTAAGTTTATCTATTTCACCTTCAGAGCCTGCAGCTAATGAGTAGTACCACTCCATCATTTTTATAGAGACACTCTCCTGTGGGCCATTAAAATCACCCAGGGGCAGTCTCTCAACAGCTAGGGTCTGAAACTACCGCAGATGTCTGAAGACACGAGACTTTATTCCAGATTCGTTCACACTGGATTTGCTCTATTTAAATTAAGTTTACTCATGTTGATGAAGTGTTGCTCCAGATTCACATGGTGCACGAAGTGAAGCTTTTCAGGTAGCGATTCACACTGAGTGAGTCCACTTAGCTGTGAAAAAATCTATTTGAAATTACTAATTTCCATGACAAATTAAAAGCTGTTTGTCATACCACATCCAGGCTGAAAAACCACCAACCATCTTAGGCATAATAGGAGAAGCCTCTTTTTAAGAGCCGTCTTCCTTACAGTGGCATGGCAGGAGACTAGGAGAGAGCCTCACCCCTGAGAGGCTGCCTTCATTATGAGAGATTTGAAATGAAGGACTTTTCCCTGTAAAGGTTTGAACTCTTTATGACAGACCATAAGCAATGTCCTTCATCTTCTGCAGCTGCAGAATGCCCCCTCAGGATTGAGGTGCTGCCAGGGAATTGAGCAAGTTGGACTACAAAGGTCAGATGCCCAGCTGGCATAAATCACAGCTCAGCTGACTTTCACGGAAGTACAGGTGAAAATCTTGTTGGAAGAGATGTCTTTAGCATTGCAAAGAAAGGTGCCCAGGAAGAAGAATGTCTAAATGCTAAAAGCAAATTTGTTCCACTGAAGTCACTGCCACATGCCTCAGCAGTTGATGGCAAAGCAGACAGTGACTGGCACAGATATACTCTGACATCAGAGTTTTGTTTGAGACCACCTGTTGCTGAGTGGCAGTTTGTAATTTACTTCCTCCATCTTCTGGGATGGCAGAAGAACAGCAGCAGAGCAGCAAACAAACACACATGCAAGTTTATGTGATTCATATGCTTGAGGAGAGCGCAGACAGACCTACGAGGACCAAGGCTGCATTTATCTGAGCTCGACTCTACCTGATTTCTGCAGGATGCTTCAGGATCCCTGCCTGTCTCTGTGCTGCCACCAAAAGCCACTGCCTTCGGCCTGGTCCCTGGGTCACCTTCTCCTCACTTGCACCTGGCAACAAGGAGGCAGATCCACAGGAAATGCATTTGAGCTCCCATATTACTTTACAGGCCCAAAGGTAAATTCAAACTGATGGCACCATTTCCACAAGACACCATCCTTCCATTAAAGAAACTTGCTTTAAAATACCACTACAGAGTAGTGGTGTTTGGCCAGGAATTTTGTGTACCCAGCTAGCAAAGCCTGAGATTTTAATGGTAGGTGTCAGGAGACTTTCTGAAAATCAGCCCTTTTGAACATGTCAAACCAAGCACCCAGAATTTAAAGCACTTAATATTTATCAGCCACTTTAAATTGCTGGCCCTTGATTATGAAGGAGTACAGCTGTACAAGAAAGGACAGAAGCTCCTCATGGGAATGATTTGATCTTCAGATTAAAAAGGAAAGAGCCCAGCAATATTTACTTATTTGGCTTTTAAACAAAGTTAAGGGGAAAAAAAGAAGAGGCTGTGGCAAGCAGCAGCAAAGAAAAAAGTTCTCATTACTGGGCTGTGCCAGATTCTTCATCTAAAAATAGTCTGTTCAGCAGCTTTTGAAAAAACACCGCAGTGTTTCATTGAGATGCCACAGTATATGTAAAAAACACAATCAAGAATATTATGCCTCTTGTCTGCAATAGTCATATTTAAATTGCTGAATCTGATCTAGGAGTAAAACTACTTTAAAATATTAGAACTAATGGGCTAAGTCGAGCACAGAATTAAGGGGTTTCTGCCACCCCCTTCTTTTCTGGGAATGTCTCAGTAAAAAGCAGAATTGGCACCAGTTAGTATTAATTTACTCAATTAAAGAAGGAATAAGGTAATAAACATAGAAGATGACAAAACAAGAATGTTACAAGAGCACATGGCAGTAATCTAGTAAATTCAGCTTTGTACCAGTAAAACCCAAACAAACAAACCTCCCATTTTCCTTCCTAGAGCTACTCCAGTGGAGAGTAACACAGATCTTCTCCAGCTCTTAGAGGTGAAAATTGCTGCAGGAGCTGTTTGTTTCTGTGTTGAACTCATTTGTAAATGATGACTTCATTTGTGGGCACAGAGGTTGATGGTGTAAAATAAATAAAAACGCTCTTTAACTGCACCTTTCTGAGAGCATCAATACTTTGCATCACCAATGTCTCTTCCATTCAAGAAAAACTGCAGGTCATGTTTCAGCTGAGCAGTCCTTTGCTGACATTTCCCAACTAAAGGCTCTAATGGACCAAGGGGAGGGAATTTTCATGTATTTGTTGCCAGAGTGAGCTTTCGTATAGAGGATGTTGGGATGTCACATAAATATTGCAGGCTCTGGATTTGTAGCACAGGAACAATACGTGCAGAGAGCAAAGCAAGTCCCTTTACACCAATAAAGCCTGGCATTGTTTCTTAGCTGGATTAAAGTGGAATCACTCAAAAGAGGAAAAGCTATTTCATTCTTTACTGATAAAAACAGCTTAAGGAAATGATCTGTTTTATCGTGCATCCACACCAGCTTGAATCTCTAGCAACTCTGTCAACATGGATTCAGTATCACTCTGCACACCCCAGCTAGTGGTGTGTCTGACAGGGACACCTTTGTGGCTCTGAGGAGAGGCACTACCCAACGCGCCATCTCAGAGTTAGGATACTCTCCATGGTCATTTCTGGTACAGTGACCATTTCCCAACCTTTATTTTCCCAGTAGTTCTGTGACTTCCTAACTAAGAGTATTCTGTTAGGCTAATGAACAAGGGACATTATTAGTTGGTGGATTTGCAGCTTTACTAGAGGAACTTCCTAAAAGATCCCTCTCCTGTATCCCCTGCCCATGAGGTTTCCTATAGGAAATGTCAGTATGGCCCATTACAAACATACATCAGCTGCGCCAGCATTTCCTAGCTAATGAAATTAATCTCTTCTTAGAACAACTAAAACAGCTACACAAGAGTATTTGCATTCTCAGTAAAACCCGAGCACCTTCAGATGTCTGGAGCTTACGTGATTTTATAGGCATTCCTCAGGCAACTTGAATCATCAGGCTTTAAGAGGGAAAAAACTCCATTTTCTTCTGTAAATTCTAACAACAAGGGTGGCCTAGGACAAGTAACAGTTGAAAGGAGATGGGGGAAGGGGATATAAGAGAATACTTGATAAACATCCCAAATACATTTGTGCAATTATTGAGCTTCAGGAATGTCTTCTATTTCCTCTGTGCTTTTATAACACTTCTGAAGAAATCATATTTACCATTTTGGCAGCAATACAGCAGTGCTAAAGCTGTTCTGCTATACACCACACCAGGTGAAGCACTATCCACAGGAGAGGAGATATAGGGATGTATCAAAGGCAAGGACATGTAGCATCCCACAGCAACAAAGCATTTCGCAAACACTTGTAGAAGTGCTTTGTTGTGTAGAAAAGAATGACCAGAATAGGGTTTTAAATGCCGGGCTGATTTAGGGCAGAGCACCAAGCTGGCACATCTCCCAGTTCTGTTCAATCTGGTTCTTTATTAGGCTGTGGATATACTGTAATTAGCGATTATACAAGACATTACCTGGTTAAATCCCCCACTCCCTGTTTTCTATATTTGCCACATTCTTGATGTTTCTTCTGCCCACAAAAGCATCCTTTTTGGTAGCCACCCAAATGGGGTTGACACCCAGCTTATTTCTTGGAGACCTGGGATCAAGTCTCTGCACCATCCCTGATCTGCCTGTCCTCAGGCCCCCTCATTCCACTGCACAAGAGATACTCACAGCACTGCAACATCTACCTCGGCTTGGGTGGGGAAGACCAGTTTAACTAAAGCACAGTTAAACATTGAAATTCTTTGCCTAATTAGCTGCACAGTGTCATGATCTGGTTACTAAAGTTCTTAGAAATGCCCCTGCCTGAATTAAGGTGCAAACAAGACCATATGCCAGTGACAATAGTATGGGTTTTATTTGATAGTAAATTTGAGGGGGAGAGAGAGGGGAAGAAAGAAAGAAATAGAAAATAGGTGGGGGGGACAGAAAGAGTGACAGAGACAGAATAAAGAAAATATCACCACACACTGGATCCCAGTGGTGTTCCATTGATCCTCTCCAGCTGGTCTTCTTGGTGGTGAAGGTCCCCCCGAAAAGCACAGAATCCGATGGGTTAACACACGCTCAGGCTAGGTAGGGAAACCCAGGCACCTCCCTGGAGGGGGGAGTTTGCCATTGTCTCTTGCAACAGACTTTGGGTTTGTTGCATCACCACGTGCAGTCCTGTGGTGCGAGGCTTCAGAAATGACTCGGGGGGGGGGCACTTTGGGGGGTCTTGGATGGATTATGCCTCTCACGTGAATGTCCCGTGGATGTGGCCTGTGGGGTTGGGGGTTCCCCAGCTGGGCCAGTTTTTGTAAGGGAAAATGGGTGCTCAGTGCCTCTGACCAGAGGTTACACCCAAAACCTCCTCTCCCCACTTCATTTCAGGGGGAGTGGGGAGGTCTCTGTAAACTTGGCTTCTGTGGAATGTGGTCTTCCCCACCCCAAACTCAGCCAGAGAAGAATCTCTGCTGCGTTTGGCTTTCTTGTGGATGCATTCTTCTTTTTTCAGCCCTGTTTGTGTTTTTCCTAGGCCTGAGATGATTAAAGAAGGGGTTTTCCCTTTATCTTATCTTAGTGGTTTAACTTACAGTCGAAAGTCCCAGTCAGGAATCTTCAGGGAAGCTTCTTTGGTTGTAGCTTCTTTATACAGTTTAAAACTTTATATCAATGTTTGAGGCATGAACTATTTCAGTCTCTGACACACAGAGGAAACAAAACCAAATCTTTTCTCCTTGCTTATACAAAGATATGACTACAGAGCAGGATTTTACTGTGGTAATACTGATGGAAATTTGAAGACCCCTTGAAACAAAAACCATCCATAACTAGGGGTAGTTGGAGGCTAAAATTAATTATTCCCTAAATGTCATACAATTTTTTAAAAGTCTCCAGGACTGAAACATGCTAAAACCAAAATTTTTATGAGAACATTTAGCCTTGCATATCAGAGACTGAACCATTTACTACTGCTATTCTCCACAATATTCCCCACCATGTAATTAACACACACTGTCAAAAGGCACAGGGAGGCCACCACACCATGTTGCTGACCCTCTCTAGCTGCTCTTACCCAAAGCACAGCTATTGGGAGTCCCAGCTCAGGACAGGTTCTGCACTGGTTTTCCTTGCAAGGAAGAGATGCCAAAACTGTTCTAGCCTGAGCTTCAACGTGTGAAAATAAATTCAGTAAAAAAAAATTAAAAAAACAAGAATTAAGCTGTCAAACAAATGCCCACCTTACTGGGCAAGTTGTAGATCAAATATATTTTAGGATCCTGGCAGAATTTCAGGGTCAAAGTGTATCTTTTTTGCAATTTAGTTGGATATGCTTCAGCAACGATTAAAGCAGAGAGGCAGGCACACACTTTCTTAAAGTCAAGCACTTTGGAAGACTCCAATATTTACTAAAAACACACCCCATTGTAAATTCTCCTTGCTACAACTTTCTGTGTGTGCAGGTAAGAGGAAGAAAAAGCAATAACAATGGGCAAAGCATTTTGGATAAGTGCCAATCAGAAGCTTTATACCCTGGTATTTTTTCAGTGTTTTAATACAACTGATGTCTAATGACCTTCAGAGAAAGCACTCCAAGAACACGGTCTCATTCCTCTCATATACCACATTTAAATACAAACAGGCTGAAAGAACTGTAATTACAATATTGTGGAATAGTGTTTTCAGAAATAACCAGATTTACTATTCTGTTCTGAGGACACACGTAGAGAAATGAACTAACTATATACCCACCCATCTGAATGCTGACTATGGAGTTTATGCATCCTGGTTGCAAAAATCATAAATAGAACAGGAAGGTGAATCAGAGGGTACAGTTTTATGGCTATAATTTTGCTTCCTTCTTCAGATCAGATGGCTGAAATAGAAGAATTAAAGCCCATCAGACATCACACCATACGTCTCAAATGTTCAGTAAGGATAATATCCAATATACGATGAACCAAGTATTTAAAGGAAGATTTTTTTAGGTTACTCTTTCTTATGCATATAACCATGTTAAGGAGCAGATTTGAAGAACAAAACCCAGTTTAAAGAATTCCTGATTTAAGTGCTTAACAATGTAGCTGAAAATTTTTATCTTCTTGAGTTGCGTTTGGTTTCATTTAACTCACAGCTCATGTTCACTTTCACCTGAATTTCCAAAAACTGTTGAGAGCATAAGAAAGAATTACTAGTTTTGTTCTGTCTGTGATTCACTCAGGAGAAAGCATACAGCAAAATCAGATTCACCAGTAGGCTGAGATTTCTGGCTATTTGACAGGTGGGTTTATTACCAGACATGGCAGTTTACAGACACAGTCTGACATTTTGAAATTTCTGTTCTCATACTGCTGTAAATTTCTCACTGCATTACATTTAGGAAACAATTCAGAAAGGTCTAAAAATCACCTGATCCCCGCTGCTTCAACATCCCTTAAATCAAGACTATTTCATGTTAAGCAAAGCACCAATGAATCTGAAGATTTGGTATTTTGAGAAGGAGCAGTTTCTCTTACACCCTGTAGAAAGGAGGGAAGGAAGCAGGTTGCAGACTTTCCTCCCAGCTCTCAGTTCCTTCAGGTCTCTGCAAAGAAACCATTGCAGATCTCAGTCACCTTCAAAGTACCAGGGGTGAAATCTCAGCATCGGCACTGACAGTCTCACTAACTGCAGTGGAGCAGAATTCCACAACAAGGAATGTGAGAGAGGAAGGGGGATGATAGCTAGATGGTTCTTAGTGGAATAACCTAAATATACCATTATTTGGGGGTAAAAAAAGACTGGGGATTCATTAATGAGTCTTTACCTTCTATTGCATTTGTTATATGAAATATTATTTGCATTATATTCATAGTTTACTGTCATACTAATACCATCCTTCTGCATTCATCTCCAGTATCTGGCAAGTGCCTACAAAATACTACCAGGAATTGGTGCAAGAAGTGGCAAGCTAAGACTTTTTCATTTCATAGTTTTGGATCACTGTATACATTGCCTTGTCCTCTCCTGAGGAAAAAGGCGGTCAGAAAACATCCTCAGCTGGGGCATTGGTAAGACTCAGCTTCACATTTGCACAGCACCCAGTGAAACAAGGTCTTGATGCTTGGAAGGGTTTGTGAGGCACAAAGCACCACAGTTACTACCACAGTGTATTTTATTAGGAGCTTTACGAGAGCCAGCATCACTTACCTCACTTGGCATAAGCAAACACATTATTGAACACACAAGGAGTATCTGCTGTACCCAGCACCTGCCTTGGCTCACTGCAAGGCACTACCTGGCTGTCCCTGGGACAGGGGGAAGCAGAGGAGCTCCCCAGGCTTGAGGAGAGGCTGAAGGACTCCTCTGAACCTTGGGCAATTCTAGACCTGCAGCTCTAATCCTACTACAGGCTCCCATCAAGATCAAGGAAGTGAGTCCACGTCTCTGTTTCCCCTCTATAAACCCACAAGAGCATTTCCCTCATCCCATGCACTTTCTACCTCGCCTACTTTACAAGTCTGATTCCTCAGAAAGGGGGAACCCCTCTATGTCTCAGTTGTAGCACCATTGAATCCAAGCAGTGACTGGTCCCTTAGGTGATACTTTAAAACAAAAACCAATACGAATCTTTCCTAACAATTGGCTGAACACCTCCTCCCACCCCTCTGCTCCCCCGCCCCTGCCAGGTACAAGGAATGTGCTACAGATATTCCCCAGTGCTCCCTAGACTTCCCCAGCAAGATCAGAGAAGATTAAATACTCTAAGCAGAAGGCAACAATTTTTATTTCAAAGTAAAAGCCAGGACACCAAAATTTGCCTTCCTGACAAATGAAGAAGAAATACATTTGCACATTTTTCTAAAAGAACTTATATGAAGATCTGCAGTGTGTAAAGTCCTAAGGATTGCAAATTATAAGGCATTTTTTCCTTTTCTTGCTTTCCCTCCATCTGAAAAAAAAGCACTTGAAGACAAGTTCTTTGCAGCAGAGGTCAGTGCGGAAAACATTGCTTTCTGCCGCAGACCCAGGAGTCCCCAGCAAGAAGATCCTAGAAATAAATATGCCTCTGCAAAACACTCCAGCTTTGATAAAATAACATTTTGACTGAGTGGCTATTTTACCTACAGTGTTCTCTATAACTTCATTCCAACTACAATTAAGTTAAGAAACACTGCACCTCCAAAACTTTCTCCTCTTCTGTAACCATCCGAAAGGATTTAAAACAAAAAGACAACAGGTTTTTTGTTCTTTTGTAGAACATGATTAAATCTGCATTCTCACTTTATAGTACAGCTAGGAGCAATTTTATTAAACTATTTATGATTATGGAGGGCATAATACGAAAATGATCCACAGCTCCTTTTTCTACTGATTCATAATATGAGAACAGGAGTTTGAGCAATGAAATTACCAGCATGCTAGTGTCAAATAAATGAAAGATGCCACTTTACACAGCACGTGGACATCTTACAGAAATTCCTACTGTAAAATGTCTAAATGTCAGGCAGGAACTGAATGGAAATGCAATTGCACAGCACAGTTATGAATGGTAAGAGTGCTGCACATAGAGATGCCATTCCTGCACTGATACTCACATTTTTTCTAAAGGTAAAAGATGGACCTGTAGCCCCCATCCATTCCTACAGCAGAATGGCCATCATGGCATCCTTAGAAAATTGCCCAAGCTTAACGTGACATTGTTCCATGCATGTGCCATTTTCTTCCTCATCATTTCCAAGGTGTAAAATTGGACTTGTGTGGCCTGATTCCAGAGATCCTATCTTGGAATGCTAATTACACTGGATATTACTGACAGCACCATTGTACAGCAAGCAGCATGGCAGTAGGTAATGAGCAATGAATGTGCAATCAAATCTGGGAGAGAGGGAATTTTGCAAGCCTTTAAACCTCGATATATTTCACAAACAGAAGCAAATTCACACTCAGAAATGCGAGATATAATTTAAGGCACCATTCCCTAATTTCACATAAAAGTAGATGCTCTTGTTCCCTAGGTACAGCCCTGAGTCCTCAGACAGGGAGGGTGAGGCCAGGCTGATATTTGAACAATAGATTTTGAAGTGTTTTCATGTCCACTGTGTTACAGTGCAGGTCACAGGCACAAGCTGGACACACAGAGTGATGTATGCTGGTTCAATAGACAATGCACCGGACAGACAGGATGAAATCAGTGCTTCTAACACTTTTTTAAATTCTTGGAGTACTTTGCTTTCCCTGAAATGCAGAAAAGAGAAATTATCTAGTTGATTTCCTCTTGTACATTTGATTAAAAAGGATGTAATTTACTTCTTTCAGAAATAGCTGTGAGGAGTGTGAAAGAGGCTCAAAAGTTCAGGACAGAAGCCATAGCACCATCTGGGCTGTGAATTTAGGGGCAACAGCCCCCTGGATGGCAGCTGCAGTGAAATGAAGAACCATTATAGTTGTTATACAGCTCTTACAAGTCCTTCTGTACTGCTGATTGCTCAGAAACCCACTGAAGACAAGGTGGCAAGCTGAAGTTCTCACCATGCCCTCTAAAACAGAGGAGGGACAGGGAGCTTTATGGTCTATGCTGACAAGACTCACAAAGACCAACAGATACCAGAAAACAGAGGTAAATCTCTGAAAGAGGGAATCCCTCCAATTTTCTCCAGTTTATTGGTATCTGATAGAAACCAGGAAAACAAATGCAGCTGGTTCAGGTGAAAATCAACCACACGAAGCTTTCTTCATTCCTTTAAACAAATAAGATGTGTTCATCTTCCATACCATATTATATTTTTAGGAATTTGCACTCTGGAGAAAGAACATAATGAGTTCCTCCAGTATCCAAGCCAATGGGCTTACCTTTCACAGTAAAAAAATCCCAACAAAACAAAACACAACAAATGATGAACCTGCTATCAAAACATTCACATGGTAATGCTTTGATTTTTATGCTTTCTTTTTGCTTTCATTGCATTATCTTTTTGTTAACATGTATTTATGCACACTAAAGATTACATAAAAGTCATTTGGCAAAGATAACACACAATAGGATTTGGGAATGTGAAATCAAATAATCCCATCAGCTTTGTATTTAGTACCCAGCTAGAAAAAGGGACAAGATCTACAACATCCTTTCTTGTTTACCTAGTGTAATTGCTTTTGAGCTTTCTTGCAAGTGGATTTCCTGAGCAACATTGTTTTCTCTCCAGTAAGGTTGGCTTTCATCCCAATCCACAAAGTTCTATGACTATAGACAATAAGAATGATAGACTAAGATAACCTTAAAGGCCAGTGTCTCTTCTATTTCTTTCCCTGTGCAGAACAAAACCTGAGTTTCTGACCACCTTCAGAAAGCACATGAGCAACATTTTGCAGAATAAATGCAAAATTGTGAGTCTACAAGCTCACAAAGCACTGTGCTGATGTCCTGCAATTAGGCCTCAGGAGAGTGGGGGGAAAGGAGAAGAAAGGAAAAAAACCCAAGGAAAGATCAATATCTCAAGAAGCAAATGACAAAGAGAAGCAGAGAAAAAGAAGGTAGAAACAGAAACTGAAGTCAATTCTAAGTTATGATAAATCATTCTGTCAAGAGTACTGAGTTTGGCAGCAATTAAGAGGTGATCATGGTCATAGAAACAAGGAGCTTCTGACCACTTCTGTTAGGGCTGGCACAGGGACTGTCCTCCTTTTGTATCTTTGGCAAGATTCAGCTTCTGCCAACGAATTGTACCTGTGTTCAGCAGCAGAAGTGATCCCTTCTCCTCCAGCCAACTGCAGGGATGCCTCCATGGATTACATTCCACCCCTAGCAGATTATGGGACTAGCTCAGGCAAAGGTACTCTTTACGGACGTTGTTAAAGCAAGTGAGAAGGTCCCAGACAGCAGCAGTTGAAAACCTGCTAAGTGCATTTCAAGGCTCTTCTACCTGGAGAACAGCCAACTGAAAACAAATTACATGGGTATTTTATAGTAATGCCACATCAAAAACCTACATAAAAGCTGTATCTGGCTCTATTTTCCCAGACAAGTAAACTTTGTTCCTCAGGCTATAGCGCCTCAGGATTTTTTCCAGCATTTTCAAATTACATGAGTAACTACATTCTTCTAAGTCTTTGCATCCTCTTCCTAAATAAAACATCTCTCAGAATTATCAAAGCAGATATATTAGTGTACTGGGCCAGCTACCTTTCATTTTTAACAGTTCTTTACATACACAGAAAGAAAGACAGAGAAAGGGGAAAATAACAAAAAAACCTTTCAAAGGACAGAGATAGGCTCCATCCTCTATATCAAATCAAATCTGCTTTAGTAGGTCTTTCCTGAGCTCCCCCATCCTTATTGGCCATCACACTATTTTACAAAGCTGTCACCGTATGTGAGATACTTCGTTTCAGGGAGAAAATTATCAAGATGAAAGAATTACTTACTCCACTTCCACCAACCTTGTGAATCATTCATGTTCCTTACCTGAATTACAGCCAGCTGCAGTATCTGTCACATTCTGGACCTAAGCCATGTCCAGTGTTATCACTGCGTCCCACAGCCATAGGGAGGAGGAGAGAGATCCATCAGGCAGGAATTGTGCAGCAAGATTGATTTATTTAATTATTTTACAAACTCTTTTATAGACTTTTTTTCTTCATAGTCTAATTGGACAAAGAATCAGCCACCCTCTGGGGTGATTGGCTAGAATCCTAAAACATCCATTGTCAAAATATTTTTCTGCTGTACTATAAACATAGTTCTACAAGGTTGCAGGTGTTCATAGTTTACAGAACTCTGCAAATATCTTCGTGAGAAAGAAAAGTATCCCACGGGCTTAGAAAGAAGCAGGAAAATTTCTTTCTAACAGCATTTTTGTACCCACAATTCCCCCTTTTTGTTTTATAAGATAACAATTCTACTATTAATCCTAAATAGAAATTTATATCAGTTATTAATTCTAAATATGTCCTTAAGGCTTTAACTATCTGACTCCATAACAAGAAATTTAAGTTCAGTCTCTGCTTGTGGAAGGACCATCCCAGTCTCTGCTTGTAGAAGGACCATCTGCCTGATGGTTGACATCTTGGTCATCATCAGAAGAGTCATTAAGCTGATGATCTACATTCTGGTCGCAATTTGGATGGTTGGCGTTCTGGTCATCATTTGGAGGTTGCCTGTTCTGCCTCTGCTGCCGTAGGTCAGGGCGAACGCATTTTGAAGGTAGCCACCGTACCCCAGTATCTGTGGAAACGCAAGCATACCCACGACCCCAAACGATAAGCTCATGCGGGCCTTGCCACTGGTTAGTGAGTAAATTCCGTACCCAGACTTTTGCCCAGGGCAGTTGTGTCTCACCTGAAGACTGCAATGAGAGAAAATGATTCAGAATAACAGGATTATTTGAATTTTGTGGTACTGTAAGGTAATTAATTGTATACAAAGCTTTTTCTAGTCTGCTCTGTGGGGTTTCTCCATGCATTCCCCTTTTCTGTTTGTCCAAAACACGCTTCAAGGTACCATGAGCGTGTTCGACTATGGCTTGGGCAGTAGGAGAATGTGGGATACCAAAGGTATGGTCTACACCCCATAGGTGTAAAAACTGCTGTGTCTTCTCCGAGGCATAGGCAGGACCATTATCAGTTTTCACAGAAGCTGGCACGCCCAGGACTGAGAAAGCCAATTTCCAATGGGCAATGACATCACGGCCCTTCTCTCCAGTGTGAGCAGAAGCCCACATAGCCGAGGAGAAAGTGTCAATAGACACATGTACATATTTCAGCCGACCAAATTCTGGGATGTGAGTTACATCTGTTTGCCAAATCTGCAAGGCTTTTAGCCCTCTGGGGTTTACCCCTGATGGCAAAGGCACAGCGAGCCCATGACAGTCAGCACAAGCACTGACAATACCATGTGCTTCAGTTGGCGTTAAATGAAACCGCTTCTGCAGGGTATGTGCACTTTGATGGAAGAAACCATGCGATGCCTTGGCTTGTGCAATTTTGTCAGGCTGAGGCCCTAGCCACACAGGGTTGGCCAGCATGTCAGCCCTGGCATTGCCTTCTGTTAGAAACCCTGGTAAATTGGTGTGGCTTCGAATGTGCAGAATGTAATACGGATGCACTCGAGCCTGAATCGCAGACCACAAGGTTTGCAACAGCGAAAACAGAGCCGCATTGTTCACCTCCTTCAGAAGTGAACAATCTAAGCGTTGGGTGATATCTGCTACATAAGCAGAGTCAGTAACCAAATTCAAAGGTTCCTGTGAGAATCATTGAAAAGCCATGGTAACAGCCCTTAATTCAACCAACTGAGCAGAGCCTGATTCGTGTTCCTTCAGCACTTGCCATTCCAATCCCTCCTTCCAGGTAACGATGGCTTTCCCAGTTTTCCCAGAACCATCCGTAAAGACAGTGGGTCCTTGCACTGGCACTCGGCTATTTCTCGGCTGCAAGGAAAGAACGGTCGATTTTGCCAGCTGCAGTAATTTATGGCTGGGGAGATGGTAAGTGATCTGCCCTGAAAAGTTTTGCAGCGCGCTTTGCAAAGGAGCACTATGGATAAGGCTCCACTCAAAGTATTCCTTTGAGATTGGAATGACAATTACTGCAGGATCCGCAGCCATCAGTTGCAAACACCGTTGACGGCATTTGATTATCAGAGAAGCGACCAATTCAAACACTGTGGTCACAATCCTTTTTGGCTGGTGAGGCAAAAAGACCCATTCTAGGATATGCAAATGCCATTGTGCATTCCACTGGCCAATGATACCTGAAGGATGGAGGTCTGGAATAGTAATGAAAACAGTGATAGCGATGGAGGGATCCATTCAATAAACCTGACGAGCGGAAACAGCCCGTTGGACCTCTTGCAGTGCTCGTTGCACTTCTGGAGTCAACTCCTGAGGTGAATTCAGATCGGGATCCCCTTTTAATGTATTAAAAAGCGGGGAAAGTTGCATTGGAGTTAGACCTAGATAAGGTCGTAACCAATTGATGACACCCAGCAGTTTCTGAGCATCATTCAAGGTTTTAATAGAATCTGGGAATCACACCTCTTGGCATTGGATAGTTTGGTCCAAAATTTTTACTCCTAAATATTTCTAAGGAGGATGCTGTTGAACTTTCTCTGGAGCTACCTCTAATCCATAGGCATGCAGAGCAGCGAGCAGCTGAGGCTGTATTCTCAGCAGCTCGTCCTGGGTGGATGCTGCCACCAGGATATCATCCATGTAGTGGTAGCAGCGTGCATCAGGAAACTGCTTGCGAACTCCGGCTAAAGCTTGGGCAACATACCACTGACAGATAATTGGGCTGTTCCTCATCCCTTGAGGGAGGACCTTCCATTGGTATCTCTTAGCAAGTTCAGCATTGTTAATGGCAGGCCCAGTAAAGGCAAATTTTGGTTTGTCATTAGGATGCAAAGGAATTGTGAAAAAGCAATCCTTCAAATCAATGATCAGGATTTCCCACCCCATAGGAATCATGGTGGGAGAGGGCATGCCACGCTGCAATGCCCCCATACCTTCCATTACTGCATTAACTTTCCGGAGGTCCTGCAATAATCTCCATTTCCCTGATTTCTTCTAAATTATGAAAACAGGAGTATTCCAGGGACTAGTAGAAGGCTCAATGTGCCCCTGTTGTAACTGTTCCTGAACCAGCTGATGAAGGGCGTCTAACTTCTCTTTTGGTAGGGGCCACTGCAGCTCAAAGATTGGTGTTAGTCAGCCACCTCTAACGCAGTGTAGGATGCTGTGCGCCCTTACACACAGTGACCCCTATTAAAAATTTGCCCCAATCCGTACGCCCCAAGCTGTCAACACGTCCTGTCCCCAAAGGTTAAGGGAAGTGGGAGTAACATAAGGCCTAATTGTAGCTATGTGCCCCTCTGAGTCCTTCACCATCACAGGCCATTTGCTTAAATAGCTCTGTGTGGTTCCTCCTAATCCTGCGATGGCCGATCCCACCGGGGCTAAAGGCCATGAGGGAGGCCACACAGAGAAGGAGATGATAGTTACATCAGCACCCGTATCAATCAAACCTCAAAGCTGAGTCCAGGGCGGACAGGCGTTCGGCAGGATCAGGGTACATGTCATCTGTGGCCTTTGGTCAGAGATGTCTGCAGTCCAGAAGGCCTGCGGAAGTCCCGTAGATCCACTGCCACTATCTCCATGAATTTGTTGCTCTATCCTGGGGACACAAGACTTAAAAGGCACTAATTTAGCAAGGCAGCTCTTTTCAGGAATAGTGACAGGGGTTTTTGCGTGGAGACCATAGCATGAATCTGACCTTTAAAGTCAGCGTCAATAATTCCTGAGTGCACTAAGATTCCTTGATGGGTAACATCAGGTTTTCCCACCAGCATCACACTGGATCCCTGGGCTAAGGGTCCCTATGCATCCAAGGGAACCTTATAAATACCGCTAGAGTCTAAGATGACTGCAGCTGCGGTGTGGACGTCAAAACCGTCTGATCCCTGGGTGCTGTCTCTAGGGTGGCGGAGTAGGCCTGTACCTGTACCTGTGCCACTCTCTGGGGGAGCGACTGCATTGGAGAGCAATTCCCCCTCCTTGCACCCTGGTGGAAGTTTCCTCACAATGGCCGACCATAGGCATGAGCCAGAGATCTACAATAGTCCGAGCAATGCCCTGGCCTGCCACACCTCTTGCAGTGAGGGATCGGTGTGTTCTCTTTTTGGCTCGGCTTAGGCCGCTTCCATTTTTTCGTGTGTTTGGGTTGCTTTGGTTCATGACCAGAAGATGCATGAACAGGCTGCAGGAACGCAGCCAAAGCAGACCTTTTCTGGTTCCCAGATCCCACCTTAGCGCAGGCCTCGACCATGTCTGTTATCTCAGGTTCTCCTGGTAAGGCATCTATGATTTTTCCGCACTCCTCATTTGAGTTATCTCTCACTAACTGCCTTAACAACATCTGTCTCAACCCATCATCCTCAACCTGCTTCTTGAGAGAAGCAGCGACTTTCTCTACAAAAGAGAGGAGTGACTCTGATTTCCCTTGAACTATTTCCATATATTGCTTTCTAGGCACAGACAACTCTATAGTTTTCAACAGGGCAGCCATGCTGACCTGTTGAGCTTGCTGCAGGACACCAGAGGGAAAGGTACCCTCTAGATCCCAATCTCCCTGGAGATTGGGATCAGAGAAGGCACCAGTCCCCATAAGAGCATCTGTCCCCACTGCACGTCTAGGGTCATCAGCAGGGAGCTGCATATTCCCTAATGCAGCCTTCTCCAGGTACTCTCAAAAACTGTAAATTGTACAGGTTGAAATAGGATTTGATCTAACTGCCTGATATCAAATGGAGCAAGCAAATCTGTATTCATCACCCTTATTATTTGCATAACCTCAGCAGAACCGAGCCCATGTTATGCCACCTTGGATTGTAAATCCTTTGCGACCTTCCAGGCAATTACCTCATGCTTGTCATGCTGACCTGAGTTTGGGAGAGCCTTATACACTGGGAAAGCTTGGATCTCCCCTTTTGGGGAGTCACTATCACCCTGAACCACTGGCACAGCCTGTGGATGCAGTGTAGCATCTTCCCGATTACTCCCAGAATCCTCAAATCTGTTTGGCATTCCCAGAGTTTCCAATAAATCCCAGTCGCCCTCCTCCAGAGCCCGCATTTTAAAGGATTCCCAGAAATGACTGTAGTGTCTCGGATGCACAGTCACAATGCAGTCTGGGAAGGTCCAGGGACGAGATTGGAGCAGCCTTTTCTTTCACTGCCCGGCTACAGCGGCTTTACGCCTCGGGGCCAAAGCCTCCTCTGCCTCACTGCCTGACAATGAATCATCGGGTATGAGCAGCTTTGAGGAGCTGTGAATGAACAAAGGTGGGCGGGGAAGAATGGACTGACCAGAAGAGAAACTGACAGCAGAGGCTGCAGCCGGCTGTGCTGTGGTTTGAACTGCAGCCTCTTTTCAGGATGCGATCTCGGCTGGTTTTGACCGATCTGGCGCTGGAGCTGCTGCGGCTGTCTCCATTGCTGCTGCCACGCCCAGAGCCGCCGCCATCTCCTGTGCCGCGGCAGTGCCCGGAGCCACTGCTGGCCGGGGCACAACCTCCACGACCGCCGCTTCTGTCGCCGGTCTCGGCTCCGCTGGCGTCTGGGACACTGGCATAGTGCCAGTCGCTGACACTGCGACCGCCACTGCCGCTGGTTCCGGGTTGGGAGCAGCTGGCCGTGCCACCTCCAGGTTGGCCGCATCTCTTGCGGGTGGCGCGGGTGGTGTGGGTGGCATGGGCCACCTGCAGTGGGGTGTCTCTGGCAGCTGCAGCAGCTGCCTTTGCAAGCTGAGAAGTTCCGATAGCTGCTGTGATATATTCAGCGATTCCGTCAACAAAGGCAAATGCCGTATTAAAAGGTGACTGCTTGGTTCTGCTTTTCCATAGCACTGTCCAGCACTACGCCAGCCAAAAGCATCCATCTGGGCATTCTCGGCACAGCAGGTGCCTGCACAGACAGGCTAGGAGCCACCATGGGCATCCAAGACACAAGCCCACTGAAACGCAGCGCCGAGAAAGCAGCAACTGCTGCTGAGTGTAAAGGCAGGGTGGGCTGTGCGCCATCCCGCTGCCCACACACCCCTGCCAGCTGCTCTGCCAGCGTGGGGTCTTTGGGTGGCGTGGGGTCCTGCGGCAGCGCAGGGCGACCCAGTGCAGGCTCCGCGGCATCCTCCGCCCATGGAGCTGGAGGGGGGTTTTCAGATATCTCTCCATCACATGCCTCCGAAACAGACAAGCCAGCTTTACTGCTACAGTCAAGGTCTATTAGCAGATTAAAAAAAGACCGCCATATGCGTAGTACTTCTAGCACTGACGGATCCCCAGATGGGAGCTCATGCCGGATAGCACAGCCTAGTTCCTGCCACAGCCCAAAATCCAGGGCTGCATTCGGAGAGACACCATGCAAATCACCCCAGTCTAACAATTCACAGAGCAATTCCTCAGAGATTGAGGCATTCATTGATTGAACTGATAACACCTTTCCAGACTGGTATCATAGCGCTGGTTTTTAAGCTGCTGTTTGCCATTCTTTCAGTCCCTTCTGACATCCTGGTCCAGGGCGGGGGCGGGGGGGGGGGGCAAGGGAACAGTGTACCTCTAGAGAAATTCGGCTTGGCTTGCAGCATGCAGGACACATTGCAGCGTGCAGATCACGTCAGGTGCACCAATTATCACTGTGTCCTGCAGTGGTAGGGAGGAGGAGAGAGATCCATCAGGCAGGAATTGTGCAGCAAGATTGATGATTTAATTATTTTACAAACTCTTTTATAGACTTTTTTTCTTCATAGTCTAATTGGACAAAGGATCAGCCACCCCCTGGGGTGATTGGCTAGAATCCTAAAACATCCATTGTCAAAATATTTTTCTACTGTACCATAAACATAGTTCTACAAGGTTGCAGGTGTTCATAGTTTACAGAACTCTGCAAATACCTTCGTGAGACAGAAAAGTATCTCACAGGCCTAGAGAGAAGCAGGAAAATTTCTTGCTAACAGCATTTTTATATCCACACAGTGTAACATTTACCAATGATCATTCAAAATGTTCTAATAATCCTCTTTCAAATACACACATTGTGTGTTGGCACACACCACAGGAAAAAAAATTTATTGTACTGTTCAGGATCTTGCTGAAGTTTTAGCTGAAAGCTGAACAGCTTTCTCTATAAGGCAAGGAGTGACTTTATTTATTATTTTTCAAAAGCTCTGTCTAAGACTAAGACACCATTTTCCCCTGGGCTTTAGCAACAGCAGGTTTTAGATTCTCAAATGAAAACTGAAGTAGGTGAAATCCAGGAGTAAGGAAGCCTGTACCAATGATCAGACTAAGTCTTACCAAGGATGCCTATGTACCAACAAGCACTTGTCAGTTGTGCAAAATCTCATCTAAAGCTCCCAAATATTGCTGGGAATGCTTTGAGTTCACCTTGCAGACTATTTAAACTCACTTTTCAGCAGAATCTGGATGAAGTTTTATGTTGTGTAACAGGAAAATCAGTATTGTAGTGTGCCATGCACACCTCAGTGTCCCTCTTTAAAAACTCGGTGTGTATCCTCAGACCCATAATATTCTCTCTGCAAACAGACACTCCTTTGTGGCTAATTAAGATGTTTTATGACAAAGTTGCTGTCTCATTTACATGCCCCAGCAGGTCAATTCTGCCTTGAGGCTTTTGTGTTGCTCATGCCAGAACAGGTCTCACCAAGGTAGAGCGAAGCCAGCACATGTTGAGCTACTCAAACTTCTCCTGCAGTAATGGGATTACAGTGAGGATTGGTTTAAAGCCTTCATTTAAAGCCATTAAAAATAGTCACTTTGCTGTCAGATTATTAATCGCCTGTCATAATATTCTTAGAGGTGATTATAAAAAGTATATTTCTGTGTAGTCAGAACGCCCTCCTGTCAGACAGCGGGGGGAATGAAGAGGCAGCAGCAGGAAGAGTGCCATGGCACAGAAACACTGCCATCTCCTGATCCCTGGGAAGGCACTGCCAGGCACACAGTCAGCTGGGTGAAACCATAATGTCAAAGAGGTCTTCTGATGTGCCTTTGATTCACCTTTTGGTTACAGGCACACACTGTTCAGCTAACACAGGATAATTTATTAAGCTGCACTAATCCCCCTTTAAGACTTCTCTCTGTCGAGCCAGATCTGTTTTCCCTCAGGCACACAATTTGGGTGTTTAATTGCTATAGCACCAGACACATCAGCTATAGAGTGTGGGCTTCGGTGGATTGATGCTGCGCTTGTTCCTACTGGGTCCCTTGTGAACCGCTTAGGCAGCACTCTCCTAGCACCTGCGTGTGCACATGATCTCACCTTCGCAGGTAGTCACGAACAGCCGCTCACACACACAGTGTGTGCACAAACCGGAGACAGAGAGGCGAGAGGGGTTCTCTGCATGCAATTCCAAGATGTTTAATGGCAACACACCCGAAGGGTGTCAAAGGCAAGAAGAACACAAAACCGAAAGCCCGCACCAGTTTTATCCCAAAAACTCCTAAAGGCAGGCAGAGTATCCAAAACCAACAGTCTGAGGGCTAGGGGGCAGAGGCAAGGTTGAATGACATAACAGGGGCCAATGGGAAAAGGGATGGGAGGGGGGAGAGGCCAGTGACCAGCAGAATCTAGACAGAGGGAGAACTTTCTAGCACAGTGTTGTAAGGAGAGACCACTTTTAAGGCAACTTGGTGGGTGTAAAGTGGACTTAGCCACCGCAACATCTCCCCCTAATTTACTTTAAAAGAAGGCCTCCCCCAATTACTTGGAACTAAGGTGGGAACCGTTCTTCCCCTTTCCATAAGCGGGAAAAGGGTATTTTGGTTTTTTAACTGAAAGGGGGCACAAATTAGATATTCATATGGTTTGTCACTTTGCGTCAACGTCGCCTCCAGGTGGCACTAGTCTCGTCTTTGGCTGACTCGGCATCAGGGTTATCTGTGTTTTTTCTCATGTTCTCAGGAGCTGTTGTCAGTGGTCCAAGGTAGGGCTTGATATTTTTTCCCGGCACCCATTTCAAGCCTGCTGGAGTGGAAACACAAGCATATCCCCTTCCCCAGGTGATGAGTGGAAAGGGTCCCTGAATTTGACAGCTCTCTGGATCCTCGACCAACACTGGTGGCTGTTCTTTTAATTTGGCCTGTGTTGAATTGGTAAAGTGTCAGAATACAGAGGGGGTGGGTTCTGAGAAGGAGTTGTTTAAGAAATTGATGGTAAAGAGAGCTTTGCAGAGTCTCACAGTGGGAGAATTAACCTCTGCACCTCTGCGTTGTTGGTCAAGGACCCTCTGGAGAGTCTGGTGGGTCCTTTCAACAATAGACTGTCCTGTGGGGGAGTGGGGTATGCCAGTGGTGTGCTGGATATCCCACTGCCTAAAGAAATCTTGCACTTTATTAGAAACATAGGCAGGATCATTGTCCATTTTCACTTCTTTGGGCACTCCCAGGGTAGAAAAGGCAAGAAGAAAGTGTTTTATCACGTCTGTTGCCTTTTCTCCCGCATGGGCAGATGCAAAGACAGCTCCAGAGAAAGTGTCTACTGACATATGGACATATTTCAGTCTCCCAAATTGGGGGACATGGGTGACATGTGTCTGCCACAATTGGCAGCTGCTGAGGCCACGGGGGTTTACCTCTGTGCCTAAAGATGGTACTTGATACTGTTGACAGCTAGGGCACGTTGCTACAATTGCTCTTGCTTGATCTCTGCGGATGTTAGACATCCTAATGAGGGCAGGAACTTTTGGTGGAAAAACTGGTGGCTTAACTTGGCTTGTGCAAAGGTGTCAGGTAAGTTGGGACTGCGCACCGCCATGGCCAGGGCATCAGCTTTCCAGTTTCCCTCTGCGATGGGTCCTGGCAAATCTGTACACGCATCACATGATAAGGCTGCTCTCAGTGAGAGAGAAGGTAGACCAGTTCTGAGAGCAGTTGGCATAATTGGGGATTCTCCACTTCTTTTAACAGGGCATGTTCTGCTCTGGTGGTCACGCCAGCTACATAGGTCGAATCTGTGACTAAATTGAATGGTTCTTGAAATCTTTCAAATGCTCTAACCATGGCCTCCAATTCAGCAATTTGTGGGGATCCCTCTACCACCTGGACATCAGATTCCCACTTCTGTGTCTTGGGGTCCCTCCAAGTCATCACAGATTTGTGCGAGCTTGAACCATGTGTAAAGACTGTCAGAGCCTTGAGAGAGGTTCAACTTAGCAGTGATTTTGGCACCAGATTGAATGCTGTGTTAAACAGCTTATGTTTGGGTTTGCAGACTGAAATTTGGCCTGTGTAGCTGTCCAGAGCATACTGGAGATGTTCGTTTATCCGGAGCAAATGCTCCAAGTTACCAACTGTTAATGGCAGGTGTATGCATGCAAAATCACACCCAGCGAGGGTTCGGAGGCGGGCCCTGGCCCTCATGATTAATTGGGCCATTCGTTCCTGTGGCGTTGTGATGCTTTTGGGCGACTGACACAACAGAAAGATCCACTCTGTAATGATTAGAGGGTCCTTCTGCACTGTGTCCCACTGAAAGATCAGGCCATGAAATCCAGGTACGTTACCTAGAATGATGAAACTGAAAGGCAGGTGTGGAAGGGTCCAGTGAGCCTGTCGAGAGGACAAGGCAAGCTGCACCTTACTGATGGCTTCTCAGGCCTCTGCAGTGATGGCACGTGGTGAGTCCAGGTCCTTACAACCCTTGAGAAGGTCAAACAGGGGCGAGAGGTCTTCTGTCATAATACCCAGCAGAGGACGTACCCAGTTGATGGACCCACAAAGCTGATGCAAGTCTCGAAGGGTCTTTGGGTCGTCTTGGATGGTGAGCTGCTGGGGTACGACAGTCCATTCACCAATGCAGAGTCCAAGGTAAGTCCACGGGTAGGTACACTGGATCTTCTCAGTTTGAATCTCAAACGCTGCTTTCTCAATGGCTCTGAGAGTCTCTTGGAGGGTCAAGTCCAGGTAGTTGTCATCAGGTGCGGAGATCAAGATGTCACCCATATAGTGGAGTAGGATAGCCCTGGGGAACTCTTTCCTGATCGGGGACAGGACGTTTCCGACGTACCACTGGCAGATTGTCGGGGAATTTTTCATACCCTTGGGCAAAACTCGCCAAATGGTATCTGCGCAAGGGGGCCTGCTGGTTCAGGGATGTCATGGAGAAGGCAAACCGAGGGGCATCGCATGGGTGTAAGCAGATGGCAAAGAAGCAATCTTTAATGTCTATGACAGCAAGCTTCCACTCTTGGGGGAGCATTGAGGGTGAGGGCAGGCTAGGCTGCAGGGGACCCATGTCTTCAATTATTTCATTAATTCTCCAAGGTCTTGAAGAAGCCTCCACCTGTCTTTGCCTGGCTGTTTTAGAACAAAGACAGCGGAGTTCCAAGGGCTGTTGGAGGGAACAAGGTGGCCTTTGGCCAGCTGTTCCTCTACAAGGGATTCAAGCACATGCAGCTTTTCAGCTGATAGGGGCCACTGCTTGCTCCAGATAGGTAAGCACTGGAGTGGCACGCTTTCCAGTGGCCCCAACTAAAAATCCCAAGATGGAGGTGGGATTACAAGCTGAGTTCCCCATTGGCTAAGGAGATCCCCACCCCATAAGGTGAATCCTGATGGGATAACAAATGGCCTGATGGATGCAGTGTCCCTCTCGACCCTCGATAACGATGTTATTTGTACTCCTCATAGATGCTGCAGAACCCCCAATCCCTGTAACCACTCCAGCAGCTGGCTTAAGTCCCCACTGCCGTGGCCACTACACTTCGGATATGATGGTGATATCAGCCCCTGTATCCACCATCCCCCCAGCGTAGCTGTGGATTTCCCATTGCGCAGTTTTCAGTAAAGGGTTGGTTTGTCCCGTCCCACTACTTGTGCCCACCATATGGATGGCGTCCTGTAGCGCCTGGGGAAGTCCTCGGGTAAGATGATAGTCTGTGTTACCACTTGACCCTTTTGTAGAAACCAAGGGGTGTTAGCACAGGAGACAGCAATCTGTATTTATCCACTGGGGTCTACCGTGTGCGCCTCAGGTGAAATAGAGAGCTCGGGTGGACTCCGCACGGTGTCTCCAATTACTAAAATGTCTACTGTTTTATCCAAAAGTTTTTCAAAAACTGTGTGTATGGGTTGCTGGATTCTGTCATGGAAAAGGTGTGCACAGGTACTCATGAGCAAAAGTCTTTTGCCTGCTTCCCACTGCAGCGAGCAGTCACTGTCCGTGGCATGGGTGGGAGGGCAGGAAGAGACGGCCGATGATTTGGTGTCGTCACACAGGGCCAAGCTGCGCTTCACTGCCCATTTCCCAGCTGGTGCTTGCAGGTAGAACAGTCTGTAACAACAGGCTTTCTATTCCCATTAGATATCTTGGGTTTAGGGCAGTGTTTTACAAAGTGCTGAAAACTTCCACAATTGTAACACCGGGGCCTTTCATTATCATCCTTTCCTGCTGTTATGGTACCCACCACCCCTTGTTGGAAGCTTGGGTTAATGGTGGATTCTCCCCCTTCTAGTTTGGTGCACACTTCCACCATTTGGTTGAGGGTGGGGGCAGGGTCCAGGGGAACGGCTCTTAGGACACTTTGGCATCTTGCATTTGCATTATCTCTCGCCAAAGTTCTAAGCAGCTCTCTCTAAGCTGCTATGCTTTCGACCTGGATCTCGATTGCCCCTTTCAACTGGTCTACAAATTTGATGAAGCTCTCTCCTTGTTTCTGCTTTATACTGGAGTAGCTGGCAGGAGGGGTAGAGCTGATGGGGGTAAGGGACAACGCCCTCTCTGCAGCCCGCTTCAAATCACCCAGGACCGGCTCTGGGAGTGTCCGGGCCTGATCCAAAGGCTTTTCTAGGTTGCCTTTGCTGCATAGCTGCTCTAGGGTTAAATTTGATCTGTTGGGATCTCTCTGGTAACTTGCGTGGAGGTCCCAGAGCAGCCTTTTCCATGTCCTCTCCCACAGTAGACATTCAGTTGAGGAGAGAAGGTAGGACATGATTCTCTTAATATCATGCAGCACTAGAATGCTTGCAGCAAAAGTAGCCTGAACTAGGCTTTTGAAATAAGGGGACTCCTGCCCGCAATCATTTGCAGCCTTGCACAGTTCCTTTAAATTGGTAAACGGGAATGGTTCCCACTGGGGATTCTGTCCCTGTCTATTGTATGTAACAGGGGCAGCCATAAACTCCCAGTCTTGGTTTACTTCCGGGTTTGCAGAACTTCGCGCAACTGCGAAATGCCCGCCACATGGTCTGCGCCATTTTGAGGAGCTGCCACTGACACGTGGCTTCCATTGTTCAGGGTGGGGGTGGGAGACCCCGTAGTGGGGAAGGGGGGTGAGGCACCAGAGCCGGCCACGTGGCCTGAGCCATGTTTGTGGCATGGGGCTGGGGCCGGGGAAGGTGCTGTGGCGGGGCAGGCTAGGCTGCCACCGCTACTCGGTGGACTCCGTGGGGGTCACGCGTCCTGGCACGGCAGCAGCCACAAGCGGCCGCGCCATCCATGGGCGGGGAGAGCCGCACGGCTGGGAGGAGTGTCTCCCACCTGGGAATCAGCATTCTCAGGTATAGCAGCCTCCTGTTCTGATTCCGAGACCGCTTTGTAAACTAAAACCACTAACGGGAAAAACTTCTTATCCAACTCATCCCTGCCTTGCCTCAGGAAAGCCAGCCTCTCAATCACCCAGTCCCAGAACGCAAGGTTCGTAACAGATTCTATTTTAACATTAGAGAAATAATAAAAAACCCACTGCATAAAGCATCCTAAGAGTCTCTTAGAAAAATGGATTTTCCTCGCTTTTAGGGTATTTTTAACTTGGAGAAAAGCCTCTCGCTGGGGAATTGAGAATTTTGCACTCATCTTTCCCCAAAAACCTCACCCAGCCACCGAGAGAAAAAAAAGCTAGTAAAAGAAAAGGTGAAAAGGGATCCGAACGAGCTTTCCTTGGCCTCACTCACCCTGAGTTTCGCTGGCTTCCACCGACTCCAAAGCCACTCCGCTGAGCCCTTGCTGTGGCGTCCCTGCTTGCGCCGCTCACCTGGCGCCAAGCCGCGCCAAGCCCTCTGGCTCCCAGCTCTCAGGTAAAAGAAAAAGTTTTGGTGGATGGTTCTCTGTTTGTCAGCCGGCTCTCTCACACTGAGAGAGGTGTCAGTATCAGCTGTCCTTTCAGGCAGGTCTAATAGAATTTAGATCTCCTGTTTCATAATGGTGACTCCTCGGGGCTTTCGCTCCCCGGGGGACATTCTTCCAAAGACTTCAGCTGAAGTCCCTGTTCGATGCGCCAGCTATAGAGTGTGGGCTTCGGTGGATGGATGCCGCATTTATTCCTACTGGGTCCCCCATGGACCACTTAGGCAGCACTCTCCTATTACCTGTGCATGCATACAATCTCACCTTCGCAGGTAGTCACAAATAGCCACTCACACACAGAGTCTGTGCATGAACTGGAGACAGAGAGGCGAGAGGGGTTCTCTGCATGCAATTCTGAGGTGTTTAATGGCAACACACCCGAAGGGTGTCAAAGGCAAGAAGAACACAAAACCGAAAGCCCGCGCCAGTTTTATCCCAAAAACTCCTAAAGGCAGGCAGAGCATCCAAAACCAACAGTCTGAGGGCTAGGGGGCAGAGGCAAGGTTGAATGGCATAACAGGGACCAATGGGAAAAGGGATAGGAGGGGGGAGAGGGCCAGTGACCAGCAGAATCTAGACAGAGGGAGAACTTTCTAGCACAGTGTTGTAAGGAGAGACCACTTTTAGGGCAACTTGGTGGGTGTAAAGTGGACTTAGCCACCGTAACCATCAGCAGCTGCTTCTGCCACCAACCGTAAAAACAAAGCAAATTTAGTCCTGGGAGACCACAGAGAGATGGAGTGTGAAATGTTACAGAGCCTAACGTTTTCTTCATGCAGAACTTGTTGCTAAATTTCACATAAAGACACATGGCAAAGCAGCACATCCTGAGACAGTTCTGGGGTCCAGGCCTGCTGAGGACCAAGCCACCATGCCCAGCCCTTCCCTCCAAAAAGCTTTCACAGGCAGGCAGGGACTGGGCAGCTGCAACCATTGTGACTGTGGAGAGCATAAAAGAGTTTTGTAGTGAAAACTCAAGCATCTCGCTCACTGGAAATGAATAATTTCTTTCATAGTCTTTGTGATGCAGTTAACAGCTTCTTTTCCTTCTGATTAATACCCATACGATCATGGTAAGGGCAAGAGTACATTTTATGCTTGGGCTGGTTAATTTTCATGATTATTTTGCAAGGCATTAGAGTCTCCTACTGAGGCATCCATGTATTCATTACACTTCAGCAGCATGGAATGAAGTTGTAAATGAATGCTGCAAATTTGGGCATTCTGGTTCAGTGGGAATAAGAAATTGTGTCAATGGAACAAGTGACCTGTTCCAAATTTCTGGTTATGATATATGGGAGAAAATGTAAAATAAAGTAAGGAGTATTTCAGACAACAGCAATCTTAGAATAGTATGTCCTTGAAATAGAGAATAAAACAAAAATATTCACTCACTTTAGGTAAGATTTCCACTCTATCAAATAAAGACTACATCAAACTTCCAAAAGTAGATTTAAATCAACACCACAGGTGCAGCTTCTGGAATTCCACGTATTTTTGGTGTGCCTTGTCACGCCCCATTTGCACCGGAAGCTGCTCTCAAAAATTGCCCCTAACACCTTATCATGGGCCACAAATTTACCAAGAGTCTGATTCCCAAATATTCCCGAACAACCAGATCTGGCTCTTAGGAAAAATGGCTTGGTTGAAACAGTTTTTCAGGAGGAGGAGACTTCCCCTCCACTGCAAGCAGACTGATTCAAACAGAGCTTGGAAGAATAATAAAGTTTGCTGATAGCAAACCACCCAACACCCACTTTGCTGCTTCAGGTAGGAAACCACTTGAAAGTCAGAGACTTTCACCTCCTCCAATGGACACATCCTGGCTGGGAAACAGCTGCTGGAAGGGCTGAGGGCTGGGCAGGAGGAGAGCACACCTGAGACCACCTGGGCAAACGGACCAATGGTAAAGACCCTGCTGCTCCTTACACCCCTGCGTGTGCACCCAGAAATCCTGCCTCCATTTGAAGAAATCCAAGAAAAAGCCATCCCCAAGGGACATAGCTAGCGAACATCAGTGACCCCTGTGTGCCATGGGATGCCTCTGCCCAGGATGAAAGTCACTCCCCAGCTGGCTGTCACCTCAAGGAGCCCTGGCTGTTCCTTAAAGGAGCCCACTCCACGTTTCCTGGAGCAGTTGGTGAGCATGGCTGGAAAAGCCACTTCCTCATTCAAACAGATGAAATACGAGGGCTCGAATTATGTGAATTATTGTGCTTGTCTTTGGCATTTCTCTGCAGTCTCATCTTACTTCAGGAAGCACACTGTATTTTTTGTTACTCTAGACTACAATTAGCTACAAAAAATGACATTTTTAATCTCATCTTTTCTGTCACATCTTAACCTCCTTAATACACATGTAATTCTTATCTTCCTCCTGCACTTCGATTAACTTGTCTGGCACTGCAGCAACCACGGGAATCCTCAGCCTTTTCCCTGTCCTGCAAACAGCATCTGGACCTCTGACACATCAGGGCTGCCATATGCGTCCAGCAGCCCCTCATGCCCACCCTGAGATGGGGGCCCTTTGCAAAGGGACAGATTTTGGTGCCATCACAAAGTGGTGCTGATCCTCTCTACCTCAGAGAAAAGACAAGCAAACGCTGATGAGCAGAAGCAGTGCTGTTACACCAGGTCCCTGTTATTAGTCAATCTAGTAATCAAACAGCTCATGGAACTCTGCTTGCCTTCTCCCTGAACATACTCAACAAACTGGAGGTCGAGTCTCTTCTGCACATCTATGATTTGAGGGATCACATAATGATCTTGCAGGTTGAAGCTGATGGAGGTCAAACTACTTATTTCACAGAAAAAGACTGTTAAGATCTGCAAGCTTATAGGGTTTGAGTTCTTAAAAAAACGTAGGGCTGGTGGGATGTGGCATTATAACTTCCAGTGATGCTGTCTTGAAATCAAATTCAATTTTAAAATAATTTGCATTTGTGGTACTCTTTTTTTGTAATACCAACGTAGTCAACACTGGGAGAAATGATCCAGGCAAGCAATAGGTTATCTGAGACAAAAAGAAGCATTTTTATGGATTTCTGTAAATGAGGCTCCACACAGGATGAAATTCAGTAACTGCAGCTGCAGAGAGTGACAGTAAATGGTGTCTGCTGGCTGCAGGATCCATGCCCTGATATCACAGAAACCCTAAAAGGTTTGGGTTGGAGGGAACCATTAAAGGCCATCTAGTCCAACACCCCTGCCATGGGCAGGGACAAATGCACATGTACCCAAAAACACTTTCAGAGTGGAAATGAATTAGAACTGGGTGAATTAGTCTCTGTGAATAATTTAGCAGCTACATTTTACATTACTTTTTGAATAATTTATTCATAAATACATTTTCTCAATTATTTGACCTCTGCTGCAAAGTAATGAATGTTATTTTGCAAATAATTTACTGTACAATATTTATATGAACATATTAATTCTGAATAAATTTCGCTATTACCCCATTACTTCCAAATTCACTGTCTCAGTGATCTCAGCATAGACAGCAGCTGTCTTTTGTAAATAACTTCTATTGCCTGGTCTGGTTCATCGTAATTCAAATGTCTCAGTACATATTCCAAAATATTTCAGCCTGTTCTGGACATGTTCCCTTTGGGTAAAACGTGGAGACCTCCTGGAATAAACACAGTGATGGGCAGGCAGGTACAGACACGGGTGGATGGACCAGGGGGGAGCAGCAAACCCAGGAATTATTCAGACAAAGGTTTTGGGGGGGTTTGAGAGGTATCTGTGAGTATTCAGAAGTCTCACTGAGATTTGAAAGGACTAAACACATAATTCCAAGGCTCTTAAGAAAACCATAGCCTTTGCTGAAATATGTTTTATCTCCATAGTACAATGATATAAGCTACTCCTTATTTAAGAACCAGGGCAGCAGACAGGGCACAGCTGTAGTCACAGTCCAAAAAGCAGAAAGTACGCAGGCTGCTTTACAGATATCATGTACCTTGGGCCTGCAGGAGAAGCAGGTGGGAAACTGGCTGCAAATACATGAAACTGGCCTGAAATATATGAAATCAACACAGCCTCAGGACCCTTTCTGAAAACAACGTTTGCTCTCTCTTCATAGACATGAGCAACATACCAACACACCATCAATGGGCTGTGCTGGATTCAACCCTGCCTTCAGGCCAGGCACAGCAGTAGAGAAGCTGCAAGGTACTGCTCTGCAGCTGCAAATGTGATGGAGGAGCATTAAAACACCTGGACAATACTTGAAAGGATGCTTTGTTCATTAATTTATGGCAAACATATAAAACTTAACTTCTTCTAACCATGCTCTCATGGCTTTCAGTCCCATAGTTCTCCTAGCCAAGAGCTCCAGAGGACCATGAGACACACAGGCCCTCTGGCTGGAGGGCTCCAAAAGAGTATTGTGCTGCAATTTGCAGAGCAAAGCAATGCAGCAGCAAAGCCAGGGACAAGTTCTGCAGGATTTCATCACCCTTTACTTGCCATTTTTAATGAAAAGCTGACATTTTAGAAAAAAATTACTGCTTAATTTGCTTAACAAATTGACAGTTAAAAGCAAGAGTCCCCTGCTATTTTCAATCACACTGACAGCTGATTTTTTTCTAGAAGAGGAGAGCATATTTGACATAAATATTTAACAAAAAAAACCCCAAAACCACCATGAAGACTGGTAATTTTGAGCTTCTTTTATTTTTAACCAAACAAATTACTTATTGGGTGGTCACTGGGGGACTTGTGATTTCCCATGTTCATAAATCAATCGACCACCTGGGACAAAGAATATAAGCAAAGGATTTCACCATCTTCTGAGTCCCTTTTCAGCAGCATTATGTGTGGATACTATGGAGCTCATATGCATTTTAAGCAACCTACTTGATGGCCTACTGTTCTCTGCTGGGGAAGGAAACACAGGAAAATCTTCGTCCTCTGTAATTTAGTGCCACTACTGCAGGTTGGAACACCTCAGATTGCACCTCAGGTAAAGAGCTTAAAGAAGAGAAACAGCACTGTGTACATTTAGGATGATTTCATCTCCTTCATCCAGAGAGTAAATGTTGACCAAGACAAGACCTTTATCCTGCAGGGATCATATATATTCTCTGCCTTTCTTGTACCTTTTGCATGCTGTGTCCTGAACAGACAAAACCAATCTTTTCTTCCCTGGATTTTGAGCTTCTCTTGCCCCAAGTTTGAATAGAAACAACAGCCAACACTGCTCAGGAACTGAAGAGCTTCCCCTGCCTTACTTCAATTTATTCTTTTGTTTATTTGTTTTCCAAACGTAACTGCTTAAAATTATTTTTCACTTTCCTTTTGGTGACTCTGGAGAAGGTTTGCTCATAAAATGTCTAGAGCCACGCAAGAGAAAGTGAGCTGTAAAAGCTGTGGACTGTCACTGCAGTTCAGGCTAAATGATTTCTCTTTTCTGTGAATCCCCTCCTATTCCAATAATAGTTAATATAATTTATTCAAATATATATTGAAAAGAAAACATTATCTATCCCACATATACTCATAGATGGACTTGGCTGCAAGAGATGATTACCAGGTTGCAGCCAGCTCTGAACACAGACACCAGGCTAAAAACTTGGGGAGTCACCTCCAGTACCATCCCTTATCCATATTACAGGGTGTGTAATTAGATGACAGATCTTGATCTTCACACAGCAGGAGTCAGATGTATTTTGATTCATTTTGTGTCCCATGAATTGTGTTTCTAGTCTTTGTTACTTTGGCTTTAATTCATCGTGTCTGTAATTCCCTTCTAAACAATTTATCGTGTAACTGATTTGCAGCTGGAGGAAACTGAGGAGAGACTGGGAGATTTGCCACCTTCATTTTACACCTGCTTGGTTACACCTACAGGGTGCTCCTTTTTCATGCTCATTCTCTTCATGTCTCTTTCAATTACAGGCAATCTTCTTCAAAATATCATCTCTAAGTAGCTTCCCAAGGAGACACTAGCTGCTTTTTCTTCCTGGCATTTGTCTCTCCATAAGATACCATTAATAATGTCCCTTGGGATACTTCAGGATTTCCTTAGGATGGTTTTCCCCCACTATTTTCATCTATTTTCTGTATCTCTTACTCCCTTTATTGGGTCTTGGGTTTCCATGGCACTCTCCAGAAAACATTTTTTCTGAAAAATAATAAAGATGGCTCTGTTAGAAAATCTGCACGAGTGCAAAGACCACAAAAGAAGTGGTACTTTAAAGATATATAGATCTTGAGACACTTCAGTAAAAGGGGACACAATTCACTGAAAACTCATTTCTTACAGTTGTTTAGTTCCATTTGCTTCCAGTCATGGCTACAAATGATGGTGATCTCAGTTCTGTATCTGCAAACAGCTAATGAGAAGGAAGTCATTAACTGAGGTTCTTGGCTGCATCACAAAATAGTCCTTTTTGTAAACCAGAAATGATAGAAAAGGGTTGAGCAATGTTTTGGCTGGGTTTGCTTGACCTGATAGTTCTCACTCTCACATGACCATGGACAGTGTAACATCATGTAACATCTCGTTCCCTCAGTTACCAGAAAATATTTAATCTGCTATGAGACGCCAATTTAGTTTTGATTTGTCTCAACACTGATTGTGGAGGAGGGGTTGCACATGTGCCACTTGCAGGACTCAAGTAGAAGAAGATGGGAGAAGGCCCCGTTTCTGGGGAGACTTTGCCCGGCAACCATTTCACATCTCAAATGGGATAGGCAGTCAGCAGGGGAACACCAAAGACACTGTACCCTCCAGAGAGTTCTTCCAATCAGATGGTGAAAGGTCTCCACCAATGGACTGCCATGGAAGGTTGGACTGGGCCAATGGTCTCCTGCCAGCAGGTGGACTTTGGGAGGAGCCAGGGGGTATAAAAAGTAACTGCGCCACAAGCTCTGGGGGCTTATTGGGATTTGTTTTTTGGCTTTGGGGATTGGTGACTGAGGCTTTTTGGAGCCTTGTCTTTTGGGGCTGCTTTGCCCTGGCCCTTAGCCTGTGTTTTGTCCTTTTTGCCCTGGTTCCAGCCTGGCCTTTTGGCTCTGCTGCCCTTGCTGGCTCTTGCTCGCCCTCGCACCTGCCCTGCCTCCCTGTGTCCCTGACCACTGCCTTGCGGCTTCACCCCTGCATCCCTGCCCAAGCCACCTGTGTCTAGCCCTGCCTGCCTCTGATCCAGCCCACTGCCATGATCCCCACCACGTCCAAGGTTCTGGACCTCCTGCCTGAGCGCCCACTCACTCACCACATGTCCGGTCACCCATCACCATGGGAGCCGTGCCTGTGGAGCCATGCCTCTCCAAGAGCTGCACAGGATCCCCAGCAGGCAGCATGGAGCAAACCACCCCACCACGTGAACATTGATGGCACTCCCCATGCTGCAGTTGGTAATGCTTGTTTTTCCTCTCTCTGTCTCCCCTCTCCCTCCCTCTTTCTCCTCCCATTCCTTTTCCATTTTCCTTCCTCCTTCTCTGTTTTTTCTAGCCCTCTTTAGCAGGGCCAACTTCTTTTTGTTGTGGTGGTGGTTTTTCATTACTAATAAATGGTTCTCAGATACAAGGTTGCCTCAGTTGACTTAATTTTGTTCTAAACCATCTATTTTTAAAAGAACTCAACACAGTTTCCCACAGTGGAATGTAGCATCTGTGTTTTCACCAAATTCTGGGCTAGGAGCATCATTTAGTATACAGTCAGAATAACTCAGCCCTCATTTTTATTCTCTAGGTATTTTTCAGCTTTGGTTTTTGAAGACTCTGAGGACAAATCTCTTGAGCAGCTTCCTGGGAAGGTCAGGATGCCCTTAGTCCCAGCTGGATTGATGCAGGAGGCTTCAAAGCACTCAGCACCTCTTTTTCCTTCCCATATTTGTCTACGTCTTTCCTTGTTCTCCCATAACTCTATCACCTGGGATGGTTTTGACATGCTCAATCTGATTTAGTTTCCTTGTATTTCCCCAGGGATTTGAATTGCTCTTCATGCCCCATTTAGTTTTCCTTTAGAGAGAATACCATTTGGTGTAAATGTAGTATCTCCAGTCTCAGGAACAAGAAGAGGAATATGGAGCAATTTCAAAGCTGCTTGACTTCTTTGGCCCTTACTTTGCTCTCTTCCATCCATGCAGGATCCCCCACTAGACCAACAGAGTTTTGATGGAGCACCTATTTCATCCATTCTTTGCATTGTCTGCTTGAAAACATAGCCCAGACACAGCTTTTGTCCCCTCATGCTCAGCAATAAGATGTCACACATTCTCAACTGCACAGCCTCACTCTGCAAAAAGGAAAAGTAAAAAAAGATTTAAAAAGAAATGAAAAAAATCTTTAGGCAAGTAAAGAGCACCAAGTCCTATAAAAAGAGTAGGCTGTGTTTCTTAACCACCACCTGCTGCCTGCAAGAGCAGTATTTCCTTTTGTACTCTTAGGAAATCTTGTTTTACTTCCCTTTTTTCTGGCCAGCAAATGCTCAGCTGACAGGATAGCAGTGCTTCCTCATTACCTTCAGGGAGACAGACAGGCACTACTCAAAGCAGTGAGAGCAAATCCTCTGCCCTTGTCCAAAAGCACTGAGACGAGAAATGCAGGCTCTCAAATTCCCTCTGGATTTTCAGGTATGTGCAGCTCACCTTGTTCTGCAGTCTGGCCTTTTCCTCTCCACTCTGCCTGACCTGCTGTGCACTTGCTCTGACTGTACAACAACCACCTGAAGCCCCACACAATATTTGGCATTAAAGAGGCTTATCTACAAATGCTCACACTTTCCCAAATGAAATTTCCTGATCCAAGACAGAAGATCGGGTGGAGTCTTATAATAAATATCAAGCCAGTAACTCTGGAGTGTTCCCAGTCAAGGCCGGTCCCTCACTGCTCTTCTGGGCTGCTCTGCCAAACCCAATAAGCTGCCAGAGTGAAGGAGCTGGATGGGAGCATTCTGAAGAAGTGCATGCTTCTCTCCCAGGCAGGCTTTAGAAATGTAAACCCATGTAGGAGGATCTATGCTTCAGGCTGGCTCCTCTAAAGTGAACAACTTCTAATTAATTTTTTTAAATACTGCTCCAGGCTCCTCTTAAATTAAGGAAAACTGTCTTCTACTTTCCTTTACAGAAAGGCACTGTAAATTACACTTAATCTGATTAGGTAGGGAAGAATAAGCCAGATGTGCTTCTAGGAGCTTTAAATATGTCCTTTTAAGCAGCATTTGAAAGAACACTGTTTATATCAACTTACTTTAATATGAGGTAAGGCACATTTAAAGAGTCAGTTTAAAATACTACACAATTATAATATTATTGCAGACCCCTTGTTAGGAGAACACCTTACAGAGGGAAAAATACTTGAGCAAAAACTGCTGTCACCAAATTGTAATTTACTGACTCTGAAAGTGTTAAAAGACTAGACCAGTAGAGATTTAAGATTATCCACCAAGGAAATGAGCCTTGAAATCTGTATCACAATGTATTTGGTTACAATTTCATTTCTGAGAGAAATTATATTTTTAAAAAATAATATAAATCTTTTCAAATAAGGAAAGATATACTGGGGAATCAGGATGGGATTATGTCTCCTGACCATTTCCTCCATCTAGAGGACTTTATTTTGCAAAGCAGATGAATCACCTTGCCCACATGAGCAATGAAAAGTCAATTCATCATTTTAAATCAATGCTCTCAGCTGACTCAACTGAGCCTTGGAAAAGGCCCCTGGTGCTGGATGTGATGGTGAAGACTGCCCCGGATACAGTGTTTGGGCAGAGCAAGGACCAGAACCTCAGCCTCACTCTTTCACTGTTTTACTATATCACACCTTTGTTTGCTAATGGAAGAACGATGGAAGGAACATAAAGACTGGCATTAGTGAGACAGGTGAAATTGTAATCCTGCCTTGTAGTTTGTTCCATGTACACAAAACCAAACCCAACATTTAACGCATGACTGGTATGATCTCCTCAAAGAGGTCAGGACCAGAAGCACAAGGAGATGTTAAAAAGAAGGTTCAAACTGACAAAACAGCTACAAGTCAACACAAGTGTTTAGCAGAATCTCACTCTGTGACCAATGTGTGTGTGTCACAGCAGGGCTGAAATTAAAAAGAGAAGATTGTAATTTGTGTTAGGTAATATGCTTAAATGAACAGTAAAGGACTGGAATAATTAGTTACAGGATTTACAAGCATCCAAGAGAATATGAAGCACTTACAAGTATGCCATGCCGAGGAGAATTCTTTATTTTTTGAAAATGGCTGGACAGTGGCATTCAGGAGTATTTTGCCAGCTCTTTTATTTTTTTCTTGGGAGCCTCTTGTCACCTGATATTGAGAAAACCAAGGCAAGGTTATACTTTTTTGCTGCTTTTATAGTGTTCCTTCCCCATTAACTTCTGAGCCTCAAGACCTAAGGCACTTTTTTGGGGTATTGGGTGTCAGCTGGGGAACTCTGAAGACAGTTGTTGCTGCCAAGTGCCAAGAAAATCTGGACCCTTTTCTACACTCTCAGTCCCACCCAAGCTTTTAAGAGAGAACTTAGCCCGTTACTCTAAATGGCAGGCACAGTACAGTTGAAAAGTCAATACTCTGGAGATCAGATCATGTCAGAAAGGAGGATACCTGTCATTCAGAAAATGTCCATATTGCTATATACTTTACCCAGTGCAAAATGACTCATCAAACTTTATCATCTGTAATCCAAAAACAGGTAGGAAATAAAGATAACAAGCAGCAATAACTAAAGTCTCCCTTCCTGGAAAAGTATGGCACTTCTTTCACACTAACCAGCATTGGTGCACAAAAATCTACCTGACCCTGCTCATTCGGTCAGATCTTCTGATCAAAGACCCACAAACCCACTCCTGCCTCTTAGGGAAGGGTATTGATTAACTTGTTACAGAAGCATCCCACCTTCTAAACCCCTGGAAATCTAGAATCTTCTCACTAATGATTACCAGAGTTTTAATCACTTCCATTTTGAAATTCAAAATAGACATAACACTTGGGCATCTGTAATTATCTTTATGGAAGTGAAGATTTCCATTAGGTTAGGGCACTTTACATAGATGAGGCAGAAAAATTACAGGATTCAGGGACCAAAATCTGAAAATGCACAGGCTCTAATGCAAAATAGGATTCACATTTCCAGTGATGAAGACAATTAACCACAGGAACACAGGAAGGTAATAGATTCACCTTCTCTGCGTGTGAAGACTGGATGGCTTTCCCAATGGTTTACTGTAGCTCACACGAGAGAGTAGAAAAATAGTAGGTTATTAAGTGACATTTTCCACTTTGTGTTATACATGATGTCCAAACACTGCCAGTGACTCCTCCTGCCTTTACTGTTAACAAAATTTGCAGTTGTTGTCAGTCCACATTTAGAGGCTTTCTCATAGAATAAAAGAGGAAATGATATTGTTAAACTCTAGAGCTCAGCTGAAAACACCAGTACACGGCCTGCAGCTAGTATTAAAATTTAGTTGCAAAATTGGTATGTAAATATCATACTATCTATCATTCATGATTCAAAAAGCAGCCAGGAGGACGGGAACCAAAATAACAAAAGGTATAAGCTGTAATTGTATCACTAGGCATCCTTTATGTCTCTAATAAAGTACTGGAGCTTAGTTACGGTTGAAAGGAAGAAAAGCTGATAGTACCCTGGTTGATGTTGCCGTACAAAGGAAGAACAGAATCCTCATCTGCAGATAAAAGAGACATGAGCACTAATGAAGACATGAGTAAAAAAAAAAAAAACCCTCCCAGTCTAGTAGCCTGAAGGCATCTTAAGTGAAACGTCTGAGAATGAAAACCAATCTGTTTAATTAACGCTAAGCACTAATCACCAATTACATAACAAAAACTATCTCAAGACAGGGATTCATGCTCTAGGAAACCAGATACAGTAGACAAAACAATAATTAAAGAGCTGAACATACTTGGTTCTGTAACAAGTTCTAGTACATTTACACTTATGTAAATACAGGATTGTATCCCTCAACTGTGGCACAGATGAGCCATCGGGGCTGGTGAGCTCTGTGGTGTGGGACTTCCAACATGACCTGTGATGTTCACTGCCACGGTTTACCTCTATTCCCCTGGTGAAGCTAGGACCTGCTATTTTCCAAGCTTTTCTCATAACCGGTTTGGCTTAACTGGTCCCCGAGTCAGCATTTTGTGAGTAGAACAAGTCAGAGCATAAACAGCAGCTGTTCACAGTCTCTTCTCAAGCAGCAGTGAGGTAGTATCAAACGAAGACAGGAAGTAACAAGTTCAGAATACATGAAGGAAGTTACCCACTTCAAATACTGCAGAAGGTTGCAGATGCTACAAAATACAGCTATTCCGTAAGTGAAAAAATATCAGCATCGTGGATGCAAAAGGAAATAAAACTCTCCTGAGTTGGAAACTGGAACTGTGAATGTCAGAAAACAGCATAAAGTCTGAGGAAATGGGATGATTTGATTGTTCATCCAGTCTTTCCCATTCCTGTTGCCTGAGGCTGGCTGTGGCTGCACATGAGACAAAGTCCTTTCAAAGCCATCCTTTTACTTGGAGATTCTGAGATTGGACCTGTCTTTTTTTCTTTTTCCTCTATTAGGAACCTATAGTGACCTCTACAGTGAATACTAATGGGGCTTACTAAAGGGTTTTCAAACAGCTGAGTAACATGGTTACTTGGTGGACATATATAATTCCATGTCAAATGGCAAACACTGGGGTTGGTTGCCTTGTCTGTAGCACGCTTCCATTTTAATTACACCTTGAGCCCTTTGCCTTCTGCTACTGCAAAGCTGAGAGATCCTTTTAAGATGGAAAAGCCAACCCCTGCCTCAACAGCTGCAGCCAGCTCTGCTCTCCTCATCGGCTGGAACTGCTGCCTGCCCACAGTAAAGTGAGCACAGGTCATCCCTCCACCAGACAGGTTATGCACCCCTGATTGCTGGGTCCTGCCACCTGCGCTTCCAGAGCTGCTCTCAAACGAGCATATCTGCATATACCAATGAGCATACGGCAATCTTCACTTCCAAACACCTGCAGGCATCCCTTCCTGTGCCCTTTGCTCCCAGCACCCTTATTCCCAGGTGCTGATATTCTTCCTTTAAGTCTAACAGAAAAGGCTGCACTGCCCAAAAGCAAACAACCCAAACAGATAATTTTCTTGTCTGCCTCGGATCTTTGCACTGTGCAACGCTCACACCTCCTGCTGACTGCTGGACCCCAGGCATGAAACCTCAGCAGTGCCTCCAAGAGCTATAATAGTTGATGTTATCAAGAAACTGCTGAGCTGCTGTGTCTGATACGCTGCCCATAAAGCAGTCACTTCCACCCAGCCTAACACACCACCCTGGATCACCTGCTCATTCCCTTCACAGCTCTTAAAGATGCTCACTCAGTGTAGGTCATTTGGCCAGAATTGTTTGTCTCAGGGCACTGTACAAGACAGAAGCCCTTTCTCTCCCTCCCTCTCTGGTTATATTTCCTCTACTTTCCCCCTAGAAGAATCAGAGCAGAATTTTGCTCAGTCCCTCCACTCCCTTCTGTGCCTGCTCCCCATTAGCAGCACAAAAGCTTTCCTTTGTCAGATTTGTTGGTCTGTGACTGACAAGCAATTGCAATAAGTAATTTCATTTCAGTGGAAGATAATAAAACGTGATACCATAACTACCCACAGAGCCCCCAAAGTATTCCTGTTCACTTTAATAACCTGGTGAGATGCTGTTAATCTTGACAGAGTCTGCCCAGCAGGTGCTGGGGAGCTGAATCTTCATATTCTTTCACTGCTTGATGATCCTTCCACAGGGAAAGCTTCAAGCTGTTAAAATGCAATGGCCCTGCTCTATTTTTTAATTACATTTAGTTTATTAGAGACACAATCAGATGCATAACTAATCCTGGAGCCTGCCGTACCTTATCAAGAGGGAAAGGGACATCTGACTCATTTAGGCTCTCGCAATCTCAGATATGCGGAGCGGTTTCCCTCTGGGAGACAGGCATTGAAGGGAAATACACAGCAGAGGGGGAATTCTGTTGTTTTCAAAAGCACATGATTTTTACCAATATTTCCCTGCCCTGCCCAGGGACCTCTTCAACACAAGTTGCCTTTTTTATCAAATGTTCCTCCTAAAGCCAAGATGTGCCAAGCAAATTTGGGTGCCTGTTTTCCATTTAAAATTCAGTCTGCCTGTCCCCTCTGGACCAGAGAGCAAATGAGCTGTGTAAGGGTGAGAGGATAGATGCACTTGGTGCCAAAGAATTATAGGCCTCCCCTTTACCAGCACTGCAGAAACATTAGCTTCCCTTGAAATGACACTCCTGGATGCACAAGAGGAGGACTACGGAGAAAGCAGAATTTGCACCAGAAGCACATCAGTGTCCCAACAGTAAAATGGTGATGCTTTGAAAGCATCTTTGAAAGCCTGGGTATTTCTCAGCATGTACATCACCTCGGTGCGCATCTGACCTGTGCTCCTGCTCCTGAGCAAGCAGAATCCCATCCTGCTACAAGAGCAAAGACAAAACCAGCCCCTCAACATCTTGCCAGCATTCCAGAGGGGATCATTAAATACACAGGATGTGCTGAGTCCAGACAGGAGCTCAAAGCTGAAGCATGGCAATCTGAACTGTGCCCATCACAGAGAATAGCCTGACCCCTGATCTGTGCAGAGAGGGAAACAGGGAGAGAGGGAGCAGGGTCCAATCAGAAAGGTTTCCACTGCATCAGTGGCACTTTTTGTGACAACCCTATTTTCAAAATTTCTGTAGCCGTAAACACACAATAGTGGAGGTGAGAAGGCAGAGATCTTTCTAAGAGAGGGCAGTTCAGGGGCTGAAATGTGAGGACGCTCCTTTCAAATTAAAAGGAGAAAGCCAGAAGAGCTGCTCCCAGTCAAGGCAAATGAGTAAAATACTGCTGCTAAAACTGCTACGTCCACTTGGGAAGCCAGAGTCTAGCTCCAAGATTAATTGGAGGGCCAGCATGTTCCTCAAAATCCAGAAACTGCTCTTCGGTAACATCTTATTTGTGTTAAATCCACATCTGTAATTAAATTGTTTTCTAAGCTCTTGAGAAGTAACTGAAATACTTAGAAAGGATCCGAGGAAATTACAATAACTGTGATATGGCTGTCTCCCTCTTGCAAAGGGAGACATGCAGATCTCTATCCCCCAGCAGGTGGGTTCCTGTGATATGAGCTCTTCAGAAAGGAGAACTGTTCCAAACTGAGAGGTGGGAAAGTGTCGTGGCTTGACACTGGCCAAACACCAGGCACCCACGAAAGTCGCTCACTCACCCTGCCCTGCCACAGCTGGGCAGAGGAGAGGAAAAAAAATTAAACTAAAGGTTCATGAGATAAGGACCCGGAGAAAACACTTCAGGGGAAAAACAGGCTCAGCTTAGATGTACAAAGTGATTTTATTACTAATAAAATCTGAGGAAGATAATGAGATGTAAAATAAGCCCTTAAAAACACCTTTTCTTCCCCAACTCCTCCCTCCTTCCCACCGACAGTGCAGGGACACAGGGCATGGGGTTTGTGGTCAGTTTGTCACCCGAGGTTTTCTTCCATTGCTCAGGGAGAGGAGTCCTTTCCCTGCTACACTGTGGGGTTTCTCCCACGGGAGACAGTTCTCCATGAACTTCTCCAGCATGGGTCCACTCTCACGAGCAGCAGTCCTGCCAAACCTGCTGCAATGTGAATTCCTCCCACAGGCAAACAGTCCTCCCAAAACTGCTGTGGTGTGGGTCACTCTTCCATGGGGTGCAGTCCTCCAAGGACAGGCTGCTCCAATCCCTCTCTCCATCGGGTCTCCCACTGGAGCACAGCCTCCTCCGGGCATCCACTTGCTCCAGCATGGGCACCTCCCCCACAGGCTGCAGGTGGATCTCTGCATCCCCCATGGACCCCCACAGGCTGCAGGGGCACAGCTGCTTCACCATGGTCTTCACCACGGCCTGCAGAGGAATCTAGGCTCCAGCGCCTGGAGTGCCTCCTCCTCCTCCTTCTCCACTGACCTTGGTGTCTCCATGTTGTTTCCCTCACATGTTCTCACCTCGTCCTCTTCTGTGACTAAAAGAAAAAACTGTGCCCCACATTGTTTGGATTTTCTTCTTAAATATGTTTTCCCAGAGGCGTTACCATCATCTGTAATTGGCCCAGCCTTGGCCAGTGGCATGTCCATCTTCAGAGCCACCAGGGATTGGCTCTGCTGGACACGGTGGAAGCTTCCAGCAGCTTCTCATGGAAGCCACCTCTGTGGCCGCCCACTACCAAAAACCTGGCCGTACAAAACCAACACAGAAAGGCATGAGCATCATTTTAGTCTTCTGTTCCTCAACCAATGTATGTCTAAATCCTGTGGAATTTCAAGGGAACTCATGATTCATGGCAAACACACTGCATACTTGTCTCAGAGAGTTAATTTCCCTGTACTCCTGTCATTTTTTTACAGAAAATGAAGCTTTAGAAAAGAGGAGTAATAGATCTGTTCAAGATAGCTGAGCTTTGTTTTTCTACAAACATTTCTCAAAGCAAAACTACAAAACGTTCCTGGTATTGTCTAGAAGTCTACTTATGTTACATTATTAAATATACTTCCCCTTATTCCAGAGGGTCTTCTTGAGTTTGCATAGTGAAAATGGAAAAAATTAACTTTTGTATTTCCTTCATATTGAAAACCTGGGAAATAAATAACCTTGGGCTTTCTGTCTTCCAAGAAAAGAGGTGATGTAAGAACAAGCTAAGTGCAGCTGACTTACCTTAGTCCAAACCAAACAGAGAGCCTCTTGCATAGAATAAAAAGGTCAAGAGTATAAAGATGTGATCTTGACAGGGAAGAGAGCCAAGAAAACAGTTCAGTATTTAAATAACTGATTAAATAAAATGTAATTAGGGCTAAGTTGGCCCCTTTCCCAGAGTTCATAAACGCACACAAGGAATCTCCTCTGGGGGCATGCAGCCTGACACGTGCCTTGATTAAATCAAGCCATTTAAACAGCTGACCTTTTTTAGTGTCAGCTTCTGCTTGTTCACCCCCCTCAGCCCTCTCTGGAGCTACCCTTTCATACTGCTTGCCTCATATCTTCCCCACCTTTAGATGTGGCAGGAAGCAAATTAAATAAACCAGAACTACAACAGAATGAGAAGTTCCAGAAAGCCTTTGTTGTATTTATTTCCCAGGTTTGTGGAGCAGCAACCTAACTCACATGGCCTCAGAGGGTTTGGTGAGCCCAGCTCCCTAGAGTTTGGAAATCCCGAATTGTAGAAGACAAAGCTGTTTTGAGGGAAGCATTGCACAGAGCTAACCCAGGTAGGTATTTGCCCTGTTCTCATCAAGCTCTCAGGTACACCAAAGCCTCATTTTGCATAACTCCAGTGGGCTGGTGTGCTCTCTGACTGGCACTGCTCTGCTAAGCCTGAGGAACAGATTTTTACAGCAAATTAAATCAGTTGAGCACAGCTCACCCTAACCTGTTCCACAACTTCGACAGGTGGTTTTTATTACATTAGTCCATTCCTCGGGTAGAGAGTTGACTTTCCGTGTTGACACTGACCATATGGACATATCTTCCATATGGTATGGAGCACAGGGAATCCCTCATTTAGAAAGGAAAATTCACACCAGCAAAGAACCTACAGATGCCCAGAGAAAAAATAGGTGAAGAGTGGGATGGAGAGGTTGTACCTGCATTTCTCTCTGCTTAAAAGGACTAAAGTCTGATTCAAAAGAAGTCAATGAGAGTCTTTGCACTGCCTACAGGAAACTTTGAATCGGAATTTGATTTGGGAAGAAGGGGTTGAATTGCAGCAATCGAGACTTTTTTCTCTGAAGTGAAACAATGACTCGGGCTCTAGAGCTAGAGGTAATGAAAGGACAAATTATGCTGCACTGTTCAAGGAGATACTCACATTTCCATGCACAATATGTTGTGCTGGAGGCACCTCCCTTCCAGGTTGTTTGGATGTTTCTGTTTAATTCTGATTCCTGTCAAAGTGCATTTGAAGGAGAATAATATACATTCAGGAAGTAACCTCCCATCTATATATGTGGAAAATTTGTCCATCCAGTAAGTCCAAATTCTAGTTAAACATCACCTTCCAATTATTTACAATGCTACAAATATTGATTAAAATATATGCATTCATACTGATTTTAGTCTTAATTGATGCTCCACATATTTTGCACACATGGCTGTTTTTACACTCTTTAGAGGAATACATTATCAAACACTTTGAGAGGAACACGAATGAGCAGAGTCTTAAACAAAAAGACAAATTCTAACAGTGTCAAATGGGGGTAATGTTGAGGATTTTGTACATTTTGTATCAGAGATCCTGAGAAATGTCTCAGGAGTCTTTATTATCCCTATAACATCAGCAAAGATGAATCTGTGAGATGGAAGGCCATAAAAAAATGAACATAAATATTGTGGAGCTACCCAAGGTCAGAGAATAACTCACAGCAGCCTTACCAGACTTGCTGGGTTTACCATGTGGTTCTCCATCCATCCTGTATGACATTCCTTTAAATTGTATCTATTGAATGTCAGGACCAAGCTGCCCACAAGAAAACTGGCCCTCCTGGCTGATACTTTTGCACTCACTTAGTCTTCCTTTCAAACCATTATGACCCCAAGCTCAAAAGATCAGAAGAAACTGCTTGGAGATTTCAGCCCATTAGTTTAAAGGTAAAGAGTAAGATGAATGGAAACTCCCTTTCAGTGCCTAACTGGGGGTGCCTCAGGACCTGTGAGCAGGCAATGTCATTTGCCAACATTATTTGCAACCTTGTCCTTCTGCAATAAAACGATGGCGTTCATCCTTCAACGTCAAGAGCACGGAGACTAGCAAGACTGCCTCTCAGCTGCAACCTTTCAGCTGCCTTCTCTGCCTCTCATCTCACAAAGCTCTCTCCTACTGCCTGCCCTGAACACAGTCCTGAGGGTGGTCTCCTCACAAATCTCACTCACAGCACCTGGGGCTGCTGGATGAAGACTCTGTGATTCAGAAGGAAACTCTGCTCCAAAAAAAGTCCTGGTGTCTAAGCAGCTCAACACATCCTACTGTGATATAAATCCTCTCAACTCACCACCACCCCAGATCAGAGACTCGGGACATGAGCACCTGGCAGAAAAGGAATTAAGTAGTGTATAAAAGCTAATTGGTCAACTATTTAGACAGTCTAAACTTTTAAAGGATGAAAATGTACCTACTTTCATTGACATCAAGGTGCTGGTACTTTATCATGTCTGCAACACTCTGACATGTTTTTGCTGTCCCAATGCCTGGCACAATCACGAGGTTTGGCAAAATCATGATGAAGTCTCTGATTTTTTCTATCCTGCTGAGTTAGAGACCTTATGGGTTAAGAGGAAATTCTCCAGTTGTCCAAGTACAAAAAAGGCCCACACCACAGCAGTGTAAAAGAAGAAAACACAACCACCCACCTTGCCCTAGGCTATAGCCAGCAGCCAGCCTGTTTTCTAACGTATGAAGAGATTCTTTCAAATGTCCAGCTGTGCCGGACATGAAAAAATTGCCACAAGGATATTTTTGTGCTAATTCCCTTACTCATTTAGATTCTTTCTCCTTACCCTTTCTTCCACTTGGTTATTCCGATATGTTTTTCAAATGTGTCAAAATTAGCAACATTTTCTCTCCTATGCTCCTAACAATTTTTCTTTTGCTATCTTCTCTGCCTTGTTACACTTTGTAAGGGAAGGGTTTCCCTGGAACTATTGTCCAGATCTAATAACCGAGAGACTCAAATGTTCTTATGAACACTTACCTTCTCCAGGGTTGCAGGAGATTCTGATTTCACTGAGGGAGAGGGGCTATCCTGAACATGAACAGACCAAAATAGTTCATTCAAGACCATCCCAATTAGCCTCAATTTCCATGGTTCCCTACTCCAATATATTTCATTTGTCCTGGTACCCTGTGGCACTGAAAGGAGGGAAGCTGGTATCAGAAGCGTGAAAGATGAGGCGGGTATTCCCCACCTCCAGTACAAGCCACACCTTCGGCAGGCTCCTGCTCTCACTGCAGGGCAGTGACAGCTCTGCCACTTGCCCCTTTCCAAGAGGATGACAGGTTACAAACCCACTCAAAACACCTGACAGCAGTCTGACCCAGTTTTCAATGCCTTTCAAAGAAAGAAATCAAGACACACTGCTTTCACCTTCCCTACTTGTGATGGAGGTAACCCTGTCTCTGTCTCTCTCCCCCCATAAAAAACCACCACATTTCCAAACCCAGGCAATGACAGACTGCAAAATGTAGATTCAGCACATTTTGCAATATATCTTGACTTACACATCAGCATAATGGCACTCCTCCTCTCAGGAAAAGATTCTGATTGCCCAGATCAATCTATTCACAAAGGTGAAGAGAACTTCCTTTTAGCCCTTTAACAAAATTATCTCGGTCGTCACAAGATCGGCAGCAGGCATCGGTTCATTCCTTGCAAATTTGCAGAATTTGCTTTTTTTTTGCATGTGTGGTTTGCTTTAAACCTTACTTATATAAGGCTTATTTATCACAGCCACACAATCTAATTCATGTATATGTATTTAGTATAAAAGCATTTGAATTAATGTTCCCAGCTTATTTACTTTGAAGGACTGAATGCCCCCTCAGGAAGACATATTGATCTTAAAGGAGGCCATTCTCTGATGAGCACTGGTTCCTGCAATATTTATGGCATCTGAAGCCTTTTCTCTGCTCTTGATCTTTTGAAAAGAGGTCCCAAAGGAGAGTGACAAAGCTTGGAGAGTGGAGGAGGGAGAAGAAGTACAAGAGGGGTCCCTTTGCTCTGAGTACAACATCAAAATGTAAACAAGAAGGTGATCAAGGACTGTGGTCATTTCTAAATTAAGCATAGAAAATGTATATTAATGAATATGAGAGGAAAAAACCCATTGAGTCAACTTTGTAGAGAATGTTAAAATGGAGAAAAAAAATATATCTGCAGCTTTGTTCGGTTTTGAAGCTCAGTTCTGGTAATTTAGGGCATATCAAGTGTGGTTTTGAGGCCAGCCAGAAGAACTAATGTCAGTGGAAACATCAGAAAGCAACTCCTTCACAGTCTAGCACATGCCATCTTTTTAACTACTCCACACGGCCACATTTCTTATTAAAAATAAAATATTTAATACTTTTCTAGCTTCTTCAGAACTGAGTTTGCATTCCATATGAGCTGAGAGACTGAGGAGTGCACACTTGATACCGATGTGATGTTCTCCCTCCTCCTATATCCTGAAGGGAAATCACAGTTCCTGGCTTGGTTTCTGTTTCCATGGCCTAGTAAGGAACAGGAAAGGCAGAACACAAGCTGAAGGATCTAAAAGCCACATCCAGCACTCCAAAGGCTGAGTCAAAATATGTCACTGAGCCACTGTTTTGTCCATACTCATTTATTGTCTCAAGCATTCTGCTTCTTCACCATAAATGGAGGGAATGTCTTCTCCTTTCTATCCTGAAATTCACCAGGAGCAGGCGTCTCAGCCCACATGGACAAAGAGCAAAGGCCAAGGTGGAGAGCAAGCAGTTTTGCACTGCCTGGGGGAGCTACCTCCACACTTGCATTATTATGTGCTGGATGCTATCCTAGGGCTGACTCACCTTGTCCATACATGTTATCTAGGATACAGCTATGTAAGTGTATGTGCAGAGGTTAAGATCTGCTGCTCTGCCATCAGCCTTGCCTGTCACATTCCCTCATGGGATGTGGGAGCACAGGTAATGAGTAGGAAAACATCAGTTTCTCCCATTTTGGGAGGAAGTGCTGTAATATTCTGCAAAGCAGGTAATAAGCAGATTCATTTGCACGGCTCTGTTGAATGGATGAGGTATGGGAAGCTGCCAGCTCTGAGCTGTGTCTGCCCCTCATCCTTCCCTTAATTGAGAATTTATTTTGTCACAAAAGTCGATGCTTACATCAGAAACCAACGCTGACCCATGGATGGGAAAAGATGAGGCCAGGGGCCAGGGTCCCACTGTAAAAGGTGCAGTTTTCAATCAGAGGGGTGTGTTGCACCTGGCTAAAAAAGAATTCAATGAGAGCTTTGATTAAACCACATTATTCATAGGTGTAACATGATGGAAAAAGCCAATATTCAGGGGGAAAAAAAGTATTTAAAAAGCATTAGCTTTGAAACAGGTCTGGGAACTTTGCTTCTTTAAAAGTGACCCTCATCTGATTCTTCCTTGTAGGAACAGGGGATGTGGATGGGATGTCCAAAGAGGACAATAAGGGGATAACAAAGGTTTCAAAGATCAGGAATAGAAAAAAAAAGTTGATGATGGTACATAGGCTCTTCTTTGCCCCTTTTCCAACCAACACCCAGGAGGTGTAGCTGCCTGCTCCAAAGATTCTCCCAATAGATTTACCCAGTGGAAAAACCTTGGATTGCCCCAAGGTATTTTGGTGGCCAATGGCAAAAACTTTTTAGGAAGCTGTGACAAGACCCACTGGACACTTCTGTGGGTGATTGCAGCTTCTGTGCACTCACAGCAATATATAACATCAGCTGCAAAACCTGGGGTGAGTCCTACTAAGGAAATCCCTCTAATTAGGCACCCAGAGATGTCATTTGTCCCACGTCCTGTGCTGACCTGCAGCTCTGCATTTCCACAGCTGCCCCCACCAGCCCCCCCAGAGGGGGCTGTAAAATGTGTACCCAAGTCCTCTCTACGTGAAAGGTTCCTCTCAGCTGGGCAAAACAGCACAGATCTCTGTGGCTGAAGATCAAGGGGGAATGGCAAAACCCAGAAGCTTTAGGAGCAAAGCCTGATGCCTGTCAAAGTCAACACAGACACTCTCCCTGATTTTCGCAGAGCTGGGATTTCTGCACTCATTTTGTTTCAATGTCAAGATGAGGGGAAGGGTTCAGATGTGCTGTCAAGCATTTTACTGGAGGAATTAAAATAGCCAATTTCAGGTTAGCTTTTTGTTTAGTTACTCACTGCATCCTGTCACCAAAGGGCCTCTCTTGGCTGTATAAAGCACTTCCCTGGCTTAGTCACATGGAAGATAGATGTGGGAGCACTTGTCTCATCAAAATGTTTGTTTTAAGGGGAGATCAGAAAACTGAACCATGGCAAAAGCTCAAGAGGAGATATGGGAAAAAGAGTGTTTACCAAATAATTCAGCATTGGAGAGATAAATGGACATTTGAGCTCATTTCACTACATAATGTTATTAGTTATATGAAATTAGACTGTCAAATGCAGTTCTATAAAATGCAAGGGGAAAGCAAGAGGGCAAAAAGGAGAACGAACACACAGGGGACAAATCACTGTCACTCACAAAGGAGTGCCTGGCAGACTAAGAATTAAGTTCACTCCTCAGGGCAAGCCATCCCCAGCTGTTATATAAATACATTTTAATGCCCCTGTCAAGAGTACAGCAAGAAAAAGCCAGCGTTCCCCAACACAGTGTGTCAGGTGTTCTCTGTCATTCAGAGAGCTTGAGAGAGACACATTTAGATTGCAGTTTTGTCACTTCTCCTCTAGCAGTGCTCAGGCAGCTTCTCTGGGTTGGATGGAGCAGGCAGTGACTGTGGAGAGCAGCCAGGCACAGGGCAGCAGCAGTAGCTGGTCAGTGGGGTAGGTGCCACGCTCCCCGTGCTCATGCAACCGGGGAATCTCTTGGACTCCTCCAACCCCTTCTGGGCTGTATTGCAAAATCGGCATTTGCCAGGCTGCTTGGCTTTTCCTCACGGGACTGACGGGGCAGGAGGGGGCGGGGGAGAGCTGACAGCCAGCGTGCAGCAAACCTCGCTCAGCCTCCATCAGGAGCTCTTGCTTCCCAGCAGAGCCATTCTCAAGGGGAGAGGTGAGGTTCAACCTCAAGTTCCTGAGCAGAAAGCAACGATGGTACCAATCCCCAGAGTATGCAATTACCTCCTTTTCCCATTAGTCCAGATCCTACTGCCTTCCCTAAGCTGCAGCTTGGTTACAAACAACTTTGGAGTGACTGTGAGCTAGACTGGAGCCAATCTCTGCTAAAGCTACTAGTTTATTTTTCATTTCTGAAGAGCCCTGCAGCACTTTCTTCAGAAATAAATGGTAGGAGGGGACTTTTCCCCTTGCTGTCACACAGCTAACAGTGCTACAGCTGTCAGTCCTAAACACCTTCTCCAGCAAAATCAGAATCATTGCTCCAAAATTGGCTCTATTTGAGATGAGCAACTCTCAGATGCAGTTCCATCAGCTCAAGAGGAGTGCAATCACATCCCACCTTGTAAATGCACTTTTGGATTTCTGCTGCCTTTCCCTCTGAAACATGAATTTGGTCCTAGCTACTCTGTGAACTCTGAGCAGGTGGGAAATACATGGTGTTTAGCACACAGGAGACCAAGCAGAAGGATATAATATGATACAGCCATGAATAACCAACGCAAATGGGAGACTATAAAAGAGGAGCTCATTTCAAATGCAAGCATTTTCATGGGGGCTAATGCAAGGCAACCTGCAGCCACTGCCATCTGAGGAGCCAGGCTTACAGGGCGAGACAGGTTTTGTACTTTCCCTTTGGGCACAAATCAATAATTTGGTCTCTTCCTGGCATCAGGCCAGTGGAGGACATGGTACACCCATTCCTGTACCCCCAAGCTGAGTTGTATCAGTACAAGAGTTTGCAAAGCTTTGCTTTAGCCACAACACTGAAACAAAACAAAATCACGAAACCACCAAGCCTGTTAAAGTCACTGAAACTCTTCTCACGGCACTGACTGGATAGTGCGGCCCCAAAAATTACTCAGATAACAACAACCAGGAGGTAACAAACATCACTTTTACTGCCAGAGAAAGCCAGCATCAGCACAAGGCACAGACTCAGAGCCACAGCCCATTCCTTGGCAGGCAGGTGTTGCCAAGGTCCCACTAAGTCACTGCTGAAGATGATAATAGTGTGTTTGCTGCTCTAGCATTGTGACTCCTGTTGCTTTGCTGATGTGAGTATCTGACCTAGTACAAACTGGCATCACCTGCTTCAAAGATGGAAAACAACACCAGCTACTGACCCAATCCACAGGGTTGCCAGGGCTGAGGGACAGAGGCATCCTTTTGAATCAGCTTTGCTTCTATGATTTGTTTCATTCTCATTTTGTTTCTAAATGGCTCTTGGTTTTCTGCAATCACCTCAGCAATAGCTCATGTGCAGTTACATGCCAAGCTACCACAAAACATGTTGGGAAGAGCTATTTTCCTGGGCTCAGCAGGCCCCGAAGGGAAGTGGCTGCTGGTGGGTGCTGTGCTCATCCCCCCGTGATGCATGGGCCTGTCTGAGCACGGGCTGCGCTTCAGTGCGTACCCCCTGCGAGGGGCACCTTTCATCAGCATCACTGTTGCAGCAGTTCTTTAAAAGCCACTGTGGGATCTCATATTTCTGGAAGCACATGCATGCAATTTACAACCTTCTAGCCAGCAGCACTACAACACAGATTACTTAATCCATCATTTCCAGGAAGGGAAGACGGTTGCTAAGGTACAGGGAGATTTCAGTTGGGTGAGACTTGGTTATTATAGAAGTAACTGCCTCAGAAAACACACAAAGCTTCAGCCAGAAGCAAAACTGCATCCCCCAAAGCTGAGGCCTCATCCTGTCCATTCCTTACCTGTACATAGCCAAAGACTTCCATCAGAAATGCCACGCCAGTGATTCCACTTATAAATGCACACAAGACACAGAGGTACGTAGTGAGTTGTCCTTATCTTCCTGAACTTCGGGACCAAAGTCCCATGTTACAAAAGAGAAACTTTCCTGTTCTCAACCATGTGCCATTTTACTGTCATAGAAACATAGAATCATTTAGGTTGCAGAAAACCTCTAAGGCCATCAAGTCCAACCATTCCCCCAGCATTGCCAAGTCCACCACTAAACCACATCCCCAGGTGCCACATCGACACAGCTTTTAAATCCCTCCAGAGGTGGTTACAGCAACACTATGCCAGGGCTTGATAATCCTTTCAGTGAAGAAATTTTTCCTAATATCCAGTCTAAAATAGCCACCACTGATGATGGTATAACAGCCTAAATGATTTCAAACTGCATCTCCATTTGCTATGAATATTAACCAGTGGCACAATGAGAGGAAGCAAAGTGTTTTCTAGAGATATATTTTCACTTGAGACCTGGCCACAAGGCTGTTGAAATGTAGGATGAAGGGAAGAAAGGGAGAGAGATCATGATTAGGCTGAGTCTGTCCTTATCTTTAAGCATATCAATGAAGAGCTTAATAGAATCATAATGAACATGTTCTTGGGTACATGTGCTTTTCCAGCAGGCATTGCAGCTCTTGTATAAGACAGACAGCTCCATCTCCTGGGATATAGCTCAGTCCCTGGAACATTAACAGAGACCTTGAAAGGGTTCATCTTTGTATTCTATTTTTTCCCCAGTGTTGAAGAATCCCCTGTGAAAGTATTTGGTGACTGCGTGGGAGTAGGGGAAAGGAGAACATATTGTTTTACTTTTTACACAGCAACCCTTTGGAGATGTCTAACACAACCATGCCAACAACCAGCCTTCAGGCTTGGAGTTTACAAAGATCATAATTCATTGGTTCATTCCAGTGGACTCTTAATTTTTGTCCCTGGATTTCCCAGTCTTGAAGACACTGTTAGGCAGCCAAATCACTGTCCTTTCCCTGAAGTAAGTCAGCACTATGGTGAGTTGGTACTTCTGCTCCCAGGGAAGTTCCTCCTTTGGTCTCTGCTCAGACTAGGGCTCCTGGTGGGGTATCTCATAGAAAATCAGAAAAAAGCAGCTGGATGCCAAACTGGAAGCTTCTGGGACTTTAGGGTTTTGTCACTTATGCTGCAACACTCAAAGTTACTTGGCTTCTGAATCTGGGAATTGATGTGCAAGGCTCACAATAAAAACACAGGGTTTGCTTAAGAATTGTTGGCTGAAATCACAATATTAATCCAAATATGTAGGTCATACAAATGTGAAAGTCAAAAAAATTTAAGAAAGTACATTACAAGAGTTAATAGCCAAAATTTATAACAAAGTATGGAAATGGTCTAAAAATACTTGCTGCAAGTACTTGTAATGAAATAAAGACAAGATAAAACTGCAGCTCTTTTTATTAGACAATATTGAGTTCTTATGAGGACAGTGTCTAGCAGCTTTACTTAGGGCAGGACTCAGTTCAAGGCATGCACGTTACACAAGGTACATAAATTCCCACTCTAGGCTGTATATTTGGAGGTATGGGCTGAAGGGTTCTGCTAAGGAAAGCCTATTGATCAGTGGGACCTGCTGAGCAAAGCTGTGCACACTCTGCCACGCAGGTGTGACAGTTCACACCAGAGCTCATGCCTCTCCAACCACTCACTGAGGCTGCCTGTCAGTATTAAGAGACCTGGACTGCAGCATGTCAGCCCACACTGGAACTAATGGATGAGCAAAGGCACAATGCTGGAGGACGTTAAAAGGCAAATCATAAAAAAATAAAACCCCTTTATAGCTTTACAATTAAAATGGGCATATAAGAGGTTCAGAAGAGATTGCTACTTTGTTCTAAACCAAGTCTGAAATTAGGTAGAATTTATCAGGCAGCTTTTGGGCCAGAGATACAATAAATGCTGATGTCGTTGTTACATCAGGTCTCTCATCTATTGTTCAGAAAAGAAAACATAAGCTTATCTACAGTTTATCTTTTCCCTTGTTTTTTTATTTCCACTGCTTTCCTCTTTGCTTTGAACAATTAAATGATGCTATAGATAATGCCCTCTTTATACAGGTAACCCACAGTGGAGTGGTGGTGCTCTGAATTTTGCAAAAATAAGCTATTGCATTATGTGCTGCAGAGGGCTTATCAGCTCATGCCAGCAAAGGGCAGTGATATACTTGGGTGACAGAAATTGCCCTTAAACAGTCTTAACTATCTGGGGAAGAAGAGTAGAAGGTAAGAGGAAAGTGTGCCAATGTGCAAGAAAACAAATTTATTGATTTCTTCAGGAAGCAACTTATCATACCTCTAACAGCTAATGAACAGTTTGCTGTTTTCTTCTGCTGGAGTTACATCTTTAGTGGAATAAGAATTGATGTCTACCCACTTATTAAGCAATATTTTAAAAATGTGAACTCCTCGTTCTATTTCAGAGACAAGGAGGTTAGAATATAGAAGCTCCACAGTGAGATTTTCCAAAAGTTCTCACCACTGTCACATCTCTGCTCTTGGTAGCAAAGTCACAGCTGATCCTTGATCTGTGCATGGCTGCTTCTGGAGCACATCGGGGCCTATATGCCTGTGCAGGATGAGGAAAGGAAGGAGCATATCCAACTATACAGCAAGGTGAAGTGCTGTCTGGGAAGAACATTAATTTGGCCAAGACCATTCCAGCTAATGTGGACTCGCTAATGACTCCTAATGTTCACACAGGAAGAGTCACCCCTTAATTTCAAGGTCCTGTTCAAGATGATTCTTGACAGTAAAGCATATGGAACTCACTCCAGGTAGAAGCATCGCCTTGCCACTGTCACCAAAATTATGGGAAAAACAAAAACCCTCCAACAACATTTTTAGTGTTTGGGAATCAAGGCATTACTTTTGTCAGGAAAATTAATCCACAAACACCAGAGGTTTATGTCCAAAAAGGAGACAGAGGAGTCCTGTTACTTTATTCCAACAAAGGGAGAGGCCATGGGGCATTCCCCTGGGGTCTCTCAAATTGTTAGAGGACACAGCCTCCTTTTTTATCCCTATTTCCCAGCCGCATTTCCATCTCTCTTTCCCTATTGGCTGAGGTACTTGAGAGGTACAGACTTCCCAAATCACTTAATACAGACCTCCTTCTAATGTATACCCCCCCGTTTTTCTTTTCCTATGGAATTTATGGTTCTTCCCATTATTTCTTTCACCTCTCAGTATCTAGCTTTACCTATCAGCAAACCCACAGTTTGTTTGTAAAGACAAATCTATCTCATTCCTTTCACTTTATTCTGGCCAGGATGTGCAACAGAAATCTTTTCATCCACACATAGCTCGGGTGTGCAGAGAAAATCATTCCATGATCCATGGATTTTACTAGATTTTTCAGATACTTATACAGTCAAACCCCATAGGGATTCATTGGTTCAATGTTCCTTGGTCCCAAGTTATGCAGTTCTTAGTATTTGGTTTCCTATTGGATATGGATTTTTTTGCCTTCGATGCTAATTAGGTCCTAATTCTTATCTCTCTTTTCCCAGACCAGGTGTCTCTGACCATGCCAGGGGTGATGTTTGGAGCTGATGGTCATTATCTTCTGTGTATCTTCTGTGCTACTCCCAATCTGTTGAGATGTTAAGCTCATCAGGCCTCACCTGGTGGAACAATGTCCTGGAAAGAAACTTCCATTCCCTTCCCCTGAGGCAAAGGCACACATAGATTGGACTTGATGATCTCAAAGGTCTTTTCCAGCCTAGTTCATGTGAAACATTAGTCAGTTCTGTGAAAACTGACTAAAGTTACATTAAAAAATTTTACATTTCATATCATCTCCAACACCAGGACTCTGACTGAGATTTCAGGAAACCCAGGTCTGCTAAGAATCCCAGAAGTCTGGAACATGGAGACAGAGCTGGGGTGTGTCTTGGTCCCTGCTTGCCCTTGTCTTTCTCATAAGGTGCACTGCTCCAGAGTGAGGTGACACTGCCCTCAAATTGGCCCTTGGCATCAGTGCATAGCCATGATGACCAGGGACAGTGGAGGTGGGGAGGAAACAAAACCATCCAGAGTCTGCTCTGCCAGTCATCTCATATCCACAAGTGTGAGGTTTAATAACCCATGTCATTATCTTAGCTTGCTTCAAAAGTAGTTGTTCTGGGTTTGGTTTTTTCAGTGAATTTTTCATCCACCTGCTACCTGGAAGAAGGACAATGCAGGGGCGGGGCGGCATTGCCTGAGAGAAAAATGGGGCAATTAGGAAACAAAAGATGTCCCAACATTCCATTGAAATGGCCCTGGCTGGGGCGGGTTGAGGGTAATACCAGGAGAAAAAGGTGAGGGGGATACCCCAGAGGCTTGGCTGGGTTTTCCTTGGTCCTGTTTCCAGGTTCGGGGGGAGAAGGAGCTGCTTGCCCATGTCCCTGCAACCTGGCCGCTCGGACCTCAGAACCAGCGCGTGTGGCACCGAAACACCGGGGTCGGCTCTCGCCGGCCCCTCTGCTCGCGACGCGTTGCCACGGCCACTCCTGTGTGTCGGACTCTTGAGGTCCCGGTCTGCTGCAGTTTCCCTGCACTGCAAGTCTGCTTCTTCTTTTTTTTGTTTCCTGGCCGTTTGGGGAGCAGTCCGGAGCCGACGTGAGGGGTGTCCCCGCAGGGACCACCTCTGCGCGGTACCCGGCAGTCGCGACAGCCGCCACCGTCAGTGCCCGGCTCGGCCCCGCCGCCGCCACCGCGTGGGCCCCGAGCCCGCGCCACAGCGCCCCCTGCAGCCCCGGGGGAACCATCGCACCCGCCCTGCCCGGCCGGGAGCCACCAGCGCTCCTGCCGGCTGTGACCGGAACTGCACCCGAGGGGAAAGGGCTTCAAGAGCAGGAAGAGACTTCACTGGGTTTTCTGTTCTTGTTTGTTGTTGCTGCCGTTGTTGCTGTTCATTTGCCTTGTTACACACATACATACTCTTAAAGAACTGTTATTCCTTTCCCCATATCTTTGCATGAAAGCCCCATTACTTCAAAGTTTTAATAATTTGGAGGGAAGGGGATCACATTTTCCATTCCAAGGGAAGTTCCCACCTTCCTTGGCAGACACCTGTCTTTCAAACCAAGACAGTAGTGTTTCACAAACAACATAAAAAGATTATCATACAAGGTCATTATCTCTGGGCTAGATGGAAAAGGAAGAGGTTAATTGGCTAGAAATTAATAAACAAAACAAAAGCCAAACAACAATACAATCATGACCTAAAAGTGGGCAAAGCCAAGTGCATTCCTGTGTTGGAAAAAGTGGGTTTAGAGCAAATGTTTAAACTAATGTGTTTAAATTAATATGCTTGAAACAAGTGTATAAATTAATAGTGAAATTATTTTACCCCATTCTTAAATAAATTGCAAGACATTTTCAAAACAAGTAGATGTGAATATTGGTAATATAGATAAACATTTCTTGAATAAGAAACCCCTGTGGGTGTAGTCATCCTGGGAAGTCTGTTTTGTGGTAGCCTTAAATATGAATCGAGCAGCTCCTTTACTCTCTTGACTTGCACAATCCATCAGTGTCTGCACAACCTTGGGTTCCTGTGGGCTGTTCCCACAGCTCATTTCCCATGGCACCAGTTAGTGCTTCAAATGCACCACCAGGAATGAAAAATGGATAAACAAATTGGATTTCCCAGTGCTCCTCATGCCAGGCAAAAGAATAGGAAAGAAGGGAAGGGAAAACCTTCCTCCATTGCCAGGGTGTTTGCTGGAGGAGAGAGGAGCCAATATGTCTCTTTTTATTTCCTTGGCAAGGAGGGAGTTAAGGCGGGGGCTGAGAGCTGGTGCTGGTGTCAAGACACTGTGTGGAAGGGGATCTCTGCTAACGTCAGGTTGGAATTACTGCCGCATTGTCTTGCCAATGCCCCCAACATTTCCTACCTGCAAAGACAGAACCAAATCACGTGAGATGGAGTCTAATTACATTACTGGGTGGTTTCTGAAATATGAATGCATCTCAAGACTTTAGCAGCGTATCTTAATGTCTCAGTCATAGAATCAAAGAATGGTTTGGGCTGGAGTGGAAAATAAAGTTCATCTTGTCCCAGCCCCCACCATAGGCAGGGATACCTTCTACTGGACCAGGTTGCTCAGAGCCTCGTTCAACCTGGCCTTAAACACTTCCAGGAATGAGGCATCCATGGCTTCTCTGGGTAACCTGTTCCAATGCCTCACCAGCCTCACAGGGAAGAATTTTGTCCTCATATCTAATCTAAACCTACTCTTCATTTGAATCCATTCCCACTTCTCCTGTGACTACATGCTCCTGTAAATAGTCCCTCTCCATCTTTCTTGTAGCTCCTTCACATACTGGAGAGCCACAGTTAGGGCACCCCAGAGCCTTCTCTTTTCCAGACTGAACAATCCCAATTCCCTAAGCCTTTCTTCCTTGGGGGAGCAAAGACTGCCTTGCAATCACAACAAAACCCACCAGCACAACTTGTGACAGAAAATAATGAAAATTGGATCTTGATCAACCAGGAAACTACCCAAAAATAAAGAAAGTTGAGAGTTTGGAAAAGAGCCCCCAGCAGACATATCTCAGCTAATCGACTAATGGAAGGCATTGGAATACATGAAGTCCCTTCCAATCCAAACTGTTCTATCATTTATGTCTGTCGCGGTTTGACGCTGGTTAGGCGCCAAGCACCACAAAAAAACTATTCACTTAATTGCCTCTGCTATAGCTGAGCAGAGAAGGGGAAATTAAAACTAAATTTTCATGAGGTAAATTAAGGATTATTGGGGGAAAAGGCAAAACAGGTCCAAACTTACAGTATAAAGAAGACTTATTACTAACAGAATTAAAAGTAAAAACAATAATGAGAAACCAAAACAAAACTTCAGAACACCTGTGTCTTCCAGTACCTCCCTCTTTCCACCAAACCGCTCAAGGGAAACAAATATGGGGTTTTGGTCAGTGTTTCATTTCTTAAGAGTCCTTCTTTATGTTTAAGGATTCCTCCCACGGAAGAGAGTTCTCTGCGAACTTCTCCAGCATGGTTTCAAACTCCACAAACAACAGTCCGCCCGAATCTGCTGCAGTGAAAAATCCGTCCCACGAAATCTTGCAGTCTGCTCACAGCTGTCATCATGGGTCGTAATAGTCATGGGGTTTTAGTCTTTTAAGGATGAGCTATTCCAGCTGAAAACAAAGGCTCTCTTCTTAAATCTCTAAAAGCCTTTCACAACATCTATGGGCCCTGGTGTGAGCATTTTTACTTCATGGGCTGCGTGTGGATTTCTGCACACCCCCATGTACCTCATCTCATGAATTATAGGGAAAATAATTCGCTGTATTATAGTCCTCACCATGGCTTGCAGGAGAATTTCAGCTCCAGTGCTGGGAGCGCCTCCGCTCTTTCCCTTCCCCCACTGACCTCGGTGTGGCCATGTTCTTCTTCCTCACGTGACTTTACTTTTCTTTTCTCTGGCTTGGAAGAAAGCTTGTTGTTGCAGTGCAGATGGCTGCCGTGGAAGTAGACCAAAGCCCTGAGTCCTGATGGACAGGCACCGAGATTTAAAGACCAATCCCTTACCTGTTGTGGGCTCCCACAGTCCGTTAATATTGGCTGTTGATTGACATGCATGGTTGACACCCAGTTTTATGTATGAGTTCATGTTTATGCATTGCTCCAGTTTAATATACACAAGTTCTAGAAAGTTCTTCTGTACTCATTACCCCGTTGGCTCTCTGTCCCTGCTCCCTCCTCCAAGTTGTTCTTATTGGTTACCTTTATGATAGCTCCACCCATGTTGTATTACCCGACTGGCTGTTTCCATTTACTCCACCCCCTGTATAACCCCTGACCTTCCCTTATCCTTGTTCTTTGTCCCTGGACCCTTCAATGGAATAAACCTTTTGGAACCCATACGGAGAACCCCTCTCATGCCTCTTTGCCTCTGTGGATGCGCTGGCCATTGGGTCGCTTGGGAACTTGCTCATTAAGCTGCGGAGCCAGCCTGAGTAGACTGCAGCAATCCAACCCAACGTCTGCAGGAAGGACACTGTGCCTCCCTGGGCATATCCCAGACCGCAGTGTCAGTTAGTATCTGTAAGTTTTCAGCAGAGAAGTTGATCTTGTTCGGGCTCTGCATCGGGGAAAGACGTGCCCTGTCTCTCATTGCCGGCTGCGTGTTTTTCTCGGTTTGGCGCAATCCACGCCAGCTGCATGGAAGGGCCCACTGGCCCCGCGTGGGCTGCGCTGGCTGCAGAGACTCGCACTGCATGATTCTGGCTGTGCGGCTGCTCATGGCTGTTCTCGGCTGCTTGCAGCTCCAAGGTGGCTTTCTCCTGGCGGCCCCCCTCGCCATCCCTCGGCGGGGGAGCAGGAAAAGGAACTTCTCACGGTCTCTTCTTTGTTAAATATGTACATCACAGAGGCATTACCAGCTTGTTTAATTGGCCTAGCAACCTGCCCAGCAAACCAAGTTTCCCTAAACTGCTAAACTGCCACAACGGCTCTAAGGTGTCTTTGCTCTGAGCCATAAGCAAAATGAACTGGAAAAAGAACATTAGCAGTATATAAGAGCAAAAAAGCCATCTGGAACATCAAGTCTATACTACCTTGTTTCAGGGAACTCCAGACATGATATGGGGCTATCTTAGATTAGGCTAGCTCACCTCACCCATGGGCACACTAGAGGGCACACCTAGAAAAGACTCCATCCTTTCCCAGCTCAGCCTTTGTAATAGAAGTTTGAAGTCTTTTCCCTCTGTACTGTTCTTCAGTCACTATATATGACTCAGTACAGTGAAGACAGACATCACTTCTCCAAAACCTGCAGTGCTAAAGATGTAGCAAACCATACCAAAGAGCAGTGACACCTTAAAATCACAACTGACTTCTGACAGCATTGGCTACTATTTTTGGAAGGTAATTCCTTGCTTTGAAGTACCTTGTTTAAAAAAATACCAGTTTTTCCTCCCTTCTGTTGATACTTGTGACAGAAGGATCTCAAGGTCTCAATAACTGCTGTGCTAATCCCCTCGGAGATACCATGTTGCAGTCACCCTGAAACAAGGCACTTAATGAGATGATTGAAAACAGTAATCAGGCACTAGGTGAAACACGAATCTCTGGCTATTTGGGATTACTGACTCTAAATGACAAGTTGAATTATTTTTCTATTGCATTTATTCACAAATCCATACAAGCCTTTTATCCTTACTACAAAAATATATAAGCAGTGTGCTTTGAAGAATGACACTCCCTGTCATGGCTGAGACCACAGGTCACTGTGGCTGAAGCTGGAGATATCAACACTCCAAGAATGGAGTCGATGGACTGGTGAACATGGACAACTAACTCAGCAGGTCCTGCTTAAGGAATCTTTCCTTCCTTGAATTCCTCCTTTCCAGGCAGTTCAAGTGGTGGTGGTATGGTTCACAGACACTACTGAGCAACAGCAACATCCCCGTGTTTTCCATGCTGGTGTTTTCCACACTGATATTTTCCCTGGTGGGAGCAACTGCGTCAGGGAAACTGCCAGTTTCTCTACAATCCCAAAGTGCCCTGTGTTCACAGAGGCAGCAAGCATTTAGTGCCCATCAGTGGAAGAGCTGTTTATACAGGTGGAAGCAGATGGGAACAAACCTAATAAAAGGGCAACAGGACCTGCAAGACAAGGACTCTCATCCAGAAGCTTTCACAGCCGGCCAGTGAAAAAAAAAGGGGAAATCTAGTGAAAAACCTCAAACTGATCTGTGTGGTAGAAGATGTTTCTCCTATCTCCTTAGCATCAAATATATGGCCATAAGGGAGTACAAGTAAGAAACTACATGGTCTCTAGAAGTCTTGACAAGAACGGCAAGTAGAGGAGTCTCCATCTTGGGCTGAGGGGAAGCAAAGAGTGAGAGGCAAAGATCTATCTTTGATCTATCTTGCCTATTCACAGGTAGGATGTGTATCACAGCTCCTGTACCTGATGGGTCTTCTCCCTCCACACAGTTTTCCTTTTACAGAAACAAGAACTACCACCAGGTAGATAAGCACTTCATTTCAGTACATAAATAAGAACCAAAAGCAACCCAACCAGTTTTCCCATTAAATGCATATTGTCCCCATGAGCCTGAAATGAAGGCCTGGGTCTGAATGTATTGTTGACAGGAATCCATTTGCAGAGGCATCAATTATTATGACTGCAATAAATCGTTTACAAAGTGCTGTAAATTCCAAACAGAGTTGAACAAACACAAGGCTTCATCATTACCCATTTCTCTTAGAGCCAGAGCTGGGCTGGGAAGAGGTGCTTATCTTAAACAGGATTGATTGGAGGTATTGTATTCAGGGACCTGTACTCTGAAAAAGGGCTAAACTTTGTAAAATAAAGGGTAAATCAAGGTTAAACCTTATTCAGGCATGTCTTGGGGTGACTTTATGATGCGTATCCCATATTGCTGCCCTATGCCCAGAAATTAATTCTTGTGCCTTTCTATGCCTTTAAACTGAGCCTGAGAGGGGGAAGGAAAAACTGGGCAAAACTTTTTCAAAGCAGTTTGCAGCTTGTTCAAGGTCACAAAGAGATAGCGATTTTTTTTTCCAGCTGCGGCGGGGGGAGCGAGGAAGCACCTGGCTGGCAGGTTTTTTTTCCAGTCAGCTTTTGGCCATTTTTTCAGTTTCTTTTTCTCCAGAGAGAGACTGAGAGTTGGACTTTTTTTTCCTTCCCTGGAATTTGAGATTTTCTCCCTTTTCTGCTGGACTGCTTCAATATCAGAACACATTGGGAGGACTTTCCACCGAGCACAGAGGGCCTAGCCCTGGGCCAAGCCCCAGCTCTGAGGAGACCAAAGGGAGGACTCTAACACTTTCCCAGGTTTTTTCTCCATAGCCAAATATTATTATTTAGCATTATTATCCTTTTCCCATGCGTTTGTTAAATAAATAGTTTTTATCTCTTTCACTTTACTTCGAGGAGAATTTATTTTTCCTGAACCTGGTGGGGGGAGGGGTGGTTGTGCCTTCTCTCAGAGGATATATTTCTAAATTTGACCAAACCAGAACAAGGCAGTTCCAATTCAAGTTGGAATTTACAGTTGGCTTGAGAATGCCTGAAGGGGAGGTCCAGATACACCTCTTCTGCATGGGTATATGTGTGTACAGAAGAGGCTCTCACACCTCTGGAGATGATCAGGAAACACTCCATGGCATCTTCGGCCTGGCCCCAGAGTGTCATTGTGCTAACTAATGGCTATGTTCAAATCACCTGCAGAGGGACAGCTCTGGCCAGTGGGAATTTGTCCACCTATATTAGGAGTCAGAATTTCTCACTGCATCTTTTTAGAACCAAAACTTGGGACAGATCCTGTGAGCAAAGCACTCATGAAGTAATGAGCGTTAAGGAATGAGAGTCTGCCCCGCATCCCTAAGCCACAAGTGACGCTCTGCAGGCAGCCAACACGAGGGCAGATCCTTCTCCAGCTGCTCCGCAGTGCTCCTCTGTCTCATCCAGCTGCTGAGACCCACTGCTGTGAGCAGACTTTGCAGACTGGGGGAGCTTCTACAGCTCAGCCTTTATTTTGCAAATCCCTTCCTTACAAATAAATAAATAAAGCAATAGGTAGATGGCACTGACACAAGAGACCAGCAAAATCAGCTCACCTGCTTAAGTCATTTGCTCTTTGGGATATATTTTCTCTGCCAGACTATTATTTTGAGTCCTGTGGTTCACTTTCTCTTTTTTTTCTGGGCCAAAAAGCTGCTACTGGTTTCTCTGAGTCTGAGCACTGCTGACTTCTTTGTCTGAGCCAGCCACATTTGGAGCTAATTTCTGCCAGTTTTATCCACTGCAAAATCCACAGAGGCATTTAAAACTTTGCAGCAAGCCACAAAAGCCTTGTTGATCATTTAGCCAAACCCAGGGCTCTCTGCCCCTTACCCACATCAGACCAGAGTGACTCAAGCAAGATGAAAGGTGATGTGACTCTGAGGTGGATCCAGCCTCCTGTCAGTGACATTGCAACCTGACCTGCAGGTTTGAGAGGCCATCTGGCCCAAGTACAAGCCCTGGACTTGATTTCTCTTCACAGGGGCATTCCTGGCAGTATAACAGAGCAGAATCAGGCCTTTTGGAAGCAATGAAAGCTGAGATCCAAAGTCACGGGACTTGGCATTGACACTTAATCACTGAGCCAGCAGTGATATTCTCATACAGACGTACCTTGAAATCAGCCCCAGTATGCTGGCAGGGATCTGGAGAGACATGCTGATATATTCTGCAGTATGCCATATATCATGTTTCTGTGCAATTTAAAGAATTGCTACATCAGCCAAATCTCCACAGAATATTAAAAATATAAAAGAATTTATAAATATTTTACATTCAAATTCTCTGCTAACAGTTTGCGAATGTCCTGATGTAGCATAATGCAGTTGATGGGTGATTCATTTTCCTCAGTTTTGGGGTACATTTATCAAGTTGTGTCATTGCCCAAGTGTTGTGGGCAGTACTGGCTTTCTTTGGGGTCCATGTGTGGCATGTAGCCCAACAGATTCCTGACCCACAACCCATCCCTGAGGCTTAGTCATTGAGCTTATTACAGATAATGGATGCTGGGAAAAAGTCAGCAATGGAAGAGCAATGGAAGGGTGGCCTTTCATGATGAACAAAGGCTACTGAAGACATCAAGATCTGATTCCCCTTCTCCCTTTCATTGCCTCACGGGAAACCTCTGTCATTAGTTACTTCCAGACAGGCTGTCAGTCCATGTTGCATACATAGTCCCCTGGCTACACTGTGAGCCTTGGGTCTGAGCCGAGGAGCTCCACCTTGTCACTGTGCTTCCAGCTAAAGCAAGCAAACTGTGCTCTCCTAGCATGGACAACGAGGGGGCCTGCAAGGGGGCTGGAGTTTTCCCAACAAAGGACAACAAATGATGTGTTTTTACCAGAAAAGACACAAGGATAATTAACTTTCTGTCTGTCTGATTCACATGAAGGCATATGAAAGATGTTTGTTTCTCCATTTTCTTTCTGTTCTGCTGGATCTGAAAGCATGTCTTTGCATTTTGCCAGCTGGTTTCCTTTCTGGCGTATGTTTAAGTTATTTGTGAAGGAAAAAAATGCACAATTTGCCTTGCTTCCCTAAACCCAAAATAAATTCTAAACACATCAGACCTATTCCTCACTGGCCCCACCTGGCACAGGATGAGATGGTGGAGAGGGTTGATACTGGCCTCCTGGCTTGGAGCTACACAGCTCATTTGGCATCTGTGGTTTTGTTGCCCTTTCCCTGAGATGTCCACATGTCACAGAGCTCAGGGAAGCCTGAAGGAAAGCAGTAACAAGGATATTCTTGCCCCTTTCCATGCCACGCTCAGGATAAAAGGTCAGGCAAACACAGTCAACCAAATTACTCACACAAAGAGCTCGAGAAAGAGGAAGTCTTCACTCAGCACACATTAGCTTTGGGATCAATACCTGGAGAAGGTAACTGCCAGCTGCACCATGTCCAGCACCACTCCACTCCAGCTGCACTGGGGTCAGAGGTAGATTTTGGGAACCCAGTACTTCCACATACCACCAAATTTAGCAGGATTTTGGCAATTTTTACAAAGCAAGCTGCTGCCATGTTTGCCTACACAATTTCTGCCTGTCAGCTGGTGGCAAAACTCTTGGCTACTACTTGTGAGAATGTCTCACTTGTCCTCCCCTGCCCTGGATCCCCAGGCTGCCTGAACTTGGAGCAGCTTAAATGGACCCCAATCATCTTACAAGAGAACAGTGCACACCTATGGAAAGAGGGGGCCCATGGCCCATGGAATTACTTGCAGACAACACTCCATCAGACAAGATTTGGGGTATATTTCCTGTTTGCAATCCTATCTAAACACAAACCTCATTTTTCACAAACCTTTTGAAAGCATGTCCCTTCAAGCTTGTGAAAAAGTGAAAGTACAGGAAACTACTTCTATCCAACTCCATCAGTGGGAACCCCTACAACAGAAAGAAGTAAGCCAAAGCTCTTGCCCACAGGTTGGGAATTTTCCAATTCAGGCTTTTGTGACTCCCACCCATCTGCACTAGTACAATAGCAGGGCCATGCTTGGCTCTCAAATGGCGAACTCAAATGCAGTTGGCAGAAATGGGGAAAGAGATATGATTGTGTTTTTCCAGGGAAAGTTGGTCATTTGGAGGGTATTATCTGGATAGTGGTTATATAAACTGTGGCTGAATGGGCTCTATTTACAATAAGAAAAATTGCCAGAAAGTGATCAGAACATATGCAGTCTGATGAAAAGGCTGCACTTGAGCAACATGAAAAGCCAATAATCTGTGAGGAAGTAGCTGTTTGATAGCTCAGAATTTTAAGCAGGGATAGTGCTGGGGGAAGGAGTATTTAAAATCTAACCAAAACATCAGGTTTAAAATTTCTCCCAAGTCCCAAACGCTGTGTGAAATTCAGAGTACAAACAGGGAGAAGGCTGCTGCAGCCCATGGGCCAGGTCCAGACCTGATTCAGACTTTCTGCAAATCCATGATGTTTACAGTAGTGCATTCCCTGCCCTTTGGCATGTGACCATTTCACAGAGGCAAATCTTATCCTCACACATTTGACCAAGGAGGTCATACACACCTGAAGGAAGGAATCTGTCTCATTACATCACAGTTTGTCCCATTAAGTCAATGTCAATCATGGCATCTCTGTAATGACTTGTAATGGCCCCGTGTGTTGGGTTGACCCTGAGTTGATGCACAGTCTTTAAGTCCAATTACGCTTCTCACAATTTACATATTTAAACCGCACAGAAAGGCGGGACTTCCCCTTCTGTCGGAGCTCGCTTGCTGGGAGGTGGGGGGGCTCCGAGCCTCCCAGCCCCACCGGGCCGGGCCAGGGCCACTGCCCCTTTCCCCCTTTCCCAACGCTGCGGCACGGACCCTGGGTCGCTGCGGGGGGACTGTCCCAGAGCCGCAGGCAGCTAAAACCAGCCATGGACTGCTCACAGCTAAACCCATCCAGCGCGGCTTCTGGGGACAGGTGGGTCCCTCTCCTCTCCATGCAGAGCCGGCGGAGTCAACGGGAGCCGGCAGAGCCTCCTGTCTGCAGCCAGCACACCTCACGCTGAACTGAAGAGGACACCGCGCAGCCCGCAGCACAGAGGGAGCGAGGCTTTCCCCACCGTAAAGCCAGAACAAGAACACCCTTCAACATGGCGGCTTCAGAGTCAGAGAGAAAGAGAAGTGAGTCACGTGGGACGGAGCTGAGCATGGCGACGGGAGAAAAGAGGGCGGTGCCGCGATTCTGGCACGCAGCTTAAAAGAAACCTTCTTGCATGCCGTGGTAAGAAACTGTAATACCACAAACTGTTTGTCTCTTTAATCCATTTGAAGAACATGGGGGGATGGAGTATCTTCGTGTGCCTGTGAAGATTGTGAAGAGTGCCTATGCCAGGCTATATAGAAGTAGTAAGAGGCTGTTAGAGACTTGTGGCGAAGAAAAGCCTTTGTGTGCAGGCCAAAATAACTTATCCTTAAAAAGATGAATAACCCCATGTGATGGCCCATGTTTTGTAGTGTGAAGGAACTGTGAGATTTTTCATGGGAGAGATGTTCTACACACAGCAGATTGTTTGTTTCCGGGCGGATCTGCTGTTAGTGGCAGTTTGGGAACCACGTGCAACTGAAGGAAAACCCTTTTTTCCTTAAGCATAAGAGAGAGACTTTTCAAGAACTGGAACACTGACTAACATCCCATGTTCTGTTATCCCTTGTGTGAGCTGGGTAAAAGGAGAGAAGTGCTTGGGGGGGGGGGGGGGGATTTGCTTTAATTTTGTTTTGTTATTTTCTCTTTACTTTTAATTCTATTAGTAATAAAACTCTTTCATTGTACTGCAACTGTTTAAGGTTTGTGCCTGCTTTGCTTTTCTCCTAATTCTTATCTCACAGAAGGAAAATAAGTAAGTAATGAATATTTTGAACCAAAACCACTACACCCCGAGACTTAGGCTCTCCATATCCCGTCTACACATACAGCCACAAAGCTCTGGGTCAGCCCCTGTCCAATTCCTCTTTCACATCTTCCTGAAAAATATTGTGTGAATTACAAGCGAAGACACAGGAGGTTTTATCTTTGATACCTGTCTTCACTATATACTCCCCAGCACAGATTCAAGAGCAGTGTTTTTCCCTAAGATAACACTTTCTAGCACAAGGCATAATAATTGTTAGCATGATCTTTGTGAATTTGAAAACATAGGCTAGGACATAAAACACTTGGTCCACCAGCAGAGCTTAATTTAGCTTGACAGGTTCGAGACCTCACAGGAAGAATTCTGTAGGGATCTCAGTTAGCTCAGTGTAACATGCCTGGGTTCCTGCTATTAGATCCTTCATGAACTATACACCACCAAATCACCACAGCCATGTGCTCCTCATAGCAGAGCATAACCCTATCTAGCCAAAGAAGCAGCTCCCTATGATTTTTTGCCATAATTCATAATTAATATAAGAACATAAAATGGCTGCATCTCCAATGTTTTCAGCTCGTCACCTTCCAGTACTACACATGATTGCTGTGCATTTTAAATGCAGTGGATTTCTTTTTCATGAGCATGTTCCAAGTCTCCTTGAATATGTATGAACTTGTGGTGACCATCTGATTCCCATTCCTCCTCTTTCCTACACAGGTTTTTAGACTCCACCACAGAGAATCAGAGCTTTCTAGCTTATTCATTATATGAAAACTAACTCTTGATAAGCCTTGTTTCCTTTTCCTTTATCCTACATGCTTTACCTGATGTAGAGATGAGAACTGCCAACAGGCTTCAAGGTGTGGGCTATCCATGGATTTGTACAGCTGCACTGAGAGATGACCCCTATTGCTTTCCCAATCCTGCCAATATTTTGGTGTTTCTGCTAAGCATTGGCCTGAATTTCCATGAGACTTTCCAAAGAGATTTCATCTCTTCACTGGTAATGGACAAGTCAAAGCTCCCTATTTCACATAAGATCTTAGGTTTCTTTTTTTCTCAATGGCAGTATTTACACTGTGTTGTACCTCAAACTTTATTACTCAGTCACTACCTCTCCTCAAGATGTTCATAGGCTTCATCCTCTACCCTGAAGAACTCTGTACCACCAGAACAGACAGGCCCCTCCAAACTGAGACTGCTATCTTCCCAAGACAGACATTTCAGGTAAGCAAGCTGCGGAAGAATTTCTTTTTCTCCACAAGATGTGTGATTTCTAGACAGCAAAAATTAAGCAGGATGAATGCCACTGCAGAGCTCTAATCCCTGAGTTCATGAAGGTCTAAGGCGTAAGAAAGCTCCTGTGATCTCAAGGCCCTCTATACAACCAGTCAGAAAAGTAGGTCTGCAATTCCTGGCAAAACAGAGTTAGATTTAGAACTATATTGGAGAAGGACTTCAAAAGCACAAGTTTCAGTCCTTTATCTCCACAGACTTTCCCTTCTCCTCCCTTGTTGTTAAGAGTGCAAAGACCCACGAGAGGCAGTACCACATCTTCTACAGACACAGCTATTTACTGACACCAGCTCAGTGACTGTGGAGCTTCCACTTCTGCATGCAGGATAGGTATACACCTTCTGGGGTTTACCTGCTTAATATTTTCCTGCTCTTAAATTTAAGTCTCAAATTTAAGTTCTGAGAAATCTCTTCCTCATAGATCACAGGCCATATGTCCCCTTCCCACATCATAATGGTCACCTGCAATGTTACACACAGCATATAGAGGGAGATGGTTGTATTTGTTCAAGTCTTGTTCCTTCAGCATGATTAGTCCTACATCTTCCAGTGCAGGTGCTGACACTTATGGCTACCATATCTTCATCGTGCTCATCAAACACACAAGACCAACTTGTTCCTAACTTTCAGCTTTAGAGTATTTACAGACTGACAGAACTTATCCTAGCTTCCCTGATTGTTATTTTCTTTCTCCATTCAGCTGGACAAATGAACATTGCACTCCCTGTACTGAAGAGAGAAGCACATGGATTGTTCATTAGGAAATGAGTGCTTTATTTTATGCATTGTTCTGTCAAAAAAAAAAAAATTTCCAGCTGCCCCACGATTACATAAGGTTGTATTTACTCAATATTTAGATAGGTGATCTTTAAGGAAAAGATTGGCTTTGAACAAAGTGTCTCCTTTCCTTTCAGGGTTAATGGTGAGCAACATCCAGTTCTTCTGTTGTCTGGAGATTGGTTTGGGAAAGGTGACAGTAACATGGTCCAGCTGTTCTGCCTATTTGTATTGTTTGATGATCTGATGCCAAAGCACTGAGCACAAAGGAAATTATCTTTATAAAGCTGTTTGAAATTGTGTTTAATTTATCAGCTTTCAAATTTTTTTTTAACAAACACTCTCGCAGCACTCAGAGATTTGAGGGCTTTTCTGCTGTATTTGAAAAAACAAAACCATTTTCAAGACCCTTCTTGAAGTTAAATGAGATCAGCAATTTCTTTTCAAAATAGAAGAATAGTTATGTGCAATTTCTAAGATGTTGCCAAAACCAGACCGAAAAAAAACCCAATCTCACAACATAGAACATATCCAGCAGCCATTTGGATGCTGAAGTGTTCTGGTAAAAATCTGCTTAGCGTAATTACACTCTGTATAAAGTTTCCCACCAGCTCAACCAATAATTGGGGGCTGTTTGTCCTGTCTTAGCAAAGAGATGTCTGGTGGCATGGCCACATCTTTAACTGGATGCCTACTTCACTGGTGCTACTTGGTTCCTAGCAAAATACACAGAACACCTACTGTGTCATTCATGAATGCATCACATTCCCATGACAGCTGACAGTCGTTGCTTCCTTCCTAAAATATTAGGATATAAGTATTCTTGCTCTTTTTTCCAGATGCAAACAGTGAAAAGAGAATCAGCTCAGGGAGAGATGAAGATAAGCTACAAATCTATTTGATCCTTTCATATCTGAGGAAATAATCCTCTGGGATCTCCATAACCCCAAAGAAATTAATGGAAAGTCTCCCAAGAGGATTGAGGCCTCAAGTCAGAAACTCCATCCCCATCATAGACATTCAAAAGTGTATTCTTACAGCACTCTAACAGAGCAGGGCATATTTCCTTTGTTTCAGGGAGGGAATGAGATAACAGGCAAGGTTTGAATCTGATCAAGACCTGCAATAAACATTGGTGTGAAGTATGACTCACAAAAACACGCAGCCATGAAATCTCGCCTGAAATTTATGTATTTAATTTCCTAAAAAATCTGATCCTAGGTGACTGCTGCTCTGAATGCTACCTGCTTTCCACAGCTCCTTTTCCTGTTTAGGTGTCAGGAGCAGCAGACCACCATGGCTAAGGCACCAGGGTCACACAGATGCCCCAGGGCACACCAGCTGCCCATGCCAGACTCACCACCAAGGCTGAGGCTTCCCCACAGAACAATTATTATTGAAGATTAGGCATAAAAAGTAAAGAAACCATCAGGACCTTGGCAACCTAGGGTAGATTTGCAGGACTGCCAGCAGAGGGGGAGAGCAGAAAGGAAGCACAATGAAAAAATAGTCAGTAAAACCTTTCTGCTTGTAAGCAGAGCACGTTTCTGGTTGTGTGACTGAACAGCAATAAACAGAGAACCAGAGACAATAACCACAAAGACATTTTCACAGAGCCTCTTCTCAGGTTAAACTCAATTTCCCACTAGCTTGTCATTACTTTGATTATGGGACTGTTACTGTTGGTGTATCATAGCCTGAGGTGTGACACTGCCAATGCGCAAGTGCATCACAACCTCTGGCCAGGCAGCATTCCTGGGAAGTGCACTGCTCTTACTGGAAGCGTGCTAGAAAATAGCTCCAGCCTGGAAAAGGCCACTTTGGGAGCTGGAAATTGCATCATAACTTCACACAAAGAAAACCATAATGGAGCTTGGTGGTGGTAGCATGGGACTCAAAACCCCCAGGATTAAGTCTTGACTTTGCAAGGGGCTTGTTCTGTGAGACAGGTTGGGGAGGCTGTCCAGGCCTTTTTGTCCTTTCCCTGTGCCCACCCCAGACACCAAGGGGAACAAGGGGCAGAAGACAGGGTTACCATCAGCTTGCTGGTCTGTTTTCACACCTCAGGGGCCTGGGATGTTCCAAGGAGATCCATGGAAACATCCACAAATCACACTATCTACTTTGAATAGGCCACAAAGGACCTGGCCAGCGCTGTAACCATTCAGAGTACCTGCTGCCAAGCCAGTTTCTCACTGTCTGGCTATAAATCTGGGTCTGACATATGCATATGTCATGTTTCCCAGCTTTCTGGCTTTCTATCCTTAATTTTTTAATTCCAGAATGATTACAGCTAAGGAATACTACCTCATCAAAATGCCTATCAGCACACTAGCTTGTAAACACTCATAATAAGAATGGCCAATAAAATACAGTTTATTAGGCAACCTTGTACAGTATTTTTACAGCTTTTTCCACTCATCATTGAGGAAAAACAAATCCTTCACAGCTGTTCTGAAGCTGGCATTGCCACCAGCCTCCCTTGGTCTCACTTGTAATGAGGTGAGTAATTAAAGTCCTAATAGGAGCACCAGGGTTTTTATTGCCCACCACAATCCAGTCCTCTGCTCTCTGACTGACTCAGAGAGGAACTGCCACAAATATTGTTTCCAAAATAGATCTGCAATGAAACTTTTTTTTTTGTTGTGTTAAATGATGGAAAAATTCAGCAGCTCAGCTGCTTGAAAGTCCTTGTTTCCTGTGCCAGGATGCCAAGGAAAAATCCGGTGACCCCTCAGAATTCTGGCAGATCAAAATCTCTGGTCAGGATTGTGGAAGAGCTGCCCATGAATGACAGGAGTTAAAATGATAACAAGCAAATATCTGGAAGTAAGTAGGGTAGGGGCAAGCCTTCACTACAGGAAGTTCTCAGGAATCATTCTGGAGTGATGGTGGATAAGTGATGATTTGTTTAGGGTTTAAGCAAACTATAAACATTTTGCTTCTATTTATGTCATGATCTTGCTTGTTCTCAGCCACCAACTGAGGAAATGAACCACAAGACAGGAACATTGTAAAAAGCTTAAACCATTGATTCAAAAAAGAATGTTCTCCTTAGTGGAAAAACCATGCATAGGCTTCTCTAGAACAAGATGCTTTTTTGTAGCCAAGTCTGTTTTTTCAAAGGCACTTGGTGAAGTCAATTATCATGATATATGGAGTTACTTTCCATGAGGCAAACATAAAACCAAATGTTTGCCTGTAAACATAAACCTCCTAAGTTTTCCTCCTCCTTCTGTCCTTTTATATCTTTTTATTGCCACATTCAGAAGTATAAATTGGTAATTTATTGAAAAATGAATGGTAACATTTACAAAAGTGGCACTATTTGCTACTCATTTTACTGTGAAGAGTCTGGTTTTAGGAGCTTTTTTCTTTATGTTTTTTAACACAAGCATAGACAAAAATGATCCTGAAAAGATGACTAAAATTATTTTCCCTCTTTACTTTCTTCATTTAAAAAAATCACTTAAATAAAATCACAAAAAGGAATAAGGTTTCTTTGCGCAAATACTTTTCCCTATCAAGTTGCCAGTGTGGCAATACAGCACTGGAGGAGGTACTACAGGTAAGGAGATGTGCCCAGGGCACCAGCCAGCAAAAATCCTCAGCAGTTTCAGTCTGGGATCCTTATGTAGAGTAACAAAAATCCCTTTGACTCCATGTACTAATTTAGACCACTGACCTGGCTAAGGCAGCCAGATCATCAAAGGGATTACCCCTTCTTAGCACCCAAGCCTAGGGTACACTTACTTAGGGTATGATTACAGCAAGTCACTCCTTCAGATACTGCCAGCAGTCCTTAGCCCAGAGCAGGGTTTGCAGGGAAGGTGAATCACTACTAGTGGCATGATTTACATCCCTGACAAAAAGAAATAATCCTTCCTTAGGGTATAAAGCAGTCCCTGTGCTTAGGGGCCACGTGAGAAAAGCACTGGGCAGCAGTTCTGGTTAGACAGGCCAGGTTGGCTGTCCAGCTTCCCTTGAGGGTTGCCCTGCAGAACAGGGTAACAAATCCTTGAGGAGGAGCTCCAGGCTGTCATCCCCTCCAGCCCAGATCGCAGTAATATGTGGTGCTGCTTATTACAGAATGCTGTAAATACAGATTCTACCACAGTGAAGCTTTTGAGATTCACCACAGAGCAAAACCTTGGTCTTCCTGGGGCTCTTCCTTCCCCAAGCACGTATTACAGACTCTCTGCTGAACTGAGCAACTGAGGGCATTCCTTGTGCTATTAACACATTTTAATGAAACCCATTTTATTAATATTTTCACATATGTGAAGTAATTCAGCTGGACTGGAAACTGTCCACGTAAATTATCTGTGACTACACTGCTTACACTCTAATTCTTCCATTTCTACAGCGCAAATCACTCCTACCTCCTGCTATGTCCTGGAACTGAATAAACAGTGATAACTTTCTGTGGGACAAATAATTCAATTAAATCCAGATTCCAGAAGTTATTACAATTCAGAAGGAGGAAGTCTTTGTCAGCTAAACTCTCACAGTGTGTAACAAAGGGCCTAATGCTCTATATAATTTATATAATGACAAATGTATGAAAATTGTATAGGATTTTTTTCTCTAAGAGCAGCATCCTGCATTGAGAGAAAACATCTCATTATAAATACATCCTCTGAGGCACTCTAACAACCTAAAAATACAGCCTAAGAGTGAAGTCACACTGTATTTAGCACTGTAGTATTCTATTTTATACAGTACTTATGCAACCCCACTCAGCAGATGCTTTAGGCAGTGCCCTTGAAGGACTCAGGCATCCTTTATGTCATGCTCTCACCAGTGGACAACCACGAGTGGAAATGCAGGCAGAACTGGATTAGATTCTCTGAATAAGTGGATTTTATACTGCTGCCCATTGCTCTGGGTTAGTATCAGAGATGAAAAGCCAAACGCCTCCACTGTGCATGGCATGGAAAGGCTGCAGGATTTGTTTCAGAGAATGACCCACAAAAAACCATGAGGCAATGAGCCCTGCTCTTCAACTGAGCCCCAGGAGCACTGCTGCTGAGCACAGTCCTCAACCTGCAGCTCTTAGAAGCTTCAGAAAGGCCCTTGGAGAAGACAATTGTTAAAGGGGGGTATGATACTGCAAGTCCAGAGATCAGGGGTTTTGCCTGGGGAGATCCCAACTGGCAAGGGATGGCTGTAGACAGAGAATGAGGTGTGTCTGGTCTCCAACAAGTTGTACTCTGGCTCTTTAAGAAGTCTGTAGGAATTCCAAGCACCAACCCAGTGTCCAAATCAAGCTTAATATAAGTCACAGCTATAATGACTGGAAGGTCAAACTCAAGCCAAGAAAATGGGTGAGAAAAGGGTCTTCAACCAGCATAACAGCAGCTAAAGACAACTACAATTATTGATTGGGGAAATCTTTAATATCTCCTCCGCTCTACATAGGATGAGTTCTAAGATTAGCACCAGAAAACCATTAAAAAAAAAATTATATACAGTACTGCCCATTAATACAAGGGTTTGAAAATCTAACCAGTGTGGAAATGGCTTTCTCCAGCCTTTTTGGGGAGAAGCCCTTCTGTTGAGTTAATCCTGATCTGCTGAAGATGCTATATTAAATCAACACCTGCCAGTTTTCATAATTTCTCAAAGGGAGCAGGCTTTGTGATGGATTTTCTCTGCCAAGGAATGTAACAGAAAGGAATTGTGGTAAATGAAGGAACTCTGCTGAAAAGCCACTCCCAATTTAAAGCAGATAATGAGCACCAGAGCTATTGTGGAAGTAATTAATTCTAATCACTTACGAGAAAATAAAATTTAATTATGGGTTCTTTGAAAACTAAAAACCCAACAATTATTGATAATAGGCTTTTCTTGATGGCAGATTGGGAGCAGAATTTGTTGAGGCTGGTTTTCCTGCAGTTAATTTAAAAAAAAAATCAGCTTTCAGTTAAGGATGCCTAGGCTTACATTAATATATAAACCAGAGCTATTGTACTGAGCTGAGATCCCACAGGACAGAAAAGCAATCTTCAAGGAACTCTTGGATACGTTTTTATATAATTGGCATGCTCCTCTCTGCTGAGGTCTCAGATCTTTATTATCTGTTCAGGGGTGCTTTCAGCTCAGAACAGCTGGATGTCTCCAGCTTCAATTCAGGTACATTCTTGGTAGTAAGAAAGGAAATTGCAAGTGTTTGTTTTGTCATGCACCCATTTAGGTGCTGTTTGTGAGCTTGGGTGAGGAGTACCAGTGGTGTAGCCCAGACATCAGCATAAACAGGTGACTCCTGTTCTGTGTTGATGTGGCTGTGGCCCACATCCACTTTCTTCCTGCTCCAGGTGCTGCTGCAATTTCAAACAGAAAATTATTTACTCTCCTCCAGTCTAGCAGCCTGTCTCATGCAGCCTGAACTACATGAGGACAGCATGATGGTGGAGAAGGACCATTTCTGGTATTTTTCATTTTGATGCCCTGCTCATCTGCTTCTCTCCCAACTAGCTACAGAGCACAACTGCTTTTGCACCTGAAATAGCTTCCAACCCCTTCAAAGTCTAACAAGATGTGAGGCAATCCTATCTACAAGGAGTTACTGGAAAGCCTTTACTAGCAAACATAAGCTAAAAAATTTGGAATTTTCTTAATGACTTTAATGTCAATCCATCTTCCCCTGTACACACTCTGTGCCCTTTGGGGCTTGTGATCAAGTGCCCTTGGGGTCTACGTTTTCTCTGGTTTGCCCAGTTTTCAGATGGTGAATGGTATTCCTATCCTGTGTGTCACTGATGTCTAGGATAACACAGGCATACGCCTCCTCCTCAGCACCATGGCAGGACTTCTTTGCTTACCCACGCTAAACTCACAGTCATGTTTTGTTATCTGTGTGAAAACTGCACAAGGACACTCCTCACGAGGCACTACTCCTGAGGCACCAGGTGCTTGGGGATCCAAATGAGATATAAATGACACAGCACTGCTGAGACCTTCATTTCAGGAGCAGCAGCTCAGGCTAAGCTGCAAAACAGATAAATACTGTTACCTTTATAGCTCTAGGAAGAGCACTAAAAAAAAAATTCAATGCCTATTTCAGGATATCATAAGTCAGCCCTGCTGGCAGTAACAACACACTATTTATGTCCTTTCAGCTGGCCACATCAATGAATTCAAAATTTGACTAAAGGCTCAGGTCTGATCCTCAGCAAAGGTCACATTTTGACCACTTCACCTCCACCATTTCATCTCACATGAATCCTGAAAGGCAGCGAACACTTCAACCCATGCCCCTTGATGCTTAGTCAGAACATAACCTACTTTTCTAAGGGTTGTTCCCAGTACTTCTGTCAGAAGGGAGGATTGTAATGCCTCTCAAAGACAGTGAATACAAGAGGGACACTTTAAGTTAGAATGAGGTCTCATTAGTAGAAGAGATCTTGAAGGAGAAGAGCTTGGCAGCATTTAGTAATGCTCAGGAAGTCAGAAAAAAGAACAAGATTATCTAGAGCTGGAAGAGCAAATATTTTTCCTGAAAAGGCACCTGTTTCTCCATATATATATCTTGGGTGATCATTTACCCCAGAGGCTAAAAGTAGTGCAAAATCAGCACAGCAACATTATGCTGGCTTTGCACTAGTGCAAGCAACTCCATAGAGACTAACGAAATCCCATATCCATAAGAAACTTCATGGTATAGGAGTAAAAACCTGGCCTTTAATATCAGGAAACTTTCCCTTGGAGGATGAATTCTGACAGAACTACAAAGCCTTGGCGCTCCTTGCAGCTCCTTGCAAAACAGCTGCACTATGCCCTTGCATATTGTTTTAGACAATCCAGAGCATTCATCCAAGATTACGGTAATCCCAAAGCACTAGCGTTATTCCCTAGCAATTATTCATAATTTCCCAAAAGTTCATTATCATAAAGCTTGAAAATTATTTGCAACAAATGCTTTTGTCTTTCAGTTTCATCATTACAAACTTCCCTAAATTAAAAGGGTTTATCTCAAGTAGTACTATCAGCCTGCAGAATTCTATATATTTTAATTATGAGGATGAGTGAGAGTTTAGCCTACCTAGCTAATGACGAAATATCATGTTCTCCATTGAATTAGGCCACATCAAAAGGTTCATATTTAAATTCTCTTCAATGTAAGGGTGAAATAAATGTTACAGCATCACTAGATTATTCCTTATAAATTACATTATGCAGTGGTAGACATTGAGATGCAGAAGGAAGGAAAACAGAGGGTTTGGGAACTGTTTGGCAGCTGACTGTTGTAGCGGAGCAGATTTCCACATCCCGCAGATGGCTAATGCAGCAGTGTTCATATGCTTCACACGGCACGGCAGCACCTCCTGTCCATGCAGAGATGGCAGCAGCACCAGGTGATGGAAGCTTCCCAAGGCCCAGGCTGCTCTGACTATGGCTTGGTATTTGAAACACTGAACAGAAGGAGCCAGAGGTCCTCTCTCATTTACCACCTCATGTGGGTTGTTGCATGAGCCCACCCTTCTGCTGGTGTTTGTTGGCATCAGACTGGGATACAGGCAGCAGGTGTGCATCAAGGCTCGGCACAGCACATGCTTCAGTTGTGGGTCTTAGTACAGTGATAATTTCCAATCCTTTCCTACTTTTATAGATCCCTTTATTACAAAGATACAGAGGTGCTGAGCTCCCAGACAGACTCCTAGATGCCTCTGATGCAAGCACAGAGAGATAAAGCACAAATAGACTTTTAAACCTTGAGATTGCAAAATATACATGGTATGTGGGGGAAGAAAAAGAAGATGCCTTAAAGGCTGGTGGCAAAATCCAGTCCAGGAGATCCAGCAACCTGCAAGTCAAGCAAGACTCATTGCTCTGCTCACTGCCAAGAGCTGTTTCAGATCACAGAATCATTCCTACTTGGTTGTTTCCTAGGACTTTCACAAACCTGTCTTTGACTGTTTTAAATGGCCTCAGAGCAAAGAGGTTTCCTAAAGTTTTTCACTATGTTTTTTATTTTATTTATATAAAGAATATACTTTCATCTTGCTGTGTTTTAAGAGCTCTATCAGGAAAGCAGAAAGTGGTAGCACTAAGTTGCCCAATCTCTTACATTCTTTTCTTTTTTCTTTCAACAAGCCAAACTATCCCAGCTTTGCTACTAACCTGTGCAGGGGCTGCCTGAGCAATCCCCAAGTGATTTAAAGGGTGCTAACTTCAGAAGAGTAAAGCCAGGAAGGTGATCAACTGGAGAAAGAGTCTGACTTCAATATTCAACAGTGTCTCCTGGGAAATCAAGCCTCCAGAGCTTCCCATCATTCAGCACACTTGGAGAGCTATCCTCCAAAGTGTGCTCAGCAGACTAACTACTGAGGAAAAAAACCCCCACTCTTACTAAAAATTAGTTCCCTTTATATTTCATCACAGCTCTTGTCACCATTTCTTGTGCTTATCTCAAAGGTTGTGCTTTGTACTGTCTCTTACACCTTCATGCATCTCTTTTACCAACCCTCTTTTAAGGCAGTAAAAAAGAGTAAAATTATTTGAGTGCTCGTAGATTAGGATATTTCTTACTCTCAACAGCCTCCTCTTTCATCTGTCATTGTCAACCTCCCCAAGATTAATAAGGAAAAGACATTTATAAGAGAGAATCCGTTGAGAGCAGAGATGAGCTTGGTACAAAGGATACTAATTGGAACTTCTTTTTAGCTCCACATTGATCCCAACAGCTGTAGATACTTAAAAATCTTTTTCTATAGTGTCCGCACAAAAAAAGAAAGGCATATCAAGAAACAAATTCAGCCAGCATCAGTGTCAGCCTGAAGTAAGCTGGAGGATGATTTCTCGACTCCTTCTGTCCATGACAGGAGTTGGAGTTTCATCTTGCATCAGTCACAGCAATGGGAAGGGAGGGGAGGAGACACCAAAAGGAGATGGAGCAAAGCCAGCACAGGGCTGTATAGATGGGTCTGACTAAGAAAGGACATTCCTGTCACCTGCTCTGAAGCAGGAGGGGGAAGAGCCCAGTGTTTAGCACTGGCAGCAAAACATTAACATTACTGCATAATTACAGAGTACTCAGTGTGTATTCAGCCCTGGTGTGTTTTTCAACAGGATTCCACTCCAATTGTATGAGAGCCTGTGGACACCAAAGAAGCTGTGGATTAAGTACCTGCAGCTGCTGCAGCAACAGGAATGTATATACAAGTATACATAGATACACCCACACTATCAGCTAACTGGCAGGAGCACTGGTTAACAAAGTTTAATTAATAGCAAAGTTTTCCTATTTTTCCAAAACTGACAGCCCCTTTTTAAATGTTCCCATCTCTCCAATATTTGCTAGCCCACTGCTCCATCCTCTGGCTCCTCACTTGTATTTCGCATGTCCCTCTCGGGGGATCAGGGCTTCTTCCTTCTCTTGAGTACATAAAGCTGAAGCCTTTGTCCTGTGTAGAGAGATTCCTTGTGGAACAGGGGCATATGATACCCCTGGAAAGACTGGACAACCCAGGGTTGCTGAGGAAAAACCCCTGAACTGGCCCCTGGCTGCAGGCAAGCCTGGATAACACCTGGCTGCAGGCAGGCCTGAGAGTCCTTGGCAAGGTATCCACTGGCCGGCTCCCCCGCTGATTAGAGGCTGTCTAGAGGGACTGGGTGTGAATCTTTGCAAAAGTAGATATCAGCTGGCATAGTTGAACAATAAAGGGAGAACGATGCTTAATCGTATCGGTGTACGTGTCGTTTATCCGGCCAGCTCTCCAGACTCCGTCCCTAACAGTCCTGCTCTTTTCCCAGCACCTCTTCACCTCTGAGGCATTTCAGCAGCTCTGCCCTAAATGATGTGGTCACTGTCACACATAAGAATGATGGTTTCCTAACAGACCAGTGTTCATCAATGCTTTAAAAAAAAGACTTAAAAAAAGAAGGGCAGAATCCTGGCCATGCAGAATTTAAGAAGGAGTAGCTGTCACAATCTGGTACTTATTTCATTTTCAACTCATAAGACGAGTGACAAAATAAAAGAACAATAAGAGAATACAGATGTTTTAAGATATTGCTTTTTTTTCTACTAGAGGTGAAAGCAGGGGGGGTGGATGTGAGATGACACCAGCTGTTAATGGGAGTTTTGCCACTGAAAAAATATGCACAGGTTGCCTTTAGAGTGCTGTTTCATTAACCACCATTAGTCATCCATTTCATAACTGGATGGGTGAACAATTGATGCCTTTGGGCTCTTCTGGAGTTTTAGTTGGTTTGGGGGTTTTTGTTACTGTTGTGAGTTTTTTTAATAACATCGCTACTCTGAAAGTGCAAAGCTCTCTCTGTGCACAGCAGGCAGGGTTGTGTTCATCACAAAAGATAGTACTGAAGAAATACCACAACAAGAGCATGGAATGCCAACCAGAAATAAAGTCTGGCTCCAAATTTGGTTTTGGCAGTTAACACATATGGTTCAGAGAGTCCCTTGGTAACTAAAGGCATCACAGCCTCTGCTCAGGCCTTTGTGTATATCAGTAACAGCTCTCATCAGATTTTATATCCTTCCTGAAATGTTTCAGCATTAATTAAAAAAAAAAAAACAAATAGAAAACCTCTTCACCCTGATCCTCTCTCCACACTCAAAGCTTCTTGAGACCCAAGGGAACTTTGGAGCACACACAAGAAGCAGCCCAGGTTTGCTTATCTCATCCACACCACCTTAACTGCACTATTTGCAGTGTTGATAGCTTCAAAAAGCACTGCTAGGTGGTAGCCAGCTCCACCACCAGACATCCAGCACCAGAGGCAGCAGTATTTCTTGGCAGAGCCTGCAGGTATTGGGGCATATATAAGAGGTGGGTACCTAAGACTAGCAGTGTCTTGGATTTGGAATCTCAGGCAGGCAGAGTGTGGCTGGAAGAAAACATTCCACTTCAGCTTACTCTAGCAAGTATCAGAGAAGTTGTCCAGCTTTGAATACTCCGGACTCCTGGGTGTGCTGTGTACACACTGCAGCACAGGGGAAGCAAGACAGACACATATTCCTTAGCTGGTACAGGTTTAGAGGAGACTCTGCATGTGCTGCAGGACACAGTGCTGTTGGCCACAGAGCTGCTGAAGTCTTCTGCCATGCAGACAGCCAAGCATAACACCTCCTGTGTCACAGCGGGGATCTGCTCCACAGACAGCAGTTGATGGTGCTGCCAGAGCTGAAAAAGCAGCAGAGAAGGTGGGAATGAAAATGAAATGGTCATTTAACTGGGAGGGGGTAAAGCACTGCAACACTTTCACCTCATTTTCAAAGGATTTGATTTTAATGCCCACAATCACGGCACAAAAAGCTGGACAGCAACACACGGAAGTCTTTGGGGAGTTCTCCACTTTTGAAACCAGACACAAGGCTGAGAAAGAGTTTTTATGATACAGGGAGAGCCACCTGAATTCACAATATTGAATTAGAATGTAAAAAACAGTAACGATAATAGCATGAAGGACTGAGCAGAACTTGGAAGCCATTCCAGGACACACACATGCAGCTTTCTTCTCCCATCAAATCTGCAGGCTGAAAAAGACCAAACAAAAGCAAAATACATGGAAAGGTGGTTAGGTGGATATCTGAGATCCCCTCTCTTTTGAGGTGCCAGAAGCAGTAAGATTGCAGGCTGGAGAGAGTTCTTCTACGCAGCGTTTCCATTGTCAGCCTGTCTGAAGTGGAAGAGACTCCTGGAGTCCAATTTCCCAGAGTATTTGAGAGCTTCGGCAAAAAGCTTTGTCACCTGTCAATACAAAGAAGAGGAGGACTGAGCACTGCAAAGGCTGCATGACAGAGCAGGCTCCACACTTCTGCTCTGTCACCCTGAAACCTCCTGGTGCAGGTCCAGTCCTTGAGTCCATCCAAATCAATATCAATTTCAAGGTAACTGTGCACAGGAGCTAGCTCCAGCCCTCTGGAGCCTGCGTGTCCAGCTGGAGAGATGCGGATGTGCCAGGCTTCCTTTGCAAGACAGCTCTGTTCCATGAGAGCTGTTGTTTTCCCTACAGCCCAAACGTAAAGAGAACCAGGGTTGTTTTCCTCTCTCAAACTCAGAGATTAAAACTCTACAATCCAAATGGTTCCGTGAAATGCATCAAGCAGGTGTGGTAATAAATTTTGGATGGGGACCCTTGTTGTGATTGTCAGAGTGTGTTTTGCTAGTAGGCAAAGGATGGGTCTTCAATTCCCCATTCCTGCTAATCATGTCTGGCCATTATCCTATGAACCTGCAGCTTGTCATTCTCCCTGCTCTCCACTCACCCCAATCACAGGAGATTTTGAACAGCTGGACAGCAGTTCAAGTCACTGTTCTGTGTCAGTACCCACCAAAATCAGTAGGAGTTTGGCTGCTATGCTTAATGAGAGCCAGATGAGGCTCTTTTGTGACAGGCAAAGCCACTTGCAAAGGAAGGCAAGGTACTGCTGGCAGCAGGAGTTCCATTTTGCATTACCAAATATCTTTTCCCCATCAGGTGTGAAAGGGGTTTGTCAGGAGCCACAAACCAATAATGACTGGCAACTGGGGACTACAACAGGACAGGCAGCAATTCCACTTGGATGGCACTTCTGAACTGGATTGCCCCAAGGATCATTCAAGAAAGCCCAGCTACATCCTGCAGTAAGGTTTAAGGACCATACCAGGAACATATTCCACTAAAAAGCACTTCTCATGCCTAATTTAAAGATGTTACATGCAACCCTGTGTGAGATGTTTGCTCTGAAGTGAAAATGATGCAGCAGCAACTTCAGCTGCACAGTGCAGGACTCCAGAATATTTTGGTTGGTTGGTTTGATTTGGTTTGGTTTTGTTTTACTCAGAGCAATGTCATTTTGTATAGTAGCAAAATGAAGATATATTCAAACCACTGTGTTGTCATGATTTTCAGATACATTATTTGCCAGAGATAATGAGGGTGCAAACAGACTGGAATCTATGGTCACAAGGGCTTGGAAGCTCTGAAGGCTCTTATGTCTAAGAGGAGAAATAACAATATGGGAAGTACCTCGAAGTTAGTGAGCAGAGCAATCCCACTGTCAATAGCCATCCTCCGGATCACATAATTATCATGGACAAACCTGGTGTTGTTGTTGGGCAGGTTAATCACCAGATCTATTTTCCCATCCCTCACCAGCCTGAAGAGACAATGCACAAGACAGTATGACAATGTGTTCTTCCTAATAAAAACCTCTGATGAACAGCACAGGCATGCAGCTAAACAATATTGGAAAATGTCATTTGAGCTTAGTCTTTGCTCAAGAAACAGTGGGTTGAGGGGTTAAGGCATTAAGCCTTATTCAGGATTTTGGACTTTATTTCAGTTCTAGTCAGCAATGCAAAGCAGTATTCAGCCTAGATACAGCTCAGCACAGCTCTGTTAAAGGCATAACTGACTGTCATTAAAAGGCTAAATATTCAGATTTCATGTGTCCTTGCATGAAAATATAACATGGAGCAATACATCCAACCCATACTAAACAGGACTGTTCAATGAGATGTTCATTAAGCTGAAACATCCCTGCTGTGGCAATTCCAGACAGAACCAGATAAAGCAAAACTTTTGGATTGAATCCAAAGTCCCATTAAATTCTTACCGTTGCTTTCAACAGGACTAGCAATTTGCCCCTTGCATTTGCTGTCCTGGATTGTAAACACAAATTTGACAAGGTGAGTGTTACTCTTACCTCCTGACTGGAGGGAGGCTCGGACTCTGGCTTTCCTGTGATGGCCATGCCACAGGATTTGCTGGGATACCATTAGCATTGAGCCAGGCTGAGGTTGCTTCCGTGGCATAAAGCTGTCACAGGAAATAAAAGGGTTATTTACTGTGTACTTCACAACACCAAAACTTTTCATTGAACTCATGTGGGCCTGACCCAACACACAGCCTTGCTGTTGTCAGAGCTGATTTTGGAGGACATTTCTCCTAACAAGGGTGTCTCTCCATCTAGAGAGACACACAGAGTACAGAACAACCTTCCCAACTTTCTATTATCTGTGATTTCCTGATGGATGATAGTCAGTGAATGGTAGTAGTACTTCCAGAAGCAGTGAAGTGGCTTAGGCAAACCTAAATCCCTGTGACTTTCAATAGGGCTTAAGTTCAATCACTTGTAATTTTTTTTGGCCACATTTTTTTTTTCTTTTTAATGCCTAGCACTAAGTTTTGAAAAGTAAAACTCTCACCAATCTTCTGTGGCTGTGTTGCTTTTCCATAGAGATATGGATGCGAAATGATACAGAGTTACAAGAGTGATGTAAACACCAAAAAGTTCATGTGTCTGCAGCTTGCAAGTATCACTGAAAATGTAGCACTATACAGATACTCTCCACAAATAAGGTTTTCCCTCCCTTGTCTCCTGCCATACATGGCATCATATTGGCATTCTTGTTTCTTGGAGATGTCCATCTCAGCTGCAGGCTGATAGCAGAGCCAGTGTTGTTCCTGCCCTCACAACAGACATTCAATTAAACATTCGTAAAAAATTTTAATTGGGTGGTACCTGCTGACTTTATGGATCACTCAGCTAAAAATCCCTGTTGTACATTAAAAATACCCCTTTTTGTCTATCTCCAAAGAAACTCCAACATTCCTGTGCAGGCTGAGGACATTTCAGATTTTGAAAGCTCTCTAGCTTTAACTAAGTGGAACCACCTACCTTGAAGCCTTGCTCATGCAGTAGTTCTGCCACACTGAGGAATCTGGGGCGGAAGGACTTCTGAAAAAGGAAATTTTTTAGATATAGCACTAAAGCTAGGATTTGGAAACAGTACATTGTTGGGCAACATGAAGGTCCTCCACATTGTGCTAAGAGGCAAATACACCTTTCTGTGCTGAGTGTGGGCATGGACAGAAATGTCTGCACGTGCATGTACGGCACCATTCCCAAGACAACTATCTTGATCCTGAAGCCCAAGTCACTCCCAGCTAAGACATACTTTGTTACACCAGAGTAAGTGTTCCCATACTAAGTCGGACTGCAACCACCAAAGATTTACTAGTGTATATTAAATATCTGGGCAATTGCCTTCTCAAATACACCAACCAGAGTCTCCTCAGCTCTTAATTATCTTTTCAATCATTGCCCAAACATTTGCTTTCTCTTCTGGCACATAACATATATGGATGGGCTTCGGGCTGCCTTTGAATGCTCTGTTTGCACATTCACACGAATAAGAGCTTGTACATGTATGAGTTCATTTCTAAGTCCCATGGGCATATGGAAAGGGAGTCAGGAGACTGGGACACCATATTCCCATGAGGACCTGAATGCCTGAGTTACAGCACCTTCAAAAGATTGTCTTAAAATGCATACCCAGATCCAACATCATTTGGAAAGATAAGACAACCTCCTGTAGACATCTGCACTTGAACAAGCCATTTTAGAGTACAGGTGAGCGAAAGTATCAGCCTAAGTATCTTTGGGATGTTGAAGGTACAGCAATACAAAGATCAGATGCAACACATGCCCTTCTCACTGCCAAGGCAAGCCAAACCTTGCTTTTAACCTTAGCCTGGTCTGGCCATTTGCAAGTAAGATTATTACAAGCTCCCTTATTCCTGCTAGAGCTACTGATAGCTTAACCTATATGGATGAGAGAGCAATATCCTGAAGGGTCAACATTTTCCTAAGAAGAAAAGGAGTAAACAGGGTTTTTTTCTGAGCACTCTGGAAAGAACCTCATTCTGAAAGCCGTCTCGTTCTGTACATTAACTGGAAAATATAAATATACAATGTGACAGGGTTGGCAGCTTCCCAGTCAGAGAGAATGGTTCTGCCTTCTGGTCAGGGGTGCTGGCTTTCACAATAGTATTATAAATTTCTGTCAAACATGTACTGAACACTTGTGACACACAAAACAGCCTCTCTATGGAAAGAAATTACAGCTGTCAGCTTGCATCGGGGCAGCCTCAGATTTACAAGCCGGCTGAAATAACCTGTGTAAGAAACCATTAGTTACTAAAGGTGAAAAGTACAAGCATATTTACTTAGTGGAAGGTATTTGTTGTAGAAGAATTGCATTTTTTTCCTTTATCAGAAAAGTTCCATTTCTTATAACCCCTCATGCTTGCCAGCAAGCCTTGCTATTTGTAATGAGCTACATCCTTAGTTCATTCAATGCAGCTACATCAGTTCTCACTGAGATCTAGCTCAAAATGAAGCCAACCCATCTCCTGTGATAATCTTGAATTCTGGATCCAAATCCACAGTGGAGGATGCAAAAATTCTGGCCTATAAGGAATCAAGGCAGAAAGTTACCTTGAAACAACAGACTTGGAGTGCCAGGATGCAAAAATAAAATACTCTATCAATGCTTTCCACGTCTTGTGGTCACCAGCATAGATGTAAAGACAGATGCACTCCATCCCAGAGATATCACTGCTTAGCCCAATCAGGAAAGAAAAAAACCCCTAGCTTTTCAACTCCTTTTGCATAAAATATAAATTATTTAATGGCAGACTCAGGGTTTCAGCATCACAGATTTCTCCAGATTGTGGAAAGAGGTAGGTTATCAGCTTGCATAAACTGGCAAAGATTCATTTGTCTAACATGGAAGTCGTATTCCATCTACCGTGGGAGAGCATCAGACCTCTCAGATCCTGGGGATCCTTGACCTGTGCAGTGTCAGGGAGTGCTCACAGCTGAAGGACAACCCAGCAGGCTCACAGTCCCCATCAGCTGCCCAACCTGCCTTGTGCTGTCCCCTGGACATCAAGGAGCATTCATGTGCCTGACCTTGGGGATGATGACCTGGGTTTCCACAGCTCAGCATGGCACCAGGAGGATTACCACTGGAACTGCACGCCAGCCTGGAAGCTCCCCAACAAGGTGGGTTCATTGCCTGGGCATACTGGGCTCAGTTTGGACTGCAGATCACAGCACAACCATTTGACTCTTGATTTGCAGAACACCCCAGAAATATTTGCAAGGAAACCAAGATCTCCCTCTCTCTACTCCTGTTAACTATATCCGTTTGACATTTACCTTCAAGGAGGCAGTGTCCTCTCACCTCAACATGATTAACAGCAAAGGTATAAATGTGCAGCATACCAAATCCCTGAAATACGAACCTAGCTGCTTTGGAGAGAAACAGAATTCAAGACCATTTTCCTTCTTATTTCTCTCTCTGCAAGACATAAAAATCCAGACTAAAAATCAGAGCAAGGTGCTAGTCATGAAGCAATGAAGCCTTCAAAATTGGGGTGTGCTTTGAGTTCACCATCTACTGTAGGTGAACCACAGCACCTTGGAGACAACCAAAGGGGCTTGTGTACATGCTCCCAACAATGATCAGCCCCCAGAGTGCCAGAACAGGTTGCAGAAATTATCCTGTAGTTTGAAAATACCCAGTGATGGTCGAGACAGGCTATCTGGTATCTGTCCCGAGACTGTGCTTCCCTCTGAGGATACCCCAACAACTTTGCTTGTTTGAGGCAGGTGGGTTCACGTTTGTGATTGAAACAAGAACAGTTGCTACTTCTGTTTACAGCCCACCTGATGCCTCATTCCTTGTCCCTCTTGTTTCTGCAGTGAGGAGCGCCCCTTTTCTCCAGCCAAATACTCAGAGAAGGTCACTCATAGTCTGCATGTCAGGTGAAGGTCAACATTTCAACCTTCCCTTCTCACAGGACTTTATTTCCCCTCTGTTTCAAAGCAGACCATTGAAAAGTACATAGGTGACAATCTCCAGACTGGGGAGAGGGCAATACCTGGTTCTCAGAATTGACTTTATGTTTCTTGATTTGTAGTTTAATTATAGAACAAATATGCTGGGATGCAGAGAGACCTTTAAGCGACTGATCTGTTGTTTTCAAGTTTCTTTTGTGAGAAAATGAACTGTAAACCACTCATTAAAAAGGACAGAATCTTCTTACTTTTAAAAGGTTTGTGGAGTTGAGCTTTTGGCTTTATCTTTTCTTTTTCCCTTCTTTTTTTCTTAACACCTTTGTACAAAGAACATTCAGCTCAGTTTAACAGCTATTAACACAGAACTTACATAAATGCCTTCTATAGCTAAAATTACTTTTTTTTCTGCCCATTCCCCTTTAGCTGCTATCCAGAAAATACACTTAAATTTTAAACACTAGTCTCTCTCCTTTTTTCTCCTCCTGGCTTTGCTTTTCTCTGTTTTCAAATGCTGTTTTTAAATATGCAGTATATACAGTAGACACAGAACCAACTTCCCAGAGTTTCATATTGCTAGTTGGGTGCCTGCGGCAGCTGTGCCATAGCATGAGGTGCTGCGATCTTCCAAAAGCATCTCCTTAGCAAAGCCGCTCGGCAGGATCAGCCACACACTCACACACGCATGCACGCACAAACACACGGATAACTCCAGTAGTATGAGCTGACGGCAAAGAGGCAGGAAGGGTCTCCATGTAGAGTTCCACAGACAAAGGTTTATTGCAGCCACACCGTGAAGGAGTCCAGGGACAAAGACAAAACAACGCAGCATCCAGGTTTAAGTATGGGAGCGGGTTGAGGATCAGATACCAATGATCTGAGGGCACGGGGGTGGTACAAAGGCAGGACTAGGGTAAAGCAATCAATAGGGAAGTGGGGGAGTGGCGAGGGGCAAGGGCCAATGGGGGAACTTGGAGTGGAGAACCTTCTAGGGCAGGAACATACAAGGTAACGAAGGGGCAGAGAGGCCAACGGCCAACCAGGGAAGCAGAACTGGGGTACATTAACATAGCAAAGCAGAGCATACTGGGAGAAGCCTTTCTGGTCACCCTAACCTGGGGAGGTTCTTTCGGTACTAGGGACTGCCTCAGACTCTCTTTGTCCTTTGTATCATAGGCTCACCAGCCGCCACAGTTTCATACTGAACTTTTAAACTTTATCTAGGTAGCAAGCAATTTTTCTGCTAATTAGAGGTAACTTAGAGCAACTGCTTCCATCCCCAGATATGTGTGTATATGTTGACATTTGAGGACTCCATGGTAACCTGTGTTAGCAGAATTCATGTTCCTTTCCGGCCACTTTTCACACACTTCCTTCACATCCTCTGCTGGCACAAACAGCCAAAGACATTTTTCACACCCCAGTTGTCTGACAGGAAAATTCATCTATTCTATGGTTTTGTTTTATCAGCTTTATGCAATCATGTAGGGCATATAAGCTTATTGCAAGCACAGTGTGAAAATGGCAGGAGGCAATCAGATGGTTTTATGGGGCCCAAGAATGTTCTAGTTGTATTGGAAGTGTATAAAGTTTTGAGGAACATACATACATCCCAAAGTTTACAACTGTCTCTGATTTTGGCACTTTATGCAGTCAGTAACTATTCCTAGATAAAGAACCAAGATTTTTTTGTTTTTCTGCCTAGCTCCCTGTTCATCACGAAACATACAACCTCCTTACTGATCCAGGCCTGTGAAAGGGGCAGGGCTGTTCCTAAGGCAAACCTGTCAGGAACTGTAATAAATGGTTAAAAGTTCTTTTTTTTTGGTTGAGAAGAACTTAAAAGTTGCTTGTTAGAAGAGTGAGGGCATGCAGCTAATGAGTTAATTGTTATTGAGATTGTACGGGTGTAATGTTGCCATGTGCCCACTAGATGGGGACACCAATGGGGGAAAGTAGTGGGTCTATAGAAAGGAGGAGAATGTTCTAGAATGTTCTTAAGATAACCTAATAATTATGATGTAAACACTTTGGGGCATTATTGCTTAGTGGGCAAACCAATCACTCAGTGCCCCAGAGACTGACAGAATTGAACACCAATGAAGACCCTAGCAACGAGCCATCAGAGGGAGGATCTGAGCTGCACCAATCACAGCATCAAAAGAGACTATAAGAATTGCTCCGGGGCTCAGCCCCACACCCCCCCCCCCCTCCCCCCCCCACCCCGGTCTTCCTGAGGAACCTGAGTCCAAGGGAACACCCTGTGCATCACACGGTTTGTTTTTCTGGGTTGTCGAGTGGGACTTGGGCTTACCTCGAGTCTCCGCTCCTGGTTTTCTTTTTAATAAACAAGCAGACTTTTATTCCACCCAAAAAAGTCCAAGCCTCATTTCTAACAGAACTTCCTCACATAAAGGCTCTTTGCAGAACCCATTGCACTGGAGAGCATTCCCATAATGATATCACTTAAATTTTCTGTCACACAAAGCAACTTTCGGTGATAACGGCAAGAGATGAAACCCTAAAGTCCGAGCTCTAGTCTACCATGGAGTCAAGGGACCTGCAGAATCTGTGTCCAAGAGGCAACCCCTTAGAGGAGACAGTTCTGGAAAAGTGTGGAAACCAGAAACATCAGTACAAAAATGTAGCATTGGCTCTTTCTTTCTGAGCTACTTCTGGGTCACAGGAGCTGCAGGGTAGGGAACAATATCAGCTGTGCACAGTCATCAAACAAAGAAAGGATTGATGGCAGAAAAGTGGGGGGCAGAAAAGGGTGAAGACTTGTTGGAAATGATACAACTTTTAAATTTTTTAAGTAACTTTAGTCAGGGGTTTGTCTGCCTTTGACAAGGGGGTGGGGAATTAGGGTTTCTCTTCAAAAGACTGTTCACCGATGGTTTGAGTTTCACTGTGTGAGATCTGATGGGCTTCAATCAACAAAAAGAAGATTCCTAGACTCTGAGAGTTTAACACCTACAGATTGGAAGTAGCCCGAAGATACAGGGGAGATAAATGGACATTAATAGACATTACCCCCTGGTGTGGTTGGAGATTCCTCGTCTGGGAAAGGATTGATAAGAGAATGAGAACCATATTAGTATTGAAGGCAAAGTGATCGATAACAAATAGAAGACCAAATACTAAGAATTGTGTAATGTAGAACCAATCAACAAGAATTTCTTTGGGGTTTTTATATATAAATATGTGAAAAGTCTGGTAAAGAACTCTGTGTGATGCAATGATGCACAACCTGGGCAAGTGTGGATGGAGTGATTTCTATTGCACATCCTGGCCAGAATAAAAACCTGGCCAGAATAAAGTAATGCCTGATTCTCTAACACTTAAAAGATGTTGTTGGAGAGTTTCTTCTATTGCCGCAGTTTTGCTGACAGACTGATGTCCTTCAACCCCTCACCCCAATGCACTGAAGTACATTCCCGTCATGACTCCAGCGAGGAGAGGGATGTGACAGTGCCATGCCTGGGGAGGCCTCACAGCCCAACAGCATAACAGCAATAACCAGCCCACAACACCCCAACAACATCAGCTTTTCTGCACCGTCATCGATGCTACAACTCTGCTGGAATGAAACATGTGCCTTCATGGGGAAAGCTTAGCAGATCCAGCTTTGCAGCATGGAAACTGCCTCCCCATTTGGGAGGGTTGGAGGGGAACTAGTTTGAAAAGGGCAAGGGGCAATACACAGATGAAGGGAGTTCATATGTAAAGTAGCATGGCCAGGGCTCCTGTTTGGGAGGGAGCACAGAGGGAGCTCTGGGTTCTGGTTGGGATGTTTCTCTGTACTGACCATCTACAACATTTGTTTCCCCAGAAACATGTCTTAGAGCTCTCTGATCCCAAGTCTCTGCTTGCAGCAATCCCTGGGAGCTTTCTACTGCAAACTTCTGCACTTCCCAGTAGAAACTGTCAGGAGACAGAGGGAAAACCCACCAGACCAGCCTTATTGAATCCAGTAAAGATCTCTCCATGGTGTTTGTTCCTCGCTGTCTTACTGCACTTCAAGATGAAATGCAGAGAAACAAATTTAAGCCATGAAGCCACAGGAATGAAAACAAGGCAAAAGCTACTGAGTTCCTCTGTGTTGCTCCTTTCTCAGCTTTGATTTTTAGGACTCACCTGGATTCCAATCAAAATTCCTTCCTTAGGAAACGTAAACCCCGTGGCAAGCAGAGCCTTCTGGAAGGCAGTGTACACGTCCTCCCCAAAGCATGCAACCTGCAGAAAGGCACAAAGAAGGCAGCATGAGGGGAAAACCAAAAACAACCCAAAAACATTGCCTTAAAAAGAAACAGGAATGACATTTTCAAATAGGCTCTTTTGTTTCTGCGAGAAGAAGTCAGGCTGCTTTTGCATGGAGCCTGCAGGCATGGGGAACAGGCAGTAAATCAGAAAATCACTGCAGACAAATTTCGTAATTTTAATGAAGCAATAATGAAGGAATAAGCAATAGTTTAGTTTCAAACAGCACACCAAGGAGTAACAATTCATTCTGCTAAGTTATTGGGATGCTGTACACAGCCTCTGCTCCAATATTTGGGTTTCCACTGCAAATTATTTAACATTATAGAAGGCTTAGACAGCAGTGAGAGTTGTGCACAGGCACGTTTCCTCTGTGTGCCTGCAAACCATGGTAAGGCAGTGCTTGTGCTCTGGTGTATTCCTGGCATTTCTTGTGAAGGAAAACCACAGGATATAAAGACGCTTCTCCATTAGAAGTCCAGAGATGAACAAAGTTCAAGTAAAATTTTAGTATTTACTTAAGAAAAGAACAAAGCCATCAGGGAAATTCATAATAATTTATTTTATATAAAGAAATAGTTGAGGAAGAAACCAGTAAGAATCATTTAGCAGTTTTCCAGCATTCAGAACTGGATGTGGAGCTTGGTTGCTTACAGACTGTCATATGATAACAATCTTCTGAAGGAGCTGAAGTGCATTCCTAACCAAAATTTGGAATTCTGGTGACAAAAAGAGGAATGATTGAGCTTTTGTGAAAGTTTAAAAAGAAAAAAACCCAACCAATCAACCTTCACTTTTTCTGGTCAGCTCTACACTTGTTGAAAAACAATCAGAAGCAGGAACTGTCACTGATTTTTCTCTTTGAAATAACAAATCTACCAACATATACAGATGAGATAAAGGGGCTGATTGAGAATTGCTCTCCCATTTTCCTCTTATGGTCCTTCCCATCCCAGAGTGAGCCCTCACATTCATGGTCTCGCTGTTACCATGGTGAGCAGAAACCAGTATTTCATGAAAGAAGAATAAATGATGATTTGCCAGATCTGTTGAAGTAAAAAAAAAAAAAAAAAAAACAAAAAAAACCCAAACAAACAAAAATCCCACAAGGGAAGGGATTTTAAAAAAAGTCATGACAACATGATACAGTGTATCTATATTCTATGTATATCCTGGACTTTTTAGGGTGACAGACAGACCCTGCCTTGTAGGGTCTCCAGCCTTCCAGGAGAGGTTTATTATTATGGAATGGTCCACAGCCACAATACTCAAAGGGACCCCCTTCTTCTCCTGTTGTGGGAACCATGGCTTACAGCAAAATAAATCTCTGCCAGACAGATATGACAAATTCAAGCCCAGATCAAGCCATGTGTGTGAAAAATGTCTGTGAGGAATAACTGAGCATTTTACCCAAAGCAAGTTATTATCCTTACTTCACTATAAGAAAGACTTCCATAACTGTCACACTTTATGGCATTTGTGAATATGGATCTTTCCAACTCATAAAAGTTAATAATCCCTCTTTTATGACCATGGTAATCTCTAACTCTGTATAAAGCCCAGAAAAATAATTCTTGTCCCTAGTTACTTTTTTTTTTTTTTTTTTTTTTGGCAAGGAGGTTGTCTGTGTACTCAATTTTGTTCTGAAAATCAGGAAGTCACAGAAGTCACTTGGCTTTTTTCTGCCTATTTACTACACTGAAAGGAAATCTTCTGCAATACTGATTTCTAGCACATTATGAAGAGTAAAATAAAGTAATTCTGGAGAGATGTAGGAGACCTAAGGCTGTTCTTACTTTGTATCTGGGTAGAGTACTTTTTCATACTAGCATGGTAAGTATTTCCTAATGAAAACAGCTCCTGCAGACATACCCAAGCTCACATTTAATGGAGCAGCTCAGGCTCTGCCACCTGCCTAGTGATGGTACAGCAGACTTAAGTCTAATCAAATTGCCTCAGTATTTAATCACTTTCCCAAGAGGGTGTTCTGGCCCAGAATAATTTTTTGCTAGTGCAACTCATTCTAGAAGTAACAGAACACATAAAATTTAAAGACCACTTGGGTGTATCTTTGGATGCCCTTGATAGCTCAGCAATAACTCATAAAGAAATCCTTTGTTCTACATGAGTCAGTGTCACTTTAGGTGATATAGATGGAAACCTGTGCCTGTGAGGGTGAGGGTGCTGATCCTGGGCAGGAAGATGCCCAGCCCTGTGCCCTCACAGCATGCCATAACCACACCAGGAGACATTCCAGCAGCACCTCACAGCCTGGCTGCACAAAGAGTGAGGAAAGCTGCCCAGGCTAATCCTGCCCACACTCCCTGTAGCCACCACATTTTATTGTCTCTTTCTTTCCTTTTGCACCTTGGGACATGCCTTGATGGTTACCAGGCAACAAGAAAATACCACACATTTTTGCTGCCTTTAAGCAACTGGCACATCCCAAGACCAACCACTCATGCCCTGGAGTCTCCATGTCGCTGCTGCTACAAGTGTCCATGGGGGTTGGGAGCTGTAACCACTTGTCTGTCCAGAAGCACATAATTCACAAAACAGTCTCCCAGAACACAACAGCTCTCAGATAAATTCATTTCAGGCTGTCACACAGACCAGGTCCAACTCAGGGAGCTGACATTCAGGTAAAGAGGGACATCCAGTGGCTGAAAAAACTGGGTTTTCCAGGACATCGCAGGTTATACAGCTAAAAAAGATCTTTTCAATTTTCTGAAGAAGGTACAGATGCCATCTTGATTCAGGCAGTAATAAGATCACTTTCAAAGATTCATGATGTTTAAAGTCAATGAAAAGATACCTCCCCAGTAGAGGCCATTTCACATCGGAGAACAGGGTCAGCATCTCTCAGCCTGGACCAGGAAAACATTGGGGCCTGGTGAAATAAAGAGGAAGGAGGGAGGAAGAATCAAAATTGGATCATTTAAAAAGGATGTAAAAATTCCAGCTACAGTTGGAAGTGACAGAAAGAGACATGAATTGATCCAAAAAAAGCAGTGGTCAAGGCTGATAAGCAAAGGAATACTTGGCAAAGTAGTTCCCTCAGCATCTTGATGATGGACTGGAACAAATAACCATCTATTCCACCAATAAATCAATCATCTAACTCTTGCATCCTGCTCACATTCCAGTGGTAGATTTTCAGTCAGTGGTAGCCCACTATCTATGATTTTAAGGGCACATTTTTAAACAAAAAGGCTGTGAAGCACTTAATTCATGGAACAAGGAGAGATACTATCTGAATCCAGTTGATTTTTCAGAGAATGCTGTTCTCCATGAAATGTTTCATTTGCAGAAATAAAACTATTCCACAAGAATGCACTTTTTTTGGTGTGAAAAAAATGAAACTTTGCAAATAATTTTCATATTTTCCCTCTCCCTCACATCCAGAAATACACACTTGTAATTTTTTTTCTTTTATATGCTAATTTTAAGCTCCCTGATGATGATGATGATGATGATTATATTAGGACTTAGATCACAGCACTCTCTGAGTTCTCTTGTCTAATTTGATCTTAAAATAAGAAACATGGAGGGGAGGGAGGAAAAGAAAGTCTCTGTTAAAGAACCAATGACCATTTGTAACAAACATGGAACAAATTTCCTACTACCAAGTAATTTTCTGTAGGGCTTCTCCACATCTTAAACTACTAATGGTATTTGCATAAAGGCAGCAAGATTTCTGCTTAAAAATGTATCTGTTTTTAAATTTGAAGCTATAATTCTGTCCCTGGAGGTCTCCAAGGGTAACATGAAGCTGCTGCTTCATGACACATAACAATGACCAGTTAAAATGAGACAGGAGAAATTCAAAACTTTTCTCAAAAAATGTCACGTGTCTTTGTGACTTTTAGATCAGTTTTGTTTCCACTGTAAGTAAAGAGAAAATGTTTACACTGGCCAACTCAAGCTGAGATATGCCAGTTAAGGTGGATTGTTTTAATGTACATTGTCTTGAAAGGTAACAAGCAGCAAAGCCTTCCATCAGCTCCCTAATTTTTATCTGCCATGACCATGAAAATGCATCATCAGGAGCAGGCTCTGGTACTGCAACTAAGCCCTATTTAAAACTTAGTCAGTTATTCTCTGCCCAGGATTTAATCTTGGTCAGGCCCTGATATTTGTACCAGTCTGGAAGCAAACATGGTGAGACAGTATTTCAATCACTAAAGCTTAAACAGTGGTTACTCTAATTCACAAAGGAGCAGCTATGTTGAGAATGAAGAAAAAAGTTTCATATCCTCTTTTAAGAACTGCTGAAGAAACAAGATCCTGTCTCCATGCAAATACTACTAGCAATAAATTGTAAGAGGATAGCAAATATGATGCATGGATAACAACAAACAGGCTAAACTGGAATATTTTTCAAAGTTTAGCATTTCCAAAGGTGTTAGCAGGTTTTTATATTTGACAAATCCACACAGAACACAAGCAGTATAAAAAGCTTTGTAGGGAAGTTTTAAAGAATAAATCTGGGTTTTCCGCTCTGTAACCAGCATTCCCAGGAGAGACAAAACTCTTGACAGTTCAGCTAACAACAGTGCAGAAGCCCCAAGTCTAAATAGTAGAAATTTATAAAAATAAATTAGACTCACCAAAAAAAAAAAAAAAAAAAAAAGTCTCAAGTTTGAATTTCAGATAATGAGATAATGCCTATCTGTGACATCAAAATAAAATGTAAAGCTACATCTAGACTGACTGGCTTGGGACACAGATGTGGCTTTAATTTTAATAGGTCTGAACATTTTATTAGTAGAAAGATGTTGGTTTTCTGCTTCCTCAGTTTTCACTTGATTTGGAAGCTATTAAAGCTTGGAAGTTTCTGTATAAACAATTAAACAATTCTCATTATCCCTTGGATTTTCTGCATTGCTGTTCTAGATTTTTATGATTAGGAGCTTCAATTAATTTTTTTTTCTTCCACTAAGCATTCAAAAATATCTACAGTACACTTTACTATGTTGGGTCCTATACAAACTTAGTAATTATAAAAAGTAAAACTTTGGCCTTACTGAAACCAAAGGATGCAAAACTTTCACCCCTATTTTAACTGGTGGTGAATATAAAGGAGATTATGTGCATTTGACAGCCCATGTCCCAGATCCTGCAGATAAAATCTGGGGGGCACTCACAACACAAAGTTTTGCATGTCCACATGTGTATTACATAGTATTATGAAATAGCCTGAACTTCAGTGTTCAACTCTGCAAGTGTAAATTTATAATGCAGCCCATAAACAGGATTCAGAGTAGGTTAGAAGCTGAAAATAAAGGAAGATTTGGTTTCACTGGATAATTTTCCTCTGATTTTTCTCTAAAGTTTTCAAATAGATTATCTTGACAGAAGCTACAAAAGGTCAATTTGGCCTTTGGCCAGTAAGTAAATTGTTCTCTCTGGGCATTAAAGTACTAATGGTATGTTAATGTGCTATGTTCTGGCTCTGTGGTGGGGTTTTTGTTGTTCTTTTGGAAACCGTACCTTAATCCCAACATATCTGGATGGAAAAATGGGATGTTCCATTGCAGGGAGGGATGACTCATTAACCTGTTTTCCAATCATCACCTTAGTGGCCACATCAATGAAGTCCACACCCAGAGTCTTGGATACAAAGGGGAAGGAGCGTGAAGCCCGCAAGTTGCACTCTATCACCTGGTGGGATTAAAAAAGATAAATACCAGGGTCAGGGACTGTCCAGGGAAGAAATAGATTGATTCATATTTTTTGAAATCAGCCCTGAGTCCTCTTGGCAGTGATGATCTTCAGATTGTCAAATAAGAAACACAGAAATCTGGATCATTATTAAAACAGGGATGAGGGATGGGGAATGGCCAGCCTGAGATACAAGCAGACTGATGTTCTTCATCTGAGATCCATCTCTATTGTCTGAATATTAGAACTGAAGGGAAGCCAAAGTTCACTCGAAAACATGCTGTACTATATCCTAAGTTAATGTGCAAGAGGCATGAAAACATATGCACAGGCATTAGGTACAACTTCTGGAAGTCCAACCTGTTCTTTTTCCATGGCAATGGCATTTCCTGAATGACTGGACTATCCTTACTGACTTCCCTCACTCGCATGTGGAAGTCATTCAACCAGGCAAGAAAGTAACAAAGAAGTTCTGCAACGTGCTGAGAAGCCACCTTGGAGCTCAAGAGCAGAAGAGGAATTGCTGTAAGTGAGAATGAAGTGGAATGAAAGAGGATATGAATACGTAAGTTAAGGTACAACTGAAAAGGGAGGGTCTTTCCAGAGAAAGACAAGCACAGCTGTGGGAAAGCGAGGAAGGAAAAACTCTGTTCTCTGCCTCTGTGGAGTTTCTGAATAACCATGTGTGAAACAGAGGAAAGGTGAAGAACAGTAAGTGCATTTTACTCAACTCATAGCCCAAACAGGAATTTTCACTAATAATGCATCTCTTCTGTTTCCTGTCAGGTTTTCTTCCTATTCACTGTTTCCTCAGTCATACTCTGCTCACATTCCTCTGACCTTCCATTAGCAACAGAAAGCCAACTGTTACCCAGACAGGGTCAGACATCTGCTGTACTTCTCTTACTAGTAACTACTAGGACTATTCAGATAACCATCCTAATGGCTTATAGTAAAGGTTTCAACACTTATAGTCTTGCTTTCTTTTCAATCCCTTTGAAGGCTTAATTTAACATCAAAATAGCTGAAGATGAGAGAGGATATCAGAGGTCTAAAAGCCATGATATCCAGTACATAGGATGAGGTGCAGGTCCCAGTGCTGTCCCATCCTATTCCAAACTGATAATTTTGGGAAGGACAGCAGCCCACAGTGAAACAAAGCTGACAGACAAAGCAAGCAGACTCTCTTCACCCTCAGTGTGAAGGCAGGGGAGGATGCTCTCTGCCACACAGGCAGGGAGAGCTGTGTGATGAGGGGTGGCACAGGCAACCCCACATCCTCTGAACAAGGCAGGTGGCTGCCACTGCCACCATGCCCACAGCAGATATGCAGGACCCACAAACCTCAGCACAGCATAGGCCCTGCCACACTCACAACAGCTCTTACCAGCACATTGTTGCCTTGCACCAAGAACTGGATATTGAATGGACCAGAGATGGCAAAGGCTTTTGCAATCTTTTTTGTAGCAGCTTTTACCTATAAAAACCAAATTTAAAAAGTGTAAATGTGTGTATATAGAATAAATAATAAGGTTCCACAAAATAGAGAGCATCATGGCAATAAATCACTAGACTTGTGGATTTCTTTAAACATCCTCTCTCTCTGTCCTGTTTTTTTTTCTCTATCCCCACATTTTGGCAATAACATTATTTCAGAAGCAAACATGTTTAATTTCCCTAGTAACCTAGAGCCTGAAGTGCCATTTGAGGGCAGAAGTAAAAATCAGTTTCTGGTGTGTGTGAGAAAGCAGAGGGGAGAAGGAGAAAAACAGAGAATCAAAGCCTTGCCCTGCAGCAATTCCTACACTGCACACTGGAGTCTTTATACCTTTCTTGGTGACATAATGAATAATGTTTTGTTATTTGAGAATAACTAATCAGTTTTTTAAGTGTCTTAAAAGTCTTTCACCAACATGCCTGTCCCATCACAGATCCGTGGGAGGTGTGAGCAGATACACTCTGGAACAAACTGGGAGGAAAGTCTTATTTCTCAGGTGTGTCAATACAAAGGTTTGAATAGCTTTGCTCCAGGAGATGATATTTTCAGAAACACGGCTTTGGACATTCTTGGAAACAGAGCTGGAGCACAGATCATTATATTACAGCTTTTGCTGGCTTCCAAGCAAACCCTTAACAGGATGACATCATGGGGCATGGCACATTTCATTTTATAAATGCATCTTAACAACTAACTGGGTATCACAAGGTCTATTCTCGAAAGGGGAAAAAGTCAAGATTAGGTGAGGTTTATTCATCCTGATAATTATTTTGGAAAAGCAGACAGCTAGAAAGTCATACATCTGACATAATCATTTAAGGATTGTGGGAGAAAAGGAAGTGGAAAGAGAACCATAGCATATGTATGAATTAAACAATTGTCTACTGCTACAGAAGCTGGTTTTAAACCAAGGAAACAAAAAATCCTATGGGTGGAAAAGTGTGCACATCTACTGCTTAAATTACTGGGACACAGTTCAGATAATCAAGCCAATCACAGGGGTACCCTGACATCCGTCACTTGCACATACCACAGTGGCCTTAAAAAAATCATTGGTGATTTGACTTCTCCACTGGTGATGGAGGGAAAGCAGATTCAAATCCTCATTTCCTTTTCTCTTTTCAGTGCTAGTGCAACACAAACCTTCTCCAAGGCTCCCTGGCTGATGGTCTGTGTGGGGAACATGAGGGTGGCATCTCCTGAGTGAACGCCTGCATTCTCCACATGCTCTGAAATAGCATGTGAAATAACCTGCACACAGCAATGAGAGAGCACTTGGTCATTTCACCCTCTCACAAACTGTTCCTTTGACCCCAGCATAGCCCAGCCTCCTGAACAGAACTGTATCTGAAAAAGGATATAGATGGTGGGGCAACAAGAAGTGAATTTCCCAAGATTTTGAGGAGAATATGCCTGAAGCAGACACTAGGCATATGAACAAGGAAACCATGTCAGTGTCCTTCTACCATGGTTAAGCAAATCATGAACATGATAAAACCTACCACAGCCTGGAGATCCTAAGGCTCCCTTCCTCTCTCTAACATATGTGGGCTCAGAAGGTAAAAGCTAAGGAGGCTTTAAACCAAATTTCTAAGTTCTGCTTGCCAGAACACAAAAAAGTTGCCATTCCCCAACAGGAACAAGCATGAACTAACATCACTGGTATATTATTTTACCCCCACTCTTTTGTGGTGTTTTATCATGGAGAAAAGAAAGCAGAGGAAATCCAGGCCTAAGGATTTAAATTGAATCAACTGCATCAAGGCACATGACCTTAATACCAAAAAAGTGATCATGTCTGCTGGTTAAAAATTAAGATCAAAAAAATAATATGCCTGTTAATTGAGAAGTTTGTGATTTTTTTGCCTTTGCTGAGTAATGAAATGCAAGGCAAAGTTGTAAAAAAAATTGAATCACTGTGGTAATTCCATAACCCATGATAAAATTCTGCTGAAAGTCATTTCTGAAGCCAGTGATTTGCAAGTCCGGTAAAAATTATATTCGAAAGGATTCATTTACATGGATAAGCAATGCTTAAAAAATAACTGGTTAGGTGTATACAATAAGATAGGTGGAGCTTTTCAAGCACAATGGTTTTGAGCCTAAGATGGATTCCTCTTATTTCTTTACTCTCCTCAGCATGAATCCATGGTTCTATAGTAAATCATTCAGACTACACATTTTTGCAGATCTCAGATCCTGAAAAAACACGTTTAATGTTAAAGAAAAGTGAAGTACTTACTCTTCCTGCCTTGGCTACAGCATCCATTTCCACCTCACGGGCATCTTCAATAAATTTAGTGAGTACCACAGGGTGATCCTGCCATCAAGACAAGAAAAAACTAGAAAGTTTTTGTAAGAGAATATTTATAGACCACCCAGGACCTTTTGGAAGCAAAAGACCAGAAGATCAATCTATTAATATCCTCATTTCCACAGATAAGTGAACTTTGCAGAGATATAATGGGGGAACTTGGCATGATTTCCCTAAAACCACTGATGCAAAAAAAGTTTGAGCTCTCCATAACAACACCGTGACAGGGAAATTTGGGGCAAAACCATAAAGGTCTTTTACATGACATCATGGCAGGAAGACGACAGCAAGAAATGCGTGGATCCAGCGATCTCTAATCCCATTTCCCAAAGACAGTCCTTAACTCCAAGATCTTTAATTCTTCCTTGGTCTGAGCCTCCCAGCCATCTCATTGGATGTGGTGCTTCACAAAGGAACTAATCCTCGGCATTCTCAATGACTTTGTAGAGAGGTTGTTTGCTATTTTAGAGTCATACATTCTAGGCAACTGATCCATTCCTTTCTAATTTCTCTGCCTGGTTTCCTAAGTCTCCCAGGGAGAGGTTGCCACTAATTATAACTGGCCAGGAACAACCTGTCCTTGACTCTCACTACCTTCCCTGGTAGACATTGTTTTCCTTCCTCTTCTTCCTGCCTGTCTGTGGGATGCTAACACACACTTCCACTCTCCTCTAATACTTTCTCCTTCCAGACGCCTGCTCCAAAAAACTCTAATCTGCATTCTTCCTGGACATCTTTGTGTCTCAACATTTTACCTGTCCCATCCACTACTAACTGCCTATTATTTATTAGAGAATAAAATGAAATAAATGACAGTTTGTGCATGTTTTAAAGGCTCCTCTTGAAAAAATACCAAGCAACTCTAAAAGTTACAAAACACAATTCCTTCCATTTATCAGTGCAAGGGTAAATTCACAGGCAAGGACAATGCTGAAGCCTATACTGTTTCATAAATTTAGTGGCTTGTGTCCTGTTACTTTCTGTCTTGCTGCAGTTTTTCACCGGAAGATTTTATACGTGCACACAGCCTTGTTTACTTCAATTTGTCTCAACCCGCACTAGAAGTTTTGAACATTATTGACAACATAAATGCCACAATGACACAACACTGAAACAGCAGTCATTAAAACAACAGAACAAGAATTAGCAGGGCCTTTACCTGGAGAAGCTCTGCTGGATGGAGCAGAACTAGGTAAGGTTTTGGAACCAGATAAACTAAGCCTATGCAAAGATGGTCACAACTAATACTGGTAGCTTCTGTAGAACCACTCACAGGCCACAAAGCCTTGACAAGACTGAAAAATCCTCCCTAATTTAGAAGCAGAGCACAGTACTTTTGTTCTGGTTTGCTTTTTGCTAGCTTGGCTTCAACTATACTACAGCTTTTGTCAATGCACAATACTGGATGAAGGAAGAAGTTCTTCCCTTGGCAGTCTGACTACACTAGGAAAAAAATAGCATGTAAATCTAGGGTAAGTCTCTTCAGGATCAGAACCAGAGCACCCAAAACCTCATGATGTGCAACTGGTCACGTTTGCAGCAAGCAGCAGTGCCTTGTGTGTGTAGCAGAACCAGATATCATAAGGATCTCATGCGAACACTCTCTCTTTCCCCTATGAATATGTCATGTATTGCCAAGACTCTACAAATGCAACTCCCAGAAAGGCCTCCTGTACCAGGGATGAGAGCTCTCAGAAACAAAGAACAGCATTGCCCAATTCAAGTCAGTCAAGCTGAGACAAATTAAGCTGACCAGGGGTCACTTTTCTGGGCTAGAACCTCCTATAGGACATCCACTGCCATCACAAAGCCACCCAGCAGCATGACAAAGTGATCTGTCCCACTGAATGGGGCTTACGGCTGTTGTCTGCTCTGCTTCTCCGAGTGTAAACACAAAGCAGAGTACTTCAGATGAAGTACAGAGAGAAGTTAGGCATTTTGGGAGGCTAAGCACTGCTAAGAACCTGGCACACTACCACAGGTTGACCCTATAGTCTTCTGAGAATTAGTTAAATAATTCCTTCTGATGGAAGTAACAGTGCCACTACCCCTCTAAAACTTGTTCAAAGATAGTAATAAGTGGTCTTCTTGCCTCCACACTACCTATCCTTCAGGATATTATTACTTTGAAACATATCTCCCTTTAATTCCACCATTTCTTGCTGAAAAGCTAAATTTGCACCTTTTGCCTCATACACTTAAAAATTGCATGGTTTTGATCTTGTTCAAGCTTTAACCACCTGAGAATTCTGAGAAAGCAGTAATATGTCTGACTTCCATAGCCAGTTGTGTTTTCAGACAGTTTCTCTTTGATTCATTTATTTTTAACTCCAAGATTTCTGGAGTGCCACAGCCCTGTTCTGAACAGTGACCATTAAAAAAAGAAAAAGAAGAAGAGGAAAAAACCTTCAGAAGAGATGCCAAGATGAAGTTTTAAGTTGTTCAAAGAAGCCAGGCAAAACAACTCAAAAAGTGAGTGAAAGAGGCTACCAGTTCAATGCTGGGTGGCATAACCTGCCACTGGCAAGCCTGGAAGGGTCCCAGCTCAGTGGCCTACATCTATTTACACAATTAACTGGTCAGGAATGTATGCCCAGGTAAAACAGCTGCCTGCTGTTCTTACTCCATGCAGGCATCCTGGTGGGGTCAGTAAGGATGTTTGCACATGCTCCCAAGTTAGGGAGCCTATTAGGGAACAAACTGAGGAGTCAAACTCAGTGGCTCTTCCCCAAGCAAGGAAGAGAAAGAGTGAGGAAGACACAATAAAGAAACAAAGAGATAGAAAACACAGTAGAGATGAAATAAATAAGGGAAACACAAAAAGAGGTGGGAGCACAAGAGGTACCTGAGAGACTCTGGTGGCTTCTGCTAAGAACTTCTTCATCTCGTCCTCAGTGAATACTACATTCATTGCAGACCCACTGTGAGAATAGGAAAGAAGGGAACACAGGTCAGCTTCCCTTGTGAATTTTAGGGAGCGATCAGTGTAAGGCACCAGGGCACAGGGTTCACAAGGTTACCAACAACCTCTGTATGACAGACTAGCCAAGCAAGCTCCTGACTCCAGCCATTTGCTCTGTTCTTGACTCAAAGAGAGGCAGAGGTGGTACCCAATGACCCTCCATTATCCTTCCCAGAGAAGACAGGAGACCTCCAGAACCATAGTGAAGAAACAAAGAAAGAACTGTGTTTTCATAGCCTTAGTACTGCTGCCAAATCCCCTTCCTGAGCCAAGCCTTTGAAGGTCCCCATAAGCTGGGGGAGATGGCTCCTCAGCCACCCAGCCCCAGTAAGACCCAGACTTTCCCCCTGGGGCAGGTTAGCTGGGAGCTCAGGACAAACATACACTTGGCTCACTTTAGCCCAATTGCTCCTCAGGGACAGATGAAGTGAGGCATGCATGGGTCGCTGGCAATGGTTGTGACAGTGTAAATCCAGATGCAAATCCAGGTCTGTTCTTTGCTGGCCAATTTCACTGTGTTCCTCCCCTAATGTCTCATTTCTTAAGGGAATAGACACAGTACAGCAGATATCTGAAAGCTGCTTTAATTGTAACAGCCAGTAATGTCAGAGAAGGGATCTGGGAGAGCATGGGTCCAGAGTAAGTGATTCAGGTCCCTTTTAAAGACAAGCATCTTATAAAAAAGATGTTGCATTTCCCATTTCTACCACTGATGCGCAGCTTCCCCTTTGCTTTGTTGGGCAAGCCCACAGAGGCTGTGGGGAAAACTGGAAGAAGGATCTATCCTACAAATCAGTCACTTTATCCTAAGATAAATAGACACAGGTACCTAGGTGATTATATTTACTCCTTCAGCTGATGTAAATCAATAGAGTTCAATAAATCCATGAACTTGTGTCAGTAGTACCACTGAGGATGTGAGCTGGTGTACACAGTGCCTAACTGGTGGGGAAAGGCATTTAGTTTGCAAGGAAACTGGCCAATATTAAAGGTCATATCTGCTCAGAGGATGAAGAAGTCTAGCTATGGACTGCCGCTGTTCTGCAGACAGAGACCAGGCAAAATCTCTCCTAGGGCTTTTCACACTCTCATTCCGCAAGTTTTACATCCTTCAGTTTCATCTTTCTCCCTGGAGTCCCCCTACCCTGCACTAACACACATTAGCAAATACTTAACACAGAAAGGGCCTATAATGTTTTTAATACAGATGGAAACAACAGGCTAAAAGAAGTGATCCCTAGAAATCTGGAGAATTACATCAGGAGCAGTTTTTACCTTATACTTAACTATACTCAACTTTACTCCTGACAGGAGGGCTGTTTTCTAACTTTGCTTGAAACCACATTGCAAGTCTTAAGAGACCAGATAGAAAAGTCACATTCGGGAGTCTCTTCTAGAGGATATTTCCTTCAGGGTTGAAGTAACCCTTCTCCTTTTCTTCTTTTAAAATAAAATGTGTGCTTTTCCCCCAGTCCCGAAAGCTGATATTGTGCTTCTTCATTTTGATATGGGTGTCTTTCATATAAAAAAGATCCTGTCTCCAATTTATTTTCACTTGTAAACTGTGACCAGCAAACTGCTTGTGCTGAGTCACCCAGCCATAAAGAAACTTTTTGCAGAGAAGAGGGATCATTCAGAACTTGTGAGTTTGCTGTGTGCATGTGCTGGTGTAACCTCCTCAAAAGTCTGGCTGGCTGTTGGAAATGAGGGACTCCATACAATGCCTGTTTAATGAGAAGCAGCTGCCACGGTGTAGTGACATAAAATATGCCTGTAAGCGGAGAAGCTTGGCAAATAAGAAGCGGAATTCAAAAGATGAACTGTCATTTTCTGAAAACCAGATGCCCATCTCAATAAACGGCCTCAGCAGGTTCTCTTCTGTTGTTCCTGGCGGCAAACAATCTTCTGACTTAATTGTACAGGTAACAATCTCAGGAACCTTAAAGAATATCCCAGAGGGTTCATGGTTTTGGCTTTGAGATACGCAAAAGCTAATACAGATGAACAGACATTCTTATGATTATGTTCTACCTTTGATCAGTGCCTGATGGACTTCAGGGATCCATTGGCTTTATTAATTGATTTGAGCAGTTGTCTCATGGACAGCTTAATGCCACATATACCTGGCACAGAGTTTTCCACACAGGTCCCCTGAAATTGTTCTCCCTTGTCTCAGAGAGGTTTTTGGAGTTCATATGCCACCTTGCTATGCCTTACCTCAGAACATAAGAGGGCCTCAGCAAACATGGGTAACTCACAGACCTTGCAAATTCAACAGCGTCTCTCTAAAGAAAGGGAGGAAAAACATGCTGTGAACAAGAAAATATTTTAAAGTCATTCCAAAATTCCAATTGTAACTGCATTTGCACTTTACTAGTAATTAAGATGAGGGGAAAGAAGTTGGGGACTGCAGCCGGGACTCAATGTAACACACAGCTTCCTGGTTCCAGAGCTGTCACCTTCAGACCTCCCCTGTACATAGAGCTTCACTGGGAAAAAAAAGCAGTGCCAACATATCTCTATTCTTTTGCAATCTCCACCTGCTAGAACAGATCTCAAGGCTAGCAGGATATCTAGACTAGCCTGTCAGTGGTGCTAACTTCTACTGGGTATATACCCCAGGCTGTGTAAGGTGATTTAAAGACACTTCCTTTCCAGTTTCCACCCACTCCCAGTGCGGGTGTAGCATCACTTTACAGGGATCAAAAAGTTCTTTAACATGGGCAGTAAAAATCTGTCAAATGCCTTTGGAATCTTGAAACATATCAGTGAGTCAGTCCTTCCTGAGCAGATGCACATCCCAGCCCCCATCTGCTTCAGCATTTCCCAGATGCACATCGCAACTTACCAGTGTGCTGACTGCCTTCCAGGGAGCCTGGGCCACATGCAGCTTATCCAGGACAGCTGAGAATATGGAACGATCTTCTGCCTGGTCAATCTGCAAAGGATTTGTGCCAAGAATCTTCACTCCACTCTGGTGCAGTGGTACTGCCAGGTTATTGGGAATCTGCCCACCTACAGATATAATGCAGCCACTGCATCCCTATTGGAGGACAGAAAGGAGCACAGTCATGTCCAAGTTATTTTAACAGGAAGAACTGTCACAACAAGAATCCAATATTTAGATTATGTCCCTTTGCAGGCTGCTGTGAACAAAGACAGATCACAGGGCCACAAAGATGATCAGAGAGCGGGAGCACCTCTCATACAAAGACAGGCTGAGAGAGATGGGGTTGTTCAGCCTGGAGAAGAGAAGCTCCAGGAAGACCTTATTGCAGTCTTCCAGAGCCTAAAGAGAATTTAATAAAAAAAGAGAGCAACTTGTTACATGGGCTGATAGTGATAGGACAAGGATGAATGGTTTTAAACTGGAAGAGGAGAGATTTAGGTTTGATGTTAGGAAGAAATTCTTTACTTCAAGGGTGGTGAGGCCCTGGCACAGGTTGCCCAGAGAAGCTGTGGCTGCGCCATCCCTGGAAGTGTTCAAGGCCAGGTTGGATGGGGCTTGGAGCAACCTGGTGTAGTGGAAGCTGTCCCTGTTCATGGCAGGAGGGTGGAACTAGATTATCTTTAAGGTCCCTTCCAACTCAAACCATTCTATGATTTTATCATAATTGTGCTGATCCAGAGGCACCCAGGCTGCAAAGTGTGATTTGCAGTGTGTAGCCTCCCTAACACAGCAATATCCTCCTCACTATCACTCAAAACCGAGAAATAACTGGAGGTCAAATTCCCTAGGAAACCAGAGAAGTTTGCAGCATTCACCCATAAGTCTTGCCTGAACCTGAACCTGTTACTTTGTTTGCATGTCATACTTAGGTGCTTCTGCTTTCCCAGTGAGGAAAAGCACTGAGCTGACACATGTTGCCTTGCTTTGCAGAGGAAGGGCACTAAGCTAGGAACATCCACTACACCCCAACAAACCTCAACACTCTGCTCTGTAGGGTCAGGTCTCCCTCCCACATGCTCCTACACATGTGGACATGGGGACTCTCACTACAACTGAGCCTACCCCCTTTGCTTGCTGTGGCCTTTGGACCCAGCAGCATGAACAAACAAGGTGCTGAGATCTTCTTTCTTTTTCAGTCTAGCTCTTGGAGAAAACAGCCTCTCCCATGCTCATGGTCAGAGACTTGAGCAGACATGGCCAGAGGAGCAGACATTCATGCAAAATCTTTTTTATTCCAGAGATGCAAGGCAATAACCTCCAGCAGAGAGGTAATGGGAAACAACTGGAATTTACAGCATTTTTTTTCTGCCAGCACTGCTACTCAATCAGCAAACCACCTTTCCTAGCCCCAGAAGCCAGACTTGAAGGAGTGTAACAAAGCTAAGCAGAGTCTAGTTCAACAGAGCCCAACACATACAGCCTGCAATGCTATGGATACACTTAGCCCTTTATTTTAATCAATGCTCCTTATTCCTGACTAGCTCCTCATTTCTGGTAGTGCCCTAGATGGCAGCAAGAATTTCAGCAAACTGTCATATGTGTTCATTTCCACACAGGTTATTTGTAAGCACTCCAATTCCAGAGGCAGATGGGGCCGAACAGGTGGCACAGCATCCTCCAGCCACAGTGGAGCATTTCACGTCTGTCACTGGGCAGCACTGCATTTTAAGCGAGAAAATAATAAACAGTAAATAACAAGAAACAAGTGATCTTGCTTGCTAACACACATCTTTTTACAGGTGCAAATATGGGCTTCTTTTCTTTTTACATAGAATCCTTAATCCTTTCAAGTACAATCTAGTCAGGTGTGAAAATTTTCAATAGAAAAAAGAGGCCTTAGAGTACCTGCAACAAAGAGCACTTTACTTTCAAATTAAAGATGGTGAAACTTTGCCCAAAGAAGAATCTGGCCCACAGAATAGCTCCAGTGAGGAGCTCTTTTGAACTAAATGTGTTTTACAGTTTTACCAACTTCTAACAAACAAGAAACATAAATCAAGTGATCCATGGTTTGGCTCTAAAAGATAGAGAAACAATGTTCTTTTAATTAATAAGTGTGTTTTTCCTGAAGAAGGTCAGCCCCACTGGTCTTCCTAGAAGAGGAATTCCTTCATCAGGGATTTAAAGGGATTTGGAGTGGCAAAACTGTAAACTGAGGGAAGGATGGACTGTGAGTGACTGGGCAAAAATAGATGATAAATGCTAGTACAATCCCCACTCAACTTTGATATGGTTAATTTTCTACCATAATAAAGATCCAACAGTTTGGCATTTAAGCAGCACTAACTATCCCTAGATTATTTGCTCAGCAGGCTAATACACACCATGAGATGATTATTTTTTTCCTTTTCACCATGCCATTATGCTGCTGGCCAACAGCAACCATCTGAAAGAGCTTAGGACAGGCAGTGAAAAAGGACAGGGGCTGTTTTGTGCCCACGATTGGTTGTCTCATGACATCAGAGCTCACCATCTCTAGCTTGGAAGAGAAATCTATGCCTTACCGCTTCCAGACCCATCCAAAACAGAGTAATTTCCTCTAGTCCCTGGGCCCCTTATCATCCCACATGGATTAGAACCAGAGTGTGAATAAGCAAACCCCTTCTTGCAGCTTGGAAGGAGGGTAACAAGTCAAAGCAGCTTTGCTTCCAAAGTCAACCAACACCTTAATCTATCCTTGAAATGTGAAGTGTCCCAGCTAACAGCTTTTCCTCAGCTGTTGCTTATTTCTGCCTTTAAAACAATTTTAGTTACTGAGCCTCTAAAATCCAAATACCACCGACATCAAAGTTGGGATAGAATTAGGGACTCCAGCCCTAAGGAGACAGAGGAGATGGCTTATTCAAGCAGATAGCAAAGAATCATATACTGATTTTTACTCAAGAAGAACCATAAATTGAACCTAGCCGCTGCTTACTTCTTATTTTAAAATTCTGCTGTTGTTTCCCAAAGCATGTTCCCACCCAAAGAGCAGCCACTGTCCTGAAAGGGAACATGACTGCTCCACTGAGAAATGCAGGCAGGCAGAAAGGGACACTGCATATCACTTTGTCACCAGCCATATTTTAATTATAAATAAAATTAATAACATCCTTGCCATTAGATATCTTTAAAATATATGCAATACGTAATCTAGTGAAAGAAGCCTAGAGAGAATTATTTACCCCTTTATAACAAAAATCATTCTTTTTATTGCTACCTTGCTGTTATGTCATTAGTAATAGAGCTGGGGTTTCTTTTTCCCTGAGTTTGAAAACAAATTAGACCATTAAAATTGTACCTAAGAGCCTCCTTTAGTTTTATGAATTGTTTCAGAATGATCTCTGAAACAGAAAAAAGAATCAGTAGAGGCCCTCAAGCAGATAGATATTAAAATAAAAAGGGAACATCTTCTCTGGAAACAAAAAGCCAATAAATCTGAGGGAGGGAATTTTTTTTTTTTAATTATTGTCCTCACAGACTACCACCTAACTCTGCACATTCACAGTAAATTAAACCTTCCTCCAATGAACAGCTCTGTTATGCAGAGCTCAGACTCCAGTGAATCACTGCAGCTGTGAATGTCAACTGGAGGTTAAAGAGGACACAAGGAAGAGAAAGAAAAGGGACAGCTGAGTACATCCCTGGGAGAGGACTGTGTGAAGCTGTAAGCATTTCTTGGTGGGCACCTTCCAGCTGTCTCTGTCCTGTTGGTAAACTTGCTCCTTGATGCAGCCTAATTTATCTAATCAGAAAAATGAGGACAAGTCAGTGCACCTATTTATTCGGGCTTAACAGCTGCCCAAGCTTTGCTGCTAATCCTAACAATGTTTAGGGAGCTGAAATATCATCTCTCTACTGAGGGCCCAGGGTTGTGTCCGTTGTTTGCTGATGTTTTGACGTACAGTTTGTCAATGATCCATGACTTTTCAGTTATTTCCAACAGTTCATTGTCCATTGAAACACCAGAGGAGGCAAATGGCCAGGAGAGGTTAAAAGAACAGTCTGAAATCATGACACTGTTCATGCTTTGTTTATGAAACTGGGAGAGATGGCTGTCTACAGGATTGGCGAAGGATCTCTGAATCAGATAAATTTTTAACTTGATCTTTCTCTTAGGGGCTGAATTCCAACTGCATTTGCCTGAGGAAGTATTCCGTTAACAGGACATTAGCATTTGGTTCACTCCTTTTTCTAAAGAAATGACATGTAACAAATAGTACATCTTAGACTACACCATACTGGAGGTCTGGGCTCTGCCCCCAGCTCTGCCCAAGTTCTTTTGCATTACTCTGTGTAGGCCTATCTACTCCTCATTTTCCCTACTTGCAAATTAGGCATAATAATACCATTACCTTATGTCGCTGCTGAAGAAAAGTGGTTTTACTATTTGTATTTACTATTCCCCTTGGGAATTATTAGACAGTACAACACTGATTTTGGATGTTTCAGCTCAGACTTTGATGGCTTTAACATCTCCAGCACAAGCTGGTTGTTTTCACACCCATGCCAGAGTAGCAGAATCCTCTGGATGCTAACAGAAACCACAGGATGCTGCTACTAGACCTGGAGATCTGCATTGCCTCCCATCAAACTGGCCAAGCCTTGCTCTGACAAGCAGGATAATGCAAGTTTCAATATGTATTCATTATCCTGTTCACATATTTTTCTTACCCAACTTGCTAATTACTAGCACTCCATGTGGAAATGAACACTCTCATCACCTATCTCTACCTTCTCTTTGATCTTGCAATAATTAGATGTTGTATTTCATCAGCGTTATTTGTCTGACAAACTGTCACACCAGTTTCTTCCATGCCCCTGCTCAGAAGTTCAGTTCTGTTAAGTAAACAAGAGTTCAGTGCTTTTAGAGCTGAGCGTCCTGGATAATCCTAAAGCATACAAAAATCAGCCTTTATGAGTCCAGAGAGCCACCAGAGTCTTTTGGCCTGTTGTAAATCCATGTTTTCCAGTAGTAGTCTCTGTTTTAACAAAAATTTAAAGAAGAGGTAAAACAACCTGTACAAACAGGAAAGTATGAACATACAATTTAAAAATGGTTGTAGACAGTATTTTGCAAATGGCTGAAGAACAGAGCCTAGAGTCTGAGACAATTTCTGATGTGCTTGTGCCTAGTTCCAAATCTGGGAATGATCAAAACATGGCCAGATTATAAAACCCTTTTAGAAATTTGCACCCATTCACAAAGGAGATGAGCTCAGATCCTAATATACCAGGAAAAGGAGCCAAGAAAAATCACAAGTTTAATATGATCTGGGTTCTCTGAAGTTGCTTCAGCAAGTTACATGGCCAACTCATGCTGAATTTTAGGGTAGATGAAGTTCCTGAAAGCACCTTTTAGCCTCAGCCACGAATCCTAAATGAGTGTGTTACCCTCTAGAAATCAACATTTTCGATATTGGAGCCAACTGTTTACATTATATATCCCCTCATTATCAAATATGCCTGGCACTCTTCTCCATCTCTTAGATCAGCACTTCTGAACACTTGAAAATTGCTAAAAGACCAGTGCAATGTCTGGATCAGGAGCTGCAACATTTTATAGTTTGATGGCAATTCCAATGCCCCTCCCTGATCTGCCTGCCTGTATGCTGGACCACATCCACTTGCCAACTGTACTGCAAGGCCAAGCCTGCAAGTTCTTGAGCACATGGTGTGATGCACAGAACTCCTTCAACTGCTCCAGGTGGAGGACTTGTACTTCAAATCAAGGGTGTGCTTAACTGCTAAAGCCCAGCAGCGCAAGGGCAGAACAGTTTGTGCGATAAATGTCTGTGCAGCAAATTAAGCCTGCTTGTAAATATTGCATAATATGGCATCTTGCAAAATAATTTAATATTTATTTGGCATTCTTTATTGAGCAGCCTGCTAGGAGCATCAGTGATGTGTAAAATGCAACATCGGGATCCAAAGCAAACAGCTTTTGCGAGCAAGCTCTCTCCCCTCACATCCAGCTGCTTTGCAAGCTAGTGACGGGAATTTTGAAAAGTTTGGGTTGCTTCATGGCTTTTCATGGCAGTGCTTCTGCTTTTCTTTACCTCATGTTGGTAGATGTCCAGGATCCTTTCCAGTGACAGCTCCTCAAAGTACAGTCTGTCACACTCATCAAAATCTGTGCTCACTGTCTCTGGGTTGCAATTCACGACCACGGTCTTGTTGCCAAGCTGACGCAGTGTGCGGATACTGGAGACAGCACACCAATCAAACTCCACGCTGCTGCCTGCCAGGAGACAGAAAAGTGGGCAAGGAAAGGAAGGATGCAGAGAAGAAAACATAAACAGACGTTCTCAGCACTCGAGCTTAAAAAAGAAAACAAAAAGCTGGCATTGCCTCCTGTCAGCTCAGAGCCAGAAATGTAATTGTCCTCCCACAGAAATTAATCATCCACAAAACAGGAACTTCCAAGCACAACAGGTAAGTTGGCTCAGCTGCTCAGGAGTGATAGACCTCTATAACATATCTGTCATCCTGTGCTCATAAACACTTCAGTGGGCTCTTGCTGCTTATCCAATCACTGCTGCCTCCCAAACAACGCCCTCTGAGATAAACTAAAGAGTGGGGTAAACTAAACTGAGTTCCTGTCATTATAAGACAATGCTGTTTACTCCAGGAAATACAAAGCATTTGCACAGATGTGGTGTGAAGAACAGACAACTGAAGTGGGTTTTACCTTCCAGAAGAGCTAAACCAACAACAGAAGAATTACATCTCAGTGGGTTTTACATTCCCATACACTGACTCTAGGTAAGCCAGATCAGTAGAACAAACTTCTACAGCCACTCTGTGATCCTTTGATCTTGCTTTAAAGGCTACAGTGACTATGGCAACACTGTGGGGTGAGCACATCCTACTGTCCCGAACCCTGAATAAGCACTGTGGCTATCTTGAAAGGAAAGAGGCACAGAGGGGGCTTGGGTGGGCACCAGGGCTTGGTGCCTGGCCTTGGGCAAGCTGCAGCTCTCAGGACTTGGGCAATGCTGCAGGCTCCAGGGAACACTGGAATCGAGACTTGTGCAAACATCTACTTGTGCAAACTACCCCATACATTTCTATACTCAAACATCTAAGACAGGTACCATAAACAGAGAATGATGCATATTAAAGAACATCATTAAATGGTTATGCTTACAGTCTACAAGAAAACCTTGGCCTCATCATGCTGCATTCACAGTCATTACATGATCGTTAACCACTGATATTATTTTTATATATAATTGTGTGATAGAATTTCAGTCACTGCTTAATTGCTGCCCCCCACCACCTAGTCACAAACTGATGGCTGTCACAGGTCACTCCCTGACAGGCACATAAGTTGTTTCCCCACTTCTGTCAAACATGAACCTCAAAACATGCCTAAGCTTCAGTTAAACCCCACAGAAAATAGAGGAAAATCAAATCTGAAACTGGATGTTGCCCAGAAGGGACACCAGATGCTCATTCTGGTTTTGTATTCCATTTCCATTATGCAGGTATTTTTATATGCATAAGAAACCTCAACTTTGGAACACAACGGTCATCTGGAGCCCTCATCTGAATGCTTCAGATACAACCTCGGAAAACAGCTGAACAGCTGTTAAGTGTATTCCAGGCACATCCAGTAATGATCATATCCAAACATGGGAAAAGGGTTGACAGAAAATAAATAGTATTACTAGTAATGACTGTTGTAACATAACCAGACACTGCTCCTCAGGAGACAATTACTACATCAATACATGCATGTTTTTGAACTCACTTTCACATTTCAATCACATTGAGTCTACATGCACACCTTAAAACTTGGAGAGCACTCTGTCGGCCCATGCTAGTGGTGGAAATATATTTATACTGCTTTTAGGGATGACACACAAACAAACCCCCTCCTGGGACAGGAGATCCTCTCTTGGCAGCAGGTGAAGGGCAAGGATTGCTGAGGCGTCATGTGTGCTGGAAAGGTGCGCCAAAGCAAGCACTGAAGTTCAAGAGTGTGTAACTACACTGACTCACATCATATTTCTATTTGGCATATTAGTTTACAAGAAACTTCAAAAAAACCACTTCGGTTTGAATAATTTTCTTTCTAAACACATAATACAGCATGACTTTTTAAATGGCCTCACTTCCCTCAAATATTTTTATTTCTTTGCAGAAGTGTGAACATATTCAACATTTTCCTGCAATATTTTTCAAACTATTTTCAAATAAAATTCGTAAGGGTTGTTCTGTTTCTTTTTAACCTAAAACTTAGTTGTCACAAAGGAAATAAGAAAAATAATGTCACATGTTTAACTTCCATCCAAATAATTTAGCCTTTTCTAACCTGGAAGAGAACACTAATTTGATCCCACTGAATTCTGATTACAATTCTGAAAGCATAGAGGAAAAGCACACTGCTTACTTGCCTTCAAAGGATAAAAACAGAGAAAAAAAATCAACTTGGCTATTGCACCCAGGAAAAAAATATTTTACAGGTCCAAGTAATGGTTTCCTCTAGCAGCCTTTATTTAGCTGCAACCTCTTCCAAAGATGGTCTTGTTGGATCTAATCAAAGCTGCAGAGCAGATCAGACCAAGAACAGACCTGCATGTCTAATCTAAGCAATGAGTTGTTTTAGATGAACAGTGCAAAATGTATTCACATACATTCAATCAACTTATGAAATAACACTGCCATCCTTTTCATTTTTTGTAGCTATGCCGCACAGCCTGTTGAACAGCAGAAGTGTTCACAAAAAGTAAGCCTAATCATAGAGTGCTGCTCCTGATTTCACTCATCTCAACATTAACGCTGGAAATGGAGTTCAAAAAGACATGTCCTACAAACAGCAACAGGAGTTCAGCACATGACCTCTCCATCCAAGCAAAACAAATGGATGCAGTTTTCAATTCCAGCTTTCATAACTCATCACCAGTTCTGGGAGATGCAGAGCAGAAGTATTTCTGAATAACAAGCAATTTTTTTCTTGTCAATAATTGCAAACTATTTGGAGACATCCATGAAAAGAAAAGTGAAAATCATCATCTACAGAATTCAACAGTCTGTCTACCCAATACTCACAGCCACAAGGAAACTCTTACTCTGTATAATGATCTGAGTGGGTTGAAAAAACAGCATACAGAGAATTGCTTATACAAAAGCAGCTGAAGAGATCAAAATATTTTCAGAGTCACCTACAATTACAGATGTAAAATTCATAGTGACAATATCATCAGGAGCTGGCGGTAAACATATAAGATAGGTATGGGAGCAACAAACTTCTATACAAGGTATGAGGTTCTCAAGATCTTAACCTGCGAAAAAAGTAAGATTAAAAAATTTCTGTAAAACTTTGTGGAAATCACAACTAAGTACCATGTGAAAAGTAATAAAATTCTCCTGGTTTTTTTCCAGGACATGAAATGAAATCTCCAAGCAAGTATAAAATGCAAACCTTCTGCTAGGAATTGATGTCCTGTGTACTGTGCTCTGGAGGGTTTTTTCACCATATGAGGAGAGGAACAAAGGAACCACAAGACTATCCAAAGAAGGCTTGAGGGTACAAGGAGAACAGAGGAGTTGTAAGAAAGATTTACCTATGTGATATGGTCCACAGCCCAACACCATCACTCCACAGTCATCAAATTTTACATCATGTTCCTGGGAAGGGAGACAAAAAAGTCATTAGGATCTGTACTCCACAGCACCTAACTCCGTGCTTTTCAGAATAAACAGTTTCTGGTGTTCAGCCCAAATCCAGCAACCTGATCCTTCAGGGCTGCAGTCTGATCTTGCTTACTGCAGTGTAAATCAAGTGCATCTCTCCTGGAATTAGCACCCAGACCAAAAGAGAAACAGCACCTCTAATATGGCTGTTCAAGCAGCCTAAGGACCTGTGAAGTTTCATATAAAAATGATGTTAGGATGAGATAAGGGAAATATCACTTCTGCATTCCCAGCACCTACCTGTGCATGTATATGACAGGCTCTTAACAACATAGGGGCGTTAACAGTAAATGCACTGGATCAGGATTGGAGCAAGAGAAAGTTCCAGGCCTGCTGTAAGGGGATTATATGTAACACCATCCAAAAGAATTGCTAGAGAGACCGAGGCATCTGCAAGACTTCCAGAAATAACATGGAATAGGGAAAAGAGATCAAACCAGACAGCAATGAGACTGTTGTTTCCAAGGGTGCCTACCTGCCCACTGTATGTGGCGTAGAGGTAATTAGTCACCGCTGGGTATTCTGCTGCCAGGGTGTCAATCTGTACAGGAAAAAAAGGGGGATTGTGACTTGGCCAGTGCAAGATCTTTCCTACATGCAGATGTTTGGGTTCTTTTCTTTTGCCTCTTTCCCTTCCTACTGCTGTTTCACTCCTGTTATTTTCCTATCATATCTTTCCTCATAAGGAGGTGACCTGAACTGTCCTGTGCTGTTAACGCAGCATATGCCTGGCCTTCCCCCGACCCTACAGTTCAGTCAACACAACACTACCATCTCCTTCTAAGCTGCAGTTCTAGCTCTGTACCTCTTTGGTGAAACACCTACACAGCCCAGGAACTTTCCCCTAGTTGTGAAGGCCCTCATTCTCTAGTTTGTTCAGTGGATTACACAGATTCCTCCAGGTCTTCTGTCCTTTTTACCTAGGCTGTCTGGAATCTTCAGACTCTACCCTTGACCCCATCTTATTCCTATGCTGAATACAAGCACACACACAATATCACTTAGAAATCTTGTGGAGTGGCAGCGCAATTACAATGTGTTTATGTTACAGCTCGTGCTTTGATAATTAAATGGTACACAAACCAAGAGTGATTTTCAACCACCTTTTGTATGTGGTTTTCAACAATTTCTTATGTAATTAGTCACCAGAGAGCCCAGAAGAATAATTTGCCCACCAGGCTGTTCACAAACTATTTGTGTCAACTACTCATGACATGTTATACTTGGTAACCAGTCCATCTAAGTCACCAGTGACTGCTGAAGTTTCCTGAATGAACATCTGAAACACTTCTACAGAGATTATGAACAGGGAACAATATGAAAGCAGTCTTGACATGAATTTCTACATGCTATACAATTTAAAAATCTGTCCAAACTTCAAGCACTTCCAGGAATCCCCACTGGCTGTTCAAATCCTTGTGAATAATCGAGAATGTGACCTTACATCATTAGTGCCATGTGTCTGCTGCTCATTACTGTTGCTAATACTGCAACTTGTACTTTATGGCTCAAGAAGAAACATATGCTTTGAAGGCGTACAGGCAGGCACAAGTAGAATGACCTTATTAAGTGTACCTTGGCACACAAATCAATACAGCGCTACAGTGCCATATGCAGCTGAAAGAACACAGTGCAAGACCAGGCAAGTTTCTGTGGCCAGGTGAGCCACAGAACACAAACAGCAGCTGGGGAACAGAAGACTTGGCACCTGGAACTGGGCCTGAGGATACAGATGAACTCTTTCAGAAACATTCAGTAGTTTGGGTTGGGTTTTTTCCCCTCTTTAAGGACAGAAAACCAGCTGGTGGCAGTTTAATACCAACATACCTTAAATGCAACAGCCAGCACCTAGTGACACTGCCATGAATACCAGATGAGCTCATTAGGCTCATGCTATCACAATGAACAGCAAATGAACCCATAACAATAGCACACTTCAAATAAAGTATTAGCCTGTAAAAAATTAGTACCAAGAGAGAAGAGATATGCTCTTCATGGTCCTACCATGGTGAGCCAGCATTTTCAGCCTTTTCCTGAAGCCACATAGCTGTGTTTCCCCTGAAGCCACAAAGAATATGAAAAAGAATATTCTGAGATTCTCTTTGGGAATGTTCATGGCATTGATGCCTGTAGTGCAGAAGGAACAGCTATATGGATGAACTGTGTTCTCCTCACGTCAACATCAAAACTCCTGAGGATGTTAATAGAGCCAGAGGTTTCTAAAGACACAGAGGTCTCCTGCCACTCTTGGAAGCCCCCACCAGGCCCACTGATGTTTCTCACATACCTGTTTCACCCAGGGCACTATATTCTTCCTCAGTCTCAGCTGACGGCACTGGACTTCAGTCAGCCTCAGGCATTTCCCAATCTGCTTGTCAGAGAACCCCATCTGTTTGGCTCTCCTCAGTGTCTCTTCTGGAACTGTTTTGCTGGGATTAAATAAGAAGAACACCTCTGCATTAGGCTTTACAGGAACAACTAGAAGGTACATTGTTGGGGCCCTCCCCCTGCCATGTGGTCCTGGGAGAGGGGCCTGGGGGGGGAGGCATGGGGTTTCCCTAGCCCCTGGTCAGCCTTGTTCCCCATTGGTTGTTTTGTGTTCCCCTGCACGGGCAAGGACCCTCGGGTCCGGTGATTGCCTCAGTTCCTCGGCAGAGCCCCGGCCATGTGGATGGGAAAATAAACATCTCTGAAACATCTATCAAGAATCAGTCTATATATATATTCTTTCCACGGGCCTCGTTGTCTGATACATCGTGTTGCAGTATCCGCACTGTAACAAATGGTAGAGAAATGCTGGCAAGACACTGATCCCTAAGGACAGAAAATTCCTGAGTAAAAACCACTCTAGATCTCTCTCTTCTCGCCTTGGTTTGGATATTCTCTCTAAATTATGGAGGAACCGTGGAAAGACTCTTGGCTCTCCGAGCCGCATATGGACATTTATCTTAAACTTGAAAAGATTCTTGAACAACAATTTGTAAATTTTAGCTTAATTCAAGCTCAAAAGGAACTGAAACACTTCCTGGCATGGTTGTTTAAGAACTTTTTCTATGTTTCTTGGGATTTGATTCTTACCAGAGACTTTTGGAAGACCGTTTGGACACAGTTAATTTCTGAGTCAAAATATATGCCGATGGAAGAGTATTTTCGTGAATATTATTTAATTACCGAGACTGTTGAGCAATGTCAGCTGTGTCTTGGCGAAGGGAAGCCTGCCTCAGAGTCCTGCAACCCAGGCCACATGCACCGAGCGCTCTGTGAGCAGCAGTGAGGCAGTTCCCGCGTGCGGGCGGAGCGACGTGAGCTGCAGTGTCGGCAGCGGAGCGAGGCGCGGCGGGAGCCTGCTCGGCCCCACACAGCATGCGGTGGAGCGAGCCCTGTGAATGCCCGACTGAGAGGGGTGGCGCATGGGCGGCGGCCGGCGGCGGTGGAACGGAGCTGTGGCTAGCCGAAATGCACACTAGAGCAGGGCGCAGGGGGGTCGTCGCTTGGGGGCATGGCCAAGACGTGGGTGTGGCCCCAGGCAGCGGCAGCCCAGCTGAGAGCACAGGCAGTGGTGCGTGAGGAGCTGAGCGGCATGGCCCGTGCGGCCCCGAATGCGACCCTAGGAAGAGCGCGCAGGCATGAGCAGCCCCGATGGTCCCAACAACCCTGGCAGTTCCAACACGGGAGCAAGCAAAAGCCAAAGAGAAAGCAAAAATGCAGCGAGACAGAAAACAGCAGCCACTTGGAAAAAGGAAAAGATCACCGTAGCTAAGGTTTTAGGAATAGTAAAATGGTATAATGTTAAACAAAATTATGGATTTATAACAAGATGTGACAACCAAGAAGATATATTCGTTCATAGAACTGCTATTAAAAAGAATAACCCTGAAAAATACATCCCAAGTTTAGGAGATGGAGAAATGGTAGAGTTCAAAATTGTGCAAGGTAGAGAAGGGTTACAAGCAGGAGAGGTCACTGGACCTGACGGTATTTCTGTAAAAGGCAGTATATATGCTAAAAATTGTAGTGATGTTAGACAATATCTCCATTATAAACCCCCCTACAGTCTCCCTTTCCTAATCCCACCTTTCCCTTTTACCCTATGTCCTATTACCCTCAGTGTATTCCAAATCCGTTTTTTCACCCATGGTTTCCCTCACAAAACCATGCCTTTGCCAATTGTCTCCCCAAAAATCCCTTTCCAATGTTGAGGGGGGGGATGAAGAGGGGGAGGGAAGAAATTAGCTATTTTTGTTCAGCGTTCCAACAGGTACAAATAGAAGAAACCCTCTCCTGCCTCAGTTTCCCCACAAAGCATGCCCAGAGAGTCCTGTCTCCCTTCTGTCAGCCTTAAGATGTTCCACAGAATCTGTTTGGACATTTAAAGACTCAGGAGGGTGGCTTGTTTTGTTTTAAAATTGTTCTTGTCATGTTTATCCAGTTGTTTTCAATGTTAAGTTTTAAATCTCTTTTTGTTAAAAATAAATGGGTGAAATGTTGGGGTCTCCCCCCGCTGCCATGTGGTCCTGGGAGAGGGGCCCTGGCGGGGAGGCACGGGGTTTCCCTGCCCCTGCTCAGCCTCGTTCCCCATTGGTTGGTTTGTGTTCCCCGGCGCGGGCAAGGACCCTCGGGTCCCGTGATTGCTGCAGTTCCTCAGCAGAGCTCCGGCCATGCGGCTGGAGAAATAAACATCTCTGAAACATCTATCAAGAATCGGTCCATATATATTTCTTTTCCACGGGCCTCGTTGATTGATACGTGTGTTGCAGTTTCCCTACTGTAACAGTAAATGAGTATTTTCATCTCTACACTGCATAGAGTTGCTATAGGATCACGCACGTGAAGAAAAGGAAGAAGATTCGAACATAAAACGTCTTTTTTGCCCTAGGTGCCCCACACAAACACCTCTGAGGTAAAGTCTGCAGGCAGATTGCAAGCAGTAGGAAGTAAAACATTTTCCTTCCCTGCATTTTTGAGACAGGAGTCAGTGACTTATTATGAGATCCATCAGCCTAGTACAAGTTTACTGTACCCTAAACAACTGTATGGTCATTTACCATTTCAGCCTCCACAGAGGACCTACAGAGATTCCTTTCTTGGATTCAGTATCCCTACAACTCTGTGCCCAAATTTTAACTTAGTATCTTCCTTACATTCTTCCTCCCAGTCTAAATTTTAAACCTAGGCCTCACCAGACTGGGGTCGACCAATCATTATGTATGTGCTTCCATCTCCTGCCTCTCATTGCAGCTCCCCACTCCACTCAGAGGCATGAAATTCCTGAAGCTCTGGAATGAGCCATTCAGAGGCATAACTGTGCCCTGACCCTGTGACCACTGTGCTGAGCTGGGAGACATCCCTACAATTTTTCCCAAACAAGTTTTCCTTCTCTTGTTGAAGATGTTCTGCCTACCTTCTGAAATGGCCATCTTTGGAAAAAGCATCTCACTTAAGAGATCTGTAGAAGAAACAACCAACCTTTAGAGGCTCACACACAAGGAAGGTTTTTTCTTGTAACAGTCTCAATATACTCTTTTCCATATCATTAGTGTTGCTTCTTGCATTAGGAAAATTGAGAGGGGGGATAGACCAGGTAAAGCAGGGGCACCTTTTTTGATTTCACATTTACAACCAGGGTCTCTTAATATTTCCATACATTCTTGTTCTCCTGGTTTTGCTTTTCAGAAGTCCTAGTTTATGTTGTTTATTTCAAACACATTGCTTTCCCCTTGCCATTTCTGAAGATCAACATTTTCCTGTCCATTTTGCTCTTCATTTTTTTCATCTTCTCCATTCCTTCCTCATTCAGTCTACTCTTTTCTCTCCTACTCTTCGCCCCACTGCGTTTTGACTCCACCCTTACAGTTTCTGCCTCCCTCTCTTTCTAAGCTACCTTTTCTAAGCTTAGCTTTTGCAAAAACATAAAAAAGCCTGTATTTTTATCAGCATTTCTGCTTTACATCTTCATTGCCAAGAGCATTCTTGCCTGCCCAATAAATCAGTATTTTATGAGCAAGCAAGCTCTGAATCAGGAAAAAGGAATGATTAACAAACAAGCAATTTTCCTAAATCAGAGCTTTTGAATAATGTCCTTTGCTTGATGGTATTTTAAAATAAATAGTATTATTTTATTTGCATGGGAGAAGAGGGGTAAGACCGTTTTATTGAAATGTGTCAGGAAGCTGAAGCATGAAAGGGAGTCATTGGACTGGATTTTCTACTCTGGCTTAGGCACAGAGCAGCTCTGCTGCCCTCAGTAAAGTTAGGCTAGTGTGAAACAGATGAGAGTCACACGTGTCAAACCAGCTGTTCTGAGAGCAGAACTGGGAACCAGAAACTCTGGGGCTCAGATCCCTGGATAGATAGGATTTGCCCTATGAATTTCCCAATGCCACCTCCCTCCTTGCCCTGGAGTATGCGAAGCGAGTGCTCCAACTTCGTGCAACAGAACAGGAGAAAGGGAAAGCTGGAGAGAATTTGCAGGAAAGAAATACTCACAGTAACTCCTCTTCTCTGTGCCATGTCCCAGCCTGGCCCCACAGACAGCCTGCTCTGCCCTCAGGGGACTCCAGGCAGGAGCACCACCTACACGCTGGATCTCCTCTACAACTTTAACCACGTCACCCTTCTTACTCCCGCAAAGCCTCCTCTTCATTAGTGTCAGAAAGGAAATTGTGTCTGCCACATCCCTGGAAGTGTTCAAGGCCAGGATGGACAGGGCTCAGCGTAACCTAGGCTGGTGGAAAGTGTCCCTGCCCATGGTAGAGGGTGGAATGAGATGAGCTTTAAGATCTCTTCCAACCCAAACCATTCTATGATTCGGTGAAAAAGTCCTGCCTAATCCAGCAGGTTGAGCTTTCCTGGTTTTGGATTTCCCAGTAAGACCCACTCTGTGGCACCATACTATGTTAAAACTCATGGTTTCTGTGCTCTAATACCTCCACCAGAAACTCTCCTGCTTCTCTTCAGCCCATTCTGCTTTCTGATGTCAGCTCAGAGGCAGGACATGCACAAACCATGAACACTAGAACTAAAGGCATGGATGTGTGTTTTATAGGAGCAAATAGAGCAAACTCCACCAATTCTCTGTCAAAACTGATGCTAGCAGTCACCAGCTATTAAGGACTCAGCCTCCTTAGAATGAGTGAGTAGACCTGATGACCCCAAGAAAATGAGCCTTTACTCCCTTGCCTTCCCTCCCTTCTGCCTCAGGAACACACATAGCTGGCTGTCATTTGATTACTGTCAGAGACAGCAAATTGCCTTCATTTGCAGCTTGTTTTCATTTTGTTTCTTGTATCTCATTATAGCAATATTATTCACTGTCACCCTCCCAGCTGGGAGGGTAGAACAAAAGCAGTGATTATTTTGCACCATGATTCATTTGCCTTGGGCTAGCAGCTTAATTTAGGTTAGGCCACTTACTAATCCATGCAGAAAGGTAACTAGTTTCTTATAGGAAAACCAGCATGCAAAAGAGGAAAGACTCTTCCTAGTTCCTAGGAAGTTCCTAGAGGGGAAATGGAACCATGCATTTTCTCCATGCACTTTTTCCTCTTCTACTCCCAATGCATGATAGGAGAAGCCAGCAGCATTGGTCCACCATATTTAATGGGAACTGAATCAGAGAATTGCAAATCCTCAGCCCTGGTATGGAAATCAGGCTGCCTCTCTACATGTACTGGACATGCATTTTCATAATAGAATAATTTCCATTTACTAATAATGGTAGTTTTTAGCACTTATGTCTCAGCTTTCATGGAAATAATATAAAGAAACATGCAAACAGAATGGTAGGGTGATGCTTATCTTACAGATAGCAAAACAGACATGCAGAGGTTAAGGGGTGACAATTTTTAAGATCCAGCATTCCCACTGCCTTTGCTCAGAGACAGCCCTTTAGACAAGCTAGAGACACTAAAGCCAGCAAGAGCAGAATCAGGCTGATCTCTTTGAATATTTGAGAGCAAATAACCCTTCAAGCTCACCAGAAATCCAGCACCAAAAGACAAGACAAAAATTCTCAGTTCTGGATATACCAAATCACATGACCCAGTCCTACATCACTGCCTCCCACTTTCCCCTGGAGCATCACTTACTTTTCCAACACAAAGCAAAAAGTCTTCCAAAGATTAAACTCCCTCACTGGTTTAGAATCCATTCTGAAACAAGGGAAGACTAAGTGACCATGATTTCAGACTTCTATAATGCTCCTTTTCCTAACGCTTGCCTTTGCAAAATGAAAGTCAGGAGTTTTAGAGCTTCAAAACCAGACAATTAGACTTTTGCACACTGCCATAATTATTAAATGGTTGTTCACCTCCTCAGAAAGCTGAAGTCCCCTGCTCATTTTGCAATTTATAAACAAAGCAAGCCTTCCCCCAACCTTGCTTATGACTCCATTTCAGCTTCCAGTGTTGATTTGTAGCTACTTTTAGTTTAAAATTCCACCCTGTCATCTTTGGAACTCCATCCACTCACTTCTTTGATAATAAATGATAAGAGAAAATGGAATAAATTCTGCTTAATGAGGAAATTTTCACCTGGCACAGAGAACCTGGAGAAATCTATTAACTGACTGAGGAACGCTGACAGCACTGAAATTATCAGGAGACCCTGCTTGCTTCAGCAGAGCCCTCTCTTCCACTTGACCAGCTTTCATATGATCCACCAATAAAGATGCCAGCGGAAGAAACACTCTTTTTCTTGTCTCCCAAATCAGGCTCTGCTTCTTTTTAGGTATGTTGTCAAGTTTATGTCCATCCACGTATTACTTAGGCACATGTAAATGGGCCTTGATCAAAAGGATCAGGAATATTTTGTGAACTGAGAGCCACAGCTGGGAGCATTTGGGACACAGCCTACTGCATGCTGTGTCCCAGTTAACATGTGCCCTGTAAGCTCACAGGCTCATCCCTGCACCGTCACCTCTGCCTCATTTCAGCAGCTACAAATGTGGCTTGGATATGCACAGAGGAGCTGCAAAGGCGAGCACACTCCAGCCCATAGGTCTTGAATTCAGCTCCTCCCAAGTCTGAAGGGATTTAAGCCCAGACTAAACCTTAAGCCCAGTTTCACTATGGCAAGCAAAGTGGACCAAAAGTAAGAAGCACAGGAAGCAAAATGCATTATGCCCAGTCCTGAGAGAGCTCTTCCTTTCTCTGTAGTCATAGGCCTGCAGAGTGTCACAAAGCTGCTGAATTTCAGGCTGAATTATGTACAAAAACATATTCTTTCTCACTCCCTCACTGTCCTGCTCTGCTTCAAGGCTCCTAGTGGTTTCCTTGATTACTTCTGATGTTTTACAAGATTTTGAACATGCTACAATTAAAATAACAAGATCATGGTATAAATTCTCTCCCTGCTCCTCTTCTCAATGAGGCAGATTGTTACCAGTTTTCCCCTCTTAAGAAACTCATGAGATGACTAACAAAAAGCTGTCAAAGGAGTGTTTAGAGAAGCAGGAGCTGTAAACCAACAAATCTCACTCACAGAACAATTGTCACTCCAGCACTCTGCACCTTTAACATTCTGGTCCCCGGGCTAATAAATCTCATTGTGGACATCTTGATTTAAGTAACATGAACCTCACACTGTGCCCTAAGACCTGAACGACTCACTCACAAGAATAAATGAGCTAAACCAGCAGCTCACGCCAAAACACAGCCAAGAAATGGGTCATAGATGTTTCCTGAAAGCCTGTTTTCTACCCCTGGTAAAAGAGAGCTTTGAGGTCCTTGCTGGGATGCCATGGTACAGACTTCCCTGCTCCTAGCATAGTACATACATGTTACAGAGACTCCCCAATGGCTTTTTAAGGCAATGCCTGTATATCCTCTGCATCAAGGAAAACATACATATTGCATGTTCACAAATGTACAGATGCTTTGAAAGAAAATACAGCCACAAAATTATTACCGATGGCTCTACAAGACAAACAGAAAGATCTTATGTTAGATCCACACAAAGCACAAGCAACAGTGCTGAATAGCTGCTTGTATTTTATTCTCCTCATGTACCACATTCTGAACTTGTTCCCAAACCTTTCCTGCCCTACAGTTCACAAAGAAGACAAAAGTAATCTTCTTTGTTAGCTAGAGAGGAGCACTATGAATATGTCAGTGACCACTCCTCAAATGGCATAAATCAGCAGAGCCTCAGTTACTATCATGGGACCTGGTCTGCTTGATTCCCACACAAGACCTGTGTGAAGCACTCTGACCTGTCCCAAAAGCACACGGGTCAGCAGGAACTGCTGCTGAGATAAGTGGGGGTGCAGCAGTCCCCGTTGAAGAGCACAGGTTATTGATGGCCTGAGTTTCCCTCCCTGCAGTGCTTCCCAGCTCACCTGCTGGTGCCAGGTTTTCATTCCAACACCTCTATTTCCTCCACCACAGGGAGGCTTCCAACAAACAGCTTTCTAAGCACACCTTGCAGGTACCCAGGGACATGGGCTCCCAGAAGGCATTTGCAATAAACAACTTCTCCCATGGGCAATTGAGCAGAGCACCCAGCTACAAATGCTGGGCTAAAGTGGGTCTGCACCCTCACACTTTTGTCTTTCCCCTTTATTAACCCATGTCTCTCCAGGAATGGCAAGAGCGATAGTCAGTACTGCACCTACTCCTTTCAAGCAAACAACAGGTCAGGAGGTGTTTTCACACAACACCCACAGAGCAAGGACATATTTTCCTTCAAAACAAAGCTCCAAATTATAGAATGATCAAAATATGATTGGTGCCATCATTTCCCACTGTTAGCAGGCTGGCTAATTCAGTATCTGCCAAAAAGATGATCTGCTGTTTCCATTAATGTTAATTTGAAGAGTTGAGATTTCAGGTGACAGAGTTCAATTCATTACACTGCCAGACTGTCTTTGAGACTTTGGGCAAGCTCACCATCTCTGTGCTTTGCTCTTCACAATGACGGTTTATTATGCTCCTCATTCCTCACTTGAATTCTACTTTACAGACTAATCAATACTGAAATGCTCTTCTTTAGGCAATATACTCACACTTCTGCCTGCTGCAAGATGGCTTTCCTGGGTTTTACTCAGATTTTCTACAGCACTGAACTTGACCCCACTACCTCTACTTTCCCCTCATCCCTATGAGCTCTCAAGTAATGGCAAATACAATCAATTTCAGGATCCACTGCTACAGAGATACCTAAGTGACTTAGGAACACAAGTCCTATTGATTTTCAACAAGGCTTTTGTCCCCATGCAACTTGGGCATAAGTGATGATTTTACCATAGCTGCCTACCTCTTTACCTCTATTTAATCATATTCGTTATACGTTCTCCTTGTGTACAGCCACTGTTCTCAGGGATCCAAAAATCAGGAACAGATAAAAATAATCATTGCAAACAAATCTTCACTTCAAACAGTCAAAGAACATATGTAAATTCCTGGAAAAGGTTTTTCTTTGCACCTAGGCCTAGTCAAGTATGACTTAGATGTTACTTCTAAGCCTGGGTTTCAGCTGTCCTCCTGGGGATGGTTGGTATCACTGGACCCTGCTTCAAATCTGACTTGCTTGGGACTGGGTCCATAACCCTGGCCTTAAAGTGACATCTCACTTCCTGCTGCTTCAGACAGCTGGACACGGTCTGTCCAAACTTCCATCTCCTCCATGAGCTGTCAGTGTGATGAACAGCCAGCAGGGTCTCTCCAGGCCCTTCCTCCCATTTTCACTCACGGGACTGGCAAGGCCAAATCTAGGGAAATAATTTCCAGATAATAGCACATCCTATTGCACTGCCACTGCTTCATACACCATCACCTATTCATGGACTGACAGCATGGGATGGTGCTTGCTCTTTCCCTTTGAGTATGTACAAGTGGTTTTATTTGTTTATGTGCATGTGTGTGGTGGGGAAGGTTGAAGTTAAAATTACACTCCAGGTATAAATGTAATTGGTCAGACAACAACAAAAAACCCCTCAGTGTAAGTTTCCAAAATAAAAAATATGTAAGGTCACAGGAGAAACAGCAGAGGCACATGTTTGACATGTCTGTGATATTACTTGACATTCTCACAAGTAGTCTCAAAATGGCTTTCTTTTCCCAATTCAACTCAGACCATTTGCTTTCCTGCAGCCACATCACATAGTCTGAAATAACTACTTCTCCATCCTAGAGGGCCCAGAGGCAGAGTTAAATGGAACCACTGCTGCAGCGTGACAAAGCTACACAGTTCCACCCAGCATCAGGTCCAATCTTCTTTAGAAAAAAGTTCAATGGGACAAAGGTAAGTGGGGCAGAGGGTGCTTTTCCCAGTCCCTACTGTCTCTGGAAATGGCTGGCCTTGCCTCTACACCACAGAGAATGCACAAACATTTACAGGTCAGAACGTTTTTCCCTCTGCACTGCATTATCCCACACAGCCTTTCACACATGTAAGCAGATCTGTTGCATGCATCAGTGAGACCTTCTGCTCACCTCTGAATTGCTGCACATGGTGAGGATGCAAGGCAGCATGTGATGTGTGAGAGCTGCTTCCTGAACTGCTCTCAAAGGCCTCCACCTGCCTCTGATCCCCCCTCCCCATCTGTCTGTCGTATCCACTTGTTCTAGCTCTTAGTTTCCTCTTGGCAGAGACCATCTCCTTGTTACCAGTCTCTGCAAGAGCTCTGCAGGGCCCAAATCAAGACTCTTGTTACTCCAACTGCATCCAAAACCTCACTCTCAAACTGACACAGAGACAAAAAGGAAGGGGTGGATTCATCCAAATAGCCTGTAACCAGCAACAATGATCAGGAACAGGGCAACTGCTTCTGGTTCTGGTAACTGTGCTCTAACAACAGAAACATTTAAAGCAGTGATGGTATTACTTCTCATTCTTTTCAATTGGAAATTATCCTGTAGCACAGGTAGAACTCATGCCAGGCATGCTGGGGACTGGAAACAGCTGGCTGCAGGAAGAGCACATGTGTGCCAAGTCTCATTTGCATCACTCAATTAGCTTTCCCTTGGCTATGGCAGAGATATGTTTCCTGATGTGGCTCACTGGACTAGCCTCTTAGTTCAAGTTACAAGTGTTTTTCCCTGGCTCTTTGCCTTTGTGCCTTCAATGTAATGCAGCTGGACAGTCCATCCCCTCGCTCCAGTGCTGGTTGGGAGGTAAGACAGTTTTCTTGCAAAAGTGTGAGCAAAGATAGTGGAGTGAAGATCTGCACTGGTAAGTGAATGAGGATAAGGTAATTTATATGTTCATCTTGGAGAAGAGAAGGCTTTGGGGTGACCTAACTACGGCCTTCCAATACCTGAAGGGAGCCGACAAGAAAGATGGAGAGAGACTATTTATAAGAGCATGGAGTGACAATGCTGCCGAATTTATTTTTGCTTTTTTTCTTTTATATATCTTCTATATTCTTTACACATATATTTGCAGCTCTGTAGCCTATCACAGTATTCATAGCTAGCATTTTACCTACTCTGTTAGACAGAAAGACAAAATAAATTCCCCAGTGGCTCCAAGCTGGGGGTCCAAGGTTAGATTCTCTGGGAAGCCAAGGTTTAAACTAGCTCTCCGAGACACATTTTCATAAACAAAGTTTAGTGCCTATCTAAAAGAGGGGAAATTCAAAGAGGGTTGAACCAGGGGGGAATTACCTCACCACTTATGTCTCTATTTGGGGTTTTTTGTCAGATACGCTAATTTGCTAAACGTACAAAAATTGTATACACATTATGCTGTGTGTGCATCTTTGGCGTTTTCCACCTGCTGAATTGTGCACCTAAGGATCCTTATAAACCCTTTTATCACCTAACTGTGTCCAGCTTGTGATTTTAGGACCAGAGAAAAGGCATCAACAGGACAAGGGGGAGCAGCTTCACACTAACAGAGAGAAGATTTAGATGAGCTATTACAAAAAAATCTTCGCTGTGAGGGTGGGGGGAGCCTGGCAAGGTTGTCCAGAGAAGCTGTGGCTGCCCCATCCCTGGAAGTGTCCAAGACCAGGTTGCATGGGGCTTGGAGCAACCTGGGATAGTGAAAGGTGTCCCTGCCCATGGCAGGGGGTTAGAACTAGATGATCTTTAAGGACCCTTCCAGCCCAAACCATTCTGTGATTCTATGGTACCACACACAGTCTGATTTGAATTGCAAGAATCCACTTTCAAGGGACACAACATTGCTTGTGTCTGATAAAAATGCAAGGCTGGATACTGCGCGAGGGCTGTCTCTAGCAGGCTGCCTGTACAACCTGCTGCCTGCGCACCACAAGGATGAAAAACTCTGTGGGGTCGTACCAGCTACTGATCACTGGTAGTACCATCACCTGCCACCCATTGCAGTGAAAGGGAAAGCAACCTCAGGGATACAGGAGGGTTCAGGAAGATTAGCCTCTGTGGAGTTATGCTGGATTTTATACCAGCTGAGGATGGGGCCAGCCTCTGGGGCCTCATTCCAGAGCATGCCACTCCAACAAGTGACAAGCTCAAACTGATTCTGGGTATGTTGTTTTTCTTCAGGAGCTGCATATACCTGTTAAAGGGGGCAGATACAAATGCAATGTGACATAGATGTTAGAGGACAAAAACTTCTGCAGCCAAACAATATATTTCTGCAAATAATCAAGCTACTCCTTCTCTTCGACATCTCTCTCCATATTTATTTTTGTTTAGCTCCAGATCCCGGTTGTTCCAGGTGCAAAGGAGAGCAGGAGCTGCTCAATTAAAAGCGTGCAGCTAGTCAAAAAGCAGAGATGACCATGCTGGTGAACTGAGATCATTGCCTCCGCTGCGCTCCCAGTGCCATCATGTGGTGACACGTGGGAGCACAACGGATACCAGAGGCAGAAAAGCCGACAACACTCGGCCTTTAATAACTCAGCAAGGAGGCTCTCCCAGCCTCATAAAACATGAAGAGAAAGCTCAAGTCAGCAAGAGTATGAACTGAAATACAACCCACTGCTTTAATTTACTGCTATCTTTGCTGTTTGCTTTTATATGGTCATTTTTCTTGAAGGAAGAAGATTTATATTTAAATATGTCTGGAACCATAGACGTTTGAAAATATGGTACAAGAGCAATACTCACACATACTGCATGATCACAGCAAAGCAGAAAAGCTTAAAAATCAATAGGCCAGGCTGGAAATAAAATGCAGTGTATGTGACCCTCAGGCGCAGTAAGCCAGGACAAGTCCTGTGTTGAGTTTGAAAGGCAACTCTCTCCTAGGTACATGAGTTAATCATCACAGGCCATCCACATTCCTAGTCTTAGCCTCAGAGATACTGAAGATTTTCCAAAATAAACCGTAACTTCCATAATCCCTGAGAACAACCAAGATGCCCAAGTACTCAAAGGAGTTATTTTACAAAAAAAAAAAAAAAAAAAAAAGTGTGCTTAAAAATTTCTAAATTTCTGCTTACTGAGACAGTGAACTGGGTTTTAAGACAACACTGTTTATTCCAAGCACTTGAATAAACTTCTCAGCATTGACTGCATCTGTGCTTACCATAGGTTTCCAAGCAGGATTCCCAGAAGAACTGTTGTATCCTAGGACAAGGCTTTTTTACCTGTTCACTTCCTTTAGGATCTTCTCCATGTTCGCAATGCTGCGCATCTTATACAGGAACCACTTGTCAATGGCTGTGAGTTTGTGAATGACATCCACAGGGACTTCATTATCCAAGGCCTGCCAAAAACAGGACAGCACCAAACAGCCCCTTTAACACGTGCTGCACAAACACAGATTTTTTTTTTTTTGCTGCAAACAGGTAGGAGCAAGTATATATCATAAAGAAAAAAAGTTTCGTAGACCAAGCTGTACAAATCAAATGTTCACCTACCTCCTGACCCTGTCTCCTGCACAGAAACTGTGCCCCATGGGGAGTGCAGGGAGGCACCAGCCACTTCTCCCGGTGCTCTGGTTCCAAAAGGTGGCTTCTGTTTTAGTGAGAGAGGTAATTTGCTTTTCACAGAACCAGCAGCCAGTCAAGCTGATAGTAGCTAGGCTGGGTGGCCACTGAGAACGTGCTCAGCTAACTACAGGGAGCCACATTCAGGCTGCAGTGACCAATCCTCCATCTGCACCTCTTACCACTCAAGTTGCCTAAATCTCAGGCCCACTGCCAAACTCCTAGCTGCAAATGTAAAACAGGAAGGTCCGGATTCTCAGCTGTGAAGGAACTTTTTGCTTTGGAGCATAAATCTTGATATACCCTTGAAATGCAGGGCTGAATCAAAGCATGTGGCCTTACATTACCTCTGAAGCAAGGGGAAGTCAGGGCCGGGGTGATGCTTGCAGCTACAGCATAGCTCTAGCTTCTCTCACTCTACCTCAAGATAATGTCAAGACCATTCAAATTTCCCTGCATTATCTTGCTGCGGTTATTGATGGGGTTTTTTTAAAATCAATTATTTACAGCCATGGGGTAAAAAGGAGCCCCACAGAGGTATTAGTCATAAGACAATGGGTTACAAAACATCATAATATTAAAAAAACCCCAGCACCTCAGAAAGCCTTCAATATGATGCATTTTCTATTAATGCAATTTCTTGGGTCTCACCAGTCGTGTACAGTTACAACTCTTCTGATAAAGCAACTATAATCAACCATAATGATAATGCCAGCACAGTATCTTTGCTGAGCTAAAGTAATCAGGCTCATTAATTTCTTATCATGCTTAATTGTTTTCTTGCAGGGCAGCATCCCTGGAACATAGTCAGAGCAATGCCATTGAACAAAATTCCAGAACTGATCCAGGAATGAGCTTGGTCCATTGCACACCAGCATTATTCCCCCAAGTTACCAAACTTGGGCACAATGTTGGTATCATCACCATGAGCTTCAGCAATGGGGAGACCTTCTGCCAGCTCAGAGAAACAGGAGGCACCACCCACACGGCTAAGGGATGGGTGGCAGCTCTCTGCAAAATACTGACACCACCTCCTGCCTTTTCTAAAGAATTCACAGGCAGCTTGCCTGTGTCTTCCTCTTGAAATTATCCTCTTGTTCACAACTGCTCACTGGAATATCCTGTGTGCTCACAAGCAGTGGTGAAAACCTCTGAAGCATATTTTGCTCCTTTAGAGTAGCCAGTCACATACTGAGTCTTCGGCTCATGCTTGGCACCCAACAGTCACTGCTCTTCCCAATGCCTGCAGTGGGAAGCCTGGGGCCCTCACAGCAGTCCCTGAGCACTGGCAGTGACAAAGCTGGGCTTCTCAGACATTTCTGGGTACACTACTGGTATGAGGCAACTGGTAAGGGGTCCTTCCCATCCTGATTCCTTAGTGCTTGGAGGGTGAGGTCACGTTGCCACATTAGTGGGATGTGAGTAGGTCATTTTTTCTGTCCATCTATTTTTACAAAACACATGCAGACTTGCACATCTTGAGGATCTCCAAGTTCCATTCAATGGTCCCTGAGCCACACATACACACACAGGTATCATGAACACATACTCTTAAGCTGCTTAGGACACTTTATTTAAAAAGTCCCAGGGATCTTCAAAGAAAACTGAAAAAAACATATGCCTTCCACTCATTCATCAGAGGAGGAGCAGAGAAAATCAACCATCTTCATCCCTGTCAAACAAATTTGGAGACTGGGAGAGAAGAATGAGTTTGTAGACATTTCTTGCTCCCTATCACCACACTCCAGGGGCAAATCAAGTTTCCAGGCAATCATGTAGAATTTGTTCAGAGAGGCCCTGAACTCTGATGGCTTTCCTCTCTTCAAACCTACATGAAGGAGTACAGCTGAAACACGCCATGGAAGCAGGAGGAGAGAGCCACAGCAAGACAGTGTGACTCTAGAGCCCTGTTCAACTTCAAGAGCATCCCATCCAGTAGGGACTGGTCCATACTGGGAAGCCAATAGGTTTACAGGACTGCCTTCACACCAAGAGCCATGGAGCAAGCCTGGCCTCCAGGCCAAGCAACAGAGGGCAGCCTATGCTTTCTCTAGGGCCAGCGCCCTTGGTCCATCCTGGCTCTTCATCAAAGAAAGTTTTTAGCTGCCTGTGGACAGCAGCACAAGTGCAAACTACACCTCTGTAGTGTGGACAACTAGGGGACCAGGACCCTGGTGTGGAACAGAGCATGCATCAACTCCACAGCCTAAGCCTTCTGAGGCCACTTGTCTACAACCTTAAGAGGAGCATAAAACACCTGACACAACCTGAGCATCCCTGCTCATCAGGCTGTTCCATCCTTGCAGCACTCCCACTGTGGCCAAGGAACAAGTCTCATCTATGTCAGCCTCTCTCCTGTGTCTTCTTTTACATGACAACAGGGAGCCCCATTACAACAGCAGTAGCTCTGAATGGCAGCTGAAATCCCTTTCCTTGCACCTGAACAGTCACTGTTGTCATCATCCAACAGGCAAAGGAGAGAGAAAAAGTAAAAAGCCTTGGAGGGCTGACTAGTGTGATTGGAGGCGGGAGAAGACATATAGAATATAACAAAGCTCCATCCTGTTTGAAAGGGAGCTGATGGCTAATGGGGGCTTACCGTTGGCTTTTAAATGTCAACAAGCTGGGAAGGGGTTTTCATGCAGACAGCTCCAACTGCCAGAAGCACCTCTTACTTACACTGCTTGCCTCAGTTATTAATGGGGATGAATTAGTGCACTTCGTTGGGGAGAGGCAACTCTTTATAAGGAGGGACTAGGAGTTTGATTTTGCTTTTTCCAACAGCTCCCAGTGAAAATACCAGCATCTGGGAACACCCAGTGTTCAGTGGGGCCCAAACTCACCTTCATCTCCCCAGATTCCCTGCGTTAATATGGGTCTAAGTTTAATCCTTCATAAAAGCTCTCTCAGAGATACAAGAAGTAAGATTTTTCTTTCAGTCACAAGAAAAAGGCTGTAATAAAGACCAAACACAGCTGCTGAAGGATGAAGACATGCGTTTCCCCAGCTTGAAAAGCAAGAGAGAACAGCTGGACAAGCCACACATTTATAGAACACCTTATGATTTTTCTTCAGGCCATTTTTAGAGGAACAGCTCTGTGAAAACCTTTTAACTAACACAGCACAGGCTCAGCTCCTCACTCATGTGGAGGTGTAACGAGATGTACCTACACATGAGTACAAAGGGCTTAAAGACTCCACCACACGAAGTCAGGGGCACAAAAGAGTAATTGGGAATTCCCTGCTAGGAAGGTTTGAAATTTTAAAAAAATCAAGCCAACAGGTAAGCAGGAGCTGTAAAAGACAGCTGTTCCCTCCTCTTCACAGAGGGTATGGACAGGTGGACATGCTACCTGCAGCAAAACCAAAGAGTGAAATTGCACCTACCTTCTAAAGTAACTAACACATTTATCACGTGATATACACAGGCAAACACTGAGGAGATGAAGGAAGAAATAAATTCGCACCCTAGTCCCTCTAGAATAACACTCCCCATTACACAGACACCTTCAAGGCTGAAGTGATTTGACCAGTGTGACAGGAGAGGGCTTAAAAGAATGCTACAGGAAGCTAAGCCAGTTTCGAAGAGCAGTGGATTTCTTGTCTGTGGAATTTAACATAGAGTTGTGTCGTTCTTTTAGTTTCAAGCCCATACCAATGCAACCGTTGCAAGTAGACAGTGCTCTCACACACTGCAGCTTGCCATTCTTTATCATCCTTTGTTTCAGTTCTCAAAAGGATCTTCATTTATTCCTTTGTAATCTGAAAAACTGACCAATTTTGACTGGCATTTACACTAGTGTAAATCAGGGCTGAACACTAGCGAATGTTTAGCAAACAAATATAATATTATAGGAGAGGAAAGTAATCCAGGTCTTCACCAGCACTCAGCTACAAACTAAAGTGACAGGACACAGGAATGCACCTGATGCTGAATGCAATGAGCACAGGCTAAGATTGTACCACCAAAAGGCAAACACGTTACCAGAACACAGAAGATGCAGAAAGCATAAGCAAGGATCCTACTCAAAGCAGATAGAAGAAAGGGAAGGAAGAATACTCAGCCTTTGTCACCTCAGTTGACCCAATCCGGTAGATCCAATTCAAGGGACGTAGGTCAAGGTCTTTCTATCTTTTGTTACCTTGGCTATTGCATATATCCGAGTGCTGGATGGCACAGAGAGCTCCTTCTGGAGATCTACAATGGCTGGCCAGGCTTTATTCATAGGCAGATGTGAAATGAAGCCATCTACTGAGGGGTGGCACATCCTCAGGGCCTTTTGGAAGCTCTCTTCAAACGTGCGTCCAATAGCCATGACCTGTAAGGGAGAGCACATCCACATGAGCTACAGTGAGACAAGCCTGGCTGTGCCCTGAGTAACAGAGTGGAGAAAGTTCCAACCACACAGAAACATGGCAGCCTTTGGACTCCTATCTAAGGTAGTCCTGCTGGCTGTAAGGTGCAGCTGACTGAGCCTTGGTAGCCCCATTTCTAGATCTGACTCTGCTCATGGTATCAATGGGGAGTTCCAGACAAGCGACTGCTTTTGGTTTCCATCTCCCTGTCTGTAGCACACAGGAGGATGCTATTCTCCTCTGTAAACTGCTTTGAAGCACTCTGGTAGAGGGAAACGTTATGCAGCAGCATGGATATAGTAATATAAAAGAATATTTCTGTTTAACAACCTGTTAGAGATAGAAACTCACAGTGGGAATTTTAAGGTTCAGGAGAAATCTGCTCCTCTTCCTTTCAATTACATTTAACAGTAACTCTCCCCTGTGAGGGCTCTCTTAAACAATTACTCCTCCTTGGCATAGCAGCACTGGGGTTTCCCTCCTTCAGTCTTGACATCATATCTAATAAGGAAACAAGCCTTTCTGTCTAGAAATCTGTGAGGTAACAGAGCCCTTTCTCAAACTTTTACATTTTTATTTCCCAGTGCAGTGAAACCCTAACAGCATAAAAATCTTCTCAAACACAATGCTGAAAAATGTCAAAAGAAGAAATAACGTCATTTTCTCACAGCTCCAGGCCCACTGCCCAGCACAACAGAGCTCAGGAAAAGCCAGGCCAGGCCAGGCCAGGCCAGACTGTTCAATAAATAAAAATGCAGTAGGTCCAGCAATCTGGCTTCAAGTTCAGGCCTGGGGAGATGACTGTGCCATACTAATAGAGACACAGTGGCAAGAAACTGTTTGCTTCAAAGACTCCCTCTCTAACCCCCAGGTCCTGCAGATTAACCTTCTTTCTCACTACCTCCACCAGCTGCAAACTGCATCCCTGGAGCTTCTCCATCCCTGCTTCAGTTCACCTGCACTGTTAGAGCACTGACTCTCCCTGTATTTCTGTCCTGCCTTTACCCAGCATTCTGCCTGGAAAAGGACACAGGTTCAGGCACTTCTGTGACGTATGAAGTCTGGAAGGACTCAACATCCCCTTCTGCAAATGTGTATGGCCAGGAAGTGTCCGCAGCTGATGGTGCACAAGGCAACTGTATTTAGGAACTCCAGTTCTATAGAACAGTCCCAAAACCCCTAAGGAGAGAGGGTTAATATCAGGAAGCACCATCTCACTGAAAACAAAAAACCCACCTCATTACCATTAAAAGCCAAAAGTGCCAATGGAAAATCAAATTCTAATTAATCTTTCCAGTTCTGATGAAGGCTTCTTATCTAATGGCAACAATGACATTAGGAAGGTCTTGCATGCAAAAATAATTTAATAAAACAGCTATTCGTACAGGCAGCTGAAAAAATACACAAATATTTATTTTTCCTTTTATTTTAACTGATAGGTAATTAACAACTAATTAAGTGGGTAATTTACCAATTTTGCTTCATTTTCCCCCTCTTAAAATGTGGTCTGAAAATACTGTTATTGTCCAGACACCTTAAAATCTGATGTAAGAGACTTAATCTCTAAGAGAAATCAAAACTTGAGAGCAAGATGATAATTTGTGTTTGGATTTCAAGAGAAGAAGTAGGCTGAGATCTGGCATATGGTTTTAACACAGGAAAAATAACTCGGAAAGAACTGAAAGCTGTGGCTCATGGGCACCACTGAAAATCTTAACACACTACTACTGGTGAAATTATACTGTAATTAACCACCACTACAGAACTTCAAACCAAAAAATAACTCTAAGAGCCCTGGAGTGAGTGTTAAGAAAAGTCAACCCCAGTTGATCCATAGTGATCTCTTCCTTTAGGAATCAAACCATTTATGAATCCACATTGTGATATCCAACATTACACAGTCCTAACTCATTTCCATTAATTGTAGTACTGGATAAAAATTATTTAAGCTTAATATATGAGTTCAGATTCATTAGGTCCTTGAAGATAGATGTTCTGAGGGTTTCCCAGAAAGAGAAATGGCTTTCCCAAGTGGTGAAATGGAAGGTGAGAGTCTTGCACTCACCTCTCCCACGCTCTTCATGGAGCTCCCAATCTGGTTGGAAGTGTGCTGAAAACGGTCCAGATCCCAGAGGGGTATCTTGGTCACAATGTAATCGAGGCTGGGCTCAAAGCAAGCAGAGGTTTTTCCCGTTACTACATTCTTGATTTCTGGCAAGGGAATCCCCAAGGCAATTTTGGCAGCAATGAATGCTAATGGATACCTGTCAGAGAGGAGAAGTAGAGAACAGTAGAGTGGAAAGTACTTTGCTTTGGCAAATCCCAGGAACAGATCCAATTAAACAGATGTGAGGTGACCGTCCCTCCTCAACACAATGGAAGGCTCCTGAGCTCAAACACAGCAGGACCCACCCAGCCTCCTACCTCAACATTGCAGAGCTACTTCCTTAGATCTGGGACTTGCTTTTTTTATCCACAAAGCCACCCCTTCCAGTAGCTGTCACACCCACAGTGAGCCCACTCTAACAGATATGTTTAGCTGCAAATCTGTCATCCAAAAAGAAAACAATCAAACGCCCACTGCCCAACATCATGGCTTATCTCCAGCCTATGGCTCCAGCTATGGCTCTTAAACAACTGTAAGAGTTGTTGAGAACTGCAAATTAGAGATTCATTTGTGCCTCTCAACAGCATCTGCAAAGTGCAATTAAGAAGCCAATTTTTAAACAGCCTGCTTTGACCATCCTTATCTTGATTAGTTTATGATTAGCCAACAAAACAAAGGCAGCTAGCAATGCCATTTGCATCAATCTGACAGACAGCTCATTAATAACTGTGCCCTCTGGGTCCCAGAGATGATTTGCAGACAACATATGGATACAGTGGATGTGCTTTGTAAGGAGTAGGCTCCACCACACATGCCTCCTGGGAGTTTTTCCATTTGCAGTAACAGCATCAGCAGACTGGAATGACCTGGAGGGCTCACTAACCCCACCCTCCATCTCCCAGCAGGACCAACTCTCTAAGGGTGAATCCTAACAGATGCTGACAAGAGCTGTTCTTAGAAGCTTCCCATGCAGAAATCTGCACCTTAATGACCTAACTGCTCCAGAATTCTAACAGCCAACTTCAGTCTTCCTTGATGAAAATGTGAGCTACAACTCCATGTTTTAACTACATGGAAAGCAGATGCCGGAACTCTTCTTCCTTGTAGCTGTCACCTACTTATTTAAATAATCCAAATCCCTTGTTGTACTTCTCTCTTTCTGTTCTGCTCTCCTAAATTTTTTGTTTATTCATTTGTTTGTTCTGTAGCATTTTGGTTTTTTAAAATAATCTTACCCTGTCGCCTTGGAGGCCAAAGCTGAACTTCTTGAGAGTCTGGCATTAACTTCAATGATGTAGTACTCCAGGGAAGTTGGATGCAGAGCAAACTGGATATTACACTCTCCCACAATCCCCAAATGTCGGACAACTTTGATGGCACGATCCCTTAGCATCTGAAACTCCTCATTATTGAGTGTCTGGCTTGGAGCCACTACAACAGAATCTCCTGTTTGTCACAAGGTAGCAGAGAAGGAAAATGAGAAGCAGCTCAGCAGCAGTAAATTGTGGCCACAGAAGTCACTGTTTTTGCTAACCCACTACTAGTAATGACATTACCAGAGATTACAACTTGTAGATGCACAGCTGATGAAAAGCACAGATAGTCAGAAGCCCAGAGTTAGAGACAGGCTGGGGAATCTTACGGAAAACACAATCACAGGTATAGGTTTAGTCTGTTTCACACTCAATCTGGCTTTATTCAGGACCTGAACAGTATTTTTCTAGCCCACCTCATCAATCACAAAGTTCTGTCAATAACACCAGGTAGAAGGGCACTGCATAAAAAAAGTCATCGAGCCACCCTGTGCCCAAGCCTACCTGTGTGGACTCCCATAGCATCAATGTTTTCCATGTTGCAGACAGCAATACAGTTATCAGCAGCATCTCTCACAACTTCATACTCTATCTCTTTCCAGCCAGCAACTGACTTTTCCACCAGAATTTGGTTAGTCATTGCAAATGCCTGGGAATAGGTTAGGGAAAATAAACATCCAAGGAAAAAAAAAAACAAAAAACCAAAAAAAAACCAAAAAAAAACAAACAAAAAAAAAAACCACGAAAACACAACACCCCCCAAGAAACCTGCACCAAACCCCTTATAAGACCATACTCCCCATTTAAGACTTCTGTGACTTATCTCCAGACATCCCAGACCAACTGAAAGATGAAAATAAATAAAGTTCATAACACTGATGACAAGCACTTCCTTTTTCTTTCTTTCTTTTTAAAAAATTGCTTTACTGTGATTTGAAAGGCACATTTGAAAATATTTACGTGATATGATGGGGAAAAAAAAGGTTGGGCATGTGTGCTTGCAATGGTATATAAATTACAAATAGAAATATAAAAACATCTAAGGCTTCAGTCATGCAACAGGCACGCTTTTATGTGGGCAGCTCCAAGGACTTTAATAGGAGAATGCTGCAAAAAGCAAAATGACCGAGTGATGGGAGTGTGGGTGCCAGCAAACACTATGTAATTAATAGCATTAATAATGCTGCTTGTCATTGGCATACTAGCCAGAGGCAAGGGTCATGATTTATTCTTAAACAAATGTTGAAAGTATTCCTCAGCACATGAGACAAAAGTGAAAAATACAGTTTGTTGGTAAATGAGCATAATCTAAGCAAATACACGGCCTTAATATTAGCAGATAGAAAACATTAATCAATACTCGCTTAAAACCCTAGAAAGTGATGGGCACATCATCAATCCATCCTTTAGCAAAGTTTCTTGTTATAATGCTGCCCATGAATTGTCTCTTCAGTCTGGTCCCATCTGTCATTAACTCAAGCTGTTACTCAAATGTTGCCCTTAGCTCAATTGCCAAAATCACACATTAAAAAAAAAAAAAAAAATGGTTTGAGGAACATCACTTCACTCCTGGCCTAGGCAGGCACTGACTTGGTGGGGATGTAGCAGGAACACCTAACCACTCCTGCAAACCAGTCCTGGCTGCTCCAGTGTCTGGTGCCTTCTCTCACTCAATGAGCAGACTTGGGAGACACAACCTCAAGGCCAGGTTACCTGAACTAGCTGTGTTATCAGTGTTCAGCTATCTGAATTATAAACAGTTCAGTCCAGTGCCTGAAAAGCCAGTTCATTGAATTACTACAGATCATCTTCATAACTGCTGGACTGTGGAAATGAGCATCCAAATTGGAGTTAATTCAACAAGACCCAGATTGGTTTTCACTATAAATTTTGAAATATTGATACTGAACTGGGAGGTGGTGTTGACTCTCTGAAGGACAGGAGGCCTTGCAGAGAGATCCAGATCAATTTTAGCATTAATCCATGATTAATAGGATGACATTTAACAAGTAGAAATGCCAGACTTCGCACTTAGGATGAAGTAACACCTGGCAGAAGTATTAACTGGGAACAACTCTGCAGAAAGGAATCAGGGGGTGCTGGTAGGCAGCAGGCTTACTTTTTTAAAAAAAACACAAAGTGCTGATCAAAATCAGATTCTCCTGCTGAAAAGAATTTTCCCACTGAAAAACGTTTTGGTATAAAGCCGTCAGACAGCTGCACTCCCAAAGTTTATGGGTGAAACTGCTTCCTCTAAACACAGCCCAAGAGTGAGCCTGAGTAAGCGACGCATTTCCAGCCTCACCATGGATCCATAAAATGGGGTTCCTGCCCCCACTGCCTCCCCTACATGTGCCAGTCCTGTCCCCTGAGTCTCCCACAGCTGACACTGCCCAAGCAGTGTTTTTTCAGCACTGAGCACACCAGACCCAAAGTCTGTTTGCATGACAGCAGAGGGGGGGAACACAGAGAAGTCATTTGCACATACAGCTCTTAGCGGCATCCGCAGTATTTCTTTCCAGAGATAAGTGAAAGATTAAGAGGCTCAGCAAGCCAGGAAAAAACAAACCCAAGAATTTTAGAAACCCACAGGGATAGAGTTTTATTTCCTGAAATTCTGTACTTTTGACAAGGAAAAAAGCTTTTGATTGGTTTTCCCCAATTATCTGTTTATTTTTCACAGCAAATGTTTAAACAATCCCAGATTTTCTGCAGAAAAAGAGCTGTCTTCACAGCCAGAGACAGCTGGTAGTTGTCAAATTATGAAGTGTCATCCTGCTAAATGAGCTTTTGACCTAGGAAAATTACCATCTTCAGACAAAAACACAAAAGAGGCCCAAGCCTCTCAGCTCTTCTGTCCCTAAGACCACATTATCACTCCGTATTTCAAATGTTTCAACTTCCTTGACACTGTTCATAATCATTTACTCATGAAAGTAGGTGAATATAGGCCAATATGTTTCTTGTCAGACTAAAACTGCTGAAAAACTTGCTCAAATTATGACTTGATTTTAATGAATTGAAAAGATCTGTCATTGAGCCCTTTTCATTATCCAAGTCACCAGGAATTATGAAAAGAGGGCAGTTCCTAACCAGGGCAACATTTTACAGATAAGATGAAAGGTAAGGTATGTACAATTCCAGTGTCTATGACATTAGAATAGTATTTAAGAAAATCAGATGTTCAGTTCCATTCCCAGAGTTTGCAGTTCCAGACATACCTTTGTACCAAGGTCCAGCAAACTTTCCTTATCAGGACATATGCCAGACCCCAGACCACCAAGAGCATAGGCAGAACGTATCATGACAGGGTAGCAAATCTTTTCAGCAGCCTTCAGAGCATCTTCAACCTTAAAGGAGAGGGGAGTACATTTCAGAAATAGATAGCAATTCAGATGAATAAAGTCTTCAATTCTGATTACAAGGTTAACTGGAAATCCCATCAGTAAGGCACTAAACTGTCTGAAGATAAAATGAAAATAATAAAAGTTTGCTTTATAATATTGCCTTTTTCTGCCAAACAGCAGAAAACTGCAACATGCACTCAGGGAGGTGACTTCTGTCCTTCACTATACATGGACTTCCTTGCTGACCTACCATGGACAATGTCCTTACATGGTCTGTCTTCAGAGACTTCAGCATGAAATAACCCCTCCAAAAGACATCCCAGTTTAAGACCTGTTTAATTTCCTCCAGACTCAAACAGACCTTTCCACCAAATCAAATTTTATGTTTTCATACTCCCATCCTCAAGAAAGATTTCAGCACTGCTGATTTGGGGGACCTGGAATCCTAACTCTAAATGGCTTGTATATAATTTAAGAAAAGTACCCCTGACATGTCACCTACTTTTGTGCTGCAGCACAGGAGTCGCCCCAATGTAATTTAACTTTTGTCAATAGGTACATCAGTTTAGGTTTTCCCAGTGCTTAATTGCATTTTCACTCATTTTAAATCATGGTGACCCAGCATTAATCACCGAGGAGTGCTGTACACACTACAGCATCCACAGTTGCATTCATCTTTCACTCTACAAAATGAGAAATATTTTTACTAAGTCAAATGGGCAACAGTAATAGCAATCACATCTTCAAATTTATCTGATTTACCGATTCCACTGCAAGGCTAGGAGCAATCTTTTCATTTAGCTCAGTTAGTTTATCAGAAAAAAGCTTTCTATCCTCTGTAGCCATGATGGATTCAACTGAGGTACCAAGGACCTTCACACCATACTGCTGCAGTACTCCTTGCTTGAAGAGTTCCACTCCTGCAGAGCAAACAAAGAGACAGTTTTGAGGAATTATAGTAGATGAAGAATCATAGAATTAGAGAAGGACAGAATGGTTTGGGTTGGAAGAAACCATAAAGCTCGTCTCATTCCAACCCCCTGCCATGGGCAGGGACACCTTCCACCAGACCAGGTTGCTTCAAGCCCCATCCAACCTGGCCTTGGACACTACCAGGGATGGGGCAGCCACAGCTTCTCTGGGCAACCTGTGCCAGGGCCTCACCACCCCCACAGGGAAGAATTTAGAAAATTTAGAACAAAGAAAGTATTCAAAAGATATCTGATTAGCTGACAACTTGTCTGGGCTCATCCACAGCTAATTTTATTATTTTTGTCAGAAGTCATAACTATAACATGAAATTTTCTGTCCTCAGATCTATGAAACCTGGGATAATCTAGAGTTACTGCTTGGCCATCATCTGCACCACAGAGCAAAGCAGCACAGGTGAATATTGGTGCAAGAAATTAAATGAAGGTAACATTTCCTTTTGATTTCTGCCTCAAGGTGGTCAAAATATCCCCAATCCAACTATGATAACTACGATTTAAGATGAAAAGCAGGACATATTAATTACTTTAAAGTACCAAACCCAGCAATTAGATGTTACGTTCACAGCTTAGCAGTGACTCACTCCCCCATGGTTGGTGTCTCTGCCTGTATCCCTCAGTAACCTGACCAGTGAGTGAGGCACGTGGGGCTTGGATGCCTGCACAAATAAAATCTTCAGAACATGTGGCAGAATCAGAGAATCATCCAGGTTGGAAAAGATCTCTAAGATCAACAAGTCCAATGTTTACTCAGCAGCACTATGTACCCCATTAAATCATGTCCCCAGGTGCCACAACCACACACCTTTTGAGCACTTCCAGCCTATTTCAATGCTTGACCATTCTTTCAGTGAAGAAATTTTTCCTAATTTCCAATCTAAATGTCCCCTGGTAAAACCAGAGCCCATTTCCTCTGGTCCTGTCCCTTATTACTTTACTTGTTATCTGGTAAAAACCATGATTCTGCCTGCCTGGAGTGCCAAGGCACCTGTATCACACTCACCACAGTTGAGAGCAGTCTGGCCACCCATGCCCAGAATTAATCCATCGGGACGCTCTGCCTTGATGACCTCAATGACAAAGTGTGGAGTGATGGGGAGGAAGTAGACAGCATCAGCCTGCTTTAAGCCAGTCTCATTGGTCTGCACTGAAGCAATATTGGGATTCATGAGAACAATTTTCACATTTTCTTCCTGAAAAATTAAAATCTGCATTAAAAATAGGCACATGTGGGGAAAAAAGCTAACAACAGCAGCAGCACCAGCAAGAAGAGATGGGGTTCATCACGCAATTTACCAAGAGCAGACTTAAAACAATTATGTACTGTCCTGTAAGAGACTTTGATGCCTTTTCCTGGTCTTGAAATCAAGAGTCATACATGGTTAGAAGGGGAAAAGAGATTTTACCTTGGTATTTATTTTAAGGATCCTTAGGTGCACATGTTCAGGTCATATACACCAAAATGCACCACGCCGAGTCTCCCCCAAAGATTGGGTATAACATTATAGGTTTTACTAATTAGCATATCTATCAAAGATTCCCCAATGAGAGGCTCAAGTGAGACCCCCTCCCCAAGGAACCTTCCCCTGGATGGTTCTATCTTAGTTTACAGAATGTGTTCTGTATGGAGAGGACCCTGGGGTCTGGGGCACACTGATCCCTAGCTACAAAGCTTCTAAAATGTTTAGTCTCTTAGCTTGACAAACAAGTCCAAGAATGTAGGCAAAAAGCACTAAGAATACAGAAGTAGTAAAAAGGTATAATAGGGACATAAAAGAAAAGGCAAAAATCTTCATGGCATCAACTTCTGGTCTCTTGTACCAGGCTGAGCTAATGCCAATTCTTTACTTTTGTGCCTATGAATCTTGAGGGAATGAAGATTCCCACATGATTCAGAAATTTGGTTGAAATTGTTTAACACATTTAGGAGTTATATAGAAGAAACAGGAACAAACTCCACCATACTCATGCCTGCCTTCCTTTGGAAGTCAGATTAGGGGTGCCAAAGCAAAAAATTTAATCAAAAGCTAATCTTTTCTTGCCAAGCAGTAGGTCTTTGAAGTTCTCAGATTTTTGCACCAACTAGTAAAAATACATTTTTTGCTTTGACTTTCCATAGAAATACTTTTTTGTCCTGGTATTATCAGTTTAAAAATATTGTCCCATAACTTTTTAATTTGATATTGCACATAGTAAAATACAAACTCTGCCTTTCTATGCAAGATGAACGTTAGCCAAAACTTTACACTGCTCTTTCTCTGTCACAGATGAGAAACTGAGATAGAGTGATAATAGATAATAAAGTTTATCCGTTTCCTGCTATAAAAGTCTTGCCACTCTTTAGCTACAGACAGAAATGCACTAATTTGCTCAGTAATAGAAAAGTCTGAGTCAAAGCGGGGCAGATCAATCCTCCTCACTCTTGAATTATTTGCACATAATGAGGAAACCAACCAAGTTTTGCTAATAATGATGAGTGTGGCCAAGCTTAAAAAAAATGTGTCAACCACATGTAGTAGACATGCAGATACAGGAAACTGTTCTACTGCTTTGTTGAAAAGGTGGACTGAAAAGTGCAAAGGCTGCGGCCTCATTTTTACAGGAATTCATTCTAATCTCCATCAACTTCAGGTAAAACTACAAACAAACACACCATTTGCAAAAAATGCTAATTATAGATGCAAATTACATTTCAAAAGAAAGATTTGCTGTATGGAAATTGTTAAAAGGTTAAAAAACAACATTTCCCATTGAAAAGAGGAACAGTGACAATATTTTGAAAATATTATAAAGAAACAGGCTGGAGAAAATGCTGCAGAAGTGTTGCTAGGATCAGTACAGAAAATGCAATTTTCCCTCAGTTCACAATAAGCATGAAAATGCCATAGGATTTTTCTGTGTTTGGTTAAGATTTGTGATTGTCTCACTGCTTTGGGGGAACAAAGAAATAGCTTCCCTGGAGCAGTGGGATTCTCACTCAGAGCTCTCAGTGTTCAGGTGTAGGATAACATTTCCTCTCCTTCCTTTGAAAACTTAAAAACTGCCTTAAAGACAGGCTGTAAATTTCTGCTGACCTTTTTTCCCTGTGAAAAGTTGGATTTTTTTTCACTGAAGCACACTTTCCTTGGAAATGTGTGGAACAGGGGAGAGAAAGAAGATATAAAATCCTTATGGAAAATATTTTGGATTCAGACAAATGATCCTTAACCAGTTAGTTTTCACGGTGGTGGTGAGGGAAAAGACCAAAACATTCTTCTCTAATAAATGTATTCAGAACCTCATGGTTACAATTCTGTCGAAACAAATGGGGGAGGGAAAAGTTTATCACTTTCCAACAAGCTGGAATGTCTGCACATCTCAACTCTTTCTTCTCTGCTTATCTTTGACAAGGTATCTTAAAGACCAGCTAGCAGTGATGAAGAGGATGACTAATGACAGAATTAATGCTCACTGTGCTGAGAGACATGTTTCACTGATATCACATCATTCTGGCCCAATTGCTTGGAATGTTGGATTTTAATCCACATGCTCTTGCAACCCCTTACTTCAACTTCTGCCTTTTTTAGTTTTTTATAAACACACAGAACTCTGCATAATGGTCACCTATCCTGATGGAGACATTTGTTACAACTTGATTAAAGCAATGAATTAGTAATACTCCAGAAGGGTTCAATTTCTCTTTTTGTGTAATATCCACCCATATTCAGCTCAGTTGGGATAATCCCCACAGAAGGTAATCCAGAAGATTTTTGAGGTGACCACAAGCCAGTCTGTTGTTCACAGATGCTTCCAGGCCTTGCTCTTCAGGGGTTGTTCCTGCCTTTGATGAACATTTTTGCAGATACAGATTTACTGAGTGTGGAAGTACCATCTCCTCAAGATTTTAGTCTTTAAAAGAAGCACCCATTTAACTGTCCAAGGCTGAATATTAGTATCATCACCTTCTTATAATGAATCAGCATCCAAGAGCCAAGCAAGAGCAGCAGCACAGAGCAGAATGAATCAGAACATCAGCACAGAGAATCCGTGTTGATTCATAACAAAAAATAAAACAAAATGAAGAAGTCTAAGGGGAAAGAAATCTCTCTTGTCTCCTGTTAACTGTCCATTCTCTCCCAGCCATGCTCTGCTGCTTTCCTTGGCAGGGCTGACCAGCCACTCCTCTCTCACATTCAGCCCTAAGTGCCTCTGCCAAAGGCAAGGTCAGGAAGGGCAGGTTCTGCCTCTGGAATGGCTGATCAGCCTACAGACCACAGCAGCTCTTGGGTGGCCATGTGAAGGGGAAGGGCACTGTGGGATGTCAAGCTGGGGAGATTTATCACTAAAAAAACCTGCTGTTTTCCACAAACCCAAGCTTTGAAGGACAAAAGAGGGGAAAAAAAATCCTTTCCAAATGCGTCATTATTGACACTCTCCAACTCTGGCATCCTCCCCTCCTGACTTGTACTTGTCTCTTGATGATGTGGTCAGTTTGAACTAGTAGCCAGCAATAGCAATGCAGTACACAAACAATACACATGCAATACAAGATGTGTTGCAACATGGGGACGAACCCAGAGCAGCCCCAGATGATATTTAACATTACTAAAACCGATTTTTTTGTTCCTTCAGTCCAGGGTCAGCACAGGAATAGAATGTTCGTGACATCAGAACTGCCTCAGAACCACTCACAACCATCACCTCATCTGAAGGCAGCTGCTACTTCTGCTCTCTGTCAGGCTTCTGCAAGTTCCTGCTTCCTCCTTCACATGAGGTTAGACATGAAATTGGGGCCTAGGTGACTCTTACATTACCAGTAATAACCCCATCACAGGACATTCCACCATTCTATTCCTTCTCCTAGCATGAAATTTTGCCCTAGTAACCTTTCTAGGACCTATTCTGGAAACAGAACTTGACATATATGACCTTTAAAAAGTTCATCCCATTTAAAATAAATACCATTTATAAAACCTGCCTCTATTAAGGGTTCTTTTGTATAGCAGCAGCCAACTGTTCAGCTGTTATTGGTTGTCAACCTTGCAGTGTGTTAACATACCACGGAAGATCCAGTAATTTCAGCTCAGGTACATCTGACCATATTCCTCCTCCTCCATTGCCATTCAGTTTAGCAAGCCTGGAGCAACCAGGCAGACATCACAAATAACAAACTGCTTGAAGACTGCAATGGAAACTCCCAGAACATCTCTCTTTGGAAGATAATTCTGAGTGGTTAACTCACATCACTCAACCAGGAAGTTCACCAACAAAAATGCCTAGTTTTCCCTACAGTCATTTATCCTCACCACCTTCCCTGCTCCAGTTGGACACAGTTGGAGGACCAGTTTAGCTGTGAGAAGAGAAAGATGAGGTTAGTATTTTCACAGTATCTCCTCACCTTCAAGGCTTTCACAGCCTGTGATCCAGAGTAATCAAATTCCCCTGCCTGACCAATCGACAGACCCCCGGATCCTAGAATGAGAACTTTGGAGACCTGTAAGTGTCAAATGGCATGAAAACAATCAGTCCCAGTGTAGTGGATGTTGAAATGAACAGAGACTGTGCAGCACTGAACAGTCTTAAATTACAGAACATAAGTTTTCAAAGAAGAAGTCACTTTCAGAATCACCTCGGTTTTACTTCTTAAGAGCATTTCTACTGGAATTCTCCCATATATCTCCATTTAGAGAAACGTGTGGCTCATGGATAGGGTATATAATAAACATGTTAATTGTATCGTGCTTATAGACAACCATGCCTCACTTTGGCTGCCCACAAAATCCAGCTGCCTCTAAGACAGAAAAACTGTATGAAATTCAGCTCACATTAGGAATTTCAGACTTATTTGCTAAGCCACTGAGCACCAACACTATACTGCTGGCACAAAATCTCATGGCCAGATTATCCCAGGGCACCTCATTATGCTGTTATGAGAGTACCTTTCTTGGGAGAACTGCAAAGAAAATACATGAAACATCAGAACTTAAAATTCTTTCAAAGAAAAGGGAGTTAATAACACAAGAGAGGCCAGATGACTGTGTGATAAGCAGCTGTCAGGACTTTTATAAGAGAAGTCTTCTTTGATTTCCATGTGCTATTTCGTGCCATGGGTTCAGTAGGAATTAATTAGTTCTCAGCGACAGGCATGAAAATATCTGTACACTGACCTCCACTCTAGAAGCTGTCACTCCAGCCTTGGGAAGGACCGCAGAAATGGTGGTGCCTTTCCCTCTCTTAACCAGGGAAATAAATGAATCAAATAGGAACTAGGAAAAATAAACACATGTATTTATTGCCGAAGTTGAACTAAATATATACCAAGCAAAGAAGGAAAAACCAGGCCATTTGTGAACTCATGCAATCAGCTCTGCTCTGCTGCCTTCAGCAGGCAGGTTTACACCATCTGAGAAGAGGGGATCATTACTTGAAATTTATATAACAACTTTGACATATCTGACAAAGCTGCATTCAAGAAACTGAAGTCATAATCAGGAAGAAAACACACATCAATCATGTCTGTGTGCTCTGCTTCTATGTGGTTGCCAGTGCAACGAGTGAACGTGCATCAAAAGCTAAAACACAGAAGAGCATACACTGAACTATCTCAGGGAGCCATCTGGAATGGTGCCTGCTACAGAGCAGGGTTCTGAGCATGGATAGCTAAACATCACTTGTGTGAAATCAGAATTGTCCTTCCAGAGGAGGTCCCAGGGCAGCTGTCCGAAAAGTGCTCTCCAACCAGGCAGGGCAGGCAGGCAGCAGGACCCTCACTGAAATCAGGCAGCTACAGGCAGTGGGACAGGCTTCCCACCCACCCCACACCTGCCAGACTTCTGCCATACAGCCCCTGAAACTGGCTGACTGCTGGGAATTTACCTGTTGAAGGAGCATGGATGGGTCCTGCAAGCCTATCAAGATAGGCACTATGTTATCAAACCATCCCAGCAGTGGGAGTGCACAGACTTGGAAAAAACACACAGTTGAGTTTTTTGAGTTCTCTGAGATTCACTAGTCAATCAGATTGCTATGAAAGTTCCTGATATCAAGAGATTTACTTGCAGGTTTAATCACCATCGTCTAATTAAGATTAAAATAAGCATTTCTAGGTATTCTTCCATCTTCCTCTCTCAGGAAATGCTAAATAGTTTATTTATGTTCAGACATGCTTCCTCTGCCTTCCACATCCCCTGGTGCTGCTTAGTCATATTGTGTGACTATGCAACCAGTTGTTACAGAATTTGTGTGAAGTCACAGATGGGGGATTAAAATTTCATTTCACTTAGGAGAACCAGAGTGAGGAAGTATGAATCCATTTACATAACTCTATAGTAATTATAAAATTTGAAAGTGGAACTAAAGTGTATTAGAAAGTTAATGATTTTCTTACAAAGCATCTGGCTAGTATTTTTTACCGTTAAGACAAAATCCTATTCCTTTTGCAGTCTCTTTTGCAAGAAATTTGAGCCTGATCCTGCAAAGGCTTAAGCACTCTAGTAACTTCCAACACAGAGATAATCCCACCAGGACTCAATACATACACATCATATGAATGGGATCACTGATCCAAAGCACTAAGAAGTCAATAGACCTCTTGCTGCTGACTGTAATTAGCTCCAGATCAAGCTAAGAAGACAAAAGCCTATGCATGACTGGGCCCTTTGCCAGGATCCTGACACTTCCAGACCCAAGATTTAGGACCATCACAAACTGGTACACCAGCTGATATGTATCTGCACCCACAAGGCCATCTGAAAGCAAGACCAGATCAGCCCTCATACTTTACCTCTGTGTCCCTTGGCCCAGGATTTGCATCTGGATAGAACTGCGCTGTGAAAATCGATCTGGTCTCATGCATAATTCCCTGCAAGAATAAAAGCAACTCTCTTAGACACCTCCTGACAAGCAAGCAAGTGAACAGACAGCCACACCTTATCCCTGTAAGCACTGAAGGCCAAAGGACTGATGTGTTTCTAGGGTTTGTCAAATTGACACCCATTTCATTCCCAGTCTCTTGCTCTGCTGTTAACCCTCCAGGGCCTGTGCAATCCTCAGCTGTCCATGGACTGGGGGGCACAGTGGAGACCTTGCTTTCACTGCAACACCAAACACTGATAAGCTGCAAGCACCCGACAGAGCAGGTACACTGGGCTCCCTGCAGAGGCAGTCCTGGGACTGGGCAGAGAAGAAAAACATACCTGGCAAGAAAAGATCACCTGGGACAAGGCTGTTATGGAATGAATGGTTTAACCATCCCAAGCTGATTGGTTCTGTCATAAGATGATTGGATTTTGGTCACACTCTTGATTTCCATAATTCACTTTAAATGCTGACACAGGGCCTTGATCTCTGCCCTGGGTTGGGCAGAATGATGAAGGGGACTACTGCTGTGGACAAACAACAGCTATGAAGGACCTAAAGTGAGTTTAGAGACAATGTTTGTAATTTCAGCTGGAGCCAGGAAAAATGATTTCTCATTTGAGTGGCCTGATAGCACCAAGAAGCATGATCCACTGGGAGACTACCCTGTAGGTAGTCCTCATGGTCCCCAACTCCAGACGGGGGTAGAGAAGTTCCTCAAGAGGAAATTCAGGGAAAAGGAGTCGTGATACAACCTGCTTCCCTTAGGAATGGACAAAGGAGCCCAAACAGTCTCGCGTAGAGCCACAGTGCCATCCAGAGCTGCAGGGTGGGATGTCAGGATAGGACAGGGATGAGAGATGAGCTGACCACAACTGATCCATTATGGCATGAATTTCTGCTCTCAGAGTAAAGAATTCCATCAGTCTGTCACATTTTCCCTGAATGCTCATGTTCCTTATAGTCACATACAAATATCTTTTTAAAATGTTCACTCCATGGCTTGTCAGTATTTGGAAACCTGTGCTGGCCCTGTCCAGCTGTGATAGGTCAGGTCAGCCACAAAAAATGCTTTTTCTTCTTCAAGCAGAGGAATGCAACAGACTGCACATGACAGACAATCCAGCCCTGACCCTGTTTGTGCATCCCATGCTAAACCAACACGGTCCTTGTCCCTCTCCATCTATGAAGGTTTAGGAGACTGTTGCTGCTTGGGGGCTCACAGAAATATCTTCTTAGCTCACATGAAAGAACATCATTCTACTAGATCCAGAAGACTCATGTTCAACCTTATCACCTTTGTCTCCAAATTCCAGCTAAAGCAAACATGAAAGGCCTGGGAATGAAAGGGTTTAGTCTGTCAACCCAGCGGAAATAAACTCATTTCAAAAATTGAGCCAAACAGCTGTAAATTTTTTGTATCAATGTTTTGTTTGGTAAAATTTGTCTATGTTTAGATACCCTTCTGTGTTTAGATATCCTTCTGTAATGATAAAGAAAAAAGCAAATGACAAACCAAACTTTTTCTAAAATCATCAGATGGGTAGCTTAGAACAGCACTGTTCAATCTGCCAGACTTGATGTGGGGCATTCATACAAAACAAGAGAGAGAGGCATATTTCCATGAGGGAAACTGCTTTTGAAAATACCTTCTCTTCACTGATTTCCTGATAATTAACAAGATTTAACTAACACAACATTGGACATCATGGAAAAGATTTGATATGGGCAATTGCAAGCTTGAGATCTCAAACATGGATGTCACTTGACACTGGACTTCTATCTTAGATCCTGTAAGCTATTGTCTAGGGGCAGCCCCTCTTCCTCATGACTTTAGTCAGTGGAATTATATTTACAATAACAGACCAAATTAGACTGCAATGATATCCCTTTTCTGTGATGGGCAACACAGAACCAACACAACAAACTGGTGACATAGGCTTGCACTGCTGTAGCACAAACTGTAAGACAATGGTAGCTGAGTGAGCACCTCCAGCAGCAGGGAAATCATGGAAATTAATCAGGCTTCGTTCAGGGAAATCATAAAGTCACTGTTGCAATCCAGTGCAGTGGGGCTGGTACAGTGGGGTACCCATCTTACCCTGGCTGTAAAGCAGGGCTCCAAGTAAAGTAGATGGTCAAATCAACAAATTTAGCCTTGATAATGTGACAGCAAGCTTACAGGAGGTGAAAAAAGCCAGAGATCTTCCCTCACTAGAGGCTTCTCTGTGCAGGTATTTGGAATAAAGCAGGAGCTCACCTCATTCGTTTGGTCGTTGGCATTCACAAAGAGAGGCTTCCAGCCAGGAGGGAGGGCAGAGCCATCAATGGCATAGCTGTGGTTCTGAGCAGTGATGACAGCCTGTCCGTTCACTGCATTCAGGACAGGCTGGTTCTGGCCCCTGGAAGAAAAAGGGATCAGAGGACAAAAGTGCCAAATGTGTTCAAGTGCCAAAATTAGGAGGAGCTGGTAACTGTGGGGCTGTACATAACAGTTCAATAGTAGCAGTAAAATACTGGCAGATAATCTCAAAATGATAAATCCTAGGAGAAACTTTGCTATTCTTCAGCTTGATAGGGTTCAATTGCATCAAATACTTTCAAAACACACTCAAAAAAAGTAGAGAATGACATGGCAGTTCAAATTAAAGGCAAGGAGAATGGCTGGGATGAAGGAGCAATGTTACTGACATGCCAGCTGCTGCTAAGGCAGTTCAGCAGCAGAGCACTGCTGTTCCATAGCCCTTTCCAATGCTAAACTGCTCTGTCTGGGAAGAAGAGCTGCTGCACCTGTTGGCCATCTGCATCTTGTAGGAAGTAGCTCCAGCTGCTATTCCAGTGATTAGATGCCCCATGCTAATTCCAAACAGGGGTTCTGGGCGATTGCTCTCCAGGACCTAAAATGAAAAGGTTTTCAACAGATATTGGAGTGTCTCTGTCCAGCAATTCCAGCAAAACCATGCTAGTTCCCTCACAGACTTGGGAAAAAAGCTGAATGCCAGGGTGGCAACAGCCTATGAAGGAAAGTTTCCCCTTTCCTCTGGTTCAGAGGGAAGCCTCAGAGCACAGTTGGTGTCAGACTACTAGGAGGAAATAAGCAATGACACTGCATTACAGCCATTTAGTGTGTGACGTTATTCCAAGTGCGAGCTCTGAAATCAATGCTGTTCTTTCCTAAGGTCACAGAGGACCTGAAAGAGCACAGGGTACTTCAAGGCACTGGTATGGTAATTGTGGTCATCATGTTTGCAATTTATTGTTCACCAAAGTCTATAAAGCCTTATTGTAAATATTGGGCTGGAAATGAATCCCACTGGACCAACATGAGGAATATTCCAGGCAGCTGAAAGGTCTGAACAACATTTGGCCCGTAACAGGTTAGTACAACCAACTGTTACTTCAAGCACTTGAAAAAAAGGCAAATTAACAAGTATAATCAGCCTGTTGCACTGTACCTTTCTGACATTCTGAATCACTTCCTGGGCCTTCATGGGATCCCCTGGACCTCCAGAAATTATGAGTCCATCATAATCCATGCCAGTGAAATCATGGTCCCATGGAACCAAATGCACTTCTGCACCTCGCTAAAAGACAAAAAAAAATAAATAAAAAGAAGGGAATAAGAAATGAAGGAAGGAGGGAAACAAACGAATTTTTGTAAGGAGGTTCTTCCTCTGCTCTCATGTTCCAGAGCCTGAGTTTGTATTTCAGTCATCAGTTATCTCCTTTGCCCATGATGCAGCTTCTCTCCACTATCTGACCATATTACTTTCACAAAACTGGTAGATGTGGCCCCTTTGAGCCACCTCAGTGTTTGTCAAGTTACTCTGAAATTCACTGATGAGATCAAAAGTTACTAATGGAAAGCAAAATAAGTGTGTACACATGTAACACAGGTTCATTTTTACACAGTGCATTCATCCTAACTGCTAAATTAGGGCTTCCCAGCCTTGTTCTATGACATACCAGAAGTAGTCCTACACATCAAAACTGAGACAAACATCCACATTAATTAAAAAATTGAATCAGGGAAATCCTGTGCATCTAGAGAATATGAGGACACTGCCTTCTATCCTCCTGTGTGGCTAAAGAAGCAAGAACTGCTACATCACTGTGCTAAAAAGAGGAAAAGATTTTCACAGAATTCTAGAATCAAAGAATAACTCAGGATGCAGGAGCCTCAGGAGGTCATCAGGTCCAATCCCTGCACAAAGCAGGGGTGATTTCCACTTTAAGGCAGGTTGCTGAGGGCCTAGGGCAGCTGTGTTTTTAATATCTTCAAGGATGAACATTCCACAAGTACTTTGGGCCTGTTTCAACCATTCACCACCATCACTGAATTTCCTCCTCCCCCTCCCCCCCCCCCCCCCCCAGTATTTATTTTTAACAATGCTGGGTTGACCTTCCTTCACTGTTCTTTAGAGAAGTTGTGCCTCATTTTTTGAGAACTCATCTTCTGGGGTTCTTCCCATGACTAAGAGGCTGCTGTACAGGTCCTCTTCCTTATCCCCTCAGTACAGCGTACCAAGTGCAGAAAACACCTCCCAGTCCATAAAAATCATCCTAAAAATTGTACCTCCCTTTAGGAGGGAAACTAGAATGGAGGTGTCCAGGTGTAAGGAAGGCTCGTGAATACAGGTGAGGCTCTTGCCAAAGCAAAATAAGTGACAAGGGGCATCAAGCGCTGACCTACCTTTACTAGGAGACGGATAATGTTGTGCTTCAACCCACAGTCAACAGCTACAACTTTAATTGGATTCCCTCTGCCATAAATCTTGACTTCCTATAAAAAGACAGACAATGTTGTGAATGACAGATCACACCCTGTCCCCAAAACACAGGGAAGATAGGCAGCAGGATAACTTTTCACCAATATGCAGCAACTGGTACTTAATCAATTTATGTGGAAATCTCCAGGAATACTGCAGACATTACTGCTTCCTTCATTTTTCCGTGAAAGCAGAAGTTACAAAGCTCTTTTATATACTGTTGATTACAGCAGTAATTCCTAAGCAATTCCTTGTTTCCATAGCTAATGACAAGCTTTTTTCATGCGTGTCACCTCATTAGCAGTGAAGCAAAAAGCCAGCTCCCAGAGATTATTGAAGCCCAAGAGAAACAGGCCAGATACTCAGTGTGAGATTTTCAGCTGAAGTGCAGTCATCCTGCTAATGCCAGTGGAGCAAGGCTGCTTGGCACCAGCTACAGATCCATCACATGAAATACCACCCCAACCTGCCAGTCCCAGTAAGATCAAAGCACAGCACAGCTGGAGATGGCCTGTGAGTGACCTGTGCATCATGGCAGTACAGATCAGGCCAGGCCTCTCACCGAGCATGGCCTATGTTCATATGGACCTGGCAGTTTTATCTCACAACTTCTCTTCCAGCTGCTGTTCCTTAACCCATTCCACAAAATAAATTGTCACCAGTCCCAAATCTGGACCATCATTTTTTGTACACCCAGTTATCTACTGGTCACAGCCAGAATGGAAGAGAGTGAAGTCAAACCACTGTATGTTACATGGCCTTGATACTGTGCCATTACAGATGCACTGTCAGACAGCTCTAGCACTGATGTAAGGTTATTTATGGACAGCTTCTTTCTGAAGGTTGTTGAATTACTTTACTTGTTACGTGACTGCAGGCAGCAGTTATTGATGTTATTCATCAATAACCACATAAGGCTGCCTTATTCCTCCTAAAAACAAACTCTGTGCTTACCTTCAGTTACACTCAGCCTCTGAAAGATGATATTGACAGATGAGATTGACAAATGTACTTTGCCCAAAGTGGTTTTCTCTTGGGTATCACTGGAAAAAACAAGCCCTTTTTTTTTTGTTCTTTTTTTTTTTCTTTTTTACGCTAAGTAACTCCCTTTTAATCAGCTTCCCTGGCATCCATACTACATAGCTGGGCCTCCTTATGAAAAGATACTAAAATCCATATCCAATATGGCTGGTGTGGGGTGACAAACTGAATCTTTTAAAAGGAGAAATATGATCAGCCAGAAGGAAAGACATTCCTTCAGCAGATAATTCAAGATGAAGTTTGTTAGCAGAATATTGCAACTCCTCCCTGTGTGTTACCCTAACTCAGTTGTTGTTTGAACTTTTATCCTTGCAGAGATTGAAATGCAGAGGTTTTCAGAATGCAAGAGTGTGTCCTGTGTGAGGACAGCTCTGATCATCATCAGGAGAGACTTACTGCCATGTCAGGAGCAAGGGTGCAAGAAATGGGGTGCAAGGAGCACCTCCCTTCACTACAAGGCTTCAAGCTGCCACACATGAATCACCAGTGGTCCCTACTCCATCTCTGAGGATGTGACTCAGCCCTGAGCCAGTAGAGTTACCACTGCTGCTGTGACTCCTGGTGTGTAATGCAGAAAGGAGATTTTCATGCGGGAACATAATCTTGTAGTTTACATTACATAATCAGATGGCAAAGTATCCTACAATCCTTTTTTAGAATGAGTAGAATCATACTGAACCTGGGTCTTGTTAGATCACTCCAGGCTTCTGATAAGAAGCTGTGCCTGACATGTGATGGTATCTTTACAGTTACTGATACGCAAGCAGATTCTGCTTCCAACTGTCCACAGTGGAACTGTATCACTGCACAGGAATTTTATGGGTCTTCTACCTGCTGTCCTTCAGGTTTCTGGGTGGTGGGTTTCAAAAATCTCAAGAAGATTAAGGTGTTCAGTTCTCACAGAAACTAGCTTAGCATCCCGTGTCAGAGACTCTTAAGAAAAACTCACTGTCCTTTTCAAAAGGGGCTTTTGAAGACCCCTCAATTTCTCACAACATCCATACTTAAAAACATAACAAAATATTATCAAGCAAAAACCTCCTTTAAAGGTTCTCCTTGGCTGTTCTCATTACTAGAGGGAGTTGTGAGGCAACACCACTTCAAGGTACTTCAATTACCTTACTTTCAAAACTTCTCCCAGTCCAATTAATTAGCTATGATTTGTTACAAGATGTCCTTCAGCAGCAATACTGATTTTAGATGTTGCTGTCTCCACAACCCACTTGTCACACACTGTCTTGCAGAGACCTGACCTGTCCCCTGCATCTGGCCAAGAGTATGTTTAGACAGAAACTAGACTGGGAGCTGGATCAGAGAATTGTTAAAATAAAAAGCCAGAGGATTTCCCTCACCTGTTCATGGCACAGCCCATTAAAAAAACTGTCCCAGTCTGAAAGGATTATGTGGGGAGGCTGCAAACCAGTGGTCAGGGAGAGTAAAAGCTCCTGCTGGTACTACTGCCAAGAACAAAAACAGTACGTGGGCCTGCATGTGTGGAGAGATGTGACCTTTTAGCTTGGAGTGGTTAAATATCTCTCATCTGCTCTGTGACCCTGACAATCACACGCACCAAAAAAAAGTCTCCAACAAGAGTCCTTGCAGAATACTGGCAGTTTTCTACATTCCCTGCCCTGGATAGGCAATGTTAGCAAGCAGAGTCTATATCACTAGCATTTAATCAAGGGCAGGGGGTGGGTAGGATATAATAAAGAAAATCAATCATTCCTAGTGTACAATAGATAGACAGATTCCTGATCATACTGTATTCTGATCTACATGAAAATCACCATTTGGCAACAGACAGATTATCATGTCCAGTAATTACCAACATTAAACAGCTTACCTCGTTTACAGCTTTATATGCGATGTGGTTTTTTAAGCCTATAAAATGAAGTTATAAACATAACAAGACCACCAAAGTGCTGTTAATCTTATTATATCTCCCTTTAAGAAGCTATTTTCAGCATCTTTACAATAATTCTGTCTTAGTAATTGCAGAGTTTAGCATCAGCAATCTTATCTGTTTCTGAGAAACTGCTCGAAATGGCTCCACCTGCACCTTGCAATCCTAGATCACAACCTCAGTAAGCAATTGCCTGTGTAGTAACAAAGCCCTGACTCAAAACACAGCAGAGGTGTTGGCATGAATTGGGGAGATCCCCCAAGATGAGATTTGCAAGGCTGCCTTTGTATTCCAATGGCATCCCAGGATAACAGTCACTACTGTAAATCCAAGCCTGGATGGAGAGTGCTGCAAACTCCCACTTGCTCGCTCACCAGTCTGTTCAGGACTGCTTTTCACCCATGCCATGAACACACTAGCTTGTGTGCAGAATAGTACACAAGCAACTGTTTGCAGAACTCTTCCAGAGCCTCACTGATCTTGAAGGAGCTGCAAACACCATAGCAAGCACACAATTTGCAAAAGAGACTCATACACCCAGTTCTCACTTCACTCAATGGAATTAAGCATCCAGGGCACTCTTTATCCCCCAATTAAATCTACAAAGGGGCCACAGTTTAAGACATTAGCCCTTGCATTGGTACAAGAATAGTTACTATTTTTAGTATGGGTCTGGTTTCCTACATCCTCACAATTTCTAACGTTCTTCTCAGCTTGTACTTGAACACAGTTTGCATGCCCAGCTAACAGAGTAAAAACTTCACTGCTGGTCTGTTCAGATCTATGGGCATAGCAGCCAATTCCAGTAATATTAGATGCAGACGATTCCTAATTTGGTCTGGTTTTGATATCTAGAAATCTCTTCTGGAATCACTTCAACAAAATTATGCCTGAACACAGATTATCAAATGGTATTGTGATATTTCCTGAATTTTTTTTAAGGAAAGCAACCATTCTTTTTATTAATTCTTTTTATGTTTGAAAATATCCACCATATACCAGGTCTAACTGTATTCCCAATACTTCTCTGTCTTTGCAACACACAATTCTCTGATCAGAGTATGGTTCAGACCACATTCAGCTCAACACAAACCATTTTTTATCTCCAACACTGCACCTAAGGAGCCATGGAGATATTGAGAAAACAGTCCATCAAAGGTCTAGAAAGGTGCATGGTTTAGAAAACATCCCCAAACTGTTTGTTTAGAAGAACTGATTGATCCCCAGAGCAAATGGGGAGCAGTTACTACCTGGAGTGTACAGCGCTGATACTACAGAAGAACTTCTCACCTTTGTTGAAACTTCTGCAATTAAGTTTTGCTCATTTGGGTCTGCAAACTCCACGGGTTGACCTTCAAATTCAATCTTCCCAAGGACTGTGCCCTGTGGAAATACATCAGAAAAAAACAAAGCATGAGCAAAGGAAAAGCTGTGAACACTGGGACAAGGTGTTGACAGGCACAGCAACTGGAACAGCTGTTTAAAGATGGTTTCTTGGCAGTTTATAACCATTTTTAGCATTTTCAGAAGTTTATGAGCCTTCCTCGGTATCAAAAATCTGTTTAAACCCCTTCATTCAGTGGAGAGACATTATCAGCAGTAAAATTTCTTAATAGGCATTCTGGCAAGCTGTGTTGTGATACAAAATTGAGTTGTCTTCCAAGAAGATCAGAATTCAGATCCCCACATAACTGTCATGTAGATCTGAGAGTAATCCACAAAGTGGTTTGAAGCTTTTTTGGTTTTGGAAACCCACTGTGAGGTTTTCAGCTGCCTCATGTGGATAGGTACAAGGCAGCAGAACTGGTGTAAGGCAAAGCTATGTAGGAGGCAGGTCAGCCCAGCTGTTTTCTGAATAAGCTGTTAAAAATAAAAATCACCTCCAGCAAGCCCTATTCTATATTGCTGTTACCACCTGGCAGAAGCTAGGACACTCTTGTTCTGCCAGCAGCATATCCTTCTTCTCATAAGTTCTCAGTGGAAAAAAAATCTCTGCTTTGGCTTTGCCCCACTCCTGGATTAAGTGGGATTAATCTAGAGTTAACCTCTTTTCAGCATGGGGACAGGGTGTGCATTACAGAACTTTTCAAGGATGGAAGGGGAAAGTAAAACAGAGGAAGTCAATGTTTTCTGGTAAATTTATCACATCCCACTTTCATAATCAAACATGTTAAACTCAGCTTGTTCTGTGGATATTACACTGGGATTGCTCCTTGGGTTTAGTGATTCTTCTTTGAGATACTTCCCTGGCTTGCCATACCTGAAGTATTCTTGCCGCTTCTCTAGAGCAAGCAACAGCCAATCTTGCACTGCCATGCACACTAACAAGGGCAAGTTTTAAGGACAGAGTTTTGCTTCTAACAGTGGCTGACATCCTATGTCTTCTTGAGTAGCATCTTACACCAAAAAGCTGCTCCAAGCTGCTTCACATGAAGCAAGCCTGAAAAGATCATCATCATTTTCAACAAGTCCTGTTCTTGGAAAGAAGGGTGCTGAGTGGTGCTTGAGAGCCATGGTTCTGAGTGCCACCCTACAGCAAGTTCCATAAATGCTGATGACGAAGCTCTTAAAGCCCTTGTTCTCAGCCAAATGGCACCCTGCATTTATCTTTAGTCCAGTTTAACAAGTCATTGCTTATTTCCGGATTTATTATAAGGAAGCCCTGTTCCCAGCCCCAGTTTTTATAGCGACATGGAGTGAAATACTAATTAGTTTTTTTCAACCTGAGAAAACTGGGTGAAGAAGTGACATTATGTACTTTTTTAAAAGCCATACACCAATACCACTCAAAGTCACAGTATAATGGGACTCACTGCCATACACTGCTAAGTTACAGGACAAACACTGAAAGTATTTACTTTAAATAAAAGGAATGGTGATCTATTACGTCTTAAGAAAGCAGTAAACATATCGCCATTTTCTATTGTATTAAATTGTACTTGTATGCTATCTGTAAGAGCAGGACAATGCCAAATATTCCTATAAGAATTCATTTATACAAATATTCCTCTATTCAAGCTGGGTCATTCCTGTTTTGCACTGTGGAATGAAAGGCGTCATGGGATTGGGCTGCAGACTGCAAATTGATCACCTAAAGAAAAGTGCAGCTTCAGATAATCTTTTAGGAAAGAAAAGCCTCCAAGGCAAATTTACATTCAGACTGGCCTTGGTCACCGTTTCAGCCAGTGTGAAGTGTACCTTCACATTAACCTTCATTTCATAACATAATCCTACCTATGACCTCAATTTTCAGCTCTTGGAAAACAGAGAAAAGTAATGGTTATTGAAAATAATAGCAGGCTTCAGCCAAAGAAAACCAAGTTAGGAATCCATCTTAGATGACTGTAGGCATTCCTTTGTCTCAGAAAAGCAGGAGAATTTGCACTGACCAAAGGTGTCACTGTCTGTGAACTAATATCCACAATATCTCATGGACTTGTTGCTCTGTTTGACTGTTTCTGAATTAAGATGTGTGGGTAGGTTTGGCACAGTCTGGTTTTTTGGCTTCTGTGAGAAGCTGCTGGAAGTTTCCACCATGTCCAACAGTGCCAACCTCTGATGGCTCTGAAGATGGACATGCTGCTGGCCCAATTAGAGAGGCTGGTAACGCCTCTGTGATGATATATTTAAGAAGAAAATCAAAACAGCGCATACACAGTTTTTTCCCGGGGAGGAGAGCCGCTGCCACCAGGGCCTCCCAGCGCAGCCCTCAGCGATGCGCTGCGGCTGCCGCCATCTTAGTGCAGCCCGCAGCAAGCCTTGCTTGCCTGGCCACCCCTAGCCAGCCATGCCGCGGGCAGAAGGGCAGGAGTGGCAGCACTGTCTTCTCCTTCCCAGCACCCCGCATGAGGAGACGCATTAAACAGCACCAGCACTGCAGCAGCTGTGACCGCCTGTGCAGTAGTGGTGGGGCCACGTGGCCAGCAGCAGAACCATGGCGAGCGATTCCCTGATGCAGAACCTAGACGAAATCAATCTATTGGCACTGCAGGATGCTGCAAGAATCTTTGAATTGGTGGAACTTGTTGGCAATAGTACCTACGGGCAGTAGTTTTTCTTCCAGATAGAGAAGAGGAGGAAATCAGCACTTGTAAGAGAGAACAACATGGCAGCACCAAGGTCAGTGGAGAAGGAGGGGAAGAAGGTGCTCCAAGAGTCGGAGCTGTAATTCCTCTGCAAGCCATGGTGAGGACCATGTTGAAACAAACCATCTCCCTGTAATCCATGACAGGGGATGCAGACATCCACTCGCAGCTCATGGGGAAAAGTGCTCATGACGGAGGGAGTGGATGTCAGAGAAAGCTGTGATCCAGTGGGAGACCCGAATAAAGAGAGAGGGCCCCTGCTTCCAGAGATTGAGAAAGAAGGCCCTTGCTTCCAAACTAGAGCAGCCTGTCCTTAAAAGATGAGTGGACAAGTGACCCATGCCACAGCAGTTTTGGGAAGACTGTTTTGCCTGTGGGAGGGACTCGTGGCGTAGCAGAGGAAAGACACTGCTCCCTGGGCGAACTGAAAAAGATCTCAGGCGATGAACTGACCACAACCCCCACGCCCTGCTGCTGCTGGGAAAGAGGGAGGGGCTGGGAGCGGCAGGGGGGGAAGGTGTTTTAAAGGCTTGTTTTACTTCTCATTATCCTCCTCTGACTCTGTTAATAATAAATTTACTTTATACCTTTAAATTTGAACCTGTTTTGCCCATAGAGTGTTTTCCTCCCAGTTCTTAACTCATGAGCCCCTTGTTAGTTTTTTTTTTTCCCCTCTCCTCTGCCCAGCCGAAAGCAAGAGAGAGTGAGCAAATGGCTTTTGTGGGTGCCTGGAGTTCGGCCAGTGTCAAACCATGACAATGTGCTTGATATTAACCACCTGTTGTGTCTGATACTACCTGAGGCCTTTCATTTACATCACCTTGTGCTGGCTCACTTATGCAGGATAGAAAACCCAGAGCAGAGCCAGGGAGAGGGGGCTCCTTGGGATCAGAGCATTGCCCAGCAGTACAGAAGCCTTTGGAAGAGCATATGGATCTGAGCAGCATCTGAAGTCAAGGCAGCCCAGCAGTACCATTTCTACTCCAGGTTTGCTGAACGTGGAAAGGGCCCAGCATCAGCAAGGTTAATGCAACTGGATCAAGGGAAGCAGATCATACCTTGTCGCGAATTAATTTGGACAACATTCTGGTATCAATCCCATACAGTGCAGGCACCTGAAGAAAATCCAGGGATAAGTTAGAGAACAAGCAGCTAAAATGGAAAGAAGGCAGCAGCCAGATCACTTTTATGAGAACATGCCACAGAATCATAGAACAGTTTGGGCTGGCAAACTCCTTAAAGCTCATCTCGTTCAACCCCCTGGGGTAGACAGGGACAGCTTCCACTAGACCAGGTTGCTCACAGCCCCATCCAGCCTGACCTTGAGAGCTCAGGCTCTCAGCAGCAGTCTGCCAAGGCTGCCTCACTGAAGTTCTTCATTTCTCCTCCTTATTCCCACTCATAAACAGCCGAGTTGTTCAAATCTAGTTTCTGCACTAAAAAGCACAAAATAAAGAGCTCATCTTTCCATCCAGGACAATTCTCATTGTGTAGTTACCTCTAGATTGCTCACCTGTTCTTCTTGCAACCACTCTCCCAAGCTCCTAGTAGCCTGCCAGTGGCTGTACTCATTGCTGTAATCCAGCACCAGCAAACCTGCAACCTGTAGAGAGAAGAAACGTCATTTTGCACTGTAAAATCACTTTGTACTTATCCAGTACCTTCAATTTTCACTATTCATTCACCATAAACCATATCATGGACAGACTTCAGGCTATCTCACAACTGTACCTGGGCATTTTGACCAGGAAATCCATAGAAGAATATGGCTTGGTAACCAAAGCTACAAATTGCATTGAGCTGACAAAACACTTCTTGTCAAAAGAAAGAAAATGGAAATTTAAGACAAGACAAAGTGTTGTATTTTGATTAATTTTTTGTCTAAAAAAACTTTTCACTTTTAAGTAACATTTCAAAAGTCAGCTCCATTTTTCAGTGGAGTTAGTGTATAAAACAGTCATTTCACCTCAGAACAGATACTTCCTGAAGGCACATGGCTTGGTACAGAAATCAAGATGGAGTATCTTTTGCCACCATTCCTCCAAAGGACAATATCCAGAAGAAGAAAAAGAAAGGTTGAGTATCACTGATTCCTTCTGTGAGGGAGCCAGTAAACTCTTACACACTCAGGCTGCTGGGCACAACCCTATGATCAGCACTGCATCCCCCCCTATTACCTTTATCCCATCAGACTCCAGAAATCTCCTGAGGCCTATTTCATCCAAAGCAGCCGTGTCAGGCACTCCACCATTCCCAACTAAGGGGTTAGCCAGGGAAAGAATCTGTCCTTTGTAGCTGGGATCTGTCAAGGCTTCGGTGTATCTAGATGAAGAAAAAGCAGAAGAAAAGTACATTGGTCTGAAGTCAAAAGAAAAACAAAAGACCCAGTGAAAACAAGAGAGGTTTGAATTCCCATGTGGCAAAAAGACAGAAATGGTATTCATGTGAAGATATCCTCAGAATAAAAGCAAGCACATCTGTGAATACACCCTGGCTTTGCCATCTGTGCTTAAACATTTGACATGGAGAACAAGGAAAGACTTTGGCTTCTCATGTTTCATTTAAAAAAAACACAGAAGCTATCAACAAACTCAGAGTCCTTTAATTTAACATGAGAAACAAGTACAGAGAGGGCAGGGAGATCTCAGCCCTGCACAGCGTATCACTGGACCCTTTGATAACAGCTTGGCCTGGCCTCTCCCTGGGCACACCCCTGGGCAGTGCTTTGCCCTTGCTGCACCCTTCCCTCCGCGTGCTGTAAGAGCTTCCCCCTCTCAGTGGCATCAGAAGGCTCCAACTGAAAAGCCAGCAGACAACAGAGCTGTTTGCCCAGGCTTTGTCCCTTCCACAATCTGGAGCTTGCATCTTTTGGGATGTTCAGGGCTCTAACTGCTCTTTTTGTGGGGGAGGACATAGACAAGTCCTTGGGATTCCTCATCACTACCCTAGGTCCTTGCCTCCTATGGGTTCTGTAAACAAAGCTTGCCACGGTCCCACGTCTGTAGTTTCTCCCAGAAGAGGCCTGGCCTCTCTTCTAGGCAATCTTCATGTTCCCACCCACAGAACACTATTTATTTCACCTGAAAAAAACTCCTAAGTGCTTGGAAGCTGGTTTGTGTATCCCTGAAGAAGGCAAGTTGAAGACAATGCTTTGGGATTCAGCATTCCACCCTTGGTAACGAGGCCCCAGAGTGTGTCCTATCATTAGCTCAGGCAGAAGCCCAGCAGTTTGTTAAGCACCTGCCTGAATGCCCTTCTCAGCAAGGACAGATCTGAAAGCATGTTGGAACATTCTTCTGCAGTGGAGGACCAAACTTAGGAGTCCACAAAGTATCATCTCTGGACCTAGTAGATCCAGTCTCACTTTCAACCACATATAAGGGGACAGGGTAAATATGGTCTATATGCTCCTATTCTTCAGCTTCAAATTAATGGACAGTCCTTCACTTTCTCTCTTATACTGTAGTATGCTTTTGCAAATATCCATTAAGCAATTGATGTCTTTCAACCCAAAAGCAGCTGCAATTTAGCAACAGATGAAGTTATCCCCACAAATATTGAGCCAAATGCATAAAGACACTCCAGGATGAATCTGTCCTATACAAAATATAATTTATTATTGTCATTATTGTTTAAACAATACCTAATTGGCAAGTTCAGCCATCTAGCAGATATCAGCAAGTCACAAGAGACATTTTTATGGAACACCAGATTTACTGCCAGAAGATTAACTGTCAAACACTGGGAAGCTCTTCACAAAAGTGGGACTGGCAGATATAGACAACGCAGCACACCAGCCAGCTCTGAGAAATGACAGGTCGAATGAACAATGGCCAGGAAATATTTTCAGGTAAGCCTCTCCTGATGTTCAAATCTTTATTTGCTGCTGCAGGTAACCACCCACAAAAAGTGCAGTGTGATCCCAAAACTGCAGTAGGTACCAGGCACAGAGCATGTGCATGCTTGCCATTGCTCTCTCCTTCTGAGCTAATTGGCTATGCTTCCAAAAGACTCCTTGTAACTGACAAAGCTAATGTAATTAACCTTTGCATGTCATTTGTAATCAGCAAACAAGGACAGAGAGCCATTGGGTCTGGGTGGGGTGTGCAGACAGAGCTTGGCATGGACAGTGCCCTTTAAGCAGGAACAATGCTGTGTGGAGTACAGAGGAGCAGATGGCAACACCAGCTCCAAACGTGCTTCAAGGTCTGGTCCTTGCTATGCCTGACCAAAGGTCTGCCTGATTTCAGTAAACTCCTGTCAACCCATTCTCTCACTAGAATATCTTGGGAAACACACACAGTCTTATTGGAGGTAAACACCTTTATGCAACCATTTCAAACATGGGACGTTTTATGGGTTGTAACTCTTCTTCTTTCTTAATTGGAAATCTCCTCTTTTTGTTCCTATACTAAACAGATGGCTGCAACAGTAGGTTTATTTTTTTCAGCAAATGTTTCTGAAAATTCATCCTCATGCTTTTCTATCAAAAATTCAACATTTCACCCCCAAAAGAGTGCTCTCTTCCTTCTATTCCAGAGTCATATGACAACATTTCAGCAAGCTTCAGCTACTTCAAGCCTGAAAGCTATATGCACATAAAGTGCTTTGCCTCCCGCATGAATCAGAACGTGGGAGTCCAGATGAGGAGACACAGTGCAGAGCAGCCTATTAATCACACCAGGACAGAGCCCATGCTGACTGCACTCAGCACCTAGAAACACCCACTTCACAGAAAGCAGGTCTGAGGCTTATCAGCACCTCTGCACTAGCCTCTTGTTCCCTATCATGACAAACTGCTGTGTGCCCCAGCAGCCTGGGCACCTCCTTCACACAGGCACAGCCTCTTCCTGTGTCAGGGAGAAGGGACAGCTGGGTTCCTCTGGATACACAGATCTTTATCTCTGTGATCAGTAGCAGGAGGTACAGCTACAGGGTTCCTTTCAAAGGACAGCAACCCCTGGGCTGGTAGGAAATCTGCCACTTTTAGGTTCTTCAACAATGCTGCAAACTCTTGTCTTCCATTTCTGTGAATCAATCAAGGTCATATTCTGGATAGGGGCTCTGAAGATACCACCTTACATTTTGAATGTTTTCTCCATGCCCATATGCTCCCCAGCACAGAAGAGATCTCTGTCACAGCATCCTCTCCAAATGATTAGACAATGAACAAACACAACTTCTACTGCCACAGTAACATGTGGAGAGGAAATTAATCCCTCAGGTCCTCCTTGACTTTTGTGATGTGCCAAGATTTATGGCCCATAATCTATCAATGAGAAGAGAGCCCTGGTGCCCTCCATCATTCTGATCTACGTTAAGCAGTGGTTTGTTGGCAGGTATATTAACACAGCCAGTAATTAGTGCTGTCGAAATGCTTAAATAATTGTCTCCTAATGCAAAACTCTGCAAACTAATTCCCCTCTGCAGCAATTTAACATAATCACCAATGACATCATTTAAAAACTCATCCTGTGAGTACTCAGATCTCCAAAGGAGAGCAGAATTTGGGGAACACAATGCAGATGAGCAAAGACAGCTATGAATGACTGCAGAAGAAGCTCAAGCATCAACAGCTTCAGAGATGTCTTACCTCCCCGAGGATATGTCCCTGTCCTTACCAAAATCTCCATTCCTGTGGCCAGATTCCCCCTGCTCAAGTAGTCCAACAAAAGCACCGGCAGCATTTGGCTGCCAACCTAAGTCAGCCATAGGCTTCTACCACTCAAGAGGACAGAGAATCATGCTAGGTTAGGCATGAATCTGATCCTGCCCTTTAGCTGGAAAGGGCATAGAGCATAAAAGCATCCTTACCTGAGGTATGAGCCAACAAATGACATAAGGGATGGGTCATAAAGGTGACCAACTCGGAGTTTAAAAATTTTGCACTCAGAAACCAAGTTCCATTACCAAGAAGGCTGCAGATGCTTCAAACCTCTATAGTTGATCTGGGCACTGGAAGGAGAACAGACAGCTCCTCTGCTCTGACTCAGCAATTCAGTAGGAAGTGATCAGAATCCTATGTATCTCATTATCATCATTAGATAAGTGTTTAAAGGTGCTTATCAGCACAAATGCTTTGACACAAGAGGTGTGCCTGAGTCATCTTCATTAATTCTTTCTCTCTCTCTGTATCTCTGAACTACAATGTAGCCTTATATAGAAAACCACCTGCTTGGATCAGGACCCTACGAGCTTGGAAAAAGGAGCTTTCACACTTCAACAAGCTTCCAGAGAAGTATTGATGCTTATACATCATTTGTTGTTCCCTTACCCAGAGAGCCCCGTGTTGAATACAACTTCCCCTGCTGTGGAGGATGGATAGCCAAAAGAATAACCCTTCATCTTCATCCCGTCTTCCAGCACCAAGTTCGCTGTCTGCACCTAGAGAAAGGCACAAGAAGAAACTCAAACACAGGAGGAAAGGCTTGATGTTTATACAGGTTAACACCTAGGACACCTGCCTTTCATGCCTACCACTGTAAGTATTCCTGCCCTTCTCCCACTCCTAGCTGCCAAGATAGCATCTGTTTTACTAGTCTGATGCCTTTTTTCTTTATAACACTTAGGAAACATTGTTATCCTAAATGAGCTGGCAAACCTCACTGCAAGTAGAGCATATACTGCTATTACTGTGGGATCACCCTTCCCTATCCCTTAGTTAATTTTTTCCACATATTACATCTTGCAATTTACCAACATCATAACCCTGTAGGGAAAGGATTGCTCGCCTCCTCAATGTTTGCTCAAGGCCTGTTGCTGACTGCTGGCTCTCATCCAGTTCTGACCTCTGGTAGGTGCTTAACTTCTGGTGCAACTGTACAGCAATGCAGCTAAAAATAAGTGTATGTTTAGTTTGACTGGTGTCAGACAGCAAAATTCAAAATACCAGTCTATTCAGCTATAGGACACAAGACCAGAGGAACTCATGGATCAGATGGACACTCCTGGTCTCAGTTACCTCAGGGATAGGCATAAATTGTCCCAGAAGAAGCAGCTATGAAACAAGCAGCCTAGAGGAAACCATACTTCTTCCAGAGAGTGCTCAGCAGAACTGAGTCCCACACTAACTGTGGGATCCCTTACAGGCTTCATCACTATTTTACAGCCAAGGGAAATAGGACAGAGTTTTACAGAAGTCCTTAAGAGATTCACTGTCACAACTGGGTCTTTGCACGTATCAGACTAAATGTACCACCCTCTTCAGCCCCACCTGGAAACTAAACCGTTCTTACCCTGTCCAGGCAGTGGATGGGAAACCACCAGAGAACTCCACCTTCTAATAAATAAATAATGACTACATGAACAGCAGAAATGACAGAATGAGTTGAGAGATTCCCTCAGACATCAGGATCACTGGTGACATGCAGAAGAAGAGAAAGAGTAAGCAAAGATGTAAATAGATTTGCCAATGAATTCCTGGGCTTAAAAGAATTTGGATAATGAACTTCCAGGACCCTGAAAAACCTCCACTTCTGGAAGGCAAGCAAATCTGTCTCCTGGGAACAGGCAGAGTGACCACCAGTGCAAGAATCCCAGTGGTCTATGCCAATGTGCCAAGCGTGTCCACAGGAAGCAGCTCTCACCGTGATTTAGCTTCATATTGGCTTCTTTTACAGAACTATTCCTCTTACTGGGATTTTTAAAAGAAAAATCAAGATCAATCTGCTGCTGAAAGGAGCTGGAGAGCTACTTTCCATTAGCCGTAAATCAGATGAACAATCACAGCAAGGAGAAATTTCATTCTCGGTATTGAACATTTTGTAACCATCATGACAAACATTCATTTAGAGCCCCTCTGCAGTTACAAATACCACACAGATCAATTACTAATGTACTGCAAAATACACTAAAAATCAAACTGCGCTGCCAAGTAATTGAACTCTGTGCATCTGGGATGCTTTTAGCCTTGCCATTTTTTCCTCATTAATGTCAAACATCCAGTCATTCTCCAAAGATTTAGCTATAATTTTTGGAACCTTCCCATTGGACCATTGGATAGTTCAGTCAGCAACACCAAAATCTCCTCCCTCTCCAGTTATAAACAGAACTTTTGTGGCTAAATCTCCTAGGTTTAGACCACATTAAAATGACAGGCTGGTGGGCTCCCTAATCTCCTTGTGCCTCTCACTGCAGAGAACTGCCAGACACTCAAAGCACTGCACAGAGGTGGTGTGGGTGCTTCAGACTGGGCTTTGGACAGGACCTCTGCCCTTTTGGAAGCCTGTTGAAAGCCCAACCTACTCTACCCAGGTGGGACACTGACTGCTGGATACAGTTTCTCCCAACCTTGGTGTCAAAGGCTGGATGCCTTCCCGCAGGCCACAGATTGGAGTCCACACAAATAGCAGCTCCACTTCAAGCATGTCCCACCACTGGGCACACGTTGGGGCAGTTGCCTGAATTGTGGTCCTAACTGCCACCAAGCCCGGCAGAATCCTTCAGAAGACAAAGTCCACAATGGTGGAAGGACCAGAAAATTTAAGATTCATCTAAGTGCTGAAGGCCAAACCCCAGAGCAATCACTGTGAGCTTTAGAGCCTCACCCTCACTATTGTACTTGACAGGGATCTGCATGGCTTTCCTCCCACCACAGCCCACCTCCTTTCTATACCAGAAAGCACAGAAATCATTTCTGTTGAACAGAAGCCCCTATTATACTATTAGAGCCCCTACACAGTGTTCAAGTAATACAGAAAAATGTCCCTGAGCAACCATAACCTGCCTGCAAGTTCAGCAGGGGATAGATGTTCAAATGTTTCCCTCTCTTCCTTGATTTATTATTCTTAATTAAGTGGTTGGTTCATTGAGCATTCTCAAAGCAATTATTCTTGCTTACATTTACAGTGGAGGTGTTACCATATCCCTAAACTGCCAGCCTACCTTGTTTTTTCAGTTTCATTTTTAAGGTGAAAAGTGATATAAAGGCTACAGAGAAGGCCTGTTGGCTCAATCAGGGATCAGTTGGGAGAGATACTTACTTTCAAAAAAAGAACAAGCAAGAAATAAACAACCCCCCAGAGCTTCCCTGAGGTCCTTTTGTCTTCACCCTTCTCAGAAGCATCCCCACATAGCCTCAGATAAATCTCTGCTGTAATCTCAACTGAATTGTTTCTGCCTCACACCCCTAATGTGAGATATGCCATTTGCAATCTGATTTCTTCTTCCTACACATCAGTAGCTTCACCTTTAGCAGAGGGCTCTGTGCTCTAGCAAGGCTGCAGTACTCTTCAAGACCTTTGAGGAGGAAGATGGCTAACAGAAAGAGTCATGCTGTTGATATGGTGTTAATAGATTTGGTGTATTTTTTCAAAGCAGCCTGAAGAGTCAACTAGTTCAGGTCCCACTTCACTAAGCACTTCACACATCAAGTAAAGTAAGCACTTTAGAAGTTAAAAGAAAAACAAACCTAAACCCAGTAAGAAAGTAAGAAATCAGATGAAATTAGTTCCAGTTAGTTCCCTGCTGTAGCAGCCCCTACCATCTAAAAAGTGGATGACAAAGATGTGCAAAATCTCAAAAGATCTGCAGTACAATTTGCTTTTCGAAGGGTGTCTTCTATAAACTCCTTTACTGGAAAGTGAAGGGGTAACTTTTCCCCCTTCTTGCCTCCCAGTCAAGTAAGTCCAGTTCTTCACCTCCAAAGAAATCTCCCATTTTATCTTGGTAAGGTGAAGCTGAACCCTGAACTGCTGGAGGACTATGAGTATGCCAAGTACTGAAGCCTGGGCAGGTACGGACACACTCTCAGCCAGGCAGAGATACAGCTGGCACTCAGGTTCAGGGTAGGCCAGTTTATTTCCCTCCAGTAATAAGATGACAAAACATCTCCTTTCTAAGGCAGACCATGATTCCACACAGCACTACAGTCTCTGCCACTTTTCTTGGCTCACACATCTGGTTGGCTACAGAACAGCTGACATATCACAACCAGAGAAGAATCCAAAAGCTCTGAGATTCCTTCTACAATAAAAAGCTGGTGCCAGGACTGAGCTACATTCACTCTCCTAAGACCAAATAGCCAGCAACAAAGTAGTAGTTTTCTCTTTGATAGAAAAATCAAACTGATTCTTACTCTTCTTGTGAGTATTATGCTGTCACAGGCTGGAAACCTATCTGGACATGGCTACCAGTCAAGACCTTCTTTGCCAACCCTGTGTAGATATATCTATATCTATATCTATATCTATCTGATTTTATTCTGGCACATTTGTTTCTGGCTAACATTGAGAGAAGACAGGGCAAGAAAAAATAACGAGTCAAGGTGAGTGTCTTGGGACACACCAAAGAAGCTTCACACTTAGGATATTTTTTGGGGAGAAGCACTGGATTAATTCCTTTATTATCCAAGGCAAACCCAAAGAAAAGCAACACAGGCACCATGGTAGAAAAGTCATAGTTCCTACAGCTTGAACTCTTCTTAAGGCTGTTCACAACAATGCCACAAATATTTGTCCATCACAAAACTCAAAGGAGAAGAGTGAACCAAGCCAGATGAGGCACCTAGCAGAAGTCACTGAGGACCAATGGAAATGAGCACCCCTTCGCTCCCCCACACCAGCAGTTCATTAGGTTCTCCCTATCTCTATGGGAATTGGCCCCCTTTTTACATCCCCTTCACCTCCAAAAAGAGGAGTGGAGTAGCTTGTGACTCATCTTTAACTTCCTCACCCATCTCTCTACTCTCCTTGCAGTCACTGTGCCAGTTTGTTTCCACCTGCCTCAAATATATTTGAAGAGTCCTTTCGCAGTAATCTGAAATAGTTTCTAAAGACAGCGCTCCACAAAATTTTCCTCATCTCCCTCTCATTTCTGACTACATTTTTAGCTCATTCCTGGTGGTTTTTATAGCTCTCCCAAACCTCTCCTTACTGAGCCAGCTATACTGTTACAAGCCACCTATTTATTGCTCATACTACCTTTACATCCCCATTTCACTACACTGGCCTCAGAAGAGCATTAAATGATAAGAGCTTCAAGCTGCAGTCTCTCTTCCCATTCCTGAATTTTAAACAAGCTCGATTAACCTGAAACCGGCGATGCTAAACATCCCTACTGAGAGCCCTGAGGGGTCTCTGGTCTGCTCTCTGTGCCCCTCTTTCACTCATGGATGCCCATCTCTTCTTTAGAAATGAAGGATGAGCTGTAATAGGGAAATACGGACCTATGAGTCCCCACATCTAACACTACTCATCTACAATGGTGTTTCCCCACATAGGGTAAGTTCAACTGGACAGAGTACAGACTTTGGAGATGCATTATTAGGTATTCTTCTGAAACTACCACCTCTCCCTCATGCTCTCTAATACTTTAACTTATAAATAGGTTAGAAGTTTTCGTTGTGTTTTGTTATGTTTCCTAAAATAGCCCAGTGAGAAAAAGCAATTAAAGGCAACTAAATGCTCATTTAAGCCTGCAGTAATGGAGGAATGGGACCATTACCTAATACTGCCATTAGTCCCCACACAGCAACATGAATCATAGAATGTCCTGAGTTGGAAAGGAACCACAAGATTCACCAAGTTCATCCAACTCCTGTCCTTGCACAGGACAACCCCAAGAATCCCACCATGTGCCTGAGAGTATTGTCCAAACATTTCTTGAACTCCAGCATGCCTGGGGCCATGATGTTAATTACGTTGCATTTCACTCTTTCCTCAAATTTCTCACAAATACCCATTACCTCTAATGCTGGTTGGAACACCAAACCCATCCACAGGTCAACTACTTGGTCACTTGCCTCACAACTACACTTAACTTCCACTCTCTGATGCAAAGCTATGTAATAGGTAGGCTTTTTAGCATGACTCATCCTTAATTTTTTTCTTCAGGCCCCCTGCTTTACTGCTTGCATATAAATATTAGAAAGTCTCTTTCACTTCTGCTTCTGCATGTCCCATGGAAAAGTGGTGTACAAGCTTGTTACTGTCTTAAAGCAAAAGCCTCAGACCAGGAAAGGTTCAAGTTTTTGTATTCAATATTCTGAATTCAGCAGAATCATGGATCCTGTAGAACTGGCTTTAAAATCTGAGCTAAGTTCTCAAGAGCCAAAGATTCCTAAGCTACACCAGATCTCAGCTTTATTACTCTCCATTCATTCTGACAGCACAGACTCCAGTAGGTACTGAACTCAAATAATTAAGTTTCAAAAGGAAACAACTTTCCCCACTGTCAGTGTCAAGGCAGAAGGTGTCACATAATAAATGTCAGAAAGAGACTTCTGGGACTGTTCGGTGAACACCACATCTCATGGTGAGTCAGGTAGTCACAGAGCAGGTACAAACCCTCCACTAGACCCAGCTCTTCAGGGTAGGTTTTGGCTGCCCTGCAATAGATCCTGTCATACACTCTGAAACAGAAAAAGAGTTCAATTCATTCTGACCCACCTTGGGTGTACTTATAGTTGCTGGGACTGAAATTAAAATAGCTTCCAAGGGTTTCACCTGGCATTGCTCTCTTAACAGGTATTCATTCTCCTTGCCTTCAGCAGTGGTGTTGGCTTTAAGCAATCACCCTTTAGCTTTACAGCACAGATAAGTAGGTGCTAGAATAGCTGGTACTGGAACATCATCAGAGGGCAGCAGCTTTTCATGTGCATGAAACTTCTTAACTGGATGCTTCAGCATTATAAAATATGACCTTGTAGGTCTGTTGCTTGTGCAGTCCTTGGATGACTGACTAAACATGTATGTAACACCATGAATCTGCCATTTAAGATGTTAAATTCAAAATTCAACTGCTAATCCATCAGTATAAGAATGCATCAGATCTAGCCTACTAGCTATGGCTACCTGAATTAACCTGGGATATGTAAAGAAAGAGGGTGTCTTGACACCAAAAGCCGGATCAGCAATGCTAACCATGGGCTACAAGGGTTTACCAGTGGAAGATGTCTTTTGCTGCTTCAGACTTATAACCACAGGCTAAAGTGTGCTTGAATCACTTCTCTGTGCATCACAGTGTCCAACTGCTGTGTTCTATAGACAATGGCAGAAATAACTGAACCAGCTCCAAAAAGCAAGAGAGGTATCAGAAGCAAGAGACAAGCAAGGATGGTGTTCCAGCAGAACTCTTCGGCCCTGCTTTGTTGGCTTGACATTTTTCTAAAACCCTTTTGAAGTTGAGTGTACCTGCATGGACTCCTGTTCTGCAAGGTACAGCATGAGCAACCTAATGCTGCAGGCCATCCCAGCCATAAACCAAGCAGCCAAGTATGAATCCTGGCCTTCTATCTCTTAGACACCGTGACATTTGTCAACAGCACCTCTTAGTGGATTCACAGATCCCACTCACCCAGCAGTAACACTCCATTGTCTCCATTATTGTGTCCATTTTCTCCCATCCCTTTTCGATCTGAAGCACGAAACCCATAGAGAAGAGATTGTTCAAACTGCTGCAATTTGCTTTATCACACCAAGAGACACTGTTTAGCCCACTGGTAAGATTACAATATGGAAAAAAAGAAACTGGCAGCTGCCCTGGAACGTGTGAGAAGACAGCACTGGCCCAGCTGAGGGCTCTGACATAATTTTATTGTACGGTCAGGGTCAAACCAACATAGCTTCCCCAGCCTGAGGAGCAACCAAGGAATTTGCTCCTCATGCCAGAGCCCTACTTCCTCTTCAAATGGTGCAGCTGTGGAAACTGGTAACCACAATGGTTTGTAATCCACAAGCAGCACTCCTGTTGTCAGTACAAGGAGAAATAACTTCCTCCCAAGCCAGATCTGATTGCAGTCAGGGTTTATCTGCTGGGAGGAAGATTACTGTGCTATAAGACTGTGAACAAGGTATCAGTTCATGTCTGCTGTACACTCTGCAGAAGGGGAAGACAGGTCCAGCAGCAAGGACTCTAGTTCACTAGTTCACCACACAGGCTCTGTTTCTAAATGCAGGTGAGACAAAGCTAATCTGGGAAGTCACATGCTGAAGGAAGGCATATAAACAGGAACACCTCTTGTCTTTTTCTGTGTTCCTCTGCAGACAATTTTTGTTTCAAAAGTATCATAGTATCATAGTATCATAGAATCATAGAATGGTTTGGGTTGGAAGGGACCTTAAAGATCACTGTGTTCCAATCCCTTGCCATGGGCAGATACACCTTCCACTGGAAGGTTGCTCCAAGTCCTGTCCAACCTGGCCTTTAACACCTCCAGGGATGGGGCAGCCACAGCTTCTCTGGGCAACCTATTTCCAGTGCCTCACCACCTTCACAGTAAAGAATTTTTTGCTAGTATCTAATCTAAACCTACTCTGTCAGTTTGAATCCATTCCCCCTTGTCCTGTCAAGTAATGGGTCTGTTGCAAGGAGCTCAGAGAACTCCTGAAAAATGAGTGGCTGTGGGACAGGTAAGAGAAACCCTAGTCCTCAGTGGACAGAAATGATAATGATCAGCCCTCTAGACCACCCTGCCAGGTAAGGCAGCACCTGCAGTCCAAGCGTCTCAATGTTCTTCCCTACTACCCTCTGAAACACCACTCCTCCAGCTGCTAACTCTATTGCACCATTCATTCAACACAACATCTGTGCAAAAGTGCCTTTTCAACGCAAAGTGCATGCTGGCAGAGCTCACACAGCACTTCAGTGCTACGGAAGTCCCATAGAAAGTCCCATTTCACCCATGTACTCCAGCTCCTCTAACAAAATGCACTAGAAAGCTGGGGAAATCAACTGGGGATTTATAGTCCCAGTAAATCAAGAGCTGATACACTGATGCATTCACAAGAGTTGTCTACCTCTCCAATTAATCTCAGAGCCATTGTAGTTTCTAATACATTGAAAATGGATTCTGTATGGATTCAATTGGATTAATTCAAGTGATGCATGATTTTAAATATTCAGCCATTTCATGCTCATATGGACTGAAAGATCTGTTCTGTTAGCTATCAGTCCTATAGAAGGGTGAGGTGTTTCTAAAGAAAATACCATATAATAATTAACTGAAACCCTGAACTTCCACCTTTTGGTGTAATTTACCTATAATTTCCATTCCAGACTAGACAAAAAGTGTGTTTGCTTAGCTAATAAAACCATTTAGCCAAGCAACCCCCTCACCTAGGGTTCAGACAAATCTCTGGTTCACATCGCTAGGTAAGCCCTGTTATCTGCAGCAAGCTATCTCTGCATGCCAAACACATCTGTTAAACCACAGTAGTTCAGTCACTGTTACCTTGATGCTCAACAGTCTGGTACCTGTCCTTGAGAAACTCCAGTGATCAGCAGACACATTGCAAAACTTCAATCTGCCTTTCAAAGTCTTCACCACTTTGCAAGCTGTCAAAATTCTTGTCATCTTGAAAGCTGCCGATAGGTAACTAAAGCTTAAAGAACACAAGAGAAAATAAAAATCTGCTTGTATGTATTTCTTCAAGATTTGGTGCTGACAATATACTCTTGTAGATCATAGGGGAAGAGAACAGAGACACAGCAGGCGCACTGGACTGACTGTACAGCACTGCCCTCCACCTTCCCATTTATTCTGCCATTAAAAGTCCCAGGTGCAGCCCCACCTCCTCCACCCCTCCTCAGAGGGGTGCTTGCTTAGGTACCCTTGCAACACTTCTCCTCAGGCTGGTCTCTGAGCACTGTCACAGAGGTTGCAACACAGGCCAGACGCCATCTGCAAGACAGCAAATCCTGCATTGTACTAAAGGACCTGAAGCAGGAAGACCAAATTCCATGGAAAGATGGAATCTTTACTCTGTGTTTGGAGAGCATGCACTAGCACTGGTTCCAGAGTGCTGCCTGTCCTCAAATAAATGAAAAATAAAATTTTCACAATAAAAAATAAATGGTTGCAAAAGAAAAACATCTTCTGGTAACATTTCAATGGTGAACAGATGAAATAAGGTGAAATTAATAACTACAGACTTCCATGACTCTAATATTTTGCCTGTAACACTACACTACACTCTTCATAAAGAATCATACTCTTCATTAGCCAGAGATGAAAATGCCTCATTAAGACAAAAGCTGGGGGAGAAGTATGCCCATTTATTATCCTTCAAAAACTCAAAAGAAGAGGCATCTTTTGAAATCCAGGTGATGAAAGTTTTAATTGGCTCAAAGCAATACATATACATACAGATTTTTTATGCAGATGGACACATTCTGCTGTAAAGGAATTAGGTGACTTTTAATCAGTGGCAGTAATAATCATGACTTCTTTTTATACAGTGGTTTGAGGTTAGTCTAAATTGACACCAGTACCACATAAAAATATTTCCTGTACAGCTCATTATATATTCACCAGGTTGAACAGTCATGAACATCATAAAAGATAGAGAGAAGAGAGGGCAATGGGTTTAGGTACCCTGCACGACGTGAAAAGCTTTTTGGAAACTTGGATGGGAAACACAAAGGAAAGGCCTGGATCCAGATGACTGAAAGAGATAGACAGAGATAGGGTGGAAGACAGACTGGGTGTAGAGCTCCTCACTGCTTCAACATGGGCTTTACAGGTGTGCAGAGCCAGGAGAACCAAGTCAACAATAACTTCACAGGGGTTTAGGACATAATCATTTTTCCTACAAGAAGATATCTGACAATCATTCTTATTCATAGAAGGAGCTTGAGAGACACAGATTTTGCTTTTTGCAAACAAAAAAAACCAAATAAATACAGAGGACTGGAAAATGGTTTGTTAGCTCTTCCTTCACTTGCTTGGCTCTAGCCTGTAGTGATCCAGAAGCCAAGACCATGCATGTAAGTGACTGGATTGCAAAAAGCTACACCTTGTACTAGAAAGGTCATCTTAATATACAAACACCTGTGAGTTCACACATGCAGTTCAGGAGCCAGCTTTCTTCCAAAGTCACATTATGTTAGCTTTAAACTGCCGTGAGTGAAATACACAGCATTTGGAAGGTTATTTCTCATGGCTATACTGAACAGGAAATTCCACACCCCATTTTACTCTCTGCCAACATCAGGCAGAGAGTCACTACTTTGGGCCCTGGGATACATGTTTGAGCTAGAATCAAACCATGCTGGCAGTTTCAGCACGGTAACTGCTAATTCCTAACTTCCCTCTTCCACCACATGAGATGCAGTGAGCCTGCACCACGAAGCTGATTGATCCACGCAAAAACTCACCTCTTCCTTCCACCATGAGGCCATTCATGAACACAGGGCATAAGGAATGAGCAGAAAATGGACCATGCCTTTTGGCAGAACGGCACCCTGCAGGTACAAACAGCTGCATAACCACAGACACACTGTGTTCAGTGTGTCAGGGATCTGCTGCACACATAGAGACCTAATGTGGCAGCTGTATGTTAAGGATTAAATGCTATATGGGCAAACAACAGGCAAAAAAGTAGTTTCCTTCATCACTTCCACAGCAAGGATGGTCCACTGACTACTGCTTTAGATTTGACCCTGCTGTCTTCCCTATTTTCACGCATGTTTTACTCAAAATTGATCAAGCCCACCTCAGACCTTCTGAGATTACAAAGGTTATGGCTCCAGTATAAGAATCTTAAAGCCTTCCCCATGATGAAGGAATTTCCCTCTGCAAAAACCAGGAGAAAACATCCAAGCTATTTGTCTCACTGCCAACATGCTAAAAAGGTCACAAACTACTGAGGCGTTGAGGCCAGAAAATATACCATGTATTCTCTAAAGAAGCCTCAGCTCTGAAAAACCTGTAAAAACACAAACAAGCCACCTATGGTTTGGAAAGATTTTAAGTATTCTTTTCGCTTAACATAAAGACCAGAAGAGGCAGAATCACTAAGAGATGGAATCAATAAGGAAAAAGAAACCAACCATAGAATAGTGGAAAAAGAACAGGGACCCATGGTTTTACGGAAATGCAACCACACTACCTGAGCTTAGAACTTGCCAGCCAGTACACAACTTGGAATTGTAGCACCCCTACAGAAAGAAAGTTTGGGCAAGGGCTCTGGAGGAAGGATATGTATCAGAGAAATCGGGAACAGCAGAAGATTCGCTCAGACAAGAACAGTTCAAGTACTGGGGGAGAAAAGTGCGAAATCTCAATTCTGGCTTCCTTACCATGTCCTAGGTATTTAGAGAAAGGCAGAGTGCCTTTTGTTTCATATTCAGTTACACTATTGTACAGAGAGAGGGATTAGGGGAAGTAGAGCAAATACCCATTAAAATAAGGAACTTTTTGTTACTGTTTACAATTAGAAAATCCCAGAAACAAAATTCATCACACAGCCCCACAGGACCATAAAAATCACACAAAATCAGTGGTCTGTGGCTTTGCAAATCCCCAAGGACAAGAGATTCAAAGAAAGCTAAGGACCTATATTTTCAGAGGTTTAAAACAAAGTGCTTGATCTTAAGAAGAGAAGTGCTCAGAGCAGATGGGGCCTTGCTTAGATGCCCCAGAACTGGTGCCCCAAAATGGAAGCACCTAAAGCCATTTTTCACAGCTGGGAAGCTCTGCTTTAAGCAACCAAGCTATGCAGGATTTTTCATGTTCAAGTTTTCTGTAAAAAGCACAAGATAGTTCCAATCTTGCTTGAGAGACAAAAGATCAGGGCCAATTTGTGAGCATGTTGGGCCAGATTCACATTAGTGCAAGTCCCAAGTAATTGCCTTCAGCTCAGTGGAGCTTCAAGTGGCATAAGTCTCCCCTGGATTGGGACCAGTGTAACAAGCAGCTTACATGAATTGATTGGACTCTTTCTTATAGGACTATTTCTTATACGTGAAATCAGAGAAGAACTTTTTCCCTCCATATGTCCTTCAGATACTTTTGGAAATCTCTCCTGCCATACGTCAGGTTGTGTCTGATTTCTGACCACCCTGTCTTGTCTCCACTAAATTACATTTGAAAAGTATTGACTGGAAAAGCAGAAGAGTTGAAAGTTCCAGCAAAACTGCAATTCTCTGCTGCCACTAGGAAGAAGACAAATATTCTCCTCCACCTCTACAGCTCACACAAAATTCCTCAAAGTGATTTTGAAACCCTCTCTTCCATTTTAAGGCAAGCTCCACTTGCTTCCCAAGGAATTTAGAATAAAGAGTTTTGAAAGCACCTGAAAAATATTGAGATTCACAATATATTTCCTAATCAGGTGTTAGTTCATCAAGAGAGATCACTGCAGAGCTAGGTAGCAATTTTTGATCAAACCCCATTACCTCAGAGACAATAATTTACTTTTTATTGCAGTATGCAGTGGGGGAATAAAAAAAGTTCTCTTGTTTACATGCAAATGAACTAACAGCATCCAGACATCCCCCATCACCCAGTCCTCTTGGATTGCTTCAGGAGAGAAAACTGCTTTGATCCAATCTCAGATCAAATTAAGCATTTCAAGAAAACCCTACAATGTTTAGAAAACGGCAAAGCAAGACAAGCTGAGAATTTCAAAACTGAGGCTGATCTTCACCTGTGTATATGGAGAGAAACTGAAAGGAATAAGAACCAAGTACAAGTCTCACCCCTCAGCTCTCCTGAATTCTGTTGTTTAAGCCACAGCCAGAACACGGGTTTTTTTCCACAGAGTTTGTTCTATTTTAGAGGAGGGCTGGGGAAAAGGGTACTTCAAATTTTAAAGGGAGAGGTTCTTAGCAGAACTTCACATTCAGATGCTGCTTTTTGATTCAGTCTTACTAACACACGTGATTGTGCCAGGAATGATAAACTCAGATGATTTATATTTTTCAGATGGAAACAATTCCAAGTGACAAGGCAAGAACAGGAACTGAAAATGGACTGCTCCTAGCTGCCCACTCTGCTCTTGCTTGCAGCTTGTTTTCCATCCAGCTCAGTGCCTTCCTAAGATGCAAAGTGCTCAGTCCTCTTCAGTCCCAAGTCTACCCCTGAGATCTGGCTTTTTGCTCTTTGCTTCCTTCCACAGTTTCTCTGCATGAATAACAGTCTCCCCCCTCCTTGACATGACTCTCCAGCCCGCCACACTCCATGGCTCCTGAGAGCTGCTTTCCCTTGAGCACACTTCACAGGACAGAAGTCACCCTCCAGTCTACACAAGTTCAGTTTGTGACTGCTCCTCATACTGGAAATAGCAAGAAGCCTTCCAAACCTTTACTATTTCCTGCAGAAGGCAATAATCCATATGAAAAGCAGTATGAAATCTGTTTTTAACAGCACAATGAAACCTTATTCCTAAGTCCCAACCCTGCAGTCCTCATTCGCAGAAAACAAGTGTTTGTGGGTAAAGGAGAACACACAAAACACGAGCCAACGTAAATTAATGGAAAACATAAGATGCTTTGAACAGGACACGCAAACTTCGTGTTGGTGAGGGTTTGAGATACAAAATTCAAAAATTCAGACGGTCGTCCTCACAATCTTTGGCTGACAAAGGCCCAGTCTGAAGAGAACATGGATGCATTCACAGTTAGGGATGGAAAACATAGTACCTATAACTCAAAACATCTTCCTAATTCTGATTGAACGTCACTTTTTGTTTGTGAGTCCAAACAAACAAAAAAGTAAAAAAGAAATGTTTTAAATGGAGTTGCTCAAAATCTAATTTTAATAAGTACTGCAAGTAGTTCTTTTCCCTACTACAGAACACATTCTTTTAGAGAAACACTATTTTTCCTCTTTTAAATTTAAAAAAAATTCCTTCTCTTTGGTTTTTTTTTAAACACAAACCTAAAAGCAAATTTCAGTTAGCACAATAAGTGAAGAGTTTCATTTGATATTTTAGTTGAAATGTCAAAAAGCATCAGAATCAAACTGACATGCTGTGTCATTTTCCTTCAAAAACATTAGTTCAGTCTAGCTGACAGCTAAGAGCAATTCAGTTCTGCAAGGTAAATAGTTTGCTCTGGAAACAGACCCTCATGCCCTACTCACAGTTTCATAAAATGAAAGAAACATGCCTGAAAACAACCAAAGCATCCAGGGGTGTTAGCAAATCCCACAGGAATTCAGGATACAAGAGTGTTCACAATCAATCAACAGGCCCTGTGACAGTTTCAATTAACATCCTATATGATAGTTTTAAAAGCTAATAACGACTTTTCATTTTGTAAGGAAAAATAATATATCAACATAATTGAAAATCTCAAAGCAATGCCATGTGAAAGAACTTTCTAAAAAAATAGCAAATTTCTTGCTAATTCTGAATTGCCTTACTTGGCACCTCCCTTCTTTTCCAAATTTTGTCTTTAAGCAATAATCAAGACAGCCTTTTGATGAGTAAAGAAATAAATTTATAAATTATAAAATGCTTGACAATAAGACTCATATATCTATTCCCGCATTAGAGAAAATCTATTTTCAATGAGATTACACTTTTTATTAGGCTTGAACAGCCCAGGGTACACTTCTCTGTCTGGGATACAGAGCCCATGCTTCACCCAAACTTGACAAAAGATAAGCCTCTTATCTTCAGCAATAGAAACAGAATCAACATCTTCAAAATGGGTCAAATTCCATTGCTGCTAGGATTAGCAGCTCCTCTATGATCAGCTGACTTGGAAGAAACAGAGAAAACCCTTGCAGTGTCTGGAAAAGACTGACATTACTTCAACAGGCCAATTTCACAAAGTCCTTAGTCAGCAAAAACCCAGAGCTGGCAGAAGAGTACTGCTGGAGGGTGATAAGGACAACCCAAAGTGCAGTCTGCTCCCAGAGTCATAACAAGCACCACACCTTGGGCACACCTCTTATTTTCATGGTGATGCAACCAAGGGAGACTGGCCCCAGGAATCTCTGAGGTACCTGGAAGGTGTCTGCAGTGTTTGACTTCAGGCTGGAGCTGAACTCCATTTACTGGAAGATGTTTGGAGGCAGCAAGATTTCTCACTCCCTGACATTTTCTGAAAAGACATTTTTACAAATGGGAGCCAGGATTAGCAGTCATCCTTTTTCCCCTGTGATTCCAGAGGCTTATAAATTTCACTGGCTTTTTACTGTGGATCATTAAAAAGGCCAAACTGGCTTTATGAAAAGGGCTCTACAAACACAGTCTCCTCCATGCTACACATTTTTACAGAGTCTAAAAATAACATGATCTCAGAATGCAAGATTAGCCACATTTGCTCAAGATGCCTGTTACACTTGCTTCGTTCTGTAGCAGTCCTGTCACGGGTGAATATGTGATAGGTTATCATACCCCAGTGTGTTTGGTGTATCAAAGGAAAACAAATTGACTTGCCCTTGATTATATTATAAGTAAATCAGCTTTTATCTAGGATGAAGGCTACAACACACACTGTCCCCATGCTGCTAATTTATGCATATAACTGTTTATGTGCATTGGCACAGGCACATACAGTGTTCCTTGGGCAGTTTTGTCATTTTTCTTTGACCTGATCATCATCCTTTCCCCAGTTAAGTATAATTTCACTAAAATCAAAAATTCTATGACTGAATCATTTTCATGAACATTTTGACCTGGATCAGACCAATTGGTCCAGCGTTCTTGGTGGGCATGTACAGGGGATCTTGGCCAGACCCATCACACACCACCCTGTGATCTGTGATCTCGAGTCTATGACCAGGACAACCCAGAAGGGAAATAAGGAAATGAGCAGAGAGAGAAAGCATCCATCAGAAGAGATAAGCACCACATCAGAAATGTGTGTTATAGACATTTATATTTCCTAGAACAATGGGTCCTCACAGCCAGGCATTCTGAAGTATGATTCACAGGCACTGCCACTAGTAGGACAGCTACCTGTTGCCTGGACTACAACAAAACCCAGATAAAACAGGCTTGTTGTTCCCAGCACATTAGTGGGTTAGGTCTAAAGCTGCCCTTATTTTAAGGAAATAAAGCAGCTCCACTGAAATGGTGTAAAATATGACCAGCCTCGATGATTAGCTTATGGGCTTGTACCTTGAGTATGTGGGTAAAGTGTCCTCTCCCAGCCTTATTTGACCAAGCTTGTCCTGAGCAAGAAATACTCTCTTAACAATATGCCCTAACGTCTTTTACCACAACAGACGTCATACCCAGTGACAGGACAGGCTGGAAGCTGCATCAGGGGAGATTCAGACTTGACATTAAGGAAGCCTTTCTTTACTGAGAGGGTGGTCAAACACTGGAACAGGCTTCCCAGAGGTGGTTGAAGCCTGAAGCCTGTCAGTGTTTAAAAGGCATTTGGACAATGCCCTTAATATCACACTATAACTTTTGGCCAGCTCTGCAGTGGTCAGGCAGTTGGACTGGATGATCCTTGTAGGTCCCTTCCAACTGAAGTATGCTATATGAGAAGAAACAGGAAGTTTTCTACAGAAAGCTTCTTACCTAATTTCCTGAGAATAAAAGTGAATTAATCATCCCTCTGGTATAAATACATTTACCCTTTGGAAAGGATATACACAACATTTCTCTCCAGTCTAGTTTTGTACCCTTTAGCACCTGTGCAGTGCTAGCTGTCCCTGGTTTTAGTGGGAGGGAGAGTTATGTGGCCTTGGCCTCTCACCTTATATACAGCATCCATGATCAATCAGCATTTTCCTTGTTGCTTCATGCCTGGTGCTCCAGATTGGAAGGATTTGCAAAATTTGTTTGTCTTAATCTTTTTCCTCACTCCTACTTTTTTTTTTTTCTTCCTGTGGATACCCTGGGGAGAAAAGATAAAGATAAAAAGCTTTGACTGTTGCACACAGGGCTATGCACTGAAGCATTTTCTTTAAATTACACATAGATATGCATTAGGCAGATACATGCCTGAAGATGCAGATCTCTCTTCAAACAGCACAGCAAAGTCTTGCTATATGGATCTGTAATGTCATTTGAAAAGGGACATGATATTGGCTGACTAAAAACATTTTTAGGGCTGGAGAGCAATGAGGTTTGAAGAAGTAATTGATGCTGTCAGTTAAGTGTTCAGGACTTCAACCCCAGAACTCCAGCACTGTCTATCCAGATAGCATTGCTGTAATAGCAAGGGAACTTTATGAGCTAGTCAGTCATAAGACTGTATCATGCTCCATGGGGATGACAGACACTAGATAAAGTTTTATACCTGGCAATACACAGAATCCGACAATGGATCAGGCTGGAAGGGACCACACTGGCTCATCTGGGCCAACCTCCCTGCTCAAGCAGGATCAACCCAGAGCACATGGTGCAGGATTGTGTCCAGATGGGTCTGGAATATCCCCAGTGAGGGAGACTCCACAGCCTCTCTGGTCTCTGTTTCAGTGCTCAGTCACTGCACAGGAAAAGTTCTTCCTCCTGTCCAGGCAGAACTTCCTGAGCATCAGTTCCTGCCCATTCATTCCTCTTGTGCCATTGCTGGGCCCCACAGAGCAGAGCCTGGTTCCCGCTCTGAGCCCTCCCTGCAGACAGGAACACACAGGGATGAGGGCCCCTCTCAGCTGGGGCTCCTCTCAAGGTTGAACATCCCCAGTTCCCTCAGCCTTTTCTTGTCCAGGAGACCCTCCAGGCCCTTCCTCATCTCTGCAGCCTCCGCTGGACCCACTTCAGGAGTTCCCTGGCCCTCTTGTACCAAGAAGGTGAGAACTGGACACTCCAGATGTGCCTCACCAGAGCTGAGTAGAAGGGCAGGAGCAACTGTCTCAACCTGCTGGCAATGCCCTTCCTAATGCCTTCTTGGACACAGAGGGACACTGCTGTCTCATGAACAGCTTGTTGCTCACCAGGACACTCAGGTCCTTCTCCGCAGACCTGCTTTCCAGCCTGTAGAGGTGCATGGGGTTAATACATACTGCTGTACTTTAACAAACACAGCATTTTCCTTAACAAAATCCCTAGGAACAGTCTCCTTGCCACAATGACCAGCTGGCTCAAAGAGAACCTATGCTTTTGAGTGAGGGCTCTCATTGCACATCTTAAAAGAGGGCACAAAGCCCTGGCTGACATGTGAGTGGGACCAGTGCTGAGGCTGTAGATGCAGTTAGGCTGCCCTTCCCCTGAAGATATTCTGCACTGTATTGTCCCTGTCACGCATTTCACTCTGACACCTAAAAATGTTCAGCAGGATTTAAATGAACCAACCCATGGGATCATGGAATCACTCTGCATCCCATGGCAGCAGGTCCTAATTCTTCGTTCATTTGAAGAAGGCAGGATCTCAAATACTGAACAATTTTGTCTCTTTCAGCTTCAGGAAAGACAAAGCAGGTGATCACTGAAGAAAACTAGGGAGTCCCAGTTCACACTGAAAAAGCCAAGGGAACACAAGATGCTTTTCCTTCTTACTCTAAACATGCAGACCTCCCCCTCAAAGAGCACAGGAACTAACCACAGAGCTGGAGACACCAAAAAGGCCTGTCTGGGTAATGCTCTGACAACTGCACTCTGAACTTCCTGGATAGAGTTCCTTGCACTGCCAGAGTCAGGAGTGTCAACATGGTATGTCAACAGTATTATCAGAAAAAAAAAAAACCAAACACCCACATCTCTGGATTTGGCTTAGGCCCACAACAGTCAAAGCTGGGGCCTAAATATATCAAATTTGGGGGGGGGTTAAGCCTACTTCAACTAGGAGCTGTAAACACAGGGTTTAGTTTTCAGATAGTTTACTTCATGAACAGATGTGGTTATAATTATATCAGATTTTAGTAAAATGAGCAATCAAACTGTAAACCAGAGTAGTCAAAAGGTAGCTTGTTCACTTTCCTGTATTGATTAAAGTAATTTAAATACTCACTTTTTCATCTTTATCCACTGCCATAAATAAATGAAAATCAAATCTATTCATTTGTTTCTACTTCCTATGGATTCCATCACACTACAGTCCATTGTAACCAAAACAAGCATAAACTACCACATCCAGTGCAATGGATGTGACAAAAAACCTGACAAAAATCCACAAGAGCTAAGTGCTGCTGAGAGTTTTCCTTTCACTACTCTGATCACAGAGATCTCAGCAACAGTGTGTGCTTTGGAGACCACAGCAAGGATGAGGAGTTGATTTATATAGGCCATACATGGTCAAGAAGAGCTTCAGTTTGTCATTTCTGACATGAGGGAGGAAATACGGCTTGAAAAATACAGAATACCAATATAGTGGAAAGCGAGTATCGGCTGGTAAGAAACATTGTAGGGATACAGACCCCAATAATGCTTTACTCAAGTATTACCTCTTTACTCTTCCAGCCAAAGTGTCAGCCAGTCACACACTCCTGCAATCACATTTAAACTTTCCAGAGAGCTGAATTCTTTCTCTCCTTCCCTTCTGCCCCAACAAACCCCCACAGCTGTGGCACACTCAAGAGTGTGCTTTGAAGAGTTTAGATGCTCATTTTGGGCATCAGACCCAAGCAGGTCTGATTTCCAGCATCAACAGCAGAAGAAATTGGTCTCGAGCCATGACTTTGGAAAAGACTTTGGAAAAGACTCAAATGTTTTATTCTATTGATTCCTGTGAAGCCTAAAGCCTTTATCCATACAAATTTCTGGCTTTGCCCTAGACCTCCTCCTCTCCTGACCATTATCACAGCACTACACCCTGGCCAATACAGGTGTTTTCATCAGACTTTGACCCTAACACATCTGCCTGTGCAGCAAGTAGAACAGCAGTGCTGACACACTGTGAATGCTTCCAGTTTTCTGTTTACCACCATCCTCCCATTATCAGCTTCCTGCAACAGATGGACTGTAATTTCACAGGCACAAGAAGAGTCAGTAACTGGGTGGGAGAGGCAGGAAAGCCTGCTGCTTCAGTAGCAGGAGCCCAGAGGGAAAAATAAAGGCAGAATGTTGTGGAAGAAATATGGAGACCTATGTTTAAGCATCAGCCCAGTATCAGCCACGAGCATAGCTCCAGCTGGGGCAATTCGGACTGCCTTCTCTTCCCAGTTCTGCCTTTTTTCCAGGGAAATGGGTTCCAAGAGATGCAGCTAAAGACATAAATAAATCTGTTTCAAGCTATGATATTCCTTTTGTTGGGACAGCACCCATTTTGATAGCATCAGCCACAGTGCTCTCTAATAAAGGTCCCTAAGAACATTTCCATCCATCCTGCCAGTCAGCTAACATACAGTCTTTCCAAATGTGCAAAGGAACATGTGGGGAACTGAGATTAAATTTCATTGCTTGCATCTCCCAAGAAAAGTCACAATGCTCCCCTTTTAGGTTTCTCCAAAGGGCAAATAAACGATAACTAAAAATCGTCCAAGCAAAATATCTCTTTATGTTTTGATAGTTATCAGCTTTCAAGCTCACCACACTAGAAATGCTACTGTGTTATGCATTCCCTTTCCCCACTCCACGTATCTATAATAATGCATATGGAAGGTAGGAAGCCACGAGGCTGAGAATGTAGTGAAGAAACTGCCCCTTTGCTTTGAGCAACATTATGAGTTGGAAAAATATTTTCAATCCCTAATGGCTAAGTTTAAAAAGCCCTTCTGAAACCAAAACCAGGGGAAAGTACCTCAAATGCAAGAAGAGCAGGAAGCTCTCCAGCACACAGCAAGCTCTGTTCCTGTGTTCCAGGCAGCGACCCATCAAGAGATGTCACCTCCCAGAGAAGAAAGCCTGGTGCTGTGTCCTGGCAGGGCCAGCATGGCTTGTGGCTGAGTGACAGGCAGCTGTGCTGGTCCTGTGCCAGTTGGGATGAGCCCTCCTTTTGAAAGCCTCAGTACAGCAGCTTGCTTTTTTAAGAGAAAAAATAATCCTATGGGGTTAGGGACACATCTGAGGTATGAAATAATATTCTCAGGTGCATATCCAAGCCTGCCTTTCTGCAGTGTTTGTCAGGGGCAGTTCTTTCAACAGGATCAATGAGGTCTGGTCTCAGCAGAGCTCTCTGAGGGTCACCTGGGAGACCTGGGAAAAGCCCTGCTGATCCATTTTCTTTTTATGCTGTGCCTAAACCTCAGGGGAGCACACAGCAGCACCAAACCCAGCACCACAGCTGAAGAACAGGAGCATCACCACACCTGCCTGTTGAGATACCCACAAGCTCCAGAGGTTCTTTACCACCACTTCCAGCTTTCTTATGTTAATAACTATTAACACTTCAGTCCCTGCTCAGTCATAAAACTGTCAACACAATTAAACCTGTGTCAGAAAGGACAATCTGATCCATCCTCTGCATTCAAGGTAACTCCAAGCCCAGCTTCACTCCACGATGCAGTTGCATCTGGGGCATTGCAGACTCTCAAAATCTTTGCAAAGAGCTGTTCTGAACATCTGAACCATGAGACAGTTCAGCAGAAGTTTACAGCCTCTGGAGTGTTCCGCAAGAGACAGGAGTCTATAAGAAATTGGATTGATTATCTGGCATTACATATTTATGGGGGCAGGACTTAAAGTAGTTTATTTAGATGTCACAGGGCATCTGTGCACTGACACTGTTACAGCTATTAGCAGCACAGGGACCGTGTTAGATGATGCTAATGAATGAATGAATACCTGTGTCTTGTAGGTGTATGACTCACTGACAACCTGCAGGAGGGGAGAGTGGTTGAAAGGAGATCTGTAAGCTACAGGAAGACTTCTAGGATACTAGTTGCAAGGAAACACTTTGGGCTGAAATTGAGCCACAGATTTTATCACAGCCAATCTCTGAGAAGCAGAGACTGAATTACCTGCTGTGACTGGCTTTGCATCAGAATAGGAATCTCACCTTCCTCACCAGCTGCCTTCCCTTTGCGATCTAAAGGCTGAAAATGCTGGTTACACCAAGCCTGACAGAGCTGAAGAAGTGTTTGGACAATACCCTCAGGCACACGGTGTGGCTCTTGGGGAGTGGGACTCAATGATCCTTGTGGGTCTCTTCCAACTCAGCTTATTCGGTGATTGTGTAATTTCCCTGACGGAGATGAGAAGCTCTGAATAAGTTCCTCTTCAGAGCCATCAATGAATTACCTCTCCAGTGATGGGAAGGGCCACAGAAACAAAACAGTCAGACACAAGCCTAGCAGGAGCAGGGGACAGGAACCAAGGTGAGAGAACTCAATGGAAAATCCAGGAGGAGTGACTTTCTGAGAACTGCAGTTACAGGATCTCTGAGAAAAAGCAGATACCTCAAACCAACAAGGATGGCAAACCTAGGACCTAATGGCACATATTTACTGACCAAGACAAATCTAGACAAAACTATTACCATAAAGGTGGATGTGGATAATAAATATCAAGATACTGGTGCCAAATCATTCCTGTATCAGGACAGACTTTGCAATGCTTCCCAGGTGTCCCTATTGTCAATAATATAGACACTTGAGATTGAAGATCTTTTAAAAACATGACACTCAATAGTTATCCATGAAAAAGAATTGTACACTCTGAGCAATAGCAGGTTCCATTTTAAAGAACGGGTAAAATGTACCAAATGAAAAATAAGGTCTTCTTAGTGCCCCTCAGAGTCCTCAGAGCACCTGTAAAGCTTAAATGCATTGCTCAGTGTCACAGAGACCCTGGTCACTGCCGCCCCAAACTGTTCACACAGCTAAGCAAACAAGCCAACAGTCACATTTACCACAATTCATCCTGTAGATGCGCAAAGGTGAGTGGAGGACAGATGTCAAACACAGAGTCAGGGGGAGCAATCACTCATATCCATACATTGGCAATCACATCCAACCCTCTTGCTGAACTTTAAAGACAGGTTTAAGGATGAAGGTGCCCTGCTCAGAACTGCTTTAGTCATTATAGCAAAGCAAAAGAAATCTGACTTGATGTCAGTCCTGTCCCGGGGTCAAAGTCTCAATAATCCCTACTGTCTTCCAAATTACCTCATCACCAAAACAAAGTGCTTTATCCAGCTTTTAGCAGTTTCCTGACTGGTTTTCTTTGCTCCTGACCATATGTAGCCGTTACTCGTCACCTCTTCTCAATCAGGTCTGGTCTCCGACTTCTCTCTTTCATTTGCTAAGACAGGATGGATTCCCACTGCATTGGGGGATATCGATATCTTATGGTCCACAAGGAGGAGAAAATGATAGAATGTCACAGAGGATTGCTACGTGCAGAAGCACTGCACTCTACTCCTTACACAGCAACCAGCCCCCTCCGCCCCGTCCCACACTGAGCAGGACATGGATGCCTTCCCGGTGTGCCAGGCTGGGGGCACAGGCACAGACGGCTCCTCCCTTGTGGGACAGAGGCACCTAGTGGCTGAGCGCTGAAAGATCGGGTAAAGCCACCACACGCCAATCAAGGAGGCTTGCGTTTGTAGTTTAAGTGGGATGCTGCTGCTGGCATGAAGACAGGTTGCTACAAAGCTGTTCGGCTGTTAACTGCTCTGCCCAGGTTCACATGCCATAAAGCAAAACACAAACACATGGCACCAGGCATAGCAGCCTAGAGAAAACCCTCCCAGAGCCCAGGCCGTGACAGATGCTCAGGCAGTGTGCTAGGGAACACATACACCAGCAGCCCCCAGCACAGCCACCAAACTCCCAGAAGTGGGCGGCTCAGCACCTCCGGTGCACAGGCCCAGCTGCGTCTTTTGTACTTGACAACCTGACCACAGCTTAACTCCATGAATAATCTCCTTCACCTCTGAAAGCTGCTGCAGTTGATGTCCACTAGCTTTGAAAGCCAGTGGGTCACCCTCCCCTGGTCATACTCGTAATACTGTTCAAGACTTTACAGATATCCACTACAGCCCTTTTCAGATACCTCTTTTCCAGCCTGAATAGCCATGGCCTAGTTACTTAGTCCTTGCACGTAATTCATTCCACACAGCTGATGATCTCTTTTTTGGCCTTATTAGTCCTATGACTTGTACCTCCTGCTTCTAGTTCTGCTATCCTGTTTGAGATAATATCAGGACTTAACACAGAATGTGAGATGCAGGTGAGCCAGACACATATAACAGCATTCTTAGTTTTGTACTCTTTTCCCTTCCCACTTTAATTTTTTTTTCTTTTACCTTGTGAGCAGTGTTTTCACAGAAATACCTACTGCACCTCTGAGATCTGAGTGGGAACCACCAGCTCAAAGCCCCCTACTGTGTTTGTGCATGGAGTCAGAATTCTCTGTACTGAATGCTTGGCTTAATACCTGGCCGCAACAAATACAGGCAGGATACAGGTGAGATCTGCTCCCCAGAAACACCATCAATAGAATCAACTAGACCAGGTCAAATTTTGTGACCAATACTTAGCCTTTGATCTCTTCATACAAGCTGCTAAAAGAAAAACAATCAATGCCATCTGTAAATTGGAAAAAAAATACAGTAACGTAAGAGGCTTTTTCCTTCTCCTGGATATCTTTCTAAAATGAAAAAAATTCCACTCATAATGCTGAGATATAACACTTGCCTCACCTTACAAAGCCGAGCTACTCAGGTTCAGAATAGCATTAAGATCTTCAATTTCTTCATGTAGGTTTGCGTTTTTACTGAGATCAAATATGGGGAGCTGTGGCTCTAATATTAAAGAATGCCAAAGTTTCTAGAATTATCTTTAGTTTATAAAGAGCACCATGGCAGAAACAACATCTGATATTCAAAACTGCTATTTAAAATGAAGAAAAGGGCATCTTTGATTTTGATCTTTTATATGTCCTAGGACACTTTGGACATCAATCTTAAATACATAGTATCTTTAGCTATAATAAAGCTGCTGAATAAATAATGTGTAAGAGAGGCTAATGAATACAGCTGGGAAGCTTCTCGCTTTTACTCTGTGCTGTCTGAAACTGGAACACAAAGAAGCCAACACCAAAAAGAAGCAAACCAAAGCAGAGATGGGGAGATAAATGCTGCAACTTGGATTACATCTCTTAAATGCCCACAAAAATCTTGTATTGCAGTAGTTCTGTGATGTAGTAGTTCTGACAAGACATCCCTTGGGCAATTCTTTAGCAGATGAAACCCCTCCCACCGCCCAAGTGCTTTGCCACTACATTTTTCCAGGACATTCTCACACACCTTGAGGATAACCATGCTCTGTGGAGCACTTCCACACAGCCTCTCAAATTCCTTTTTCTAGCTGACAAGGCTATGAAGAACACTCTACCCTTGCTCACTGCACTCCCTCACATATAGCACACAACTGCAAAGGAGAACAAGCAACCCTCACATCTACTATTATGGCGTTACCATGCCAAGTCCATCTGCTCCACAGCATGGAGCCTGCTGTGTGAGGTTGCTCCAACCCTGAGAGGAGGCTGTGGAGGGGGAGCAGATGCCAAACTACCATTTTGGAAATGCTGCTTCCAAGTCCACATCTACACTGCCCACACTGGGCACCTGCTGCATGGAGATTCACTGTAGGTGAGTTTACAGAACTGATGGATGCCTACAGCCAATGAAGGATGGTCTCCAGCAGGAGACAGCTCTTCTCAGGAAGGAGATGTTTCAGTATGCCCTCAGGCAGGATGCCAAGTAGTATGCAAGCAGCTGTAACATTTGTCAGAGATTTTGGTCTCACATCCTCACTGGAATGAGGAGGGAGCAGACACCTGGGCATCCTGAGGTTTTCTTCAAGGAGGACTGTGAAACATCCATTTCATTCACATAATCCACAGAAATGCTACCAGTCCAGTTGGGACCACCAACAGCCAGGATTCTTATGTTGCTAAAGTTTAGTAAGGATTTGTCTTTTAGACAGTGTTGTGGAGCAGAAAATATTACACCCTTTTACCTGTTTTCTCACAGGTAGGAAGATTTGGGGACATCTATTCAACCACTGACTGCGAGTCCCTTCAGATACAGATTTTTGTGGGGCTAACTGTAACCAGACTGCCAGAAAGGCTACCGGAGATTGCTTTTTCACCATTTTCTCTGTGTGCTCTCACAGCTGCAGCCACACAAAAATTCTCTCTAGATGTGTTCTGAACAGACCTGCCTTAATAGCTTTTAAAATTTTTTTCAGAGAATGCAGCATGACCCTTTTCAGACCAAGTAAACAAACAGGCCCATGGGCATGGCAGGTTACTAAAGATGAATCATGAGTCACTTACTTGGGCTCTGAGTGACAGCTGCAGCCTGGATTTCAGGGTTCATCCTGGGCAGCAGGAGGTGTATCGAAGCCAAAGTGACCACAACCAATTAGAAAATAATATACTGAAACGTAACTCCTTGGCAGGGTGGTGAAGAGAACAGGCAGGATAATTTGGGAGAACCATCTTTGTCTTTAAGTGATGAGGAAAAAAAAAACTAATGTAAGGAATCAAAGAAAGATGCTGAAGCTGAAATGGTGTGCTTTATGCTGGAAGTTAATACTGAACTGTGCCTGAGGGAAGGAGGGCAGTGAATACTGCTTTGACCTGCAGATGGAAGACCATAATATAGGGCTGTGACTCTGGCATTAAGCAGAAGACTTCACATTATTTTTGCTGATGCTAGAGCTGCCTCCCTGAATACTAAAACTTCAGTCCATCTCCCTGCCTTGAACGTAAGGTAATGTTGACATGATTGAAATTTACTAAACAAGGAATAGCTGAGTGAAAAAAAAACTGAAAGCAAACATAACTGCAATTCCCTCTTTTTTGCTTGTTTCTCACGATATCATGAAATAATTTACTTTTATTTCTTTGAGATCTGATTTATTGTAATAAAGAATGGGCATACGGACAGAAAACTGGAATCCCTTACATAATACAACTGTCACAGGCATAAATGCAGCGGCCTAATGTATTCTCAGGGTGTTCACAATCACCAATACGTAAACTCTTAGAGCAGCTGTTTCCCCTAAACCCACCCAGAGGGATTCAGCTTCTACAAGGAGAAGAGTCACCGCACATAGACCTTTACAAGCCACCAAGAGCTTCAAGCTCAGCCACACCCCTTTGCACTTCCCCGACAGATACATGCAAGCCTGCAGTGCTAGAAGTGCGGGAGAGCCCCAAAGCTGCACCTCTCACACACTTCAGCAAGCCAGACCACAAGAGGGGACATCACAACTCATCTCAGGTTCACAGAGTCAGGAGAGAGGGAGCTGGGCACAGTGTTACACCAAGCAGCAAGGCCTGGGTTGAGGAATACAGCACACAAGGACATGTTAGCCCAATGAATGCTAGCTGGCAGCGCAAAGTACATTGTACATGGGTGGCTGCACAGGCGCACACTGCCCCAGGACGTCAGCAAGGAGACCCCCAGCAGCAGGACGGCATGGTTATGTTGCACCTGGGAGGAAAAGCACTGCTCACGCCTATGAGTCACGGGGACCTAACCTCTTCACGAGGAAGATGTGGCTCGGCCAGCACAAGTGAGATGCAGCAGCTCAGCAAAGTACAGCAAGGAAGAGGCCCTGCCCCCATCCAGGTTGGGTCCCACCCCAAGTGAGGAAATACTGCTGGGGGGGGGGGGGGGGGGAGCAGGACTCAGCATATTCCCCTTGGGCTGAACCTCTGGCAGTACCTGCACCAGCTAACACCAAATCCACGTAGTGCCCACCCCCCAAGGCTGGTGCAAGGGGCCCCTAATCTTACAGGGCCTCCAAGTTTCATGCAGCCAACTGAACCAAACCCCACGGTAACCCCTACACGGGACTCCTAAACACCACAAGGCCACCTGTAAGGGGCCCAAAATCTCACAGGGCTCCCTAAGCCAGACAGAGACAGTTACTCGTAGCCCCAGCGTCCCTAAGCCCCACAAGACCAGCTGCGAGGGACCTGAATTCCACAGGGCTCTCTAAAGCAGACACAACCTTTTGCAACAGGCCCTGACCCCCACAGGGCCGGCCGGACACAGCCCCTACGCCCCTCAGCGCCGGCTGCAGCAACCTCGGGCCCCGCGCCCGCCCCCGGCGCGGGAAGAGGCGAGCGGCGGCACCGGCACCTTCCGGGGCGGAGCCGGGGCGGGCCGCGGCCGAGCGGAGCCGAGCGGGACTATGATGGCGCAGCGGGCGCTCCCCAACCCGTACGCGGACTACGACAAGTCCTTGGCCACCGGCTACTTCGACGCGGCCGGGCGGGTGAGCGGGGCTGGGGTGAGGCGGCTGTGGGGAGCTGCCCCGGGCGTGTAGAGCAGAGACCCGTCTGGTTACAAACGCTGTGCCCCGGCTGTGCCCCTGCCGGGTGTGCCCGGTGTACCGATGCCCACCCACCTGCTGGCGTTGCCTTCACGTTTGGTGGGTTTTCTCTCCACAGCTGACCCCCGAATTCACGCAGCGGCTGAATAACAAAATCAGGGAGCTGCTGCAGCAGATGGAGAGGGGCCTCAAGTCCGCCGACCCTCATGACTGCACCGCGTACACGGGCTGGACAGGTAGGGTCGGATCCCAGGAAGCAGGAGCTCCCTGGAGCAGATTTCTAGATCAGGCCGTGGCAGACCATGGGGGGTTGGCCATTGGAATGGTCTCAGTAGATCCACGTCAAGAATGGCACTTCTTCTGCATGTTTTATTCTATTAGAACAAGGGGATGTCTTTTTCAGGACTCTCCATTTTTGAAGCAGGTTTCAAGCTGCAGAGGGAAGACCACTGTCCTAGGGCAGGATTGTGTCTACTCTTGGTTAACAGTGCTGAACTTACACAACAGAGAAAGCCATCACTTGCTTGAGAGTAGACATGGGAGCCTTCAAAGGGTCAGGCTCCAAATCCAGCCACGGTGGGGATGATCACAACAAAACCAGTGCTCCATGAAGTAGGAAGGTGTACGTGGTAGGTCATTTACCTGCAAGGAGTCCTTGTATCTGGCAGCAGTGAGCTAATGGCCTGAGATAATGTCCATCTTTTCTGTTCGGGCTGAATTTTATCTGATGACCTTGTCTGATTGGCAGATTGCTCCATTCCTGTTCCCCAAGTAGTGCCACTTCACTTAGTGAGCACTAGTTCTGCTCCAGTGCCTGTCGAAAGGAGCAGAAATGCTAATGTGAGTATAACAAAGTGTGGAAGCCTTCTTCACACTAACTTGAGTGCAAAGCTTGCAGGAGCTTGTCTTTGTCCTATTTTGCATTTTCAGCCTGGTTTTCCTTCCTTGGGAATGTGCCCCACCTTTGCCTCCCTGTTTCTACACTGGTGCCAGGGAGGACACACCTTTCTCTGTGCCCCATCTTTAGCTGCTGCTGTGTGCTTTGTCAGCTCTCCTGCCTTCTGCGCTGTGCCAGGCCCTATGGAGAGACCTTAGGATAGTTGAAATTAACTTCATGCTTGCTGCAAGATTCTTTTGCTGCTGCTTCTTTTCTCTTGGCAGTACACTGCAAGCTTAAATGGCAGCTTTCTACAGTACAGTCTGGGTGTGGCTGGCTTGCTTGTGGGTGCTGTGGAACTTAATGCCAACAGTTTGCTTGAGAGAGTGGTGTTCACTAACGTTGCAGCTTGATGACAGCACTGCTAGGAACGTCTGCTTCAAAATTTTAGTAAGGCAGACAGGCACTGAGAGCACTCAAGAGCAGTTCATAAGAAATGCTAGGATGCCAGTATTAAATTCCAGCGTGGGAGATCACTGATTTCATCAGCTGCTGTCTTGGCAGCACTCTGCTCCTGCTGCCGGTGAATTTATACATTTCTGCTGAGTGCTGGCTGATTTCACCTTGGGAGACACATTCTGTTTTCCAGTCTGTGTGACCCTGTGCTGAGGTCCCCTCTGATGAAAAGCACTGCATGGATAAAGGTGGTCTTCAGTCACAATTGCAGAGTCTGCCCCTGGCCAGAAAATTCAGGAGACAAAGCAGGAGGATAGTTGATGTTAGGAGTACTCTCAAAGTCTTTGGGGAGAAGGAAGACACCTTTCCCCAGAGGCCATGCTCCCCTTCTTAAGCTGGTCCTGAGGTACTTCACGTTGGGAAGTGACTGCAGTTATGAAACAGTGGTTGAGAACTCTGATAGGATTTCAGCTTGTTTTCATTTGGAAGGGAGTTTCTCTAGAGGGATTCTTGTATTTTCCTTCCAGATTCTTCTCTTTTCCTCAGTGGGCACACAGCCTTCTTGCCTTGGCTAATAGGAAAAAGTCCATGGACAGATTTCCTGGAGGTCACAGCCAGCATGGTGAAGTTTGCAGATGTTAGACTATAACTTTGTCACCCTACCTTCTTTTCCAATCCTAGCTATATTAATTTATTCAGAGCTGTTTCCAGAGACAAAATTAATTGGGCCAAGGCAGCAGTTTTTTCCTGTGATTGCTTGTGTAGGAAAGGCTTGTTGAGGATCTCCTCATGTAAATCATTGCCCAGCAGTCTGAAACCAACCCTCACTATCGTGGCCGCTAACAAGAGAGATTTGAAATATGGCTCTCTTGGCACAAACTCTGCATGAAATGTAACATACTTGAGTGTACTACATTACACTCAGTAATATGCAGCATATGCTGGCGTTTTACTTTGGGGCTCGTTTCTTTCCCAACACACTTGAGAGAGCCCTGTTCCCCCAGTGTGTTTGTGCCAAGGAAGCTACGGCTTTTTGGCATGTGAAGTTGGAGCAGAGGGAGGGAAGGAGTTAGATTTTCAGCTCAGAGGCAGTGAAAACACACTTTGGATCAAGATTATCCAGCATATGGCTGAGTGCCCTCAAAACATATTTGCATCAGCTTGTTACGTTCTCATTTAGTTCCCCACAGAGATCAGGGCCCCATAGGCAGTACCTGGTACGTGCCTGGGTACCAACCAGCCTCAGCTGTTGTGTTCCTCTGGCTTTTCATCAGTTTAGCAAGACAGCTGGAAGAGGTTTTTTCCTAATCTGTTTCACACTGTTGACTGAGGGAAGCTAAACTGCTCTAAGCTAATTCTGAGTCAGAAGCAGTTCAGATCCTGGTAGAAGCTCAGTGACCTCATCCATTTTCAAACAGATTAGCATGAGGATGCTGAGGAGTGCATACGTGCCTGTTGGTGTTTGTGGTAATGCAAAAGGCCTTGCTCTGAAAACTGTCTTGTCTGGGAGCATAGATGATGGAAAGGGAATAATGGAAGGAAATTTATTCCTGTCACCAGCTGACTGCAGAAGCTAGGATGCTCCTGAGTCCAGTGCCTACTGGACTGTTGCATCATTCCAAGGTGATGAGGTGTATAAGAGAGAGATTCACCTTCCTCCACACTATGGTAGTGCATTTGGAATTTGTTTCCCGTGCAAGCATTCCCTTCTCTGGCAATGTCTTAGTCGTGGCTTTCAGCACTGGAGGGCCTCTGAAACAGCCCAGTGAGTCCAGCTGGCCTGCCCCATCCACAGCTTTTGCCTGGCCCATTAGCAAGTAGGGACAAGGAGCAGGGCTGTTTTCCTTTGAAAGGAAAGCCATGTAAGAATGGAATTATGACTGAACCAGTTCAGGAAAACTTCTGGAAAAACACTTTCCATTCACTTCAGTGCAATATGTTCATTTTAACCTCAGAACCCAGAGAACTTGCATCCCTTTTAGTCTTGTTCAGAAAAATTGAAATCCTCAGCTAATCCCTACAGAACAAGAGAGAGTGAGGCTGCATTTGCTGAGAGATAATAGAGTACCTTGTGTCACTCACATAAACCACATTCCTGCCAAATGCTTGGCGGGTAGTTTTTGTGAAATTTCTGTTCTTGGCAATTGTGTTTGATTGGATGAGGCCCAGAGCAATGGCATGTAAATTTGAGGTTAACCTTCCTTTCAGAAGGTTGGAGCAGATCACCACTGATCCCTGCTAACGTAACCTGTTGTAGGATTTTGTGATGGGGTAAAAAGTTTTACAGAAGAAGCTTTGTTACCCAGGTTTTAAGGCAGGAGAAATGCTTAGGCACCCTGAATAATATCCAGTGTTCCACAGTGCACTAGGAAGATAAGCTGCAAACTGGCTCCCCAACCAGTTCTGAACATGGACTTCCAGAGATGTCTCACTGTTGCATGCAGTATGGCTTTGGCATGCATTTAGGAGTGCAAGGTAACATCCCATGTGTCTGCACCAGAAAAGAAGCTAATTATCCTTTGAGCTGGGCAATAAAGCTGGGCTATCCGTGCTCTTTTACCCCATTCCTGAATTAATAAAATTACATCAGCTGTCTCACTAGACACCATCAGGCTTCATCACTGCAGAGATAGGTTTCTGCTTCTTCCCTCTGTGTTTGACATCCTGCTTTGAGGCTGCTGGCTGACTTACTGCTGTGGGTCAATGCAAGATCTCTGGGATCTTTATGACTCTAGATGGTCAGTTGGGAACAAAATATCCTTTTGCGGCAACCTCCTGCCCTTGATAGAAGAAGCACAGCTCAGCTCCTGAGGCAAGGAGGCATGTTCAGAACAGTCTAATGGCGTAACTTGCTTGCAAAGAGAACTGCTGGGAATCCAACGAAGGAGTAAGTCTAAACTTGCAGAGAAGTTGAGGCACAGCTTCTCTTCGATCAACACAATGGTTATATGGATGAGATACTCTTTCTGCCTACTGCAGAGCTTTAGGTCACAAGCAAGACCTTTCCTGGTATTTCCATGGTGCCTGCTCTGTTGAAAGCAGTGGTTGCTGAAGTCAGGGTATCAGCACAAGCCAACTGGTGCAAACAATTCCATTTCTACTATGTACAGCACGTACTACTCTGCCCCACTCAAAAGAAATCTCTAATGCAAAGTAGCCCTCTGCACCTACCGTACAGGAAGGTGAGAGGAGAGAGGTGCTGTTTACTGTCTTTCTGAAGGTGTTGACTAAGCAGGCTTTGTGAGACATGGCAGAATTGACTTTTGCCTCCTGATTCCCTACAGTGAGCAAGCATGTTGGGCGTTGACACTCAACCCCAGTGTATTGACTTCCTGCATGCTGGAGGTAGCCGTTTCAGTCATCAGAGCCCTGTTGGTCTGTCAGTAGCACATATTCAATGCAGCCCTGCACCATCAAGGACTCTCTGAGGCATTCCCCATCTCATTTGGCTCTGCAGCAGGGGCAAGAAGCAAAAAACGTGGACATCTAAGAAACTACAGAGAAGATGGTCCAGTAGTAAACAAATCAACAGAACAAAGCCCAGACATCTTTGGGAGTAGCGGGCCACAGGCAGCCACTGTATGGCAGTTCTGCTGGAAACAATCAGAGGTCACAAAAATAGGTCACATTTCCAACTGGAACACTGAACACAGATGTCCAGGGCACACAGAAATGAAGCAGATCCACAGCCTACCTAGCTCCACGTGTCTGGTGATGCTGTGTTTGTATACTACTTAAAGCATGCCAAACAAACAGCCAGCCAGTCAGCAAATCCTACCTGGTCAATTGGGTTGAGGAGGATATTGGAGAGGGAGAGCTGTGGAAGAGCTTCTGCAGAGCAACACTACCTTAACTGAACCAAGGTCGCCAGGTGGATACTCTTGTGTCTCTAACCTGCACTGCCTCTGAAATACTCTGCCTGCCTCTTGGCACACAGGTTAATGCAGATTATCCCCACCCAGGTGACTGTGTTTTGTATCCCTCTACATACACCTGTCAACATTGTCTCTTCATGCTTGTGCCTGCCCTCCTCTGTTGCCTTCCCTGCTCTGGGGCTCACAGGTGGCAACAGAGTGAGCAGCAAGCTGAAGGCAGCACTGCTTGCACCCTTCTGATCAGTTTGGGAGTAGGAATTCCTTGAGGAATAAATTAAGAAAACTGGCTTTAGATGCAGTTTATAAGACCTTTGGGTTTTAAATAAAAAGGAAAAATTAATTATTTGGGAAAGCAAATTCATCCTTTAGTACAGGTCAGTGGTTTTTTGGGGTCTTTCCAAAGATGCTTGGGCCTGGGAGGAACGGGGGTGAGAAATGTTTTAAAAGAGGAGAGGCAAAGAAATCAGAGGAAAACAATGCTGATATTTACTTTCTAAGAATTCAATCCTAGCAGTGGTCTTGGCAGCATAGTTATGTGCGTAATTAGGGTGGTGTGATGATAGTGGGAATAGAAACTACTTTCAGAGCTAAAAGTTGTATATTAAAGCAGATATGAGTGCAAGTTGTGCTCAGACAGCTATCAGGCTAATAAGAGTCTAGAAGATGTGCTAGGTGCTAAATAAATCAAGGAGAGTCACTTGACATTTTCTAGCTGGAAAAGGAAGGTTCCCCTTTAAAGAAGGGCTTCATTTCCAGATCCTTATAGACCTGAGTGATGGCATTGTACAGCTGAGCTCTCTCTAGAACTGCTAGCACTGAATTGCTTAGAGAGAGGGCAAGGTTATTAGCTGCAGCAGGAAATGGGAATTTTATACATAATATACATGTGGAATTGAATTGTCTGTAGCATGAAGCTTTGGCAATTACCCATGCAAAAAGAGAAAATTATCTAAGTTTGAAATTGTAAGGTAATTTTGCAGCACGCTTCCCCCATTGACCTTAACACATCAGAATCTGCAGAGGCTGGCTCTGTTAATTTGGGCTTAATGCAGGACCTGAGTCTTTTTAGAAATTATTACTGGTAAGGGGAGAAATAAGCTCTTCTCAAAGTGATGTAGGCTAGTAGCTTTCTTAGTGCAGGTTTGAGGATGGCTCCCAGATCAGAAGGATGGTTCAAGTGTGGCAGACCTCTCAGGCACAGACTTATTGAGGATTCCTCAGTTACCTACTAAAAGCTTCAAGATCTGAGTGAAGACAAGGCAGACAGAGGCAAAGGACAGCAATTGATGTGACTGCTTAGTAGCAGAATTGTTTTTGTAGCTGCCCAGTCCATTGGAAACCTCTAGTGAGGACCATGCAGACTTTTCTAGTATTCCAGGCAGCTGTTTGTGTTTCAGACAAGGGCTGATCTCATGAGTTATGTGCTGCAGAGGAGAATTGGGCAGTCCCTTTTTTCATTTTTCTAGGATGCGTCAGTCCTTGCTATAGGGCTTGGGACTTGCTCAACAGCAGGAGATGATGTCCAGGGAACTGTAACAACCTTGCCAGTGCTTCCCAGTGGAAGGGAATTAAAAAAAAATAATAGAAGGAAACAAAAAAAGAGTCAAGTAGGATGTCTGGATGTCTTAAGGGTGCTGTTTCTCAGTGCTGATGGTGTGTGACTTTTTTTTAACAATCCAATCCAAGCTAAGTGACCCAACCCCTTTCCCCCTAAGCGTGGGGAAAAAATAGAGAGGGTGACAACTCAGTTCTGCTCTGTCACAAGTACCATCTGCCTAAAGATGATTTATTTTTCCCCTTCACTGTTGAGCACAGGTGCAGCGTATGGATTTAGGTGGATTTGTCTAGGTCTCATCCTTTGCTCCTTGCTACTAAAATTGTATGTAATTGTATACAATATTTTATGCAATTCTGTGCTGTTCTCCAGGCCTTCCTGGGTCAGACCCTGCTGTTGTCTTGACCTGCCATCCACTCGCAAGCTGCATCAAGTACAAGGAGATGACAAAGCAGGAAAGGACGCTGTGGGTTATGTCCCTGGATGTGCCTGAGAAGTCTGTCTGTAAGGCTTATGCCCTGGATGAGGGCCAGGGCAGACTTTTAGGTTCATTGAAGTAACAGAGCAAACCTTTCTAATGCAACCCTTATGTTCCTTCTGCAGGCATTGCTTTGCTGTATTTGCACTTGTATGATGTGTATGGAGACCCGGCCTACCTTCAGGTGGCTCATGAATACGTGAAGAAGAGCCTGAGATGCATGACCAGGCGATCCATCACTTTTCTGTGTGGTGATGCTGGGCCCCTGGCAGTGGCTGCTGTCATCTACCACAAGCTGCAGAACCAGAAGCAGGCAGAAGACTACATCATCCGGTAAAATACTTGGTTATGTCTTTGACCTGGCCTTCCTCTTGCTCACAGAGCTGGTCTGGGCTTGTATGAGGCTCTCTGGCAGAAGTGAATGCATTTTGTTGCAGTCTTGTGTGAGAAGTAATCCAGTAACTTAGCAAGGCAGCAAAAACTTTTCCTGCCCTGGTAAAAGAGGTGGTTTAAGGACAATCACATTTGCATGGCAGCCTGCAGGCTGGGGAGCAAGGATATTGTTCAGCTGGTATTGCAATCTTAAAAATAATTCTGATAAACACAGGAAGAAAAGAGTGCCAAAATTAAAAACAAAACAAAAGAACCCAGAAGGTGGGGTTTGGTGTTTTTTGAGAACATTTTAATTTAGCTTTACAGTCATTTTGATGAAAAGGAAAAATGTGGTGAGATTATTAGATTTAATTTTGGCACTTGCTTCCACTTGCTCTTTATTAGTTGTCTTTGACTTAAACCTAAGATTGACAGCATCCCTTTCAACTGCAGAATGCAGCTGGTTATGATTCATTTATTTCTATTTCCTGCCTTTCCTCGACTGTTTTCACATGCATTTTTGTTGGGTACTTAAGACAAGAAAAGGACAAACAAGCAGTCCTACATCAGCATGTGGCAGAGGAAGGAAAACAGTTAAAGAGATGCAGTTGCAAGCTTTTCTCAATTAAGTGAGATGGGTTTTAAGAAGGTGAGAAGGAGCCCTTTAGAGAGTTTCCATTCATATGTGATCAGCGCAAAGAAAGACAAAACCCCTCGTGCTTCAAAACACTGACTGCCCGTAAACAGCCATGGACAAGTGATACATAATAGCAATTAGAAAAAGCCACAGGTGGGAATCAGAGGTGTCTGTATGGTTTGGACACCAACTTCCCACTCCCTTAACTAAGAATAGCTTCTGGTTTATGTGGATACAATCAGTCTGAGGACAGAACTCTCTTCTTTATTCTGGTAATAATCTGTGGGTTAGATTTTGCTTTGATAAAGTGGCAAATCTCACTATGATTAACATATTTGCTAACAAGAAGGGAACTAATCTGTCAAACGGTACTGGCAAACAGACTTATGCATTGAGTTGTGCTCAATGCATAAGCCCCAGGTTGTAAAAACAATCCCTAATTCGTGTTTTCTCGCTGAGGTCTCCCCTCCCCATATCCCTCTTGTTCTGCCTATGGTTTGGTGGCAGAATGGAATCTCGTGATTAATTTTGCACTGCCATCTAATGGTATAATAAAGGCAGAACGTTGGAACTCGGTTTCTTCATACATCTGCAAGGAGGAAAACAGAAAAATGTGGCTTTCTCAAATGAACAGTTACACTGTCCTTACTCTGCCACCAATTCCCAGAGCAGTTAGCCTGACTGTGCTCCTTTAAAACAGAGTATTTCTTTGAGAAGTAGTTCCCTTAATCAAAACTCCTAAATGGTTTCTGAGTATGCTGTTTAGTTACAGAACAGTTGCTAAGCTGTGCAGTGCAAGTGCATAGAAAGAGCGCTTCTGTCAGTGCTGTGGAGAAGAAGGACCTCTCTGCATTTTGTCCTCTGTCTTTTAAAGCACCTCATCTTTACAGAGCCAGTGGAGAGAACCCATCAGCCAGGTTTTCCTTGCAGTGGTAGAGACAGAAGCTTGCTTTTTCCTAAGTGAGTTCATGACCAAAAAATGTGCTTTTATGCTCTAGAGAGACTAATATTTCAGGGCAGCCTATTTTCCAAGAGCCTGTGAAAATCTGAGCCATGTTCTAGGAGCCCTCTTTTTCCTGTCACCTCCCACCAATTCAGAAGGTCAAAGCTTTGCTTTCAGAGCCAATGGCGTACAAAAATCCCATTTTTCTCTACAGTTGCCTTGATTTCCCCCTGTTCAGAAACTGCCAATTGTTGACAGTTGAGGTAGTAGGCTGATAATGTGAATAGGAGTGGCTCTTCCTTTCAGAGACCTTGATTTACCCCACACACCTGAGAAATGCATTCTGCATGCAATCAGTCTGGCAGCATCCCAGGCATCTCTTTTTGAATGCATAACCACATTTCAAAAACAGCAAAAACTACTGGCAGGCTTCCTCCCCTGATAATTCTGCTTGAAAAGCAGTTAGAGGTAAAGCAGTAATGCACAAAGAACAAGAACAGTAGCTCCAGTTGCTCCAGATTTCCCCACAAAAAGAAGATATCACATCCAGAACTGAGAAAATCCCTACCACTGGTATTACAATTCACGCATCCATCCATTCCTTCTATTTCACCTGACATTCTCAGAGCTGAACAACATCACCAGCCAGCTTCTCTTCTGGCCAGCCTGCTGCTGGGCAGAGTCTATCTGTCCAGACATCTCCTTGGAAGCCCTCTTCATCTGCCTTTCTTGGCCTTGGAGGCAGGTGCCATGAGGAGGCAGCAGGCCTTTCCTTTCAGCTCCCGCAGATGAGAGAGGAACCCGTGCCTTGGGTGTAAAGTCTGTCTCTTGGGTTTAGTCTGTGAGAAAGAAACCTCTCCCATGGAGCAGTCCACATGTCAAGTGGTACAAGAGCCAGTCCACCCTGAGACACTGCTCCCTCCTTTCTCCTTCAATATCCCTACTCACTTTGAGTCCAGTTCCAAGGCAAAGTTTCCTGCCATGAGAAGTCACAGCCCAGCATCCTCTCTACTGGAGACATTTGGTTGCTTCTTTACTTTGCAGCACATTGTTGCAAAGTCCCTGGAGTCCAGGGAGCAAAGGCTGCCAAGGCGCCTTTTCTGTTCTTCACGCTGCTATTAGGAGGAAGCCCAGCACACACAGAGCTTTTCCTGGCTGGTTTCACAGCAGGAAGCAGTCAGGGAACAGTCTTAAAGCCACTTATGCTGGTATTTTAAAAGTGATGGCACTTTTCAGATTGCTGTTTTAGAGGTGAACAGAAAAATAAAGCCAAATCCAGTCACACTGCTGCCTGCTGCCCTGATAGGGAAGGACATCCAGTCTTTCTGGAAGTGTGATGAGAGGTAAAACAGAGGAGAAATTGCATCAAGAGTGAATTGGGCTACAAAGCACCAGTGTGAAGCACTGACAGTCTCTGTTAGCATTATAGGAATATCACCAGCTTTACAATATCATGATAGAAAACTGGCAAAGAAAATACTTGACTGCAGCAGACCTCACTCTGCACCTGGCCTGGTGCCAGCCAAGTTGTCCTCAGACAGCCACAGCACTCCCACTTTGCTAAGCTGTCCTCACTGCTGCTCAGTTCTCCCTAGAGAACATTCCTTCCATGTGCCATGGCAGCTTGATGTTAAACAACATGTGTAGCTCCACCTCTTACTTAGATTTTTAGCTCATGGAGACGCCTCTTTCTCACCTGACAGCATAGCCCAGGCTATTTGCAGGCATGGAGAGAAAGGGGCTTTTTTGTCAGGACTTAGGAGCGTAAGGGGTGGGATTGTTCCACATACCATTAGTACTAGTTTGACTTTCTACTATTCCTTAAGCAGCTAAATTAGAAGGCTAGCCATTTAAATTGAAAGTAGTGATTTTTGGCAGAGTATCTGCCTTGCCAACTACATCACAAGGAGATGATGGTGGGCAGCCTTTCCTGAGCAGTCAACAGCTTTATGCTGACCATTTCTTTCAGCCCAGGTTTCCCCTCAAGTAGCTTTCCAAGCTGGTGCTCTAAAACCGAAGCACGTAGTATGAGTGCACTGTGAACAGCTGAGCAGACTGAAGCAATCAGCCAAACAAAAGGCAGAGAGGAAGGGGTGATTCTGCACCTTGCGCAGCTGGAAGGCTGAGAGCCAGAGCCCAGCCTGACAACTCCCGGGGCACAGACAGCATGAAGGAATGAACCATGGTTTTGAGCTCCAGTCTTAGTGCTTGCTTACATGACTTTGAGTGTCATCTCATCTTCCCCATGTGAATTTTTCATCGTAGTTTGCTCCACCTACACAAAGCTGACCCACGAGTGCCAGATGAACTGCTCTACGGGCGCATGGGCTATCTCTCTGCACTGATATTTGTGAACAAGCACTTTGGAGAGGAAAAGATCCCTCAAAGTCACATTCAGCAGGTACTGTGCTTTTTGCTGATTTGTTATCTGTCTCTTCCCATGCAACTCACCTTTGGGCAGGTAAAAATCAATGCTAGATGTAAGGAACTCTGGCAATAAGGGAGAAATCATGGTATACCTGCTCTTCTTCCAAAGGGACGAAGCACCACATGTCCCCCACTTACCATGTAAATCCATAGGCAGTACTGGACTGGCATACATTTCATTCTACCCTCTGCTTGGGCAGAAAAACAAATCTCGTTCTGTGTCCCAATACTCGCTGTGCTGTGTCCAAGACAGCAACGTTTCCTTCACCCACATTTGTTCCCATCAACAGGTCTGTGAAGCAGTTGTAGCATCAGGAGAGAGCTTAGCCAAAAAGAGGAACTTCACAGCAAAGAGCCCACTCATGTATGAGTGGTACCAGGAGTACTATGTAGGAGCAGCCCATGGTTTGGCTGGGATTTACTACTATCTCATGCAGGTAAGAGGCATGAGGGGAGAGGCCCTTAGCAGCTGTTTCACATTTCTTTGAACAAGGAACAGCATTTGAATTGGCTCTTGGTAATGCCAAACTGGGAAAGATACCTTGTTTGATGGGCTTACTCTTGTGTTTATCATGCATTTCCAATTGTAAGGGTTTTCTTCAAATCTAAGATTGAATCTCCGACCTTGGAGATCTGTGGAGAAATGTGACCTGTGTTAACCAGCAGTGTCATGTACTGGAGGCCTGTGGCTCAGCTGGGTCTGAGTTTCTCCCTCATGTATAAAGTATTCACATTTGTTAGTATCTGCTGGCTGGCTCCCTGCATTTTCTGAGATGGTTACTTGGAGCAGTGTTAGATCATTAGAGTGATTTTTTTTCTCTGACAGAAAAGGAAGGTGAAAGAAATTGAGCTCATAGTAGGAAAGTGGGAAATGCCTTTGTATCCAAAGCAGAACCTGTTTCTAAATGTGAAAGAGGTGGGAGTTTGATAAAGGAACTGAGTTCTGCAGTGCCTGAAGCAGGCAGAGCAAGATAAGAGGCTGGGAGATGCAGTACCCCTTTGTTTTGATGATTTCTCACTATTTTGCACAACTCACTGGAGCTCTGTCAATATTCCCTTTTCTGGCTCTGAAAAAAATGAGGATGATAATTCCCCTATGTGGGTCCCTTTGTGCATATATTTACAGTGCTTAAGCACTTAGAAAAATAACAGTAATAAATAACATTGAATTTTTTAAAGAATCGAGAGCACCCATGAGCAACGCAAATTATTTTGGTCTAGAAATAGTCTATAATCTTTTATTAGACGTAACTCTCAGAGCAGGTGGAAAAGGAAGCCACCAGGTTTTGAGTATTTGAGCTTTCCTTCAGGACTGTCAAAGTTAAAGTCCATATACAGGATCAGTAGAAGTCCTGTGAATATGACTCTCTTCTGTGGCTCAGAGAGAAAGGGGTGGTTGGTGGTTTTTAAGTAGAAGATTTGGCAAGAGGAGGATGCAATGTGGTTATTGCCCAGGAGCACAGAATAGCTAGCTAGGAGCAGGGGAGACAGCGATGTGCTGTGAGCCCAAATTTGTACCAAGTCCCTGAGCTTGTTCCCAAATGGCTGTTTTAAATAATTTTAAGTGTAAGTCTCCCATAAAATACTGCATGGGCTTTATGCTTCTCTGCTATATGAAGTACAAGGAGCTTGGATCAGCCAAGCATGATGCACAAAAAGCCTTGGGAGAAGCAAGTGAAATATGGAGAGGAGAACATCTTTTATCTCTAATGGTTTTACAGCACAAGTATTGATTTTTAATTTTCCACTTACCAGTCTGGGAACAATGTGATCCGTAGATGAGAGTTCTCATTGCAGTCTGCCATGGGAAATTAGAACTGCACAGATTTCATGTGGGTCAGTGTCATTGCTCCACATGAAGAGAACACTGAAGCCACTGCCTTGCTTCTATCTGAGGCCAGCAGTGAAGTCAGCCTCTTGAAATTACCCAGCACCATCTATAAAGATACAGAATTGCAGCCTGCCAGCTGGGCTGAGATGCTCTAGATGCTAGGAATCATCCTTAATACTGATTTTAGACAGTTATCTCTTTACTTCAGATCTGGGTACTTGAAGCTGTTCCTGCTCATCTTTAGGAAAAGCAGCAGCAAGCTCTCTTGCTTAGAGGACCGGGTGACATGCTAGGGACAGTCTTTGTTTCTGGGATGCAAGGGCAAGACTGGAAATAAGTCCCTGCCAAAAGGCAGAGCAGCTTGGGGCTGAGTGGGTAATGTGAAGTGTGAAAGCCTGAATCAAAGCAATTACTTAATTTACAAGGAGCAAGAGGGAATGTAGACTTTGTTTCCACCTTTTGGGCAGACCTTGGGTCTCTTAAGGACAGACAGAATGGTAATTCTCCCTGATTTAAATGTTTTCTCTCTCTTAGCCTGGCTTTGGAGTGAGCCAAGTAAAGCTGCACAACACAGTCAAGCCCAGTGTGGACTATGTCTGCCAGCTCAAGTTTCCATCTGGGAATTACCCTCCGTGTATCGGTGACACCAGAGACCTACTCATCCACTGGTGCCATGGAGCACCAGGTGTAATCTACATGCTTGTCCAGGCGTACAAGGTACCAGAAACCTTGCAAAGATCCTTTAGAGACCCCTAAATGTGAAACTTCCTCTGGAGAAGATGCTGGGAGACCCCCTTGCCTGGAAGTAGGATGGCTTGTTACAGTGAAATCACCCCACAGGAACCACCGACTGATACAGAAATTAGTCTTTTAAAAAAATGTTTCTGAAAATATCCATCAGTTTTGTGGGCTGCCCTGTTGCAGGTGATGGATGGTGACAACTAGTTATGTGTGAAGTAATGGTCTTACATCCCCACCTCATGATATCAAAAATATCCTCCTTACAAGTAAACAGCAAAGTCACTTCAGCAGGAGACCCAAGCCTCTGCATCCCACAGGGATGCTCTTTGTTTGGAGGACATTGCCTCAGCAAGGACGACTATTTCTTGTCTCTGCAGGTCTTTGGGGAGCAGCAGTACCTGAATGACGCCCTGCAGTGCGCAGAAGTGATCTGGCAGCACGGGTTACTGAAGAAAGGCTACGGGCTATGCCATGGGACAGCTGGCAATGCTTATGCCTTCCTGGCACTGTACAACCTCACTCAGAACATGAAATACCTCTACAGGGCCTGCAAGGTAAGAGCTTGTGTGGGGCAGTAGAACAGCTTATTCACTTCTGCCTTCTACATCACTGCCTTGGCCTTTGAAACACAATTTCTAGTGGGGCAGACATGCGGCTAGATCTGACCATCTGCACCATAGTCCTTCAGCAGTGCAATCACTGTCTGACAGCCTGTACAGAAGGGATTTCCCTTAGTAGCCTTGCTCTGCAAGGGGTAACGTGAGGACAAGGGATAGTATTTTCTTTTCAAGATTTGCCTTTAACCAAATTTGAACATTTTTTGTACCTCTTTTCTCAGTTTGCAGAATGGTGTTTAAGCTATGGCCAACATGGGTGCCGGACTCCAGACACGCCATTCTCTCTCTTTGAAGGTAATCTCGGTCTCTAGCCTTGTGTTTTGCTCCTGGATCTAAGCTGGTACCAAGGAAAACCAAATACACTTTTCACTGGAGTCTTTGCAAAACTCAGTGTAGAGGATGGAAAGGAAACTGTACTCACTGGGGTTTTTTTGCCCTTTCCCAGAAGCAGTCTCCCTGTAGCACAGGCTAATGTCTTAGCTGGAGCATCTTGTCCCCTTAGGCTTCCCGCACAGATTTTGCATACAGATCTCAAGGGGAATTCTTTCATGGCTACAGGCCTCCTTTTGGTTATTTGTAGCCTGGCTTCTCAGACAGTCTCTCTTCTGTACATTTTTAAGGATTGAAATCCTTCATGAGTGTTCCAGTTTGATTCTAAAGCTGAGGAACAAATGGGCCTGCTTTTATGGACTTATTGGCTCCTATGGCACTTTGTGCCTCCTGCTAACGGCTCCCCCCAAATCCACCATCAGCAGGTATGGCTGAAGGAGCTAACCTAAGTTTCCCCAAGCTGTTGCAGGCCAAGGGACAACAGCAGTTCCATCAGTGATGACCTTGGGCAGCAGTGTCGCAAGGACCAGAGTTTCACAAAGCTGCCCAGTGTTGAACTTGTGGGTTGGTAAAGCAGAAGGGAGGGAGCTGGAGTGGGGAAAAGACCCATCGTGTTTTCCCACGTGCTTTTCAACATTTGATTAACTTCAAAATGCTTTTCCCCACTGAAGTACCAAAGTTGCTCGGGAAACCTGGGCTCAGACCTCGAAAATTATTTAGGACCTTTTCTTCTGTCTTCATCATTCATTCGCCCCCTGGAAAAACTGAGAAAAAACTGAGAAAAATGGTGCCCAAAGGGAATTTCTCTGAAGCACAGTGTTTTTTTACCCTCAGGAATGGCTGGAACGATTTACTTTCTTGCTGACCTGCTGGTGCCTACCAAGGCCAAGTTCCCTGCGTTTGAACTCTGAATCCTGCTTGGCAGTTTGCTGCCTGTATCCTTCTGCACTTGGAAACACAGTTCAAGGCTGCTTTCTCCTTTTTCCAGACTCATCGTTGTTCGCCTAACTGAACGTAAATCCATCCTCCTGAGGGCATGCTGAGTTCTCTAACATTTCTAGTTGTCTCATTACATTGTTTCGATTTAAAAGACAGAATGTAGATTTTGCTGGTGTCCCTTAAAAATGCAGGGCTGCAGGTGGGAGCAGGGAGAACTGTACAGAATTTTGTTGGCTACAGAGTTTTGCTATTTCCTGTATCCCATTTCTTGGGAAGAAGTTTTCTGTTGAATGTAACCTGGGCTATTTAACTTCTTTTTGTGCTAACAAATAGTTGCAGGAATTTAGCTGCCTTTTGAAAACAACAGATGGAAAACTGAAACTGTTGCCCTGGAAGTTGTTTACAAGTGTCTTCCTTCTGACCACCCAGAGAGCAGATGGTTCAGTATCTGGGCTGTGCCACATGAACCGAATGTGATGGACTGTGGAGTCTTATATATATTTTTAATATCTTATTGCAACTGGCAGAGCTGGAACTAACATGCCAAAGGCTTGTCCTGAGTTTGCACCTATCTGCTCTAAAGGCAAAGGCTATGTATAGCTCTTCTGTGCATTTGTTCCAGTGACAGACAAGTAATCCACTGCCATCTTACATTAAACCTTGCTAGTCTGTTGATCATCCAATGGCAAACTCCAGTCCAAAAGTGAGCTAAGCATGCTTGCCTTTTGTGGTCTCTTCTGGTTAGCTTTGAGAGTTTGTTTTGCAGTCTTTATTTAAATTTGTGTATTAGGTGGTGCCAGGTGCCCACCAGGAGCAACAAGGGAAAAGAAATGTATGCCACTGAGTTCTGTTAGTGTTTAACTTACTAGCTGTATAGATGTTATTTACATGTTTTCTTTTATAAGCTTTCCCAAACCTGGATAATTTGAATCACTTGTTTGCCATGCTAGTGCTTGTTGTAGTTTGATTTGCAACCACACATCTACACAACTGGAAAATCTGCACTAGGTTAACTGGCTTTGATGTGTCAGGCAGATCAGGTACTTGAAGGGGGTAAATCTGCTTTTCCATCGTTAGCTGATGCTGCACCAATTTGCAGAAATTTGGGACATGTAAAAAACTGTAAACCACTTTCTTAGCACTAAAGAAACACATGAGCTAAACACTGAGCTCAGGGAAGTTTACAGATGCAGCCACACAGCTTTGTGCTGTTTGAGGGTAGCTCCTCAGCCTGCACCCAATGTGGCCATGGGTTTTGATCTTTCAAGGGCTGAGCTGCTGAGTGCCTCAGGCCCCATAAGAGCAGGGGAGAAGTAGCAGGGCAGCACAGCCACACTTGTGGACCAGCAATGGCAAAGCAGGACCACCAAACGTGGCACGGTTACACTCAGACGTATACACGGAGCAGCCGATCCCCAGCGGCATAGGCAGCCCCTCGAGAACCTCCTGGATAGGCAGAGAGTAGAAACCAGCCCTGGAAGGCTGGCTTGTTTCCTCAAAGCCCATGCTTCTGCTGCCCTCATAGGTTTCTGAAAGTCCATCAAAAGCCTGAGTTGCAGAAAATCTCATCTCCTTGAGGCTGGGCATCCCTGTCAGAAGCCTTAGGCTCGTGTGGAATCAGCAGCAGGCATCCCCTATCATTCACAGGACCTAAGCAGCACAGGAGAAGCAGAGAGGAGTTGCCTAATCAAACAGTACTTGAAGTTACCTCCCAGCTTGGCTGGTGTGATGGCAGTGCAGGGACACTGCTCTGAGCCCGGGTTTCTCCTGGGCACCACTTCTGTAAAAGAAGATGGTTTGTGCAGCCTGGGTCATGGTGGCGTGAGAGCATAATGTCCCAGGGTTTGTACATTGATCAGGAGAGCATCAGGGCCATGTGTGCAACTGCTACGTGGAGCACTTTCTAATAAAAATGCTGAAACAACCAAACTTTGGGTTATTTTTACCCCTTGCTTTATAACCAGGATTCATGTCTGAAGAGATCAACATATGCCACAACAGCTGTGCTGGCAGCTCCTGGAGGCTCAGTGGCCTTCCAGCCACCCTGAGTGTTAAGAGTATTTCATAGTTTTCCCTCATCTCCAGTCCATCAGGGCCAGTCCTGGGCTTTCCCTTGCAGGCTGTTCTTTAATCCCAGGGCATCATTTTGCACTGCTGTCTCCATCCAAGGCTGCATCCTCCCTCTGTGGCTTCCATTGGAGACCACAGTTACTGTTAATTGCACCAAAATACACCTGTGCACAGTGCTGGCCACCAAAAGGAAGAGGTGGATCCTCCCAGGAAAGTACCCTCCTGCTTAATGAAAGGAGGAACAGGGCTGTCCAGCAGTACAGGCTTGAAGACCAAGCTGTCAGGAGTGGTACGGATAAAGGTGATCCTGCCCTCCAGCACAAGCATATATTAAGTTGCTTGAGGTCCTACACAACCTGGTTTTCCATAGTTTCTATTAAGGTTTGTGGTAAAGGTCTTGAGGAAGGGGGTCCAGCAATGAGGATGAGTAACCAGCATAGTGCAGTTTCAATGCTTACCCTTTCTTTCTCATACAGGGGTTTGGTGTGGTGCTGCCCACTTCCTCCCACCTTTGTGCCAAGGGGAGGGAGCAGGACCAAAGCAAGCTTTGAAAACACAACTGCACCTGTTTCAACAAGTTGCCTGAGAGGGACTTTATCACAAGTGTAGATATTTGACACTTTGTGATGGTTGTGTTTGTCCATGGTGGTGGTTTGTTTAAAAAACAAAAATAAAAATATAACCTATATTCCCAAGAAACAAGTAAAAAACACATTTTGAATGCTTTACCATCTGGCTCAGTTTGTGTTCACCTCGTGTATACTAGTGTGATCAGCAAGATGAAAAACATCCCAAATACTGTTAACCAAATGCCATCTGTAGGTGTGCATGTCTCCTGAGAGCCTGACGTGATTTCAGCTCTCAAGAGCTGACAGCAGCCTCAGCTGTCAAAGAGGTGACGTAGAGATAGTGCAAGAGAACAGATAGTGCTGTCTCTGCCTAAATTACTTCATTTCTCATTCCTACATACTAACTTTCCAAATGCCCACTAACAGTGATTAACATTGACACTAAATCTATGGCTAACATTATTTAAAGTTTTTGCCAAAAAATCTTGCCATGAGCTGTCCTCAGCCCCTGTAGCCTTCGCAGTCAGACACACTGAGCTGATAAATCCATTCGTGGACTACCACTGCAGTGATTTGATGCACACTGGTTTCCCTTTGAAACCACTTTGGAGTAGGCTGCTGGCTTGTGGCATGGCAGATGCTCTCCTAGAGTTAATAGGGAAAAAGCACAGCAGAAGAGATCTCAGCCTCCACAAACCCCAGCTCATCCCCCTGCCCCAGAACAGACATTGTTTCCATCTGGCAGGCTTGGAGGTGAGCCAGGTAGAGAATAAGGGTGGCACATCCCACATGTAGTATCTGGGAGAAGCAACCAGTGGGGCCTCAAAGCTGCTGGCTTTCACAAGCTATCCAGCCAGACCTCACTGCACCACTGTCTCACCTTTCCATCTTCCCCTATTTTATTTTGTCCATGTTTTTGCACCCAACTATAATAGCTTGGCCAAATCTGAGTGGGGTTTTCTGATGACAACACCCAAGGAAACGCGGCTGGGTTCAAGACCACAAGTCCTGCTCCCGGCCAGTTCCCAGCATATACAGTTAATTCATAGCAAGAGTTTTGTTCGGTTTTTTTTTTAGTTACGTATTATTTTTTTTTTACATTGGTAAGAACAACACAGGTTCCTCACGTGTTCCTGCCCAGAATGTCTTGAGTCCCTTGGCCAAAGTGTCCCCTGCATTCCTTTAGCTGCACCCAGGAAAGAAACCTGAAGGCCAATACCCAGACCAGGAAATTTAAACCCTCGGAGTTACAACTTGCATGCTATTCGTGCCTGAAGACAAACTCCAGCAAAGCAGGAGGCAGCAGATCAGCTCAAAATAAGCACCCGAGGAAACAGGCTGGACCCCAGCCAGGCTCTCCCCAGCAGGGTTGCTAGCTTGGGGACCCCTCACAGAAGGGTGCTGGTGGCCCCAGCAGGTGGCAGTGCAGCCTGTCAGCAGCAGCTACTCTGTCACTTCAAGCGCATACCCGCACTCCTCAGCTGCTAAATCCTGCCTCCGGAGAGCTCGGATTCAGCTCCTGGGAAAGTCACTCAAACCAAAAGAGCCCACACGAGTGAGGTTGTATTTGTGTACTGTGTGGGATGACAGATGTGAGAATCATAGAAGCCCTTCCAAAATGCGTGGCCTCTGAGTCATATACACCCCTGGGGAAAAAAAAAATATATATCTATATATATAAATATATGAATAAATAAAATCTTTCCCAGTCCTGCCTGAAGCCACCCAAGTTCCCTATAGGGGAGGACAACTCATGCTCCTTAGGCAAGTTATCAAGGAAATGCTCCACATACTGGGTGAAAATACTTTATCAGCCCACGTCGGCTTTACAGACATTGCTCAAGCCCTGCCACCAACCACTCTCAACATGCAGTAAATAGAGAGTCAAATACTCCCTTTTCCACAGGTTGCCCTTGGCTCTTTGAAGTCTCCTGCACCAAACATACCTCCCCCTAGAATGCTATAGGGATTGGGTACATCCCAAAATGGCAAGAGTATCAAGAAAATCCAACTGGGCACATGTGTAAGGGTACCAAGGCTCATCACTGAGGTATTTGTCAAGGGAAAAACCCAGCCTAGTAGAGCTGAAATGGTTCCTGTAGATGGGCTTGTAGTGCTATCTCTCTCCCCGACAGGGCTAGAGCAACCTTGGTCTCCCTCACCTGCTGATTGCCTTGGGAAGCAACCCCCTGCTTTGGGCATGCATGAGGACAGAGAAGGACAGGGACAAATTGGGCCTCAAGGAGTGAGGGGGTCTCAGCCATGTGCTGTTTCAGGTTTTCAGGGGGATCTCTGTCCACAGCGGGGGTGCAGTGTTACCATGCAAACTCACTCTTAATGCAGCAGGAAGCAGATAAGCCCAGGCCGACATAGACTTAAACCCCCAAATTCAGTGTCACAAATGGTGTAAATGGATACTGCAGCATCTCCATAGCTGTGCCTCTCAGCTTACCAAGCACAGTTCAATGACCTTGGCAAAAGGTATTTTTTACCTTTATGTGGGCCAGTTCTGGAGCTGCATGGACTTAAACTGATTGAGGGCAGTTTAGGATCCAGCCCCTCTGCAACAGCTGAACGTAGGAGTCAGGGGGAATTACTTAACTTTGAACAGTTGGTCAAATTTGAAGTGTAGCTAATAAGCTTGTTTGTGCCTGACCTTAAGACCAAGTCTTGGTTGGATCCCAGCAATATCTGACAGGCAGATTTTTGTTGTTTCATTTTTCATTTTTTGTTTGTTTGGGTTTTTTTGAAAGAACAAGCAAACTCTTCCAAGACTGAGGATGCCACTCATCAAACATCCCCTTACCATGAACTGGAAACAGATGCACCACCACTCTCACTTTAGGACAAATGTATTTACATTCCTCCTACACTCACTGTCTTTGCAAAAGATTACAAAATATCGCAACATACCAGCTGGGCTTCAGAGAGCTCCTTCCCAGCTCTGGAGCAAGGATCAGGGATGTTGCTACTGCAGAAGTGATGTTGCTTGGCTTGGGTGGTGCTCTGCAAGCCTGTAAAGGTTGCTGGGCACTACTGCAAACATGGTATCTGGAGTCTGGGGATGAGCATTGCCCTTCACCCTTGTGCCACCCCACTGGCATAATTAACCTTTCAAAGCAGAGGATGAGCATGAAGATCTCTGCCTCCTGGGCAGGTGCAATGCACGGCTGCTCTGAGACCCAGAGAGGACCAGTATATCTCTGAATCCTGCAGGATTTTTCCTGTGTCAGCATCAAACCCACTCCCTCAAAAGTTGTTGGGGAAAAGCAGAACAAAACTATTCTCAATATAAATGCTGATTCAAGACAGTCTGCTATTGCCTCACGCACAAAGTTTTGTATTCCCAAGTGTTCCCCAAGCCAGCTTTCACCCTTAGCATGGTGGTCCCTGCCTCTTCATTCTGCAGCAGACACTTCTGTTTTACCTCTCTCCCTACCTCAGTCACCCACTTGTTTCTGTCTCCATGCTGCCACTTCTGGGGTAGAAGGGTGGTAGTACTTTGGATCATTTCACAAATCCAGTTTACAGCAGCACAGCAAGGAGAAGGCAAAATGCAGTGTAAGGGGGAAGGCAAAACCAGCTTATCACAAGGAAACCTGAACCCTCCTTCAGCTCTCAGGACTTCCAGGAGGAAGTTCAGGAACTCCCATGAACAACCCTATTCCCAGTATTTGGACATTCTGGATGCTAAGAGTGCCAGCAGAAAGGAAAGGAGAAAATTAAGTCCTCTTTCATGTATCCCTCAACTTCAGAGGCAGAAAAGCCATTTGTTTTTGCCACCCTCTTTTCTGGACAGGAGAACTTGCAGCCACCCTTCACTCTCAGATGCCCTGCAATGCCTTCACTTACCCCAGAGGGTGAAAGATGACAAATTTGGCCAAAAAAGTACAAATAGATACTCTAATGACTGGCCACCCTTGAAGCCTGCATCAAGGAAGACAGACAGAAATGGAGAAGGCACAGAGGCAGCACTAAAAACAACTCATAAGCCTTAGGAAGGGAAAAAAGAGCAAGACTGTGAGGAGCCATTTAACTCCATCTACTCATGGCCGGGGAATTTCTTGCTAGCAGGACACGTGTCAAGTAGCCCTTGTGAAAAGCTCATTTTGCAGCAGTTGCAGTTTGCTGCAGCATTTGCAGCGTTTGCAGGCGGTAATCTAATCCACTGGTAGTATTTTGCTTTCCATAAACCCCATTGGAGCCAGGCCCTTAAATAGTTACACTGTAGTATAGAGCTGCATACAAGGGAAGAGCAAATGTTCCACGTAACGGCTGCTGGCCTTTATGAGACTGAGGAGTCGATCATATTTCCACCATTTTGCCAACTTTTATTATAGATACCCCTCTTCAAGGATACCCCTAAGTGGTGAGGGGGAGACCACAGTGATGCCAAACAGCTTCCTCACAGGGGACATACAAAGCACCCCTTAATTGCAGGGGTTTCCCCTATTCCCAGAAGACTTTTGGAACAGTTTTCTCTGTAAATGAGGTGTTCCGCCTCCATCCTGACACCCCCAGTAGTGGACAGGAAGGGATTGATCAGATTTTTATGAGTGGCTGAAAAATAGAGAGAGACATACCTCCAGAAATAAACTTTAGGACACTCCAAGAGAATCACCATAACATACAACCTTTGATGGAAATATATCCCACATCCAGGGATACCCTTGTTGAGAATTCAGAGCTCATTTATCACCATGGGAAAGAGGACAAACCCCACCTGAGTGACAGCTACAGCAGGTGGCAGTTAGGTGACAGCCACATCCAGATACAGCACAGCAGTTCCCAGAATTATGCTCACCATCCTATTAGACTGCAGTGCTTAATGTTTGCAAGCCTGAAAAATTCATCTGCAAGAAGCTGGGCTCCAGACCAGAAGTGGTAAGTTGCCAGTGGAAGCATTTTGGAACCCCTGGTGGTTCATCATCACAGGGGATAAACTCCAAGGTGTTTATAACCCCCAAGGCTGGGAAATACCTCATTCCAGGAGGGCTGACCCCATGCTCTACAAGCATATGGAGAAGACAGTCTGATGTAGGGATCCCAAATGAGTACTGGGGTTTGGGAGCATGCAGACCCTTTTTAAAACAGAACAATCATCTTTCATCATCTTCCCTTCTCTTTTATTATATTCACAATGCCAGTAGGCCCAATTCCCTGGTTTTCAGCAGCAGTAATCTCATCGGCTTATTCCAAAAATCACTTAGCCTTCCACTGAACAGTCTATGCATTCAAGTGTGCAATTACTGCCTTGTAAACTCCAGGAGAATTATATTAGCACTTACTCCCTATACCCCAAGTTTGGGACAGGTGGTGTCAGCAAGGGTGAAATAGACTTTCTCTGTAATAACAGAAGTATGGTCTGACATCCTCTTCTTGATTTTCCTGCTTTAAATATGATAGGTATTTTACTGCAAGAGGACCTGATTTGGGACTCTTCCCAGCTGCAATTTTCACAAAACCTATAAAGAAGGCAGTCACCTTCCTACAAATTTCCCTCCTTCTTTCTAATTTTGCTGGAATTAGAGTAAAAAAAAAAAAGTAAAAGATATCACTGAAAGAATGCAGAAATATGAACAAGCAAGGCAAATACTAGAGCCTCACCTTCTTAAGAAACCAGGCCGAGAAGAGTGAATCACATTACTCAGAGTATGGAGGTTGCAGTCAAACTATTCAGTTAGAAAATGGATTAGATATACCTGAACAAAACTCTTTAATGATCCACATGCAGCTTGGATCTTCCTTAGGTAAATGACAGATAAATTCCCCAATGAACTGCACCATTTGGAAAAAAGAAAACCCTACTACATTACTAGCCTCAACACATTTTCAACTATAAACAGTTCATGCTCTGTCCATGCAGAGCTGCATCCTTTAATAAGTTCAGCTGATGGAAGTTTCACATGCCATCCTGCCACCACTTCTGGTCTGAGAGGAAGGTCACCAAATCCCAGGATGGTTTGGGTTGGAAGGGACCTTAAAGCTTATATTGTTCCAACCTCCTGCCATGGACAGGGACACCTTCCACTAGACCAGGTTGCTCAAAAGCCCCATCCAGACACATCATTTCCAGATGTGCTCCCACTGTTTCCTCTGTCCAGTCAGCTCAGGACAGTACCCCCACGACCCTTTTGAAGGCAGCTTTGAGAACTCCACTAGGAATTAGGAGAAAGCTTCCATCCACTTAGAGTGGCTGGAGGTCTAACCCACTAAAAGTTAGACTCATGCTTATAACATCTCTACATAACACTGACAATTCTCAAAACAGCATATTTTATCAAAAGAGAACAGGTCTGGAGGTGGTTTGAAAGGTTCCCAGATGAGACAGCATTGCCTTGGACTCAGCAGACAAGTCTCCTTCCTCAGTCTGCAAATGAGCAGAAAAGCCAAGCTGAAGCTGTTCCAATGAGTCATTTGGCTGCTCTCTGCTATGGTTTTTTCTCACTTCTTTTGCTCATTTTCCAGCATCTCTGATGCAGAGTTTCTCATTATTTCTTGGCATGGCACATCACAGAGGGACCCCAGTTAGAGCTTGAAATCTGACAATGCTTCTTCTGCATTAGTCACACTGATGCCTTTTCCTGGTCTTGAAATCAAGAGTCATACACGGTTAGAAGGGGAAAAGGGATTTTACCTTGGTATTTATTTTAAGGATCCTTAGGTGCACACGTCCAGGTCATATGCATCGAAATGCACCACGCCAAATGCCCTCCCCCAAAAGATCGGGTGTAACATTATAGATCTTACTAATTAGCATATTTATCAAAGATTCCCCAATGAGAGGCTCAAGTGAGACCCCCTCCCCAAGGAGCCTTCCCCTGGATGGTTCTATCTTGGTTTACAGAATGTGTTCTGGAGAGGACCTTGGGGTCTGGGGCACACTGATCCCTAGCTATGAAGCTTCTAAAATGTTTAGTCTCTTAGCTTGACAAACAAGTCCAAGAATGCAGGCAAAAAGCACTAGGAGTACAGAAGTTGTAAAAAAAGTATAATAGGGCTATAAAAGAAAAGGCAAAAAATCTTCATGGCATCATTTCCCCCATTTTAGAGACTAACAAAACTCTACATTGTCTAGTCTCTACTCTATTCTTTACCCACAGAACCAGTTTACACAACTGGCTGCTCCACACGCTGTTACACAGATAATAACTACAATTACAGCTATTACGAATATTCTTTTACCCAGGCCCAGTTTGGTAACCATAAGGTGAGGGTATCAAAAATATGATCAAAATTTGTTATTTCTAGAAGCTACTTCATGTAGAATTTGAGTTCCCTTCCAAATTTCATCCAAATCTTTCTTAATTCTCCCACTTTGGTCCACATAAGAACCTTGGACACATTTTAGATGACAGTCTTACGCAATTCATGGGGTAAGCCCTGAACCATGGTTACCAGTTGGGCAAACAGCAAACACACAAAAAACAGTTTAAACCGCATCTTTCTGATTTGTATCTCTGTCTTCTTGGTGATTTCGGGAGCAGAAGCTTTCTTCACCCTGGAGTAGTGAATCCGGGGTCCCTTGCCAGCAACCTTGACCGCAGTAAAAGTGGTCAGCAAACCTTGGAATGGTCCCTTCCACTTGGCTTGCAAGGGGTCGCTGTCCCACCACTTGATGTAGACCCAGTCTCCAGGCTGGAATGGATGAGCAGGTGTGTCCAATCCTATTGGTTTGGATAACACGACGAATCTCTGGAGCTTCTGCAAAGGGGAACTCAGAGCCATTAAATATTTCTGCAAATCATTTTTACCTCTCATATGAATTTCCCCTGGGATATGTGGAACCTGGTAGGGCCTGCCATATAATATTTCATAGGGACTGATGTTGTCCCTTCTCCTTGGCTGTGTGTGGACTCTCAGCAAGGCTAGAGGCAGGGCTTGAACCCATGTCATGGATGTCTCTTGACAAATCTTGCAAATCTGGGTTTTGAGGGTCCCGTTCATGTGTTCAACTTTGCCACTTGCCTGGGGCCTGTATGGTGTGCAGGTCCCAGGTAAGTCCCAAAATCCTGCTAGCTTCCCCAACCACTGTTGCAACAAAATGTGGTCCCCTATCTGATGACATTCCCAAAGGAACCCCAAATCTTGGTATTATATGATTGAGCAAAGCTCTCCCTACTTCTTTTGCTGTGTTGGTGCGATGGGGGAAAGCCTCAGGCCATCCACTGATGGTGTCAACCAGTACCAGCATATACCTGCATCCCTCTTTGCATGGCATCTCAGCAAAATCTATTTGCCAATAATCTCCTGGGAGATCTCCTGTCTTTGTGACTCCTAACACAACTCTCTTGCTTGTGTCAGGGTTGTTTTTACAGCAGGTTTCACACTTGCTTGTTACAGATTGTACAATATCAGTCATCCCTCTCCCTATCACTACTTTCCTCAAATGTTTTAAGAGATTTTCTGTTCCCCAATGGGTACTTTCATGCTCTGCTTGGGCTATTTCCCAAAGGATCAGAGATGGAACTACGACTTGTCCTACTGGGGTAACAGCCCACCCACCTTCTTTGATTTCAGCCTTAAGGAACTTTATTAATTTGTGATCTCTCTGATCGTATTTTGGGGTAAATGATGACAAATCTATCTCTTTCTGTGGTACCACTGCAAAAATGCCTTTTTCTGCAATCCCCCTTGCTGTTTTGTCAGCAAAACGATTTCCCAGTTCAGGAGCTGTTTTCCTTTTTTGATGACCCTTGCAATGCATGATAGCCACTTCCGTAGGCTTCCAAATGCTCTGTACAAGTGCAAGAATCTGTTTAGCATGCTTAACTTCATTACCTTGAGCAGTCAGCAGGCCACGTTCCTTCCAAATAGCTCCGTGGGCATGCACAACACTGAAGGCATATTTGGAATCAGTCCATATGTTCACCTTCTTCCCCTCACTCAGTTCTAGAGCTCTCGTTAGTGCAATGAGTTCAGCTTTCTGAGATGATTCCTCTGGAGGCAAGGCTTTTGCCGCAATGATTTTATCTGAGGTGGTTACAGCATAAGCAGTCATCCTCCTACCATTTCTCATGAAGCTGCTTCCATCAGTGTACAATTCCCAGTCTGGATCCTTCAAAGGAACATCTTTCAGGTCTGGTCTGCTGGAATAAGTTTCCTCTATTGTCTGCAAACAATCATGCTCAGGCACACTGTCAAGTAATGTGGATGATAAAAATATCGCAGGGTTTACCACAGAAGTTGTCTTTAGAGTAACATCATCCTGTTCTAATAACACAGATTGGTATTTGAGCATCCTGCTAGGGGAGAGCCAGTGTCCCCCCTTTTGCTCCAGCACATTTATCACTGCATGGGGTACATACACGACAATGTGCTGTCCAAGGGTGAATTTACAGGCCTCCTGTATCAGAAGGACTGTTGCTGCCACAGCTTTCAAGCATCCTGGCCAACCCTGGGCTACATTGTCTAGTTGTGTTGAGAAACAGGCCACAGCTCTTCGCTGGTCTCCAAGGTGCTGTGCCAGTACCCCCAGAGCAACATTCAGTCGCTCATGTGTAAAGAGTTCAAAAGGTTTAGTCAAGTGAGGCAGCCCCAGAGCTGGGGCTGACATCAAGGAATGTTTCAGCTGTTTAAATGCAGCCCTGGCATTCTCTGTCCACATGATTGTCCTTTTTTCAGCTGCTTTAAGGACCTCATATAAAGGTCTTACCAATATACCGTAGTTTGATATCCATAGGCGACACCAACCTACCATCTCCCTTATGGTATGGGGCTCTGGAAGTCGACAGATGGCTTCCTTCCGCTCTCTGCTGAGTTGTCGATGTCCACGGAAAATTTCCAGGCCCAGGTATATTACTGTTTCCCTGGCAACCTGTGCCTTCTCTTTCGAGATCCGATACCCACTTTGGCCCAAAAAGTTCAACAGACTTACAGTGAGCTCGATGCAGTCATCTCGTGTCTTGGCCACTATCAAGATGTCATCAACATACTGGAGAACCGCTCCTCCTGGTTCTTGTTTCCTCCAGTCCTCAAGCTCCTTTGCCAGCTGGTTTCCGAAGATGGTTGGGCTGGTTTTGAATCCTTGTGGTAAAACTGTCCAGGTGAGCTGAGTCTTTCTCCCTGTTTCAGGATTCTCCCACTCAAAAGCAAAAAGTTCTTGGATATTCTTATGCACAGGAATGCAGAAAAAGGCATCCTTGAGATCTAAAACAGTGAACCACCCTAATTCATTTGTTAGTGTTGTCAAAAGTGTGTAAGGATTCTCTACCACTGGGTGTATGTCCTCTGTTAATCTTGTTGATTTCCCTCAAATCCTGTACCAACCTGTAGCTTTTACCATCAGCTTTCTTTACTGGCAAGATTGGTGTGTTGTACCTGGATTCACATTCCACTAACAACCCAAATTTGAGAAACTTTTCAATCACAGGTACTAATCCCTTGCGAGCTTCTAATTTCAGAGGATATTGTCTTTGCCTTACTGATGTAGCCCCTGCTTTGAGTGTAATAGTCACAGGTTCAGCTTTTTTGGATCTCCCAGGAGAATCATTGCCCACACTATTTGAATGACAGCCTCTTCAACTTCCTTGGGAATTTTTCCATGGCATTCCTGTACAAGTATAGCAGCTGCTTCAATAATTTTAGATTCTGGGATTATAACTTTCACTCCCCCCTCCTTGGAAAACTTAATTTCTGCTTCCAGTTTTTCCAGTAAATCTCTGCCTAACAATGACATTGGGGAATTTGGCATATACAGGAACTGGTGAGTAACCCAGTGTTTTCCCAATTTAAATTTTAAAGGTTGGAGAAAAGGCCTTGTTTCACTTACCCCTGTAGCTCCAATCACATCCACAGTGTCTTGACTCAGTTTACCTTTTCAAGTATTTAACACAGAATATGATATTAACTCAACAACCACCCATTTTTGGTATCGCTTCAGCTTTTCCATCTGTTCTGGGACATTGGGATCCCAGCCAGGGTTTGCTAGGGGATAGATATCATTAACTGACCCTTGGAGACTCCCAGTTGCAATTTGAGTTTCTATAGCAGATATAGCTATATAGCTATCTGACCATTTCTCTCTCTGTTTTATCCAATAATTCATCTAGCATAACATTTCGATCATCCCAATCTGGATTTTGGGATTTTATGGCCATTTCTACACACATAGCTACTCTCTCCGGGTTGTCCCTGTACTTCCAAATTGAGTTTTTCCACTGCTGTAATTCTCCGAGGGAAAACAGCGTCTTTATATAAATCACTCCTTGATTTCCCACAGCCTGTCTCAGAGGTGCTTCTAACGCAAGTTCTTCCTCCCCCCCTTTATCTGTTCTGGACCTTGTGTGTTTAGCGACGGGACTGACTGCTTTCATAGCTTCTCGGGCTATCCTGCCCCTTCTTCTACCACCCTCCTCGTGAGAACCATCTGCATCAGAATCATCCCATTCGCTTTTGATTGAAATTGCTTCATTGGTTTTAAAGATTGTTGCAGCCAAATGTTGATGAAGAACTGTCTTGCTTTTTGCGGCAGTGGAGGGGTAGGGAGGCAGGGGCTGCAAGCAGGTGCTCCCGTCCCTAGTTCTGCAAGAGCCGCCTGGGTCGGGGCCATCCCGTCTGCCCTCAGCTTTAATGTTGGCCGCGCCGCAGGGTGGGGAGAGCGAGCGGCTCCTCCTGTCTCTGGCTTGGAAACTTGCGGTTCTCCGTACCGGGGAATGCCGCCGCAATTGCCCGTGTCCATTTCTGCCTTCACTTCCGTGTTTGGGGTACTCGGGGAAAGGTGGCCAGCCTGCCCCTTCCCCTCCCCCTTCCCCGTCTCTGCCTCTGGAGCTGTCAGGGGGTGGTGGCATACCTGCATCTCTCCCACCTCTGTGCCCGCCCTCCGCCCCTGACGAAGCTGGGGCGGGGGAGGCTCCACGCCGCTCCTCTGACTTGGAGCTGGCCGCTCGCTCCCTCCCCTGCCCCCGCTCGGACAGTGGCGGAGGCAGGGGAGGCGACGGCGGCGACGGCGGAGCCACTGTCCCTCCAGCTCCCGCCCCCACCCCCACCTGTGCGGGCTGCCCTGGTGGTTGAACAGGGTGGGGAGACCCCTCCCCATCGCGCAAAGCTGGGGGGCCATGATATCTAGATCTGTCATATCGATTTCTCTGTCCGTATTATTATACAAGCTAGCTTGTTGCGGCTTTTTCTTTCCCTTTCTCCTCCTCAAAGTCATTTCCATATTACTTTTGTCTACTACATATGCTTCTTCCCTGTTCAGATACACAGTAAAAAGTTCTGCATATCTTAGCTCATCAAACCTACGTAATGATCTCAATTCTACCATCAGGTCAGTAATGATGTCACTTTCCAAACTCCCATAGCGAGGACGATTTCCTTGACTTAATTTTAAAGTCAGCCAAACCCGTGTGGACAGTCTGATCAATTCTCAGCTGTCCAAAGTAGTTTTTCGCCCTGTCAGCCATCTCCAGTGTTTTATTATCAATTCCAATGGGCTGTTAGAAGGGATTTTTTCATTTTCATCTGAAAAAACACCACCCATGTTTGCTCACAGACAGAAAAACTCTGCCAGAGGGAAGCTTTTAACTCCAGAATTCAGCCTGCAATCTGGCCTCGGAATTCCAACTTCCCGGGCAGTTTATCTAGGTTACTACACAAACACTTCAAAACAGCACTTTAAAATACTAAAAAGCAACTAGTTTCAGCAAACAGTAAATGTGCACGCGTGAAAATCTGGTCTCAACAGGATTCAAACCCACAGTTTCCCAACATCCCAACCAACCAACCAACCAACCTCTGAGCCACTCCTGCAGCTGCATAGGGTGCAGCCTCTGGGCTCCTGTGGACTCCACGGAGGGCGTCCCCTCCTTTCCACACTTTGCAGGAAAAAGTTTAAGCTTTCCCCTTTTGTGGGCTTCTGTGCCCCAATCTTTCCAACCCCCTCCGAGATCTCCTTCCCTAGTGCTAGCGCAATCTCGATAATATCGATCCCCTTTTCACTCACCTCTCTTTCCATGCTTCTGCCTTTCCATGCTGGGTCCTGAAGTCCTGGTCACAGTCTTAGACTGTGGCTCCGGCCCCTCTGTAATTTGCCGGCAAAGAGAGGGGCAAAGCAAGATGTGTTCCAACCCAAGACTGCGAGTTTCAAGGTCTTTAGGGTCCCTTCATGGTCGCCAGCAACTGATGCCTTTTCCTGGTCTTGAAATCAAGAGTCATACACGGTTAGAAGGGAAAAAGGGATTTTACCTTGGTATTTATTTTAAGGATCCTTAGGTGCACATGCCCAGGTCATATGCATCGAAATGTACCACGCCAAATGCCCTCCCCCAAAAGATCGGGTGTAACATTATAGATCTTATTAATTAGCATATTTATCAAAGATTCCCCAATGAGAGGCTCAAGTGAGACCCCCTCCCCAAGGAACCTTCCCCTGGATGGTTCTATCTTGGTTTACAGAATGTGTTCTGGAGAGGACCTTGGGGTCTGGGGCACACTGATCCCTAGCTACGAAGCTTCTAAAACGTTTAGTCTCTTAGCTTGACAAACAAGTCCAAGAATGTAGGCAAAAAGCACTAAGAATACAGAAGTTGTAAAAAAGGTATAATAGGGCTATAAAAGAAAAGGCAAAAAATCTTCATGGCATCAACACTACAAAGAGGAGCATTTTTACTGCACTTAGAAAATGCTCAAAAGATACTGAGGAAGAAATCAGTACCTAAAACTCCAAATACACAAATATAGAACAAAGCAATGCAAAATTAATTCTACAGCTATAATATTATGTCCTTCTGAGTCTTGTGAAAGAGAGTCTGGGAAATGAAAGGTCTTCACAGAAGCACTTCATTTCTCAGATGAAGAAACATGTGAATAATTTCTCACCTGATTAAACAATTATCATCATGCTCTGCCATTGATTATTCCCTGTACTTCAGAGTCGGGAAAGTATTGCCACGGCACGAACATGAGCTCTGGCTGGATTCACAGTGATCAGGAAGAAGGTAGCATCCCATGTCTCAGATAGCTGCCGGCCCTTTAGCCTTTGCAGAATTCTCATCTTGCCTCTGGCCAGACCTGCCAGTTCAGCCAGAGGGGGAAAGGTGGGCAGAAAACCTCACTGCTCCCAGCCAGCAATGCCCAGCCCTGGAAGCTTGCAGGAGATGTGCCGTATGAAGGTAGGTCACAAAGAACTAGGCTGAGTATTTGTTTGGATGTCCTTTGCACACATGCAAGGCCATGCCGTTTGAACCCAAGGAATGCACAGCCCACCAGCACAGAAACTGTCACTAGCTCCTTAAAAGGACCATGAAAGTTTGAGACGCTTTACTTAACTGCTGCAAAGGTCATTTGCCTTTGTGAAAACTGAGTTACAGTTAAGGGTACCACAAAGACTGGCCAAGAGTCTCAGAGAGCTGTTAAAAACAGCAAGGATCTCTTGGCCATCTGTTCTACAGCAGGTCAGGCACCCCAAGAGCCCAATAGCTGTTGGGCACATTTTCTTCAGCTCCAGCTAAATCACTGGACATAACCTTTAGATATGACACAGGGCTAGAAGGCTTTCATGGGCACAAATTTAGGGCTGGAAGAAAAGACAACACACAAAAATCCAACTGGCAGTTTGCAATGGCCATAGAAAGGTGAAAAGCACCATCCTCCAGCTGGGACTAAATGAATTAAGAAAAAAAACAGGCATACTAGAAGACTTTTCAAACCCTGGAACAGGGAACTGGAAAACAAACTGAACTGTGAGCTTCTTAAAGTGAACTGGAAGTAATGAAATTCCCCGTATCTTTGCTTTCCAGAGGGGTCGAGCATCTTCTTCTGTCTCATGGGATGGGGATTCAGGACCCATGATCTGGCCACTGTGCAGACTTGAATTGCTCCCAAAACTCAGAACAGAAAATGTTGTGCCAGACCCTTGTTTAACTGTTCCCATCAATTCAACATCCCAGTATTTGCAGATGATAACATTTCAAGGTACAAGGTACCAAAATTCTGTGTTTACACATTTTCCTAGCTCTTCCTATGCCTTGAACCCACTTACCAGACTGCCTGCCTGTATTTGTGTCTGCTTGTGTCCTCCTCTTACCACCATTTCCCATTAGGATCTTTTCCTCTTTAGTTTAAATCCTAATCATGCAACACACAATGTACAGCATAACACATGTTTTTGTGGTTCCAGAGACATTATTAGAAACAGACTTAGCCATCACTTGCTCTTTTGAAATTCACCTGTAGTAACTGATTTCCAAAATGAAGTGAGTTGAGACACCTTGATTTGGAGGACATTCAGCTTAAAAATCCGTGACAGGAGGCCACAGGGTGGTTTGGTTTTTTTTGAGAGGAGAGTGTGCATCGCTTTCTGAAAACCCAAGACTAAGTCTCTCAAAATCACTTGTGACTGCTGAAATCCTTGTCCAATAAATAACAATTACCATCCTCATTACTGAGCAAAGGCTGACAGGAAAAGCAGGTTTGTGCCAGAGGGAAAAAAAATCCTCAGTGCCTGAAGCTGCCAACAACACATTCCTCCTGGCAGATGTCGTCTTCTCCCAGGAGCTGCCGCTGCCACTTTCTACTGGACTATTTTCTTCAGCTGTTTAATCCCTCTGCAGCAAACACACTGCTCCTCCTCCCAGCAGCAGACCACAAGAGTGAGGGTTCACAACTGTGCTGTGTCTTCAGGTTTCTCCTTCCTTTTGAAAGTACAGGACTGTGGGACTTGTCAAGTTGATTAGGAATTGAGGAATGTCAGTTTTGAACTCTACTGTGAAGCAAGCAGATCTGCTAAATGACATGCGCTGGGAGTGGGGGCAAGGTGCTTTTTAGCATTCACCACCCTCAGACAGAGAAGCAAACATGCTACCCAGGATTATCAGCACACTTGTATTAAGTGTTAAAACCCACAGCAGACAGAGTTGATTATGGTTTTTTAATTACTGCTAAAATTATAAAAACACTAGACAAATCTTTGTAGAAATTGCACCTTTGAAAAGGATAGATAAAAATTCTGCTTCCATAATGGCAACAAAATGGGAACTGCAAGAAGGTTAAAAAACAGAAAAGAAAAAGAAAAAAGAGATGCAAAGAGAAAATGGCAGAGATTACAGTGATGCTCTGAAGAAACATAAGCTCCATCTAATTTTACAAGAGACTGAGAGTCTCAATTCCTTTCAGATCATAAAAACCACAAATGGGAGACAGGTATCTCCAACAGCAGCAGGCACAAATGCGATACTCCAACCTCACACCTCTCAGGCTGGTTATTATGACATTATTAAACGTAGAACAGCCCCCCACTCCAAGGTACCCTTATAAAGGCTGTGTTAAACTGACATTCAACTCAGGAAGAAGGAGGAAAGGCACTGGCAGGAGGCTATTAACACTACATTACTTCCCATCCTTTGGGAGACACATCCAACAAGGGAAAGGTTAGATAGCCACAGCCACATTCCCAGATGCCTTGATTCTCACATCCCCCAACTATCTCAAGATGATTTTTCTGTAATAAGAAACCTGCACACTCATTGCAGGGAACAGCATTGAAACTAGGAGATGATATCTTTTAAAACTGCTATACAAATACTAAGCCCTCAAAAGCTTGCAATTTAAATCTAAGCAATTTCCTTTGTCCCTGCCAACTCACTTAAACACAATAAGAATTAATAAAAGAACATAATCAGTCGTTACCTGTATGTAACATTCACAAGGACAAATCAAAAATGAACACGCATGAAACGATTTCACAACAGATTCTGAAGGGGATGCACTGGCTTGTGTTCACTGCAGTACAACAGATTTAAAGAATTCATGACATTGGGTTTTGTGTTAGACAACTCTTTCATGCAGCATAACCTGTCAGGACCTAATCTCCCTCCTATTTCACAACCCCCAGAACTGCAGAAGTGAAGCTGCCTTCCACTGTATTTCCTTCCCACTGTGACTTGAATTGTCTTTGCTATAAACAATCACCCAGATCAGCTTTGGCACTTAGGGTCCAGCTGCACTTACTGTTCCCACTTCTAGGATCCAATATTTCTCAAGCAAAAAGGTAGAAATAACCTTCTAAGCAAAGTGTTAAAAAACCTGTACGTACACTCAAAGCAACCCACAGCCAGCTGTTGCAGTTCTATCAGCTTAATGGAGTTGCTTGAGATGATGAGTTTGAGGGAAAGTATTCGATAACAATAACAGGCATTTTTGAACTACTTTTGGGAGTAACAGTCTTCTAAAGTATGTCATCAGCCTCTTTCTGGCATCTGTGAAGCATCTCATATTGCAAACATCTGACTGACGAAAGTTTAACAAGCAGAAGAAAGGCTCTCAGGGCTAGCTATTCAAACAGAAGGGGCTGAAATATAAGCCTTGTTTATATTGCACTCTAAGAGACCACTAAACACCTGATTACAAGTGTCTTGTATGAAATTGCAGCTTTAGAGATAATAATTGCAAGGGCTTCAGGCAGAGGCATAGGCATCTTGCACCGGCTGCCAAACTCCAGGCACAAACAAAGCTTTTGTAGGGTGTTCAAGGTGTTCACTCACTCCCTATAGCCAGAGACCTTCCCAGAGGGTCCTTCATCCCTTGTGTTTTGACATCTTGCCCAATCCCACAGGATTTCCACCTCCTGTATCCAGCAGCACCTTCTGCAGGAGTAACTGTGTATCTCCTAACAACCTCTGATCTCATAGGTCACACAAGAAGCAAAGTGACATTCTTGAGCATCACCATGTCACTTGCCTCCCTACAGCTAAATTAGGAGTGCAGCAGCAGCAGTCTATTTAGAGCCAGCATAGCTTCTTGACAGACCCTGAAGGAAAGACATTTCTTACATCTACATCACTGCTCCCCAAAAAACAGACTTGCACTGAGGAGCAGCTTCAATGGGAAGATTTTGCAGTCCTTCAACAAGTTTGTTTTCACACACAGAGCGAACATACAAACATTAAGAGCAGAGCACAGGTGGCCAAGCTCCATCCCAGCTAGTTTTAAACAGCTTGGCCAGGTTTATCCATTGTATCACTGGCTGCAGTGACCTTCCTGTCTCCTTGAAAAAAGGAAGTTCACTGCGTGCTCTCTCACCTTGGACTGCAGCACGACTGGTTGCTGAGTCTCCCCTCTCCCACTAAAAGCATTAAGAGACACACATTGTCATCTTGTGACATTTCTAAAAGGAGGCTCTTTACTCCTGACTGGTTGGAGAAGTACAAGAAAACCCTGCCAGGCCCTGCCTGCAGCCTCCTTTGCCTGCTGGGTGGAAGACACCTCTCCAGCCATGGGCTCAGCACTGGGAATGAACATCCTGCTGGGATAAAAGGATACAGTGCCACCAGAAAGCACCTGTTAATGGTACAGAAGAATATAAGTTCAGAGAGACCATTGAGTTGGGATGGCTGGGAGGCTGGACCAAAGGTACAGCATCAATTATAGAGGGATGCGACATCTGGGAGTGCCAGAGGGAACACTGCCACCAGACACAATAACCTCAAACTCCCAAACATCCCAAACTGTCAGCTCCATCTTTCCATGTCACTTCTCTGCATACAGACACTTTTTACACAGGGTGCTTAGAAACATTATCATAGTGATTCATGAGAAAAGAGGAGCTCATCAAATGCTTTATGTTCATTTGTGTTGTCTCAGACAACTGTGGCACAGGTAAATCCTAGATATTTGTGGCGACTCTATCAGGGCTTAATAAGCTTTGACAATGCTACTTACATTCTTAAAACAGCTTTCTGAGATATGTATAATGTGATTGATCGTATGATAATGTAGGTATGGCCACCTCTCCCCAAGACAATCATCTCCATGGATATGATTCAAAATGCACAAGTACTATGTGAAACCTACACAGGTTTCATAAATCCAAAGTACTTACTGCTAAACATGGAAATAGTTGAAAAATTTTGGTTCCTATGTCTTCATTCTTGCTGGGCTGTCTCAAGGTTTGCATACGACTGAGCTACATACCACTTAAATTCTAACACAACAGCGAGAATCATGCAGGTAATTCAACAACAGGGTGGTCCAGTGTATTAAACACATTTTGGAATGTCTGGGCTTTTAGCAGTATTTAAGCAAATGCAGACTGTGTGCTTGGCAAAGACAGGATTCCAGTGACAGGGACAGAGAATATAGGATTTCAGAGAATGATGCTCGTATCTCCAAGCTCCAGGTCTTGAAAGATATCCATACCTCATTGAGAAGTCTTAATAATGACTGAAGAGAAAAAGAAGTTTAGATTGTGATAGCACCAGATTTCCCAAAAACAGGTAAGACCTTTGAGTTCTGTTAAATTTCCAGCCTGGTTGATCCCTAACAGAAATCAGCAAAACTTAAACCACATCACATTAAGCCAGTTAGTCCTTTGGTTCCTGGTCTGACTCAAGACCTGGAGCACTTTGTGTCAAAAGTGAGAGGGAGAAGAAAAAAGTGAAAGAGGCTGATGCCCCATAAGTCATAATGAAACCTTCCAGGCAATGCAGGTATGTGGGGAGTCCGGGCCAGATACTGAGCTATCTTTCAATGCCCTTTCCAAGCCTGAAGTCACTCCATCTCCTAGTAGATTAAAAGGGGACCCGAGAAAGACAGATCATTCTAAATGGCAGTAATTTAAATCCTCTGCTGTATGCTCCTGGGAAAAGAGAGGAAGGAAAAGGCAAGGGAATCTCTGCAGCTCACACACAGGCTGTGGAGCTCTGAAGACACAGGAATCCCAATTTCCCAAAGCAGCACCAAGGGGATTTTATCTTGCTCAGTGTGAGAGAGCACGCAGAATTTAACATCTGATCCAGTGCCTAATGGTTATGTTTCTAACTACATAGTACCCCTCCAGGCCTGCCAGCTAGTGCTGTCCTTGGTAGAGAGTCCTGCCTGGTGGGATTCAATGCACACTTTCTGCCTCCATCGCCCTCTGTTCATGCATACTGTTGGTACATTTAGCCAGGCACTTTCATTTCAGAGCCTGGTTGCTCAGTGATCTATAAACTGGTGCTCATGATGAGGAAACCAAGGTGCCAAAAAAATAACTGGAAACTTTACAGGACAGTGGAAAGCAAACTGCAAAGAGCTCTTCGGTGACACTTTCTTCCACAGGGAATAATGGCATGAGGAAGGTGAGCTTCCCAAAGATGAGGTTGAAGGGAGCCACAAGTCATCCAGGCAAGGCTGAGAAGCAGACACACCTTCAGGAAACTGCTCCCCCCTCAGGCAGCCCTCCTGGGGCAAGGCGGGGGCTGACTGAGACACTCCTCGGCTCTCCAGGGAATGCCTTGTATGTGCTGCTGCCAGTTGCTGAGGGACACTGACATCGTCTGGGACAGAATTAGAAAACCTTGAGCAGAAGGACAACGTGGCACAAGTGCTAAGTCAGCCGTGTGCTATATGTGGCACACCAGTTGGTGCCTTCTTTCCCCTTCTTTAGATGCTCATTCCTTTGCCTGCTCCTTCAGCAAGGTTTGACTTCAGCCTACACTGCCCTGTGACTGCTACGTGCCCCTGGCTGCATTCAGGCTAGCAACACCTTACGCAGCACTTAAAGGAGTCAAGAGACAAATCTTCTCTCCAGCCAACAGAGCCCTTCATTTGTCCATGTAATCCAATCTTTGTGCCATTATATAAAGCTGTGTCCAGTGTTCACCCATCACTGCCTTATTTCCCACCACCTGCAAATCCCATGGGGCCACTCCTGACTGCTGGTGACACCCCTGCAGTCAGCTCCAGATCTCCTCCCAGGCTGTACCCTGCTCCCTGACCACCTTCCTGACAGGGTCCTAAGACCAAGATCCATAAAACATGCTGACCAGGCAATTTTTCGGGCTTCACTCTCTTCTACACAAATGTCTACAGCTCATCAGGAGGTTCTGCAGCTCTGAGCACCTTGGATAGCAAAAGACTTTGCTATTTTGTTGAAAGTTGTCTTTCATGCTGTGACCACTGAAAAGCCAAATCATTAGCAGATTAATTAGGCACTCTGTGGCACACAGCCAGCATTGCAGCTAAAGCTGAGACCTTAAAGTTTGCTGGAAGTGGATCCCTGGCTTAATACTTAGACCTTTGATGAAACAGGCAAGAATCAAACCAGACAAGCTGTGCCTCTCAAACATGGCAAAAATTACATATTGAAGAGAGCACAAGGAGCTCTGCAGCATCTTGGTGTGGAAAAATGCACCCAGTCTCCATCAGTTCAAGAACTGCTCAAGCACAGTAAAATGGATTATATATTCTCTCCAAATCTGTTGTGGATTATGGTAAGTCATATACTCCTGATAACTGCCTAAATACTGAGTTCCTTCCTGGATCTTATTAGGTTCTTGGCTTCAAACAATCTTCCAAGGTGTACAATTAAACTGGTGTTGGAAAAAACCACCATTTGCATGTGTTAGTTTTAAATTTCACTGAACCTCCCTTATTTGTGGTCAGCAGGCTCCTCCTTGAGTATCCCTGTATTTACATTAGAAAACGAGACCACTTCTCACTTATGGGCTGAATAAAATATGTGTTTGTACCAGGGGACAGCTCCAGACCACAGCAATCTTCCTCAGAGATTGCTGCTTGCCAGGTGGTGCATGCACACTTGTAATTTTTCCTGCTGACATTGCAGCTACCCAGCCTTCAGAAGAGGAACACAGCAAATATTTAACAGCAACAGGTGTCAGATAGGAGTTGATCATAGGAAGGAGAAAACACAATAGCTGAAATTGTAGCAAGTAAGTGTGCATGGGACAGAAGAAAGTCTCCAGGAAAAGAGTGGAATATGCTGACTGTACTTAGGTATTTGTAAACAGGCTATATTCTCACACCTTGCCTGAAAGCAAACTCCCATCAGAGCTGTCTGAGCAACCAACATTTCCCCTGGTACTTGATCTGGTATCCTGCTGTGACCTCATCAACAATTCCACTAAACAAATAGGAAGTCAATTGCATTTTCAGGGATTTTAGACAGCAAAAGGCAAAAGTCTCAAAGGGAGTTCATTATGAAACAGCACAGAAGCAGCAGCACTCACCTCCCAACAACTCCAGGGCTTGCTGAAATACAGGGGATCTTGTCTTCTACTTCATAGTATGAATTTAAGCCATTCGCTCCCTCCTCCTGAAGAAGGGCCTGACTCCCTGGGCTACAGGAAGCCCAAAACAGAGCTCTCCTTTTAAAACTGAGCAGAAAGACAGAAGTCTCAGAGTAAACACACAGGGAGTGCAGCCCAATACAGGTATTCCCATTTCCATTCTGGTGCTGCAATTGATACCACCTCCCTGTGACTTTAGCCTGACACAAGGAACATATTCCACTTCAGAAGTTTCAGAATGAATCACTTCAGTGATCTGGACATAAAACACACTTCCCTTATGTAAGTTCAACTAAATCCAGCCCAAATGCTTAAAAGTTTTGCATTGGCCAGAACCACATCCTCATCAATTAAACCAATAAAAACCAGGCAAGCCCCAAGCAAGCTGCCCTTTGTGTCAGTGAGTAGCAGGGCAAACAGGACATGGCTTCCAACCAATACCTTTCTCACTACTGAATTTTCTGGGCCCTTGAGAAACCTGAAGCTCCATCACTGTTCTTTCCCCTCAACATGAATCTTTTTGCATGAGAGAAGCATCCATGCACTGCCCGGGAGCTGTGCACCCAACAAGGCAGGTGCCTATGAATTCTCACTCCCAGCTGCTGCTGCCTTCCCTTGAACATGGATCTCAGCAAGTCCTAGCAAGCACAAGGGAGAGCCTGGATTTTACTCTGCCAATCCTGCTTGCAAAAAGTGGCTGCTAAAAGTGAAAGAGGAGCCTTCCTGCTGCAGCCCCTGGAACCCACAGCCTAGGCTTCGAGATAGCATAGCACTACCAGAGAACTGCAAACCTCCCATGCAAGATCACAGAATCACAGAATATCCTGAGTTGAAAGGGACCCACAAGGATCATTGAGTCCAACTGCTGGCCCTTCACAGGACAGCCCCAAGAATAACACCCTGTGCCTGACAGCACTGACCAAACATTTCTGGAGCTCTGTCAGGCTTGGTGCTGTGACCACTACCCTGGGGAGCCTGTTCCAGTGCTTGACCACCCTCTGAATGAAAATCATTTTCCTGATATCTAACCCAGTCCTCTCCTGACACAGCTTCATGCCACAGGTACACATCTCTGCATCACCTGGAATGACTTTGCTCCCCAAGGACATACCTGACATGTTCCCAGAGATGTCTTGGGACACATCCAAGATTGCCAGGCAGATAAACCTGTGGTGTTCTATCCCAGCACCAGAGAACTGACTTGATCCAAATCCTTAACCCAGCAATTGAAATAAGGACCTGCTATCGTCCTCCTCCATACCTGTTTTATCTTCTCATCCAATCAATATACAATTATTTTGGGTCAGCACCTCACAAAACCACCTTTACTAGCAGAATGAAGCAGATCTAGACACATCTGCATTCTTACACAGGCCACGATTGTGAAAAAACAACACTAAGTTTGTTCTTCATTCCTGAAATCCTTTCTTCCTTGAAAAATATATTTGGTGGTGGCTTTCAGGCTTAGTTCATTGCAAATCACAGGTGATCATAGAAATTATTAGATCATTACCAATTCTTTCTTGCAATGATATTTCTCACAGGTGTAGGGATTCATAAAAATTGGTTTACGCTATTTCCATCCAAGTTACACCTCCAGGATTCATTCTACTGATGGATTCACTGAGGTTTGGTTTGTGCAATGTAAAACATCAGAATCACTGGAGATGCCCTCATCAGGCCCCTTGGGGATGTCAGTCCACAGGCTCCTGCTAATCAGCAGCAGTGCAGAGAGTCCATGCTACCACCTTCCCAGACAGTCTAGCAGAGCAGGAATCCCTCCATAAAGCACCTTGGAGGCAGCCAGCAGAGCTCATATATCACAGGCTTTAGACTAAAGGCAGAGAAATAGGAAATAAAGTCCTTCCTGATCTGTGGTCCCTAAAGCAGAGACTGAGCCAAGGCTTCATCAGTATAGGTCTACTGATTCAAAAGTGATGACTCAACTTCCAACAAGTGCCTTGCTCAAGGTCATGGGCTGTAGCAAAGAAGACATGTGAGCATGATCCTACATAAAAGTACACCTTTTGCCACTCTCCATCCCTCTTCTTGGTGTGCATATTTTGGTAAGTTTACCTTCCTTAAAACACGTTAATCTAAAATGCAAGTGCTTAGATATCCTGCCAAATTTTGGATGTCTGGGCCTTCAAGCTTTTAACTTCTGAGTATAGAACACTCTACAGTATAGTTCATGAGACAGAAACATGGGCCCCATCAAAAGCCCTGCACTTACTAGCACAAAACTTCAGGAATCTTCAGAGTAAATATGAGAGGGATTTCTAAACAAGGGAGGAACAATCAGCACTCCTGGATTCTTCTGTGGAAAATCTCAATCATATGGACTCAGGGAAACCATCAAGTCTGAAAGAGTTAGAAGGTGTTTTGCTATCATGGAAAAAGTCTAGTGAAAACACAAAAGCCATCTTCTGAAAGCTGCGTCTCTTGGAGAGCATGGAGAGCAGGGACATCCATCAGGAGACTGAGGGGTAGAAAGATAAACAAGGGTCACAGGATGGCAGGCAAACAAGGTGAAAACAGAAGTGCCTCCATTGCCTGATGGCTAGTTTCCAATAATAAATACATTACAAACAATACATACCTTTCAGTATGGGAAGACAATATCCAGCTGATCTCCATTCTATTAGGGCACAGCTTATCCATAGGAGAGGAAAAAGAAGATTAAAGGAAGCAATTTTCAATTTTAAACACAGTCTTAATGTGATGGAAAGGAATAGTAAGAACAGCTGAGAGACACCCGAGGTCAGGTCAGGGAGAGATGCCTTGGCTGAAGGTTCTGTGGTGTTTTCCGTATTTGTCTGCTTTATTTTTAAACACCCAGAGCCTTTGCTTGAGCAACACTTCCTTGAACAAAAAGGAAGCAGAGGAGGAGAGAGGGGCTGTAGAGAGAGAGGCAAATGGGGTTGCAAAATTATGATCCCCCCAGCCACGAAAGTCAAAATTACTATTTGAAACTGAATCCTCCTGGAGTACTACACAGGCATGGGGGAAAAGGGGCCAGGAGGGAAGGAAAGAAAGAAGATTTATTACTTAAGCAGAACTAAAATTCTGATGAGGAAAAGGACCATTCAATCCATGCCCAAATTTCAGATCAACGGCAGATATGAAACTGGGCTTGTTATATTTCCCTCTCCTTTGCATGCTTAAAAAAGACAGGCGAGGTGGATTGGGTTTTAAAGGGGAAAAAAGTCCCTTGATCTCATAAAGCCCTGAACTCTTATATTCCATTTATAGCTCTAGCTAGAATGACATCCCCCTTGATTATCAGGCTGTCCAATCCAGCTGCATGTGTCAGAGCTGTATGAGGCACTAAGTGAAATATATATATGCCCTTACAGAGTTTAACACATCGGATCCTCCTCCAGGGCACAGGCTGTGGCTCATTCTGACCATTGCTCCTCTCCCAGGAATCACTTGTTAAGTGGTTTTTGTTTTTTTTTTTTTTTAACTTTTTTTTGAGGGGCACTTTTACTTTCCAGTTTAAGCAACACAAAATGGCACCAAAGAAGGACGTAAAGAAACCAGCAGCAGCTGCAGCACCAGCGCCTGCGCCAGCACCAGCACCAGCCCCTGCGCCAGCCAAGCCCAAAGAACCCGCCATCGACCTCAAGAGCATCAAGGTAAATGTGTGTGTGCTGATCACAGGCCCACAGGGGAAAGGCAGTAGAGTCCTGGGTAAGAGTTGCAGTGAAGTGTTGCATGTGTTTGGTTCTGGTTTGGAGACTGCAAGGAAATGAATGAGTAACCTCAGCTGATAGATTTGCTGACGTGCCTGAGATTTTAACTATTTTAGTAGCTTTAGAGTGTAAGGCATGGTGCATGATTTAACACAGGAGTGAAGCCTGGGGATGTCAAAAGTATGTTGAAGTGTGGACCTCAGACATTTTACCCAATTGGTACCAGTCTCACTTGTTTGGTAAAGATAAATTTTAAGAAAATGACACAAAAACAACAACAACAAACAAAACAAAAAAAAAAAAAAAAAAGAAAAAAAACCACCTAAAGTAGGTACATGAGGACAGGAAAGTGGTTACTGAAACTTGAAATACAATGTTTTCTCATAGCGCTGTACTAAAACCAATCTCTTATAGTTTAAAATTCTTTTCCAAATTTTTGAACCACCTGATGACGCTTTGGTCATGTGCTTTGAGATCAATATGACTTACGTTTAAAAGAAACAAAACAAAACAGTTTAAAACAGAGAGATTTGGCAGTTTTTCCTATTTTTTTTTCATTTGCACTGTACAACAAACACTGGTGAGACCACGAGCAAGAAAGCCACGGATGGAAACATTTCAAGTGATTTCTTCTCACCCTTACATGTTTGATCACAATTTGCTGCAAATTGAAAGCAACAAAGAGAAAGAGTCTTTTGGACGTTTCCCTCTGACTGCACTGCCATTTGTTCTCATAATGTCTTTAGATTTTGCATGTCAACCAACATCACTCACTGTTGCCCTGACCCTTCAAAGAAAACTCCTCCATTTCGGGAGATTCTTTTCTTAGGAAAGAGGAGAGGGAGGCTAAGCAGTTAAGAGATGAAGAGACAGACTAGTTTCTCTTGAGTAGCACTATAAATAGTTATTCTGCACCTACCTGACAAGCTGATTGGTCCCAGGACCAATTCGCTGAATTCTACATAAAGAATCATGCCTATTATGGGTAAAAGAAGGACAAAAACTACTAATAGGACCTATACATGATGAATTGTATTTCAGATACCTTAATATATATAGTATCAAGATGTTAAGCCATTTAGTGAAACTTCTCCAAGTTTACTTTAATTTTACCAATCAGTAGTCAGTATTTTTCTAAAAGAATATGTATCTTCTCATAAGACTGAAGCTGAAGCCATTGAAAAGAGGAAAAAAAAAGACATTTTGAAATACTTAGAATTTTGAAGAGTACATGAAAAATCCACTAGTTTTGAGCATACTGTCTGAAAATTAGATTAGGCCTCACATTGCACTAGATGATAGGGAGCCAAGCTAAATTTCCTGCTAAATAACTTAATGGGATTTGATAGCTTTCTATGTCCAGTTAACCAGGAGAAAATAGAATTTTGAACTCCATTGAACCTAGCTAATCTATCTTCATATAAATAATAATATATTACCAGCTAAAAAATGTCAGATTGCACTCCGAGGCATCTTTGCAGTTCACTTCTTTACCCAAATGAAATAGCAGCAAGAAATATACACTGGTAGAACAGAGAAAACTCTCCAGGTTTTGTCATATTCAGACTGATAGAAGAACATGGAATTTAGGGAGACTTTCTTTTGAAAGATATCAGGCAAAATATTTTCTTCTGGGTCCCAACCAGCCCCCATGGGTTGTTACCCCTTTTCACATTTTGAGAGTTCAGGCAGTGAAGGGAAACAATTTCATGTTATAAGTAATTTGCCTAGGATATGTGGCAGAGTCAGGAATCAAAGTTTTTGGAGTCTTAGCCAAGTCCCTCAATTATTTCTCAGTCCTTCCATTCAGCCACCAAAGTCTCAGCATGATAAAAGGTACAGCACCATTTCCAGCAAAACTTTGGCACCAGGGAGTACTTAAAACTAAGCTTTTGGCTGGGACTGAATGAACAGTCCTGACCTGGGGCTCTTTGCAGTGATTTACCAGACATGGAGACAAAACCCAAATCACTTTAAAGAAGGGGATCAATTGGGCTATGCTTCACTCCTCAGGGAATTAGCAGCCATGCCAGAGGTTGCTACTCAGGAGAGGTGACTGGGAATGTCAGGCTACAGTGCCAGGATGATTTGGGGAGCCACACAGCAGGTAAACACACAGAGAGGATTTGTTAGCTTTTATAAAGACACATCCAAGCCCCTTGTTACAGCTGGGGTGGGTAAGGGTAGAGTTGCCTAACCAGGGCTTACAGCTTACATTTGGCTGTGTACTTCATTCTCAGTTGGCATCAGAAGTCATAATAGTCTCCAAAACAAATATGGTGGTTTACAAACACAAGTAGTGATTCTCTTGGTGGTACCTCCTCACTCAGATGCCCTTCTTGGCCTATCTCCAGGGAATCTGGTTTTCTGAACTTTTTGGGATACACGTTTTGCAACTTTGGCACTTTTTTCCTCCTTTCTTAGGAGGACTCAAGCTAGGTTTGTCTATCACCATCAGAAGCTGTGATTAAGTTGCAACAGGCCATTCATTCTTTTCTGTTCTTTATCCATCTCTTGAAATTAAGCCAATTAGAGCAAATATGTGGTGATTTGCTAGTGTCAACAGCATCTTATACAGGATGTTCTATTTTTGAGCAACATCTATGGAATATAAAACTGAGTGACAGGAACCCAACTGGTAGACTCAAATCTCTAAACTCAGCCCTTTTACGGCTCAGTTTGGGTTACAGCATAACAACCATAGGAAGAGAGTCAAGACAGAGACGAAGAACTTGGTTTTAAATGGAAATGTGAAGACCTATTTCCCTCTACTTAGGGAACACCATAAAAACTCAATCTGCTTTGCACAAGCCTTTCCAGACCAAATGTATATTTCCAATTTTCTTTATTACTAACACGTCTTGGATTTGCATAGGCACAAAAGTTAAAGATTAAATAATAGCTGAGAAGAGAACAGGGCAATGGATGCAGCTGAGAGCCACCAATGGGAACCAACCAAGACTGAAATCAAAATGACCATAGAGATAATTTTCTTAAGAGACCCCCAAGAATTCTGCAGTTAAAACTGTGGCCCAGTACACCCCTAAAAAGACAGTTTATCTGTTTTATCAACCTTCTTCTCCCATACAAGCTTGAGTGAGAAGGAATGTTTAAGTGATGAAAAACACTACTGTGGGTCTATGTCTGCAACAACTGGAATGAAACATGAATGATGCAGATGTCCCATGCTTGGCTTAGCAACTGAGGCAGTGGGAAATGGATAAACTTCCCATTGAGCAAATCTGTATAACTTAGTCCCTATTACCAACAAGAAAAGCATATTGGTTTCCTAGTGGAAATCTAGGAGTCCTTCCCACCACAAGTAACCAGCCCTTGGACAGAGCCCAGGCTCGTAAAATCAACTAGGATGCAAATGCTGAAGATGGTGAGTGCAGTGCTTCGCAGGCTTCTGCTCTGCAGATGGTGATCTGAATGTGTAGCGCCCTGATCTGGTGTCACGTTAGGTCCTTTGCTTCAAGGATACAGCTGAGTATCCTCGCTTGAGCAGAGACAGAGATTGGACAAGTGTCCACAGTGGAAGTGAGGTTCAGGGGTACACAAGGTTTCCTATGCTGGTGTTTTTAAGACTGAAATCCCAGGACATCAATTATACCATGCCCAACTGCAGATAAGCCACCCAAATGTTTAGGAGAAAAATAATTAAAAGCTACCAACTAGTAAAGGCTTGCTAAAATCTTGTGTAACTGTGTGATGCATGATGACGATGCCTGTTGCATGGAAGCAAGCCTGTGATTGCTTTTAACTGAAGAGCTCTAAGGGCAGTAAAAAGTATTTCTCCAAGTGTCGTTATTTCTTGTTACATTCCCTACTTGAGTAGATCATCTCTGAACAGACATTGCTTTGGATATAACTAGAGAGAGATAAACTCACTAAAATGCACTGACAGAAAACTCCTGGGCTGGAGGGCAAGCAGCACTGCAAATGTCAGCTGAAGCACTCGGAGAGCTGTTGTGCTGCAGACAAACTCCACATGAAGCTGTGGAGTGAGAGCAGGAATGTCAACGGTAGCTTTGCTCAGAAGCGCTATGGGGTTTTTTAGGAAACAGCAGGTTTTTACTTGAAACTTTTGGATCAGGTCTTCAAATTATGCCTGATCTAGCTCCAGCTATGACTCCAGAAGGATTCCCTAGGACTGGTGATCTGTTGGACAAGGTCACCAGTCCCAAGTGTCCGTACAGGTAGGAAGGGGACAAGCATCAATATAAATTCAGTCTTAAGAAATGTAAAAGTGCCTCTCTGATGCCATCCAGACCAGCTTCCTGCTACTGCTTTGACCCGTGACACAACACCACCCAGGATCCAGCCCGGAACAGCCCCAGCCACAGCCCTCGCCTCTCTGAACCTCGCCACTGACATGTCACAACCCATGCTGCTGACAAACACAGGACAGGCAAGGCATGGCATAAAAGCGTCACAGGACAGGCAACTTGGACAACAGATTGCTGCACACCAAGACATCCCCTTGGGACGCTGTTGGAAACGACACACAAAAAACCACAGCTTAGTTTTGTTTACAAAGTTTTCAGAAGAACTTTGCCTCCTTTTCTTCCTAAACTGCTGCTAAGCAAGGAGTCCCTCAAAAGTAGAGAGTACCCACACATATTAGTAGAAATTTTTCCTTAATGTTGCTAACCAGAAAAATTTTTTGAAAAATAATGATTTTTTTCTTTAAACAAGATCCATCCTTAGTAATTCACAGCTTTAGCAGCATTTAAAAAAGAATACCTATAGCCTTTGGAGGCTCTGGTGAATGGCAAACCTTGGTAGAAACAGCGGAATTTAAAGCAAATTACACAAAATATAACATTTTAAGAGTGCACAGGGTAACTCCAAGTGTTAACAGGAGTTACGTGGCAGAGCTTTACTCCCATCAAACAACCCCACAATATTTCTAAAATACTGTTTTAAGCCCCCTCAGAGCACAGAGACATTGTAAAACATAGTAACAAGATATTTGAGTTAATCTTACATAAAGCAAGAAGGTGACAAATTTAGCCAATGACAAGCAGAGAAAGAAGTCGTCTGTAAGGAGATATGAAACAAGCAACCTGGAAATTTGCCCTTGTTTCACTAAGGCTTTATTACATCTTATACCCACTGCCAAGAAGCACTTTCAACTGAGTAGTTTACCACAGAGCACTTAAATGTCAAGTAGCAAGGGTTTAAATTACGTTAACACTCTAACAGTGCCGCTGGGAGGCATGTTAAAACAAGAAGTCCCTGCAAAAGCAGGGCTCCAGAGCTTCATATCTTGTGTATCCCCTTGATTATACACATTCAAGCACAAAAGCAATTAGAAAAGGAACATGTTTACAAATGAGTACTGCTGAAGGCACTTTCCCCCTGAAGCTAATGAAATGTGTTTAAAAGGATATGATCAACAGTGCAGCTAGAGTGCATATCACACCCAGATATTTCAGAAGGGCACATTAATTAAACGTCAAGGCTCATCCAAAAGTTTTTGCACAGCTGCAAAGCAATTGTGAAGTTACAAGTTTTAAGAATCTGTAAACTGGAAAGTTACACAAAATGTTTAGGAAAAAAGTCAAATTAATCTGCAGACAAGTCATTTAAACTCAGAGATATTTTTTAATTATTATTTCAAACCTCATAGTATCACACATGCAATTTTCTCTCCTGTATTAATGGTGGTTGTTTTTATTCGTTCTGCAATTGTATTTCTAGGCAGCTCTGTTCTCAAAACAGACCTCAGTTTCTCAAAAGCTCTTCTGCTAATGTTTCTCTGCCTCACATGACAGGAATCTAAATCCATCAGGCTGTTAATTCTTACTTAAATGAGAAGCAGCCTCTCTAAAACCTATGGCATTGATTGCACAAGTTACGTAACTGAGGCAAGGGATGGGAAAAGGACAACCTGCTTCTCAGAGGGGTTTGGAAGCTGTGTAATCCTGCACTCAGTGATCTCTACTAGAAAAGATGTGCAGCTGTATTAATCAAGGAGCAGACATTAACGGTGAGCAGGTATCATACTGTAGACACAATCCTAGCTTAACTTCATTAAAAAAAAAAAAAAAAGAAAAAATTCCTCTAGTCCTCATAGAAGGCTACATATACAAGAATATTATAGGAGACTCAAATTTTATCCTCTCTGATTTTCCAAGATATCTGATTTGTTTCAACCTCTTTTAAAGGCAGTGCCTTGAAATATCTGATGACTCTTTAATAAACTCCTCAGATGACTCACTTCTTGTCATTCATCCAAAAGGTAACAAGCAGATGGAGCAGCTTAATGCTTTAACTCTCAGCAGCACCCTTTCCCAGGGCTTTTCATCCTGTCCAGACCTTTCCTGAGTTACAGTGAGCAGAAGGCAGCTTCCCCTCAGCACAGCTGTACTCACTCCCAGTACCCACCAGCCTAAAGAGGTGAGCACAGCATCATACTGTAACGCTTGGGGCCCTAAGGCACATAAACCAGTGATTTTTGGGAAATCAGGAACTTCGTTAATAATTTGGAAATAAGGATTTGTGTGGATTGGGTCTCTGTTTAGCTGGTGATAAAGAGTTACATACAACCCCATCCACCCCACCCAATAACTGGGACCTGGTCAAAATGCCTCTAGCAACAGAATTACTAGAAGGTGGACACAGATAATGCAAGGAACAAAGCAAAAAAAAGCCAAACTCAAAACACACCACCTTTTTCTTTGGCACAGATAGCCTTCTGTATAATAACTCTGCCCATAAATAAGGGCTATATGAAGTTAGAAAAATCCAAGGCGTTCTGGTCTTTCCCAGGTGTTTCAGTTGCTTCAACCTTTCATTCTTTTTGCTAGGGGTCGGGCATTCAATTTTTGTTTAACTGGGCTCCCTGAAATATCAAAATCATCCCTAAAGCCTCAAGACTCACAGTGTCCTCTGACAATGCAGAGAACACTGCCAAGATCAGAACAAAGACCAGATCACTGCAAAATATTTCTTTGTCCCTTTTGAGTTTTCTGAAAGCTCCTTGTAGAATCAGAAATCTCACCTTTAATTTCTTTTAAGGAGTATTTGACATATTTTTCATCTAGGCCATTTTGTAGGGGCCCTTACTGAAAGCAAGTACACCTTAACCCCCCAACAGACCTATTGTCTTAGAGCAGGGCTGTTCTTAATTTAAGTGAATGCAACATGTCCATGCTAGAATATTCCTCCCCAGTAAAATCTTAGTGAGATTTTATTCAAGGATCAGTACTCAAATGAAGGGCTGATATGGTGCACTTGTTTTTCCTCATCTGAAATCTTAGACAAAGTCTTATATGGTCAAAAGATAATTAGATTATGTGTAGACGCCTCTCGATTGATAGATATTTGATAGCCCATTTAATCCAGATGAGTAATCCAGGTACCTGTTTTCTATGCCCAAGACAAATGCACTCCAATTATTTTTTGCCTGGCATCTTTTGGGATGAGCTTTGTTGTAGCCAAACATAAAACTTATCTGCTCAAGAAAATGAGTCTAAGTTTTCCCTAAAACAAAAAAGAAACAAACAAAAAAACAAACAAAAAATTCAGATCTGTTTTCAGGGGAACACTTCCCAGTTGCCAGCACTGCAGAGCAAGATGCTGAGGGCAGAAGGAAAATTCCACAAAAAGCAACATTCTACATTGACCCAGACACCATTTCAGCTCTGCCAAAGTCTTTGAAAGCTCATCTATTAATTCATGGGGAGTGATGGCAAAGATCTCGATGACCTTTCTCACGTGCCCAATTTCCAGCCCCAGCCAGTGTGAATCAGGAGCTCTGCACTGTGCTAAACTTATGTCAGCAAACCCAGTGCAAAAACACCAGTCCCTTTTCTATGCAGCTGCACCTGATTGTGGCTACACCATCAGGAACACATCCCTGTTCCCACAGGCTAATAGATTACAAATAGCAAAAGAAACACCAAAACCCAACAACAAACCAATCAACCAAAAGCAAAGGATTGTCAGTGAAGCTTTTTTTCATACTCAGTATATTTCCAGGTATTTCTAAAAAAATGCAAATAATTTGTTTGAACAGAGCTTTTTCCAGCTAAAATGGCAAGCTCAGAAAAATCTTCGCAGTTGCATCTTTATTTTTTTTAAATAGAAGGTAGGAGGTTAGTATCTCAAATATATTTAATTTGACTGTTCTGTTTAGAAACACCAGTAAAATTAAGTCAGCTTGAATTTGATTCTTTCATTCAGAGTCCTCAATATACTGAAATACACAATCACAAAGGTTATGCTTCTCTTCAGGGTAACGAAGTAAGCTACAGGAGAAAGTTTTTCTCACTAATCACATCTCATCATTAGAAAACCAGTAGCAGTGACTGCTTAACAGAGGCAAGCAATAGAAGTCAAAAGGGGGGATTTGAGTTCAGAACTGAGAGTCTGTTGTTGTCACACAACTATTCCCACCCTGGCTTCATGACATTCTTGATCTGGTTGAGGCAACAGGGAAAGGAAGAAGCTTGGAGCAAATTTTGCTAATCCTTTACATGTCATAACATCCATTCAGATATTCGACCTGGTCTTGGGGGATGCTACATGGTGGGCCTAGGTCTTTTCTAGTAAAAAAGCTGCAGCCTCTACCTCCTGCTCCCTATCTGTAGGCCCACCATGACCACCCTAAAACCCAAAAAGTAAGTATCCCTTTCCCCACCATAAACAGTCATCCTTCCAGTTCACAAAGACTTTTGGGGTCCTTAGCTTCTATCACTGTTTCTCCTTTGCCTCAACCTCACAAACACCTGAGCAGCACCACTTCTGCACACACCTGTGAGCTCTAAACACAGCACCCTGGTGCCCTGCCTAACCCCAGCCCCAGAGGAAGAGTATCCTAGAGATCACAGGCTACCACGAATATAGATTTTCCACTGCCCTGCAGGGTACATCTACACATTAGCCACTAACTTAATATAATTGGTTCCAAAATACACAGATAATTATTCCTTTTAAAATGTTAAAAATTTGGAAAACATGGTCAGTGCAGAGGAAGAGCTTCACAACAGGATGCCATCTCTGTTGACAGATAACTTTTCTGCTCAGTGTCAACAGCTCGATCCCCCTGAGCAGACAGGCAGCAGAACTACTCTTCTAATGTTGGGCACTGTATTATCCATGTAAGGGGTTGAGCAAAGCCCAGCAAAGATATGAGGACCATTCAGCTGCATCTCATACATCCTGCAAGCCATGTGTATAACCAGCCAGCTGGGCAAACATGTGGCACTCCTCACCCTCAATGCTCCTTGCTCACTGACTCTACAGCTTATCGGAGAAATAGAATCCTTCCCTATAAGGAAGTCTTGGTAGATCTGGACAAGGAATATCTCCTCCTGATGGTATGGACCCAGAAAGTGCTGACGTGAATCAAACTTACTGCTTGTCACTCCCTGCCCCTCTACAGCCTCCTAAAAATAGCCATCATAAGATGTCTATCAAGACATGGAGCCTCCTGTCACTTTGCCCTAAGAAAGCTAAAGAACTCGCCAAGGGGAGGGACCTCTTCCTTCTGACACCTAATCCAGGCAATGCCGTCATCACTACCGGATAAATAAGGGGAAGAAAGGCAAGGAAAGCAGGACCACTCTCAAGACCTCTCAGCTAATCCTTTCTGCCTTTCTGCTGCTCTGCATTTCCAACTCAATCATGGTGGGTGCACTGGAAAGCTAATGGTTAGCAGCCAGCCAGTGTATTTTACATAAGTAAATGGGGCTTCTTGCCCATGTTAGGTCTTGGGGGGTGGGGGAAGGACAGTCCAGAAGACAGTTTAGGTTTGCTTGGTTTTCCTGTCTAAACTTAAAGGACTATGCAAGGTTTTCCAGCTAGCCTCCAGTTCCGAACTAGGCAACAGTAGTGGTGCAGCTTCCACAGCTTCCAACAGAAGGGTTACAATTTCCTAACCTTTTTTTAATCAAATGCAACCACCTAAAGTGGTGAGGAAAAATTGTATTTTTATATAAGCAAATATCATAGATTAGTACTTTATGAAACAACGTACCATCAAAAACTAATTTGAGACATAAAGGGATTGATTTAATTTCTGTGTTAATGAAAAGAACCCTGCTTGTTTAAAAATATTACTTCAAATTGTATAACTAAAATGGATCTATGCTGAAACAGTAAATGGACCTGATGGTAATTAATGACTTCTTTGTTAGTTAAGAGACTTTCAATTTTTGTTGCTTCTTGCCATAGCTCTGGCTTTCCTTGTGACGTAGATTTTATTGAAAACTTTAAGAATAGACTTGCTGATGCGTTTTTACACAGGAAGTTGCTAGATTAGGTTGCTATGGCCTAACTACATTAGACACAGAAGTGAAAGCACACAGGTACTTTGCGCTATTTACTTTCTCTCAGTGCATTTTCAGCAGTACTAGTTCTTTTTTCTCTCTCTTTTCTCCCCAACTGCAGTCCTTCTCTGCTGATGAAATCAATGGTAAGTGAAATCAAAGTTAAACTTTAACAGGGGGCAGGAGGGGGAACACAATGGCTACCAAATGCTAAATATTCACTAGCCTTAACAGCTCTTTTGCTATCTGCATTACTTCTGCACATTTTACAGGCCAAATTTTTGCTCTTTTGGAAGATGACTCATGGATTGAGCTGGATGCTTTAGAAAACACACAGGTTGTCCCCCAGCCCCCCCTTCCTAAGCTATTTTTTGTGATTAATTTCCTTCCAACAGATCGAGTTCTCCAAGGAGCAACAGGATGGTAAGTTACAAGAGAGCTGATGTGTTTTACATGTATGTGGGTTCAGAAAAGAGCTACAGGCTCAGAAATTAACTTTTATGAAACAATGAGCTAAGACTTCATCTGGTATAAATCACCACACTACTGACTTCAGAGCAGTGCTGATGACTTATGCTGAAGAAGAAGGTGACCGTAGATCTACGTGTAATTTATCTGGATGTTTGTTTACACGCTATCTGAACTGAGAAGTTTATACCATGGTACAAAGAGGAAATACACTGTCTCTACCTACTGAACATTTTTCAGTTGTGCTCCTGTTCTGGCTCTTCACAAGGATGCTGAATATAAGTCTTAAACTTGACCATCCCAGGGGAAATAGGCAGAAGGAGGACAAGAGGAGGAGGAAGTGGGTTGAAAATTTGACTTAGCTGCAGTGACTTTGCACTCTCACGTGAACAGAAGAAGCAAGAGTTCTACGTGTCAACTTCTGACAGGAGGTGTTGTGGAAGGGGAGGAACAAATGCTGTTTTACTGTAAAAATATTCTTTAAGCATGCAAATAGCCAGCAAATAAGTGACCTGTGTAAACTGCTGCTTACACAATGGTCTGGATATGCTGCAGTTCTTGAGCATCTCACTGTATTTTTTGATTCACAAGCAACTTGCAGCTTCCAAACTTTTTATTTCAATCTTCTAGAAAAAATTCTGACATGAACAATAATTCTAACTGAAGCTCTGAAAATCTAATTTCAAGTGTTTCAAATAGCCTAAGAGACGCATTTGGGCTAGATTAAGTAACATCTAAAAATGTCAAAAAATCAGTAGCACATATATTAGACTGAAGAAAGTGTTTCAAAAAGAAGATACAAGGATTTCCTAGAAATTCAGAGGGAGTGGAATAGCTAGAAACAGGTCTTGAGAGAGTCTTAAACTTTGTGAACATGAGCCTGTTCTCAGTTACATCATCAAAGCAATAAGGAGAGGTATAGTGCAGCAAGTGAGACTGGTAACAATTCTCTTCTTGCAGTTCAGACTCTCTTGGTCACAAAAAAAGTCATTTGGACTCTTCCTTACTTTTTAATTCTGAAACTTTTACAAAAGGATTGGGAGGGTTCATGGAAAAATGTCCTCGATTCAAAGCTGCTGGCATGTATAATGAAGCAAAATATTTCTTACAGCTTCCCTACGTATTTCAGATCATTCAGCTGCTGTAACATTGCAATGACTGAACCTAGCAGCAGAGAAATGGAAACTACTTGAGAGAGGGAGAATTTCCCTGGAGCAGAGATGGCTCACCCTCAGTAACTATTTCCATCGCACAGGTTGATGCACCAGCAGCTGTGTAGTACCATCCTCAGAAAGATTTTAAACATGCTTGCTCCAGCAGAGGTATAAATTAGGACTGGCTATTAAAAAAAAAATTGAAAATAAAAACCCCACAGCAAAGATATATTGCAGTGAAATGCACGCCTGAGAGACAAAAATAAATCAGTTCTTTTCTCCAAGCTGGAGAGCTGTGTTCGGAACCCAGTGAACATAAAACTTCATGGGGTTTACAAAATGCAGAAACTCTCCGGATGGCTTTGCTATTAGCACACTGGCATTGTTTTATACTTCTCTGCAGCTAAAGGTCATTGATTTAGCAGATGAAAGATTAGATCATATGGTAGAAATCACTACAGCTCCACTGATCTCAGCTTCTGGAGCTGATACTAGGAAGCTCTATACAAGTCCCGAAGGCCATGATTTCATACCCTGCAATAAAAACTGTAAAGAAAGAGAGTTAGCAGCAAAGGGTTATAGGTGTCTCACATCAGACAGTAAGAGGATTAGTTCCAGATGTATTAGATTACAGCCAAGCAGGCTGACACTCTGTATCAGCACTTTTACTGGGTGCCAGCAACAACTCCACCAGGATGGTACAAGGAAGACTAAAGCATAAACATAAATACCTCTGCATTACATGTTCCCAGCAGAAGATGAATGAAGACATGATCCGAAATGTGGCTTCTTACTCCTAAACCTGCCCCAAAGCAGAATGAACATTCCACAGGCTGCAAAACCCAAATCCTGTCTGGCTGCTGGATGTGCATCACAGCCAAGGAAAAACATTTTACTTGGTTTACTTGGAGCTAAACCACAGCATCATCAGACACTGCAGTGCAGAAGAGATCAACAGCACAGTCCAAGATGCTTGTGGCATATGAAGTTCAAACATAGCTTTTTACCCACACAGTTGACCTTTGTCCCATCCTCTTTTTTTAAAGACACAGTTCTTTATTCAAAGACTCTAAAAAAGCCATAAAATATAGTAATATGATTGACACGGAACTTCACAACAGAAGATGAAGGCTGGCAATGCAATGAAGGCAACTATCTGTGCTGATTTTTGTAGGAGAAATGCCTGTACCCAAAGGCCTTGTCCAACAAGAGGAAATAAGTGAACACTGATCACTTGGCAGCACTGAAGGAAGTGAAGTCTCAAAGTGAGAACACTGGAAATGCACAGGAAAAAGCACCACGAGTACTTCCACTGGAAAAGCAGAATATGCATTCATCTACAAGAAGCAGGGACACTACAAAGCACAGAAAAAAAGAGGGAACAAACATGTTTAGAAATCCCATTGTAAGGCAATTTTAAGGGAAAACAACAGTAAAAGCATTTGAAATCCACCTTCTAGTTTCCTATTAGCACTGTGCAGTTGAGATGCTGGGATTGCAGGCAGAACCCACTGAAGCAGGCAGAGGGTTTGCACTGCTAGGCACTTGACAGTCCCAGTTCTCTGGAGAGATAAGGTGGAGTGGATAACAACATTTTTACCATCTGCTGCTACATCATGTGAAGAAACCTGTTCCTGAATGACAACGTTGGTAGAGAACTTATCTTCCCCTTGTCCTTGAAATAGCTACAGGGTCAATCACAAAGCTATTGATGGTTATTAGAACCAGGAAAGATATGAAAGGTAGATATAAATGTTTAAAAATAGTGAAACAGAAATGTCAGAGGGGAGGAGTTTTTCTTGGGACTGTGGGCCAAAAATTCCCCTGGCTGACTCCCCTGGAGTCAGTGGAACAGTGCCAGGAGACAACAGGCTCACATCTTTGTCCATAGGGAGCTGCCTGGCTCAATGTTGCTCTTCTCTTGCAGACTTCAAGGAGGCCTTCCTCCTCTTTGACAGGACTGGTGATGCCAAGATCACCCTCAGCCAGGTTGGCGATATCATCCGGGCACTGGGGCAGAACCCTACAAATGCAGAAATCAACAAAATCCTGGGAAACCCAAGCAAAGAGGGTAAGTGCCCTACAGTCTTTTGGGCCCTTCTTGAGATTGAGGAACAGAAATGAGGCAACACCAATAGTCACACCAGGAGAGAGGGGAGCTCTTACTCTGATGGGGAGTGAGGGGGACTATGCAACAATACATGGTATTGCACTAATTTCTTTGGAAGAAAATGATGCTGATGGGGAATAGAGGAAAACCTTCTCCTTAGGACATAGGGAGTTCTCTGTAGGGACCATTTTGGTGTCAACTCAGTGTAGGCATAACACACACTCATTGTTGCTCACAGTCCATTAGTGCCCCAGCTTTTCCTTGGGGAGCTGTGAGTCCTTTTCTAACAGCTGATACTCAGCTCTTCAGGTCCTTCCAGTGCAAGAATTTCTGCACAAGCCAAGACATGTCCCAGGACTGGAAACCCATCTGTATATTTCAGCTGACTGGAATGGTATTTCCAAAGCTCCTACAAACCTGGGCACACTGAGGCATATATTGGCCATTTATTATTGCAGCCCTTTTTTATTTCCTTTTCCTCCCTTTTAGAGATAAAAAGAAAGGATAAATAATGTAGTCCCCTCCTTTTATAAGGATCTAGAAGCAGGTGATCCCTGATTTCAGTCATGCAGAACCATATTAAAATAAGCTAAATTATATTCACATCCTCTGGCCTGGTAAAGACAGCTCTGAGCAACAACTTAGAAATCTTTGGCACCAGCAGGAAGCATTGAGGACGAACACGGAGGTGAGATCATACCAGGACTTGAAGTGATTCCAGCAATAACTGACAGTAAATTTGATATAAGCTACATAGCAAAATAGGTTTTGTAACAACTGTATAATGAAAAATATCTGTCACATTTCCATCTATTATATTTTGCTACTGCCCAGATGAAGGCTGGCAATGGAAAGATACAGGAAGAAGGAAGAAAGAATAGAAAGATTATTTTATTTGGCAGCCTTGATCAAAAAAAAACCAAAAACAAACCCCAAAACAAAGCAAAACGAGCAATAACTTTTGGTTCATGAGAGGAAAGGGGTTAGATGAACTAAGCTCAGGAGGTCTTAAACCTCCATTGTGAACATGCCCAAATTTACTATTGGCAACCCACCACACTGTACTTTCCTAGTTTTAATTCGTTTATTTTTTTGCTAATAAGCTCTGCCACCACATCAAAGAGACCCTGAAGAGGTCAGTAACATGTGAGCAACCTCAGGGGCTTGTCTAAATCACCACATTCCACTCTGGTTATCTTTTCCCCATTGCTGGGGCTCAAGATTTTTGTTTGACTGTATTCTGCAGTTCCCTCACTCTCCAAATCCTTTCACAGATTAACTCATAGAGCAAATTACATTTCTGAAAGAAAAATATAGCATGCACACGAGCATACAAAGCTATGTGAGAAGGATCCTGGAGCAAGGATGTGAAAAATCAGATGTATGTGAAAATTAACTCACAGGATAAGAGAATCCAGATTCTGCAAAGGAACTGTCAACTTTTGAGGCAAAGACTAGAGTAAAGGCTAGAAAAAGCTGTGAAAATGAGGTAGGGGAGGCTCTCCCACATTTGAAGGCAAATATGTCTAAGGAATACACATACAAATGTCTAGCATGTAGCAACTGGTGTTTTTTCTCCCAGAGTTGAATGCCAAGAAGATTACTTTTGAAGAGTTCCTGCCCATGCTGCAAGCAGCTGCCAACAACAAGGAACAGGGCACCTTTGAAGACTTCGTTGAAGGTCTGCGTGTCTTTGACAAGGAGGGCAACGGCACGGTCATGGGTGCTGAGCTCCGTCATGTGCTGGCTACCCTGGGTAAGGGATCATCCTCTCTGCAAGCTCCTCAAACACTGCTGCTGTTTGAAGGCATGAGAGAGGGTGGGAAGGTAGTCCAAACAGTTCGAAGAAGCAGGAGGCTACCAAGTCAGACAAGACTCTGGGTTTCCTAACTGTGAATCCACAAAGAAAGCAAACAGAGCTTTGGGGTTTCTACTAAAGACCAAAGGAAAAGGCTAGGCTTATGACACCTAAATTCAGGCAAGATATTACGAGTGAGTGTTATTTGACGAATAGAGAGAAAAGTGTGTACATCTCAGCGACATAACACAAATGGACAAAAGTAGAGGATTTGCTGCATAGTTTCTTTACTCTGTGGGAATAACTAGAATCCCTATGCATATACGTCTCTGTCTTCTAAAGAAAGTTGAAATTAATTAAGTTCATGTTATATATAGGTGTTTTTTCACTATCTCAGAAAATAAGGAAAGCCTTTGGAAAAGCTGTAGGTTTCAGCCTCAGTTCTGTGTGGAAGAATGAAACAAGTTCTGTCCATTCTCAGGTGAGAAGATGACAGAAGAAGAAGTAGACGAACTCATGAAAGGTCAGGAAGACTCAAATGGCTGCATCAACTACGAGGGTAGGTGCAAGAGTTCAACATCCACCCTACATTTCTCCTCTCTTACACTTTCATTACAGTGGGCTTTTAGCCTCTCAGGCATGTCATGCAAAGCTCCAGCTGTGTTAGGTCAAAAGACTTATGTGTGAAAACGACCGTGGCAATATGCATATCCTGCAGTCACACCATGCAAAAGACTCAATTCAGCCACAGCAGAGGAGGCTGTTTTGGTCAATACCAAATCTCTAGACTCTGACTTTATGTAGAGCAGTTGCAGTGATTGTATCCAATAGCTACTGTCTTATCACACTTCAGCAAGAAGAGAGCTTGATTTGTACAACATTAAACACTTAAAACTTCCTATCACCCTATCAGATCAAATCTGACCAGGTACACATTTTTAATGCCATCAGCTCATGAACAGCTGTTATTTTTAGTTATTTCCCAAGGTAACATTTGCTGCTCCTTCTAACTAGCGTATCTGTATTTTTCCACAGCATTTGTAAAGCACATCCTGTCTGTCTAAGAGGAATTCTCCAGGTACCAAATGCTATGTTGTTCTTATTTGCACACTTAACTTCATCTGCTTGCTATGCTTAAAGGCTTCTACATACCCATGGCCAACAGAGGCTACAAAACCATGACACCAACATTTCCCCAACAATATGAAAATAATAAAATGAGACTTTTGTCCAAAAGCAAAGACAGCAGGAGTGAAGGTTCCTGGCTGTTGTTCACAGCCCTGTAACTCATCGTTGTTTAGTAGGTTTTTCAAACACAACGCAAATTGACAGCCTGAGACATTTATCCTACAAGCACAATTGAGATTTTTTTTTTAACTGAAATCAAAGCAACACCTTCTAATAATTTGTAGATTTCTGTTAAGACAGAGTGGCCTGAATACTCATGTGAGCTACTGAGAACAGGTCTTCAAACAAAATAATCATCTGAAGAAGTATATTGTCACAGTCATGAACAATAGCCAAAAGAGGGCTTCAAAAGTATCCAGTTATTTAGCAAGTAGGGGAAAATAAAAAGAACAACCCCCCGCCCCCCACTCCCAACCTTTATATGCTAGTATTTTTCCCAGAGAAAGAAAAAAAAGAAAAACACAAAAAACAAACCCCGAAAAAGCAGCTGTCTTTAAAATGCAAACAAACTATTGTGGGCTTATGTTAATTGTCAGTTATTCTATCCAAGGAAATAAAAATTCCCAACTGTAGGAAACAAACACCTCAAAACAGAAATCAAGGGCTCAGTTTGTCATTTTGCAAGTGTTTCTTCAGCCAACATCAACTTCAAATACAACTTTCCCATTCCTTCCCAGAACAAGCCAAATTCAGAAAGACCAGATGGCACTCAAGATTTGCCTGAAATTCTTCCTCAGTCTGTCACCATCAACATGGAAACTGCATAGAACCGGATGATATGACTCCAACCCCACCACTTTTTACCAGTACATCCATGTATCACCTTTGGGCCACTACACTTCCATTTAAAAAACCTGAGCTTTTACCAAAGCAAACCTCATGGAATAAACTCTTACCATCCAGGGTCCATCCATCCCAGCCATCTCTTTCCATGTTATTTGCGTTGAAAATATGTAATTTCTTGGAAAAATAAAGCATCCATAAATCCTTGTGGTCACTTTGTGGCTATAAAGTCTTTTTTTCCCCATCTGTTCAAACCCGCTCAAAGCACTATTCAGCAGTTAGTTCATTTTCCATTTTGTGGTATATTGCATACCACAAAATAAAGTTTTATAAAAGAAATACAAATACAGACATTTCCAGTAGGTCACTCTACTTGATCTGAATGAAAAACTCTTTGTTTGGGGTCTGGGAGGAGGAGTAATTAATTAGGGCACTACCACCAACATCAGCATTTACAACATTTTTGGGAGAAGAAGACCTGGTATCTGTTGTCAGAACACCTCCAAAGGTGGCAAGACCCAAAACCAGGCAGGGTGGCCCTGCTGCAGGGCACCTTGCAGAGCCACTTTTCCCAGCAAAATCTCCTCTGTACTGCTCAGTAGCAGCTAAACAGCACTGTTAGGAAAGAATCCTACCTGCTGTCTCTATTTACAGCTTTATGGACAACTAGAAAGAGCAATCAGAAGTTAGAGCCACCCTGAAATGCTCTGTAACTGGGAATAGACCCAGCCCCAGGCAAGAAGGGGCCAACTACCCCTTCTGCAGCAACAGTGGGAACAGTCATCGCTCAGGGAAGTATTGTTACATTCCTGCCCTTAAATGTAGCTCCTCTCTCTTCCTTAAGTGTTCACGAAACTGCCTTAATCCCCATCTGGGTATCAGCCTGTTCTATTAAAATTCTACCTTGCCTTATTGAGTTGCTATGCACAAAGTGACCATAATTCAAGTGCCAACAGGTGCAGAGTGGTGGCTGGCACCAGAATAAACCACAGCCATTCATACAACAGCTGCCTTTTTTCTGAGGCTTCCCAAAAAATCTCCCATTTAAATCCTCACCATGCTGGTACACAGGGCCAAATGAACCTGTGAACTATACCCTGCCCAGAGACTTATGCCAGCAGATAGTTTTCAAAGGGTTGCAGTTGCTACACTCAAAATGCAAAGAACCCTGGGCAGAAGAAAGAAGAAAAAAGGAGTTATTAAACTTCATCCTAAAAGGGCAATTAAAAAAAAGTGCAGGTTACACAAGCAGACTCAAAGCACTGCTACACACCCTACTGCTCCTCAACATCCTGCCTATACACCCATGCTCCAGGCAGCTCCTCTTTCCAAGAAACTGTGGATCGCAGTTGTTGGGAAAGCAAAAAAACTGAAAACCAAACCAATATTCCATATATATATATATATATATATATATATATATAGTGAAAAAGTGGCTGACAGCATATACATATGTATATGTATATATATATGTATATGCTGCCAGCCTCTTTTTCACCCTTGTCAACGCTGCACTGATGTGTGGTCACAGAACTTGCCTAGTCCAAGGCTGGACACAGCCTAAAGGAAAGGTTGAATTTTCCATCACTTTTTTTTTTTTTTTTAATTTTATTTTATTTTATTTTTATTTTTATTGATTTCTAAAATATTTGGGACTCAAGCCTGGACAACTAACAAAGTGGGATGACTTCTCATCACTGTAGCAGACAGATTTTTAAGCTGGTTAGTTTTTAAAAACTCACATTCACATTTTTGTTTAAAACAAAATGACAGATTATGAGACATAACTAGGCTGAGGTCAAGCCTCAGAGTATTTCATAGAGCTGTGCAGGGAATGGATTTTTATGCTATCCAAAGGTTTTAGTAATTTTTTAAAATTTCCGCCCTAAATTGAGACAAATACCTGAAAAAAATGTTCACATTCTCTTAAGATCTTAAATAACTCAGTCATTTATAAAGAATAGCAAATACTTTATATACTACTAGCCTCTTTCACCTAGTGACAGCTTCAACACAGGTTTTTATTTATCCATTTTAAAAATGAAAAAACAAGACGATTTGGAAACCTAATGATAAGGGGGGTTGGGGACTTTTTTGAGAAACACACAAAACTGTCTAAAAATCAGGTTTAATTTCATCAATAAATCCCACTGAAATGATACCCAATCTGAAAGCACAGTTTGGAAATGCATAAACAGCTTTGGTACCTCATCTGTAGGAGAGCAGAGAAAACTCCTATTTTACCTCAAAACCATTTAAAGGTTGAACTTTTTTTCAACCTACTGCATCCATACTAGTAAAGCAAGCATCACTCAGAGCTCTGATTTTGGGGAATGCACCTCACTAAAGCTGCCTTCTCTTATATTTTGTGTTCACCTAAGGAAAGAAATACTCTGCACAACCAACTCCTCCAAGAGTGACAGAAGACCCCAGCAGGTGGGGAAGGAAAGCCAGCCTGCATCTGTTCAGGCTCTGAATAAAAAAAGTAATTCTCAGTCCCTGTCATCTGACACCTCTTGCCATCACTACATTTGCTTTGTATTTTAAATAGAACATGGTTAATGAGCATACTTTCCACTGCTCCACCCAAATGACAGTTTAACTCCTTAGGACCAAGGCTAAATTCCCAGAAGAAGGTCAAGATGTGAATCATCAGTCCTTGGTATGCAGCACTAGATCCAGCAACTGGCACGGGGAGCAGGCAGCCTACAAAACTGAGGTGGAAGTGTCAGAAGGATTGAGGAGAGATGGTCATTGGCTCCAAGGATGTAATTCTGCTCTTGGCAGGCTGTATTCATTGAGTTAGCCACTATCACACATCTCCACAGCTGCTTCTGCCAGGCTAGGGATAGCCAAGAAACCTCTCGAAGAACAGGATTCATGCCACAGGGCAGAATGGATTTCAGACAGCAGGGAACTGCAAGAGGAGCAATGTCTCTCAATCTAGCACTGCTCAAGGGTCCAGGTACCCGTCTAGGAAAAGGCAGAGGCTGTTTTCTACTACTCACAGTGCTTTTCTCTGAAGGTATCCTAGACCCAAAAGTGTCAACCATGTTATCAACAGAAAGATCTCTTACATGCAGGAGCTGAATATGAGAAACACAGATGCTATACTTAATAGGAACAACTGTTTCTGCACTCTATCAACATTCTCCCTAGTCTTGGGCTGTATTTTAATTTATTTTAGAAGAATGGTTTCCAGACAGTGGGTGCAGCTCTGTGCAGAAACAGACACCATATGGACAGAAAGGGGCATTTATCCAGGACAACAAAGCACAGCAGGTCAGGCGTGCCTGATGTGTCAAGAGTTGTTTACTGGTCTCACAGCACCAGAGTGTTGAGCAGAGTGAGCTCCACCCACTGCCCCAAACCCATTTGGGCAAAGGTTGTTCAGACATGTCTCCTCAAAACCCTCTCTATATGGCTCTCTTTTCTCATTTCCAGGAGCTGCTAGACACCGGTCATTTCTCCCTCCCACCTACAGACCAAAAAACTGAAGAAGTACAACAGCCTATTAACATGACCTGGGTCCTTCACACAGATCTGCTAGACCTGACCCTTATAGTACAAGGGCAAACCCAGGAAAGACATCCTCTTGCTGGCAGGCAAATGCGACTGTTCACATCACTAAGACTTCTCAGCCTTCATATCTGTCTTCTTTACATTAGTACTGAGGTATTTTTAAAAAGCCACAGTACACACAACACTCCTGTCTGGACAAACTCCACAAATGTAACCCTCCCAGTGAAGTAAACTTGCTTCAACAGCAAAGTATTTTCCTGTTTCACGTAGCTACCCTTTTATGGCACTGCACACCATTCTTACAAGAACAATTGTCCCACTTCAGCATGTTTTCAACCAAATCTCAGACTTCAAACACAACACATTTAAGCACCCTTCTTCCAAGTTGTCTCAGTTTTGCTTGCAGGTGTCTAGAAGTGGGTGGAGCTTGGAGCCAAGTGGGCGTGACCAGGTTGCTATTCTATACCACTCAAATCATTTGGGGGGAAAAAAAAGGTGAATATGTACCATTTTGTTCTGTTTCAGAGAAACTGCCAATGACCAGCACTCTGGACTCTGCCTCTGTTTAAATCACCCTCTCTTCTGCATACTTTTGTTAATACTGTTGCTGTTACTCTTAGTTTTTTTCATCCTATTGTTTTTATCTCGACCCATAGTGTCTGCCTTTGTCCTTCTCTGACCAGAGGGGGCAGGGGGAGGGGAGCAGCTTATTTGAAATTTAATTTCCAGCTGGTTTTAAACCACCACACAAGTACTATCTTATTGTCAATGCAATCCTCCCATAGATTTAAATCGTACTCCTTCTTATGCCAGGGAGGCTGACTTTTACAGGGATACAAGGAAGTGCTCAAACATTTAACACAGAAAAGATACTTCTTTACTAACCTGTTATTTCTCATTTATTTTATAACAAAAAAATACAATACTTTCATTTACCCAGGCTCTTACATTTACTTCAAAATGAAGTATCAAATGTTGCTGAAAATATCAAATTTCACACACATCTACCTTCTAGACTAATTGGCACAGTACATATCAGACCATGGTTTATTAGAGCATTAAACTGAATTTTCCATTATCTAAATCTATGATTTGGGAGGATGGTATATATTAGTTCATAAACTATCATTTCTCCACCAATGTAGCAATAATGGGTAGCAGCACTCCTAAATCAAACTTTTTGTTGTGAAAGAAAGGCTATTGCCATCCCTCTGGAAGGGCCTTGCATTAAGAAATGAATGAGGCAGATCGATAAAAGCAATAAAAAACATCTATGTATTTCCTCAATAGCATGAAAACTATTTCAAGAGGGATTATTCACACTGACTAAAAGAAATAGCAATGATAATATTTATTTGTGATTATACTTTTAAACAGAAAAATTCACTTTCACCATGTCTCCATAGTTTACATGCATCATTTATTTTGTTGGAGAGTACAGTCTTATGCTGGATGAAAGGCATTTAGTCACAGAGAAATGTCACAGGGTGAATTGCAGCCAGTGGCTGCAAGGAATTCAGCTCCTGTTCAACCTCACAAACATCCTTTGAAGCTCACCTGGCCTCTTCATGGTCTCGTGAGTAAAACTGGTCAATGAGGAGCACAATAAGAGAGAGACCAGGACAAAGTCTTGAGAAAGCCAATGCTAAAGGCAGTACCTCACAGTGGCTCTGCAGTTATGTTCTCCATAGCCACCTGGAACACTTCTCCGTGGTGTGTTTTTCTCTGTGCTGACTTTTTCCTTCTCACCTCCCTGTTGTCTGCCAGGCAGCAAACGGAACTGACTGTTGTGCCTTTGGTCTACATCAGAGCATGTAGGCTGGAACAATTTCAAACCTCTTTTGATCTTACGTGCTACATAGCAGGACAGGGCTATGTAGCACGGGTCACATCCATTTTCCATGAAGGCAGATCCTTAAGAAAACCAAAAGCGAGGAGGAGTGTCTAACATGCTTTTACCTCACCAAGTCTGGCCACTCTGGAGGTTGTTTTTTCATGGTTCTGGTACAAGAACCAAGAAATCACAAGTAAACCCCATGTACCACACAGAATAAGAGAGTAAATGTCTCTCTCGTGGTTGCCATGGGATTTGTGAAGCAGGCTTTGATGTAAAGAAACAAAGCACCTATAATTCATTACATTTGGGGGGAAAAAATCTCATGCACTTAAGCCAATCACATTTTGAGGGTTTTGGTCTTGAAACTTGATTCACACTTCATGTAGATTTGCAGCTGGCAGCCACAGAATGCTTGCACGGAAGGGAAGGCCTTGTGATACAACCCATTTTAAAAAAAGAGTTCCTTTTCATGATAAAAGTGTTACTGAATTCAAAGCCCTTCTGAACTAGCAGAGCTGCACAAGCCCCTTTTAAAAAATCTCAACCGCATGGCTATGCTTAACTTCTCATGGCTGGATATAAAGGAAGAGAAAATAATGAAGAAACCCTGTAGTCAGGTATACCTCATAGGAAGGTCAGTACAGCACAGAGTTCACAACCTCAAAAAGTTTAACTGATGTCACAGAAAACCCCATTGGATGTCTCCTTCAGTCACATCCTCTGCATATAGTGCATGACAGTGATTGTGTCTGCCCACAACTACAGTGAGGATGGTGGTATTTAATTTCCTAGAGCCTAGCTAATTAGCCAGTCCTAAGAACATAACCCTCATCCACCCTGCAGGACATTAAGTGTGTCTGGGGCCACCACTTAGTATTAAATGCTTGGAGCAGAGGCTACAGAGAGCCTGTGAGACAATTTTAAAACTAAGAAATTATGACTGAATAAAGCCTTAAAATAGCTGCTGAAAAGGAATTGCTATCCACCCTATCATTAATGTGCAAAATAGTGTTGAGATCCAATACGCAAACAAAGTTTCTAGATTGTTTTCCAGAGTTCCTGGTAGTCAGGACTCATTAAAAGTCTCTCTTCTCTGAAGAGAAGCAGCTCTTTCCAATTCCATTAACTGAATTCTTTTCCAGGGCTCAAGAAAACCCTGGAATATTTTAATTTTTGAATTCCAAAACCAGCAAAAATAAGAGAAAGATACACCTCCTTCCAGGTGAAAGGAAGGTAAAACCTTTTACCTTCCAGGTAAAAGCACGCTTCCCATGCTTTTGTTACCCAGTTTAGAATTCTGTATCATTCAAGGAGCAAGAAGAACATTGTGTACGATAACATGCTGTATACAACTGAAACCATAGTCTGGGCTTCCTCTTAGGCTATTACATTCCTCAGCTTTATCAACTCAGAGACACAAAACCAAAATAAGTTTTCTCTTATATTTCGAAGTATCAGCTCTCCAGACTATTTGCTCAGGAAGGCATTTTCTTTGGCTCCTTGTGACACAAAAACAGACATATTTTTTACTCGATGCTATACTGAGCACTACCATTTTTCAAGTTGTTCCCCTTCATGCAAGTGACGGTGCTTATTAACTGCCTCATTAGTTTAAAAAGTGGTTTCAGTTCAGAGTTTCTCATCTATAACCATCCTGTCTCTTTCAAAAGCTAAGTCAGTTTCTAAAAGACAACAAATAAAACACTTCTGCCTTTGCTTAACTTACAAGGTTTCTTCTTGTCTGTTCTTAGTCATTCAGGAGTGTATTCGATCTTCAGAGCAAAGGTTGATGCTCTTACTGTACCTCTTGCTCACCTCTGATGGAATAAAAACCAGCAGTTTCATACCAGTATGGTATGAAGGCCACACAGCAAGAACACATTTTCATAAGAGCAGGACTTGTTTACCTTCTTAGCAAGGCTGCTAAGGCTGTGAAACCAGGCATGCAAGGAAGGCAGGCCAGTATCTACGCAAGCTGAGTACAGCCCCACAATCACAAAGGAGCCTTGCTAATCACCACAGTAGGAATGTAGCCATTCCAGCATGCCTCCTACATTTTCTGAGCTCAACACCTACCCCTGGGCAAGGGTGGTGCTTGCCTAATTTGCGTTCTTGAAAGCAGCAAAGCAAAGAAATCCTTCTTTCCTCAGTGCAGATTAAACCCATTACATTAATTTACACAGTTTGATAGTAGCTTCCATCATGTTATTCCTGTCAAATTTGGTGCTACTTTCTTAGACACAGACAAATTCTCTCTCAACCCCTTGCTAAATGGGGGATAAGAAAACATACTTTTCTATTTGCCTGGACTAATAGGTCCAGCCACAGCTGATAAACATCTATTGGTCTCAGTATCTAACACAATTATTGCAAAACATGGGAATGAGTCCATACCATGAAGGACACCTTAAACACACGCCTCTCAATCTCCTTTCACACCACCAACTCAGAACTGGTGAGAATGTTTTTAGGTAAGGGCTGACGTAAGCTGTCTTTCAGCCAAAGACCTGTGGAGGAAATACTGAGTAGCTCATTAGAGCTACTGTATCCAAACCCCCAGTGATTGGTACATGAAATGATACATATGTATTCTGCACCTTTTTTTAAAAAGTGTTAAAAGAAGCTACAGAATTTAGGATTAGGAAACCCTAGCTTCAAAGTTACTTGGCACTTCTGAAGTAAAAGTAGTCTGTGAAGGCTGATCTCAATGTTGTCTTTATCATTTCAGCTCTATTAAATCAGCCAAATGGAGCAGCTTTCTCCTAAATACCAAACCAATAACAAACATGAAGTTTGAAACTGTAAGCATCGATACTGCTTGAACAGAGATGCTGTAAAACACTATTAGAAGTATTCAATACCACAACACAGGATGTCGCTCATTTTGATTCTGATACAATAAAAAGTACAGAAGGATAGCTTCATCCTAACACAACTATAGCACTTATTACACATCAAGGGAGTAGTCCTTTTCTGGGAGATAATGCCTTACTTGCGCAGCCCTGTTTCATGCAATGCTTTCAACCTTCAGCAACACCTTAAGTATATTCATGTCTGCTGTGTTCAGCAAGTGCTTTTATGTGCCTTTTGTGTTCACAAACTGCTGCTCTATGTTGCTCAAAAATCAAGTGCATTTTTAATGGTCTGCAGCTGATTTACGTAGGACAAAACCAATCAACAAACTTCACTGATAATTTGAATTCTTCATAGCTCTCCTTGAGAGCTTTTACCCTGTGCCACATGCTAAAGTAAATGCAAACTGATGAACACCTGAGTAGCTGAAGCTTCTTTCTTTGGTATCAGACTTAACAAATTCTCCCCACAGAGGAAACCAGGACTTCAGTCTGTAACATCTATCTTCACTGGGAGTGCTACCTGAAACTACTGCTCTTCTTGAGCTTTGGTAGAAGTGATTTTGAAATAATTTACTGAGCAAATCATATGGTCAAGCTCCAAATCAGCCCTGCTGCATGCTGAAAACTGCTGACAGCTATCTAACAGACAAAGATATGCCTGCATGGGCCAGCATCCTAGACTAGCAACCCTTTTAAAACATGTTCATTTGAGGTTTCATGTTGGAAGACCCAGGGAAAACAAAATCCAACCCATGGTAAGATATCACCTGCCACCAACACCTTCAGACCCATCAAGTCTCTTTCTCAGCTCATGAGAGTCCCACACTTGACTCCCATGTGCCTCTTTCTGCTGATTCCCAGCTAATGCTAGACCTCACACAAAGGCCTTGGAGGGCTGTGGGATCTCTCTGGTGCTCCTAGGCACATGCTGAAGGAGATGGCTCTCCTGACAGTTGTGTGTCTATATGCTACATATGGTCAGAGAGTGAGAGCACAGTTGGGGTGCTCTGCCAGGATGGAGGAACAAAAGCTGGTTACCAGGGGTCCATGCCCACTTGAAGATATGACCATTAGCTGCTGCTTGCCTCTGTCCGTCATATCATCTGACACCCACATGACTGACACTGTGTGACCCCATGCAAAGGCACACTAAGGAGAGTCACGTATCAAGGGGGAAGTAAGCTGAGAGCTCTGCATCTTATTCTAGCTCTCCCTGCACTATAATTCCAACACTAAAAAGTTGGACGAAGAACATGGAGGTCCCCTGATGAGCACACATGCTAAATTGGCACTGTATTCTTCCTTAAAAAAGACAGCACATCAGCTTTAAACAACCTGCCCAGAAACCAAACCTCTAGGCTATTCATATCATGAATGTCAGACATGAACAGCTGGACTCATTCTTTGCAACACAGACTGAAAGTCTAAAAAGGAAATAAAGGGCTTTGTGAGAGAGGCCAGTGCTGTCCCTTGTTGTGTTTTCAAAACCTCTGGTCATATCCTGCAGCTTGGCTTTACAGACAGTATCACCACCACACGTGGCAAAACAGAGGAACACAGGTAACCAGGTTTTTTGAGCAGGAGCTTCCGTTACCCAGTTACAGAGACAGCCGTCTGCCAGAAATCACCCTTGGGGCTGGGACATGGTGGCAACAGCTGTGAGGGGAGCTGTACAGAATGACTGATCATTCAAGAAGAACATATCTGTAAGCAGATCTTCCACTTCAGATTTGTACCTTGGATAGCAAACATTATTCAAAGGCAAGCACGTGACAATAAAGCTCTGAGAAAAATTAGAACAGTTGCATCCAAGGGCTACATTAACTGGTAGTTTTTCACATTAAGTAGTCTGTCATCAAAATAAAATCCAACATGCCTATCGCTGGAGGAGAACACCCTTCCACAACAACAGATGCTGCTGCAGACGTAAGAGGACTAATGATATCCCAGCTCAGGAATACACATGGAAATTTGCAGGTGAATTATTTGACAGAAAAAAATGCATACAATGAGACTTGTTTGCTCAATTCTTTTAAAAGCTCTTTTACTCTGCAGTGGGAATGAAAGACTGCAAAAATTGTCTCTTCTTAAAAACAGATCATTCCTTTTATACGGCTGTTCTTACCTGAATATACTTGTACAGTCTTCATGTCTACAGAATACATGTTTCTCAGATGAACTTTAAGTTTGACAAAAACCAACCCAATTTTCATTTCAACCTGTCTTACCAACAGAGCTATCAACACTTTATCTCCGAGTAATGTACAATTCCTTTATTTGCTAACTTGATATCTAGCAAGGCCACGTGCATTTTTTTTCAGCAAGATAATGCTTCAAATTACATTCACTGTAGTAAATATGTTAGACATTGCTCACAGCAAAGCAGAACACTGAAGAGAATGCAGATTCTTTCCAGCTGTAGCAATGACTTACTAACACCGGAAATAATGAAAAAACAACTATAAATGCATGACTGAGAAGAGACTGCTCAACCAAACCAATTCATAGCAAAGCCCAAATGTCACAAAGTCCTCAGGTCAGGGCTGTACACACTGTAGGGGAGCCCTCTGACTTGGTGTCTTTACATTACACTGGCAACAGTTCTAATACCAGAGGAGTGGATATTGCTACTTCTGGGTATGACAGGGATCACAGTGTTTATCACAGAGTAACAGAGATCTGTGCAGTTTGGAGTGTCAAAGGAAAAAATCTGCCACTAACCCAGCAGCGGAGAACTACTAATTTGGGACAATTTACACCCAGTAAGCTAGAGCAAACCTTATCCTCTCCTGAGCCATATGTACCAGAGTTCAGGAAGGAGGGACAGGCCATGTACTGGTATGGAGATGACCATAACAAAGAGAAAGCATCACCATGAAGGGCAGAAAATAAGAATTAGAGATTCAGCCTGTGCCTATGCCTCCAGGAGGAACAGAGGTACAGGGACCAGACAGGGCTAGGAAGGAGTAGAGTACTGTCACTTAACCCTGGCTCTGCTGTGTCTCTGTAAAGATCACTAGGCTGTTGCAAGAAAAGCACAATCCTGAACTGGAAACAGCATCTGTAAGGAGCAACAATCATTTGCATTCTCTGTCCTGTTGCAGTATCTACTTCTACTCTGTTTTCTGTAAGCACATTTAAAAGGAAAAAAATTGTTCTTAATGTCTTATTTTTTGTAGCCTTCCTTCCCAAAGAATGCCAAATGTCAATCTGATTGCCACTCTCTGTTTAAGGAATTTCCTGATCCCAGAAACTGATCCTTGAAGCCTGGACAAATCTTACTTTTCTGTGGCTTAGGACAAGATCTACCATCTTTCAACTCTGTTATAGTGCATAGGTGTACATGTGATGGGATATGTCCTGGCAGATTTTCTTGCTACAACAAAGCTAACAAGACTGTAAATTGAGTGACCTGGCATCCCTGGGAATGCAAATCTCCCTGTCAGCCTCCTGCTTGCTAACAGACCTATGACCAAGACGCTGGCCCTACCCAGGAGCCAACACCAGCTTAAGGAAGGCACTTTCCAGGAGGATCTACCTGACAGGACCTCACAAGCATAGCCAAATTTTACCTCTGGACATCCGAGTTCAGTAATTCCCAACAATCTCCTTTTTACTTCTTCCCTGTCAACTGCTCCTGCATGGTTCCCTCCTGCCTACTCTGATATAATGACATCAGACTCCCAAATGAAAAAGCAGGACAAGTTTCCAGGCTGCAACTGGTTTTGTAATACAGATGCTTCTCTCTGTAAGTACAGACAGCTCTGTGTTTTGCCAGTGTGTCACACTGAAAACATCGTCCCTTGTCTACAGGCACTGCTGCTTTCAGACAGGCTCATCCATAGGAATAGCTATTCCTGTAGTGCCATCTCCTGGTTTACGGTGTAGGAATACAATAGCTGAAAATACTTTTTATATATGTTAAAAAACTTTACAGCAGGTTTGGACTATGGATCAATATAAAAAAAAACCACCCAAACCACAGGCATTCTTTCAATGGATTTTGTACAATTCACTCCCAATAAAGTATTAGTTTAAAATGATGAAGGTTTGAAAAATATCTTCTGGTCCAATCTGCTTTGCAATTTGAGCCTTTTCAGCATTTGTTTTATTTCTCAACAAATACCAAGGTTCAAAATTTCCTTTTTGCTTAATTTTTTTGTGCCATCTTATGACTCCAGAGGGTAATTCCTGAGAGTTCAACAACATTACACAGGAAGTGAGGGAAGTATGTAAAACCCCAATTATGAGAACTGTATATCATTTTAACCCCATACTTAATAATGATTGGTAACATGTTATATTCTAGATATCAGATCTAGTTATCAGATCTCTATAGCATATCTAGTTATATGTATCATTTTTTAGGTCAGGGTATTGTTGGTAAAAGGAGCTCCTTTCTTGGTGAAAGATGCCCATTTATGGCTCAAAAATCTCCCAAAAGGGCTGACGTGGGAGAGTATCCCCTGTCAAGACTATGCCCCATGCAGCAGGGTGACCTCAGGGGCCAAAGGGATGAAGAGCTATGAGCAGACTATTAAATCTTTATCCTTCTCCCCACCTCCAGTGGTTCGCTCTTCCTTAAAGTAATGCCTGCTCTGATATTGAGCCCTCCAAGATGTGAATAACTGAGTAAAACTTTGAATGTTGTGGTTTTTTTAGTTGTTAATCAGCACAGTTTATGAGCATTGCAGTAACTGGAGGAAAGGTAATTCTGGCAGTGGGAGATTGTGACCACTGACTCATTGACCATCTACTCAAAATAAGACTCCAGACTAAAAGGGAGGGAAGAACTGCACATGAGGACTAATTTGCATGAGAAGTGAGAGATATAACTAGCAAATAGGGGGTTGAGTACTAATTAATAAAGAGGTTATGTAATAAAATGTATGCCCTTGTTAAAGAGGATAGATAGTGTAAAGTGTTGATGAATGGGGAGCTAGCCTTTTATGGGTTACCACCTAGCTACCTACTTTGTGCAAACTAGAATAAAAAAAATAGAAATACCTTGCCTCTGTGTGTGAATTGGTGCTGTGCGATGGGTAACATTCAGAACAACACCTCCATCCTTTGGAAAGCCCCTGCACACGATAATCATAAACCGCCTAGTTTAGAGAACCAGCACTCAAAATAAAAAAGCAAAGTGTGAGAAACGAAGCCCACCCTTCTTTTTGGGTTTTTTAAAATGTAATAAGGGACAACAGGGGACAAAGGTCACTTAAAGCAAAATCACAGCACTGGGTGTGTGGCTCATAGCCAGAGGCACACACACACAAATTTCCCGTTTATATGCTTTAACATTATGCATATTTAATAAACCACAATGCATATGCATAGTTTTTCTGAGAACTAATTTACATTTCACTTTAGAAGGTAGTAACACAGTTCCTCCTCCGATCCGCCTATTAGAGCAGGCGTATTATGATCGTGAGGATCTTCAGGGGTCTTCTTTGACGAAGGCTCAGGTCTCCCTCACATCTTGAACTTTTCAATTTCGTCTTTGGAGCATGCGCAGTCATGGTGGTCCTGGGTCTTTCTGGATCCAACCGGTTTAAATTCTTTACTTTGTGGCTAATTGGCTTCATTGTTGCCAACTTCTCATTAGGGAAGCAGCAGGATGTAGTATCTAGCTATACTTGTCTATTCTTGAGATTGTTCACCTGGCGAGTTTTCCTTTATTTAAACATTAAGCAATTAGTAAACCATATACTAGCTATTACATTGTATAGAAAGTTATGATTCAGGTTATATTGGTATCTTATAACTCAAGCTGTATCAGCATCTTGTAAGTTTGACCCCAGTTATAATGTTAACTAGTTAATATCCGCATAGCAAAGTTATTCTTAGCATATTTGCACATGATATTTCCTAATGTATTCTAATACATAATATTTCTTACATTTTACTACCTGCGAAAGCCAATGCTATAATAGCTTTTTATCACAGAAAGAAAAAGGGAAAAAGAAAAAGCACACACCCACCCACCCCCCCCCCCAAAAAAAAGCATGCTAAATTATTTTGGTGCGCAGATTCTGCAAATCAAGACCCATTGACACCAGGAGGACCAGCCCCACGAAGGCAAAATGGCCAAAAGGCCCAATGAGGGGCAGCCCTCAGGGGAGGGGGCTCAGGTTCCAGCCATGCCACCCCAGGGGATGACAGCCCCTTCCCTGAAGGCTCTGAAAGGAGGACGGAGCCATGGCCAGGAAGGTCGTCCCTCATGCCGGGTGCCATCACACGAGCTGCCTTCAGAGCACAACCCCTTCGTCCGGCTGTCACCTTTGCTCCCGCTCCTCTCCATGACGTGATTGCAAAGCTACATTAGAAAATTATTAATGATACAGCTGTTTCACGACACTGCCGCCTCCAGCCCGGAAGAGATTTACAGCCGTAGGTGGGCGGGCACAGGGATAACTCGCGGGGTTCCAGGGGCAGTGCCGCCCTGTCCTGTCCCGCCCTGTCCCGTAAAATGGCGGCGTGGGTGCTCCGCCTGCGCGGTCTCTTGCGGGTCGCCGGCTCCCGACCCTTCTCCGCCCAGCCCAGGTGAGCGGAACCGGCCATGGTGGGCAGCGCTGGGGCGGAAGGGACCGATCCGTGAGGGTGGGTGAGCGCCCCTCAGCTTGGGTTCCGTAAAGACCGGGGTGGCTGTCTTTGCCCACCTGCTTGGGGGGTGTGTGTGTGCGGGCTGACGGGGCTGTCTGTGTGTGCTATCCATTCTGTGTGGATGTGTGTACGCATCTCTGTGTGTGTTTGGAGGGCGTGGATGCGCGTGGTCTGTATACGCGTGGCGGAGGGGTTACAGGTGCTGTATGTGCACATACGTGTGTGTGTGCGCGGCCGTGCCCCCATCGCAGGAGACAGCTGGGGCTGGGCGAGCCCCCCGAGCCGCGCGGGCCCGGGAGCCCCAGCGCATCCATCCCCGTGATCTCCCGACCTTTGCTCCACTTCCCGGGAACAGCGAGTCCTGTGCTGGCAGCAGGTGACAGCCGGGCGTGTTCTTTCCCGGGCACCGCGTTCCCCCTTGGCAGCAGTGCTCGGGCTTGGGGGCTGGGGGGAGCAGAAAGGCAGGAGTGGGATCACACCTTCCCAGACCTTCGAGTTGTCTCTCCCAGGACTGTCGTTTAGAATAAGGGAGTAGCCAGGCCCTTCCCTGTGTGACATGTGCAGCGTCAGCCGCAATTAAACGGGTGGGCTTAAATGAAGCTCAGCATCATCTTAGCTTTAAAAATAAGGTAGAGCTTTTCAGAGTCACTGTGTGCCTAGCTTTGAGGGTACAAAATACTCAACCAGCAAGTTGCTGTATCCCATTTTTCCCAAATATTATTAGAAGTAAATATAGTTTGTTTCAGGGGGATTATTTCACTGGCAGAGCCTGAGTAACTACATGTGGTAGTAAATAAAGACTTGTGTCTCTACAGCAGAGTAAATAAGCGTAGGCTGAGCTGAGTTCTGTAGGACTACACACAGTTGATGTGCAGAGGAACTGAGAGATTAACAAAATAGTTTGAGAAAGGAAGAGTGAATGCCTCTTCCATGTACTCAGCTCTGTACTTAAAATTTCTGATGTTTCATGGGAATACAATAAAAGCAAGCCTTAAAGTACTATGTCATCCTTGATGTTCCAAACCCCTACAAAAGCTTTATAAACCCTTTGTTCTTATTTCATAATTATACTTTCCTTGTGTGGTTTCTATTACTGACATTTACCACTATTTCAGTTTTTATTTTTTTTGTTACAGCATCATTTTATTTTTTTTGTTACAGCATCATTTTGTTTTTATATATGTTTTCATTGGGGTAACTTTATTCTTTTACCTATATATGTATTGTTATTGTTTTTAATTTATTTGAAGTGTTAAGGACAAACCAGCCTTGCTTTACCTCCATTAATAGTCCAGTGGAGTGCAGTGTATGTTAGTTCTTTGTATTTATCATGGGTATCCTTGAGACCTAATGGTGTGCCAGAGTTGGGATGTGAACTATGTTTAGTAACATGGGTGTTTCTTCCCTTTTAAAAGAGTTATGCAAATAGGGTGCCTGTATCCTAACAGATGCATTAATTTGTCTTTTTTTAGTCCTCTGCAAACAGAACAGCATGGCACAAAGCGCCTGGAACCATCTTCTGCTAAGACTTTGACTGATATAGGCATTCGGAGGATCTTCTCATCAGAGCATGATATCTTCAGGGAGAGTGCAAGGAAGTTCTTTCAGGAAGAAGTGCTGCCTTTTCACACAGAGTAAGATAACCTCTTAAACATTTTGGTTTGCCAATATTAATTTTTCCCCAAAATTCTTTTTGCAGTGTTACTCCTGATACAATAGGATATACAAATTTACTAAATTAAAACAAAGTCGTGCATGAAGGAAAATCACACATAATCAAATTGAATGCGTCCTTTGAGCTCCAGTGTATGTTATCTGGCATCCTCAGCTTGGGCCCATGAGCAGACAAATGCAGTTTGCAGAGTTGCAGCAAAGTTTCCCTTCCTGTAGGATTAACTGACACAGATGCTTTTGGGAGAGTTGGTGGACAGTTCAGTTCCCACACTATTGGGAAATAGTGAAAAAGGCTTTGATCATGTGTCTAGGTTACTGTCTCCCTTGCAGTAGATTTTGTAGCTACATACAAGTACATATAGCATGGTGAGGTGAATCATGTATTACCAAGAAACTTGCACAAAATCTCTGTTTGAATTTCTTTAATTTTTGTTTCTGTGGAAATATGTGCGTTTTCTGTACAGGGTAGAGGTGTTGTAATTCCACTGAAGTAGAGCTGGAGGGTAATTTTAGCCCTTATTTTAGGCATATCCAATCACATTATAGTGGTGGATAGGAAAGAAATTAACTCAGGATATGGTTTTGAACCAAAAGTGTCAAGCTGTAGTAGTGTCTTAAGCAATTTCTAGTTTACTTGAAGTAAAAACAGCAAGTGGTACTGAAGGACTTATTCTGAAATTGCCCTGCTAGATAGGAATATCCTGATATAGCTCAAGTGTGTATCTACCAACAGCTGAGGTGCCTCAGTTGAGTGTATGAAGCATCATGACTGGGGCAAGAATGAGCAGCAGGAGGCTTACAGTAGGGTTAGTGACAGCTATTTTTTTTTTAATCTTCAAACCACAACCTCATAGTAGTATGCTTTTCCACTGTACAGTCATATTCTGTCCATAAAACCAGATATTGTCCCTCATTTTGTGTTAGGACTTCCAGGGCGGGTCTGTGTACATGTATTGGCTCTGCTTGAGGTTGCTGAAGATCCTATTTGCCATCTTGCTGACACAACAACTTCTTAGGGAGGTTGAATCAAGTTGAACTTGTGTTTTTGCATCACTTCAATGACCAATGAACCACTCTGTTCTCACACTTCTGAAGTAAACAAGGAGGCTTCAGGCACAGTATATTAATTGTCTGGGCTGAGATGAAGAGACAAATGTAGCATCAGTGAATGCAATTGTGGATTATTTTGAGGAGGAGAAGCTTTCATGCTGGGTGAGGTAGGGACAGGAATGTCCCTGAAAGTGGGTATCAGAGGCAAAGCAAAGATGGTAAAAAGAGATCTAAGACTTCCAGTGTAGGAGCAAAAGCTTTGTGAATCAGCTGAAATACTGACACAGGTTGCCCAGAGAAACTGTGGCTGCCCCATCCCTGGGAGTGTCCAAGGCCAGATTGGATGGGGCTTGGAGCAACCTGGGCTAGTGAGACCCCTGCCCATGGTAAGGGGTCAGAACTGGGTGAGCTTTAAGGTCCCTTCCAATCCAAACTATTCTGCATTTCTATGATTCTGTTTTATATGTAGGATAAGATACTTGATTAAATGTGGGTAAACAGCTATGATATAGCTCTGCTGCACACATGTGCATCAGAGGAATGTTGTTTACCATGTAATTTAAAAATTGTGGCATTAGAAAATAAAAGCTTAAAAAAAAGAAAACCTGGAGCATTAATGACCATCCAACCTTCTATTGGGTTGACAAACCCCATAAAGAGGCTCTAATTTTCCAAGAGTAGATTATTGCTGTGGTGTTAAAGTTTGCAAACTATCAGCAGATAAGCCTCAACTATCTATTTACACAAACTTGAAAGTACCTTAAAGCAGTAATTTACCAAGATACAGTACTGACTTGTAAGAAGTGCACAGAGACAGATTTTTATACAAAACTGACTAATATGGTATCATTTGATTCTGATAAAGCATTTTTCACTGGTAGAGTTTTCACTGGTGAAGTCTCTTGTGAAAGATACTGATGTGTTATACTCATTTTGTATGTGGCTAAATGTACATTTGTAAATGTCAGGAGGATAAAGACCTGCCTGTGATGATCCAGATGGCTGGGGCTAAATTGCCTAAATCCCAGTCTGGTATAAGAGTCATAAGAAGTCTTAATGAAATCCTGTCAGGTTACACATTGGAAGCAGGAGTTCAAACTTGTTTTACAGTTGGTGTCTCTGTAGTGCCAGTGGCATCTGTGGACTTGAAGATGAGAAACTCTGATGAAGCTGCTGCTTCTTGGCTGTGACATATAGTTGTCTGTGTACCTTCACACTATCTGTTGGTGTTGCAGTGTGAGGCAGCAGCCATGACAGATAAACAGTAGCACATGAGGGGTTCAGTGCTGGTTTTGTGTTCGTTTTGCAGATGGGAGAAGAATGGCCAGGTGAGCAGGGAGCTCTGGGAAAAAGCTGGACAGCAGGGTTTGCTGGGTGTTGCTATCGCTGAAAAACATGGAGGCATCGGAGCGGATATTCTCTCTTCAGCCATCGTCTGGGAGGAGCAGTGAGTACTGGATGCTTCAGGAAGAATTTCAGTGATCATATTGTTTGTGCCTGTATTTTTTTTCCATGAATTATCCTCATTATGGACTACATTTGCTTACAGAAAATGATCTTATCTTTCCTGTGGAAAGGATGGTTTAGATACATGTAAATCCCTTGTGTTTTAAGTATTCTGGATCACTGTTTGAGTAACAAGTGTCATTATGCTCCACTGGCTTTGTAACTCGGGAAAGCATTTTTATTTAGCCTGGTAGGTTATGTACCCATTTGGCTGTGAAATTACATTCTATAAATAATGGTAAAAGTGCCAGAAGATATCTGAGACTTCTGTGTAGTGGGGTTTTCTTTGTTATTGGGTCTGTGTTGTAACAGTGCAAGTTCAGTGTTCAAGTCTTGGTAGTACTTTTTTCTGAACTTCCCCCTTATTTTTTTTCCAGGATGTATGTTAACTGTACAGGCCCAGGGTTCAGCCTTCATTCAGATATTGTCATGCCCTACATTGCAAACTATGGCTCTGAAGAACAGATTAAACACTTTATCCCACAAATGATTACAGGCAAGTGCATTGGAGCTATTGCCATGACAGAACCTGGGGCTGGCAGGTAAGCCAAATATTAAAACAATGGTCTTAACATTATTTGCTGTCTATTGATTTGTCAGTGAAAAACATTCTGAACCTCCTGGTTAGTTACTGTACGGACAAGACTATCCTGCATTATACGTAAAACTCAAAAAACCTATTATGGATTACTTTATTACAGCTTTGTCATTTCAAGATAGTAGCTCAGAATCAATTTCTGTATTTGTCCTACTGTGGGCAATTATGCTTTGTATTTGCTTTTGCAGTCTGAGTTTATAGTTACCAACTTGCTTGTCCTGTGAACATACTTATGAAGTATAGTCAGTGTAAAAATAATATACATAGTGTGCTGGTTTGGCCAAATTCAGAAATATATCCTCTGAGAGAAGGCAGGTTACAAACCACCCCTCTACCCACCATGTTCAGGAAAAAAAACTTTTTCCTTGAAGGAAAGTGAAAGAGATAAAAACTATTTATTTAACAAACACGCAGAAAAAAAAGATACTAATGCTAAATAATGGAACCTCTCGCTGTAGAGAGAAAACCTGGGAAAATTTCAGAGTCATTCCGTAGTCTCTCTCTCCCCCTCCTTGGAGCTGGGATGGAGTGGTGAGCCCACCTCCAGGGCCAAGGCCTTGGTGGAAAGTCCTCCCAATGTATTCTGATGTTGAAACTGTCCAGCAGAGAAGAAGGGGAAAAAATCGGAGTCTCAGGAAAACAAAGTTCAACTCTCTGGAGGAAAAGGAGCTGAAAACTGGCCGAAAGCTGGCTGGAAAAGAAAGCAAGCCGGGTGCTTGCCTCTGCTCTCGCTCTCCTCCCGCAGCTGAGTGCAGAGAGCCGTCTCTATCTCTGTGTGACCTTGAACAAGCTGCAAACTGCTTTGAAGAAGTTTTGCTCAGGTTTTCCTCCCCCCTCTCAGGCTCAGTTTAAAGGCATAGAAAGGCACGAAATTAATTTCTGGGCATGGGGCAGTGATAGGGGATACACATCATAAAGTCACCCTAAGACACATTGGTAAAGAAGGCTTGGCTTTACTATTAGCTTTTTCTGTGGAACAGAACACCTTGATTTTCTTTCCTCTGAATCCTTTCAGAGAAGTGTTCCTCCTTGCCCAGCACCCAGTGTTTAGAGTAGACACTGCTGATCTGACCAGTTTCCAAAAGAGAGAGGGACACATGAAGTCCAAAACCTGTTGGCGTCATGTTTCTACAAATGGTAGATGTTGTTCATGGCTTTTCACACAGCCTCCTGATCAGAATTGAGCCTGTTTAGAGGATGTGGTTTTGTGTGGCATTTGTCATCTGAGGCATACTGGTGTAAGTGCATGCTGACCTGTTGATGTCAGTGCTTGTGTTACACCACCTCCCACAAGCAGAGATGAGGAAATGGAACCTCACACGCCTGTATGGTTGCATAGATTTATCATCCTTTTCCACAGCATGCTTGTGGTTTCTGTTACACTCAGCTATTTCATGATGTCTCACTATCCTCATCTGTTTTCACTGAGCCCATGCCTGGATGGTATAAAATCTACCTTATTTTGTACTGGATAGAATTCAATATACAAATTGCAGCTTCCAGAATGGTTTTTTGAAGGACCTTTTGAATTTCGTTTTAGTGACTTGCAGGGAATACGGACATATGCAAAAAAAGATGGAAGTGACTGGATTCTTAATGGGAGTAAGGTAAGTGCACTGACATACGTACTGCTCATAGGCTCTAGGAACTGAATGCATTTAGCTGAATGCAGCAGGATGTGCACCACTCTCAGCATCTCCTCGCGATCCTTTTGGTTTGGGGTTTTTGTGTGGGTTGTGTTGTAGGTGGCGTTTTTGTTCCAGTTACTTTTTTAATAGGTCTTGAAATAGGTCTGTTTTAGGCAATTTACAAACTGATTTATGGGAGGGCTTGTATAGGTTCTTTTTGTAGCTTTTAAATAACCCTATTAAAAGGCTTATTTTCCCTTAAACTGTGAAGAAAAGGGGAAAAAATATGCTGTGTAGTATGAGCAGGATGGTTGTTAGTAATGATGTTTAACAATAAAATATATATACTACTGCCATGAAATCTTCTGTGGCCTGAGTAAAAACTTGTGTTGCCACAATGCAAGCTGTGGAATCTTTCAGGAGCTCGGTGGTCATGTTACAAAAAAACCAAAACAGCTGCATCAGATGCTCTGACTGTCTTGTCAAGCTGTGGCAAAGCACTTTATGCATTACCATAATGAAAAACAAGAAGGCAGAGATAGTGTTGAAGTGGGAGTGTGGGTTCAACAGACCATTTTTTAAAAAGCTATGAAATGTCCTAATCTTTTTTACTGCTGCTGATAACATAGTACTGATAGAGACTTCTGGTCTTAGCAGAATTTCAGTGGTGAGAATGTATGCAAGCAAATACATATGCATAGGTGTTAAAAAAGATGCTTATGCTGCTCATTTGAAGCCAAGCAGGACAGAAAGCTTTCTTTTGCTGGACTTAAGATGGATCCATTTGACAGGCTCATGAGTTGTTCTACAGGATAATAGTAAGCAGTTGTGACAAGAAGCATTGATAGTTTTGAGTGTTATGCCTCACTAATTTAATTTCTAGACAAGAGAACCTCTGTGTTTATTTACATTTGATACTGTATTCCTTCTTTATCATGGGACAGACAAAAGAAACAAATCTGTGCATTCTTTAACTTCACACTTCCGCCCCTCACAATACTTCTCAAATTAATGTCTGCCTTGTTCCAGAACACTTAATATCAAAAGCTTAAAATTCTTCTGGACACTTGAACCTTGCCTTTCAGTTCACCTGTGAAAGTATCAATGTAATTTTTCTTTCTGCTACTTGGTGATCTCTTCTAACCTCTATCCACCTTGTTTTATTCTAAATTGCCTTTTTTTACAGGTGTTCATCACTAATGGTTGGATGAGCGATGTAGTGATCGTGGTTGCAGTTACAGACCGGGAGGCCCGATCCCCTGCTCATGGGATCAGCCTTTTTCTGGTGGAAAATGGAACAAAAGGTTTCATCAAAGGACGCAAACTGAACAAAATTGGCCTGAAAGCTCAAGTGAGTTCATACAACCTCTAATGCAATAGAATTGGAGAAAGTCTAAACCCACTTAATTCCTGGCAACTGCTAAATAAATATAAGATGGAACTATGGTGCTATTGTAGCTGTTAGACTTCAGAGCACAAACACGCAACATATGTATCCTGATTTTTGCCTGTGGAAGTCTGAAGCATATGATGTGCAAGGAGAGGCTGAGGAAGCTGAATGTGTTTACTTTGAAGAAGCCTGGAAGGACAGGATCTTACTTATGCCATTAGCTATAGAGATGGTGGGGCCTGATTCTTCTTTGAGGAGCAGAGTGAAGGGGAGAGTGGCAAAGGAGGCAAGTTACATTAAGGAAAATTCTTACTAGGTAGTACGGAAAAAAGTCCACCAGGAAAGAGATTGGTTACTTGCACAGGGGCCAAGAGAGGTCCTGGAGCCTTTATCTTTTGAGCTTTGGAAAGCTTAACTAGACAAGGCCCTCAGCTGATTGTTTTTTCTGGAGCTGCTCTGAGTAGGATGTAAGCTAGATGACTTCTGGAGGATCCTTCCAGGCTAGATAATTTTGGGATTTCAAGTTAAAGTGCACAATAGCAAGAAAAAAATAGGGCAAAATTAGCGTAATGAGATGAGAATGTCAGACTCTCAATTCTTGCATTTCAAATCCTCTTAGGACACAGCAGAGCTGTTTTTTGAAGATGTGCGGTTGCCAGCCAGTGCCTTGCTTGGAAAAGAAAACAAAGGATTCTATTATCTGATGGCAGAGCTCCCTCAGGTAAAAGGAATGTGAGTGTTTGCTGTTAGGTTTTGTCATTAGTCCTGAAGTTTATGTATTGTGGTGAGCCACCTGGGTTGCCAAAGTGGGATGCGTTTGTAACACCCCAAAACATTTCTGTGGGTTAAGCTCACAGGAGAAGTAGCAACCAGATATTCTCAAGAGTCACAATTACACAGGTTTACTGGCAAAATATAGAAAATCAAGGAGCTTTGGTAAAGGATGTAGTGCAACATCCAATTAACATAGAACACACTTATCACAGCATTAAATTAGTTGTTTTAACTTAGCGACATTTAAACCCGTCCCATGTGTCATTACCGAAAATGTTCCATGGAAAGAGAATTAGAAGAAGAAGAAAAGGAGAAAGATAGGAAAAATACAGAAAACCACACATACAACTACCAGCTCCTGAGTTCCAGTGATGAGTGTCTTGGGGTGACTTTGTGATGTGTATCCCATATTGCTGGCCCATGCCCAGAAATTAATTTTGTGCCTTTCTGTGCATTTAAGCTGAGCCTGAGAGGGGGGAGGAAAACCTGAGCAAAACTTTTTCAAAGCAGTTTGCAGCTTGTTCAAGGTGACACAGAGAGAGAGACTTTTTTTTTCAGCTGTGGCAGCAGAGCGGGAGTGGGGAAGGCACCCAGCTTGCTTTTGGCCAGTTTTTCAGCTCTTTTTTCTTTCTCTGGAGAGAGACGGAGAGTTAAACTTTTGTTTTTCCTGGGACTTTGTTTTTTCTTTTTTTTTCCCTCTGCTGGACTGTTTCAACATTGGAATGCATCAGGAGGAATTTCCACTGAGGCCTTGGCCCTGGAGGTGGGCCTACCACCCCGTCCCAGCTCCAAGGAGGGGGAGAGAGAGAGCTATGGAAGGACTCTGAAATTTTCCCAGGTTTCTCTCAGCAGAGCGAGAGGTTTTGTTATTTAACATTATTATCCTTTTGCTGTGTGTTTGTTAAATAAATAGTTTTTATCTCTTTCACTTTCCTTCGAGGAAAATTTATCTTTTCCTGAACCTGGTGGGGGAGGGCTGGTTGTAACCTGCCTTCTCTCAGAGGATATATTTCTAAATTTGGCCAAACCAGAACAATGAGGTAGAAACTCCAAGAGGCTGATAGGATCGAGACATGCTCCCCTTGTGGTCAGCCTTTTAAACCCCAGAGCTACCCTGGCCCTCCTCCGATGGGACTTTAATCACTTGGCCATTCAGGAGCTGGCTTAGGCAAGACTGGGGCACTGCCTCCAGTGTGCCACAACTGACAGACACTGAAGGGCTGGGATGCTCTAGGGCTGGGCTGGGGGTGTGGTGTGCAGAGCAGGGCACACCTCATCAGAGCAGGGCCCGACCTGCCCCCTTACCCCCACACGTGCATCCCAAAATGTCTTGAGGCATCAAGCTTTTCCAGTCTTTGACAGTCTTGTGTGCAATGTTTTGTTGATACTGCTGATTTTAAACTGAAGCACACAGTGCTAGGTGTAGAATTCTTTGGGCATTGCTAAAAATGTTGATATCGCAGCAGCTCAAAGCCAGATCAACAACCCAGCTATTGAAGAACCTGAGGGTAGTGTATTAAAAAGAACATACCACATATTTCTTGTGTACTTCTAGTATGGAAGCACTTTGCTTAGTAAATTAAGTGCAGCTTGGACGTGTCTGATTCATTTGGCATTCTCTTCCAAGAAACAAGCGCTGCTGTTCTAGCTCTTCTGTAAGTAGAAGCATATTAAAGTTACATGGAACTCTGTTCATTTAACAAAGTAAAGAAATTGTTTAGCTGCCAAAATACTTTGCCAGTTTACAACTTACTTTATGAAGTTTTGGGATTATTTGGAAGGACAAAGAGGCAATGTGGTTTTTCAAAATGTGTCTGTGCTTTGTCAAAGCTCTGATGTTGTATTTACCTCATTTGGTAGGGATCATGTTTTTTAATTTTATACTGTGAGTAAATAAAAAACCTGATCAAAGGAAATCTTTACTGCTTTAAATAGATGTGCTCATGAACAGGTTCAATGCAATGCATCAGACTGTTTCAATGCTTCCAGAAACAATTGTTCTGCATGTAGTTTTTGTTTTTCACTGTGCAATGAGGAAAGAAAAGCCAATTTTTGTAGGCTTTTTTTCCCCCCTAGAGTTGAACTATTGAAATTATTAAATAGTTGTATTAGTGTCCCTGGGTTAATTTACTCTTTTTACCGTTTCTATTCTTTTTTGCTTGTATTTCGTGAGTTCTTTTACTCAGAGTTTGAGTTAAGATGCAGGACACTGGGAATTTCTTCAGACTTAGTTGTTTATTATATCTTATCTATAACACAGCTGCACAGAGTGTGCCTCCAAGGTAACAAGGTGGGAAAATGGCCATGAATTCTAACTTCCAAGGCTTTTTAAGGTCTAAATTGCCCAGCCAAGTAACTTGTTTTTATTTATAATCCAATAACTAGCTGTTCGCAGCCCACAGTTGCGGGTTTTTTAATCCAACACCAGAACCCCTAGATTTGTGAAGAAGAAGGAGAAAGGAAGAAGATCCACACCCAAAATCCTCCATATTGTTGCCTATATCCCCTAAACCTAATTTTTTACACCTCTACATATTCTACCCAATGATATAACTTTTAATTACACAGCAACAACCTCAGTGTTATCACACAATTTAGGGAGCCTTTCCCAGGGTTTCAGATCAAATACAGTGTGCTTCTGAGGATCACTGCTTGCCAGCGCTGAAAGGCTGAAATTCTCAGAACCCAGGGTTCCAACACAGTTGTTGTTTAAGCTGAGCAGTGAAAGCCAATAATTGAAACAGAATCTGATGTGAATTTTTCAGTTGGTAAGATTCCTGTGGTCAATCTGTGGCTATTTTTTGAGTCACTGTGATGCAGTATTATCCCAGTAAAGACTTAAAAGTGAGCTTTAGGCAGCAAGGCATTTGTCCCACTTGTTAATGTCAGTAATGCAGTATGTCTGGTTTGGTATTTTATGTGACTTCTGCTCCCACTCCCTTAATGAACAACACTGAACATCTGTGTCCTAATTGTGCATCTGATGCGGAGGAATGTAGGACTAACTCAACTGGATTCTGTAATTTGTGTTTCAAAAGGAAAGACTGCTAATTGCTGATATGGCTCTTGCTGGCTGTGAATTCATGTTTGAAGAAACAAGAAATTATGTGAAGCAAAGAAAAGCTTTTGGGAAGACAATTGCGCATTTGCAGGTGAGTTAGAACTGAGCCACTTGTGTACAAGTTCTAGCGTGTGGTTGCTATACATCTGTGTATGTGAAATAGTTGCTAAATGAAAATCACTAGGCTGTTTTGAAAGGATTATTTTCATAGGTTTCACTGTTGTATTGTGTCTTGTTTTTTGCCTCCATGACCATCGTTCATCTTTGAAATGCAAAAATAATAATTTTTAAAAAGCACCAGAGAAGCCTTAATGTTTGTGTTTTATAACTTGGGTAGGTAACCTCCCAGCAGCGCTACTTCTGAGAGGGAAATAGGTAGGCAGGAAGTATACTGGCTCTTTGCTGCTGCTAAAGAACAATTCCCTTGTTGATCTTAGGCTTGCATTTTACAGCTGGAGGTCCTAATCACAGGGTCCATCACACCTACATGTATTTGTCTGTGCCTGGAATCCTGGGGACTGCCTGTGCAGGTATTGTGTTCCTCTGCACACAGAGCATTGCAGAAAAATTACTTTGGAGGTTGCTGGACGTGGGGACTCCCAGGAGTGACCTTGCTGCCCAAGTGCTGTGGAGGTGTTTCATGAATGCTGTAATGAGAATCCTCAGCCAGCAGCACTCTGGGTGTTTGTGTGACTGCATGTGAAACTGTTGGGTCATGCTCTGTGGGCAGAGCTCACTCCTGACAGGGGTAGGTAGTTGAGTTTTGAGATGTTCGTGCCTACAGTCTTTAGCTGCAGTCATAAAACATACATTGCTTTCCACAGGATTGCTATACTACAGTGTTCCTGACATCGACATTAACTGTTAGGGCTGAGGCAGGCCAAGCTTCTGCATATTTGGTTTTTAGGATAGAACTGACTCATCTGGGCTAAAGATGTTGGCTGCCTCTTTTTTTTATATACTTTGGAAATTTTGAGGTTTTTTTTTTTTTAAATAACTAACAAAAAAATCCATTTCTGTGTCTTGAGACTTCGTTTGTCAAACTCAAATCTTTAGTTGTGAAGAAACCAGAACTGGAACTTTTAGAGGCTGGAATGCTAGGTATCCTTCAGGAGACTATGATCTTCATCTGTTTTTAAAGTTAACTTTCATTAATCTGTAATTCCAGATGGAATTTAGTATGCACACTATGCGACTGTAAAGCAAAAGAGCTATATTTTAACTTTTTAATGTAGGTAGGGGATGCCTCCTATTTGTAGTAGTTCACTGTGCAGAGATCTCCAAAATAATCTCCTTTTTTAGGCTAGGCCACCAGTAGGTGGACAGTAAATTTCATAAAGTATATTATTTTTGCCAAAATAATGAATTTCTGCATATCTCTTCAATTTCCTTTTTTTTTTTTGTTGCTGATGACTCGAGTGTGCATATTATAAGTAATCCCTTCCAATCAGAGCTCTGTCTTGGGCTAATTCATTTAGTCATGCCACATTACAGCATTTGAAATTAATTCTTTCCTTATAGTAGTACACTGGTCCAGTATATTTATTGTCAAAGGAAGCAAGATTTTTTTATATACATTTCTAGAACTGAAATAAGAAAGAACTTCTATTAGTGGGTGATGTTTTTATCCCCTCCCTACCAAAATTACAAGAAGGTGGTCGAATGCCTTCCTGGTCTGGTTTTACATAACCTTATGATGGATTTTACCTCTTCTCTGTAGACCCATTTTCCAATGTGACAGAACTCAGTGCTGAAAAACTTTCTGATAGTCTAAAATTTATTTTATTTTTTGCTTTGGTCTCTTTGCATGTAGCTTAAACTCTGAAGAACACATAGAAAAAGCATTCAATAGATGGTTATGAATTGGGAAAATTCATGGCTCTACAGAGTGAAAGGATGTTCCTTCACAAGAGGGAGCCAAGAGTGACAGAGCACTCTGGGCCTCCTGCTCTTTAGGAATTTGTTTTCCCTTTCTCCTGTGCTTTTTCTCTTAACTTCGTGTTTTGAGTTGACCGTGAGAAATAAAGAACGATCTCATTTTGTCTAATAAGACTGGTGAAGACATTATTGTCTGGAAAGTAAGGTGTCTCTTCTGACATACAGAGCCAAAGTTGTTTGAAATAGTTATTTCTAACAGCAGTCCTTCGGAAAATGCTGCATTTTCTACCTAAAGTATTAAACTGCCCTATATTTCTTTCCTCTACCCTCTCTATCCACTTCCAAAACAAGACAGTACAGCACAAGTTGGCCGAAATAAAAACACAGATTTGTGTGGCTCGAGCTTTTATGGACAACTGTTTGCAGCTCCATGCAGATAAACGCCTGGACTCCGCAACAGCCTCGATGGCAAAGTATTGGTACGTGCTAACAGTCATCTAGAAGTGTTACTTGCATGTTCTTAACTCTAATGATGTGGTCAACAAAAATCACAGTTACATTGAATACCAGGGTTGGTTAACCAGATCAATTTCAAAATAAAGGCATACTTTTAAAATAGGCTTCCATTAATAACAAGATCATGCCTCAGCTTTAGCTTAAGTAAAAGTGAGTGCTCCATTGGTATTTAGAGAAAAATTTACATTTTACTGTTAGCAATTTGTTGTTGGGTGTTTTTCTGTTTCCTTTGTTGTTTTTTTAATGGGGTGTATGGCTTGGTTTGATTTCTTTAAAAGCAAAATGTGAATATTTGGAGAAAAATTGTAATGTTTTTGAAGCTCTGTGATATTATTTCATTAATGTTACTTAACAGTAGCTGTTAGGCCCAGCCAGTTTTCAAAGCTATCTGGTTTTAGGAAGAAATAGTTGGCTATGGCTGTTGCTGTAACTGAGACTGAACAGTGTTTTCCTTTATTGTCCAGAACTTCTTTTCCCTCATCCCATACTTGATGGTGTTATATGTTAACTTAGTTTTATGAGAGAAAAACAACTGGTACATGAATTTGTATAGTTTTAGCTTGTTGCAAAGATGGGAGAAAAAAAGCACATGAGACATGAGCAAAGACATTTATGGAAGATACACAGGTTTACAGTTTTTAGGCTTTTCAAAATAAGTATAGATGAAATGAGCAGAAATATTTACAATGGAAGGAAGGGTTTTGAGTGTTATTCCTGGCAGCGATTACCTAGAAGTACCCGGTACAGAAGCAGAGGCATTCAGTTTTGAGGAGGAGGAAGCAACTAATGCCAGCTGAGATATGCAGGCTCACTTCCTCAACAAATTTCCCAAAACAAGGCATTTGAAACACCCTTGCTTTCCCAGCTGTTTACCATCATGATTTGTTGTGGATTTCCTCTTTCCCTAGTGGTGTCCCTGTGACCCTTCCATAAGACTCTCTTAAATGGTTTAGAAAATACTTGAATGTAGAATTGCTTTATTTCCCAATGTATTAGGAGATTCTGTCTAGTCTCTAAACCTTTTGTATAGCCAATGACTCAGGTTAGAGCTTTGAAAGATTTTAAAACCTGGTTTGTGCATCTCTTTTTTTCATATCTGGAGAAAGGTCTGTAGGGTTTTTTTGGTTTGGTTTTTCTTGTGGTCAGAGGTTGTGTTACGTACCTAAAAGAACTTGAGAATATATTTGGGAAAGATAGTTGCAGTAACTCACTGCAAAATTAAAGTTGGTGTAATAAACGATAAGGATTTAACTGAATGAGGGGATGGTTTGGGGAAAAGGCCATTATTCCACGAGAAGCAATTGACTTGTCATTTTCATTTCTTCTGTGCCCACTGAAAGCTGTACGGTTAGAAAGTGGTTTTTTTCATGTGTTCTAGCTTCAACTTGAGCTTCCAGTGCAGTTAAATTTTTTTTTGCTATTAAGTCCAAATTTTGCAGTCAACAAATGCTGTTGAAGAATTACAGTATGTTTTAGAATTGAAGGCTATAAAGTTTGTTGTGGAAAATAAATTATGCCCAGGTGATGGTTATGCTCAAAGAGCATCCTGGTGTGTTGCTAATGGGAATGATGGGGGGAAGCCTGGTTTACTGTTAATTTCTGACAAAGCTGAGGGATTTCGTAAGAAAAGAGACTGTATCAACTTGCTTCACAAAAGGATTCTCTTGGCCTATGAGAAAGGTAAACAAGCCTGTCTGTTTTGAAACCTTTCATTTTCTGAAAGCTGTCCCATAAAGGGAACAAAACTTAAATGCATTAAATTGAACAGTATTTATTTCTTACTAATCATGTTATGGATTTGTCTTGTTAACATATCTTTATCTTTTGTAAGGTTTTGCAACATAATGTCCTTCTAAAAGCAAATTTCCTTTTGGCCATTTAAGGTGTTCTGATCTCCAAAACAGCATAGCTACTCAGTGTGTACAAATGCATGGAGGATGGGGGTACATGTGGGAGTATCCAATTGCAAAGTAAGTGTAACATTTCAGATTGTATGATGAAAGATTACCAGCAAAGTCAAATGAGGCACTTCTTTATGTCTATGTGTCGCTTGTTTAGTGTTAGTAGTGATTTACTGTTCCTTTTCTCATCATGTTTAATTGAAAGGGAATCTACTGTACAGAAGTCTGCAGGAAAGCTTTGTTTTGATTCTCCAAATAACTCATAAGCTGTTCACCAATTTTTGTCTGGTTTTTTTTTCACAAAAGAGAAGTTGGTTTTTTAGAAGAAAATGTTAATTGAAAAAACAGAAGGAAAACTGTAAAAGTAGAAATGAGAGAGGAGCTAGTTTGTTTTATCTGAAATTAATTGCATATGTATGAAGAAAGCATGTTGATCAGATACCACTGAGTATCAAATTGTCAAATCAAGAGCATAACTGGCTACATTCAGCATTTTTATACCTTTTTAAATGAAAAAATTGAGAGATTTATATGTAGAAAAGGGATTTGTCATTCCCATTTTTTTTCTGACTATGAATTGAGACATTTATGGAGCTTTTGTATATATCCTTGTGTATTATCTGTGAAGTTTGTGTACAAGCCATGTGACAGACACTAAGTAGAGATTTTGGTACTGTTTTTATTAAAAAAAGAGGCGGTAATCTGACAGTAGAAATAGCACAAACAGGACTGCTGTGCCGTTTTCATAAATGAGTAAGCTGATTTTTGAACTGAGTAGGTTTAGATTTTTTTAAAATTTTAAATACATTGAGTATGAAATGTTAATTTAAAATAACTTGTTCCTCGATGTTTGGAATGAGTGTAATTTGTGAGTGTTCTGCACTGTCTTATACGAAGGCCAGTAAGCCCTATTCAGGGTGTCCCCCTGCTTGTCTGTGTGTACAGTATATAGATTTCCAGAGAATGCCACATTGCTCCTGGGCTGCTCTCTGTATGATGAAGCAGAATGAAGATGGAAAAGTTCTCTGTCATCGTCCTGTGTGCTGTCACCAGGAACAAGAGTTGGGAGTGGAGTAGTAGCAGGAGTCTGGGTTTATAGGGCTTTATTTTTTTGTTTAATTAGAGGCAATAGTGGAGACTTCACGCTATAAGCAAACAGAGGAGAGACACTGACCCAGTTCCTGGTTTGGCACACAGCACCCTGGGAAGTTGTAATATTCTAGGTAGTTGAAGCTTCTTAGAAAATAAGAACTACTTTATCAATGGGAATAGTATACTTTGAAAAGAGGGATCTCTAAAGATAAAACACTCTTTTTTTTTTTTTTTTTTTTTTTAAATTGTATGTTCATTCTGAGGTGTTGTTTGTAATGTTTCCTTGTTTTGTTTTGGTTTTTTCCTCCCTCAGAGCTTTTGTGGATGCCCGCGTTCAGCCAATCTATGGTGGTACCAATGAAATAATG